>NC_071508.1:86336673-87586673 GCF_027887155.1 Malaclemys terrapin pileata | reverse complement strand
AATAGGATTGGTCCTAGGACTGACCCTTGGGGAACACCACTAGTTACCCCTCTCCATTCTGAAAATTTACCATTTATTCCTACCCTTTGTTCCCTGTCTTTTAACCAGTTCTCAATCCATGAAAGGATCTTCTCTCTTATCTCATGACAAATTAATTTACGTAAGAGCCTTTGGTAAGGGACCTTGTCAAAGGCTTTCTGGAAATCTAAGTACACTATGTCCACTGGATCACCCTTGTCCACATGTTTGTTGACCCCTTCAAAGAACTCTAATAGATTAGTAAGACATGGATTTCCCTTTACAGAAACCATGTTGACTTTTGCCCAATAATTTATGTTCTTCTATGTGTCTGACAATTTTATTCTTTACGATTGTTTCAACTAATTTGCCCGGTACTGACATTAGACTTACCTGTCTGTAACTGCCGGGATCACCTCTACAGCCCTTTTTAAATATTGGCGTTACATTAGCCATCTTCCAGTCATTGGGTACAGGAGCCTGGGAATTTTCAGTGTTCATTTTTCAAACATTAAAAGTCAGATGAAATCAGGTTAAAAATATTAAAAAAATATTTGGAAAAATTGGGAAAAAAGAAAAAAAGAACTTTCATAATATACACATACAGTATAATTGAAACGTTTTATGTAAAAAGTTATTATTTGTCTCTCTCAGGGGGTAGTACTTTTTCCAGAAATCCTGTTTGCATATGCTCGCATATTTTTTCTTCAAAGTATCCTCACTCATGTTGAGCCTCTTGCTGTCTTGGAGGTAGTCCAACTTTGAAAATAAGCACTCTGCATCACTGGATCCAGGGGGTACACTCAAAGTTTGTCTGTGCCATTTTGATTTAGTTGGGAAGTGTGTCTTGACTGTTCCAAAAAGCCAGCACATCCAGTTTCACATTGTCAGGGTTATGCATGTTCATGTAAGTAGTAAATTCCCCTTTCAGATTTGAAATTTCATCTTTAGTGGCAAATGGTTGAAACCCTCTTGCATAATGGTCGTAGTGTGCTGCAAAATTCACCTTGAGGAAGCGGTGCAACCTCTGGATGACATTCCAAAAAGAATCTTTGGCATCAAACACTTCAGTGTTCAGATTATGGGCCATGGTCGTCTCCCATTTCTCGCTGAGCATTGGAGTGGAGGTTTTGAATGCATTTTTGGTTCTCTCATGTTCCAGGGTCAGGAGGATTTCCAGAAACAGCTGGGTTTTCTTGCCATGTGTTTCTCCAACAGCTTTTGTGCTCAGTTCAGCTGAGATTTTGCTTGTCAGGATCCGGTAAATATCTGTATTGCAGTCAGAGAAAACTCCATTGTTTGTGTGTGTGTCACAAGTTTTCAACAATGAACATTACCTTGGTGCACAGAATCTGGCATTCATTTTGGTTATCTGTCACTCTCTTCAGAGTTTCTGCTTTAGAACCAACAAACTCAGGATGATCTAGGAGACGCATTAGCACAGTCCACATCTTATTTACATGATAGGCAACGAAGTACAAGCTCATCCACCAATGTAGATCAGTCAGCTCTGCATTCATCTCACACTATGTAAAACAAAGCCTTCAACTTGTTCTTATGCTTTAAAATGGCCCGAATCCAATGATGCAAGGTTTAACATCTTTCATTTCGTCTGTATCAGTAGCTACTGATAACACGTTAATCAGATGAGCAGGACAGGTAATATGTAGAAGCTCCAGTTTCTGATTGAATTTAATCTCCTGTGCAAACTTAACCATGTAGGAAGCATAATCTGTGACCACATTTTCCCAATTTAGTTGGTACATCTCAAACATGTCAGTTATTGCTGTGTCGACAAAACAGCTGTGAGCAGAGGTGATGAACGTCACATCAGCAAAAAACAATGCGAGTTTATTCGCTTTGAAATAAAAAAAAACAAAAACTAAAGTCTAAGAATCGGAGGGTCGAAAACATCAGGAGACTCGTAAAAAAATCAGATTAAACACCATACTAAAGTATCATCATTTTGTTTCAGATACTTACTAGTGAGATTGTCTGCATTAGGAAGGGTTTTTGCTGCTGGACAGTAGTGTTGCACAAAGTCACCAATAGGCCACTCTGCAATTAACAGCAGTTGTTCAGCAAAACGAAGAGCATGGACAAATTCATTCATACAACTTTGGTGTGTCCTCTCTTTCATTAACGCCCTGGTGAAAGCTCCTAATATTGACTGTTTGTTCCGAAGCTCACTTTCTTCTTTAAGCTTCTTGTGTCGCTTGCTTTCGACATGCTCCTTTATTCTGTCAGCACAAGCGCTGACCTCAATGCTGCAGTATTTGCAGTGCAATGCAGCCTCTTGATTCCCATCTTTACTTTTCTTTAACATTTCTAAGCGCTTATTTTCTTGTTGGTACTCAGGCATAGATTTGCATTTTTGTCCCATGTTTACTTTATCTATCTTTATCTGTGGAAGATTGTTTAAATTCAGTGCTGCACTAACTGGATGAAAAGAAATAGGAGGGCAGCATCTCCTTGTGAGCTAATCATAGCGCGATATTAACATCGTTTTATTTTCCGACTTACACTGTGTATGTGTTCTGTTTTTCACACTATTGACCTGCTTCAATCTCAGAGCTGCAGGACACTACAATCACATAAAGCATTAGTATTTAACAAAAATAAGTAGCCCAAAACATACTGAGTAGGTTGATAAACGGGTGTAACTCAGTAAAAACCAAATTCCTTTAGTTAAAAAAACTGGTAATTTATCAGTGAAGATCAGTAAAAATAAAAGATGTGTAACACTAGCCACAGGCCAGTTGTTTAACTGAGGTAGCGAGAGTCTTATGATACTGGAGAGAAAACCACATAGCAAAAATTGTTGGAGTCACAGGCCATCAGCCAAATTAAAGATGGGAAAGCCTCAGGAGGTTGGAGTGAAGACCATGCATGGGAGCCCAAGGTAACATTTAGGGCTACAAAGACAAACCCACAGGACAGCAATATAAAAACGAATCAAAGGTTGCACGATCCAAAACAACATGCTTTTTGTGAAAGTTCTGATGCTATCAAAGTCATTACCATTTGTCCAAGACCAGAAAACCAAAAATAATCAAACACTTAGCAGCATCCCACCTTGTACATTGTTACAGGGGACACAGATTAATGAAGGTAAATATGCAGAGCAGTGTAGCAAGGAGATGTGGCCTCCCTCAGAATGACAGAGAGGGACCACAACATGCCCCCTGGTGGGCTGAACCAGGAGAGCCATGTCTGCCCCACCGGAAGCAAAAGGGCAGGACAGGAAGGGGAAGTACAAAAGGCGGGCCTTGCAGCTCAGTTGTGGTGGAGCCACAGGAGACGGACGCATCCCACTTGCTGCTGGAGCCTGCAGAGAAGCTGCCAAGGCTGCCTCCTGAGGACTGGTCAGAGCTCCCAGGACCATTGGCCAACCAACATGCTGAGGAGTTGGTGGGACTGCTGCCTGAGAACTGGTCAGATCTCCCCGGGCTGCCGACTGACTGAGACACTGGGAGCTGCTTGGGCTGCCGCCTGCAGACTGGCCAGAGCTTCCCCGAGATGACAGATGCAGGTACACCTAAGGGGGAGATTAGGAAGCAGCCCAGGGAAACCAGGCAACAGTCTGATTGGGAACTGGCCTGATACAAAGTCAGTGTGTTGTGGGCGGATCCCCGCTGACCCAGTGCCTGACCACTCCGCCACTGTTAGGGCCCTAGGCTGGGAGGCAGTGGAGTTGAGTGGGCCCACATCCCCCCCTGCCACCCCACCCCTGGGGTGGCAGTAATCCCCCTCCTTAGGCCAGGAGGCCCTGCACTCCTCAGGCAACCTATTAGAGCCCCATAGACTGCTATTGGTGCTCATCCTTACCTGAGCCTCTAGACCAGGGGTAGGCAACCTATGGCACTCGAAGGCAGCATGCGAGCTGATTTTCAGTGGCACTCACACTGCCTGGGTCCTGGCCACTGGTCCGGGGGGCTCTGCATTTTAATTTAATTTTAAATGAAGCTTCTTAAACATTTTAAAAACCTTATTTACTTTACATACAACAACAGTTTAGTTATATATTATAGACTTATAGAAAGAGACCTTCTAAAAACATTAAAATGTATTACTGGCACGCGAAACCTTAAATTACAGTGAATAAATGGAGACTCGGCACACCACTTCTGAAAGGTTGCCGACTCCTGCTCTAGACTTTAGTGGTGCTTAAAGTACCTGAGCCTCTAGGCTTTATGGTGCTCACCCCTACTGGGACGCAGCTCCCGCATCGACTCCGCTTCCGCCTCTCGCTCTGGTGGAGTTCCAGAGTCGACAGGGAGCGCGTTTGGGGATCGATTCATCGTGTCTAGACAAGACGCGATAAATCGATCCCCGATAGATTGATTGCTACCCGCCCATTCGGTGGGTAGTGTGGACGTACCCATAGACTGCCTAGCTGCTCTACCCTGATTGCAGGCCAGAACCCACTCATTGCCTTGCTCTGACTGGGCCTGGGGCTCCTAGACTGCTTAGCTGGTCTGCCCTGAGTGCAAGCCAGAGCTTACCCATTGCCAGGGCCGTCCTTAGGCATACGCAGAATACGCGCTGCGTAGGGCACCTGAAAATTTGGAGCACCACTGGGTCTTACTGTCCACCCTCCCAGCAATTCCTATCCCTGTTCTGACCCTTCCTGCAGGCTCCCACAGCTAGCTGCTGCAGCCTGGAGGGGATCTAGTAACTTAAAAGTGAAAAAGCCTCCAGCCTGCCAGACCTATTAGCACAACACTGAAACTGTTAAAGAGCCATTCAAGTGGTAATGAAGCCATTTAACAGGCATTTGCCAACCCTCAGGTATATACTGTCAGTTTCTGAATTTACTGACAAAAACAGTTGTGCATGACTGTAATATTTACTCAGAACATGTCAGTCTGCAGGACCTTAGTTTAAAATTTGCTTTAAAATATTTAATTAGTGAGTTGGTAAAGATTATAAAATCACATCTCTAAAAAAATCCTTGTATAGATTTTTAGATGCACAATCATCTTTAGCCTTAAATGCTTGGATCTTCAACATTTAGTTTTTTAAATATGGTAAATCCTTCAAAAGACCACCGTTATCTAAAATACACATTTTAATTTTAATTACTAAAGTAAAAAAAAAAATGCTTCCAAAGTCTTCCTGTCCTTTCTGTCTATCCCTTTTTCCCTTCACTCCCCCCCCCGCCCCGAAGAGAGCCCTTAAAGGAACAACACCCCTTTCCTTACAGATAGCTGGACAAAGAGTTTCCCTTTCTTTACTTCTGACTATCTGATTAACTAGTTTTAAGAGAACCCTCCAGCAAAATCAGTACCTAGTAAGATATACAATCCTTTGTTATGCCTAAAATCTTTGGAAATATATCTTTTAAAGTTGGTGAAATTTCATAAACATGTCTATTGTTATGGAGATCACACAAAGTAAATTAGTGTTCCCTTTTTCTAAAAGCAATAAACATTGTTATGAACACACTAAACCTCTGTGACTGAATAATTTAAAATAATGTCTTTGTTTCAGTGAGTTAAATATGTAGTAATCTGATATGATGACTTTATGAAGGCTTAAGAGTACATTTAAAATATAAAATCAACTTAGACATACTGATTAAGAAAATGTAAAACAGAGAAGAGCTGCATCGTGTATTCCATAATATTTAATGTTGTATTCAGCAAGACAGCTGACTTGCCCTTACTACAAAGTTTTTGCAAATAAATCTCGAACAAACTTCAGGGCATATCAAAAACCCTGTGACTGACATTTTTTATTCCCAAGTTTGGTGCTTTTAATTAGGTACCTTCTGCATGTCCAGTTGTCACCATCTGGCATGCAGTGGAAAACATGCTCCATTTTCTTTAGAAAGAAATTGCAGAAGAGTGTTTTTTTTAAATGTCACTTGCTTCATTTGGATTCAGGGATTTGGCTGGAAGGGGGTGAGCAGGGTGAGGGAGAGAAGAGGGAGATAGTGGGGAGAGGGCAGGGCATGGGGCAGAGCAGGAGTGGAGTATGGATGAGGCCACAGGCAGAAGAGGTGGGCTGGGGAGCTAGCCTCCCCAAGTGGTAGCTTCACCCACTGCCCATGACAGCAGGTAAGAGTGGATTGGCTCCCACACACCCAGCGCGCATTGCAGTGTTCTTAGGCAGGGGCCATATTCACAGAGCTGAATGTGCCAGCACCGCGCATTCTGCATGAGGGAGAGGGTATGGGGGTCTCTGCGGGGAGCTGTGACTTTCTGCCACCGTGAGGTGGGCCGGGCATCTCGTATCTTTTGCTGACTCGTCCCTCGCCTCCCCCCTCCCCCGGACTGCAAGCCCAGGCTACGGTCGGGCATAGGGGCACCAGTTTAATAATACTGCGTAGGGCTCCATAAATCCTAAGGACGGCCCTGCCCATTGCTTTGCTGCCCTGCCCTGACTGGGTCTGGGGCTCATAGACTGCCCTACCGTTCTGCCTGACCAGAGGACTGGAGCACTAGAGGAAGCTAATTCCCCCCGTTGAGCACCCTTACAAACAGAAAGTCTGACCTTTTGTGAACAGTCACAATTTTTTGAGCTGTGTGAGCCTTGGACTAAAATCTTTAGGAAGCCTCTTGGAGACCTACCTGCAGTAAATCTCCATAGAGACATAGGATGCTTTAAGTTAACCATTCAGTTTTTAAAATAACGCATGTCCAAGGGAACTCCACCACTCCAATATACTCAGAACTTGTTCAAACATATCAAGGGCCACTTGCACATCTATTCAAGTCCACCATGAGCATATAAATAAAAAAGAGGAGTTACAGAAGGAGGAGAACTGGAGGAAAAGAAAGAAACAAGCTGAATGGGAGGGACATTGGGAGACAAAGGCAGGAACAGAACCAGTAGGTACTGAAGAAGGCTCTCTCAGGAGCAGTGAGACTGAACTGAAGAAGCCATGGTGGAGTCTGTAACTGCCTTCCTATAAAGGCCCCTTTCAAGCCAGTGCTTCCTGCCTCTGCAGAGTTGGCAGACTATGTAAACCAGTTCTGAACATACTATAGCATCTGTAGGAGAGTCAACTGATTAACATCAGCGTTCTTGCCAAATAGAAGGAGCTCTTTGTCAGCAATTTATTTGTACAAGATAGAGCTTTAAAAAGGCCCTGCATGTGTTCTATGGACCTTACAGCAAGTTATGCCAGAGGTATAGTCCAAGACCAGAAGATAACATCTGTGCCCGGGCTCTAGTCTGGGGAAGGAGATAACACGTAACTGTGTTAAAGCTCCTGTCCTGAGGGCTGGGAAACTTACAGTGATTGCAACCAACAGAATGCAAATTACAGAACCTCAAGTTCAACGAAGAACAATTTGCCACAGATCTCTGGTTCACCGAGGAGTGAGAAGGACATTTATTCCTCATGGTTCATGAACTTGAGCCTGAGGTAAAAGTTCTGTGCACAGAGACAGAAAGGCCTGTGCATGCAGGGATCTTGAAGTCCAGGCAGCAAAGACAAGACTGTATATTACTTGTGCCCGGTGAGGCTGGGAATGTGATTCTGACCCCCACCCCCTGTATGAGACTCAGGACTGGGCTAGGGTTTGTGCTGGAGAGTGTGCTAGGGTACCTGGGATTGGGGGAGACACTCTGTGGCCTAGCAGAATGTATGTGAAATGGTGTATGGGGTGTTTATGATATGTTAAAAAACTAAGGGGAATGTTTTGGCTGGTCTGGGGAATTTTGGGGGTCCTGGAACATTAAAGAATGTCATTGTAAAAAGAACAAAGAATACAAGAGTTTTCTCTCCCTGAAAGGAAGGGAGGTGTGCCACAAGGACCCTGGTCCCTGGGAATAAAGCTGGGCCCAGCTCTCCTGTGTCAGAGCTGATGAGCCCATTCAAGCCACCTAAAGGGGGCTGGGCAACACTATAAAGGGCAGGCAATGAGAGATGGAGGAGAGGGGTGTCTGAGACAAATGGTGTCTGGGAAAGGGATGCCACAATAGAGTGGAGCTAATGCCATTGGCGGGTCCCTGGAGCAAGGGGCCAGGTTCTCAGGGAAACAGGCCTGAGGTGCTGCTCCAGTCAGGGAGCAATGCTGATTAAAACTGGGAAGCTGCCAGGAGCAGGAGTGTCAGAAACCCCTGGGAGGAGTGGCCCTGAAGCATGAGACAAAGGCGTGAGTTAAGACTGTTTTCTGCCTGTTCTAAGAAAATAAATGGTCTTAAAGGAGACTGGATGTGGCAGTTTGTGCTTGGAAGCCAGGGAGAAGCCCAACCCGGTGACAGACACCAATAAAAATAGATAGTGTCAAGTTTTGTCTGTTATAAGGAGAGTTTATTTCTTGGCTGATGCCTCTTCATGACTGAAACATCCTGTAAAATTACAGCCGTTTTAAAATCCGTGTCTGTATAATTAGTTATTAAATGGTTCATATGTACTTAGACCAAGTGAGTAGCAGAGGTGCTTATGTCACCTCAAATAACATTCATAACTTCACTTAACACAGATCCCATAATGTTTGCAAAATGATATTCTAAAATAATTGCCTCCCTTGCAACACTCGGTATGTTTTAGCTTGTGAGCATAACTAATTCCTCTCCTTATGCATGAAGTAACCTTATTTTACAGAGAATTCATCATTTTTAAATTGCTTTTTACAGAACAAACTTACTTGAAATGATCACAAGTAACTTTATAAATTGTCAGCCTGTCTTCCTTTAATTTGGTGTTGGGAGGCAGGGGTCATGGTTTAGCTTTTCCTGGACTGATTTGACAAATCCAGATGTTTTTCTAGAAAAACTATTTTAAAGGCTTGACCCTTTCAAACACTACCAGCTGTAGTGCTTAGTACCATGAGTAGTCCCCATTGAAGTCAAAGGGGAAAACTAACTGTAACATGCAGGATGACTGGTAATGTGTTTGGAAGAATAGAGCCTTAATTGGATCTTGTGATCATTAAGAAAGTTCAAGGCAATTGTTTATCTTATAATAAAATACAATAGTTGCAGATAAATAGTTGCTCAAGCCATTCTTGCTCTTTCATCTATAATTAGACCTGATTCAGGCCACCATAACTCATCTGGAGAAGTAATGACTCTCACAAGTAGTTCTGGTGAGTTTGATGTTAATACTCACCCTGAGTAAGTTTACCAGAATCAAGATCCAGTTCTTTACAAGAGACACAGAACAGACTGCAGCATAATTTTAACCATGTAAAAATGACACCCTGCCTTAACATTTGCATTTTTAAATCATCATTTCATTAAAGCCCTCACTGAAATGAAATTATAGGGTTATAAGGCTATAGAACCATTGTAAAAATCACACTTTCTATGAGTAGGGCTCTGTGTCTGTCACAGAGGCTGTAGAAATTACGGATTCCGTGATTTTCTGTGACCTCTGTAACTTCTGCAGTGGCCAGTGTGTCTGACCCCAGGGCCACCCAAGCAGCGGCTGGTGCAGTGGTCCCGGGGGCGGCGGGAGCAGCTGCTGTTCGGCAGCCAGTGCTGCTGGCCCCTGGGCCCCCCCAAGTAGCAGCCTCCCAGCTGTCCGTCCCCCAGAGCAGCATCCCCCACCCCCCACCCAGAGCAGTGCCCCCCAGCTAAGATTTAGTCAGGGGTATATAGTACAAGTCATGGACAGGTCATGAGCCATGAATTTTTGTTTATTGCCCGTGACCTGTCCATGACTTTTACTAAAAATACCCATGACTAAATTGTAGCCTTAGCTATGAGTAAAGAAGCACAAAGAAATGGGTGAGTAGAAAGAACTGGAGGAGGCTTGTACAAATACTTTACAGCAGTTGTAGAAATACTGTATTGTTCATGGAACACTTTAGAAAGATTTAGAGGATTTGTTGATGCTTTAACACTTGTTAAAAATAAAATATTATTGAAAATGCAATAAAATTTGGTTGTTCTTACAATCGAGAGCACTTTACACCTTGAAAAAAAAAATGAAGAGAAAATATGAACCATAACTTCAAAACAATTGGTCTTCGACGTCAGTATGTGTCAGTTTTGTGGAGATTGTTCTTTCAGTTGTCAATTTATTTCATTCATTTTAACCTCAGCTTTATTTATGTTTTTCCCTTTTTCTGTTAGAAATGGGTGTGAATCAATACCCTAGTTCCAACTCCCTGGCTCCATCCCCTGAATGTGAACTCTAAGGAGCTGAATTTTGCAGCTCAGACTCATTTCTACTTCCTAGAAATGTCTTCCTTTTAATTCCCTTCCATTTTTTAAATTAATCATCAGTTTTTCTTTTTTAATTCTCAGTTGTTTGATTTTCATCACTAATACTTTATCCCCGTCAGTGCTCTCAGCTTTTATTTTCTTTCTGCTATGCATATGCTCCTTTTCTCTTTCCCTATTTCAGACACAGACAGGAAGAGTGTATTTGTTGTATTTTTACCACATTTACCCTTCATCCCCCTTTTAATCCATGTTTTGTTACGCAGAAATTGTCTGCTATGAAGCTACAGGGCTAAACTCTGGGTCTAGTTTCCAGATATGTGCTAGGAGTAGTGGAGAAAGTGGACCTGTAGTGGTTGAGCAAAGGTCCAGGAACCAGTCTATATGTACTAAGCAGATGCAAGTAGAATGGCTCACGGACTCTGGGGACAGTGTATATTGTAGTGTTCCTTATGTCTGGCCACCTCCAGTACTGCTACTAGATGCCAGCAGGCATACAGGGTGGACAAGAGCCTGGACAACCCCTCTTGAGGCTGGGAAGCGTCAGCATGCACATTAGCCAGACCCCCCCAACTTAGCAATCAGTGGAACATTTAGTTACCACTCTGCCTGGCTTTAGTGTGGTTGTGCTGTGTGGGGTTAAAAGTTTCAGGCACCATCTTCCCAACCTGCACATGCACATACGACAAGGCAGGATGTAGCCCTCAGAATGGACCAATTCCGTTTCAACTTTATAATAGACTTCCAATGGATGCCTGAGAAGCCATATATTTGCCTGGTGGGCTTGTTTCTATGGGTATGTCAACACAGAAGCTGGGAGTGTGCTTCCCAATACGGGTAGACAGACATGCTAGTCCTGCTTGAGCTAGCACCCTGAAAATATCAGTGTGGCTGCAGCAGTTTGGGCTAGCTAGTACAAACCTGCCTGAACCTCGCAGTACAAACTATTCTGAGCTGCTGCCTGTAGCACTGCAGCCACACTGGTACACCAGCTTCAGCAGAGCTAGTGCATCTGTCTACTGGGGCTGGGCAGGCATACTCTAAAATCTGTCTCCAGCAATGGAGGGTTAATCTGCTTCCTCTCAGAGGCAGGGAGTGTCTGCAGTCCTGCCCTAGCCAATCCCCTATTCTTACAAAACATGCCATATGATATTTTAATATCCACACAGAACCTCATTTTAAAGAGCTCATCCAAAAGACACCCTTCCCCCACCACTTACTCAGAGTAAACTCAGTTTTATTTGCCTACCAAGAACAAAGGACACAGGTAGTTGACCCTGCCAGGATTAGAACCAGTATTCCCAGGGTTTCACAATCAATTCACAGACCTTTAAACTACCCTTTCAGCTAATCCCTGCAGAGTAAAGACACATCAGCCTGCATCTGAAGCATAACAGTCACCATTATTTCACTATCTTAATTTTCATTTAAATACAGCAAATGGCTGATTGTCATGGCTGTGCCTTTTTGCATTCAGGAACAGTGTGCTTCAAAGTATATGTGCCTTCTTTTTGGTTTAGGAGATTATGGGGATATAGCAGGCAGGATGCTATGGATCTCTCCTTCTCTCTCATTCACACTCCCCCACCCCCCTCCAAATCACCAGTTACACACCCAAATAATTCCAAATTAAAAAACAATAAGAAATGATTGAGTTCAAAAGAACCAGTGATACAGAACTGTTTCTCTCTTACTGGTAATTCAAAAGAAATCCTGTAGAAAGGTGACCAGAACAGACATGAAAGAAAATGCCAGGCACATTATAGTTTGGGATTGTATGTACATTGCTGCATGCGTACTATAATGTCAATGAAAAACATTTCCATGCACATAATGAAACTACATTTCTTTGTGATTTAAAGCTCTGATTTGACAAATCATGGCAGTTGAGGTTGTGCTAAAAGGATTGCTGGAAACAGAAGTAGACATGTCACTGTTATAATGCAATTGTAACAGAGCTGCTGTTGGTACACAGCGTACAGTTCAATAGAAGAACAATCATCAAAGCATTTACTAAATCTATATCTAGACATATAAAGTAAATATACTGCGTGCATACATTTATTTCTATCTGGACAATGTGCCTACTGGTATTCCCAAACTCTAGGCACATGAATGATTAATAATCTTTAACATACACACACAAACACACACAATAATTCACACAATCCAATGCCAACAGTGAGACACTCTCCAGTGTAATGTTTTCCATACACAAAGAGCAAACCACGCATTTTCAATCTGGAGGAGTTATTTTTAACCCTCTCACAATCCTGCCACACAATGGACAGGCAGAGAGCTTTTTTATGTTTAAAGGTCCAGCATACAGAAAACAGAATCATAAGTACATACACCACACCCAGACAATGAAAACTTAGATTCTCCCTATTCAGTGCATTGAATCCGTCAAAGAAATTATGGGTAGATATATAGGCTTTCCAGTGAGTGCTGAAGGCCAGTGGAGATTTCACAGAACTACCTCTGCTATGGCCCATTGTTAGTACTGTAGTTATTTGCTACAAGGCTAAAACTAGCAGGCACTTTCTGATCTTACAGATACAAAGGAATTCCTGGATACATGTGACCCTAAGACCAGTACCTTTTGTTTGTATACATTTTAGTTATGATTTTCAGTGTTTACTAATTTTAAATAACACTAATAATGAGCAGAAATTCCTTACAACATTGTTTAAGGGTGACCATAAGAAGTATGCAGACCAGCTACAATTGAGAGACATTCCATTCTTTGTTTGGGTGTGTGAGGGGGTGGGTAATAGTAAGTGCAATGAGAAAAACTTAATTTCTGCAGTTTGCTCTTTGTGGTAAATTGGTTTAAAGCCCAGGCTTTATTTCATAGTCACAAAAACAAGGTCCTGATTCTCATTCATGTATCCCTGCACCAGCCTCCTTTCAGCTCCTCATATTTTGGGGCAGTTAGAGGCTTGCCTGCCTGGCACCTGGTGCAAATTAGAGCAGCACAGTGTGCTGTGGCTATGTCCCTTCTTACCTGGTTTGTCAGGAGCAGAAAAGGGACTAGTGGAGTCATTGTGGCAGTTCAATGCAGGCTGCAGAATGCCCGCTTAGGCTGGGGTTGTTTCCCAGTGGGAGATTTGCCAGCATACAGGGTCCAAGGAATGCAGAATCAGGGGTTAAAAGAGGATCTTTTTAAAGTTAATTGCACAGCATAGCATTCTTGCTGTGAGATGGAGTCAAGCCAAAAGGCTTGGATCAAAATCTGTATCCCAACTTTTCATTGCTTAGAGACGTTCAGATCTGGGGTTTTATTCATAGAATCATAGTTTTGGTTCAGCCCATTATAAACAGAAGGAAGAATCTCCACTTAATATTAAGAAAATCCTTTAAAAATATTAAGAAATCCCTAAGCATACTAATCAGTGACAGCACAAGGTTCTAGAAAAAATTGCAAGAGCTATAAAAGCTCTCTCAGAAATTCTCTGCATTATGAAAGAGACCCACAAATTCTTCATTCTTGAAAGAAAGCACATGTTGAAATTCCTTGGCTGATCAGCCACAATGAGCAGCATAGTTCCTTTCCCAGGAGAGGAAGTACAACGTGTCTTTTTTCCTCATCCTGAGGATATCTTCATTTTGCTGAACTCTTAGTAGAACATTATATACTGTTATACTAGGAAGTTGTTAATGATCTCTCCTAGGCTTCAAAGGACAAAGTCTCAAAAGAGCTTTATGCTAAATAGTTTGCACTTCTACAGCACTTCCATCCAAGAACCTCAAAAGCTGCTCAAATTTCTGTGGAATAAACTCTGTCTCTCATGTGAAGGAGATATTTGTGTCCAGAAGTTGGCAAGAAAGGAGTTAACCCTCTCCCTTTGGCTAGAAAATGAACCAGTTGTCTGTGCTGAGTACTGGGATTTACATGGTAGTAGGCCAGGGTGAACTGTAGAAAATGAATCATCTCTGGCACTTATTTATAGGAGGGATGTGCTGTGGGGAATTGGGGTCTGGGTTTAGCAGGTTAGAGGGGGCCATATCCTGCATTACCTGGCACCTTGTTATTCCAGTGAAAAGTGGGTGTAAAATGCTACCAAATCGGATTGGTAACAATTTACAGCAACTCTGCCCTAGTGTAAATGACTGCATAAGGTGTGGGACAATGGAGCTCAGAAGAAAACCAGGCTCCCCCACCTAACTTCTCTATGGAATTTGGCTGAAATGAACTACATCTTATTCCTTTCTTTTGGCCATGGCTGAGGGATAGATGACCTACTGCACTAGGTTTGGCTCTTAAAGAGACAGGAAAGACTTTACATTTTGTTTCATAATAAAATACAGGGCAAAAGTATTTAAACTCCACCACGTAGTGCAAAATCCTTTTGTGCACCAACCAACCTATCACAGTATCATCTCATGTTATAGCTTGAGAGTTTAATTGACTCACCCTCGGTCACATGGCAAGTCCATACAGAGGCAGGAAAAGAATGATTCCCTTGTGCTTTAATCACTACACCACGCTGAAGGAGCAACTTCAAACTGATGTGATTGATTAATTTATTTTAACAAAAAAAGGCCAAGGAGAGAAGAAAAGCCCCTCATATACTATGAAACTTCCCCCCAACCCACACATTTGCCATCTTTTCTCTTAGGGCTCGCCAATCTTGGTATGGAACCAAGATTTTGGACTCAGTGATTAAAGGATGCAAGAAAAGCTACAAAGCTTCCTGACACACTGCATTTCTCCTCACCCCTTTTACATCTCCTGCCCCAGGCATTGCTGCTGCCTGACAGAATATTGTGCTCTGCCCCAGCAAAAGTGTGTGTTGGCAAAATATTTAAAGACAAGAAATGAATCCAACAGCAGCCCTTCTTTCCATTCAGATTAGCCTGTGGGAGTCATCAGGATAACAATACAAAGCATCAGTCAAACACGCCTATTTTGGGCTCAGGAAAAGGCAACAAAATCAGAGATGGGACTCAAATTCCACATGTGGTGGTGTGATGTGCTATTGTACCCCTAAACTACAAATCGCACCAACTAATGCACCTTAATTAGAGAGGCTTAAAGCCCCATGGATCAAATTGACTCCTCATAAAGCCCTTTATTGGCAAGTGTTTTCTGGGAGCAACAGGATCATATGTCAAACAGACATGTTCAAGTTGCAAGATTCAGATCCAAGACTGTTCAGACTTGGGGTTTTAGTTCAAATCTATCTCTAGGCTTAACTATCTCAAGCAGGAAACCCCATTGATTTTTTAGGTCACAGAAAAGTCCAAAGAAGCAGAACCATAATAAATCAGAGTTTTCCTCATTAATGATGAGTCTCTTTAAGTCATTTTGCCAATAAGAAAGATAGACGTGACCTCTGGAAGCACCTGCTGTGTTGTTGCCAATACTCCTCAGACTGTTACAGATAGGCATTATACAGAGAATAGCAAAAACTTCTCTCAGCAAAATGGGGAAAACAACACTATGCTGGGCAGTTGATGAAATGCTGCTGGGGGGACAGGGGAAGGTATGAGGCATGACCAAATCCAGGCACTGCAGTTGAAAGGAAATGAATTAGCCCAGACAGTTGAGAGAGAATACTCAAAGGTCATTGAGGTAGCTAAGCAACAGGGAGGAAAAATCCTCCATCATGGTATTTCCAGTTGGAAATAACACAAGAAACCACATTTCTATTTAGCAGTAGTATGTCTAGTGGTTAGATTACATGACTGGAAGTTCTATTTCTGATCCTGTTGCAAAGTTGCTACATGATCTTGGGCAAATAAATTAATTCTTCTGTGTCTTTCAGTTACCCTGTCTTGTAAATGCATATAATAGTACGTCCTTACTATGTCACGAGAGCATTGGGAGTCTTAATTCAGTAATGTTTGTAAAGCATTTTGAAACCCTCAGATAAAAGGTGCTACAGAAGTTCAGAGTAGAATAATTATTTTCTGTTTATTTCTAACAGGTAGACACACAACGGGAACCATTTCGACATGTGTTAGTGTAGGTGGGAATGACTCACTTGGCTGGCTTAGAAGCTAGCTGCTGCTGCTACAGTGCTAAATAAAATTCCACAAAATAAATCTTGATAAATAATAAACAATTAATCTTCCTACCTGCTACTAATGAAACCCAATATATTTCATATTTAATATACAAGTGTGCATACATTCAAATGTATGTATATCTACCTAAGTAATGGTCATCCTTAAAATGTCAGTTGCCTTGTATAACTCCTCAGATAATTAAGGGGAACAGTCTGTCCTGGAATCACAAAAGTGTGCTGGAGGATATAGAATTTCTTACTGCATACTGAACAATAGCTCTGCCATCCTTTTGGAGGACTGCCTGCTCCTTGGCCAGATGGCAATGCAAGCTGAAGTGCAGAAAGGGATCAGGTGTTTTTACCACCATAGTTTGCCAGTCAGAGGAAGCCCAGGTGACCTGGAGTCAACAAATGCCTGAGCCCATTCTTCAAGCCTTTAAGGTTGTTCACTATATCGGGGGTACTTGAGCATTTTATAGAATACATTTTACTAATGTAGACAAAACCTTAGTGTTAAAGCACAAGACTAAGAATCCGGAGATCAAAGTTCTATTCCTGATTCTGTCATATACTCTCTGGGCCTGGTTCTCCACTGCCTGGCACCCTGTGAAGTCATACATACCCAGGCAAAGTGGATGTAAAATGTTACAATTCAAATGTGTAGCTTTTACACTTTGCACAAGTGTCAAATACTGCACAAGATACAAGGCAGTGCAGAATCTGTCTGTGTGTGAGAACGAGGGCAGTTGAGACTCTCTGTGCCTCAGTTCCCTCTTTTTTAAAAATGAGGATAATACAAGGATGTTGTGAGGCTGATTTTGAAAATCTTGGATGGAAGCTACTAGAACAGCATCACAATAGTAAGAGTTTGCTTGTTTGGTACATCTTTTTGCAGGTTTCTTCTTTGGGTATGTCTACACAGCAAAGAAAAACTCATGGTTGGCCTGTGCCAGCCAACTCAGGCTTGCAGGGCTCAGGCTGCAGGGCTGTTTCATTGCTGTGTAGACGTCTGGGCTGGAGTCCAGGCTCTAGGATCCTGCAGGGTGGGAGGGTCCCAGAGTACAGGCTCCAGCCCGAGCCCCAAAGTCTACAGAGCGATGAAATAGCCCCTTAGCCTGAGACCCCATCAGTTGGCATGGGCCAGCCGCAGACTTTTCTTTGCTGTATAGATGTACCCTTATTGGGCTTAAAAGTTTTCAGCACAAATAGTATTTTATGTCACAAATCATCATTGTGTATTATAGTTACAAATAGGTGGTGCTTTGATAGAAAGTGTCATTGATTACCCTGAGAGAACAGGTAATATTACTACACAGCTAAATGAACAATAAAAAAATATTACTGCTAGCTCAAAGTTTCTCTTTACTCCCAACATGCATATCAACTCTTGCCCACTCTCTCTCTTACACACACACACAGACACACACATAGGAAGACTAAAGTAACAGCTAAGAATCAGTTTGTGAGAGCTCTCCTGATTATAATCAAAATGGGAGGTGCAGAACAGAAAATTTCACTCCATGATAGTCTGGTTTAAACATCAAGCCCTGACATGTCCTTCAGTTAATTGACTGAATTAGCAAAGATATTTGAAAGTTTTCCAGATATTAAAGGAATCTCAGTTATTGTGAAGTCCCGCTCAGAAGCCCTTATTGTAACTCTAACAAGTTTCACTAATCCTCCTTTAGAAAATGTCAGTGTGTTACAATAGTTAAGAGTAGATGCAACAAAAGCCACTAAATCCTTTTTCAAACTGTGCGTGAACCTACTACCAGAGATCCCCAAAGCACTATACAAGACAAACCTGCCTCCCTTTTTCCAGACTAGGAAAGGTCAATACTGTTAATAATATGTCCCCAATTATTTTATCAGTTTCACACTCATCCATGCCAAGCTTCCCAGCAAAAAGTGTATGGATTTCAGCTTCCCCAGCTAGGATTTCAGAGAAGGTCTCAAGTTACATAAATTGAATCCAAATTTTGCATCTTTTTTAGCTATTTATATAGCTTCGGACACCACAATACTTTAAGGCCAATTTTTAAAAAGGTATTTAGGTGCCTAAAGAGGCAGATAGGCATCTTGTGGGATTTTCAAAAGCACCTCAATGTCTCACTCCCATTGAAGTCAATGGGAGATGCCTGTTTCCATCTTTAGGCACCTAAATACCTTTAAAAATCTGGCCTTAAGTGCTCATATTGAGATTCCAACATGCACACTCAGGGGTACTCAAATCCATAGTTTTGATTCAAGCCCAACTCTAAAGAAAAAGAGAGACCATTTGCAAAATTCAGAAGCAGTTTTAGATTCTGAATACTCCCTAAATTAAAGGGTGATCTGATATAAAGTTTGTATTACTAACTTTTCTGCCACACACATGCATCCCAAAGTATTTTCTATTTAAAATAAGTCAACACCACGGTAGCAACCTGGAGGATACTGATCCTCACTACCCTTATTTCAGTCTGGGGCAGTGTAATTAACCGGTAGTACACCTATGTGTGACTCGCTGTAATAAAACTGGTGTCCTTGAATAGGCTTACTCTGACCTTTCAGGAGATGGGCTACGCTTTAAAAATAGAGGAGTTTTGGTTTTCTTCTATTGTTTTTGTCCTTGTATTAAGCACCCAGATAGATGGAGTTTGAGGCACTGGCATTATTTCTTCAGCCTGTGTTTGTCTTCTAGTCCTTCCCAGAAAGGGATCATGCCAGGAAAACAGTGGTGTTCTCTCCAATAATCTGGGAGGGCTAAAGAGAGAGACACTTTACAAATAAAAGTATACCCAGTTGGAAAGAACAGATTTGTACTGAGAAAATGCAGTGTGGAGAAAGATTGCTAAGCTTCTGCTGCAAAATGTAATGAGAAACACCTGCAATGTATCTCCCCTAGGAGAGCAATTAAGTGAAAGAAGTTGTAATAAGCACCAATCTATCAAACTCATAGCAAAATTAAGGTACTTTTTCTTCTACCGAGGATTTGGAAGCAATGTTAAGGAAGCATATTTTGCCTCTGTGATCAACCTTATTATCCAGTGAAAAGAGGAAATGAATGACAGCTAGAGCTCCTGGGTTGTATTCCCATCTCTATTTATTATTTGTATTATGGTAGCAAAGAGGAGCACCTCAATAATGAAACAGGACCCCTCTTCTACAAACAGAACAAAAAGACAGTCCCTGACCCAAAAAGCATAATGCCAAGGACTTACTATAGGTGAAACATATATGGTTCACTTGGGTGAATCATATATGGCTTGATTCTCAAAGATGGCAATATGCTAAATTCTGCACACATAAATACCCCATGTGCATAGTCAGATGTTTAGCTGCATGTCTAGCTGGCCACAGGAGGAGACATATATTGGTTTTGTGCTCACAAGTATGGTATTTGCTTGTGCACAAGCCTTATTTGTAATCATACTAACTCATCTTTGTAAATCAGGCTCTGTGACTCAATTTTCCTGGTGAATATACCTACCTCACAGGTGGTGGTGTTATTATTTAGATGGCAGTAGTGCCCAATATGCTGGGTACTTTCCAAACACAGGGGACCATGGTTCTTGCTCTTGAGGGGTTAATAGGCAAAGACATACAGACAAGAGAAGAGAAGAGGGATGACAAATACAAGAAGAGTGATCAAGTTGATAATAGGCATATATTTCTCTAGCTTCATGTTGGCTGCTCTCTTTTTTGTTATATTTTTAACTTTAATGTGCTACACTAGCTCATAGTTTTATTATTAGTTTTGGTAATTATGCCAGAAGTGCCTAGAATTTGTTAATATTATATAATGAATAAGAGGAGATGGCAGGAAGAGAAAGGATGGTCTCACAGTAAAGGCAATTGAATGTTGCCTTGCAGGATTCTGCCTCTGCCTCAGAGTTCCTATGTGATAGCGGGCAAGTCATTTACCCAAACTTTTCACAGGTGATCATTTTTTCTGTGTTCCTCATCTTCTGAGTGCCTGACTTGAGAACCTGGGGGTTTGATTTGCAGAAGTGCTGAGTACTCACAGCAGCAAATGAAGTCAATGGGAGCTCGGCTTTGTACGTATTAAGTGCTATATAATTATAAGTACTCTGAAAAATCAGGTCCTAGGCATCTCAGATTAAGCACCCATAATTAGTGGATACTTTTAACACAAATATTTCTTTGCCTTAGCTCCCCATCTGTAAAATGGGGATAACACCTCCTCTGCACTTTACAGGGGTTGTTGAAAATTAATTAGTACCTGAGTGCTTCACAAATATAGTGGTGAGTTCCACAGAAAAGGCCCTGAGGAAATTAATAATTCTGTTGTCAGAGCAAGGTTTTAGTAGTGTGCAGTAAGACAGACACAGGACTGCACACTGAACGAGGAGAAAACAAATAGCTGCTCATTAAGTGAGCACCATCCATATTCTGTGCTGAATAGACTCATAGACTCATAGACTTTAAGGTCAGAAGGGACCATTATGATCATCTAGTCTGACCCCCTGCATGCTGCAGGCCATAAAACCGTCCCTACCCCTTCCCTGGACTCTGCTGTTGAAGTCCCCAATCCTGTTTTAGGTGACTTCAATCGGCAGAGACCCTCCTGCTAGAGATCCCTGCCCCATGCTGCGGAGGAAGGCGAAAAACCTCCAGGGCTCGGCCAATCTGCCCTGGAGGAAAATTCCTTCCCGACCCCAAAAATGGCGATCAGTCAGACCCCGAGCATATAGGCAAGAGTCACCAGCCTGACCCCTGTCAGCCATTATACGATTTACCTACCATTGTTTGGTTTTCCTTGACTACTATGTTTTACCATTAAACCATTCCCTCCATAAATTTATCTAACTTAATCTTAAAACCAGACAGGTCCGTCGCCCCCACCGTTTCCCTCGGAAGGCCGTTCCAATATTTCACCCCTCTGACGGTCAAAAACCTTCGTCTAATTTCAAGCCTGAACTTCCCCACGGCCAGTTTATATCCATTCGTTCTCGTATCCACATTAGTACTAAGCTGGAATAATTCTTCTCCCTCCCTTGTATTAATCCCTCTAATATATTTAAAGATAGCAATCATATCCCCCCTCAGCCTTCGCTTTGTCAGACTAAACAACCCAAGCTCCTCTAGTCTCTTTTCATACGACAGGTTTTCCATTCCTCTGATCATCCTAGTGGCCCTTCTCTGCACCCGTTCCAGTTTGAGTTCATCTTTTTTAAACATGGGAGACCAGAACTGCACACAGTACTCCAAGTGAGGTCTCACCAGCGCCTTGTACAACGGGAGCAGGGGTCCAGAGGAAAAAAAAATCATATATGATCATGTATTTAAAGACTATATAATAATGCATATGCAAAAAGAGGTTAAATTAAGGTTGCACAGAGATTTCCTAACATTTGAGTGCTTGACTTTGCAATCTTAACAATGTTCTATTAATGTAGTTTGTGGGTGTAATTTCCTAGGTTTTTAAAATAGCAAAATAAAAAAACAAATTCCAGCAGGTGGCATTATATTAACACCAACACTGGTCATCAGCAGAGCTAGAATATTTAGATCCACCTCAAAGACCCCTGCCACTTGAGATAACAGAGTAGCTAATAGCAGTAGCAGAGCGTTATCCTTTACTCACCAAGGAATGGTGAGATTCTGGGATCTTGGGTTCCATTCCAGACTCTGGAAGGGAGTATCCCCACAGACTCTTCTGCCCATTCCCCTCCCCCAAGCTTGACCTCTCCAACCGGTCCTATCTCTTCACAACCCCTGGCTCCTCATCCCAGTCCCAATTCCCACTCCTTAGACTTATCTTCTTGTTTCCTTGCCTAGCACGTTCTAGTCTCATTCCTCCACCCCTACCCCGACTTCCAGTTCCAATCTCCTTGCCTAGCCAGTCCCAGTTCTCTCTCACTTTTGGCTCCCTTCTCCAATCTATATTTCTCCACATTTGGTCTCCAGCTGAACATCCCCATCTATGTTCCTCATCTCCTTTGGTTTTCAGCCCCAGGCTCCCTCCCTGGACTCTGTCCAATTTCATCATCCCTCCCCCAGCTCCTTGTCCCAGTCTCTTTGCTGAACCAGACCCAGTTTTCTTCCCATACCCCAGCTCCTCATCAGATTTGTCCCCCTCCCCCCCCACAACTACTTTGCCCTATCCCACCAGCTCCTAGTCCCAATCACCTCTATGACATTTTGTGTTTCAACACAGACCAGTAAGAGGTTGAGTCACTGCCTGTCCTGTAACCCTGGTGCCTTAGTGCTCTGCTGCTGTGGCTCACAGCCTGGACACCAAACAGCCAGCTAACAAGCATAGTTCCCTGAGTGTCTGTGTGCTGGGCCACGCTTGTTCAGCACTCTGACCCCAGCAGCCTACCTACAACACAACAGCCACGCCCTGGTCTCCACAGCCTTGGTTGCTACCTGCTACATATCAGGAAGTCCCTTGCCATCTAACATTAGGATGCTCTTAGGGCCACACCTCCCCCCCCTTAACAAACTGCAGAAGGGTTAGCCACTGGCTGACTGGGAGGCAGCTGGTCAGAACCATCTTTGCTGGACAGGGCATCTGCCACCGTATTTTCTTTCCCCTTTATATGGAAAAAAACCTGTTTTGTCTCTTTTGTCTGTTCAGTCTCTAAAACATAAAATCGGAGTGTATCCATAATTTCACCTACAGTGTTGCTACAAACATTTCACAGTGATATTAATGACCAGTGTGTTATTAGATTTCAAACAATATATTACATGTCACCTTTAAATAAATATCATTACTTCAGTGTATGAGGTGTAGTGATTGTCAGGCCTGACAAGAGTTGCTGACACAGAATAGTGAACCACCAATGGGCCTCTGGCTACTCATCTGACTGTCTTCCTGGTACCCAATTGCTGCCAGTCCCCACCCTCGTTTCCCTCCCTGGTTCCCATTTCTAGTCTTCCCCATACCCCAGCCTCCTTGCCCAGCCTGTCTCAGTCTTCTCCCCACCCCACTCCCAGCCCCAGTCTCCTTGTCCCAATCTACTTCCCCCACCTCCTCAGTTCCAGCTCTTGTTCTTCTGCATTCAAATAAGGCAACTTCCTTCTCCATATAGCCTGAGCCCAACAAGATTACTGAGAGCATGGGAATGAAAGTTTCCCATGCTCTCAGTTCCAGTGGCCATCCCCAGCCCACATCAGTCCAGAGGTGCAGCTGTACAAAGTATTAGAACATGCCCACTATAGATGGAATCTTTGGAAAATTTAGCGGCAAAGCTCTAGCAAGTCTCAGCTGTAAACGGATTGTTCAGTTCACATAGATACCTACAATAACCCATATTGTCTGCAGGTCCCAATGAAATAAACCTGCTACTGGCTCTGATATAGCCTGTGGAAAAAAGTACATAAAATGTTGATAAAGCCCAGAACAAAACAAGTCAAAGTAACTCATTTTCTGATTTCCTATATCCCTGTTGAATAGGTCATTTGTGAGCTATAACCATCAGCCTGATCCAGGCAAAAAGAAAACACATTGGAGCATGCCCAGCATTTTCACATGGAAAGTGCAATTAAGGAACCTGTTTACTAATAATTTGCTTTATGAATAATAAAACCCCTCATATAACATTTACATCCATAGATCCCAAAGCACTTTACAAAGTTGAATAAGTATTATCATCCCCAGCATAGGAAAATGAAGCAACTTGCTCAAAGCGGCACAGCAAGTCAATGGCAGAGGCAGTATTAAAACCCACATTTTGAGTCTTAGTTTTATACTCTATCCACTAGATGCTGCTGCTCCACAATGACTACATGGGTATAGCTATAATTAATTATATGCAAAATTCATTGTAACAGAATATGCTGTCCCTTTAACTGCAGGCTCCAGGCCTAGCTCTCCTGCTATCATATTAGTCTCAGGACTTACGTATTCTAGCATTTGAAGTTCCCAGATGGACTAATAGGAACTGTAGGAGGAAAGCCGTGTATGCTGGGAAAAGCCTTTGTCTGGATGGTGAGAGCAGCTGTAGTCATCTCTTGATGGAGTTCTCTAGTAACTGGGCCTGCAGAAAGGGAGCTAGGGAAGAAATTTGGAAGAGGCTGTGCTGAAGAAGCTTGTAAAAGACCCAGGGAGAAGTCCTTTTTAAAAAAAGGGAGGGAAGCAGCCCTAGGATGTAGTCCGGGGTGGGAAAAAGAGTGAGATGGGCCTGTACATTTGCTTCTCGGGGGGGTGCCCCTTACTAGCAGTCAGTTCCAAACTCCCTCCTCTTGCCCAGGGTAGGGGGAAGCCCCCTATTAGAGCCTATGAGGAGACAGGAATACACCCTGAAATCACTCCCACAGTGTAGTCATGAACAACTGGTTTCATGAGCAAATAAACTGTCCAAGTGCCCCCTTCCCCCAGCTTTAGACCCCCACTCAGATAGCAGGGACCCCCTTCCCTTAGGGCTCTCTCCAATTCTTACATGCAATGCAGAGCCATGTGCTCAGGCCACTTCCTGTGTCTGCCCCCCCCAGTATGGAGCTCAGACTTAGCCTGCTGTGTCTCTGATACAGGGCCACACAGTTGTTTTTCCAAAAGCAGGAGAGGAGCTGGCAGCAGGAAGTAGAGGAGGGATTTCCTTCCAGAGCTCTGCCAGAGTGGAGAGGCCAGGTTCTGTTTGCTCATCTGCATGCCAATCAGGGCTCTGGTGCAAGTAAATGTTTATACTGGCTGCTGCTGAGCTGTGGGATAGGGTTTGTGTTGGCTCCTAGGGCTGAAGTCTGTGGTAGACAGAGTGCATGAGTTCTTCTTGGCTTTAGTAGTGTTATGCTGTGCTGATACATCTTGTTGTAACTAAGAGGGAAGGGCTAGTTGTGGATCTCTGCAAACAAGGGGTGAAGGTTGAACAAACACTGGGTAAGGGGCTGAGGGTCAGAGACTGAAACTAAGCAACAAGTTTGTTTGGACTTGGGTGTTGTTGACTATTGCAATTTTATTGTGATATTTGGTGTGGATTTTTTGAAGGCCCTAGCTCCTGGAGTCAAGCGACTGAGAATTTTTTATTTTAGTGAAAGCTAGGTTTCTAGTCCCTAATGTTGTGGATAAAAGCTTGAAAAATATGAACCCTAAAGACTGAAAACCCATAAGGCAAATAAAAGAATCCCAAGTTGTGTTTGTTTTTTATTTTGTGACTTTAGGGGGTCCTTGACTCATTATTTTTGGACTTTTGGGTTTGGCAATACTGGGGCATATGTTCATTGGAATTTATAATGGAAGGAGAGGACTGTTTGGCTGGAAGGCTAAACTAACCGACTGGTGAGCTGGAAATGGATTCCACAGCCATACCTAATGCTGGAAAGGTAAGCCTCTGTTATGGTAATATTGTTCTATGGTCATTCAAGATGTGATCTTCAACTGTTATTTCTTTGATAAAGAATTTCTCTTTAAAAGCTGGGAATCATAGGATAATTGATTTTAAATATAGAATACCAAGACATGAGTTTAAAATGGGTTAAAAATGGTTTTATTTTCTCACTTATTACTAGAGCCAGGCAAACTTCCATTCGCTGAATCCAACTGCATTAGATGCCCTTTTCTGGATTAGATGCTCTAGCACTGTGCTTTTTTGGGTGTTTGCCTTCCAAAGCTTGTGTTGTGTGCTTCCAGGCTACTGACCCCGGTCCCCATGTCACTATACTTGATACATGTATTATTTATGATTCATAAGGGAATATCGCAACCTTTCACTGTTCACTTGCATATTAATAGGTTTTGGCATTTGTGGGTATTTTCCTTATAAAGCGTGTGTGCAAGTATTCAGAAACTTGTAAGAAAGATGTCTTTAATCAAGTATCATGTAAGATGCAGAAGAGCTGGCAAACAGTGCCAATAGAATATTTTGTATTCAATAATATGATGCAGTCTCTGTATACAAAAATTAGTTGGCCAGTGCTGATTCTCTTCTGCCAGTTCAAATACAGATCATTCAACACAAGGTAGCCTTCCTCAGTAGCACTTGGAGGCAAGCAAACCAGGAGCTGTTTTGCTTCAGAATAAAGAGAGAAACAAATGTCCAATGTGTGAAAATCTATTTTTAATCAGTTATTTTAATGTAATAAAATCCATTACACGTGGATGTAAAATATGAGATGCTATAAAATATATGCAACACAACAATGTGAAAAATATCTTTTTCCATAGGGGGCATAACATTTATATTTCAAAGGTAAAGACAAAATGGTTTCAGAATGTTAGCACACAGCCATTATGAATGACCTTATCTTTACATTGGGGATCACCTTCATAAATCTGTGGCATAGAGATCACCACTGAGGGCCCAGTTCAATAGAAACTTCATCTGTCTTTTGCACAGCAGAAGTCCATGCAAGCACAGAAAAATTCCATTTCTGCAGTGAAGAAGATGGAGAGACATTATATTGAATCTGGCCTGTAGGGAAGACTTGTAACATGATTGCTAAGCAAATTATCTGTTTAAACTAATGCTTGTGCACATATATGAGAGAGAGATCTTAAAATGGAAGGTGAAAAGAGCTCAAATTATCCTAGTGCCTTGGTGAGCTGAAACCCTTTGATCCTCATGTACGCACAAACACAGAAACAATTTATAATCAACCTAGAGTTTGCAGAGTTCTGTTGCATCCTTGGTTGTGACAGGTTTTTTTCATTTTCTTCAAGATATAGATAAGTGAGTTCTTTCAGCTGGTGACCCGAAGGAATTGTTGGAAGCACACGCTACTGAAAAATGTGTTTAATAATTATCGGTTTCAGATTATTATTGTCAGATTTAAGATGGAAGAGTTCAGTGGGAGAGTGTTTTACATGCAATTTACAAAGCAGCAGATACCTAATGGCAACTTTCAAGTTGTGGGCCCAGAGTCTATATTAATCAGGACAGTAGCAGTCCAATGGGATGGAGAGCGTTTCTGGAAATCCTGCTTGAAGGAAGTAGCAATTCTGAGAAGGTGTGCAGTAAAAGGCCTTGAGGAGGACAGGAGCTGCAACCGGGAGAAGGCAGGGACAAAAAAAGACCCCAGCTAGAGCAGCCACAGGACTATTGGATAAGGCAAGTGGGAGGTGGGAACTAGCTGAGGAGGTAAGGAGGCTGATGCCTCTCGAATATCCCTTTTTTCTGATGTGTTCTCTGCAGGGGTTTATTGCACCAGGGAGCTGCTAGTAGTTGGCCAACCATATAGAACTCTGAGTCTGTGAGATAAATGTAGCTCACTGTAATTGTCTCTTCTCCCCGCCCCCTCTCCTTCAGTGCAGTGTGGAGGAGTGAGGAGAATGCACAAAATTCTCTCGCTCTGTGTGGCAGCCCATCCCAGCAGAACCATCTCTGTTCACCACAGCTGTAAAAGATACATTACTGAGTTCTGCTTGTTAAGTGTTATTCTCCATCTCTTAAATCTCTCTCTACATAACTTAATATATGAAGATAGCATCTTACATTATCAACCAGGCATAGCAAACTAGACATTCCTTTGTAGTCTGAGCAGAAGTGACATGAGGAGCTCAACACTTTTCAAGACCAAGCAAGATCAGGGGGAAGTAGGGAGGGTGGTTTGCATTAGGAGAAGAGCAAAGAAAAACACACTTACGCTTCATCTTATTAAAACCCAAACAATATAGGCCCAGTCCTGTACCCACTGAAGTCAAAGGGAGTTTTGTCACTGACTTCAATGGGTGCAGGACTGGGCCAGCAGTATTTTGCACCTCTACTTTGGGCATTTCTTGTAGCAGTTGACCACATTCAGATGACATTAGGTCTCCCCTCATGCCTGTGTGGAACATACCAGCTCCTCCTCCTATGAGGTATACTGAACCTAATGCAGGGAGCTTTCTGCTACTTCCTGATGGATTTACAAATTCTGGAGTCAATGAGTATGTCTACACTGCAATTATACACCCACAGATGGCCCTTGTCAACTGACCTGGGCTGTTTAACTGGCGTGTAGAAGTTCAGGCTCGGGCTGGAGCCCCTTGTGGGGTCTCAGGGCCCAATCCCAAATGTCTACACTGCAGTTGAACATCCCCGTAGCCTGAGCTGCGAGCCTGAGTCAACTAATACAGGCCAGATCTGTAGCTGTTTAATTGTAGTGTTGACATACCAAACGCTTGTTGGCCAAAGCACCTGCTCTTGTGCGAAAAACCTGGAAGAGGCCATCAGAATACTTTGGGGGAATTGTTACAGTTTTTCTATCAGGAAATTTTGAACCCATTCTCCCCTCCTCTACAGAACAAGCAGAGTTACAGCCCAGGCCTCCAATGGCACTTTGCTGCCATGATTTCCCCTACTGGTTGTTGCCCTTTTAAGAGGGTTATTCTGTCGGGTAGAGTGGACTTTACCCAGCAGGTAAAGCTGGAGGGAGGAAAGGGAGGCAGACAGAGCTTCTGGCATGCGGGGAAGGGTGTAGTGGAGGTGCACCCAGAGCTTCTGGCACGGGGGTGAGAATGGTAAACCATGCTATGGGGGAGAATGGGGTTCACACAGAATCCCTGCTATGCAGGGGAGAATGGGGGACCCTACTGTGGGGGGCACAGAGAGCCTCTGCCATTGGGGGGAGAGAGTGGGGGACATACAGAGCCCGAGGCATGAGGAAGAGGGTTGGGGGAATTGCAGGGTGTCCCTGAAATAGAGAGAGATGGAAGGGTGGCATGAAGGGAGCTTTGGGGGTGGGAAATGGAGGAGTGCAAGGAGTCCCTGGTTTGTGCAATGAGCTCAACCTACACAAGCCACGAAGTGTGCCATCCCCTGGTATTTAATTATGACACCCATAAAAACTCAGTTTTATGTGTTTAACTATAAATAAAACACCCCAACAGTAGTTTTTAAGTGAGTGTAGTGCTGGTTTCATAGATGAAGGACATCAGTTTCTGTTACTGGCTTGAGTGCACGTATAGCAATGTAAACCTCCCTCATACTGGCCTGCCAACTTGTTTTAATCATGACCTGGAAGGGCCACTGCTGGGATGAGAGATGAGTTTGCTTCCATGATCCATTTAGACTATGGCCTTTTCACTGAGACTGTCAGTAAGGTTGACAATTGTGATGGTGTTACCTGTCCATCAGAACAGAAGTAATACCATTAAATAGCAATCATACAACTGTTAGTATTGACTGTAGCTGGATTTAAATGAGTGGCCTACAAGTGAGACTGGGTATCTTACTATCAGTCCCCTGAGCAATTTAGCTCCCACCTAATAGAGATTCTTTCTGAATTCTTTTCCACCAAATTAATATACTAGAGGCTTTTAGCAGAGGCACTGTTCTCAGTGGGAACATTACATGAATTAAAAATCAAGCCCTTTATAGTTGTGGAAAGATGTAAATGATATTAGGTTACTCAGTAAAATGGGATCTTTCAGCAATCAGACCTCACTTGAAAAGCTGCAGTTATGTAAAATGGAGCTCTTTCTAAAGGTCTCAGAGGAAGGCATCCAATTCTAGTAATGAAAGTCTGCTTCCAGCAAACAAATTACAGCCTCTTGCTGCTGCTGCTGTTAATAATGGAAATAAGTGGAAGTTCTGGGATGGTGCTGGTGTATAAAAAATAAAACACAAGTATCATGGCAGAGTGAAAAACAAAACAAGACCTTTAAAAAGAAACCTGATTAAAACCAAGTAAGGGAAATTGGCAGGGTTCATGGCCTTCTGCTTACTATGGGGGCATTGGGACCCAGGTGATGCCTCATCTTCCCCACATGTGGCTTTGGGGGGAAAACTGACCTCTTTCAAACACCACTCTTGGGTAGCTTGTTTGGAGCTGATATGAAGTCCCTGCATGTAGGGTGATGCAGAGATGGTACTGTGCCCTAATCACTGGACTACAGAGTCATTCTCTCTCTTTGTCTCTGGCCCAATGCATATTTAACTATACAAAGTGGAACAGTTTCAATAAGAGAGATTGAGAGAGCCCCACCTCAGAATATCCCATAGCTCAGTCATTAGTGTATTCACCAGAGGTTTAGGAAACCCCTGTTCCAATCCCTTTTCCTCCTCATGCAGAGTGGGGATTAAACTGGGGTCTCCCAGCCCTGGGTGACTTCCGTCTCCACTGAGCTAAAAGAGAGTGCCAGCTGGTAGGGGCAGAAGAGGCCAAAGCAGGGACCTCTGGTCATTCAGATAACCTACTACAGTGTTGTCTAGACATTCTATGCCCTGTGCTGATTGGCTGTTCGCTCCAACCCTTTCCTCCCTTACAGTTTCTTCCCTTTAGGTTTACTCCACACCTACCCCTCTTGCCCTCTACTTTCCTTTTAGCTGATCCCCACTTAACTATTCCCCCCCCAAATAATAATAATGGAACTAACATGATGTTTGCTACCATCATTGATCACTCTGCTTGTGTATTCTGCCTTTTGGGTGTCTTGTCTGTAAGCTCTTTGGGGGCAGGGATTATGCGTGTACAGTGCTTACACGTACATTGTGTGGGGGCCCCATTTGTGGTTGGTCCTTTTCCTGTCATGCTCCCTCCTTACCAGTAATGGAATCTGTCCACGCCTCCCCCTCCATTACTCCCCAGTTCACTCAGCAGAGGAGCTTGGGCTGAAGGTGGAGCTGGGGGCTGAACTGGGGATGGGGGAGGAGCTGGCCTGGGGAGGAGAGGGAATGAGGGCTGGTCTGGGGGCAGAATAAGGGGTGGAGTAGAGCTGCGGCAGGGGCTGTAGCTGGACTGGGGGCAGAGCGGAGCTGCAGCTGGGGCCAGAGCTGGGCTGGGAGCAGAGCAGGGGGCAGAGCAGAGCTGTGGCTGGGGATGCAGCAGATTTGCAGCTAGGGCCAGAGCTGGGCTGGGGGCAGTGGCGCTTCATCCCTGCCCCCTGTGGGAGCTGGCCTGGGATCCACCATGTACCCAGGGCCGGCTCCAGACACCAGCGAAGGAAGCAGGTGCTTGGGGCGGCCAATACAAAGGGGCGGTACTCCGTCCACTAGTGGGGTGGCATGTCCAGGTCTTCGGCAGGAATTTGGTGGCGGGTCCCTCAGTCCCTCTCTTCCTCTTTGAGCTGCCGCCGAAGTGACACTGAAGAGGAAGAGAGGGAGTGAACGACCCGCTGCCAAAGATTGGAGCGGCGTGTTTTTTTTGTTGTTTTATTTTTTTTGCCACTTGGGGAGGCAGAAAACCTGGACCCGGCCCTGCATGTGCCCCCCCCCGAACGTTTCTCCATGCCCCTTTAGGGGGGCACCCCTCACAGTTTGGGGCCTACAGGGCTTAAGAGGTATAGAGTTATGGTATACAGACCCTCCGCAGAGGAGTGAATTTCACTTTTAGTGTTGCCATTACTTTACTTAGCTGCTTTTGAAAAAAAAAATTACCTAAGTGACTTAGGAGCTGAAGTCTCATGGAAATTCAGTGGCACTTTGGCTCTTAAGTCAGTCTTACTGATTTTTCTATTTCTAAATCACTTGGATGCTTTTGAAAATCTTGCATAGGGGCTTTGTTACATTTCAAAGGACTTACAATTTTAAGAGAAAAAAGCAAGATGATTTCCATTTATTTTTGATGGGAGATTAACTTCTCAAGTCAGATCACTCCATTAATCACAAGTGTGGACATTTGGAATGAAAGGCCTAAAGTAGGCCAGTACTGGAATGTATTAACGTCAGATGATATTTGCTGGCAGTTAAATGCAGAAGAAAAAAACGGGATATTAACTTTTGGATCAAAATCAGAAAGATAGTATCAACAGATCCTATAGCTTACAAACAAGCAGAGCTGACAAAAATACATGCATTGCTTTCAGTTCTTTTGTTGCTGTCTGTCCATTCCTGGACAGTAAAGCAACAAGCATTTTGTAAGACATTTATGGGGCATGGTTTTCTTTGTTATACCACCTTGCATAAAATATTCCTTCAAATTTATTTTTAGAATGTTGTCAACTTGCTCATTACAAATCAGTTGGAACATAGCCACTTCCTGCACCAACCAACCCCCCCAAAAAGGGGGGAGGGAGAAAAACCTGAGTCATACTTTTGTCCTCTTGAAAACACTTGAATCAAATGTTATGCACTAGTGATTTAGCAATGGAAAAAATGTAGTTAATCTGTCTTTAGGCTAGTTAGTATGGCATTGAATTGCTAACAAGTTTATTCAGGGTCCAACTGAGAATCACTTTTAGGTAAGAGTAATATAACCCACACCTCTTTATAAACAAGGATGTCTGGTATTGATTCCAGATAATTCATCTTCTTACTCTGTAGTTTGAAGCACACATCACCTTCAACTAAATCAGGAACAGTAAACACTTATTCATTGTAATGAAGAGGATTGCCTCCGGCAGATGAATTGCTGTTGGCTTTTCCCCCTCCCCCTTATAAAACACTGTTCCTTTTTTCTAGATATGTTATTCTGGGACTTCATCCAAGCACTCAGTAGGGAGGAAAGCACACTAGACAGACTTAAAACTCCTGACCCAAAGCCCCTGATTTTTTATTATTTACTATATTTTATATTATTATACTATTTATTGCTCAGATTAATAAATAAAATGCATTACACAGTTATGGTTTCAAGGGGCCCTCTCCAGCTCTTTTTCCTTGCTCAAGTCTCTTATGTAGTATATTGCTTTCTTAAGATCATGAAAATACCTCCAGGTGGATCCCACTCTTTGCAGTCACATTTGCAGGATCTTCACTATATTGTTAATTTGAGTCATCTGCACTGGAAGTACTCCTCTCATGTTAGCATAGCTTGAGAGAGAGTGCCACACTGCAAAATACCTCTTGAGCTCCTGCATCTGCGTGGGCGCTGAGCTCACTTGTGTGGCAGTGAGGGTATGTCTACACAGAGATAAAAGATCCATGGCAGCAGACTCGGGCTTGCAGGGTTGGGAACTAAAAATTGCTGTGTAGACGCTCAAGCCCAAGCCCTAATGTCTACACAGCAATTTTTCAGCCTGGGAGTCCAATCCTTGTGAACCTGAGTGCGCTGATCTGGGCCAGCAGCAGGTTTTTTATCCCTGTGTAGATGTACTCTGGCCTAAGACTTCTGGAGGCATATCCCATGGTTCTTAGTGCTACAGTAAACTGAGCTGCTCTATTTAATGTTTTGCAGTGCATTGTGGGAGAACTTGCCAGCCCTTTCTAGTCAGATGAAGGAAATTGTGGAATGGACTAGTGCCACGTTAATAGCTGATGAGTTGTGATCACTGGAGATATAGCCTATAGGTTCACATAGGCGCTGACTCCAGGGGTATTCCAGGGCTGGAGCACCCGCGGAAAAAAATTAGCGAGTGCTTAGCACCCACTGGCAGCCAAGCTCCTCCTCTCCCCCCACACCAACACCTCCCCCAGCCAATGAGCTCAACTTAAAAGGACCACTGCATGCAAGCGTTTTCATCTGTGGGTGGGAACTGAGTTAATGGCAACAGTCGAGTTAACTTTGCAGTAAAGACAAGCCATTAGAGGCAGTAGCTAAACTAAGTTTAATTTGAGAGGCTGTACAGCCTAATGATTGAAACAGGCACTGGGAACCAGGGCTTAAATGGTTTATTCCCTATTCTGTCAGTGACTTGTTTTGGCTTGGTGTTGAGGATCTATACCTGGGAAATCCTTTCCCCTCCCAGAAGTGACAATGAATCTGCTTTGCTGAGGCTTCAGCAGCCTAATAGGTAGAGTAGTGTCAACAGCCATAGTGCAGGCCTCCTCCACAGGGTGGGGAGTGGTGAGGAAGGGAACTAGAGCATACATGAAGTGCATGGCCCAGAGACCCCCACAGAGTTGGGCTTTGCACTGAGAGTGCACACACCTTGTAAGGCCCCTCCTCTGCTTTTCTTTCTTACGCAGCAAAAGTGCACCCATTTTGCGTGGAGCAGGCCTTCCTCACCCGCAGAGGCGTGAGCAGTAATTCCTCTGCCTTTTTGGGGATGGGGGAGGTCTCTAGCACTTGAGCTTTGGATAGCTCAGCAGAGGAGCCCTGCATTCCTGTGCAGGATCTCAGGAAGTGTCACCCTTCCACAGCAAGGTGCACCCCTGAAGGAATAACAAAGGCCTGCCATTTACAATACAGAATATTGTCTTGTAGAGGCAGCACTCTCTGTTCCTGGGGGTGGTAGAAGCATACCTTGTAGATTGCTTTAGCAACCCCTTTCTGCATTGCCCAGGAGTGGGAATGACAAGCTTAGATGTGTTCACATGTGATTATTAAAGAGAAATAAGGGGATCTGCAAGGATCTTTCCTACTTCCTGGGGGGGGACGGACACACCCAACATCCTGCAGAATATTGGAAAGTTTAAAGTGTTACCGCAGACCACTGGAAGCAAAAAAGGCTTTGATCTTTCAACAAGCCACCACCCCACAATAACTGCTGCTGGCTGGACTGCATACAGCCTTGTGCCAGATGTCAATACAGATGCTTCTCTTTTCTGGAAAAGATGATTGGTAAAACCATGGGAGAAAAAGACAGAAACCCTCTTTAATATAAATTAGAGCTCTAGGCACTGTAGGTTCATTTACTAGAGGGTTTCTTTCCAGTAATCCATGTGGAATGCTTATAGCATAGAAAATGTAATTGAAAATGTCCAGGTCACAGTGGAGCCGATGGCACTAATTGTGCTGCATTATAGATGCCTGGAGTGACTTTTTGGGACATCTTATTGGATGGCAGAGTTATTTTAGGAATAGTGAAACCAAATATCAGTTGTAGCCTCTATATCATGAATGAGATGATATCTTTCTGAGACAAGGAATTTTCCTGTGAGTGTCAATGTTCAAAATCTTTTTTCTTTTTAAAAAAAGCTTATACAAAAGCCCAAGTGTATATTTTAGAGCACTAGTATTTTGCATAGTAGCATTGTAAACTTCTACTTCAGCCTTTGCTGTTTGCCATCCATTTTTCCTGCTAATGTGCTTCATTAAGCAGCTATGTAGTGAACCTGCTTCTTCTTTATTGGTAGGATTATAGTTGTGAGGAAAAAGAAGGGAAGGCAACATTGTTGATATGAGGCCTGCAGAGGAAGAGGATTATGGGGCATTTTCTCCTGTTATCGTAGCCCTGTTTGAAAGTACAGTATCTATGGTTCCAAGAAAATGACCTCCACTATTTTATTCTGAAATGTATCCCTTTCCTCAGTTGGCTCAGAGGAGTTTGTCATAGCTGCTTACAACGATGATGTTTTATCTCTGCATTTGACAGGAGCTACAGCATCTGGCAGTGCCAATTCAACCCCATGGGGCAGTAAGTAGGCAGACTGGTTATGGCAAGGGAAACATACTCTCTCTGTTGTGTTTTCCCCATATATAGAAGGCAGACATATAGAGAGACAATTCATGGTCTTAGTATAGCTCCTGCTCTATGCCGCAAATACTGGAGTGATCAACCCCAAGCTCTGGTCCTGCCTTGAAGCTCTGGCTGGCTGGCATAGGTCTGCTCTCAGTTCTTATGTTCAGTCAGTGCTGGGCTGGGTGCAGCATCTTGTGATGAAGGGTCTGATATTGTGGAAGAGAAGTTCACTTGCTGTCTTTAGGGCTCTCTGAACGTCCTATTTATTCTGGTTAGCTTATCCTAAACTTTTTGTAGTCCCTCCCCCCTACTTTTTGGATGGATGGATAGGGCACACATGAGTTACTTTCCCCTCCCCCCTTCACTTTCTCCTTTGTATCAGTGGGAAATAGAAACCTTTAACTGATGGTTTATGGTTTGCAGGCTACTGTGTCTTGTACTATTTTCCTGGTTTCTGTCTGCCTGTGTATCTGCACTGGCTGGTTATTTTGGCTTTTGTTGAATGGAGTTGCCTTGTGATACCGTAAATGAGCCAAATATATAAAAGAATAATTGTCTTTCGTGCTGATGGTTGGGAAGGAGGATTTTGTTTACTTTGATCTTTATCCTGAATAACTTTTTAAAGTCAGATTAGGTCAGTTTTAATGCATAATTGACCAGCTTTGAGCTACTCTTAGAATATTAAGAGATAACAGTCATGCCTTATGTCATTGGAGACGTCATCTGTAGTAGGAAGAGAGCCTGAGACACAAGCCCTTGTATCAGAGGCCACATTCTGTGAGCAGGCCCTGCCTCATACCAGGCAAAAACAGGGCCGATATTGCAGAAATACACAATCCTAAGAAGTGCTAGTTACCGAGTGCTCACAGAAACACATCCCGATATCAAGTGCTACCAGAACATCTCTATATCAAGGATGGTACAAAAACATTCCCCAAGGATAATAGGAACACACTGATCCCTCCTAAAAGATAAGGTCAGAATGACAGTATGTAATAGAGATGTTTTGATCGAATTAACATGTGCAAGATTATGGGTGATAACTAGTGACATCAGAGGGCAGTAACTATGTCAGAGGCGCAGTACTAACTTGTTTGTATTGGGGTATAAAGATGTATCTCAGAGGGAGTATCTTTGTCTAGCCTAGGGAGGAATGTAAAGTCCCACCTTTCACTGAGCTGGTCCATTGTTAAAGGCATACATGTATTAGCAGTCCGGTAGAGTCTGTGGGATACTAGTACGGTGCTTTGTTGACAATAAACCTGGCTGGGTGCCTTCGTCCCTTAACGGATCTCGTGGTCATTGGGCAGTTTGCTTGAGGTCTGCTGTGCCAGCTGTCTGCGCAGGGCTGGGGCAGTACACAGAGGGAACACACACATGCAGCCAAACATCTATCAACATCTAACCACGTCATCTTCTATAGATTTGCAATAAGGTTTTTCGGGTGGGGGTGCCTGCACTAATTTTAGAATAATTGCTGAGTCATGCAGCACTGTAATATTTTCTTACCAATTTTACATTTGTTTGATTATGACCCTCATTAGTATAATAGCCATCTACAATAAAATATATTCACAGGAGTACATTTCTGTATAGCTAGTATGGCCAAAATTTTCGACCTCTAAAAGTGGAGGTGTGAGTCTCAATTTTGAAGGCCATTGAAGATAATGGGCGCTGAAGATTGTCAGCATCTTTGAAAATCAGGCTCAGGGTTTTCAAGACAAGCAAACCAACATTGAAGTTTCTAAAATCAGAGGCCACTTTTGAAAATTTTGACCTGAGTGACATATTCAAGGACACACACAGTCATCCCATGGATGGGCCTGGAATAGAACCCAGGTCTCCTGACTCCCAATTACAGTGCTTGAAAAAGAATCAAAAACTGACGTATGTGTTTTACATAAGTGCTATTGTTGATGGATCTTAAATAATGTTTCAACTGTTGAAAGATTATTGGCCAAAGTAATCTCACCAAAAAAAGAGAAAACAAAAAACCTGAATTGTCCAAGAGAGAAGAAAAGGGAATATAGCTGTGTTGCCTTTAATACTCTGTCTCAAAAGGCTTACTCTTAGTGCTACCCTCAAATTTCGCTATAACACTACCAGAGAAATACAAGAGAGAAGTGAACATGCAAAAAGTACCACTGAGCTGGAGAAAAAGTGAAGAATAGTAAAAGACACCTAGGTAGAAATAAAAAGTCAGAGGTGCTGTGGTTATGTGATAAAGAGAACTGATAAAGGAGGAGACCATGCTGAAAGCACAGGACAACCTCAGAATGATCAAACAATCTTGTTTTCAGCATGGATGGGAAGCACAGGTGAGATGCAATCTACTATTCACTGACCAATATAATACACTACAATGGTGATCATATTACACAGCAATAGGACCTGAAACATGATTATGGTGTATTCTTTTATTTTGTTTTTCAGCCAGATAAAGGCCAAATTCTGTATATTTTTGGAGGGGAACAGTGACATCTGTTGGTCAGTTAGGTTAATAACAAGTAAACGGTGCATACCATACTTATGGTTCACAACCAGGGCTTAAATTCAGCTGGAGCTGTTCGGAGCAGAGTCCGGTAAATATTTTCAAACCCCCCCACGCCCCCTGGAGTTTTTATCGCATGTGGGGGCAGGAGGAGTGGGAAGCTCCAAGAAATACTCTGAGAATTTAAGCCCTGTTCACAACAATAAGATGATGTCATCTTTGTTTCTTTTATACTCAGGCCAAGCTAAATAGTAATCACATGCTAAATAATTTACCTAATGAACTCCACCCACTGCTAAAAGTAACTTTAGTCTCCTTACCCACCCCAAGTCCTTGGTCTGATAATTCTGTCTGTACAGGTATTTTTATAGTGCCAACCACCTAGTATCTAGGCAATGACAACTGGTGGCACACTCACACCTGAGTCTTGGCATGGCACCATATGCATATATTCTGAAGATCCTACTGCCAGATCCAGTGACCTGACCCCTCGTAGGACTCTTACGTACTTTCATATTAGGATGTTACTCACCCACTCTCTTCTCCATCCATCTAAAGGAGAGCAGAGCCAGCCTGTCAGCATCTCTGTGAGGCACATACAGTAAATGACAGTTCCTCCATTTTTATCATCAGACAGGACTTAGATATGACAGGCAAGGGTAGAACATCATTCTGCCCTCCAGCTCTCACCTATTAAGCCTGTGCTTTTTCCCTTAAACAACACAAACTACAGACAAATTTCTCAGGAAAATTCTCTTTTCTCTCTGCAGAATCTCTCTCAATCTGAACTTACCACAGAATGTTCCAAATACATGCCCTGCCTGCTAGAAACCTTCACTTTATTGGATTTTTCTGTTTGTTTGTGTGCGTGTTTTTGATATGTTTCCATTTGGAGTGTAATTGAGCCCAGTGCCTTCTGCAAATCCCCCGAAACTAATTGCCATTCTTACTCATGGCAGAGCTGAGGTAACTGAAGGAGAACTCACCTGCTCAAGCTTCACTCCATTAATCAGGACTGTTGGTAGAAGCTGCTGCATGTCATGACCTTAGGTTTTATGGACATTTCTGACAGAAGAAGAAAGGTGGGTTCCACCATGTAATTATCACATCATATCACATGAGTCTCAGTAGCGCAGCAGCTTACATACACGCTCTCTAGTCTCCTTAGCAATTACTCTGTAAATTATTTCTCACTTCACTGGGGCTTTGTGTGTGTTTTAACAAATGTCTCACAGCTTTGGTGTTTTTCTTTACACATTGAAAGAGAGAGAGAGTTTAATCTGGAAAAGATAAAGCTTGTGACTTTCAGGATTTACATTTTTTTTACATTTTAAGCTCACTTTTTTGAAGAATAGACTGCCACACACATTCATTCTTTGCGTTCTTGAGCAAATCATTCTTTGTCCTTTCCGTGCTGGGATCAGAACCTGCAACCATGCTGTAGCAGGATCCAGTACCATTCTCATCACTGAAACAGGCGCATTTTATTCTCCCTGGGAATTCTTTTAGCCTAACTGCTTTAGACCCCTCCCCAGAATGTTTATCATTCTCAGGCTAAAAAAAATTATCAGCCCACACTTTGCTAAAGTTTGGGTGTGTCTGAATCCAAGGTTCTTGTTCAGCTCTGCTTTACTTGTAACGTTTTCAAACACCGCTCCTTCAGTTAAGAGAGCAGATCCTCATAAATACATTACCATCAAAAAAGGGCCACATGTTTTCTCTGGTCCCAGTTTCTCTTCCCTTCCCAAAGCCCCTGTCTGCCACTACTCAAGGGGCCGAGTGCAGGGGTAGTTCCCAGCCAATGGGAGATGCTGGGGGCGGTGCCTGAAGCAACAGCAACACACACACCCCTGTGCCCCTCCTCCCCCAGGTTCTGGCCGCTTCCTGGTGCGGCGCAGGGGCAGGGCAGGCAGGCAGGCAGGGAGCCTGCCCTGCCCCCGATGCACGCCGGGCCAGAGCCCACCCCCCGAGCCCCTCCTGTACCCCACACCCCAACCCCCTGCCCTGAGCCCCCTGCTGCACCCCGCACCCCTTCTGCACCCCACACCAACCCATTGCCCTGAGTCCCCTGCTGCACCCCTCCTGCACCCTTACCGCCTGCCGCACCCCTCACCCCTTCTGCACCCCACACCCCAACTCTCTGCCCTGAGCCCCTGCCACACCCCACACCCCTCCTGCACCCCCTGGGGACAGGGAGGAGGCGGAGTTGGGGTGGGGATTTCGGGAAAGGGGTTGGAATGGGGGCAGGGAAGGAGTGGGAAGAGGCGGGACAGGGGTGGGGCCTCATGGAAGGGGTGGAGTGGGGGTGGGGCCAAGGGCGGCAGGGGGAGGTGTCAGTAATGCGGCCCTCGGGACAATGTACTAGTCCTCCTGGCCCTCGTGGTCATTTGAGTTTGAGACCCCTGCTCTATTGCATGAGCTAAAAGGCCTGTTAGCTAAGGCTGTAGAGCAGACTCATTAATTGCTCTCTTTAAGTTGTCTCGGCGCCATTAGATGGGACAGAACACCAACACCCAGAAGGTGTGTGGGTTACACAAGACCCCAAATGTAACAGGTAGCTTTCTCCCTATCACTTGCACTAAACTCTAAGCCAGCTCATCTTGGGGAAGGGAGGTTGTTGGTCCCAGTGGAAGAGGTGGACAAAAGTAATAGGGCAGAAGGCAGTTTGTATCTCTCCTTTTCAGAGTCAGTCAGGGGTTCGAGTGGCCCATAGCACAAGTTAGGGCTACCCTAACTTGTGATCCTACTTCAAAGGCTCCTCCTCTGGAGATTAGCAGGGGAACAGAATACCTGGGGCACATGCCACTTTCTTCCTTCCTCCGTGTCCCATTGCAGAACACACCCGAATGCCTCCTCCTGGCCTCTTGTAGTGACACAGAGCTGGTGGAGCTAGATCCACACAAAGCATATGGTCCCCCTGAACTGAGAAAGGAGCTATTCCTCTCGGGACCTTTATTTCTGTCCTGTGGTCCCTTAATGGAAGCCTAGCTGACATAAATGGGACATAGCACAATGATAAATTGCATGGGTCTATAAAGTGCATGTGTTTGTGAAGGGTACTTAGAAGAACAGGGGAGGGAGGCTTCCTTGTAAATAGAGAAGGAGGGGAGAGAGACCAGAAATCATGTAATTTGATCTAGGCAGGGCTGCAGTGAAAGGGGAGACAGCCATTCTGCCCCCCATGTGGCTTAAGCAGTTATCTAAATAAGGATTTGTCAGTCAACACAAATCAGCTTGATTTCCACACCAGGAGACAATGGAGCATTAGCAGGTAACATCACACTAGCATTTGCACCTGGAGCCCCGGGTGTTCTGCAGTTTTGGCAGCATGGCACTCAGATACCACAGAGATGGGCACGATAGAGACAGATATGCATCCGAAGAAGTGGGCTGTAGCCCACGAAAGCTTATGCTCTAATAAATGTGTTAGTCTCTAAGGTGCCACAAGTACTCCTCTTCTTTTTGATAGAGACACAGATACTGTCTGTTTGAAATAGCCTGAAAGATGTGGTTACTAGAGGGACATAGTCTATCAACTCTATGCAAACCCCATGACTCAGTAAGGCAATTTCAAAGGAAGGCTATATGAGAGAGAGAGAGAGAGAAATGCAATGCAGCAAGGAAGCATTTATGGCTAAAATTAGGGTGACCAGATAGCAAGTGTGAAAAATCGGGATAGGGTGGGGGGTAATAGGAGCCCATATTAAAAAAAGCCCCAAATATCAGGACTGTCCCTATAAAATCAGAACATCTGGTCACCCTAGCTGAAATCCCCACTGATAAAATAAAGGTGTTGGGTGGGGTCTGTGTGTAATAAACAGCCCTGTTAGAAAGTATCTTGCCTTTAAATCAAGCTAATGAGGCATACCTAATATCCTGACAAAGAGCCAGAAACTTCATTTTGCCACCAGCTTGACTCCTGTTTTTTGGTCTCTGTTAACATGACAATAAATTCCTCACAGTTCACTGAGCACATCCAGTGGGGCTCAGGCTAGGTCTAAAGCACCATTAACTGGGGATATACCTTTCTAAAATACTGCAAGGAAAATAACTCAGTTAAATATTTCCAGTTTTGGACGCCACCCTCTAGGCAAGTCGCTTTCTCCTTCCCCACCCTGCTCTGCGCACACAAAATATAAAGTTAAAATGGATATGTTTCAACTTTCTATGAATGCATACTTTCCCAAAGGCATGTGCCTCCTTAGCTTTCTTTCCTCCATAGGGAGGAAGTAAGTACACCTCTACCTTGATATAACGCTGTCCTAGGGAGGCAAAAAATCTTACCGCATTATAGGTGAAACTGCGTTATATTGAACTTGCTTTGATCCACCGGAGTGCACAGCCCAGCCCCCCCGGAACACTGCTTTACCACGTTGTATCAGAATTTGTGTTATATCAGGTCGCGTTATATCGGGTTAGAGGTGTATAGTGATTAAAAAGTTAGGATTCTTGGCTCCACTGCTGACTTGTTTTGTGGCCCTGGACAAATCTCTTAACCCCTCCCTGTCTCAGTTTCCTCATTTGTAAAACTGAGACAAGTGATATTTTCTTACATCACAGAGGTGTTTTGTACAGCACTCTGAGCTCCTTAGATGGAACGTGGTACAGATGAACAAAGTATTATTATAAATTAATTCAGGCCAAAGCACTGGCAGCCAATACAATGGAATTAAAAATACTAAAATCTCTACACAATAAGCTAAAGCCTCCCCTTTGAAAAGTGGAGGCAAGCTCCCAGTGACCATGGTGGAAGTTGCATAAACTTCTCAAAGGGGTAATACTTGCCCTGCTCTAGTAAAGAATCTGTAGATAGGAATATAAAACACACAAAATAGACCCATTTATACTTGAGTCTGCATGGTATTAAAGGGTTGGTGGTGGCAGGGTAAAACATGAAAGCAATCTCGAGTTTTGTATAGAGATAGGCCTCTCTAGTAGATAGTATTTAAATCTTTACTGACCTCAAAGATATTGCCTTCTCTCTCTCTCCCTGCAATGCAGTGACATCACAGTGAGACTGGAATTTCACCATTGGGCTCCAGATTTCATTCACCCAATCATGAATGCCTTATGCTTCCTAGAAACTGAATGCTCCTACTCATTTTCACGGGAGACCTTCAATTCACTTTATTTTGGCAACTTTATGAGCACATCTCCTCTTCCAAATTCACTCCTAAAAGCTGCATGTTACCCTGAATACCTAGGGAAAGAAAAGGAAGGGGAGAATTAAGAACTAAATGTTCCAACTACATTTAAATTAATTACTTTGTTTGGCACATACTAGGCCCAATACAATTAAACAGGTAATGTGAGGAAGAGTGGCAAAATCTGGCCAAAAATAAACAATAATAATAATTTTAATGATATCATCCAGGAGCCCTAGTGATTTGGGGGAGGGGTGACTTATAAATAAAGGGCCAAATTCTCTACTGAAGTCAACAGGCATGACTCCATTTACTTGAATGGATCTGTGTCCATTTACACCAGCCGAGAATGTGTCCCAATTAAAGGCTTGTAAATAACATCCCTCTAACATTCAAACAAATAAAGGGGTTCCAAATGCATGAACAGAACAGGTAAGGAAATGAAGATAGCAGGGAAGGAATAAATATATGACTATCATGGGTGGATCTTATCAGCCTCTAACAGATACTCAAAGGGTCTGTTATGCCCCATACCATCCACTTAGGCAACACTTGTAAACCTTATGCCAATAAGGTCTCATTGAATTGAGCCCAGCCCTGTACTTTGTCTTCAGCATTCAGAATCTGCATTTCAAAGCACTTTTGGATTTCATCAGTCTAGCTTCACAACCTTCCTTGACACCTTTCCACCTGCTATCCTCAATGTGGAAAAAGTTGGTCTGGTGAGATCAGGTTTGAAGTACCTACACTGCCTGGGAACATGGATCCAGATTGCAGCAGGTTTGACTCAGATCTTCATCTTTCAGGGGTATTCTAGACAGAAGAATACCATACATCTAATGTGAAGGGGGCATTTCTGAGGTTCTGCGTGGACATTAAGGATCTCCTGGCCCTTTTTGGAAGAGAAGGGATTTGTCCCACTGTCTTTGGCTTGAATTTCCTTTCCTCCCTGCTCACTGTTGTGTATCAGTTAGTAGCAGTATTTCAGCAGTGCTATCTGTGTATGTTAGAGTGCTGTGAGATAAAAGGAGCTATATACATGCTGATCACATACTTTCTCAGTTAAGCAACTTATGAGAGCCTTAGTGAGAACATATTGTGCAGACTTGGTGATTCATAGTGCTATATCATGATTGTGGGCTTCCTTTGACTGTCCTTAATATGAATCTTCTTGGTGAGGTGCTGATCCGTAGGAGAGATGTTTATGCTTTCTTATGTCCGTCATATGCATAGGCAGGAGGATGCTGCCAGCTGGAGCTGGACAGGTTAAACCTTTCTGGGAGCAGCAGAGGAAGTGGCAGGGACCAGCTGGGCCTACCTGCATGGATACAAGATTTGTATTTGCATCTGATCTGCAAACATGATTCACTCAAGGACATATCTGTGATTCACTTCTGCCAAACAGCACAACTGGAGCACCTGACTCTGGAGAATATCCAAAGACTCTACCAAAATCCCCTCCCCCTGTTGCTATCACTTGTTCACACTCCTCTTCATCTGCTTTATTCACTTTCGTTCTCCTCCGCCTCTCTCCCCCTTAGACTTCATCTCATACCCAGCCTAACTTCTCCCCTTTTTGGTTCCTCAAACTCATTCACAAATTCATTGTCCCCATTTCCATTCACTAAGTAGATATACACACATTAAAACAAAAACAAAAAACATTCCCTCCCTCCCCAAAAGAAACAAACCCTAAAAACCATTAATATGTATTTATCACCCAGATCAGTTACCTTGTATGCTGTATCCCTTTCTCCACCTTCTGTTTTATGCTGTATTCCCGAGGACTAATACACCCTTCTGTTTTACGATGGCTGAGAGTCACTGCAGTCTAGAGATCGGGGTTGCATTGCTCCCTCTGGGTGTGGAGGTCCCTGAGGGGGCCCACAGTGAGAGACAGGTGTGCTGGAGGCCCGGAGAGGTGCAGGCCCAGAGCTTAACCCTGACACAGAGTGGACCCCTGGAAAGGGTTGTCACACTGAAGGGGGTACCTCCCAGGGACCCTAAGGAGCCGAGAGAGCATGGGGCCTGTGACAGAGTAATCAATTATAAGGCCCGAAGGGACTGTTGTGGGTCCTGAGCCCTGCATGTTCTGGGTCTGGTTCTATTCAATATATTCATAAATGATTTGAGTAATGGCACAGAGAGTACACTTACAAACTGTGGATGATACCAAACTGGGAGGTGTTGCAAGTGCTGTGGAGGACAGGATTAGAATTTAAAATGAACTGGACAAACTGGAGAAATGGTCTGAAAAAAATAGGATGACATTCAATAAGGACAAATGCAATGTTTTATACTTAATAAGGAATAATCAATTGCACACATACAAAATGGTGTCGGAGAAAAACTGAGTTCTCACTATTTTGTTTAGGTACAGCAAGTCAGAGGCTTTATTATTAACTCTCACATGTGCAGAGGAGAGAGCAAGTAGGTCTCTCTCTGGTAACTAATTACAGCAAGCATTTATACCTTTCATTACAGAAATAATGAGGGACAGCTGCATTTTGTTTATACATAGGCCATCTTGATATCTTATTTTCTTACTTGTTTTGACTCTTGCCTACATACAATTAGTTTCTATACCTTATCTACACAAGGTCTTCTACACCTTATCTATACTGAGGTCACAATGACTTCTTACACAGCTCTTTCTCACCCGTCTCACACAATCCTCACACAATCCTCACTTCTACAAATCTCGCGTTATCAGGGTTATCAGGGTCACAGCTAGCTTGACTCTTGCTAACAAAGACTGTCTCTTGCTAACGAAGCCTGACTCTTGCTAACAACCATCATGCATTGCAGTTCCCTTCTGTCAGTTCTTTTCTCTGCTTCCACAATGGGAAATAACTGTCTTGGAAGGAGTACTGCGGAAAAGGATCTGGGGATTATAGTGTATCACAAACCAAATATGAGTCAACAACGTAATACTGTTGCAAAAAAAGCAAACGTCGCTCTGGGATGTATTAGCAGGAGTGTTGTAAGCAAGACACAAGGAATAATTCTTCCATTCTACTCAGCACTGATAAGGCTGGGATACTGTATCCAGTTCTGGATACCATATTTCAGGAAAGATGTGGACAAATTGGAGAAAAAGTCCAGAGGAGAGAACAAAAATGATTAAAGGTCTAGAAAACATGACTTATGAGGGAAGGTTGGGAAAAATTGGGTTTGATTAGTCTGGAGAAGAGAAGACTGAGAGGGGACATAACAGTCTTTAAGTACTTAAAAGGTTGTTATAAAGAGGAGGGTGATAAATTGTTCTCTATAACCATTGAGGACAGGACAAGGAGTAATGGACTTAAATTGCAGCTAGGGAGATTTGGGTTAGACATTAGGAAAAACTTCCTAACTGTCAGGGTAGTTAAGCACTGGAACAAATTGCCAAGGGAGGTTGTGGAATCTCTGTCATTGAAGGTTTTAAAGAACAGGTTAGTTAGACAAACATCTATCAGGGCTAGAGAATACTTAGTCCTGCCTCAGTGCAGGGGACTGGACTGGACTAGATGACCTATTAAGATCCTATCCAATCCTACATTTCTATGATTCTGTGACCATCAAAGTCTGACCTCCTGGACTTCTCTGAATTAATTCCCGTTTTAAATTTACTGTGGAATGATCCTTACAAAACATGCATGTAACAAGCAAGTTAATAAGCCTTCTGAAAGATAATAGTCCTGTCCAACCAGAGTAATACTGATTTGATTTTATTGGACAAATCAAACTTTTCCTTATATAGTTGTACTAGGTTGTTATGCCTGTGCTTTTGTGTGCTTTAAATAAACTAACTTATGTCACATGCAGTTTCTGTAAAGGTACACTTGAGTCATTGGGTGGATTGTGTGAAGTGCGTTGGTGGGGCTCAGTCCATTTCCCATTGGATTGGAATAAACATCACAAACCAGCTCAAATCATTCCCCTATTGTCATTCTCAAGGAGAAGACCAGGGACTGAAGGGGGTCAGAGATGCTGAATTCCCTCATTAGAAGAGGCCCCTGTAGTAGAAGTTTGAATCACATTTGGATAGAGCACTTTGGTCTCTGGAGCCATCAGTCTGGCACTGTTCACCAGCATTAAATTAACACTATTTTTAGGTTACATTTGGGAAACAAATGTTCTAATGTTCTCATTGCTTAATTACACCCTATTATCTTTAACAAAGGTTTAGGAGCTAAAATGGGTTAATTGGATTGTTGTTTTTTACTTTTATCTGCAGACTATTTTAAGGTGTTCTACCTTTCCTGGTCTACCCAAGAGGAAGTTTGTGCACTTGTCTTATCTGATGCTGGGAGATGTCTGTTATGTTATTCTGCTATTAGAAATACATTTCTAGAACAGTTTAAAAATAGCACACCATGAAACATTTCCATCTTCTCTCTCCTGCAGTAGAAATGAGTGGGAGTTAACTTTTTTCCTTCGCTGAAGTAAAATGCCTAGCAATATTCAGTAAGATCAGTTCAGGTGCTCTTGTGCTGGTGTTAGCTACTGATGCACACCATTACTTACCTGCTTGTATTCTATCCTGGGGGAGGCACAGGGTCAAGAGTCAGAACTAAGGTCTGTTTCTGTCTCTTCCACTGACTTGCTGTCATAGGCGCCAACTCCATGGGTGCTCCAGGGCTGGAACACCCACAGAAAAAAATTAGTGGGTGCTTAGCAGCCACCGGCAACCAAGCTCCTCTCCCTCCCCCTCAGTGCCTCCTGTCTGCCGGCGGCCACACTGATCAACTCCTCCTTCTCTATCCCAGTGCCTCCTGCACGCAGGGCCGCCCAGAGGGGGGACAAGTGGGGCAATTTGCCCTGGGTCCCACAGGGGCCCCCACGAGTATGTCGGAGGCTTCCCTGCCTCCGTCTTTCCTCATCCCCTGGCGTCTCAGCTGGTAAGGGGGCGGAGCTGCGGCTGAGCAGCAGGAGCTCAGGCCCCGCTGGAAAAAACACGCCGTTTCAGCACTGGACGTGGCACACTGAGCCTCCAGGAGGCGGGGTAAGGGGCCGGGGCCGGGCACCCCGCTGACCCCATCCTCCCACAGCCCAGACCCCCAGCTACGAGCCCAGCCCCTCTAAGCTGGGTACCCCCCCAGCCTCATCCCTCCACACAGCCCTGACCCCCAGCTCCGAGCCCAGCCCCTCTGAGCCAGGCACCCCCTTACCCCATCCCCCCCACAGCCCTGACCCCTAGCTCCGAGCCCAGGCCCTCTGAGCCCCAGAGTGATCCATAAATTGGGGGAAGATAGGCATCCATACTCCTAAATTGCATGTGGGGCCCAATCCAGTTGCCATATTCAGAGGCTGCCTACCAGGTTGGATCTCCTTCAAAATCTGACTGGAGGTGGTGGTGCTCCCCACCTTATAACTTTTAGTTCAGGAGTTCGAGCACTCTCTGGAGAGGTCGGACATCCCTGTTCAAAACCTTTCCTCCTCTCTGGCAGGGAGGGGGGATTTGAACCTGGGTCTCCCTGATCCCAGGCAATGCTCTAACCACTGGACAAAAAGTTATGAGGTGGACAACACCACCTCCTCCTCCAGCCATTTTGTGTGGAGCAAGGCAAGTGCTTCACTAATTCCTGCAAGAAATGCATTAGGCAACTTAGGTGCCTGACTCCAGGAGAGGGGTTCCCATTTGTGGAGGTAGGTGCCTATCTTCATGAGAGGTGTGGGATTTAGGACACACTGCTCTTGGTGGTATTTCCCATTGGCTAGCTTAGGTGGCCCCCTGCCTACTGTGTTGGCTTTTGTTGGTCACATTCTAAGGTGCCTAACGCTCCCCATTCATTGTATAGGGAGCCAAGGCACCTAACTCAGGCTTTGTGGATTACAGTGTTGTTTCTGTGATTTTTCTAGGTGCTATGCCACTCACCATTGCAACTCTTAAGTCACTTCATGGACCTCACCCTAGGACATTCACCTCTAGTGCTGAGGTCTGGCTGTAGAATGTGAACATTATGCATTTGGGAGTGCTGCCTTGCTCTATCTGGGCTCAGAATTGCCATTGCCCCTTTTCCTCATCATTCTGAGATGACTCCAGTTGTACTTTATTTGGTTCTTAATTTCAGTGTAACATTGGCAAAATTCCATTTTTCCACTGTAGTCTTCACCTTGTCACCAGAACAGAGTGGTGAAGGGTATTCCTAAGCAGAATAAATGCCTTCTGTAAATCATGGTTCCCTTCACCCTACTCGTCCCTCAGGCATTCCCTGTCAGTACAGAGGTTCCAGTACAGTAAAGCCACAGTGCAGCTTGTGTACCTGGTAAAAGTTCATTCTTTGAGGGTTTTATAAAGGAAAGAAGGCAGCTCTTCAATGATGCCACAGCACAACTGGTTGCTGAGCTCTGTGACTTTATCCTCACACACACTTATTTCAAATTTGGTGGCAATATATACCTCCAGACCAGTGGCACCACTATGGGCACCCGCATGCCCCCAAAATATGCCAACATTTTTATGGTTGACCTGGAACAATGCTTCCTCAGCTCTTGTCCACTCATGCCCTTTCTCTACCTACGCTACATTGATGACATCTTCATCATCTGGACCCATGGGAAGGAGACTCTAGAAGAATTCCACCATGATTTCAACAGCTTCCACCCCACCATCAACCTCAGCCTGGATCAATCTACACTGGAGGTCCACCTCCTAAACACCATGGTACAAATAAGTGATGGTCACGTTAACACCACCCTATACCGAAAACCCACCTACCGCTATGCCTACCTTCATGCCTCCAGCTTCCATCCCGGACACACCACACGATCCATCGTCTACAGCCAAGCGCTGAGGTTCAACCACATTTGCTCCAACCCCTCAGACAGAGACCAACGCCTACAAGATCTTCACCAAGCATTCTCAAAACTACAATACCCGCACGAGGAAATAAGAAAATGGGGGAGGGATAGCTCAGTGGTTTGAGCAGTGGCCTGCTAAACCCAGGGTTGAGTGTTCAATCCTTGAGGGGGCCACTGAGGAATCTGGGGCAAAATCAGTACTTGGTCCTGCTAGTGAAGGCATGGGGCTGGACTCGATGACCTGTCAAGGTCCCTTCCAGTTCTAGGAGATAGGGTATCTCCATTAATTAATTAATTTATTTATAAATCAACAGAGCCAGACGTGTACCCAGAAGCCTCCTGCTGCAAGACAAGCCCAAGAAAGAAACCAACAGAACTTCTCTGGCCATCACCTACAGTCCTCAGCTAAAACCTCTCCAATGCATCATCAGTGATCTACTACCCATCCTGGACAACGATCCCTCGCTTTCACAGGCCTTGGGAGGCAGGCCAGTCCTCGCCCACAGCCAACCCACCAACCTTAAGCATATTCTCACCAGCAACCACATACCGCACCATAGTAACTCTAACTCAGGAACCAATCCATGCAACAAACCTCGATGCCAACTCTGCCCACATATTTACACTAGCGACACCATCACAGGACCTAACCAGATCAGCCACATCATCACCGGTTCATTCACCTGCATGTCCACCAATGTAATATACACTATCATGTGCCAGCAATGCCCCTCTGCTATGTACATCGGCCAAACTGGACAATCCCTACGTAAAAGGATAAATGGACACCAGTCAGATATTAGGAATGGCAATATACAAAAACCTGGAGGAGAACACTTCAACCTCCCTGGACACACAATAGCACATTTAAAGGTAGCCATCCTGCAGCAAAAAACCTTCAGGACCAGATTTCAAAGAGAAACTGCTGAACTTCAGTTCATTTGCAAATTTGACACCGTCAGCTCAGGATTAAACAAAGACTGTGAATGGCTAGCCAACTACAAAAGCAGTTTCTCCTCTGTTGGTGTTCACACCTCAACTGCTAGAAGAGGGCCTCATCCTCCCTGATTGAACTACCCTCGTTATCTCTAGACTGATTCTTGCCTGCCTCTGGAAATTTCCACTACATGCGTCTGACAAAGTGGGTATTCACCCACGAAAGCTTATGCTCCAATACGTCTGTTAGTCTATAAGGTGCTACAGGACTCTTTGTCGCTTTTTACAGATCCAGACTAATACGGCTACCCCTCTGATACTTAATCTACTCTGTGCCTCAATTTCCCATCCATAAAATAGGGATGATGATGTTTCTCTATCTTACAGGGATGTTGAAAGGGTAAAAAAATCCACAGTAAAAAACAATTTTTATCACAGTAATTAAACGGTGATGTGCTGAGGTGCTATGGTGATGAGGGCTATATGAGTACCTAAACAGACAGACTGAGTTAAACCACGCACTGCCTTCTGTTCTCCCTCATTATGTTGACTTATTGTGTTTTTTGGTTATAAACACTAATATCTTGTGGACTGCAGCTGTTTTTATTCTGCTGTGTTACTTCACCAGAAGACATACCCTAAGTGGGCACAGACACAAGAGTGGTCCAACTCGAGTCCTGTGGCCTAAAGCTGCTTTCGGTCTTTCCAATTGCCGAGTAAGGACAAAGCTGATCAACTTCAGGATTTTATTACCCATGAATTTAAGCAAGAAGCAATTTCTATTAATTTGTCAAAACAAAATATTAGTCTTACAGGTATTTATTTATTAAATAAGGAAATACATGTGCATTAAATGCAGTCTTCTGGCTCCAGACAAGTTGCCAAACTAGCCCACCGTGTTTGGGCACACTGAGACTACATCTTGGTATTATGTATAGGAGGGGGTCACAGACGCCGACTTTTCAAAGGGCCGGGGGGTGCTGGACCCCCAGGCCCTGCCCACAAGGCCCCACCCCTTCCCGCTTAGTTCCGCCCCCTCCCCTGGGCACGACATGTCCTCGCTCCTCCCCCCTCCCTCCCTGCCCTCTGTGAAACAGCTGATTGCAGCCGGCAGGAGGCACGGGGAGGGAGGGAGAGGTGCTGATCCATGGGGCCCACTGGTGGGCATGAGGCGCTGTGAGGGGTGGGTGGGGGGAGCTGATAGTGAGACTGCTCAGCACACACCATTTTTTCCCCGTGAGCGGTCTAATCCCAGCGCACCCACGGAGTCGGCGCCGATGGGAGGGGTGGCCTGTCTTTATGTCAAGAGAAAAGATGGTCTTGTGGTTAAAGGAGAGGACCAGGAGACCTGGGTTTTGTTCCCAGCTCTTCCACTTTGTCTCAGCTTTTCAATCTGTATAACTGTGTTGGTAATAGCTACCTCACAAGGGTGCCATGAGGCAAAATTCAGTGTTTGTAAAGCACAAATGGAAAGTCCTAGGACAGCATAAATTATCATCTTCTTCCTTTCTCTTATTGGTGCTCACAGGAGCAGTTAATACTGGATTTGGGAGAGGGCTGATAACCCTGGTATTGTTTGTCATTTATCTTAAACAGATTATTATAGTTACAAATCATTCTTTCAGTTTCTTCCTTCCTCTGTTGCACATATGGCAGCTTCTCAAGCATGACATCCTTCAAGACATGAGAGTTATTGAGAGACAAGAAACTCATGGCCCTTTTAGGGAAAAATTCACCTTTTAAGGTTCAAGGAGTGTTTAGCTTTAATTTGCAATAGAATTCTAGAGGCATAGGTCATTGCTTTCAGAGTGCATTGGTGCTGAAATATTTAGGTGATGGCAATTGGCCAGTGTAAATAGGAGGGGGTAAATCAAAAGAAGCACATGATGTTGTTTCTGTGTTGCTTACTGTTCTTGCTTTAGCACTAGCCCAGCCTCTTTCACATGGAGGGGCTTAATGTACTTCACTTAATCTACAGCCAGAACAAGGCAGCATAGAATAAGCCCACCACTGTAATTTTACTTGAAAGGAAACATACAGAAGCTATAGCCAAGTCTTCATCTGGTTTCTTGTTTTTTTACAATAGGAAGTTAATAGAACAGAGAGGCCCTTTCAGCTGCAGAGGGAGGTTATTTCTGCTCCAAGACCCTCTGAATCATTCAATTTGTTGCACACTTCTGCTACCAACAGTGGTCACAGGGTGACAACACAATAGCTTCCCTTTACACCTGCTTCTTTGTGACTTCTTATCACTCAAGTTCTAGGATTTCTCAGCCACATGATACCTTTTCGTAGAAAACATGGGTCAAATTCTTCTCAGTTACACTGGGGCAACCCCATTATTTTCAATGAGTTTGCATTGGTGTAAAAGCACAGGATTCCACATGGTGATTTCAGGGCTATTTATGGTTCCTAATTCTGATTTTGGAGAATGCCTAGAGATTTCCCACCCCCTGGGTTTAGATGCCTTGTTAGCTAATATACAGTAGGCTTGTTTAGTGTTTTTTAATACGTCTCTGTGCCTGGATGAGATTAGTAAAAACAGCTGAAAATCACTCTAGGTAAGACTGTAGTTATAGTGGGAAGAGGGAAACATTTACAGGAACTAGCCAATACATTTTCTATCAAGGTTACATGCCTTCTGATAGTTAAGACCGTCTGCAGCCTAGCAGTCCTCCTGGACTCTCAATGCTACTGAATACCCAGGTACCATCAGCAGGTAAGAGAACCTTCTTCTGCCTATGGATGGCCTGTTGTCATCTCCCACTTTCATGCCTACAGTATACTGCACCTAGAAGTGAAGTTGGGGTTTCTGAAAAAAATCATGTGGATCAGAACTCAGCAGCCCATCTGCTCACCCCACAAACTGCTGTGAACATATCACTCTGGTGTTATGGATTAACCATTCAATACCATATTAGATTCAGGGTCCTGATTCTGAACTTCAAAGCCCTCAATAGTCTGGGACTATACTAGTTCAGAGAGAGACACACATCAGTTACATTCACCAGGAACAATGGAATTATCTAGGCTAGACTATGGGTATGTCTACACTACGGGATTAATCCGAATTTATATAATTCGAATTTGGAAAACAGATTGTATAAAGTCGAATGTATGCAACCACACTAAGCACATTAATTCGGCGGTGTGCGTCCATGTACCGGGGCTAGCGTCGATTTCCGGAGCATTGCACTGTGGGTAGCTATCCCATAGCTATTCCATAGTTCCCACAGTCTCCTCCGCCCATTGGAATTCTGGGTTGAGATCCCAATGCCTGATGGGGCCAAAAACATTGTCGCGGGTGGTTCTGAGTATAACCTCCCCCCTCTCCAGGAAGCAACGGCAGACAACCGTTTCGCGCCTTTTTCCTGGGTGAACAGTGCAGACGCCATACCACGGCAAGCATGGAGCCCGCTTAGCTCAAGACAGCAGTCATGAACATTGTAAATACCTCGCGCCTTATCCTGCAGTTTATGCTGAACAAGAACCTGGAAAACCAGGCGGCGAGGAGCAGGCTACGGCAGCGTGGCGGCGAGAGTGATGAGGATATGGACATGGAATTCTATCGAACCACGGGATCCGGTGCTTTGGAGATCATACTGTTAATGGGGCAGGTTATAGCCGTGGAACGCCGATTCTGGGCCCGGGAAACAAGCACAGACTGGTGGGACCGTATAGTGTTGCAGGTGTGGGACGATTCCCAGTGGCCGCGAAACTTTCGCATGCGTAAGGGCACTTTCTTGGAACTTTGTGACTTGCTTTCCCCTGCCCTGAAGCGCCAGAATACCAAGATGAGAGCAGTCCTCACAGTTGAGAAGCTAGTGGCAATAGCCCTGTGGAAGCTTGCAACGCCAGACAGCTACCGGTCAGTCGGGAATCAATTTGGAGTGGGCAAATCTACTGTGGGGGCTGCTGTGATGCAAGTAGCCAAAGCAATCACTGAGGTGCTGCTACGAAAACTAGTGACTCTGGGAGATGTGCAGGTCATAGTGGATGGCTTTGCTGCAATGGGATTCCCTAACTGTGGTGGGGCGATAGATGGAACCCATATCCCTATCTTGGCACCGGAGCACCAGGGTACCCAGTACATAAACCGCAAGGGGTACTTTTCAATGGTGCTGCAAGCACTTGTGGATCACAAGGGACGTTTCAGCAACATCAACATGGGCTGGCCGGGAAGGGTTCATGATGTTCGCGTCTTCAGGAACACTACTCTGTTTAAAGGGCTGCAGCAAGGGACTTACTTCCCGGACCAGAAAATAACCATTGGGGATGTTGAAATGCCAATAGTTATTCTTGGGGACCCAGCCTACCCCTTAATGCCATGGATCATGAAGCCATACACAGGCAGCCTGGACTGGAGTCAAGAGCTGTTTAACTACAGGCTGAGCAAGTGCAGAATGGTGGTAGAATGTGCATTTGGCCGTTTAAAAGGTTGCTGGCGATCACTAATGACTCGCTCTGACCTCAGCCAAAGAAATCTCCCCATTGTTATTTCTGCTTGCTGTGTGCTCCACAATCTCTGTGAAAGTAAGGGGGAGACCTTTATGGCAGGGTGGGAGGCTGAGGCAAATCGCCTGGCTGCTGATTACGCGCAGCCAGACACCAGGGCGATTAGAAGAGCACACCAGGAAGCGCTGTGCATCAGAGAAGCTTTGAAAACCAGTTTCATGACTGGCCAGGCTACAGTGTGAAATTTATGTTTGTTTCTCCTTCATGAAAACCCGCCCCCTTTATTGACTCATTCATTCTCTGTAAGGAACCCACCCTCCCCGTTCCTCCAGCTTTCTTTCAACGGAAATAAAGTCACTATTGTTTAAAAATCATGTATTCTTTATTAAGTGATTATAAACATAGGGAGAGAACCAACAAGGTAATCTGGGTGAGGTTTGGGAGGAGGATAGGAGGGAAGTAAAAGGCCACTGAACAAATTCAATATAATGACAGCTTTTTGGTTGGGCTGTCCGCTGGGGTGGAGTGGGAGGGTGCACGGAGCCTCTCCCCACCCCCACCCCGCATTCTTACACGTCTGGGTGAGGAGGATATGGAACATGGTGAGAGGGGAGGGAGGTTATACAGCGGCTGCAGCGGCACTCTGTCATCCTGCTGCCGTTCCTGAAGCTCCACCAGACGCCGGAGCATGTCCGTTTGCTCACGCAGCAGCCCCAGCGTTGCAGCCTGCCACCTCTCATCTCGAGCGTCCCTCATGACCTCACGTTCACTGGCATCTTTCCTAAATTTAGATACAGTGTCCTTCCACTCATTCAAATGAGCTCTTTCATTGCGGGTGCATTCTGTTATTTCCGCGAACATCTCATCTCGTGTCCTCTTTTTCCGATGCCTTATCTGAGATAGCCTTCGGGATGGAGGGAGGCTTGAAAAATTTGCAACTGCTGGAGGGAGGGTTGGAAAAAAGGAGAGAAGTTTTTAAAATGATACATTTTACAGAACAATGCTTATACTCTTTCATGGTGAAAAACACTATTCACATTACATAGCACATGTGATTTCAGTACAAGGTCGCATTTTCCATCTTAATATTGAGTGCCTGTGGCTTTGGTGTTAAATATCACAGACGCAGGTCCGGGCAACAGAATTCAGCTTGCATGCAGCCATGGTAAGCCATTGTTTTTCGGCTTCTGCACCCTCCTTTCCCACGTACCAAGCAAAGCCCGTTGACTGCTGCGGTTTTCCTGTTAACCTTCAGCAGCAGAAAACAAACTAACCCCCCGCCCATCCAATTCTCTGGGATGATCGCTTTATCCCTCCCCCCACCGCGTGGCTGGTAACAGGGAAGATCCCTGCTAGCCAAACGCGAAAAGCTCAGGGCCAATTCCCCCCCCTGCGCTTGGCTAACTGCAGGGAAGGATTTCTTTTCAGCCACAGGCAAACATCCCAGTAGGAACGGCCACCTGTCCCCTTAATTAAGTTCCCGTATTTCAACCAGGTTACCATGAGCGAGATCACTCTCCTGAGGATTACACAGCAAGATAAAGAACGGATATTGCTTGAATGCCAGCAAACACCGGGACCATACGCTGCCAGGCTTTGTCAGGCAATGATACCAGATTACTTGCTGCAAGCATGGCACGGTCAAGTGTCCTACCATGGAGGACGGAATAAGGCTGCACTGCCCAGAAACCTTGTGGCAAGGCTTTTGGATTACCTCCGGGAGAGCTTCATGGAGATGTCCTTGGAGGATTTCTGCTCCATCGCCAGACACGATAACAGACTTTTCCAGTAGCTGTACTGTCTGCGAATGCATCCCAAGTCTTCCGGGCAAAGTAATCATTAAAAACCCTTGCTTTTAAAACAAGTTTTATATTTTAAAAGGTAAACTCACCTGAGGTCCCTTCCATGAGGTCATGGTCTTGGATACTGGCTTGGGAGGGTTGGGAGGGTACTTCAGTCAGGCTGAGAAAAAGATCCTGGCTGTTGGGGAGAACGGAGTGCTGGGTACTCTCTGCAAGCTCGTCCTCGTCCTCCTCCTCCTCTTCCCCATCCGCAGAATCCTCAGGTGTAGCTGATGAGACTATCCCCGACCCGGAATCCACGGTCACAGGTGGGGTAGTGGTGGCGGCCCTCCCTAGAACTGCATGCAGCTCGGCGTATAAGCGGCATGTCCGCGGCTCTGACCCGGAGCGACCGTTTGCCTCCTTTGTTTTTTGATAGGCTTGTCTGAGCTCCTTGACTTTCACGCGGCACTGATCTGAGTCCCTATTGTGGCCTCTCTCCATCATGCCCTTGGAGATTTTTTCAAAAGTTTTGGCATTTTGTCTTTTCGAACAAAGTTCTGCTAGCACTGAATCCTCTCCCCATATAGCGATCAGATCCAGTACCTCCCGTACGGTCCATGCTGGTGCTCTTTTTCGATTATCGGCCTGCATGGTTACCTGTGCTGATGAGCTGAGCTATCTGTGGTCACCTGTGCTCTCCACGCTGGGCAAACAGGAAATGAAATTCAAATTTTCCTGGGGCTTTTCCTGTCTACCTGGCCAGTGCATGCAAGTTCAGATTGCTGTCCAGAACGGTCACAATGGTGCACTCTGGGACAGCTCCCGGAGGCCAATACCATCGAATTGCGGCCACACTAACCCTAATTCGAATTGACAAAATCGATTTTGGCACTACTCCGCTCGTTGGGGTGGAGTACAGAAATCAATTTTAAGAGCCCTTTATTTCGAAATAAATGGCTCCGTTGTGTGGACGGGTGCAGGGTTAATTCGATTTAACGCTGCTAAATCCGAATTAAAGTCATAGTGTAGACCAGGCCTAAAGCTTGTATGAGTTTGGGAGAAAGTGCTCTCTCAGCAGCAGTACCATCACTATGGCATTGAATTTCCTTTCACAAGAGTTGAGAATACCCATAGTAAGATCTATGTTCAGGACTAAATGCAATACCCCATCTTTGCATCCTAGTTTATCACCCCTATCTGACTCCCAAAAAACAAACAAAAGACCCTAATAATGAAAAATCAGTGCCTAAAATCTCTAACAGTGGAAAGAAAGATGATCAGGGATGTATCTGTTTATATAATCTGTGCAAGGTGTTCAGGTAGCATGGTGATGAATACCTTGATAGAGTTACTGCATTACAAATTGAATGTCATTTGCCATTCACTATCACTAAGGTCCAGATTTTTAAATGGATTTAGACACTTAGGAGCCTAAATCCCATTGACTGTCAATAGAATTTTGAGACTACATTAAATCACATTAACAAATTGTTAATGAGCATCAGCAGGGACTACATAGACAGACAGTTCGTGGCAGGTTAGTGTGGGGTGGATTCAGACCCCAGCTTGGCACAAACTAAATGTTTGTGAAGACAAGTCCTAAATCTCTTTTGAAAATGAGAGTAAAATTCCTAAATTATTGCTAAGCACAGCAGTGCCTAAATACCTTTAAATTTCTGGGCCTAAGTCTCTTTCAGCATTACTATTTTCTAGCTATCATCCTCCCAGTGAATAGCCATGTTTGGGAATTGCCTTACATTTTTCCAAAATGAATTTAATTTTGATATTTTTCTAAACATGTTGTTTCTCTGTGCTCACTGATGTGTATGCCACCACCTCCCAATTTAGTATCATTTGTGAGTATCAGTAACATAACATTTACTCCCTCTGCTAGATCATTAATAACAATAGTTAAAACTAGAAGAGTTAATCTAGATTCCTGCAATATCTCACTAAACTGAACACCTCACCCCGCCTCCAACTGATATTTTGCCATATTGTTACCCATTTTTATATACCTTCAGTCAGATTTTATATGCAGGTGTCTTTGTCGTATCCAAGCCAATTTGAATTAATTTTGAGGTACATTGTCAAATCCAAATATATTCCATTTTTTATGTGCTCCCTTCATCAGCTGATTTTGCAATTGTCTGATTGATTGATTGATTTGAAATTCATCTTACTATGGCATATGCAGGTTTATTTGAGAGCACATGACAGCTTTTCCCTATTCTTGGTAAACTACGTTTTAGGCAAATCTTTTTGTTGCTGAGAAGTCTAAAGACCACAGGTAGGGAGGGTTTAGTTTACAAGAAGTCCCTGAGGTGGTTTCATCATTAAGGGAGATTTCTTTTTGTCTGCAGGATTCAAACTTTATACTGCCCTTTTCTGGGTTACAAAAAGCCCTCTAGAGACCTTTTTTCTTATCATATAAACTTCTTGCTGGAGAGATCTAGTTAAAAATTCACCTTTTTCCTGTTAGGGAATCTTACAGGGGACCTGGTCCTCGTTCTCTTTATTGGTGATTGTGGTAGAACCCCGGCAGCTGTCATCAGTTTAACAAACAACTTAGACGGGATATACATAGGGGAGATAAATAATAGGGTATGTTTTACATGGATGGCTTACTAATATATTCTTTTAATCCCAGAGAGGCCTTGCATTACATTTTTTAAACACTCAGGACTTTAAGAGAATGCTTTGGACAAGCCATAAATTGGTGCAAAAAGAATGAATTATTCAGCATTGCTAAAATAGCTTTGTTATTCCAGAAAGCAACTCAGTACAAAAAGTTCTTCAAACGTAAAGACCCATGAAATAAATATCACAATGGAGGTGAATAATATGACTTCAGCTATAAACCTCCTACTTACTGAAACATGTAAATGGTTCAACAATTGGATAAGGTTACTCCTGACAATCATTGGTTAGGAATGTGTGTTAAAATGGCAACATTACATAGGTGCAGACACTAAGGGGTGAGGAGAACATGTCTCCACTGAACTTTTTACTGTCTTGTAGAAGTAGGGTGACCAGATAGCAAATGTGAAAAATCGGGACGGGGTGGGGGGTAATAGGTGCCTATATAAGAAAAAGCCCCAAATATCGGGACTGTCCCTATAAAATTGGGACATCTGGTCACCCTATTGTAGATGCCCGCATTAATCCCATTTCATTTCATTTCATTCCTGATCCTCACAACAATTCTTATGATTTCACCTCTGCACCATTATCCAAATATATATATTTTTAAAAACATCTCTCTTTGGATCCCTAATAGCTTTACTGTTTGTAAAGCACTTGAGATTCTCAGACAGAAGGCTCTAGAGAAGTCCAAAGTATTATACAAAGGAAAACTCCAGTGTGAGATAAATTAATCTTCATTGTCTCTAATTACAGAGAATAAAAAACACTTGTATCTTAACTATAATGAAAACTGCCACCCGGAGTATAATGTTCAATACTTATTATCTAACATACTAAAACAAATCATGGAAGTTTGCCTTTCAAATAGTTAAACTTCATTATACATTCTTTTCTTATGCCAATTTTGGGAGATCTGTTTAACCAAACAACCTTATTGTTAGAGAAGGAAAGTCACTATTACCCAGTTTTATGAATGGCAACCTAGCACTTTTACCCAGTTATCCAGTTTACGTATCCCTGATATGATTCATCTCTACCCCAACAAACAAGTGGGAGACATCTCACCTCATGACATTCTGCAAGCACTTCCTAAAATTATTTCAAAATGAGATATTTGCACATTAACTTAGAGTAAAAATATGGAAGGAAGCCTTCATGCTGTTGGGAACCATGAACGGATAAGAACATAGGCTACCAGTGTGTTTACTCACAGCTACTGACTAACTTAAGAAATTGCTTTATAAAATGAAGATTAGTTCTGCACAAAGGCATCTCATCACAGAGCAGGAAAGTAATAGACCAGAACAAATCTCTGGTGTGACCAGGCGGCTGTGTAGTGCATTTAGTGCTGGACATTACATTGCTTATAGATATTAACAATTTATAGGGAGTACAGTGAAGAGCCCACATTTGATAGTCTACAGGATAGACTTACAAGCTTATGTTAAATGCCTGCTAGTTCTCTTATTAAAGCCAGTGGCAAAACTTTCATTGTCTGCAAGAAGAAATGGATCTAACCTAAAAGGGTTAATACATATAGCATAGCTCGAGGGATATAAAAAAGTATAAACATGCTGAAGAGAGAGGAACTATTGAGCATAATAAAAGAGGGTAGGACTAGAATTAAAGGATGAAGTTATGGGAGGAAAATATAGCATATCAGAAAGGACTTCCTGGAAGTGAGATCTGTGGAATTATTTCGCAAGGGTGAAATTGTGGAAGCACCATCACTTGGCACATTTAAAATTAATTTGGACAAATGAATAGTCAGGGTGATTTTTATGAATTTTTAAAAAATCCTTTATATTGGATTTGTAAAATGTAAATTAAATACCTATTTAAAATTGAAATTGACAACCTATGTTAGTCTAAATTTACTGTAGTCTATGAACATAAAATAAATTAAATAAAAATATTATATTAAAGCAGTATATATTTGCTGCCAATGTTTTATAGAAAGTCAAACCACTGAACTGGTGGAAGACACTAGCTAAGTACCTGGAACCAGAGTTTGCTGAAGTGATAAATCAGCTTTTGAGAGCAGTAGTCTCTCCTGCAGGTGCAGAGAAAATACTGTCTTCATTTCAGTTTATTCAGATAGTGCAGTTCAATGGCTAATTCAAAGTTGGAAAACTCAGTGGTAGTGACAAAGCAGAAAAGTTGGTTTTCCTGTTCCAAACTATAAATAATAATAATGAGGTGAGAGAGGATGACATCTGTCACCAGATGCAGCTCTCACTCCTGCAGATACTGGTTCACCTCCCACAATCGTTGCTAATTTTCAACCACCTGCATCAGTAGGGCCTGGATCCACCGTTGTTGCTTATCTATCCCCTTTACTGGGGGTGGCAAGTCTGGGGTCCAGCCTGGGAGGATTTTACTGACCTCCGCAAAAAGTGCCTCTGCCCAAGGTGACTCCATAGTCTTTTCTCTCCCCCCTCCTCACCTCAAGGGTGTCTGTCCTGCACTGCACCACAACCTTCCCTTGTGTTGGGGTGACTGTGCTAGATAGGCTCTCAGTTCCCTTTCCTCAGGGTCAACTGCCTCATGCAATCCTTCATCCAGTGCACAATTGTCCACACCATCCCCTTACCTCAGGGGCGATCGATTGCCCACGTTCTCCATCAAGTTGTCACAGGGTGAAGCTCTCACCACTGGACTGATGCCTCCTCCTGGTCACTTTGGAGGTTAGCTCGAGGCAGATGCCCTCGTCTGTGGTCTGCACACTGTCACTCTGTCTCTGTTTCTGCTTACAGCCCTTCTCTCCATTTCAGGAACTGCAGCATCCTTCTTCTCGACTCAACCCTCTGGCTAGGGTGCCATCTGTGTTTCCCCCTTCCGATGGTGTGTATCTCTGTCCAACAGTCCAGTCACTTCCTCAGTGGCAAGTGGGGGATGGACCGGGCCCACCTCCTACTCTGGGTCCTGACCCAGGGACCCTGTAAACAGCAGCCTCCTGCTGCACCTCTAACTCCTATCAATGCTGCTATATTTCCCTGGGCCACTTACCCATGGGACCTCAGGGCATTCAGCTGCTCTGCCCCGCAGCCAGCCAGGAGCTCCCTCTTGCTCCTCTGGTCCCTGCTAGCAGTTGCTCTGTCCAAGGTGCTTACCGTTCTCTCAGCCCTCCAGGGACCCAGACCTTACTCTCTGGCAGCAGTGACTGACTACCTTGGTCCCTGCAGCCCTTTTTATGTCAGCCTGCTGGACCCTGATTGGCTGCTCCTCACAGCCTCTCTCCTATTAGCTGCTTCCTGCGCAGCCTCCCTAGGACTTTATTAACCCCTTTTAAGCCAGTGTATGGTAAACACCCCATCACAACATGTACTGGTTCTGAAATTTTAAAGGATGTATGGCCAGATTCTCAAAGATACTTAAGCTCCTAAATTCCATTGAAATCATTGGAAGTTACGAGCCTAAATACCTTTGAGGATCTGTGCCAGAGAGACCAGAACACGCAATTCAATTCACTAACTACAGATAATACTTCCTTTGTTTAATAAATCAGTTCATTTAAATGGAAATATTTTTATAACAGAGAAAGTAAAGTAATGTATCACATTTAAGATAGCATTTAAATTGTTTATTAGTTAAATAAAACTGTCTTGTACATTTTAATTGAATTCCAATTTCCATCAAATGCAGTTTGACACAAATTACAAGTAAAAAATTAATCCTTATCTAGTAAATAAGAAATGTCATTCATAAAAATTAAGAATCTGAATAAATGTATGTCAAGCTATATACTTGTGTAAACAAATGTGTACACATACCAAGAGTCATGGTGGATTCTCCATTACTGACAATTTTTATATCTAGATTGGATGTTTTTCTAAAAGCTCTGCTCTAGGAATTATTTTGGGGAAGTTCTATGGCCTGTGTTATACAGGAGATCAGACTAGATTATCACAGTGATCCGTTCTGGCCTTGGCATCTATGAAAAATATAATGTATCTGCCTGATTAGCAAAAAGTAGTACCAAATTATACAAACAAAAAATAATCAATTTTTTTTTTAGGAAAATAACTAAAAAATGCAAATGTAAATCAAGATTAAAATAAATTATTTCAACCCAGGTTTTTTGCTTGCTAATCTAAATCAAGATTAAAATAGATTTAAATAAAAGTGATTTAAATCAATCCACTATGGCAATAATGAATGTACAATAGGGGACAATCCTACTTTGGCAGAGTGATGAATTAAATAAGTCTTTTCTATCTCTAGATTCTTTGATCCAACTGTTTGCAAGATTTATTTACAAACAAATTAAGATTATTCAAACAATGTTAAGGAGAACTGAGACATGCATATACATTTTTCCAACACAGGCTGTTAAAAAACATTTTCCAAGATAGAGCTAGAGAGAACTAGTATAACCCTGGAAGAGGTATTACTGAATGCATTTCAACCCCTGCTAAATCCAATAAACTCCATCTCACAAATGCACTATTATCTCTAAAAGGCCAACACAAAATGAATTTCTAAAACCCAACAGCATGGGGAGCAGATTTAAGACTAAATAGAAAAGGAAATGAACAGAGACAAATATGCAGTGGTGTAATCAATTCACTATACCATATCACAGACAGTAGCATGTTACAGTAACTGTCACAGGCTGGCTGGATCTTTAAGGAGAGTCAAGCTTAGCCTTACCTGTGACCTAACAGTTTACCCCCAGCTGATACTGATCTGGTGACTTAATTGCCACTAGTGATCCCCAGATGAGAAAGGGTCAGTCAGGACTACAGCGAGAGGAGAACTCAGTCAGAAGGGGGGGGCAGGGTAGGAATTCCCTCCTTCTGGAAAGGGCCTGGTAAAGGCAGGCTGAAGAGCGTATCATGATCAGTGGAACTGGAGGCAGGGGGTCCATGTTCTGGGGAGGGCCTGTTATGGATGGGACACCAGAGGAACTGGGAAATGTCTGAAGTTAGGCTGGAAACAACATAGCGATACAGCCAGAGCAGTCCACTAGATTTAATAAAGCCTTACTTGTTCAACTGAACGTGCATTCAGCTTCACTCTTTGCTATTGAAACATGGTGGCAGCATCTCTGCAGTGCAGCAGTTGGCAGCGTGAACCATGAAACTCGGCCTAAAGGCCCAGGAGCTGTGGATTTTGCGGATGCAAACGTAGCCCAGAGATGGGCCTGGTGGAAATAGGAGTTTGAGCTGTTTGCAGACTTGGCCCTGCAGGATGACGACAACAGCAGGAAAGTAAAACTTATTTTACTGTATTGGAAAACAAGTCAGAGAGCTCTGCGCCACTCTGAAGCTCACCACTCTCTCAAGCCTCACAGCAGTTCAGTTCTAGGCCTGTTGTTCCCCAAAGCAAAACAAAACTGTGAAGTGATACAGATTAGTCACTAGAGACCAATCCAAAGGGGAGGAGATAGACTTCTGTGTTACTGCCTTACGCACATTGGCTGATAGATACAATTTTGGGTACTTGACAGGATAGTCCGTGGCACTTGAGAGACAGCCTTTATGGAGCAACCTCTCCCCCAGGTACTGATCTCATTAGATAGCTACTTAGACATTGGTCATGCAGTGGAAACCTCAAGGGAAAGGATGAAAGCACACCTCCTGAAGTACATACTGTGAGATAACACCAAAGGAGAGCAGTGGCCAGGGTCCCATACCCATAGTGAGATGCATTTACTATGGGAGGCAACATAAGTGGCTAAAAGAGAAGTTCCCTGCACTAGGATAGCATTGGAAGGAATATGGCATGCTCAATCATTTTAGCAGTACGCACTAGAGCAGAGGAAGGTCCCAGAATGATTCAGACTGAGTTGTACAAGACTGCTATGGCACATCAAATAGTGGTGATGACATCATGACTCTCTCCTTGAGTCCAAAAGTATATCAGATTCAGGCTGTCAGGACAGGAAAGCAACAAGGGACAATACCAACCCTCATGCATGCATTAATGTTAATAGGGAAATGCCCTACGTGACTACAGATGGATAGCAAGGTGTCCTGCAAAATGATTCTTCAGAGTGAATTAGACTCAAAACACATCCATTACAAAGAGCAGGCACAATCTGATAATATGCAATGAGAGCATAATGTAGCCCATGGGAAAATGTGACCTCACAGTAACTAACCCAAAAAATAACAGCCCGTACCAACTGAAGTTTGTAGTGATGGATGGTAATACCACAGACTGTCCAACCCATGAATCTGATCAGGATCAGCATTAGAATTTTATAGCTGTAGTGTTAGAAGCAAAAAAAAAAAAAATTCCATGGACAATGGAGACAATTTTCTAAAGCGTATAGAGATGTTTTCAAAGGTGATGAGTTCCTTGAAGGAAAGCTGTGACTGGTAAGACCCCCCACAATGAAATTGGTGTGCTTACCACTAAGGAAAATTCCAGTGGCACTACATAATCCAGTACAAAAGAAGATCAAAAGTCTGTAAAGTTGGGGTATCATAGCCTCTGTGGAGGCCAGTACACTCTGGGTAAGCAGCATGAGAGAGGTAAAGAAGCCATCATTCAAATTAAGCAGCTGCATAGACCCAAAGCCACTGAACCAGGCATTAAAAAGATGCCACTATGCACTGCCCACAATTCATGACCTCTTGCCAGAACTTTCCAAAGCCAGAATTTTTATGGTCTATGAGGAATGGATTTTGGCACAAAAGTGTAAATAAAGAGTCCAGCAGGCTGATGACCTTTGCAGCACCATTTGGTCTCTCCAGATAGTTGCACATGCTGATGGGCATAAGCCCACCATCAGAGGTGTTCCAGAAAAGATTCACCCAAGGTCTGGGGAAGGACTGTGTTGGTTGAAAATAATTGCAGGTGATATCATTGTAAGCAGAGTCAGGATGAGCTCTACCCTGACATCTGGTGGTGAATTATGGTGAGTGTGGAAAAGAATTCCAGGGGCTGATCTTGTTTGCATAGGCACACTCACCTGCCTGGCATGAAACAACACCAACTGAAAGTGGTTACTTTGGCTGGTGTGGGATCCCCAGTTTCTCTGTTATTGGGGCAGGAAGAATAACGTTTTGTTACCCTGATTCTGTGAATCAAGGCCAGTGGAACTGTTGTATGACAGAAGGACTCACCATTACCTAAGTAGCACTTGCTTGACAAGGGGCATGGGTTACAAAACCCAGTGAATTGAGATATGGGGACAAGTATTTGTACCTGATAGTATGGGCCTCCTTTGAGGGCTTGGAACACCACTTGCACTACCTCCTCTCTCCACTGTTGAATGTCAGAGCTAACTTTGATTCTATTAGGAGTCTAGTTACAGGCTGCTGAGCTGAATTCACTTTGGGTCAATAGTGCACCAGCGCTGGGGCTCCCCTCCTACGAGATGAAATCACAAAAGAGCTAAAGTTATTAAGAGCTGAGATCATTGAGTGCTGTGTTAACTAGTGGGGGAGCCTGATGCTATATTGCTAAGCAGCTGGTGGAGCAATTTGCGGGGACGACTGGAGGAGCGGCGCGGAGCCTTGCAGGGATGGTTGGAGCGGCCCAAGGAACGGCGGACGGAGCTGTTTGCGGGGATGGCTGGAGCAGCTTGTAGAGCAGAGCAGTTCGTGGGACGGCAGGAAGTGGACTGGCTCATGGTGAAGGCTGTGGCGGAACCCCACGGAGAGACGGCCGGCCGGCCTCGGATCACGTAAGGTGCCCCTTAACACCCTGCGTGCCTCCCTTTTACTCTGGGGCTGCACTGACCAGGGACAGAGACTTTGGGGGTTGCTGGACCGAAGAGACTTTGGGTGATTTTTGGGTTGCTGGATTCAAGAACCAAAGGGAAAGGACACAGCCCAATTTGCTGGGGTGGTTCTTTTGCTCATGGTTTGTGTTATGAATCCTGTTTGTGGTGTTTTTCCAAGTTAATGCTGATGTCGTTTACCTCATGTTATTAAACATTTTCTGCTACACTCAGACTCCGTGCTTGCGAGAGGGGAAGTATTGCCTCTTAAAGGCACCCAGGGGGTGGTATGTAATTGTCCCAGGTCACTGGGTGGGGGCTCGAGCCCGTTTTGCATTGTGTTATTAAAACTGAACCCCTAGATACAGAACGCGGCCCTTGTTGCTGCCAGCTTAGATGGGCAGAAGGGTTACATCATCATTGTAGGAGAAGGGAGCAATGATACAGAAGCTGAATGAGACCATGAGAGAAAACTACAAGCTTTTCTACAGCGATGGAAAGACAAAAATATAAAACTGAACCCAGAAAAATGTGACTGAGTGGAGTGACAGGCATTGGACATCTGCTAATAGCACAGGGACTGAAACTGCTCTCAACAAGATCAAGGCAGTCAGTGACATGCCAGCTCCAGTGCATGTGAAAGACATACTAAGTGGCTCATCTGTAAACATCTTAACACGGTGTCGGGGATGGAGTGTTAGCTGTCCTTTCTTCCTAAAAATTAGACACTTCAGATCATGGTTAAGGCACATTGGCAAAACGTGGGGGATGGATGCACTGTGGCTACCTGTGGTGTACTTGTTCTGAAGTGAAGTAGGTAGCTCCATGATTCTCATTCCAGCACTACTTTCACACAAATTGCTAAAGGCTTATTTACACTGAAAAGTTAATTCAGATTAAGGTAGGACGTGACTTTAAAGCAGAATAGCTATTCCTGATTAACTCCTTGTATGGATGCCCTTATTCCAAACTAGCTTAATCCACTGGGGTTGCTCTGACCTATACAAACTTGCAGTAGTCCTCAGCCAACACAGCCAATTTCATCCTACTGTAGCCCTACTGGATTCCCCACACTGGAAAAGAAGGGGAAGTAGGACTGGGGATCTGGCTTAATATGTTTTATGATTGATAAGTCATTAAACAAACATTGTATCTATATCTATAGATAGATATAGATATCCACATTTTCAGCTCCTAGACTCACATGTCAAATGGTTTAATGCTCATAATTAAGAATTAAAAATAAAGAAAACCATAACAGGGAAAAATCACAGGGTTATAACAGGAGAAATGGGATGAAACCAAAATATTCCCTGAGCATAGTTCTGCCTAATGAAGAGAGCTGCTAAACTGTAGAATAGTCTCCAGATTAAGGCCCTGTCTACACTGGCAAGTTTCTGTGCGGTAAAGCAGCTTTCTTCACCTAATTATTGGTTCAAATGTGTGTTTCAAATTAGAGTTTGGTCTTATCTTGCCTCTTTCAGTGTTCATGAAAGGTGATTTAAAAACAAAAAAAAGTTGATATCAAGGGAGGTCAGAAAGAAATTAATCTCAGCTTTTATCTTAATGATCTTTCGAACATCACCTTTACATTTAGCTACTCCTGCAATAGTTAGGGCTCCCCACTGACTGTCAGGTTCTTTTGGTGATATCTGTGCCTCTGGGCAAAGTTTTGATTCAAAGATTGTTTGAATATTCCTGAAAGAAGAAAAGCAGCACATACTGGCAGGGCCGTCCCTAGCTATTTTGGTGCCCTATGCAGCCCCCCAGCAGGGGGGGGGGCAGTTGTGTGGGGCTCCAGGCCTCTGAGTGGGGGGCTGTGGAAGGCCCCGCCCTGGCCCCAGCCTGCTCTGCTCCCCTGCTCCCAGGCTTGGCAGGAGGGGGGAAACCGCTCCACAGCACTCACCGGCGGCACGGCTGGGAGCCAGGGGAGCAAAGCAGGCTGGGTTCAGGTCACTCTACTTACCAGTAAGTGCAGGCCCGACCGCTTCTGGAGTCCTCAGGAGAGTGGGGGCGGGGGTGGGACGGGGCAGAGTGGGGCGGGGGGCCCTGGGGAAGAGCAGGAGCAGGGGTGGGATCAGCACGCAGCTGCGCAGGGCTCCATCTACGCAGCTGTGTACTTTGCTGGGTAAGGACAGTCCTGCATACTGGAAAGACAGACATCAACTTCATTCACTGAGGGATGCATGCATCCCTCTCCTGTGAAAGGGGGTTCTCCTCACCTTCATGAAAGCGAGCCTTTACTACAGCTATAACAGGCCTGTTGCACAACAAACACTTACCTAAAAAAATGAAGGGCCTTTTGAGGACAGAAAATCCAGACCATCTGTCTTTGCTGGTACCTCATGTTTCTAGAAGCTTCAGGTGGAGAAAACCTGAAATCATGAGCAAAGAGACTTAATGAAAACATCTGTCAAAATAGGGAAATAGCTACTGAAGACTTGATAATTAAACAAAAATTTTTGTGAGGAACTCAAAATTAATATAAATTTGCTCTGATTATGTGACACTACCACTCCTGGATGGAATGCCTGAAATACCTGGTCTGCTAGGCTTCTAGCCACTTGTCATATATTCATCATCTTTATTTTTATACATTTAAAATAGTTTGAGCCACTAAGAGGTGCACAAGCCTATACCGCATAACCACGTTGCCATTTGCTGTAACGTGTATTTTCTTTTCCTATTTCCTCCCTATTCTTTGACACCATCACTTGCTAAGCAGTATGAAAAATGCAGTGTGTAAGCACTTTAAGGACAAGGGGCAATTCTTCCTGTCATTGATGAAGTCCCTTGCTGACTAATGGGTGCTATAAAAATAATAATAATTAATAATAGAGTGATTGGTGTCCCACAAAGAACTAAGACACTGACAGACAGAGATGTGTGTTACTGTCTCAAGTTGAGTGCATGATCTTCTTGGCTTCCTTCTCAGAACCTCTTCTTGTGTTGTCATCTTCCTGTAGTTATCGTAATTTAGATTGTAAGCCCTTTGGGGAAGGGACTCCATCTTTATCTATTTTGTAAAGAACGATACATATTCAGTCCAGTTCAACAAGTATAATTTGACATAGCTCAATTGAACTCAAAGGATCTGTCCCTGTATAAATAATATCTAACAATAGGTACACGTTCAGTGGAAAGATCAAATTGAATTGAACTACTACAGACAAGAGGGCAGGTATTGCATGTAACAATGTGGAGAACCAGGAGCACAGACTTACTGATTAAAAAAGTAAAAGTGCTCTGATGAACAGAGAAGCGCCTAGTGCTTCCATCAGCAGTTCATCTTGGACAGGCTTTCAATGCGTAAGTAAACAGATGCCCTCATAGCAATGCTGTGACATCAAGAAATATTCAGGTGGTTGGACATTTAAAGCATTCAGAAAAAATAATTTATTTTGCACCATTTGAGAACAGAAAAGGAAGTTTATCTATTAAAAAAAACAGCAATAGGCATTCTTGCAATCCCATCTGCTTTCTTCACATTTCAATTAAACAGATTTTAGCCAATTTCTAGACAGTGTGAAGAGACTCATTTAATAACTTCATCTTGGCCAAAAGGACCAAGACTCTCAGAAATGGATCAACTAATGTGATATAACTCAGACTTTCCCTCTAGTTACTGTATAATTACACTCTAGTGTGTCACTGTTTGGTAGGATTCCTCAATTGGATAACGGGATGGATGAAAGGCAAACAGCAAAAATTCCAATATTTTGCTCCTAGCAAGAAAACCTCTGCTGTTTTTTATTAAAATAATCCTTAGGGTGAGCTTGGCACTCACAACTGTTGCATTAAAGCACCTCCATTTCCACCTGTTGCATTGCCGGGCTCCCACAGTTGTTTCTACGTCCTTTAATCTTCACTTCCTGAATCACTTGCTATTGAAGCACTAGTCACTCTCTTCAACAGAAACTAGCAATAATACTAGTGTGGGATTTTTGGTTTGTTTTGGGTGGTTTTTGTGTGTGTGAAGTATAGTAAATAAATGCCCAGTAAATATAAGGATTTTGATCACTAAATTCACCCTACATTACAGGGGTGAAATACTAGTGCATTAACCCCACTGCATCATCAAGCCTTATACCAAGGCATTTTTACGAGGTTTTCCTTTTATTTTAGTATCAATACTTTCTAAATATTTATTTCTGAACAAGTTAGAGCAGCACTTGATGTAGTATCAAACCAACTGTTACATTTATATCTTCTAAATCATTGGTTCTTTAGACTGACTGTATTTAAAATTCTGTATCAACTCTGCCTGGAATCTTGAAGGGTTATCTTTTTACCCAGACATAAAACCAATGGATGCATTCATTATTGCTACTTCCTTCATGACTGTAGTTACCTCACCTGAGCAAACCAGAACTATCTTTGGTGCTGGCAAGGAAAGGTACATTTTCTGTTACCCCTAATGTGAATTTCACAGATGTCAAATGAATCATCTCCTTTTTTATTAAAACCTAAGCTCCTAAGAGAGAAAGCTGGAACAGCTGTGAAATTACACCTTCAGTGTATATCCACTGGAGAATGTCAGCCCAGATTTCTAACTGGCTCTCACTTTCATGCAAAAGAAATTAAAAAAACAAAACAACCCTCATTATAATACAGTAAATAATTGATTGAAAACATTCAAACTGGTATTTGTAAGACTCATTGATATCCAGTAGAAAGTTATGTATATAGTGACAATGCAGCTCATATCTCATTGGCACTTCTCTTCCCCTTTGTTATTTTGTTACACGGTTCATTAGCAAGAATACAGGGACTTTTTTCCCCATTGTGGCCCTGATCCAGCAAAGCACTTAAGCATGTCCTTAAGTTCATGCCTGTCTAGCAAAGCACTTAATCACATGTCTGAGTCCCATTGACAATTTAGGTCATTGGTTGAACTGGGGCTTGTACCCACTTGCCTGTGAACACTAATACTCATATGAACTAGGCAGGTGATAAATCCTCCATTTGTATTAGGTTTGTTTTCGCGTTGAGCTATCTGGAAGATATTAGGATTAATCAATTCTAAGATGAAGCATGAAAAAATTATGAGAATATAAAATTTAATAACTTATTAAATAACTTTTACAAAAATTCACCTAAGCTGTTTACAAATTCTAATACAAATCCCCCCTCCCAAATATGTGCAAATTTACAATCTCTTCAATAGCAGAGTGATATAAATGTTTTCACAAAGTGCTTTTTCCTTTCTGCCTCTGCCTGCAATTAATGTGTGCATCTGTATTTTACACACACATCTATATGTGTATTACATAGAAAATACTGTGTAAAATTATTATTTAGGTTGCAAAGTGAAACACTCGAAAGTTACGAAATGCCAGATTTATGGTTTCCCATGCAACCACGTTTCTGCTCCCTTGTGTGTCCATCCTGTACATTTAATCAGGCAAAGGGGTTTTGTGGAAAAAAAACAGTATGGATCTATGTAATTAAACTAAAATATCATAACACATACACTGGGGGCGGGGCAGAATTTAGACATGAACCCTAAACCTTCAGCATTCTAGCACTGATTATTACCCCCTGAGCTATAAAATGAATTATATTATCTGGCATCATTGGGTCTGGTGAGTAATTGAAGGGAACCTGGCTTTTTCTCTCTCTCTCCTCTGCATGGGAGTTAGGGAGATCCAGGTGGTGCTGCCAGATGGGGTGGGATTAGACTTCCTGTGGCAGGAGCAGAGTTTGGTAGGGGAGAAGCCATGCCTGTCTCTCTCTCTTGCAGCCGGGAACAGGAGGAGAGGAGAAGCCAAAGGCAACCTTGCCCCTGCTCTCTCCCTGCTTATAGCAGCTTTGGCAGCTCCCATTTGTGGTGTTGATGCTTTGAGGGTGATGTCAACCCCTGCCTAAGAATGCTCTTCAGTTATTGTTTTGGCATGCTGCCAACATTTTCTTGAGAAACACAAGCAAGAGAAAGGAAGTGGTGATTGTTAAAAATCTCTGCAAAAGCTTAATGGAATTTCATGGAACAAAGAAAAGGCACTGCTGTAGCCTGAAGGCTATCCCCAATGCATATCAATTGTCAGCTGCAAACAACAGAGGTGTGAACTTTTCAAAGAAGTTGTAATAAGACTCTTTTAGAATGGAAATTATTAGGCAACCAAAACACAGGGGTTGCTAACAGCTCCGTCCCATAATAAAGACATTTCCTCCTAAAATAGCATAAAGACCTAGCCTACTTAACATTTTTACAAGGCATCATTTTAAAAAAAAGTATTTTATTAAAAGTACTTTGAACACAAGATTATACATTTTCCATTAAAAAAATGCTAAAGAATGTGAAGGTTACAAGGTGTATGTCTACATTACACATCTTGTAGCAACACGGCTGTGTCACCACAGCAGTGCCGCTAAATGTCGTGCAGTGTAGCCACTGTTTGTCAGCTTCCCTGACGACAAAAAACTTCTATTCCCAACAAGTAGCATTTGCGTTGTCAGCAGGAGAACGATCCTGCCGCCAACGCGCTGTTCACATTGGCACTTGTCGCTGCAAAACTTTTGTCTTTCGGGGTGGGGGACTAACACCTCTGAAAGACAAAAGTTTGCATTCAATTGCCAGTGTAGACATAGCTAAAGTGAAGCACTCAAAAATCAAAGTTAAGGTTGCTTGCACAAATGTAACTCAGCTTCCTTGTGTATATATGTATATAACATAATAAAGTCTTTAAATATACAATCACAATTTTTTTTCTGGAAGATTTCTGCCTCATTCATTCTATAGCATGGACAGCGCACAGTGAATGAGGCTGTTCAATATTTATTTTTTATCCTAATTGTGTGGTTCTTTTGATTCATTCACTACACACCATCCAACATCCACAATGAATGAGATGTTTCAGAGTAGCAGCCGTGTTAGTCTGTATCCGCAAAAAGAACAGGAGTACTTGTGGCACCTTAGAGACTAACAAATTTATTAGAGCACAAGCTTTCGTGGACTACAGCCCACTTCTTCAGATGCATACAGAGTGGAATAAATATTGAGGAGATATATATACACACATACAGAGAGCATAAACAGGTGGGAGTTGTCTTACCAACTCTGAGAGGCCAATTAAGTAAGAGAAAAAAAACTTTTGAAGTGATAATCAAGATAGCCCAGTACAGACAGTTTGATAAGAAGTGTGAGAATACTTACAAGGGGATATAGATTCAATGTTTGTAATGGCTCAGCCATTCCCAGTCCTTATTCAATCCTTTGTTGATTATGTCTAGTTTGCATATCAATTCCAGCTCAGCAGTCTCTCGTTGGAGTCTGTTTTTGAAGTTTTTCTGTTGTAATATAGCCACCCGCAGGTCTGTCATTGAATGACCAGACAGGTTAAAGTGTTCTCCCACTGGTTTTTGAGTATTATGATTCCTGATGTCAGATTTGTGTCCATTAATTCTTTTGCGTAGAGACTGTCCAGTTTGGCCAATGTACATGGCAGAGGGGCACATTGCTGGCACATGATGGCATATAACACATTGGTAGATGTGCAGGTGAACGAGCCCCTGATGGTATGGCCAATGTGATTAGGTCCTATGATGATGTCACTTGAATAGATATGTGGACAGAGTTGGCATCGGGCTTTGTTACAAGGATAGGTTCCTGGGTCAGTGGTTTTGTTCAGTGATGTGTGGTTGCTGGTGAGTATTTGCTTTAGGTTGGGGGGTTGTCTGTAAGTGAGGACAGATCTGTCTCCCAAGATCTGTGAGAGTAAAGGATCATCTTTCAGGATAGGTTGTAGATCTCTGATGATGCGCTGGAGAGGTTTTAGTTGGGGGCTGAAGGTGACAGCTAGTGGTGTTCTGTTATTTTCTTTGTTGGGCCTGTCTTGTAGGAGGTGACTTCTGGGTACTCGTCTGGCTCTGTCAATCTGTTTTTTCACTTCAGCAGGTGGGTATTGTAGTTTTAAGAATGCTTGATAGAGATCTTGTAGGTGCTTGTCTCTATCTGAGGGATTGGAGCAAATGCGGTTATATCTTAGAGCTTGGCTGTAGACAGTGGATCATGTGGTGAGTCCTGGATGGAAGCTGGAGGCATGTAGGTAAGTGTAGCGGTCAGTAGGTTTCCGGTATAGGGTGGTATTTATGTGACCATCGCTTATTAGCACAGTAGTGTCCAGGAAATGGACCGCTTGTGTGGATTGATCTAGGCTGAGGTTGATGGTGGGATGGAAATTATTGAAATCATGGTGAAATTCCACAAGGGCTTCTTTTCCATTGGTCCAGATGATGAAGATGTCATCAATGTAGCGCAAGTAGAGTAGGGGCGTTAGGGGACGAGAGCTAAGGAAGCGTTCTAAGTCAGCCATAAAAATGTTGGTATATTGTGGGGCCATGCTGGTACCCATAGCTGTGCCACTGACTTGAAGGTACATATTGTCCCCAAATGTGAAATAGTTGTGGGTGAGGACAAAAATCACAAAGTTCAGCCACCAGGTTAGCTGTGACATTATCAGGGATACTGTTCCTGATAGCTTGTAGTCCATCTTTGTGTGGAATATTGGTGTAGAGGGCTTCAGCGTCCATAGTGGCCAGGATGGTGTTTTCTGGAAGATCACCGATGGATTGTAGTTTCCTCAGGAAGTCAGTGGTGTCTCGAAGATAGCTGGGAGTGCTGGTAGCGTAGGGTCTGAGGAGAGCATCCACATAACCAGACAAGCCTGATGTTAGGGTGCCAATGCCTGAGATGATGGGGCGTCCAGGATTTCCAGGTTTATGGATCTTGGGTAGCAAATAGAATACCCCTGGTCGGGGTTCTAGGCATGTGTCTGTACAGATTTGTTCCTGTGCTTTGTCAGGGAGTTTTTTTAGGAGATGGGGTAGTTTCTTTAGGTAATCCTCAGTGGGATCAGAGGATAATGGCCTGTAGACTTTGGTGTTAGAGAGCTGTCTAGCAGCCTCTTGGTCATATTCCAATTTATTCATGATGACAACAGCACCTCCTTTGTCAGCCTTTTTGATTATGATGTCAGGGTTGTTTCTGAGGCTGTAGATGGCGTTGTGTTCAGCATTGCTGAGGTTATGTGGCAAGTGATGTTGCTTTTCCACAATTTCAGCCTTTGCACGTTGACGGAAGCAATCTATGTAGAAATCCAGTCTGTTGTTTCGACCGTCCGGAGGAGTCCACGCAGAATCCTTTTTTTTGTAGTGCTGGTAGGGGGGATTCTGTGGGTTAGTATGCTGTTCAGAGGTATGTTGGAAATATTCTTTGAATCGGAGACGTTGAAAGTAGGATTCTAGGTCACCTCAGAACTGTATCATATTCATGGGTCTGGAGGGACAAAAGGAGAGGCCCCGAGATAGGACAGACTCTTCTGCTGGGCTAAGAGTATAGCTGGAAAGATTAACAATATTGCTGGGTGGGTTAAGGGAACTACTGTTGTGGCTGCTTGTGGCATGTAGCAGTTTAGATAGTGTAGTGTCCTTTTTCCTTTGTAGAGAGGCAAAGTTTGTCTTGTAAATGGCTTGTCTAGTTTTTGTAAAGTCTATCCATGAGGAAGTTTGTGTGGAAGGTTGGTTTCTTATGAGAGTATCCAGTTCTGAGCTAATGAATGAGATGTGGCTCCTATAGGGAAAATTATATAAATTATATAATTAAGTAATTAAACACTATAATAATGCATATGCACAGGAGGGTAGAGTTAAAGATGATGGGGAAACTTTAATCTTGTAATTTCCTTGCTTTTGAGTACCTTAACCTTCATTAACAATGTTTAGGAAATGTTATGGTAGGGGGGAGTGTGTGGGGGGTTGTTTTTGTTTTAAAGTGATAAAACAAATAAATGCATCCAGTGGAACCACTCATTCAACAGCAGCCGTGCTCAGTTGTGCACAAGATGCCCACTTAATGATTCAAAGGCTCATTTACAGCCTCAGGACTCTCTCCCTGCCAGGAGTACACTGCCATGCCTACCTCTCCAGTATACATGATTGTATGTGGTAGATGCTTGTCCACCACAGCAGAATTGTATAGGTGGGAGGGGTGCCATATGGATCTCTTTCAACTCCCTCCAAAGTCAAAGGGCCAAAATCCTGCCTGCCTTACTCATACAAGATGACCTACTGAAATCAGTGGAATTCCTTGTGGGTAAAGGGTAAGCAGAACTGGGAGCCAACTCTGAAGTTGGGTGCAGGGGATAAAGGTGCAGTTGCATTGATGGCAAGGTTCGTGAATTTTTCTTGACTGACTGGGTTTTGGCTGGTGCTGGAGCCAGTGATGATTCAAGAAGCTCCAGACCTCTAGTGAATTTGAGCCCTCTGATTGATTGCCTGCCCTCCCGACTTGCCTGCCTCCTGGGTCACAATAACCAATCAGAGCTGCTGCAGGTAGAGCTCTCTTCTCCTCCCCATAGCAGCCCAAAGCCGTTATTGGGGGCGGGGGTGTGGAGGGAAGAGGGGCAGGAAGGAAGCTAACGAGCCCAGCAGCTCAGGGCAGCTCTGCTCCCTCCTCTCCTCCCTCCCTGTGAGCTTTGGGGACAGGGCGACACTCTACTCCTCCCCACTCTCCTCTCCCTCTCTGCAGCACCTGGCCTGGGAAGGGGCAGAGCGGGATGAAGAGCAGAGCTGCTGGTGCTGCCCTCTCTCAGGCCTGAGAGAGGGGGGGTGAGGAACCGCAAAGTTGAGGTTGGGTGGGCTGAACTGATGGGTGTGCGGACTGTGCGGGAACCTAATTAATTGTCAGGCAGAAGGGATAAGAGCTCCTTCTACTGTGGCCAAAATCACCTTCGGAGAGTGTGCATCACTAATTGTCCCAAACACATACACTGGGAATGGGCAGGGAGAGTTCAGAAATCAAAAGATAGACCAGAAAAACACAGTATAATCCCCCTCCCTTTTTTTTAAACAACCCTCATGATTTTTGGAGTTTGACTTGTGATTTTTGATCTTTTAAGGGAGTCCAACCCCTGAATTTTGATCTCTGGATGTTGGCAATATTGCAGTTGCCTCCTCTTCCCTTATACTTAGAAGCCATCCGGAAATAGATGAAGATGAACAAGTTCACAGTAAATTAGAGCAAAGTTGTTGGATAAAACTGAAAAGAAACCTCAGTGCCCCATTTCATCAGCTTTTTGCACCTACATGAGCATCCTCAGCATGTGTAAATCATTCATGTATTCTGTGCTCTGGCTGCCCAAGGGATTGTGGATGCAATGTCATACTGCTAACTGCCTGGCAAATCCCACCATTCTAGAATGGCCTCACAATCTCTCTAACATACAAAGATTTTAAAAGTTAGGCTAGTGCGACTATGTGTATGTTTTCATGTGCCTAACGTATATGCACAAATACCTCATGGGTGCATGCAGATCTGCTATTTGAAAACCACGTCCCATTTGTGTCTAACTGGCCATGAGCACATACGTGACTTGCATGCTTAATTTAGGTGTACTCAGGTGTGTTTGTGAGTGTGAGGGAAAGAGTGGGTGCACCCCAATATGGACCTGAATGTAGTATGTGTTATTTAAATACTATTAGTTATTAGCTATTATACTGAAGAGCAAGAAAATAAGCTTTGGGTGCAAGCTGAGCCCAAACATCTACACTGCAATTAAACAGATGCTTAGCCCAATGGCTTGTCTACACTGGCAATTTACAGCGCTGCAATTTTCTCGCTCAGGGGTGTGAAAAAACACCTCTCCCCTACCCCCGAGCGCAGCAAGTTTCAGCGCTGTAATGCGCCAGTGTAGACAGTGCACCAGCACTGGGAGCTGCGCCCCTCGTGGAGGTGGTTTTTTAGAGCGCTGGGAGAGAGCTTGCCAGGAACACACAAGCCACTTTAATGTGCTGCTGGGGCAGCGCTTCAGCGTTACCAGCATAGACTAGCCCTGAGCTCCGCGAGCCTGATTCAGCTGTGGGTGTCTAAGTGTAGTGTAGGCATACTCTCTGAGTACATTTCCCAGACCTGAAGAAGAGTTCTGTGTAAGCTCAGAAGCTTGTACCACTAAAAGATACTTCACCCACCTTGTCTCTATTTTAAGGCATTATGTAAAACGTGTACTTATTTTAGTTTATGTTTAGAAGAGCAACATAATTATGGAATAATCTTTTTGCTTGTACTTGTGTTCGCCTGTTGCAAGAACACTGTAATTTTTGGAGGCAACAACCTTTAGCCCTTCAAACAATTCTCATTCTGTACTGCCTTTTGGTAGAAGTTTTAAATCCACTTAATAACCACACTGACATCTAAATAGCAATGACAGTGCATGTCAAGTGAGTTTTAACACAGACTGAGTTTTTATGGTTTATAGCTTTTGTACACTCCTGAATAGCTTAATTAGCGCCATAATTTCCTGCAGACCCCACTGCACTTGTGGGAACAGAGTAGAATTACAATTACAGTCCTGGGTGGTAAAAGCAAGGGACAGCAGAGGGGGAAGAGAGAGAGAGAGAGAGAGGGAGATGCACAAAGCCATTTCTCTGTAAGTGGCATAATGAAGAAATGGCACTGAGCTAATGCAGACATATGGAACTATTCATAGCCATTTTGATAAAGGAATCATGAGTCATTGTATGTGCAGCGTCAGGGAAGGTATCTGTTTTGCATAGGGAGAAATGACATGTATAGTAATGAACTGGCTAGCGTCTGTAGCACTGGCCTATACTACATGGAGTCAACGCTTCTCAACTGTGTCATAGATCCTATGCCGTTGATGGAGAGTCTCTTTTCTGGTAGCTGAGGTGGAAGAGATCTGTACTTTTGAAGCAGGAGGATCTGAATTATATCAACATTGTGTCTGTGAAATTTGAATGGCGACTGCGACTATTAGCAGAAGTATTATGGTAGCATCCAAAGGCACCATTATTTTAGGTGCTGTACAGTCACACACAAAAAACAAGATCTTTGCCCTTTCAATTTAATTTAAGTCAAGGTGCATTGAGAGAGTGTAACAAAGAGGAGTCATAAGGGGAAGGACAAGGGCAAAGGTAATAAGGCCACATAGTCACTTAGGTTAACAGTGTGCACAACCTGAGGGTTTGAATCATATAAAGCTGCTTCCTTTTACAAATAAATAAATAAAATCAACTATATCTGACTGGAGATCAGGTGCTTGTCATTAGCTGGCGATTTCTTAAAGGCATAACAGCAGAAGTGTCATGAGGGTGGCAATACCCTAATGGATCTGTTCAAGGAAGGCACTAGATGTGTAAGGGGCAGTGTGGAAGAAAACATGGAGACATTTGTGGGAGAAGCTTAAATATGGGCATCATCAAGGCTGATATCCCCGGTGGAGAGTGGGGTTTGGAAAGTGACCCAGTAAGAGACAAGAGCAGCACTGGGACAGCGTAGTGACATCCATGAAGTTCTTAGATGGCTATAAAATTGTTAAGAGTATTTTACAGGCTGCATTCGCTTCCTTTGTACTAGTTTAAATGAATTCTTAGTGGGACACCTTTAAGCTTCTCCTGGCAAATTGGTGAGCTTTTCCGGTCACTCGCATTGAATTTAGCCAGCTCTTGTCTTTTTAACATGTATGGTCAAATTGCTGTGTCTGGACATTTTGTATAATTAATTACCTTGACTAACTTGATAACAGGAAGTTATTTGACAAGAAAGAGTTAAGAATTAGCAGTTCTGACCCTTTTTGATTTATCCAGGTTGACAGTTTTTGGATTTCAGACAGTATCTCTCTTAAAATGCAGTTTGTTTCTGGGTGGTTAGCTGTATTTACAGTCTCTTCCTCACTTCCCCAGCAGCTGAATGTAGAATGAACATTTTAGCTCCGGGTTTGCAATTCACTTGTTAAATGACCTCTATGCATTATTTTCTTTTTTTCCCCCTCACACACACACTTCCCACTTTTCCTCAGAAAAATTTCCAGGTCCTGCTTCCAATACTCTCATAGACAACTGGCCTTAAACTAATATCAGTGCTTGACATGTTTCACATTTACATCGCTCTTGCTCTGAAAGCTTTATTCCCAGTCTCACAAAACACTTTAGTGGAAGAGTAATTATCTGGTCTTGTACAAAGAAGACTCAAAAGTTTAGATTCAGATCTGTATTTGAGGGTGTGGGAGTATTTGGGCACAGGATTTTGATTCAATCCGTTTTAAAGAAAGGTCACATTTGCAAAATATTGGCTGCTATAAAAGTACTAATGGCCTCACAACACCCCTCTCTCTTATGAGGTAGCTAAAAATGTTTCCACCTGTTTTACAGATAGGTAAATGGAGGCACAAAGAGTTTAAATGACATTACCCAAAGTCACACAGTAACAGAACTTGGATTGGAACCCAGGATTTCTGTGGTCCTGTTCCCTGCTTTAATTGCTACATAAAAACTTTCACCCAACATTTATAATCATCCCCTATAGACTCATTGTATTGCTTCCCGGTGGTACCCAGGGTTGTGAGGCACCCCACTGCCACCTGCCCTTAGCATGAGGAAGTCTTATCTGTGCTTGCTATGGGTCACCTCCCCAATTCCACCAGCCACGGGCAACACAAGCCCTCCCCTATAGGCTTTGCAAGCCCTGCTGTTACTTGACAGGTTAGCGATTACACACCCCAACCCTCCTCAAGCCCTCTAAACATCTCCCTGGAGCGGTCAGCCCCTGGTTCACTGGGCACTCTCAGTATTCAAAGATCAGCTGCTTTCAAAGAAGCAGTACACCCCAGCTTACCAGTTACACCAGATCACCGCTCCGCTCAACACACAGTACTTAGATATGTTTATAGTGAAGCTAAGGGATTAGTTTATTTAACAAAGCATAGAGCCTAACAAGATACTCTCATGTCTAACTAAGTATTGCTCATGCAAAAGTCCTTGCAGGAGTGTACAGCCAAGCTGGCTATGACCGTTTCATGAGACAAGTACTCTGTCAGTTTGCCTCCTTGGTGAAGGACCCATGTTTCCTTACATCCAAAGATGACAACAGTTAATTCTGGTATTTTATTCATTAACAGGATCTCTGCCCTCCCCCCACTACCCCGCTGTTTATTTTTTCTTAGCTTCACTATAAACATATCTAAGTACTGTGTGTTGAGCGGAGCGGTGATCTGGTGTAACTGGTAAGCTGGGGTGTACTGCTTCTTTATTTTTTCTTGTAGATTTCCTTTTTTGTATCTAGTCTCTTATTCTGCTTGTGACTCAGTATACAAACAGACATACATTTTGAAGCATACAATACATAGATGACCAGACAGGGAGATAAGTGTCTGTTACCTCCTGCCTCAAAGGAATGTTTTCCAAAGTATGTCACCTTCTGGTGACTTGCTTTAACTCCCAAGATCTGAAGAACATTATTTTTAGGATACATAACTTCTTAAATATTATCCGTTCATACATTTTGCAGTGATTATGATGACTGGTCTCAGTAGAGACCTCACATAACATCCTTTGATAAACTATTATGCATAACCCTTTGGATCCCTGTAAAACTCTATTCATCCCCTGTGCCCTCTGCCACTTGGCATCAAGGGGTCCCTGGATCACACAAATTGCTACCTAACTCAAAACTAATACTTTAGGCAATTCTCTTACAAGTGCAAAAGAGCACTTGTAATTGTCTGCACACAGGAGGCATAATTTTACATTGCAGTAGCACTGCCATCATTTTGGCCTTTCGAGCCTAGTATTTAATAAACTAGTGAGGGGGAAAAAATTTGAGGAAAAGGGGGAAGTATGTATAGAAAAATGAAAGTAAAATAATGCCTAGAGGGTTTTTTAAAACATGAATTGCAAAAAGAAAATGTAAATTTATTTAAGCTCAAAAGTATGCCCCCATTACACAGGTTGTGAGAGGCTTTCAGGCAGGAATAAGTTATAGCTAGCTTTTCCTCAACCTTTCTCTCCCTCTCTGAAATTCTCTGGCACTTCCTCCTTTACTAAGGACATCCCAGAATGCATCTTTTTGCGACATCGATACCAGATACCATGATTCTCATGTCACAGAGTAATGTATTCTGAGAAGTCTTTACCAAATCAAGAAGTATCAGGGGATTATGCAGGGGATAATTAACTTTTACAGAGGTTAATTATTGCTCATTTCTGTCTGAGTGCCCTTCATAACCAGGTTAGTGGGGACAGTCAGTCCGTATTTCTTACCTTAACTCACTTTTCATGTTAAGCTTTGCAGTTGTTGGTTGACCTTTAACAGAATACGGATTAAGAAACCTGAATATACTTTGGGAAGCACTAACCAAAGGTTATGATCAGAGTTCTGGGGCAAAGTCGTTATTTTAAATAAAAGATTTCTCACCTGGAGGTTTGGGTATATTTATGCAACATACTGGCTAAATGACCATGTGTTACCAGTGCTCTCTACTGGATTTTTTAGTGCTAATGCTGAGTCTCCTTTAGTTCAAGGGGAAAAGGCTTGGGGACAAGTAGGCTGTCCAACTTTTCAAAATGCAAAACTGGAAGAACTGTGGCGAGGACAGTGGCCAGGGTAGTGTGCAAGAGAGGGCGTGGCAGCTGGGGAGAGAGTAAGAAGTGCCTTCTCCTCAATCTATACCAAGTATCATCCCAGCCTTTGCCATTTCAGAATGCAACCCAATAGAGGATAGCTCACTACATTACATGTTCTGATGTTGTGTCCAATCTAGGTGTAAATATCCCAGGCAATGAAGCTTCCAGTGCCACTCTTGGGAATCTGTTTCACAGGCTAACACAGTTCAATGTCAGGAAGTTTCTCACAATAGTCTCTCTCTCTATAGCATCCCATTACTTTGGCTGAACAACAAACAGGAAAAATAAACATTGAGGTCTACCATATTTAAAGAAAACAAGTTTCCTCCCTGTGTTCCGTACGCAACCTAAAATTATTAAAAATGAAATGATTAAAACAAAACCCAGTTTGCTTTTTGCTCTACATTCACTTTGGACTATGAAAATACACTGAGCAATTTCTAGTCACTTTCACCTTTTGGTTCTCTTGAAATAGCCTTATTACATGAACCTACATAGTCAGTTTCCTATGTAAAAGAAATGTGAGAGTAGCAGTGGTCACTTATGGAACTGTAAATATAATCTGTTCTTTTCTAATTTAATTACCCCCAAAATTTACGATACTAATTTCTATGTATTTAATAAACAAAATAATATCATACCTTGGCTTTATGTAGTGTCTTTCATCTGAGAATGTCAATTCACTTTGCAAACATTAGTGGGCACATCCTCAGCTGGTGTAAATTTCCAGAGAATTTACATCAGTTGCAGATCTGTCTCAAATTCCTGCACAGTAGATCAGGATTATTATCCCCATTTTGACAATGAGGGAACTCAGGGATAACAAAAAGAGGTTAAAGGACTTGCCAAAAAGTTGCACAGCAAGTTAGTGGTAGAGCTGGAAATAGAATCCAGAACTCTTAACACATAGTCCCCCACGTTCTTCTCTGCTGCTTTAGATGTTGATAATTTTTGGCTGTTATAAGGGGTAAAAAGTCCTTGGACCTTGCAGAGGCAGGAAGAACTGTTTCCCCCTGATTTTCTTTGAAAAATACATGCATTTACATTATTTGTTTATTGTCTGAGATGTAATATAGCTTTGCAGTTCCATTTTAATGTAGGAATTTATTTTCCATCATGAAAACTGATTATGTCTAAAACAGTTAGAAGATCATGCAGCATAATGTAATGTACAGATGAACTAAATCACGGCCAATGTTGAATTTTGAACCAATTATTCATTTCACAGGTCAATTCCATTCATTATTACACAAGAGAAGGATTTAAAAATGCAAAGCAAGAAACTGGAGAGTGTTGTAGAATGTGCTTCTGACAAGTGATCCGTCAAGGTAATCATCCTACATACAGAGAATTCTCCAAAGACAAGTCTTGTAATAGCTGGTTAAACAGTAAACTGGAGGCAGTGATGAGGCCTAAGCCAACATTTACAACGATTTCTTCCACTAACTTGCTTATCAGCAACTAGCTGTTTAGAAGTGGCTATGTTACAAGCCCAACAATAGATCAAGAGACCTTGTATATCTGGAGACTGTCCTTCACTGCCATTATGTACCATCCTTACTGATGCATCTGCCCACCAGCCAAATTGAGTGCTTTGAGATCTATGGATGAAAAGTGCAATACAAGAGATAGTGATTATTATTATCATCCAAAAACAAGCTGGAAGGATGGAAGTTACCCCTCAGATCCTCATCCTTGTCTGTAGTCTCCCCATAACTTGAAACATAGCCCCATCTTCAGGCTTTCTCCGAGATCTAAATCTTTGATTCTTCAAAAGCAATTCTCCTAGTCAATGGGGAAATACTTGAGTGTAGCTTACCCCACACACAGTTTTCACCAAAGGGGCCTTGCCGGGTGATAGGGTACTGAAAACTGGCACACAAGCAATCAAGAGTTCAAATCTCAGTCTTGGCTTTCTCCTTGCAAGCAGGAGATAAGAATGAGAAGGACTTTAAAGTAGGTTCAAAGGGGGCAGATGACAAAAATCCACAGTAAGCATAAAAAAGGTAAGCTGTTAAAGAGGCTTAGATGTTGCAAGGGACATGAACAGCAGGGTTACAGAAGCAACAAGAGGGAAATCAGTGGTGAAATCTGTTCAACATCTTAGCTATTTATACACAAAATCAAGGCGTATGGGGAATAAACAGGAAGAACTGGGAGTATTAATACAAAAGCTAACGTATGACTTACTTGGTATCACAGAGAAATAAAGAATATATACATTTGTTCTGAGGTCCAGAAGGCGGCCAGTTGAAAGTCTCCAGGTAAGATAAAAGGAGAAAAAGGGTGACCTCATAGTAGGGCTTGGTTCTACTATAGATCATGAATCAGGAAGAAAACAAACAACTGAAGTATTCAAAAACACAAGACAAGGTAGTAATGGGAGACTAACTATCCAGGCATCTGTTAGAGAAGTAATATGGCAAAACACAAAAATTCCAATAAATTTTTGGCATTCCAAGAACTGGGAACAACTTCCAGAAAGTGGAGGAAATAGCCAGGAGGACAAACATTTTTGACGTCTTTGTAACTAACAGGGAGGACTTAGTAGAGAATCTTAAGGTGGAAGACAATTTGGGTGAAATTGATCATGAAATGATAGCGTTCACTATTCTAAGGGAAGGAGTGAGAGCAGGAGAATAAGGACAATAGCATTCAAAAAAGCAGACTTTAAACTCGGACAGCTGGTAGAAAAGGTCTCATGAGAAGAAAATCTCAAGGCTTGTCTACACTGGCACTTTACAGCGCTGCAACTTTCTTGCTCAGGGATGTGAAAAACACGTGGTATGGTCAGATGGAGAAGTCTCAGCACAATGAGGCCACGTCAAGTGTCTGGAATGCAAAAATGATTAGGTTTATTCACCAAGTGTAATTATGCCTACTAGATTTCAGATCTTTTGTCTCTCCCTTTACCCATTGTAAGAGGCAACCTCAAGTGTCTGTTTTCCATAAGAAGCAGAAGAATTTTGACCTTGTTGGTTGCACCTGCCAGCCACTCCCCTGAGTGAATCTCCAAACCTGCTCCATTTGACTTAAAGGAAACTTGCAGTGGTTTTTATCACTCTCAGAGAGCACAATAGAAAATGTCACTTTATCAGAAAATGCAAGTTAAGCAAGGAAATAAGAAAGCAGTATTTCAAGATACCAGAAAACATTTCAAAACCTTGAGTGCTCTGAAGTGGGCAGTTGGGCAATCCTTGGGGGCTACTGACAGAAAATGCAGACTGATGTGTGTCAAGACAGAAAGAACAGGAAGCAGCTTTTTCTAAGCACTCATTTCCAGGGGAACATTTCAAGTACAGATATAGCTCAAGGATCCTCAGCCAGTATTTCTGAGGCATGTTACCTGGCATATCCCAGCGGACACTGAAGGAAAATTACGAACCAGTAGTAAGATTCACTCAGATAATAACCTTAAAATTTAAAGAAGTGATAGCAAGTATAATGAAAACTGGACAAGTTGGCGTTACATGTCATGGAAAGTAGGTGGGATACTGGAAGAGGGTATGTTCCCTCCAGTATCACGTCTCTTTTTATTAAAGCAATTATTCAAGACATTAACCAACTAATATTAACTATTTATGTACCACCCATCCAATCTTAATCAGACATTCTCAAGGTCCAACAACAGAGCAGCTGGATACACAGCCTATTTCCCCAGGGATATAAAACAGCATACAGTAAATAACAACAAAAATATTTACCATTTACATAGCACTTTTCATCCATGGATGCCAAAGCACTTTACACCTCCATTTTACTGATGGAGAAAACTGAGGCATAGACAGTGGGATGTTTTTCCATTAATACCTATGACCCAAAGCAATCAACATAATAAAAGGCTCTGGGTGTTAACTCTAGCCAGTCCAGAAAGTTTAGAGCAGTGGTCCCCAATCTTTTTCGTCTGGCGGGTGCCAGACGACGAGCCACGGAGGACCATGGCGGCGGACGAGCATCCGCCGAAATGCCACCAACAAGCAGCAACGTCAATAGGTGTCGCTGCCGACAAGCAGCGTTATCCAGATGCGTCGCCGCTGAAATGCTGCTGAAAATTGGCGGCATTTCGGCGGAGACGCCTCTGGATGACGCTGCTTGTCGGCAGCATTTCGGCAGATGCTCGTCTGCCAGCCAGTACACGAGCGCACTTAGATGCCCCAGCGGACGCCATGGCGTCCGCGGGCACCGCATTGGGGACCACTGGTTTAGAGTAATGACAAGAGAAATAGTTATGCCTGAAACAGTTGGACTAGATTCAGTTTAGCCCTAGGGGAGGAAATACCACCACTTCCAGTTGCCTCTTGGTTAGATGTGCACAAGATGTTTTGATAGAACAAAATGAACCGTTAATAACAAACTGTGTCCAGTTTTGGGCCCCACACTACAAGAAGGATGTGGAAAAATTGGAAAGAGTCCAGCGGAGGGCAACAAAAATGATTAGGGGTCTGGAGCACATGACTTACGAGGAGAGGCTGAGGGAACTGGGATTGTTTAGTCTCCAGAAGAGAAGAATGAGGGGGGATTTGATAGCAGCCTTCAACTACCTGAAGGGGGGTTCCAAAGAGGATGGAGCTCGGCTGTTCTCAGTGGTGGCAGATGACCGAACAAGGAGCAATTGTCTCAAGTTGCAGTGGGGGAGGTCCAGGTTGGATATCAGGAAAAACTATTTCACTAGGAGGGTGGTGAAACACTGGAATGCGTTACCTAGGGAGGTAACACAAAAGGGGAACCTGTATTTTGTAATACATCGGAGTGCTTGCTCTTCCAAAGAGATCTGCTGTCTTATAATTCACATTGGGATGAGCTGCTAAGAATCTTGCTTTCTTCACAACTGAATTAATGTGCAACAACACTCAGGCAGTGAGAAACATTTAGAATGTATTAGGCTTCCTCTCAGTGGGTGTAGGTAACAATAAGGGCTAATCACTCAAAGCTCTGGTAAATATGATATGAACAAGAGAAAAAAAGTTAATGTACCATTGCAATTACATTGCTTGGGGTGGGGGAGGAGAGGAACAGGTTTGCTCCCAAACCCTGAGGTTTCTATGGTGAAGGAGGAAGGAGACTGGAGTAATTTCTGTTCATGGAGAATTTAATTTCAGACTCTCTCTCCTTCATCCCCTTAAAATAGCTTGTAAAATGTGCCAGATTGACAAGACTGCAAATTGTCCTTTAAAAAAAAGTGTTTCTCTTTTTATTGACGACAGTCTTTTCCCTGTGATTTTAAGGAAGTGTGTGTTTGCACATGTGAGGGAGAGAATTCTGAATATCAGCTGTATGAAGAAGTATTTTGGCTGCAAGGAGGGGATTGGAAGTGGCTAATGCGGCTGTGAAACAGTAATGTCTTTTTCTGTGTATTGTACCTTCACATTTCTAAGAACTCTGCCTCTGTGCAAAGACGGCAGCCATTTTATTCTCAGTGTTATTAAATGTGTCTTACTGAGGAGAGAGACCCAGTGCTCTCATGGAGATTTTACTTAATAGACTTTTCTTGTTTTCCTTAATGAGAAGTAAGAAGCCATTTAGAGTGAAAATACATCGCAGTATATGGGAAACATTACATGGAAGAAACTGCCTTGGATTTTTTTTTTTTTTAAACATAGCTCTAGTTCCCAGCAAGGTGGATTGATTTAAATCAAAATGATTGAACTCACCAATTTTAATCTTGATTTAAATCAGCAAGCAGGAAAACTTGATTTAAATAATTTATTTTAATCATGTTTTGCCTTTGTATTTTTTAGTTATTTTCCTAAAGAAAGGTTGATTCCCATTGGCTGGTAACCATTAAAACATGTTAATTTGTAACTAAATATAGCTTTTACACTAACTTTGGTGCTTCTTTTTGCTAACCTGGAGGATTATCTATATACATATCTATATACATTTATTTAAGCAATTTACATATTACATGTAATTACATATCTTAAATTTTTACTTGTGATTTTACTTGTGTTGTCAAACTCTGTTTGGATGGAAATTCCAGTTCAAGCAAAAATGCACAAAAACAGCATTTTCATAGATTCATAGATTCTAGGACTGGAAGGGACCTCGAGAGGTCATCGAGTCCAGTCCCCTGCCCGCATGGCAGGACCAAATACTGTCTAGACCATCCCTGATAGACATTTATCTAACCTACTCTTAAATATCTCCAGAGATGGAGATTCCACAACCTCCCTAGGCAATTTATTCCAGTGTTTAACCACCCTGACAGAACTGGTAGATTTATGACAGAGACCATACAAGTGAAACCTAATTAATGGATGGCGAAAGAATCAAGCTTTCAGCACTGAAACTTCCAGCCAACCCTCCACTAAAACCAGAGAAGATCAGACATGACATTCCTGCTATTTCTAGGATTATGAGAAGCAGCCACACAAACTCTTTTTGGGGTAGAGGTGAAGGAGAAGTCACTTTCAGGCCTTCTCAATCTGTCAAAGAAGCAAAAAGAGCACAAATCCAATGTTTTCCCTTTACAAGTCATGGTTAAGTGTTCACGTGTGATCAGTGCTGTATAGGACATAAAAGAAGACAAGGTTCCCAGCCTAAGAAACTTACAAAGGTCTAAGACTGAGCACTGAAGTACTTTATGCATTGAACCAATTGGGTTCAGAAACTAAATCCCCATCTACACTAGAAAAATAATCGGTGACACAGGTTCCCCTCAACTAAGGCAGAAAACAGTCCATCCATTAGTATAAGCAGGGCCAAATGGTTTATAACACTAGTCACAGAAAGCCCGTGGTACAACAAGGTATCTAGCTTTTTTTTTTTTTTTGCTATGATAAATGTTAGACTCGTGTACTAGTGGTCAAATAATTTTCTGTCATTGTTTACACAGAACAGAAGGGCTTGAAAATACCCATTATTATAGGGTCATTGACCTAGTATAAACACCCCCTAGTAATGCATGATCCTAGTCAGTTTACCTCTACAGCCCGTTCTGTTGATAAGGCGGTATTGGTTAAAAAACTAATTTGGTTTACAGGGGAAGTAAAGGCAACTATAAAAATATCTAACAAATGGGAGAAAGGGGAAGATGATAGTAATGAATATAAATCAGAATCTAGAAATTATAGACAATTGATGGGGGAAGCAAAGGGACACATGGAGAAATCTAGGCCAGCAGAGTTAAAGAGAATGAGTTAAAAAAAAAAAAAGAATTCTGACAATGGTATTGTTCCATTACAAGATGGAAATGGTAAAATTATCAATAATGCAGAAAAATGCAGATATGTTCAGTACAGGGGCAGCTCTATGTTTTTTGCCGTCCCAAGCACGGCTATCAGACGGCTTTCGGCGGCGCACCTGTGGGCGGTCCGCTGGTCATGCGGATCGGCGGCATGCCTGCGGGAGGTCCACAGGCGCCGCGCATTCAGCGTTCCCACCGCCGAATTGCCGCCGAAGCCACGGGACTGGTGGACCTCCTGCACGCATGCCGCCGAACGCAGCCAGACTGCCACCCTCACAGTGACCGGCAGGCCGCCCCCCGCGGCTTGCCGCGCTGGTGCCTGGAGCCGCCCCTGGTTCAGTAAATATTTCTGTTCTGTACTGAGAAAAACACAGATGATATAGTCGTATCATATGATAACTCTCTTTCTTCAAATGCTTGCTCATGTCCATTCCAGTGTAAGTGTATGCGCGCTGGATGCATTGCTGCTGGAAAATTTTCTCTCAGTGATATCTATCAGGTTGGCTCTGGTGCCCCCTGAAGTCACACCCTCATAGTGCCAGTATATAGGGGCCTGCTGCCCTGCCACCCCTCCAGTTGCTTCTTACTGCCCGTGACTGTCGCTGGAACTTTAGCTTGTCCCCTGCGTTTCACAAGTGCTTCTTCTCAGCGGACTTTTCTGTAAAATAATTGTAAATAGTTACCATTAGTATTAGGTTAGTTCTTAGCTAAGTAGTGTAGTATAGTTAGTAGCATTCCCCACTTAGCGGGACTACCCCACCATGGGCACCAGGGTATGCCTTGGTCCCCAGGGTTTAAACTATGTGCAGCATGCCACAAACCAATGCCTGTTAGTGACCTGCATGAAAGTTGCCTTAAGTGTCTGGGACCAGCCCAGGTGCAGGAATGGTGCAGGATCTGCAGGAGCTTCAGACCAAGGACAAAAAAGGACAGGGACACTAGATGAAGTTGGTACTCCATCCCCCTTCGGCGCTGACTCAGGTGAAATCAGCATCGTGTACTTCTATGTCAGTCTGAGGGAGGCGCAGTTCTACATCCCCAGCACCAAGAAATGTATCCATGCTGATGGTCCAAGACTTCTGGCACCAACATGAGTCCTCGGTGCTGAGGAAGTCAACTCCAGCGCTGGAATCTTGGCACCGCTCACCATCGCCAGTGGCGAAGAAAAAACAGAAAAAGATGGACTGGGGGCACTCTCTAACCCCAAGGTCTACAGGCCATAGGGATGCTGTCAATGTGACTTGTGCCAAGCCACTTAGAGCAGCAGTGGGGCACGTGGCACTGTCGACTTCGGCCCCAGCAAGGGCGCATTGAGTCTGGTACCTTCGGACTCCCCACCTAGGGAGGGCCACCACAGTGCAACAGCCCTGACTCTACTGTCAACATCGGAGGCTTTTGAGGTAGCAAGAATTTCCTTTCCCTCCTGGTGCCACTATCCCATACCATTTGAGAGATGTCAGCAGCAGCATCAGAGCCGAGGGCCACCATCGCACTGAGGCTGGTACTGGCAAAGGGCAAGATGGCCATGATAGTGCAGCATAGATCCCCTCATTCACGCACTGCTCTCCGCAACTGCCCTGGTCGCCGAGAAGCAACTCCTTGGACTCTGATTTGGAAGCAGAGTCCTGCATAGGAGCAGACATTGCTCCAATCAACGACACCCTGTGGGGGGGCATGCTTCCAGTGGGCAAATGCCACTGCAGTGGCTATTTTGGAGCCCCTGGAAACTCCAGTCTATCCAGGGATCCCAGTTTAGAAGATTCTTCTCTGTGATATCGGAGGCACGAGCTCCCCACCCATCTCCCTCAGAGAGGAGATTGATCCCTGGTGCTGAGCTTGGTACTAAACCATAGGACTTCCCCTCAGAGGACTTATCTGGAGCAGAGGGAGAAGTAAAGGGCCCTGTGCCTGTACAGGCCTCATCATCTTCCTCCCCCGCTGAGGCAGTGGGGTGGGGGAGGGAGGAACAGCTATGACGTTGACCCAGGATGATTATAGGGCACATCAGGAACTCATGCAGAGGGTAGACCAGAATGTGAGCCTAAAACCAGAGAATATCTTTGAATCCTTCCATGGCTTAATAGATATTTTAGCAACTTCAGGACCATTGCGCGTGACCCTGCTGTTGAATGATGCCATCCTAGAGCCTATAAAAGTGCTCTGGCAGACCCACACATCCCTCCAACCTACTGCTAAGAGGATGGAGTGGAAATACTTTGTCTCTCCCAAGGGGTATGAGTTTTTGTATATAAACCCCCCGCCCCCAAGGCTCGCTGGTCATTTTGATGGCACATGAAAGGGAGAGACAGGGGCAACAAGGGCTGTCCCTAAGGCCAAAGATGCCATAAGACTCTACTTTTTTTTGGCAGAAAGATCTACTCTACAGGTTGCCTTCAGTTAAGGATTGCCAACCACCAGGCTTTCCTGGGTCGGTATGACTTTAACTCCTGGACTGCAATGGCAAAGTTCTGGGAGCTCCTGCCGTTGGAATCCAAGGGTGAATTTTCAGTGCTGGTGGAGGAAAGCAAAGCAGTAGCCAAAGCATCCCTCCAGGTGGCTCTGGACATGGCAGACTCTGCAGCCCGCTGCATGGCTTCTGCAGTAGTCATGAGGCAGAGCTTGTGGCTTCAGTCTTTGGGGCTGCCCTATGAGGTCCAGCAGATGATCCAGGACCTGCCGTTTGAAGGCAAATTGCTCTTTTCGGAGCAAACCGATTCAAAGCTCCATAGTTTGAAAGACTCAAGGGCTACTTTGAAATTCTTGGGTCTGCATACATCAGCCCACATTAGGAAGCCCAACCAATGGCCTGCTTTTGCCCTCTGCAGACCACAGCAGAGGCAGGAATACAATAGGAGAAAGAACAGAGGCTACAAGAGGAGGCCTCCATCCCAATCCACATCTGCTCCCTCAAGACATTTGGCAGGGTCTAAGTAGGCCTTTTTAGGGTGTGCCTGAGGACAGCTTACCAGGACAGCGTCTGGGTCCTATGTCCCCTGCATTTGTGGACTGGTTATCCCACTTCTGTCAGGCGTGGGTCCGCATTACCATGGATCACAGGGTATTGTGCACATTAGATACACCCTTCAATTCAGTTGTTCCCCTCCTTCCCACCCTCCCTCCCTGTCCCTCTTCAGGGACCCTTCTCATGAGAGACTTTTAGCTCAGGAGGTGCAATTGCTCCTAAGGGCAGGAGCAGTGGAGGAGGTGCTACCGGAGCTGAGGGGCTGGGAGTTCTACTCCCATTACTTCCTAATCCCAAAGCCCAATGGTGATCTCAGACTGATCCTGGACCTGCGAAACCTCAACAGATTCATAAAGAAACTGAGGTTCCACGTGGTCTCCTTGGCCTCCATTATCCCCTCTCTGGATCCAGGAGACTGGTATGCCACCCTCAATTTAAAGGATGCGTATTTCCACATTGCTTATTTCCACATTGCTGAAGTTAGACATTTTTAAATCAGTAGGGCCAAATAGCTTGCATCCAAGAGTTTAAAAAAGAGCTCAGTGGACCATTAATGTTGATTTTCAATAAGTCTTGGAACACTGGGAAAATTCCAGAAGACTGGAAGAAACTAATGTTGTGCCAGTATTTAAAAAGGATAAATAGGATGACCTGGGTAAGTATAGGGTTGTCAGTCAGACATTAATCCCAGGCAAGATGATAAAGCGGCTGATATGGGACTCAATTAATAAAGAATTAAAAAAGAGAGTAATGTAACTAATACCAGTCAACATGGATTTATGGAAAATAGACCCTGTCAGACTAACTTGATATTTGTTTTTGGATGAGATTACAAATTTGGTTGATAAAGTTAATAATGTTGATGTAATATAGTTAGACTTCTGTAGGGGATTTGACTTGGTACCATATGACATTTTGATTTAAAAACTAGGTCAATATAAAATTAACATGGTATACATTAAACGAATTAAAAGCTGACCAACTGATAGATCGCAAAATGAAATTGTAAATGGGGAATCATCATCGAGCATGTGTGTGTCTAGTGGGTCTTGCAGGAATCGGTTCTTAGCCCTATGCTATTAAACATTCTTATCGATGACTTAGATAAAAACAGAATTATAATTGATAACGTTTACGGAAAAATTGGGGTTGTAAATAATGAAGATGACAGGTCACTGAAACAGAACCATCTATATTGCTTGGTAAACTGGGCTCAAGCAAACAATATGCATTTTAATACAGCTAAATGTAAACATATAATCTGGGGACAAAGAATTTAGGCTAGTTGACTCACTGCTAGCACCTCCTTGTAGCCAGAACTGGTGTAACAGCTCTCTTCCCGTTGGATACCTCCTGCCAACGGTTGCTCTGCCTCTGCAGAGGTCTGTCTCTTCCTGCAACTTGTCCCTCCAGCCAGGTCAGTGAAACAAGACAAATTTAGAGTGGAAATAACGTGTACATTCTTTACAGTAAGGATAATAAACCGCCCTGCCCCAAGGTGCCGTCCCAAGCACATGCTTGGTCGGCTGGTGCCTGGAGCCGGCCCTGGTGGTAGATTCTCCATTGCTGGCAATTTTAAAAGTCAAGACGAAGCATTTCTAAAAGCTCTGCTCTAGGGATTATTGTGGGGAAGTTCTATGACCTTTGTTATACAGGAGATCAGACTAGATGATCACAATGGTCTCTTCTGGCTTTGGAATCTGTGATTCTTGAGCTGTGCACTAACTGGGACTTTGCAAGTGTCTGCATACCAGGACGCTGCAGGATTATGGCAGGAGGAGAGGAAGGAAAGTATTGCTCAGAAAACATCAAGGGACATGTAGACATAGTGGGAGATGATAAATACATGACTAACTCAGCTATACTTTGAGGCTCTCATGGCACAGAGTAGGTATAGCACAGGCAGTGGAGGTTCCCTCTAAATAGTCACCTTTTCTTGTTTTGGAGAGACCCAAAAAGAGATTAGAGTTGTCCACTGTCATTCAATCCTTGGCTTCTCTACTGAGACTACCAGCGCAATGTTTGCTTGTTCGTTGAAGACCAAGCAAGTTCCTACACAAATCATTAGATGGAATAACATTTGGTCACTGCCAGCTCATACCTCTTTATCGTCACCAAGCCATCCAGTCCTGTCCTTTCTTCCTCCACTCTTAAATGTTCATGGCTTAAACTAGTTCTCTAGAAGTATCTTGCTTTTTGCTGATCTAACACAGACTATATATAGTTATTTTTGGCACCCCTTTTACATGGATTGTGTTGCATTATGGATTTTTTTTTTAAATTTAAGAGCATATCTAGTTTGTGCAAAACAAATTGTTCTGTCTTGCTATAAGAAGTTTTACAGCCACTCAACTCATCCCACATAATATCGATAAATAGATTGACTATTATTGGCTGTTACAAACAGATAAAAGGGAAAGGAAGAAGCAGGGGTGGGGAGAGTGTGTGTTAGATGTGCCTACCCAGAACATCACCAATGATCACGAGGGTAACTTCAGTTAAGAAGCATTTGGATGAGTCTGTATGTGAACATACCAAGCCAGGGATGGCTTGAGCTCGTTTCCCGATGTGTGGGGATTTCTTCAGTGGCCCTTTGTGACCCTAGTGCAGCACTGAGAACGAGCAGACAGCCTGAAGCCAAAACTCTGATGGACATAAATAGCCAAACTCATCTCAAATAGGTGATTAATCCTGAAGCCTAATGATGGCAAATTAAATGTAAATACTTAACTTTACTACTTATTTAAGCAGTCTGGATAGTCTGATTGGGGGTGGAAATTAAAGTGGCACCATCTAATTCCTGGATACAACATATAAACAAGCAGAAAAGCAACTTTACAAAGTATATATAAATATTGCATTTTTAATATTCCCTTCATGCCTGGGCTTTGCAATCACTGGGCCTGGCACACACCAAAAAAGTTACTCAGCCTCTTCTGCTTCTTCATACCAAGAATGTTATTTTATGCCAATTAAAAAGAATAGTGTTTTCCTAAAGCCTCCTCTCAGACAGGTTGGGGCAGGCAGTCTGCATTAATCTTATGGTTATTGGCCATTATTCCACAGAGCCCACACATCTCACCTCCTTCTCTGTTCCAGCATAAAGAGTAAGGTTTTCACAACTAGCTCCCTTAGTATACACAGTGCAGTGAAGGTTGGAAAAAAGAAAGCAAAACAGGTGAATCTGTTGAGGTAAGATAGGTGCATTGGCTATAAAAGTAGACATTGCATATAATTTAAATAGGCATCCTCAGCAGACAGCCAGATGTAAGAGAAATCCCTCTCCTATGAGAGATGTATAGATGCTGCCATCTGCTGGCAGGTTTCTAATTTTTAAACCTTTACCTGTGCAAGGGAAGGTGTATAGGATTAGATGATCAGCAAGGACTAGTCAGGTTTCATTTGCAATTAAAAGGTTCCTGGAAAAGTTAGGTTTGGCAAAATGCTGATGCATCAGCATTGGGGGGAAGGGGTGACTGGACAGACAATGGATTCTTCTTCAAGTAGTGTCCCTAAAGTCTATCACTATAAGGCATGTTTTCCAATCCTTCAATCATTCTCATGGCAGATGAAATTCAGTGTGGATAAATGCAAAGTAATGCACATTGGAAAACATAATCCCAACTATACATATAAAATGATGGAATCTAAATTAACTGTTACCACTCAAGAAAGATCTTGGAGTCGTTGTGGATAGTTCTCTGAAAACATCCACTCAATGTGCAGGGGCAGTCAAAAAAGCAAACAGAATGTTGGGAATCATTAAGAAAGGCATAGATAATAAGACAGAAAATATATTGCCTCTATATAAATCCATGGTACACCCACATCTTGAATACTGCATGCAGATGTGGTCGCCCCATCTCAAAAAAAGATATATTGGAATTGGAAAAGCTTCAGAAAAGGACAACAAAAATTAAGAGTGTAGAACAGCTTCCATATGAGAAGAGATTAATAAGATTGGGACTTTTCAGCTTGGAAAAGCAACGATGACTAAGGGGGGGGGGATATGATAGAGGTCTATAAAATCATGACTCGTGTGGGGAAAGTAAATAAGTTATTTATTTCTATTAACACAAGAAGTAGGAGGTCAGCAATGAAATTAATAGGCAGCAGTTTTAAAACAAACAGAAGTATTTCTTCACACAACGCACAGTCAACCTGTGGAACTCTCTGCCAGAGGATGTTGTTAAGGCCAAGACTATAAAAGGATTAAAAAAAGAACTAGATAAAGTCATGGAGGTCCATCAATGGCAATTAGTCAGGATGGGCAGGGATGGCGTCCTTAGCCTCTGTTTGCGAGAAGCTGGAATGGGCAACGGGATGGATCACTTGATGATTACCTGTTATGTTCATTCCCTCTGGGGCATTGGCCACGGTCAGAAGACAGGGTATGGGGCTAGAGGGGCCTTTGGTCTGACCCAGTATGGCCATTCTTATATTCTGTTCTCATTGCTTTTCTTTGAACTCTCCCCAGCATTTCAGCATCCCTTTTGAAGTTCAGGCAGCAGATTCGCAGCTTCCCAGAATAGAGGCTCCCATCCTGTAAGTATAGCCTATATTCTTTGTTCCTACAGATATGACTTTACATTTAGCTGTTTTAAAACATATTGATTGCCTGCACCCAGTTTACTAAGTGATCCAGGTTGCTCTGTATCAGTGACCTATCCTTACTCCTCCCCCTCCCTGCCCCCAGCCGCTTTGTGCCAATTTTAAACCCATTTAATGTGTGCTAGGTTGATTTTGTATTGTCCTAGTTTCTGTAATGTGGAATCGAGTCAAATGCCTTACAGAAGTGTAAGTATATTACATCAACATTATCACCTTTGTCAACCAATCTTGTAATCTCATCAAAAAAGATAGTTTGATTAAAATCTATTGTACATAAACCCATGGTTTTGATTATATTAATCAAGTCCCATGTAAGCCATTCCATCATTTTGTCTGAGATCAGTGACAGGCTAAAGGTCAATTGCTGTAGTCATCACATTTACTCTTTAAATATTGTCCTCTAGAAAACTTCCCAGTGTTCAAAGACTTTTTGAAAAGTCAAGAGCCATCTTTCCAGATACACCTCTACCCCGATATAACGCTGTCCTCGGGAGTCAAAAAATCTGTGTTATAGGTGAAACCGCGTTATATCAAACTTGCTTTGACCACCGGAGTGCGCAGCCAAAGCCCAAGATTTGGTAGTGATGGGGGACTTCAACTATCCAAATATATGTTGGGAAAATAACACAGCGGGGCACAGACTATCCAACAAATTCTTGGACTGCATTGCAGACAACTTTTTATTTCAGAAGGTTGAAAAAGCTACTGGGGGGAAGCTGTTCTAGACTTGATTTTAACAAATAGGGAGGAACTCATTGAGAATTTGAAAGTAGAAGGCAGATTGGGTGAAAGTGATCATGAAATCATAGAGTTTGAAATTCTAAGGAAGGGTAGAAGGGAGTACAGCTAAATAGAGACAATGGATTTCAGGAAGGCGGATTTTGGTAATCTCAGAGAGCTGATAGGTAAGGTCCCATGGGAATCAAGACTGAGGGGAAAAACGACTGAGGAGAGTTGGCAGTTTTTCAAAGGGACACTATTAAGGGCCCAAAAGCAAGCTATTCCACTGGTTAGGAAAGATAGAAAATGTGGCAAAAGACCACCTTGGCTTAACCACAAGATCTTGCATGATCTAAAAAATAAAAAGGAGTCATATAAAAAATGGAAATTAGGACAGATTACAAAGGATGAATATAGGCAAACGACACAGGAATGCAGGGGCAAGATTAGAAAGGCAAAGACACAAAATGAGCTACAGGAATAAAGGGAAACAAGACGACTTTTTATCAATACATTATAAGCAAGAGGAAGACCAAAGACAGGGTAGGCCCATTGCTCAGTGAAGAGGGAGAAACAGTAACAGGAAACTTAGAAATGGCAGAGATGCTTAATGACTTCTTTGTTTCGGTCTTCACCGAGAAGTCTGAAGGAATGCCTAACCTAGTGAATGCTAATGGGAAGGGGATAGGTTTAGCAGATAAAATTAAAAAAGAACAAGTTAAAAATCACTTAGAAAAGTTAGATGCCTGCCAGTCACCAGGGCCTGATGAAATGCATTCTAGAATACTCAAGGAGCTAATAGAGGAGGTATCTGAGCCTCTATTATCATCTTTGGAAAATCATGGGAGACGGGAGAGATTCCAGAAGCCTGGAAAAGGGCAAATATAGTGCCCATCTATAAAAAAGGAAATAAAAACAACCCAGGAAACTACAGACCAGTTAGTTTAACTTCTGTGCCAGGGAAGATAATGGAGCAAGTAATTAAGGAAATCTGCAAACACTTGGAAGGTGGTAGGGAACAGCCAGCATGGATTTGTAAAGAACAAATCATGTCAAACCAATCTGATAGCTTTCTTTGACAGGATAGCGAGTCTTGTGGATAAGGGAGAAGCTGTGGGTGGGGTATACCTAGACTTTAGTAAGGCATTTGATAAGTCTCGCATGATATTCTTATCGATAAACTAGGCAAATACAATTTAGATGGGGCTACTATAAGGTGGGTGCATAACTGGCTGGATAACCATACTCCGAGAGCTGTTATTAATGGTTCCCAATCCTGCTGGAAAGGCATAACAAGTGGGGTTCCGCAGGGGTCTGTTTTGGGACCGGCTCTGTTCAATATCTTCATTAACGACTTAGATATTGGCATAGAAAGTACGCTTATTAAGTTTGTGGATGATACCAAACTGGGCGGGATTGCAACTGCTTTGGAGGACAGGGTCATAATTCAAAATGATCTGGACAAATTGGAGAAACGGTCTGAGGTAAACAGGATGAAGTTTAACAAAGACAAATGCAAAATGCTCCACTTAGGAAGGAACAATCAGTTTCACACATACAGAATGGGAAGAGACTCTCTAGGAAGGAGTATGGCAGAAAGGGATCTCTCGAGATATTTAAGAGTAGGTTAGATAAATGTCTATCAGGGATGGTCTAGACAATATTTGGTCCTGCCATGAGGGCAGGGGACTGGACGCGATGACCTCTCGAGGTCCCTTCCAGTCCTAGAATCTATCAATCTATGAAAGGGCCTTCCCTCTTGGTGAGACACATTTTTAGCTTTAGGGGACTGTATAAATCCATTAATAAAGAAGCCTAGATTTAGCTCTAGTGTCTTGTGGCAAAGGACAGTGGAATTATTCTTGAGTTAAGGGGTAAAGCCTACATTTGGTTAATATTTATTAACAGATTTGATGTCCATAATATACAGAGGTGCTCAGAAACAATGTTGATGGGCAGGATTTTAAGTGACAAACTGTAAATATAACTATGAAGTAGAAGTGGTTGGGGCAACGCTTGTATTAACTAATAGGTAACATCTAAATGCGTCAACGCCTAGTACAGAGTAAGGGAACTCCGTTTAATATACCAGGGGTTCCTTCAGAATGAAGGCTACATTTTAGTCATGGGTATTTTTAGTAAAAGTCATGGACAGGTGACGGCCTATGACCTGACCATGACTTTTACTATATACCCCTGACTAAAACTGGGGGCGGGAGGGACAAGTTCCCTACCCAACTCCTGGGAAGCGACTGGCCCAAGGGCTGCTCGAGCTGCTCAGGTGGCTCCCAGGCCAGCCGCACAGGCTGCTGCAGAAGTCACAGAAAGTCACGAAATCCGTGAGCTCTGTGACCTCCATGACAAACGTGGAGCCTTATTCATAATAAATGGGGAACTGAGTGATATACTGAGGTATAATTTAAAAAAAAAACGGTTCTTTATAGTCATTTGCAAGGTTGGCATCCCATGGAAGATGAAGTGAAAATGCAAGAAATGACCAGCACAAATGAAAAAAGAAAATTTTATTTCTCAGTGTTTCTTCACTGTCAATACTGTCCTTTTTGATACAACACGTTGCAAAAAAATCTCTGCTTTTTCCATTTTAAACAACTACAATATTTACAGGCGGTTTTCAATAACACACACGCAGACACATACACGCTTACAGACACACGCAAGTACATGTATCCCTATCCCTGGCAAGATATCCATATGCTGGTAGAGGCAATGTGTATTTTTCATAGCCCATTCAAAACTCAACCCACTCTCCCCATCTATGTTTTATTCCCCTCCTCCCTCAATTTTCTAATCAGCAGCTCATTGTCAGGCCTACTTAGGGTCCTTATGGAACAAGTTAACATTCAGCTCTATGTCGTCTGTCTATTAAAGTCATGGGATGATTGAATTTACCAGAGGTTATATATTCAAACTGTACACCCGAAATTATTAGATTGCTTGTATTCAAATGTTTGTGACTGAGTGATGTACATATACTCCTGAAGTCTTTTGGAGCAGCCATCTTAAATCATTTTTCTTGGAAATATACGTATACAACACTGAGGTGAAACAAGTAATGTACTGTAGTTCCCACCAAGGTGTTATGTAATCATTCTTTTATTAAGGCACATAAATACAACTAATTTCTTACACTGTCTAGCTTACTGAGTGAACATCAGGCTATCATGTACTGAGTAATGCCAGACAACAAGAAGAGTTAAAGCCTATATAATAGGTATAAAATCCCCTTAATAAAATTAGCTACATAAAACCTGGTGGTTTAACCAGATATCCAATATGAGTTACTTATATATTTTGAATGATTATTCATTATAAGAAATCCAAGTTGTTCTACTCCAGTTTGTGGAGGGAGAGTCCATTCTCTATTAATAAAGGTCTTCAAAAAGTATAAGTTATGTATCTATACCACTGGGTCATTTAGTCTCTTGGATGTGGTATCAGTGAAGTGATTCACAGTTGGATATTATTACCCAAGGCAAAACTTTTAGGGCATCTGCCACAAACTGCCAAAGGCACTAATACCACAGCATATCTATTCTGAATTTTCAGTTAATTATTCACCTAGGGTCTGCCCTCAAAGATCACCATCTCACAGAAAGCAGAATGGGGTAGAGGAAGGACTGGAGATGAACTGCCAAGAGCTAATATGAAAATTGAGTCAAGGTCAGAAATGTGCCAAGTGCCCCACTAAACAGGATATAGGGCCATTCAACTACTTACCTTTTTAAAAATCCTTCCTCCCCCAACCCCATTGTGAAATCCTCTGTCACTTCCTGGTTTGCAAGAGAGATCCCAGAATTAATCCATCACTCCATGACATCACAGATACCATGAGTTGCGTAGAAATTCAGGTATCAGTGGTGGTCATATGCATTCTGGGATGTCATTAGCAAAACCAGGAAGTATCAAAAGATTTCACAGGTAGCTAGTGTGGGAGAGGAGGAATTCAAGAATTTAAGTTAACTTTGTGTTTTGCTGCTGAATGCCCCTGCAATTTGCTTAGTACAGACAGTCAGTGTATTTCTGTACTTAAATATTCATTTTAGCTCAGCAATAAGCCCTTAATGTATTTATCTACAGATACCACCTTTAGAGAAATCTACTTACAGAAACAAAGTAGATGTGGATCCATATTCCAGGACACTACAAAGCTAGTCTTAACTGGAATGTTAATACAGCAAAATACCAGCAACACACAATGCTGCCAGAGGATAGGAGTGAAACCCTGCCACCACCTTTCTACAAGGCTGAAGTTTCCATGTTGGACTGAGAAAGTTTAAGAACTCTATTCTACAGCCATGACACTCTAGTCTGGTAGGACAACAATGTGAGAATATTCAGTGCTTCCACTGCCCCTCAAAAATAAAAGATTCTTATGCCTCAGTATTAACTCCTAACGATTACACCACCACAAAAATGAAAGCATAGCAATCAATTTAAAATAAATCTTGCTGGAGCACATGCTGACCTAACATATTTGGAGTCAGAAGAATTTGGGTAGAGTTTTGTCCATCATGAAATCAAGAGCCCACTAATTTTATACAAATTAGTAGACAATCCAATATAAAATAATTGAGATAATTTAAGGACTTTATAACCAAGTAACTGGAATATTGTAAGGTGAAAGATAATTTTTAAAAGCCGTATGGAAGGATAAAATTGCAATTAGCTGATTTTTAGTGAGCATATCTGAAAACAGTTAATAGTAAATTATTAGGATTTACAAGCAGTTTTGGTGTTGGTGAAATACAACTATCTGAATGACATCACACAGACTTACTAATAACGCTTTCAGCAGAAGCTATTAACCTGTTAACTAACAACGTTGCAATTGGTGTTCAAATGTCAACAGATTGGAAACTTTAAGATTAAAAATAGAGATCCACAAGTCATATTTACTGTTTAAGACATGCCTTGGTTCTTCTAAACTTTACCTTTTAATTTAACTTTGAATAATAAAGTGTTACTGTAGTATTTTTATATAGCCTCAAAGCATATTATTAGGAATGGACTTGTTTCTTGCCCAAGAGAGAGTAACAGAGATTGCACATAAAAACCATATTTGAAGAGGTGCTTCATCCAAGTTGTGATTTTTTATAATGGGCTGTATGTATTTACTTTGCTTTTTAAGCATCTGATTCTCTCAAGGCATCAGAACAGTAAAGAACCCTTGTATGAACACCAAAATCCCCAGAGAGGATGCTCATTCGTTCGTCTTTGTGAAACAATATTCCAACTGATCAAGGAAATCGATCTTGTAATTGTCAGCAGAGAAAGGGCATAAAAGTACAAACCTTCATTAAAAATGTGTTCAACTCAAACAGAAATTTTCTTCACTCATGACAGCAAAGCTACAAAACTGCCAATGAAGTCAGCTACTTCACTGTTTTCAGATAACTAGGAGATAAATGTAACCACACTATCATGTGCACGTTTGGGAAGGTGTTTGGAACAGAAAAATGATTTCTAAGGTGGTAGATTCTGAACTGTGCATTTATGCAAAGATTAAATACTGCATATGTATAAACTGTACAGTAATACACAATTGTAAAATGCACAGTACATCAAGTGTACAAGCTTTGCATAGTATACAACATAAGCAAAGCCCTACAACAGTGCACTAGGAATAGGATTCATAACTGACCAGACACTAGGCATAGAAAAGACTACTTTTTCATAGCTAAAAGCATATAGTAACTTGAGTCAGAATATCAACACTGCTTTGCAATAGGCATTTGCTTCCTACATTTTCCTTACCCCTTGTATATTTACTCTTACATAAGTATATAATGGACTAGATTTCAGTGCTGACAGAGAAATAATTGCAACACATCCCCTGCAATCTGCTAAAAGTCTCCCCCAGTTATACTACCTAGGAAGAAGAGGTAATGATGGGGGAGAGAAGATGGCTGCTCTCAAAAGCTAGGACTGTGTAAAGTTCTCTGCAGAACTGAGCATAATTCCAGATCAGAGACAGGAAACAATCACAACATGTACATTTTTCTCATGGATTCAGAGAATCAAGTCAGAGGAGCTGCAACTTAATTCTAAACTGAAGTTTTTTCCTCACACCTCCATGGTAAATTTGAGTTACTTGTTTCCCTGAATAACACATTTTAAAAAACACAATAAAACCTAGGATATGTAACACATGAATAATTGAACTTCACAGTTATAAATACTCAAATTACAGTTACATAGAATATATAATCATTGAAAATAAAATTCAAGTCATAGAAAAGAATGAAGACTAGAGGGAAAGGAAAGGTGAGATGGTAAAAATGATACAACAGTTTAGGGCTGTGCCTCCTCTATAATTCCTTTAAAAAAAAAAAAAAAAACCCAACCAAACCTCAGTTGTTTAACTGGATTGAATCTGAAAACCTTCAAGGTTGCAGAAAATAGACCTGGATCATGGACTAAGATTCACCTCTACCTCCCTCAAAAATCAAGTGCCTTTTCCAGAGAAGAGCCGTCAGTATAACTGAGTTAGCTCCAGGGGTAAAGGAGCAGAGAAGTCAGGACTATCTAAGGGAGACAAAGGATGCAAATTAGTGCATTGGGACCCACTTTAAAGCTGAATATGTTGTACAGATGATTGATGCACCGCAACCAAAACAGCCTTTGATATAGTTATGGGGATATTCAGGTACATTACTAGATATTTGGTATTCTGCCATTTATTCTGAAAAGGATGCAATGCACTGATATGAAATACAGACTATTGAACCAAACAGAATCCCTGGCACAGCTTTTACCGTCAACATGTATATGGAGAGGGAGGGGGTTAATCCCAAAGGCAATTTAAATAATGATATTTTATTTATATATAAATAAATGTTCTGAGCAATCTCAGATATTTTAGTGCATCGCTGTAAAAAATTAGTGCAGTTCTCTCATTAAAGATTTTAGCTCACAAGGAAGAAGATAATCTATATGTCTGTTCAGTCTCTCGCCATACATAAAACCTCTATACAGCTTTACGCTGAACCAAAGCTTCGTATGCTAGTCACTTTCTTCAAATAAGGTAAATGGACGCCACATCCTCTGTGACAAAACATGGCAATTTTTGGCAAAGCAATAGAAAAATATGAGGCGCTCCTATTTTAGAACTGAAGTTTGTTGATTTAAAGCAATACACAATGCATAAAACAAAGTTTCAAAACAAAAATGATGTCTCAACAAATCTTTACCCTTCATGCAAATGTTTCCTCAGCAGCTAACAACTTAAAACCCCCCAGCTCTTACACTTCTTTATTTTGGGGAAGGGCCTTCTACAAGCCCCGTTTTCAAGTCCTGTTCTATAGCTGGACTAAAGTTTCATGCCCGGGGAGCATCCTCTCCTGACCCCTCCTCTCTTCTGAATCCTTGGAGGAGGGGAAGTTTAATTAGCAGTGTGGCTCACACTTCAGCCCCAAGTTCTAGGACTCCAGTTTCAACCACAGCAACATATTTGTCTTCAATCTGGACCAGCAGGATGGTTTTATCTATGTGGGACCTACTCCCTGGATCTCTGCTGCAAGGCACCCAGCGGTGAATCACCTGGAGAAGGCAATCATAACAATATGAAAGGTTAGTTCCACACAGATTACTGCCATTTCATGGTGTTGATTTATAATTCTGTACCATAACAAGGCAGAGGCAAAAGTACTGAAAATGTCATACAACCTAACTACACATTTGTCAATGCTAATATATCCATGGCTATATTATTCTTGTAATACTTCCTCAAAATCTACTATAATCTCTTTATGCCAGTAAGGAAAGCTTGGTAATACACCAAATAACTAGAGAAATGCTGTCAAGTATCAGGGGGTAGCCGTGTTAGTCTGTATCTACAAAAACAACAAGGAGTCTGGTGGCACCTTAAAGACTAACAGATTCATTTGGGCATAAGCTTTCGTGAGTTAAAACCTCACTTCTTCGGATGCATCCTCTGTGACAAAACATGGCAATTTTTGGCAAATTTTGGATGCATCCGAAGAAGTGAGGTTTTTACTCACGAAAGCTTGTGCCCAAATGAATCTGTTAGTCTTTAAGGTGCCACCAGACTCCTTGTTGTTTTTTTAGAGAAATGCTGTTTGGCACACAAAATCCAATCTGAGGAAGACATATTTTGAGGGAAGAGGCCTATAAAGGAGGTAAGACTTTACTTTTCTGTGCTCTGCAGAATCTTAGCTTTTCTTTTTGGTTTTCCTACAACCATAGAGTTTTCTAGTCCTCTAGATACAAAAGATGAAGACAGTCCTTCCTACTGCATATTACTAAACCCCTGTGTTTTTGTATCTATAGCAGTAAAGGATGAAAACTCAGAGGTTTACTTTCTGTCATTCATCTCAGTGGAGTGTTAAAAGAATACTTAAGTCTGTTTAAAAACACACTCATCAAGCTTAAACTGTTACATATAAATTGTAAAGAACAGCTGGGGTTGGATTTCAGCAAGAGGAATCAAGTTAATCCAAACCAGACCCCATGTAACCACTGCAAACTCAGCGAAGAGCTGGGGGGTGGGGGAAGACAAGGAGAAACTTGGATATAATGAAGCTCCATTTACAGTGAAAATAAAGAGTCCCAAATTATTTTGGTGCACTGCAGTGAACAAACTGCTATTTAGGTTATAGTGATGCTCTAATGATTTAGACCAATGAGACGTGAAATATTACACTCCTCCCCAAAAGAGACTTTCAGAAACACAGGTTTGTTCTCTACCTCTACAAATTATTCACAAGATACCACAGAAAGGAACAGGATTTCAGAAGCATTATTTGCTGTCTGTGCAGGAGCTTTGATAAACTGCATTTCTTCAACCAAGAAAATTTGTGCTATTTTGGTATACATTTAACACACTTTCACAAGGCAGGGTACTGTATTGTATTTAATAGAAAAGCAGAAGCACACTTAGGAAAGAAGCAGGACGCACATAATGTTGAGAAATTTGAGACCAATTCAGTTAAGTCACATTTAAAAGCATAATTAAAAAAAAAAAAGTATAATTGTAGGGCCAATAAAACCCCCTCAGTGATCACAGGAGAATGAATACACATTTTCGGAAAGCCAGTGTACAGAACATCTCAAACAAAAACCCAAGTCATTTCTACACTTTTTTTATGTTCCATCCTGCAGGTCCAAAAACAGATTCTGTCCATTCATTCTTCACTCTCCCCTCCAAACTTTTTCCCCTTTCTTTTTGTTAGTTTTTGCTCTGGTTCACTGCTTCTCTCCCTAGTTACTCCCTCTGAAAGCTATTCTCTTCCCCATGGTTACTCAACAGAAAGCTACGCGCTACTTGGTGTGGGGGTGTGCTCATTAGTGGCTCAGTGGTCCAGGACACATGCTCCTGCAGCTGAGGGGGATGTTTTGAGAGTTTTCAGACAGTGCCTTTGGCTAGTAGGCTGTTTCTTGTGTCCCAGCGTGCACGAGCATCTCCCCTGCTCAGTTGCATTAAAAGATTGCAAAAGGAGCTATACCCATCTCCTAGAACTGGAAGGGACTTCAAAAGGTCATCGAGTCCAGCCCCCTGCCTTCACTAGCAGGACCAATTTTTGCCCCAGATCCCTAAGTGGCCCCCTCAAGGATTGAACTCACAACCCTGGGTTTAGCAGGCCAGTGCTCAAACCACTGAGAAGTGAGTTTCAAGTGAACTTTACCAACAGCAGCAAGTTTGTTATAGGGAGTTTGAGTAGATCTAATGTCATGAAGGTTTTACCACACAACTCCTTCTATGCATACTCCTGGAGGGAGTGCCCTCCCTCTTTCCCCAGGTTAAAAGACACCATCCTAGAGAAAAACCGCTAGCACTAGGTTCCAGAAAGGAAGTAATGCTCCAGAATTACTAAACAGAACTATTCACACAAATATTAATAGAAATAAACATTTAGATCAGCAGCTTATTCTAACCTTCAAACCCTCTCTTTTTAACCACCTTCTTATCATCCAACGGTGTAGATGATGGCATCCTGTGACAAGCAAGGCCAGTTAACAAATTCCTTGGAAGCAGTTGCCAAGTGATGCTGGCCAACTGCCAAGGAGTACTCAGAATGATATGCATTATCACTAGGATATTCCTTATCTGCAATGGCTAACACAGTAAGTTTCAAAACTAGAAGGCACAGTATTAACAACCTAGACCCTTTAATTTGCTTATTGTGTCTTATATACAATACCACTAGCAGCTGCTGTATTAAGTCAAGTTTACAGCTTAGATTTAATGTACATGAACCATAAGAGTGGACTGCCAATGGCAATACAAATTCAGTCAAGGACAAGGAGAATTTTTCTGTGTTCTTCATTCACACACTTAAAAATCAAGTTAGACTCTAGCTGTTCATGGAAGCCAATACTTCTGAGCATAAGACACCGTAATAGTGGTTAGAACAGAGCACTGGGTGTCAAGTTCATTTCCCTGCTGCCACTATCTGCTCTTGAACAAGTTGTAACTACTCTGCACTTCTCTTTCTTCCCTCTCTTCCCCAATAGGTACAATAGGCATAAGTTTTTACCATTTTCATAAAACACTTTGAGAGTCTTTGTTGAAAGGTGCTACAAGGAAAAAAGTATGTTGCATTTTTGGCTGCCAATTCAAAGAATGTTTTTTCCTTCAGGACAAAATTTCCCATATGACAAGCCCTACAAGAAAGTTTAGGATGTTTTAAAAAGTCTCCTTAGGCTTCTATGGGCTGATTGAAAAGAACTGGGGTAGGGTGGATCAAAGATTTTATAAAACTGTATATTTCTAAGAGAATCTCAATACCCAGCCTCCCCGGAATAGCTTCCTGGATGCTTGGGGGGAGTGGAGGCTGTAACCTCCACCAGTTTATTTTCTAATGCATACTACTGAATGCCTATGTGGGAAGTCTGAATTGCTAAGCATTAGGAAGTACACTGCTACCTTGATATACCACCACCCGATATAACGAATTCAGATATAATGGGGTAAAGCAGTGCTCCGGGGGGGGGGGGGGGGGGGGGGCGCGGCGGGGAGAGGCGGGGCTGCGCACTCAGGTGGATCAAAGGAAGTTCAATACAGTGTTATATCGAGGTAGAGGTGTACTTGTTCCCAGTGCCAATCAATACATGCACACATCATTTTAGAGTAGTAGTATGTCTTCCCTGGTAGTTCTTATGCCTTTTATATTTAAGGGCATTCTGACTTATTTGATTGTATCATTCAGCTCTGAATATTATGGTGATCTTGAAGAACACCCCTGTTGGGGCCGAGCACTGATCCAGGAATGACTCACTGTGTATAAGTAAAATGATGAGATTTCTGAAAGGTAGAGTTGCAGTTTTCTAGAAAGGAAACTATTTCAGTACATAATAATCCTCTCCATTAGGTGCAGTGAAAGCTGAAGTTGCAGCTCTAACAGCGGAGGAGGAGAAGGGGGATTATAATTAATATGCCACTGGAAAAAACTTAAGACTATATCTTTGTTTTCAGTTGAATCTCAGAACTTCCTTTTTATATACAGAAATGAACTGGAGCCCTAATTGTGTTTTCTAACAAAGTGACATTTAAACATAATTGACTCAACTCTATTTGCATTACAGTGATTTGATTTAAAGCCAAATACCATTAACCAAGCAATTCCTGTAATATTAAGGCTGGCTAGTAAATTCATCTTTAGCATACTCTCAGGAGTGGATAATTTTAGGAAAGGAAAACTGAAGGCTGGGTTGAATAGAACTGTAATTTAAATGCAATGCACATAAAGGGTTTTGCTTTAGGTTTATTTGTTGTTGTCTTTTGTTTAGGGCTGTCGATTAATCGCAGTTAACTCATGCAATTAACTCAAAAATTAATTGCAATTAAAAAATTCATCGCGATTAATTGCAGTTTTAATTGCACTATTAAACAGAAGAATACCAATTGAAATTTATTAAATATTTTGGATATTTTTCTACATTTTCATAAATATTGTATTGTGCTGTAATTGAAATCAAAGTGTATATTATTTTTGATTACAAATATTTGCACTGTAAAAATTATAAACAAAAGAAATAGTATTTTTCAATTCACCTCATACAAGTACTGAAGAGCAATCTCTGTTGTGAAACTGCAACATACAAATGTAGATATTTCCCCCCCCCTTACATAATTGCACTCAAAAACAAAACAATGTAAAACTTCAGAGCCTACAAAGTCCACTCAGTCCTACTTCTTGTTCAGCCAATCACTAAGACAAACAAGCTTGTTTACATTTACAGAAGATAATGGTGCCCTCTTATTGACGTCACCAGAAAGTGAGAACAGGCATTTGCATGGCACTTTTGTAGCCGGCATTGCAAGGTATTTGCATGCCAGATATGCTAAACATTTGTATGCCCCTTCATGCTTCAGCCACCATTCCAGAGGACATGCTTCCATCCTGATGATGCTCATTAAAAAAAAAAAAAGTGTTAATTAAATTTGTGACTGAACTTCTTGTCGGGGAACTGTATATCTCCTACTCTGTTTTACCCACATTCTGCCATATATTTCATGTTACAGCAGTCTTGGATGATGACCCAGCATATGTTGTTCATTTTAATAACACTTTTGCTGCACATTTGACAAAATGCAAAGGTACCAATGTGAGATTTCTAAAGATAGCTACAGCACTCAACCAAATGTTTAAGAATCTGAAGTGCCTTCCAAAGTCTGAGGGGGATGAGGTGTGGAGTGTGATTTCAAAAGTCTTAAAAGAGCAACACGCGAATGCGGAAACCACAGAACCCGAACCACCGAAAAAGAAAATCAACCTTCTGCTGGTGGAATCTGACTCAGATAATGAAAATGAATATGCGTCAGTCCGCACTGCTTTGGATTGTTATCAAGCAGAACCCGTCATCAGCATGGATGCATGTCCCATCAGAATGGTGGTCGATGCATGAAGGGACATATGAATCATTAGCACATCTGACACAAATTTCTTGCTATGCCAGCTACAACAGTGCTACGAGAATGCCTGTTCTCACTTTCAGGTTGACACTGTAAACAAGAAGAGGGCAGCATTGTCTCCTGCAAATGTAAATAAGCTTGTTTGTCTGAACAAGAAGTAGGACTGAGTGGACTTGCAGGCTCTAAAAGTTTTACTTGGTTTTATTTTTGAAAGCAGTTTTTTTGTACATAATTCTACATTTGTAAGTTCAACTTTCATGACAAAGAGATTGCATTACAGTACTTGTATGAGGTGAATTGAAAAACACTCTTTTTTTTTTACAGTGCAAATATTTGTAATAGAAGTAATTTAAAAATGAGCACTGTACACTTCACTTTGTATTCTGTGTTGTAATTGAAATCAGTATGTTTGAAAATGTAGAAAACATCAAAAAATATTTAAATAAATGGTATTCTATTATTGGTTAACAGTGTGATTAATTGTGCGATTAATTTTTTTAATCGCTTGACAACCCTACTTTTGCACCCTTTGGATTGGTTTCAGAAATTTCACCCAGTTCAAGTGAGGACCTAGGCTTCTTCTTGCATACAGGTAGTAACTCAAAAGAACATCTGCTCCATGAGCATATGATCAAATATATCTTTTGAATGGTGTCTGCACAGTGTTTCAGACTGACCTTTAACAAAGTTGACTCCCCCCCTCCTCCCCCCAATTCACAAAATCAACTTCCAAGTGAAACTTACATGGCCTTCCATGCCTTCCTGAGGACTCCAGTCTTTCCAGCTATTTCTTCCAGCTTTTAGCCGTATCACCTCATCTGGCCACTGCAGCTCCTTCCTTTTAGACATGTTGATCCCCTCCAGTACTTGGCTGGGATCCATTATCTAAAATGAAAAATAGAAATTGATTTTAGACTATTATGGAGCCAATTAATGGTTAATAGTGAACCCATAACTGTTCCCTTAGATGCTACTCATAAAACTGTTGCTCTTTAAAGGACTGATCTTGCACCCACTGAAGTCAATGGCAAAGCTTCAGTGGATTTCAGTAGTGCAGATTCAAGTCTTAAGTTAGCTAAGAGCTACACTTCAAAAAACTTGAGTGGCACAGGCCTCCAGATTTGGGAATGCAGAGCACAAGGCTCAGAGGATTTATCACTAGGTAAAAGAACGAAGTTCCATTTAGGATGCTCAGCAGAGACAAGCCAGTGTTTTGAAATTAACAGGCTTTCTGCACTTGGAAGAGGCCAGCAGGAAAGCATTGTGGAAAACCTCCCTCAACTTGTGAACAAGCAGGAGCTGCTTAGATACCCACCATCACACTAAGAGTTTACAGAAGGGACACAGAAGAAATATTTTTGGGAAAAAGCAGTTTTAAAAGAGCGTCCCTGAACGTAAGCAGATCTAGCTGTATTTTATACTTAGTCCACCCCTCCCTGCATATAAAAAGCTACAAAACTGAGGCCTGCCAAATTTATTCGCAATTGTCCATCGTTACTGAATGACTATGACCAAGACAGGCTTCACTATGGTATTAAGTTTTGTCACCATGTGACGCAAGCTGGATACGACCTTTGTCCTATTAGTGACTTCTTCTAAATTTATCCCAGCAACACTCTATTGTAAACATATACAAGGGTTTATTGAAAGCCACATAAGCTAGAGTTTGTGTTTAACTTCCAGATTTCAACAAAACTACCAAGATTTCCCCCGGCAACTTAAATCAATGGTGAACTGGCACATGCTCAAAGACTTTGTATGTGGCAATAACCAAGAAGTGAACAATGAAAAAGAAACTGACAGTATTTTTACAAAAACAACAAGGAGTCTGGTGGCACCTTAAAGACTAACAGAAGACTTGCATCCGAAGAAGTGAGGTTTTTACCCACGAAAGCTTATGCCCAAATAAATCTGTTAGTCTTTAAGGTGCCACCAGACTCCTTGTTGTTTTTGTAGATACAGACTAACACGGCTACCCCCTGATACGTGACAATATTTTTACAGTGACTTCTACAGAAAATTTTCTTAGTTTGCAAATCAAAAGATACAAACTGCCAGCACTGCAAAGGAAGCTGTTCTGCCTTTCATGTTACAACCAGTAAATAAAGATACCGCAAGCAAAACTAAGCTTATAATTTTGTTGTTACTGTATGAAGCAGAACAGAATCTAGCTGACTTTCTCACAGCTTTGTACTAAAATAAAACATGTCTGTAATGTGAGTGGATATTGCTCAGTATTCCAGTACGCCACTTGTTCAGCAAAATAAAGATGAATCTTTCTAGTCATAAATGCACTTCTGTTCTGCACTGAGAAACTCCAGGACATGTGTGTAGATAGAAGGCAGAGATAGTGTTATTTAGTTACCACAAGGTGTAAGATGATAAAAATACTGTAATGAGGGGAAAAAAATAAGGGCTAAAAAAGTGTAGATTAACATGTTCTTCTGGCTGATTCACCTGGATTCTGTAAATAACTTCATCCCTTTTGGCTTGCATATGGTTTGCAGGGCTTGCATTACCACCTGACTGTGCATCAGTTATGTTATTCCCGCCTTCTGTTCCTAGAAAGCCCACAAGGGCATGTTGTTTACAGGCTGGGATGCTTTGGCTGGAGCTGCTGGAAGAGGGTAGGCCATGCTGCACGATGACAACGCCAGTCTGGCTAGTGGGTTCCATTTGGTTCACCATGGATAGGCGGGACTGGATGGAAGATGGGAGGTTACGAAGGGATATCTGACTGGTGGAAGAGCGTCGGCAAGGCACAAAGCCTGTAGTGGACGTGCGAAGTGATGAATGGCGACTGCTGTAGCAATAAGATGAATGGCTGGCTACTGAGGCACGGGCAGGGGAATGTCTGACAAGGCTTGACTGCACAGAGTGGGAGCTGTGACTGGTGCCTAAAAGAAAACAAAAACAGAATCAGGAGAGTTGATAGTTTTAATACATGCCTGACACACATTTTAGATTTTAGACACTTACACAAAAGTGTTCTTGCATCTTGCTACAAAATTGATGGGCGTATTAGAAATGCCTAGAATACTTCAGAGACAAGATGTACTGGTCCTCTCAAAAATGAAATATTTGAATATGTTCAATTAATCTTAACTGGTTTAAGAAACTGATATTACATTGCTAGGAGCATAGATGCAAAAGTGTAAGTGTCCTTGATAAGTATGAGCCCAGCTCTTATTGCATTAATGAAGTATTTCTTTAATGCTCATGAATTTCTCATTCTCCGTTGTCTAATTCTGTCAGTAACACTTGCAGTGTTTCAAAACACCAAATATTCTTAGTCAAACATGTGGCTTGACTGCACTTCTAAATGTGCATCAGAAAGTTTAGTTACTATTGCTGCCATTTTAACAAGTTCTGAAATGTTCAATTAGATTTGAAGTTGGCAAAGAAAAACCGTAAGCATTTTAGCTCTTATTAGTGTTATTTAATGCATATTAATTAATGCTCCTCTCTGGTGCCAGACAGTTGTAGTACCCCATCACAATTATGGACCTTATAATGCTATATGGTATGATAAGATTCAGAAGCTGGCAATGTACTAATCTGTAAAATAGTTCTATTTTTCTTGAAAGGCAAATGAAAGCAACTATACCTAAGGAAACACACAAGCTCAATTACCTCCAGTTCCTTACTAGATCACTAACGGCACTTTCTTGGATACTGTTTAACAAACCCTGTAGCAACAGACAATTTACTCCACAGTAGCAGTAAGGTTGTAGTAGCATAAAAGACAGATATTCACATGTATAAAACTCTTGCTATGAGTTTGGTATTTGTGAACACAAGGGAACAGTAGAACTGGTGTAGGTTAGCCATACTGTAGGGAAGTGCTATGAAAGGTTATCCCACTCAGCTCTGGTCAGCATATCAATCCTGATCTGCAATCCTCAAACCATTCCAGTAGCGGTCCAGAGACCTGCCACTGTGCTAAACTGCATTGTGATTTTGGGATATGAATCCATTACAGAATCAAATTAATTTTGTGCTTGTAGCCCAGCCCTGATCTACAGTGGTGAAAAATACCATTCCCTCTGGGACAGCTAGCCTATGTACAGTTCCAGTATTTTATATAATATACACACTTTAGGTTAGTTTTACCTAATGTTGAGGGGTGAGATGTGACAGGAGGATGGAGTCCCACTCCAGGGCCCTGCCCTGTAATTAAATTCCCGCCTGCTTGTGACATGCTGCTTTGCGACTCATTGGCAGCTGCACTGTTACTTGTGCAGGGAGCCCCACCTCCAGCATCTGAATCTTCAATGTTTCCACCACTGTTGCAGCCAGCACCACAACCTTTCCTTAATCTGAGAACACAATGAGAATCAACTGTATTAGCGAACAGAAAAAAGTGACTAGACATCTGTTTCAATTATATGGCTTTTTCCTTCTGTACTATGCTTTCCCCAACTTGTAGGTTGCTATCTGAGACAGCACTAAAAATATTTTCCTGACAAACATTTAAGTGATATTTACTTTTATTTATGTAGTTCCAACTGTTTAAAAATGTGACTTTGAGAATTCAGTGGTATTACTTTTAATAACAAATACTAGACTTTATTGCTCTTCTATTTTGTGGTCAGATTAGCACCAGAGTTTATGCTGTTCTGTCTATAATGGCAGTCATTTATCTGATCTCTAATTTCAGGCTTTTCCTCATACTTTTTCTCTCTTTATGTTTAAAGTGAGCAGGAGAAAACTGTTAGCTCTTTTCATCTGTTTCTTTTTTTATTGCTTTAGCAATGGATTTCAGTTATGACATACTTTAGTGACTATGATATGCTAGGGTTCTTTGAGATTTTTATACTACCCATGCCAGCATTTGAACATTTAGGTGGGCTAATCAATTTGTTAGTTACAGCCTGTAAGCTTTTATTTTTACTATGTTGCTTGGAAAGCTACGCTTCATTTAGACTCACTAAAGAAAGCACATTTACTCATCCTCCAGTCCCTAGTACTATCCTTGTTCTTCTGTTCTCAAATACATTGCTAAATCCTTTCCCAGTCTCTTTGCTGCTTGATCTAGGATTTTGAAGTATAATTAGCTTAGGTCTAATGATTTGTTATGGTACTGTGACAGGTTATTCTAGCAATATGCTGGAGAAGTGGTTTGGGGTGGAGAAGAGATACATCAGGGTTTGCAGTAAATACACCACAAAATTTTGAGGAAGCAGCCAATTTGTATTTATATACTGTAGGTGTACAGCGTGGTTATACCTACATTTAGTCAAATACTCGTGTAGTACTAACATTTAGAATGTTGCTTACATATTCAAAGTGCTGTACAAAGTCATCAATCTTGAAAGCATTAATGCCTTGCATAATTTTACTCATGAGAGAGTCCCAGTTACTTCAGTGGGACTACTCACATATTTAAGCATGTTAAAGTCCCAGATCTGCATCAATCTTCCCCACACCTTTGTGAAGTAGATAATTATACTCCTCTTATGGACAGAATAAACTGAGGCATTGAAAATGACACACTCAAACCCCACAGCACCTCACTGGCACAGCTGAGATTACAACTCAAGGCATAATATTTCCACCTAGAATTTTTTTTATAAGTTGTTAAAATTGGACACGATATTCTAATTGACAAAATTCTTGTGATGTTGTTCACGTGGCCTGCTGAATAACACTCTTGCCATAGCAGTGGCCATGTGTTGCAGGGGAAAATACTGAGAGGCATCCACACTTCTGTGATTGAATGCCATAAATTATGCTCTGCTAAGATGTACTAACATCTTAGTACATGTTAGCATTGACAGTGATGTTGCTGAATAGCTGAATGCTCTTGAGAACTCATTCCCATAGCTCACCTGTGCCATGTGGACACTATGAAGTTTCTGATATTTCCCAAACTGATAGCTCCCCCAAGAAACTCCTTGAGCTGATCATGGCTATCTGAATAGGAAGTAGTCAAAGGTGAGACGTAGATGGGGTATCCAATGGGCTGGTCACAAGAAGAATTGATCATATTCCTCAAAGCCTGCTTTGCATTTTGGATGCTCCCTCTTTCTGGGTTACGGTTACGCAGGAAGACAAGTTCCTGCTGCTGCCCAGCCCAGAGGCCACGCACACACTCCTTATTTACCTGCAAAAGAACAGCAAAAAAATCAAGAAAAAAAGGACATACTGGAAAACTAGTCAAGGGGAGGAAGAAAAAAAAGCTTCTAACCTTCCATAACTGTTGTTCTTTGAGATGTGTTACTCATGTCCATTCCAATATAGGTGCGTGCTTGCCCCGAGCACTGCCACCGGAAAGTTTTTCCCTCTGTGGTATCTATCAGGTCGGGTGTGGTGCCCTCTGGAGTTGTGCTCTCATAGCGCTGGTATAAAGGACCCTGCCGACTCACCGACCCCTCAGTTCCATCTTGCCGGCTAATTCCGATAGCGAGGTAGGAGTGGGAGGTTTTGAATTGGACATAAGCAAAACATCTCGGAGAACAGCAGCTACAGAAGGTTAGTAACCGTTTTTTCTTCTTCGAGTGCTTGCTCATGTCCATTCTAATGTAGGTTACTCCCAAGCAGATGTAAGGGGTGGGGGTTGGAGTTCATTGACAAGCAGATTGTAGCACTGCTCTGCCAAACCTAGCATCGTCTTTAGCCTGCTGAATCATGGCATAGTGAGATGCGAAAGTGTGGACCAAAGACCATAATGCCACTCTACAGATGTCCTAGATAGGGACCTGTGCCACAAATGCAACTGAAGATGTTTATGCCCTTGTGGAGTGTGCTGTCAGGGACAGAGCCGGGACTTTCATCAGATTATAGCATTTGTGGCTACAGGACGTGATCCATGATGAAATTCTCTGGACTGAGACTAAAAGACCCTTCATCCTGTCTGTAATAGCCACAAAAAATTGAGTAATTTTTCAAAATGGATTTAGTTCTTTCCGTGTAGAAGGCCAGCGTGTGTCTGACATCTAGTTAGTGAAGCCTCTGCTCCTGTTTGTTGGCATGCAGTTTCAGATAGAAGACCAGAAGGAATATGTCCTGATTACTATGGTTTCACAATTCCATCTTTGGGATAAAGACTAGGTGAGGACATAACTCGACTTTGTCCTTGAAGAATACTGTGTATGGTGGTTCTGAAGTAAGGGCCCTAATCTCCAATACCCTTCTGGCCTAAGTAATGGCCACCACGAAAGCCACCTTCCAGGACAAATAGAGCAGAGAATACATTGCCAATGGCTCGAATGGGGAACCTATGATCCTTGAGAACACCAGGTTGAGATCCCATGGGGTACAGCCTGTCAAGTCCCTTGAGAAACCGACTGCAGATCGAGTTTGCAAAGATGGACCAGCCATTCACCCACAGATGAAAAGCCGAAACTGCAGTCAGGTGTACGCTAATCGATTAAACCAATAGCCCTGCTGTTTCAGGTGTAGCAAGCAGTCCAGAATGAATGGTATTGATGATTGCATGGGCAAGACACCTTTCTGCGCTCACCAGATCAAGAACCTTTTCCAATTTGCCAGGTACACAGTTCTAGCGGACGGCTTTCTACTCCCTAAAAACTTCTTGAACTAGTCCGGAGCATAAGCTTCCAGACCGTGAGATGAAAAGCCTTGAGGTTTGGGTGATGCAGGTGACTGTGGTCCTGGGATATTAGGTCTGGAACCTGAGGTAGTTGGATTGGTGTTTCTACTGATAGGTTCAAGAGCACCATGAACCAGTGCTGGCGTGGCCAGGCTGGGGCTATCAGGATGATTCCTGCTCTGTCCCATCTAATCCTCAGCAAGACCTTGTGTATGAGAGGAATGGCTGAGAATGCATAGAACAGATGCCCCGTCCAGGGCAAGAGGAAGACATCTGTCAGAGATCCTGGACTGTGACCCAGGAAACAGCAGAATTGGAGACACTTCCTGTTGCACCTCGTTGCAAATAGATCTATTTGGGGAATTCCCCACTTCTGAAAGATGACTTGTAGGATCTCTAGGCAGATGGACCACTCGTGGTGGTTGGAGAAAACCCTGCTGAGGTGATCAGCAAGTTGGTTCTGAGAATCTGGCAGATAGATTTCCTTGAGGTGAATCGAGTGGGCTATGCAAAATTCCCATAAGCGAAGTGCCTCCCCCTGTCTGTTGATAGAGAACGTGGCTGTTGTGTTGCCTGTAAGGACTGACGTGCACCTGCCTGCTACATGGGTTTGGAATGCCTGGCAGGCCAGGCAAACTGCCCTGAGCTCTCTGACACTGATGTGCAACAAGAGCTCTTCTGGAGACCAGAGGACCTGAGTCCTGAGGAAGCCCAAGCAGGTCACCATCCCATTGCCAAAGCGTCTGATGAGAGACACTAACAGTTGGGGTCTTGAGAAAGGGACTCCTGCGCACACTGTTAGCAGGTCTAGCCACCGATTGTGGGAAGTAATCACCAATGGGGGAACCGTAGTGACTGAGTTTACATGATGTAGGCTTGGTGAGTATACTGATGCCAGCCACGCTTGGAGAGGTATGAGCCGAAGTCTTATGTGATGAACCACATAGGTGCAAGATGCCATGTGGCCCAGGAGCTGTAAGCAATTTCTTGCCATGATGACAGGGTGATTCTTGAGGCTTTCTATAAGTTTTCTATGCTTGGAAGCATGATTCTGGAAGAGAAGCTCTGGCCTGTACCAAGTCCAGAACTGCCCTGATGAATTCTATCCTCTGGACCAGGAAGAAGGTGGATGTCTGTGCATCTATGATCAGACCTAAGTTCTGGAAGGTCAACTGTATTAATCTCACATCTGTCTTTACCTGGAGTCTGGATCGACTTTTCATCAGCCAATCGTCGAGGTATGAATAAACCTGAACTCCTTATCTCCTCAAGAAGGCTACAACAACTGACATGCACTTCGTGAATACCTGAGGGACCGCCAAGAGACAGAATGGGAGCACCATAAATTGGTAGTGCACATGGTTCATGACAAATCTGAGGAACCTTCTGTGTCCCTGAAAGATGGCAATGTGGAAATATGTGTCCTTTAAGTCAAGGGCAGCGTACCAGTCCCCTGGATCCAAGGAGGGAATGATGGAGGCCAAGGAGACCATGTGGAATTTCAGTTTCTTTGTGAATTTGTTAAGGTTTTGCAGGTCCAGAATTGGTCAGAGACTGCCATTAGCTTTTGGGATTAGGAAGTATTGGGAATAGAACTCTCAACCCCTTAGCTCTGGGGGAACCTCCTCCACTGATCCCACTCTTAAGAGTGATTGCACATCTTGGGTTAGAGTTGTTTCTGAGAAGGGTCCCTGAAGGTGAACGGGGAGGGAAGGTGGCAAGGAGGGGAACAAAAAAATTGAAGGGTGTATCCCACTGTGACCATGCATAGCACCCGATCAAAGTGGGATAACCAGTCCATAAAATCTGGGGAATTTGGATCCATAAACTGTCCTGGTACATCGTCCTTGAGCATCCCATCAAAAAGTCTGCTTTGACCCTGCCAAGTGTCTGGGGGTGCAGCTACAGATGAAGACAGTGGGGGAGGTTTCCGCCTGTAGCCCCTGCTCTTCCTGTTGCTATAGTCCTGTCAAGCCGGCGGAAGGAAGAAGCGAGCCGTTTGCTGTGGCCCTTCTCTCTTCTAAAAACTGAAGTTTGGAGTCTGTCCGCTCTGAAAAGATTGACGTATTTTCAAATGGCAGGTCCTGCAAAGTGTTGGACCTTGAGCGGCAAGCCCGAGGATCTCCCGATGTGGGTTGCACCCTGGCAGCATCTCTCTGTCCCACTGACCTCAGTGTAGGTGATCAGCCTCTGTCGGTCTTCCTTTGCTTCTTCCTAGGCACTAGTGACAGTGAATGGTGCTTGGGCTCTCTCACATTCGCATCCTTATTTGGCACCAGGGATGACTGATGGTGCTGAGGTTCCTTAGGCATGGTCGGAGCATCTCACCTTGGTGCTGGAGCTGGGGAATGGCGCCGGAGCTGGGGAATGGTGCCGGACATCCCAAAGTGAAGCCAGGGTGCTTCTTACTGAGGCCAACATACTCGGTGCCGAGTCCAAGTGGCCCTGCTCCAATAGAGGTCAGAGTGCTGCCTCCATGAGAATAGAGCGGAGTCTAGCGTCTCTATCCTTTTTGGTGCGGGCTTAAAATCCCTACACAGCTGAGCTTCTTCCAGACACTTGAGGCAGCTGGAATGGGGGTCACTCACAGGCATAGGCTTGTGACAAGATTCACAAGGCTTGAAACCTGGAGACTGAGGCATGCCCTGGTTCTGGGGGGTGGGTCGGTTAATCCCACTTAGCAGGGTTCCTAACTAACTAACATAATAACTGAAACAATTAATAAATACAATCAACTAGATACAATCAGACTAGGGAAAAGTTCACTCAAGAAATACTTGCAACAGCAAGAACGAGCCGTAGTTCCAGCAACCATCGCGGGCCATAAGAAGGAACTGGTGGGTTGGCAGAGTCCTTTATACCGAATCTATGAGCGCGCAACTCCAGGGAGCAGCAGAGCCGACCTGACGGATACCACGGAGGTAAAATCTTTCTAGTGGCGATGCTCATGGCAAGCACACACCTACACTGGAATGGACATGAGCAAGCACACACAGAAGAACTACATTATTATGGATAGAGCGTATAAAAGCGTACACAGCACTGTACAACCATCAAGCATTCATGCTCCCTGTGTCAAAGGACTCAATATATGGGCACAAGCTGCAAACAGTACAGAATAAAGTGCACAAATACGTAATGGCAGGTCGGACCTCTAATAGGAGCTGGATTCTAGTTTTTGAAGAGTGAGTGGCAGTTTGGCCTCTCTCAATGTTAATTGAGGATTCTCTCACATACCTTGGGGGTGGGGTGGGGGCATAAATAGATGATATGAAGCAGATAAAAGGTCCATTTAAGAATGACACTTGAGTGGACAAAGGGGAGCAGCAGGAAATAAAGCTGAAATCCAAAGTTAGAGAGACCTGGAAGAAAAGCTTAAGCGTTGTTCAGAAGAGGGGGCATCTGTGTAAATACTGAAGGGGTAGAAGTAAAGCTATGGTCAAACTAAGGCTACATTTATCACTGTTGTCTAACTGTAGATAAATTCAAAATTGCCACCAACAGTACAAGTCACAATATAGACATGCTTTCATGGGGCCATGTTTATACAGCAGGAGTATTATGCTGACTTTACAAGGTATTCAACACTTTCCAGACCTCATACACATGATGGACAAAAGGGCAATAAGAAGATAAACAATTAGGTCCAATGAAACTAACATAAAGGGACTGCTGAAACTGTTTTGCGGCTATTGTTACTAGGTATTTTCAGAGAGGACATTACACTTTTTTTTCTGTCAATATTGAATGTTCATGGACAGCACTATCTTGATAACCAATTAAGTACACTCTCTCCATGAGGGCAGCCCAAGCAGTGACCGCTTACTGAGACAGGTAATGGGTTGGGCTGAAGTAGTAGTTTTCTAATTTTACACTAAATTCTAAAACACCATGAAGCAGCAGATCATATGTTCATTCCATGTGCATATACAATAAACACACACCTTGATTACTCTGAAACTGAGATACCGCTTGTTCAGCATGATGATTTTATATTCATTGGTACCATCATCCATCACATGGCGGAGGGCAAGCAGGGAGGGAGAGTTGGAAAGGACAGCACTCCTCCAGGCAGGGTCCCCTTCATGTGCTATAACCAGGTTTTGCTCATGGGACACAATGGCTTCGTAGAGGACAGTAGGGTCATCGTATTCATCTGGGGAAGTGAAGTGATCCTGAATGAAAGCATTATTTGAGAACAGCTTAGTATCATAGATGCTAATTGCGTAAAAAGTAGAGATTTCAGACCTCAGAAATGATAGATAATGCATTGCACAAAATTACATTAATCAAAAACAGATTCCCACCATTGTTCAGATGAGTTCAATATCCACCACATCAAATGTTTCTGTAAGTTTGGGGGTTGGGAGGATTTATCTAGTATTGGGAACGGTTAGTTGTTATAATTTTGATACTGATTTTATTGTGTATCTAGTCACATTGCCTATGGAGAGGCTCAGAAGCCTTGAAGTTTAAAACCAAAGAAGTAAAGTACTGAGTATTCAGTGAGTATTCAGTGAGAGGCTTCTTTTCAACAGTTGGTCTCGTTTACTGTCAAAAATCTACATAAATGTGTGTTCAACACTGTCCCGCATAGTCACACACTAAAAAGAAATCTGGTTTCAGACAAAACATCCTGTATACTTCATCATGCATTCACAACATCATACTATTGCTAGCCACATATTTATACCACATATTTACAGGATCCATTCAGTATTAAGTTACGGCTCTTTCTGATACGAAAGTACAGATTTAAATTCCAAAGGGCGAAGACCATGTTTGGATTTTTCTTTTTCTTTGTTTGCTTGTTTTAGTGGCTAGGACAATGAGGGCCCAATCCTGAGTGGAGATACCTCAGGGCACTACCAAAATGCAAATGAAAAGTCACCAGTTATCTGTACTATGTATTAGTTCAAAGGGTTATTTTTAAAAATATTTGTATTTTTATGTACATTTTCCATTTCTCACTTTTATTGCACCATATTCAGGTGCACACTTTGTAGTGGCCTAAGTAATATCTTGAGAACATTTCAGGATTTGTAAGTTGTAATCCTGCCACTTTCACCATGACTTTATACTACTCTACTGAAGTTGTTTTCTGCATTTACTCCTACCATTTGTCATTTTATATACACTGCTAAATTAAGAGAATTCCATGATCTAATGGAACAAGCTAACTCAATTATTGCTATGTCATTGCATGATAATTTTTGGTGACTTTCAGACCTTGCAGTGAGGCAAGCACCGTAGATCTATTTAATTAGAACAAGCTTTTTTATTTAATTCGCTCACAGCTTGGATCTTTTTCATTTTCATATTTCAACAGAACAGATTTTTGGATTGCCAATCCCTTTTCTCTACAAGTTGCATCTCAGTTGATGTTTGCTACATTTGCTGAACTTTGCCAATATATTACAGTGGACACAGGGAAGCTTGCTGCTTCCCTGTGCTCCCATTGCCCTGGAGTGGCGGATACCAAATTTAAGCTGTTTTGAAATGCAAACTTTTTATTTTCAAGTAACAGTGAAAGCTCTGTTTCAGGACAGAGTGATAATTAGACCTACAAATAATTTCTGGAAACACTTGCACCAGCATTTTTTATTAAAGGCCCTGTAATTGTACATTAAAATAAATTCTGGCTCACATGAGAGAGAGAATTCCTTCAGACGAACCCTGTTTCAAAGGCATAATTCCCCAAGAAGGTAAAAGCAGACAAGCTCACACAGGAACAGTAAGAGGACATGGAAGGTGTTCACTGTGATTCTGAGATTTGCAGCTGATGCCTTGGTGATGGGGGTAGAGGAGTAACATTAAGGGTTGGTTGTTATTTTCACACTTCTGCAGCTTTGAATATAAGATTATTTTTTAGCCAGAGACTCAGTCAAAAAAGAAAGGCAGGCCCAGGAATTGCAAGGACCGACAGGACCCTCCCCATTCAACCAATTGCGTATGCAGGGGCAGGTAGGCTTCTCACCAGGGAGTTATCCATGGATCTTGCTAGGACCTTTTTGTTTCATACTGGCCCCTGACTAGTCAGTGTCTGGTGAATTTTTCAAGCCTTGTATCAGACTCATAGATTTTAAGGCCAGAAGAGATTATCGTGATCATATAATCTGACCTCCTGCACATCACAGGCCACAGAACCTCACCCATCCATAGACCCATAACCTCTGGCTGAGTTAGTGGAGTCCTTACATCATGATTTAAAGACTTCAAGTTACAGAGAATCCACTCTGTAGTTTAGTTTAAACCAGCAAGTGACCAGTACCCCATGCTGCAGAGGAAGACAAAAAAAAACCCAGGGTCTCTCCCAATCTGACCCGGGGGAAAATTCCTTCTCAACCCCAAATATGGCCATCAGTTGAACCCTGAGCATATTGACAAGACCCACATGCCAGGCACCTGGCAAAGAATTCTCTGTAGTAACTCGGAACCCTCCCAATCTAATGTCCCATCTCTGGCCGCTGGGGATTTTAGCTACTAGCAGTTGCAGATGGGCCATATGCCATTGTAGGCAGTCTCATCATACCATTTCCTTATGAAGCTCAGTCTTGAAGTCAGTTGGGTTTTTTTGCCCCCATTGCTCCTCTTAGAAGGCTGACCTTTACCAGAGATGAGCTGCAGAGAATACAGTGTATGGAGGTGATGTCACCCCAGAGTCTATGCTTAGTTCCCTATGTATGAGTTATCCACCCCCACCACAAGCCCTTTTTTCTCTCCCTTGAGTCCCTTATCTCTTTTTTCTCTCTCCTTACTTTCCGCTTCTTCACCAAAATGGCTAAATTAGATGTCCCAGTGGAACATCCCAACTCAAGAAATATCTGACGTGAGGCACTTAACTGCGAGGATTTCATGTTCTTAGAGCTATTCAAAATACACAGAGGGGAAGGAAGAATGATTGAATGAATTCCCAAAAAGGGAACAGGACCAGTCAGGCAAGCCAATGAGTTTGACCAGGCAGAGATTATATTATATTGTATTAACTGAACATGGTTTCACCTCAATTTGATTAGCCAGAATGAAAGGGGCCCTATAAACATTTAAAACACTGTCTTTAAAAACATATTATAGACTTAGCTAGCTCTAGTCAACACACTGTTACCTTAAACAGGATTTAAAGCTTGCTATGCTGGCCAGGCAAGCTGTGTGGAAAACTGCTCCATATATCAAAATTTAATCAATCAGCATGGACAGAGCCAAAAAAACATACATCCCCCCCCCCCCCCCCTTAACCTTATTACCTGATGTAGTTTGAGTGACATGCGTATTCCAGGAACCACCACTTTCCTCAGCAATTCCATGTCAGCAAAGATCCATTCGTCTCGGATTGAAGAGATACGGAAGTCGCCCTTAAACAGGGCATGCAGCCCATACAGGAAAGATTCCAAATTACTGTTTGGGATGGAAAGTAACCCCAAATCATTAACACATTTAAAAACCTCCATATGTAGCATCCCTTCATTACATCAGTAGAAATACTGATTTACATAATGTAACACTGAACTGTAGAGACAGATACACTTGTCATATTCCTCTGTACACATATGAACATAAGAATGGCCACACTGGGTCAGACCAATGGTCCATCTGGCCCAGCATGTGGTCTTCTAACAGTGGCCAGTGCCAGATACTTCAGAGGGAATGAACGGAACAGGGCAATTATTGAGTGAGCCATTCTGTGTCATCCAGTCTCAGCATCTGGCAGTCAAAGGCTTAGGAACACCCAGAGCACGGGGTTGCATCCCTGATCATCTTGGCTAATAGTCATTGATGGACCTATCCTCCATGAACTTATCTAGTTCTTTTTTTTTAACCCAGTTATAGTTTTGGCCTTCACAGTATTCCCAGCAATGAGTTCCATAGGTTTACTTCTTCATGCAGTGCATAGTCACTTCCTTATGTGCTAAACCTGCTGCCTATTAATTTCATTGGACAACCCCTGGCTCTTGTATTATGTGAAGGGGTAAATAACACTTCCTTATTCACTTCTCTACTCCAGTCATAATTTTATAGACCTCGATCACATCTCCCATTAGTCATCTCTTTTCCAAGCTGAACAGTGCCAATCTTTTTAATCTCTTTTGATAAGGAAGCTTCTTATACCCTTCGCTGCACTTTTTCAATTTCAAATATATCACATCAGTCTGTGGTGGAAGAGGGCAATAGCAGGCCTGTTTAAAAAAATAAAACCTAAGTTACAGCAACATGGGTATAATTAAAAATATGATAATTATATTAATGTTTGCAGTGGGCATGCTATAGTTACAGGAATTAGTATATATTTGACGAAGAATGCTGAGGGTCAGATTAAGTTACAAGAATGCATCATTTTGATACTTGTTTTAAGCAGCTGGAACTTTCCAGGGGAGTGCAACACTACAGTGTATGTATCCATCAGGAGATTGCCTGAGTTGTGCCATTCTTGGTGCAAAGATTAAGAGCTTTACTACCTTCTTTTGCTTCATCTCATCATCTCCATTTAACTCACCACGAGGATTTGTCACCATTTACAGTTCCTAATTATAAATAACGTATTTTTAAAAACTAAATTGCTATTATTATAAGTGCTCTTTTGCTATTTTCAAGTGACTCAGGCATTTAGACTCCTACGTTTTTCCAAGCTAATTTAAAAAACCCTGTGAAAGTTATGGACCTTGTGATCTGCCCCAATGAAGTTACTGTATTTCAGCAAGATCATATATAGTGACAATCCTTCAGAGGGCCAACTAGGCAATCTCGCTGTAATATGGTGAACTCAGAGGACGAGTTAGTCAACAGTTGTCCTTTCACATGTGATAAAGAGTAAATATGCTGTGCTTGGTGTCCAGGAGGAAGACAACGTTTTAGTATGTGTTTTTGAGTCACCAATTTCCGGTTTGCCAACACACACAACTAAATTTTACACTAATCTGTAATACAACATCTACCAACCACAGGTGACATGAACTGGGCAGGCCAATGAACCTGTAACACTGGTCTAACCTGCATCTTGATGAAGATTATTCCGTGTGCCATGTGTTACAACACTCCTCCCTGTACCCCTTTTTATACATAGGCCTCATGCTGGGAGCAAGGAATGAAGTTCAATTTCAAAACTTGATTAATCCTGCTCATTTTTCAGCAGGTATCATGGACAAGGAAGGTGTGAAGGCCCTCCACTGCACTACTCTCAATTTCAATTAGTTAAGGAAGTGAGATGTTCAGTTTCAAGTCTTCTACATACTTCATTTGCTGAGCCTTGGCACATCTTCATTGGATTACCCACAGTATTTATGAAGGAGGGTGGCCTAGAGTATAAGTTCCTTTTGGGGGTCCAAGAAGAACATTGCTTTTGTATAAAGAGTTAGCCATTACCCCAAACCTAGATGCTCGCAGGCTCCCCTCCTCCAAAATCCCTAAAAACAAGAGCGTAGTATTACCTAGACATATGATGGGAAGCAGTCCCCAAAGCTCTCCGCCCCAGAACACAGAGTCCGTAACAAAGAGTCACCAAGGAGGAGTCTTTATCTGCATCCAGCGGCTGGTAGTAATAAATACATTAAAAAATAAAGAGTCATGTGGAGAAGGTAGGGAGAGATTCATACTATAGCAAAATGTATTCTGATCGGAGGAGTGACAAAAAGGAAAATACAGAAAGCTACCAGAAATCAACTTCAAGTGGCACTTATGCTAAATAAAAATGGGTTGGCATTCAGAAGCACCCGAATTCAAATTAGGGGTTCTTTTCAAACAGTGCTTTATAAACGCTGCCTTACTAATGAGATTTGTACAAAAAAGCACTACATTGCCATTTGAATTAGTTGCAAGCTGAATATAGTACGTACTATCCTGCATGCATACTCTGTTCTTGAATTCTAGGTTTGAGTCATAAAAAGACTAGTCTTGATGAATAGAGATGTAACAGGCATTTTAATGGACCAGGCCATACACCTCTCACTTAAAAGTTATAAACAATATATATTTGTGAGTTTACTTCAGAAGTATGTAGACGGCTTCCACTCATCAGAACACCCAGAGCAAAAAGTCATTTGGGTGGTGCTTTGTAAAGCAGTACTACTGATGTAACACTTCATTATAAAGATAATTCTCTAGGCAGTAAAATGTCATGTATCCAAGTTATTAAATCTGCTTTCCACTACCCCCACAAAATAATTGCCAAGTGACGGTCATGTAATAGAGGCAGACAGTTTTCTTTGACGGCCATTCTCCACGTCTAAAAAAGGTTTCAAATATACTTTCTAGAAGAGGCCTCCTTTTAGTCACTTACCTCCAATGAGCTCCCCACTCTAAAGACCCAGGTATGTCATTAAATCTAAAGGATCAGGAGACCCTTTTACCCACGCCCTGAAGACCATGTCTATCCATGGTCAAACCACACATTTGAGAATTTAAATAAGCAGATACCAGTGTAATTCTCTAGACACACTTTTGTATAAACTTCCTTAAAAGGGTGCAGGAGGTTTGGAGAGAGGACAAAGAGGCTAGGAGATGAAGTGCTCATCCAGATGAAGTGGTCCAGAGAAGAGCTTCAAATTTGACCATGAGGTACCTAGCAATGCTTTTGGCAGTCGATTTTAGATACTATAGAGATTTGCAGTTAGGATTGTTTTGATAAACACGAGTGACACCATGGCTATTCTAAGACCACTCTTCTCTGCCTAAGCAGAGGCCCAATCAAGCCAAATTATGTTGGTCGCTCCTCCATTCCCTAGTGCACTTCCAACTACATAATATACTACTTGCAATCTAAGACTAATTTGAATTTTGGTCTCAAGAGATCAAGGTCAAAGCATTAACTCATCAACCCAAACCCAATGTAACACTTTCCTGCAAATCAATTTGAAATCTAAATTTCAATAGACAGTTAAATCCAACCCTACCAAAGAAAACATATTTAAGAGACTTTCCTAGAAAAGTTTAATAGTTCTGGTCACTCAGTCATGCCTACCTTTTCTCTTCGGGAGCAGCAGTACTCTATCCAGTTGAGGTAAGTCATACAGAAACTTTCTCTGGAGACCCCTGCTAGATGATGGTCATAATCCTCATCAATATTTGGATTAAATGTAGGGTCCACATCAACATAGTTGCAGTCTGCACATGGCTGTAATCCTTCCTGCATTGTCTCATTAGCTAACCATTCCTCCAGCTTGGGGGACATTGTGACATAATAGATAATGCCCTGAAATGGTACAAGTTGAAAATATTACAACCTATACTACATATCAAGGAAATAGTTTAAATATAATTTGTTGTATTAAATTGTGTATTTCTCTGTTACACACGAGGATGGAAATAGCATACCATGCTGTTTGAAAGTGCACCAGCTTTGATTAGTGGGAGATTTGTTACAGGCTTGTTTGTTTGGTATGTTTTTTTAAAAAGGACTGAATTTAATGTTTTTAGTTAAGAAAAAACAAACTTCAAGCCCTTGTGGCTGCAAAAAGAGCCTTCTAAATGTGAAGTCTGACAAGTATTTCAAGGCCAGATTTATTTACCCCTCAGAAGTATGAAAGATTATGATCGTATTTGAGACAGTGTGCGTATCGATCTTTTGAAGAGATCAAGGCCTGTTGGCTCAGGGTGACCGTTGAAGATCTGGCAACTGGCATCTTTTTGCAAAAGTAGACATTTTCCAGGGAGTCTCAGGCCAATATTTTCCCTCTAACACTGTTATGCAGTGATGTGCATGACAGTGGCCTTCTGCCCCCATTCCCCCATCCCAGAGGTGGCTGCATTTCAAAGATGGTGCCTGTACATACTTAAGAGAGAGTTTTGGGATTCTTGGGAATGAAGAGATCACAAGTATAATTTCCTATCATTAACACAAAATAGTATTTATGTGCAACCTTTGCAAGCAATGAGAGTATGGCAGGCTTCATACATTCCCCCAGGTTCAACAAGGCCCATCTTAGTTTTGGATTTGCAATAATTAATTACAGAAATATTTTTAACAAAGTTTTCCTGCAAATAACCTTAACAAAGGTGCACTTAAACAGATCTAAAACAAACAAAAAAAATATGATTGTTCGAAGGTATCAATCGAACAGCAAGGAGGAGTTTGAGGATTTGGATATTTTGTAGTAGTGATGGGGGAAGGGGATGGAATTTTTTTCCTTCTTCAGTTCTGTCCTGGCCAGATTCATATTTGGGTAATTACTTTCTGTCCCCTAAGCTTCCACTGATGTTTCAGTTGGATACAGTAGTCACTCTCTGTCCTAGATTATTGTGTTACATGGCTGTCCAAATGCGAAAATAGCTGTTACACTTTACCACAAGGCATGTCTACACTTGATTCTCAGCTCGTGATTCTCAGCTCGAGGAGACATGCTCACACTAGCTCCTTGCACTACAAATAGGGCCCTACCAAATTCTCGGTCCATTTTGGTCAATTTCACGGTCATAGGATTTTAAAAATCATAAATTTCATGATTTCAGTTATTTAAATCTAAAATATTAGTGTTGTAATTGTAGGGGTCCTGACCCAAAGAGGAGTTGGGAGGGAGGGAGGGGGAGAAGGGGGTTTCACAAAGTTATTGTGAAAATTTAGTTGGTGTTGGTCCTGCTTTGAGCAGGGGGTTGGACTAGATGACCTCCTGAGGTCTCTTCCAACCCTAATCTTCCATGATTCTATCATCGTAGGGGGGCTTGCAGTATTGCTACTCTTATTTCTGTGCTTCTGCTGGCGGCAGCGCTGCCTTCAGAACTGGGCAGCTGGAGAGTGGCGGCTGCTGGCCAGGAGCCCAGCTCTGAAGGCAGAGACGTCGCCAGCAGCAGTAGCACAGAAGTAAGGATGGCATGGTATGGTATTGCCACCCTTACTTCTGCGCGGCTGTCTGCAGAGCTGGGCCCTCAGGCAGCAGCTGCTACTCTCTGGCTGCCCATCTCTGAAGGCAGCAGCACAGAAGTAAGAGTGGCATAGTATGGTATTGCTACCTTTACTTCTGCACTTCTGTTGGCAGGGCGCTGCCTTCAGAGCTGGGTGCCCGGCCAACAGCTGCCACTCTCCAGCTGCCCAGCTCTGAAGGCAGCACAGAAGTAAGGGTGGTAATACCGGGACCCCCCTAAAATAACCTTGTAACCCCCCAGCAACTCCCTTTTGGGTCAGGACCCCCAGTTTGAGAAATGCTGGTCTCCCCTGTGAAATCTGTATAGGGTAAAAGCACACAAGACCAGATTTCACGGGGAAAACTGGATTTCATGATCCATGACACATTTTTCATGGCCGTGAATTTGGTAGGGCCCTAGCTATAAATCACACCCCCAGCTCAACGTGTAGACATACCCTCAAACAAGCTGTTCTCCTATGGTGAATGAGAGATTCGTGTATTCATAACTTATATTGCATTGTGTAATCCTCCTGATGAAAGGCACTATATACACACAAAGTGTTCATGCTTCCAATTCCTCAAAATAACATTATGTTGAAGGACAGGTGAATTCCCCCACAGCCGCATTTGCTAGGTGCAGAGCCATACCTTTACATAATAAGTGGTGAGAATTTTCCGAAGATCGAAGACTTGAAGCATGGATGCGGCACTGTTGTCTGTGATGCTGTAGCCTTCCAGAACATACTTTGTCACAAGCACTTCCCATGCCAGCCAGCGTTGACCAAAGGTAGCATTGAATGAAAGCATATGTGGGATGTGGCCAGGTTCACAGCAACAAAACCCTTCATCTTCCTCTACCCCCTCGGTGATGGCCTCTACTTCTCGTTGCTGACAGTAAGTGCCTTAGGGGATGTTAAGGAAAGTAAGAATTTAGAGGACTAATTTGAAGATAATTGATATTTTAAAAAGTTTGAGACACCAGAATACATCACAAATTATGTTTCTGTGAACAGCAGGTAAATTAAACTACTGTCTCTAGCTTAACTAATGAAAAAAATTAAAATTGCTTAGTTTTAATTTACCACTCTATATTCAAACATGCAACTCAGGTATAGGAAAAGAGAGTAACTGTCCATCATTGTATGTGTAACACATTAAAATGTAATGAGAAACCTACATTAGCTCTGTTATAGAGCTCTGGTTTTCTCTCACTTACATAACAGTGGCCACAGAGACCCTGAAGCCCAAGTTCAAAGCCACTGGTTTAGAGAACCAAACTAACTTCTCAAAAAAGAGTCAACTTTGTAAGCAACCAAATGGGTAATCAAAGCACAGAACTCTTACCTCTGAATTCAAGCCCCCTCAGCTGGAAGGTGACAAGACCATTTCCTATCTCTATAAGGTGTACTAGTGCATTGAGGTAGTCAGAAGCTAGGATGAAGCAGTCCCCAGTACTGTAGTTCCCCCACCGCCCCAGCAACAGGTCTCCACACAGGCTGTGCTGAAGGGAACGGGTTAAATGCTCATAGAAGATTGAATTCAGGTTGTTATCATCTGAACCTGCAGGAAAACCCAAGCTTCTATCAATTAAAACTTGTACTTTGCTATCAAGAAAATGTAGCAGTGAATGTAATGTTATTTCAAAGATCTCAATCTCTTTATAGAGGCAACTATTCAACTAACTGGAATTTATTCTGAATGCATTGATAGGTTTAAAAAAAAAAAACCTGATTAACCTAACCATTAATTTCTGTGATCTCCAAGGCACTCCTTCAGTTTCACTCATACTACTCCCATGTACCTAACTCCATGCAGTGCTATGCTTAAGCACATAGGCAAAAAGGAATCAAGCAACAATCAGTAGTACTACTTTAGGATCCCACTGCCCTGGCACCTAGATCCCTTTAAGCAGTGCTCAGTTCCCAAATTGCCCTTGTTCATAGCACTCAAACGCTATAGAAAACAAAACAGCTGTGCGGATACTGCAACAGGAAGGGGAGAAGTAGGTAGGCATGGAAAGAAGAAAAACAAGGCAGAGTATATGGTAGTTTGGCGGAAGAGTTGGAGAAAAGGGGATGTGAGGGCAGACAATGGAATGGCAGAAAGGAAAAAAGATATCAGAAAATACAGCTGTGACGAGTAAGGAAGAGATGACCACTGATCTAAAAAAAATTGCTTCCACCTTTGTAGTTCTGTGGTTTAGCAAGAAGGGTAATGGTGGAGCTTGATCAGTTCATTTCCAAAAGAAAGAGGTCCTCATTCCATCATTGGATCAATCGGTTTGTTTTGCGCACACAATAAAATGTAAACATTATGCCTCTTCCTAGGTGATTGAAACTATTCCCTAATTGGTTCAGACATAACAATAAAAAAAACCCTAATGGTTAGGGTATAGACATTGTCCATACTTAAAGCTACTCACAGTTAAGCTAGTAGGAACTTTAGTGTCAAAGTACATTGAGTTTACTTCTGTAATAATTCCCTTCCCCAGCTAAAGCAAACCCCCCTGAAGATTAACTACATTTATAAAAGAGGTAGGTATTTCCCCCCACATAAATTAGATTACAGAGGGTGCTATGTATATAAATACACACAAGTCAAGCACTTTAAAAGAAACCCAATTATAAGCTGGGCTACATGTACTGCAGTCATATAACATTCAGTGTAGGAGGTGAACCTCAACTTGATATGCAAACACAATTTTTAATTCTGTCATAAGGAGTTCCCAGACACAAATGGAAGTTGATGTGAGTCTGTCATGTACAGATATTACTAACATGAAAGGGACACACATCTCCACTCTGTACCATTTCAACCAAAAAGGAGGACTATTACCTGGATTTCTATCAAGCTGGGAAGCGAGTCTTGTGTTTGAATGGTCCACACGCTTTGTGCTGAAGACAACAAAATTAAAACAAAACGTATTTAAGAGTTTTTCGTACTATAGGAGAATATAGGGAAAGGAGTTGTAAACGATGCTGTACCAAAGAAAAGGTTTTTTTATAATAGCTTTGAAAGCTTTGCCTGCAATTCTTCTTTACATTCAACTTAAAATCCTGCCAGTACATAACAATGCCTTTTAGCTGTAGTAGTGTTAGAATCCAATACACCAAAGCCCTCTCCTTTGCCCACAAAAAGCCAATTAAGATAGATAGTTTCTAAGTTCTGCATGAAGTTTTAGCAATGTTACTTGCATTGAAGTCAATAGAAGTAGCAAAGCTAACACTTGGCTGTGCTCAAAGTTTACTTTTCAGGGTGGCACTACTAGTTAAGAAGCACAAGTGCTGCTCCATTTTAGTTCTCCTCACCCCAAAAACTGCCATTATGTTCGCTGAAGGAGAAACCCAAATTTGTACACCAGGTTTTAAAAGCAAGGTCTTTAAATAATTCTACTCTGACAAGTGACTATAAATGACACCTAGGTTTCATTCATATTTATTGCCCGTGACTCGACATGATACTTGCTCATTTTACATGTGAAATGGTTTTCCCCTTAAATGCTAGTACTATAAGCTCATCTTGCCATCTGAATGTCAAGCTGGGTTTTTTCTGGTTCAGGCATCATCAAAGGTAAAAGATTCTGCAGGCCACATCTTACCTCAATGATACCTGCATAACCCCACTGGTTTCAGTCTAAGGGAAGGTTTAATTGAAGGTACTATCTGACCTGAAGAATCTTTTATTGGTGGTGGTGCATAAGCCAAGAACTGATACTGACTAAGATATCAGGGTGAGTTTTTGGTTTTGGGAATTAGGAAAAAAATATTTTTCTTGTAAAATGAGCAAATGTGAAATGGAGTTACCAGTACAAATAAGGAACCCGCAAATGCCCTTTGTATACAGTCACTTTTCAGACTCTTAAAATTTTCCCTTAAAATTTCTGTCATTTTGGAGCTTAAATTATCCAGTTTATATGCTAGTGTAAATAAAAGCTACATGACAGGAATGAAATGTAAGCACTGTCAGTGTAGAAACAGCTGCTAGGATGTTTCAGAAAAATAATATACTTGTATGAAAGTATTAAAAGCCATGAACAAGTTCTCTCTCAAAAAAATCATAGCACCTAGAAATAAAAAGACCACATTCAGTCACAGCTTTCTCTACTAAACACAGCAGACATGGCTTCTTAATGGCTTAACTTCACCCACTTGTAGTCTCTTTCCCAGAATTTGACAGGTCTGACATATGAAGTGATGAATATTGCACTTCCCAGAAAGGGGTTCAGTGGGGTGGAGAAGAAAGCCGATATAGCCGCTTGGACAAACAACATTGCAGAATCTGTGGGGTGACAAGGTTAAGGAAGCCAAGACTACAACGTGGTTCTTTTGCAATATCACTTTTAATCATCAGATCTCAAAACACTTTACAAAACGAAAGACAAGTATCATTATCCCCATTTTAGAGATGAGGAAAGTGAGGCACAGATGTTGTCATCAAGTAAGAACAAAGCAAGATCTTCCAAATCCCTCATGTATTATATAAAGGAAAAAATTATTCAGCAGTACTGGGCACCATATTTCCCCCCCCCCCTGCAAACAGGAAAAACAAGACTAGAATTGCGAACTTCTGTATTAAATGAGAATCAACACCTGACCCAGGACAGTAAACAAAGTGCAAGTCTCTATCTGCGGATAAGAGGCTTCAAACCATGAACTAAAGACTGGAGATAGTTGTTAAAGAAAGGTAAATCTTGGTCAGCCCTATAATTTTTCTAATGGAATAACCTGGTCTAGGTCTTTTCTATGATGGAACCGTTCTAGTTTTAGTAGTATATCCAGATAGCAAGTGCATATAGTTGTCATTCACATTCATTAGGCAGAATAAGGTATTCTCTAGATTTAATTAAGTAAGTATACTACAGTACGAGTCAAATTATAAATAGATGTAATTAACAACAAGTTGGAATCTTCAAAGGATACGTGGCACAGCAAAGGGCTGGGCAAAAGCATGGAAAGCAGAGCCCCACGTGATCTGCCAAGGAGCAATATAAGTATACACAAATCTCAATTTATAAAAGAGTTCCCAAAGCTAGAGAGAAAAGGGGAGAAGATAAAATATATAAATCATTTTGTGACTTAACTAAAATCAGGGGGTTTTACGTATGAACTTCTCAACAGAAAATACATATAATTTTGACTTGCAGTAAGATATACACTTACCATTATAATTTTGTATGAATTTGTTAAAAAACACTCCTTTATATAGATATTGAACAATCACAATGGTAAAACAGATAAACATTAAACGAGTCTTAAAATACATTAGAACGTAAGTTTGGGAAAAAAGTAAACAGTTTTAGTCATAAAAATAGAACCAAATATTGGGCTAAAACAGAGTTTCCCCCTTCAATCTCACTGGTTCACTATCAGTGCTTTGGAAAACTAGTAGTCTTGTAAGCACTTGAACTGGTCTGCCAAAGTGCTTCTAGCCATACTGTGCGTCAGGAAACTGAAAACTAAATCACATAATTCACATCTTCTCTGCTCCAAGGAAGTGCGGGGACTTTAAAAGAACAGATACCTTAACACATGCCAAGGCCAAAAAATTGATCCTGCGAACCAGAGATTCCCAGCTATCCAGTAGTATATGGTCATTTATTCACAGCACAGATGACCTGGGAGATTACATAACCACCAGAAGGCTTTTCATTCCTTGGATTCTCAAACACGGTGATCTGAAATACTCAGTTTCAGGAGTGTGTTATTTTGTGTAAAGTTACCTTGCTGAAGAGTATGGACATGAAGAAGAGGTCTAGCAGCATGGTCTCAGAAAAACTTTTGTAGTCAAACGTAAAGAAGAGCACTGTGAAAATAACAGTGACATACTGGCAGGTTGGGTTGCTGAAAGAGGAACGCAACAACTTCAAACCAGCTATGGTGATCATTAAAGCGCCAATCCTACAAAAGGAGTGCAGAAAGAAAAGTTACTCATCTGCAGTCTACTGCTTACCTGCTGTTAAGGAATTCCAATGTCTTCACATTCAATGCTTAATAGACATGTTAAGGTTTTTTTAGGTTACGACTATAGTCTTTCCTTCATTATTCCCAATTCAATCAACACTCTACAAAAACAATATTAGCACAATCTGTGGGATAGTCTTCCTAAGAGATATAGCAAAAAACCCATGCGTGACAAATGTGGAGCTGATATAGAATAATGTCATGAATACTGAGAGGCAATAATTTTATTAACACTGTGACAGGGTCAAGGAAGGGACGCTTATTGTGCATTGGTTATTAGAATTTGCTGTATGATGATATTGGACTAACCTATATTAGGGGTGGTTGAATATTATACACCTATACTGCTCAAATTCAATGAGGTTTGTGTATGAAGATGACACAATGGCTTCCCAGACAAGAGCTCCCCAGAAAACACTTGAAAGACCATAAGAAAAGCTGTTAGCTTCAAGGATCCAGTCTCTAGTGAGTTGCAAACCATTCTCTGCGAGAACTGGGAGTTACTAGATGAAAGGGCTACAAACATTTCAAGTGTTATTTGATTCCTACAAAACTAAGGAGGCAACTGGCTGACATGGAGAGATTCTGCAGAGGGAATTTAAAGAAGTTAAGTCTTCCCAGATCCACAGAATGGTAAAGCCTTAGGGAAAGACTAGATATGCATACAATCAGTTTTGTTGTTTTAAGATCAGTTTTCTCTAAAATGCTGTTCTTCTAAATAAATAGCATCTTGCTTTAAGGAGGCCATTTGGTCACTGTATTAACCTTTGATATTCTTCTCTGAGGGACCAGAGCCACAGTCACACCTGCTGGAATAATCACAGTGCCAAGGGAGTGCAATCAAGGCCCAGTCTGACAGCAGAAGAATTGTATGGTTCCAAACGGCACCACATGACAGCTAAAGGACGGGTAAGAGGTGCACTTAGCCCAGTAACTGACACATCATGGCTTGGGTTTTTTTGAAGATTTAAATGGACAAAATACCAGAGAGCGTATTGTAGGGAATAGTCCTGCATTGGCATGGATAGGCTGGATGGTAATAGAACTATTCTATCTCTGATGTCTGCAATTTGATACATTACTAGAAAATTCTGTGGCTTGAAATCTGCATAGTATTTGATATTATCTGAAGGGTTCTTTTTAACAAACCTGAAAACTCAATTTTATGATTTCTGCATTTAAAAAGTTTACATATTTCATTCAAAATAAGCCATATAGTGATCCAGACATACGAGTTTGCCAGGTACTGACATTAGAAACTAATTGTTCTACTTTGCTTTAATTGCAGCTTGTATTAACTATACTTCCACTGCCGCTGTCAATTATGACGCCCTTTGCCATTTAGTTCCACCATATTGGGTATACTCAAGTTACTGACAATCTTTTCTACTTACTCTGTGTCCAGTTTCTTTGGACTAGCAATGTTCTTGGCGCTGCTGCTGAGCTCATTGAGGACTATCAGTGGGTAGATAACATTCTTCTCCACAAAGAGGAGCCATACATGAAGTTTCTCAAACCACATTACATGGGCAGCATCTAAACAGCAAAAGAGATCACAGATTATACTAGGGGCCTAAATAGCACAGGAGATTTCTAATAGGATGCTGTTCATTTTGGCTCTAGATCAGTAGTTCTAAACCAGCCTAGGTCATCTGAGACCAAAAGTTCTGGCCCTCTGGCAATTGTCAGGTGACATACACAAAGATCTGGTAATCTTTAGTACTGAGGCAATTTGTGGATAACTGCTCTCTCCCTGCCAGTTTCAGCAGAGAACCCAAAACCGAATAAGGATTCTCAGACTGAACTACCTTCTCATCCATAAAAACAATCCTTCCAAGTCATGGCTGAATGTCATTGGAGAGAAGCTTGCACTACCGTATCTACATAAAGTTTCCTGTAGTTTTGGATTTTGGTAAATGTTACAGTTTCTGCATATCAGCAAACATGATTACTTTTTTGAAGCGATGGAAGCTGTTACCATAGCTACTGATCAAATTACATTTCATTTTGATTGTTATAAAATAATGTTTTTCCACCCATATTTGAATTAAAATGCTTCAGATACATGTCCCCACAGTCTCGAAGAATTTACCGTATATACATTACAAACATTGAATCTATCTCCCCATGTAAGTATTCTCACACTTCTTATCAAACTGTCTGTACTGGGCTATCTTGATTATCACTTCAAAAGTTTTTCTTCTCTTACTTAATTGGCCTCTCAGAGTTGGTAAGACAACTCCCACCTTCACATGCTCTCTGTATGTGTATATATATCTCCTCAACATATGTTCCATTCTGTGCATCCAAAGAAGTGGGCTGTAGCCCACAAAAGCTTATGCTCAAATAAATTTGTTAGTCTCTAAGGTGCCACAAGCACTCCTGTTTTTTTACTGTATATACTCTATCATAAGCCAGTTCATTTATAAGCCAACCCCCCAAGATGGATAAGTAAAAATGGAAAATTTTTATGACACGTTCATAAGCCAACACTATAATTCAGGGGTCAGCAAACTTTGGCTCCCAGGCCATCAGGATAAGCCGCTGCTGGTCCGAGATGGTTTGTTTACCTTGAGCGTCCGCAGGCACGGAGGTAAGCCTAAGTAAACAAAGTGTCCCGGCGCACCAGCTGCTTTCCCGGACGGGCCGGGACAGCAACTGGTGGGGAAAATTTGGGGGGAGGAGAAGCTTGGGGTCAGGGGAGTAACCCCTGTGAACACCCCCCACATGACCACAGCTCTAGCCCGGGACCCCCACACTCTCCCCATCCCACCCCTTCCCACCTTATCTGGGGAGGGCCAGGGGAGGATGTCTCTGGCCTTGCTGGAGCTTCTCTGGCAGGCTGGGCAGCACGGCCGAAGCCTGCTCCGGAGGGCCAGACCAGGAGGCGCCGCCACAGCATGTTCCAGCGGGCTGGGCTGGAAGGCATGGCCGCAGCGTGCTCCAGCGGGCCGGGGCGGGTCCGAGCGGCACGGCTGCAGCCTGCCAGCCCCAGAGCTGCAGCTGCTTCGGAGGCTGGGGGGAGAGCAGCATGGCCAGAAGCAGAGAGACTCTGGTCCGATTCTTCCCTTCTGGCTGTGCTGCCTCTCCTTGCTCCCGCTGTTGGGGGGAGGGGCTGTGTCCCATCTCTCCTCTCTATACCTGTTCATAAGCCGATCCGCTTCTCTGGTGCTCCCCTTTTTTACTAAAAAAATTCGACTTATGAACGAGTATATACAGTAATTATCCTGCAATTATAAACTGACAACCAACAGCCTCTTTTGATTTTTTGTATTAATTGCAAAAAAATATATAATACGACATTGTTATTGTTGAGAGCAACACCCCCCCCCCCCCCCACACACACACAGGGAAAAAAATCAAGGTTACAGAACAGCACTCACACAGGCCTGGAATCAGCTCTGGATTATGTCAGTTTTCAATTATGCCTCTCCCTCAATGATATCAAATCTGCTAGGAAGAGGTTGCAGGGGTACAAGGTGGCCACAACCTCCCCATCACCAGGGAAGTCCACAGGGGTCCACAACAGTCAGAAAAATGGGAGGCACTAGCCAGGAAATGAGTTAGGATAGCTGAGACATACTGATTCAAACTTCTCCACTGCAGCCTTCGATAGCAAGGCTTCTTTGGAGCCCCCAGCAGAAATTAAAGTTGCTCCCCTCCCAAAGCAGAACCCTCAGGGAGGGCAGATTACTGCCTGCCCTACCTCAGGTGAATTCTCTCTGCTGTGCAAGGGACCAAGCCATGGTACATTATGATCTGTAAAATTTCATATTGATGTATATGGCTTTAATTTTGCATATACATATTAGTAGGAGACACAATATTAAAACATGTGAGCACTGCAGCCTAATTACAACAAAAGTTTCTCAATTTGTGCGCATCTTAATTCTCAGCCATAAAATTGTATTTAGGTAGGTATTTTTCATTTATATTTTTCATCAAAAAATCTGATATCAAATCAGACTGACTGTATTTATTTCAACATGTAATCACTGAAATAATGGAATTTAAAACTGCAGCTAGGGGTATTGATGCCGAGACAGCAATTTACCTGACTAAACTGCAGGTTAATTAGAAGGCACCCACAAATACATTCTGGTATGAGATGAAGTTTTAGATACAAATCTGACAGCCCCTCTAGAACTAGGTAAAGAAATAAGATGCTTACTTGCTATAAATTTATTTTCTCTTCTTTACTACTCAGCTATCAACTAATTTCTATTTACAGGGCTATTAGAATGTTATTGACCTGGCAGTTCTTATTTGCCATTAAATGACTCAAACAGGAGATGGTACAATTTGCTGCTTCTTGTATGCAATGCTAGATTTGCCTCAGGTTAACACTGAGATGTGTGAACTTATAAACTTCAATGAAAATTGTTTTTTACCTCTAAACCTGGCTGCCTGCAAACTCAAGATCTGAATGCAGAATTGGACAGTTCTCTGGTATATTTTCACTAGCCCAATTCAGCAATTGGAGCAAGGAGTAGGAATCAGGAAACTTAGATTCTATATAGATTTTTCCACTGGCTTGCCATGTAATCTTGTTGGAAATATTTAGGCACTGATCAGCATGGACAAATGCTTATGCATACATACTCCACACCATGTGAAGTAAGACTCCACTAAAGCCAACTGGGCTGCATGCAAGCTATAGGTGGTCCAACCACACAGATTGGCTTGCAAGATTGGGGCCTTAGTTTCTGTCTGTTTTCCCACTTATAAATGGGTGTAATAATTTTCACCTCTATAAAGGCTTTTAAGATCCTCACATGAAGGATACTACTGTATGTAAATATAAACTCATGTTAACACTTTTTGTAAGGATTTTCTTTGGTTAACTGGGGTATATTTGCTACCTTTTTCAAATGAAAGTTCCTTAGAAAACAATTTTCATAAAGAGTTTCATTAATGAAAGAAATAAAATGGAGGTGCATTTGTTAGATTTATAGTGCAGATAAATGTATGTTTAAGCATGTATACATGTGTAGTTTCACACTTAGTACCCTTTAAAACAAATATAACGCACTGTACTATTCTATTTTCAGATGTTTGGCTGTTATTTCCAAACTAACTTTCTACAAACATGCCAAAAGCATTAGTTTTTAATAAGGACCAACATAGCAAACTGAAAGTATACAAGTGGGTCTGAAATATCTAAAATAAAAACAATTTAAACCCTCCAAAATATTGAAAAAAAGACAGTGAAAAAATATATGTTTGCCAAAATGTTGCAAGAGAAGTTTCAGCACAGAGAGTAAGTTTTCGACACTTGTAAGATCCTGAAAAGGATTCAGTGCAACCGTGGTCATCATAACAATAGCATTGCTAGTAGCATTGCTAGTGTGACGCCATCATTATTACTTACTGAAGATACATAAAATGCCACAGGATCAAGCAAGGCATGCTGAGGTAGGAAAGAATTAACACTGTCACTCAGAGACCCTGGAACATTTAAGCAATGAGAAGTTGTAAAGCAAAAAGTTTAAGTAATGGTTAATATAAACTACTCAACCATTAGTACAAATTTTAAAAAAATTACTGATACTTACTTCGGACTTCAAATTGATAATATTCCTTGGTTTTCAGCAATGAGTGAGAGAAACAGTGCCAAGGAAGCTGCTTTCGGAGTTGAGGCAGCACATAATGGGTTAAAAATCCTACTGAGCCCACCAACGCATACAAAATGTAGCTAAGGACAGGCTAAAGAAAAAGCAAAGTTGAACAAAAGATAGGTTCTCAGTCTTATAAACAAAAAGCAAATCAGTTAACAACTTGATGTTTTCTATAATCTTTATCAATCAGCCTGTAAAAGCATGTCTGGACTTCAATTCCCCTTTTAACATGAGAAAGTATGTCAACTGTAAGAATGTAAAATAATGAGAGTTGCCTCAGAGGATAACACTTCTAAGATAGACAGATTATTCTACTTTTGCTCTTCCCTGAAGACTGGGTTGCTACCTTTTCTTCTATAGTATTGCTGATCTTCTTTCATAGACAGTTGGTTCTGATTCTTCTGCGTTTCATCTCTAAAATGGCAAAACTATTATCCTTGAAGGAGGATTTCTGCTAGATAAAAAGGAGGTGCAAGTGCAGAAGAGATTGATTCTCATTCTGGATTATATTTTTAAGATTTCTCTTGAAGAAGAGTTGAATAGCACCCTCTTACTGAAGTATACCCTTTACATACAGCAATATAACATCACCGCCATGCATGAGCGCACTGCTGTTCAAGAATTTTACAGCAACACTCACTATATGTGAACACAGTATCTTTAGAGACATGAAAACAAGTAGGAGTCCCATGGCACTTTAAAGACTAACAGATTTATTTGGGCATAAGCTTTCATAAGCCCATAAAAGCTTATGCCCAAATAAATCTGTTAGTCTTTAAGGTGCCACCGGACTCCTCGTTGTTTTTGTGGATACAGACTAACACAGTTACCCCTCTGACATTTAGAGACATGGGTATGCATTTTATATTACAGCAGTGCCTACTGCTGAGCTAAATTGGGGTTATGAATCATATTTTCATGGGTAGCAAGACGGCTGTGAATTCACAAACTTAAAACTTTTCATATGGGTCTGTCTAGAAGCTCATTTTTAAATGTCTGATGTCTTTGGCCATTTAAAATAAACCTGAGTGTAATAAACTATTTAGTTAACTCAACAGCAGGTAACCAGTTGGGGATGGAGGCCACATTCATCAGGGATAGGTGGAGTTTGGGCTTTCCCTGAAAGGGACATCTGCCTTAGTAAAAACTAGTGTGGACATGGTCATCTCTGCTCAACTAGAAGGACCCTCCATCTGAAAATGTTTAGATTTAAAAATAAACCGACACAAATGCTTAACAAGAGCCTCTCCATTTTTGTAATGATAGAGAGCAATAGAGTACTGGAATTCTTCCAGAATGTATGCCATTTCTTTTCTTCAAATTACTTGGAACAGTGATGCTGGACAAACAAATTAGACATTCTAATTCTTCCAGGTAGCCAAAATCCAGCGTATGTCATCTGTGTAGCAACTTGGCCCATCATATTTGCCCTGGCAATTTGATCTTTTGCTCAGTGTGAAAGTTACATTTGCTTTCAATACTGTAATCAAACTAGACAGTTTTAGAAGGTTTCTCCAGCTACTTAGGCAGCTAGCCTGGTGTGTAAATACCAAATTCCGCCACTGGATGTGCTTAGACAGACTCCTTCACCCACACAAATCCTGTTGCACAATGTGACCTTAAGTCACATCAAGTTGAAAATATTTAAGGGTATTCTGAAGCATATGCTAATGATAGCTAGGCTGATAGGTGGAACTTAGAAAGCAACTGTAAGGAAAGGTCTCCTGACCCCTTGATATCCTGCAAGGAACCATCCCTCTACCCCCTACTTCCATCCCATGGGAGATGGACACTGTCTAGGAGCGACAACTGGACACAATAGGTGAAACCCCTTCGAATCTTTTTGTCAGTTTACTTTCTCCCTCCTCCAGAATGAGCCTGTAAGTATTTCTGTGGGTGGGTAGAGCAAAAGAAAGGCACTTTATCGAAAAAATTGGAGCGCCTAGATAGAGAAGTAGGAGTGGGGAGGAGGGGAAGAAAAGGGAGAGGAATATTGGGGACACAAAAAAAATTGAGATTTAAAAAGGTCTTCACGGCAGGTATTAGTCACACTGTATGTCTGAATAGCACCTAGTGTAAGTCATGCCCCAAGCCCAAATGGGGCCATTGGGTACAACCATAAAAGAGTATTAAATAGTAGCATTAGCAAAAAGGCATCTACAAGAAAAGAGGAAGTACAGGTATTTTATAAATTGTGAGGCATAATGCAATAACTTACCTGCAAAACTGTGAATACTGTACTGACATGAATTGCAAAATAGAGTACACCAATGACGAGGCACACTATCAGGTCAGATTGTAACCGTTCATTCTATGGAATAAAAAGAAAATAGTTTGAGAGAACAAATGTTGGTACTCTTCTTCCAGTCCCAGGGTCACCTCCACTTACCTCTTTGGTTAGTTACAGGAATATGGGGAAGCGATTGTCAAAAGAGTTCAGCATTGACCTAAATTTGCTTCCACTGAAGTCAACTGAACTTTCCTCTCTAATTTTGACAGCAGCAGCTGTTAGATAAGTGCTTTCAAAAATCCCACCATTTTTATTTCCCAACTCCCAAGAGAAGACTGCAACAAGCACCAGTGCATGGAAGATAACCCTTACTTACCTGGTTTTGATCAAGAGCATTTGCCCAAATGATTTAATTTAAAACATCTAATCACTGCCATTGGTGAAAAGTTAATGGACAAAACACTTTCATTCTAGATATTCTTCCCTTCCAAAGTTTGAGCCTATTGCCTCAATGTATGTAACTGAATTAAGAGCTTTTAAGGCCAGAAAGAAACACTGATCTAGTCTGTCCTCCTGCATAACACAGGCCAAAGATTTTCACCCAGTAATTCCTGTATCTAGTCCATAACTTCTTGCTGTGCTAGAGCATCTCTTAGAAAGATGTGATCATGTTTTAAAAAGACTTCAAATGAAAGAATCCATCACATTCTTAGGTAAATTTTTCCAATGGTTCATTACCCTTGCTATTAAAAAAAACAATAACGCCCGCACATACATTATTTCTTTTCTGAATTTGTCTAACTTCAATTTGCAACCATTGGATCTTGTTATGTCTTTGTCTGCTAGATTAAAGAGCTCCATACTATCTATCAGTAAATCTTCTCCCAATGCAGGTACTTTTAGAACACAATTAATCTTCTATTGGATAAATTAAATAGACTAAGCTTCTTAGGTTTCTCACTTACCGCTTGTTTATGTGAAACAGGGTAACAACTGGATACTGTTATTTTCACAAGCATTTACAGTGGATTTACTCTAGGTATCCAAAGAATGTGATGATAAAATTAAGTCAACAGAGCAAGTCTCCAGTGTTACTAGAAGCAACTCATTCTTCATTAAAAAAAACGCACCAGCTTTCCTTAGTTTTTAGTTTCTGTTTGTGGGCTGGATTGCCCAAAGCTCTTGTTTATCCAAAAATACTGAGTTAACATCTTTTGGCAACTATCACTCTTTTCCACTTGAGCCTTCATACACACACCAGGTATCACTGTGTTTATTTGGGTACATATTAAATTATGAACATGAATTACAGAACATCATCAATTATCCTTCACTGCTCTATCATTTGGGAGTTCTGGCCTTCTTAATTGTATCTCTTTTTTGATAGCTTATATTGTCAAGGCACTGGTAATACTTTTTCTCAAGGCTGTGCATTTTTAATTGGGTGTATAGCTAAAGATACAGTGTCGTTTCAATACAGATAGTCAATGAAGCAACAGACTCAGCATTTTATATTCAAAGTGGAAATGCATTCTAAAGGTAGATGCAATTGGTCTTCTGAATGTAAAATTTCGACTCAAATACCCATTAGCATTAACTCAATCCTTAAGGAGTTATTTTTCACCGTGTTAAATATAAGTAACTAAAATTCTTGAAGTCAAATGAAAGTCAATGGGACTTGAATGCCTTACTCCCTGAAAGTCCCAGCCCTGGACTGCAGAGTATATAGTGCTAACAAATTCCAACTAACTCAACACTAAACTAGTACATACTCTATTGGCCAGGATTCAGTATATGTCTGGGTTGAGTTTTACAAAAAGCCAGCCTACTTACCACTGAATTTCTAAGTTTTTCAGGTAAAGGATCTTTGACTTCAGACAGAGGATCCTCTGGGTTTTTGTCTTCGGAATTAGGAAAAATTTTTGATTGTACTAAAGAGCTAAAAAGATGCAAAGCAAGAATTCACTGTGATAAATAAATTGATTTGGGTGGGTTTAGAAGAGGTAACAAAATAAGAGGCCTATTACAAATTAATAGAACATAAGCGGTCCCGATCTGCTATCTTTTGTGACTCAACTTACTTAAAGGAGTTTAGAAATCTCAACAGGTATATAAAGGTAAGCCTATCTGTTTGCCTCATCTCTCTTTTACTGCAAGGAAAAGCTCAATAAAATCTGTTCAGATTTTCCACCCCCACCCCACAAGTAGTCTCTGTTGGTCCAAATGCAAAATAGGCAAGCAAGGATTCTAGTATTAACTAAAGCTCTAACAGAGTAACCCACACTCCTTTAATTTGTAGGGCCATATTGACCAAGCAGCCAAACTCTTAGTATATGCTACTAGTAATAAAGCATGATATGGCCACGTTTAGAAGCTTTTCAAAGTATTTTTATGGCCTCTTTACCAATAGTATCTAAGTGGCTCACAACCTTTCATGTATTTATTCTTGCAACACCTCTATGAAGTAGGTAAGTATAATTATCCCTATTGCATACATAGGGAATTCAGACAGCGATAAAGGGTACGTCTTCACTTACCGGAGGGTCCGGTGGCAGGCAATCGATGTTCTGGGATCGATCCCGGAAGTGCTCGCCGTCAACGCCGGTACTCCAGCTCGCCGAGAGGAGTACGTGGCATCGACGGGGGAGCCTTCCTGCCGCGTCTGGACCCGCGGTAAGTTCGGACTAAGGTACTTCGAATTCAGCTACGTTATTAACGTAGCTGAATTTGCGTACCTTAGTCCGAAGTGGGGGCTTAGTGGGGACCAGGCCAAAGTAACTTGCCCAATGTCACAAAGGAAGTTGTGGCAGCATAGGGAACTGTACCTGGGTTTTGAGCGTTCCCAACCAGCATCCTAAGTACCAGACCATCACTCATCCCTCCCTTTTGTTTTCCACAGGGTTGGACCAACATCAGTTTCAGAGGTACTACTGGGTTTCTACTAATGATCACAATGTATCTCCTTTGAGAGTTGCCTTGAGGACAGATACACAGTCAGACACTTACAAAAGTACAGAAGGGTCACTACTTTGTCTGCTGAGATGATAGGATAACGCTACTAACAAGCCACAGAATATTGAGAAGAGGACTGGAATATGCTGGCCATCCCAAGAATCCTGGGGACAGAAGAATTAAATTTTAACAGAAAGACAAGGATATATAAAATCAGTATCACAAATCAGAAAACGTGTAAAGTAATAAGAAAAAAGAAAGATGAAAAAAGTCATATGCTTTTCAAAATAAAGGTATTTTGTTAAAATGTTCACTTATACTTTCTGTAAGTTAAAGCCTTTAATCAGTTTTTATTCCTGTTAAATAAAGACTTGAACTGTCTCCTGTTCAAGTCAACGGAAAACTCCTATTAACCTTAATGATCATGTCCTAAGAGTGCTACCGTCTGATCAAGCATAAGGTTAGAATGCCCATGTTCATACACTTTATTTGTATAATTAGTGCTTATTTCATAAATATCTACGTATTCGCTTCTAGTTTGCCTATAACCATGTTATGTAAGTGGTGAATACCATATGAACACTATAATAAATTGTTTTCAAACTTTCCCTTGTGGTACTTGTTGACACACTGGGACCAGATCTTCTTGGAGTTGGATTGCTTGGGAATGCAGCCCAAACCTGGTAGTAAACTCCATCTAAGGCTATAATAAATTAGTGTGCGTTTACTATGCTGCATCACTTGGGTTCAAAAGTAATTCACAATGAATCCTCATTTTGGTTTTAGAAGACTGCAATAGTTTTATTATTTGAAGTTTATTTTACAAGTACCACACAGTCGAATGTAATTTACCCATGTAATTAAATGTTCAACAATTTTAATGTACTGTACGTACTATTACCACATACCGCATGATCATAATCCCTTAAAAATTATTCAAATTGAAGTTCCATTCTGAAAATTGACTATGTAAAAAAGTGTCACCTTCTTACTCAATAGAACTAATCCTTTTGTAACGTTTGCTGACTTTAGATGAAAAAGTATTTATTCTTTTACTCCTACTATGCTGGATCTGCAGGGATCAGATTGATTTAACAAAATTTTGTTCTATCTTGTATATCAACTGATTTGTTTACTATGATCTAATCAGTTACACCCCTGCAAAGATACTGAAAATGATTGCGGATCTATAGGTTCACCGAGGGCACAATTTGGCTAGTAAATCTTTCCATCATCACAAGTAATAAAAAGCTAGGTTGACTCTCAGAGCCCAGGCTGAGCATGCAGGACTGACTGTTAGAAAAAGTCATTTTACTTGTAAACTGAGCACATTTGACCTAGAAATCAATGACACTACCCACAAACATGGAAGTCAGGGTGTCATTTTTATATAAATTGTTTTTCAGAGTAAAACTGTACTTTGAACAAGTATACATTTTTCTTTGTTCCCTTGCACTTGTCAGCTGCCTCTCAATCCCTCTCCCATAAACAGATATTCACCACATCAGCAGAGCAAACTATACCCTGCTTTCTTTTCAAAATTAGCATGTAAAAATATTTTATTTCTAATTTGCATCATCGGGAGTGAGTTTTCAAATTCAACCTTTTGGATGAATTAGGAAAAACACCAACGCATGAAGACAGTGCAAGTAGTTGACCAGCTGTTATGTGCCCCACACAAGAATCTGTGCAGAAAATAAATTTAAGGGAGATGGGGAGAGCTTCACTGGACACGAGTGCGTATTAGATTGTTACATGATCTTATGAAATTAAACATATGGCAAAGTAAGTGTAAAACCTTACCAAATCAGAATGGTAACACTTTATACCCACTTTTCACAAATGTAAATAAGTAGACAAAAGGGAAAGGCAGAGGAGAATCAAATCCTAAATATTTATTTATATACTACCAATGTACTGCTCACCTTCAGGGCACCATAACACAATCCATACAATAATGCTACTGCCACAATACTACAGATGAAACTGTAAAGAGCTGCAAGCAGGCTTGTAGTGGCTGGAAGTAAAAAGGGGGGGGGGAAGAGGGAGAAAAGGATCAGCTGCACAAATTTGAAGACATAAGACTTTTTAAAGTTGACTGAACAAAAAAACTACAAAAATTGCAACACTTCGTTGCTTCAATACCTGCTCAGATGTTAGAAAAATTCTAACAATTCCTACTTTGCAAATACAGTCTCTCTCTCCCACACAAGTTATTTTTTTAACTGAGCATGATTTACATGTTTTGTTTACCATTTATTCAACAGCACTGCCTTGGGAATAGTTAACTATTGCTGCAGCAAACGCGGTAGCTGAAAGCTAACACTATGTTGGACCTATGTGATTAATCATCTTAATTCTCAGCAATAAATCAGGGAATCTCTCTCTTTTATAAACAAAATATAAATTTAGAAGCTGGAGGAAATTTGACACTTGATACTCTTATGGAAGGTTAAATTCAGAGCCCTGCATAGTTGATAGCACTACTAACTTATATAATCTGTTCTCATTTTGGTTTTCGTTGATGAATATTTCTTGCCAAAAAATGTTTTTGAAGCACATCACTGAAAAAGTTAAGGTGGGCAGCTAGTATTGAACGCATATGTTTTGGGATAAGGAGATTAGGTAACACAATAGGTGAGCTTGGTAATGAAGTGATGAGTGAGATATTTTCAAATCCTAGTGAAAGTGCAAGTCAACACTGCATCAGGAGCACTGCATGACTGAAAGTGTCTGCTCACAAATCTGAGAACACAAGGATGCTGCAGGAAAGGTATTAATTTAAATGTATACCTAATACAGTAACTCCTCACTTAAAGTCGTCCCAGTTAACGTTGTTTTGTTGCTGATCAATTAGAGAACATGCTCATTTAAAGTTGCGCAATGCTCCCTTATAACGTTGTTTGGCAGCCGCCTGTTTTGTCCAGTGCTTGCAGAAAGAGCAGCCCCTTGGAGCTAGCTGGTGGGGGCTTTGAACCAGGGTGGACCGGCTCCCTGCTCCCTTAAGTTCCCTGTGCGGCAGCTGCCCAGCAGGCTATCAATTGCCGGCAGTTCAGCTGTCCCTCCCCCCATGCCATGTGCTGCCTTGAAGCTGCTTCTGGGAGCCTTCTGCTTGCTGTGCAGGGGAGGGGAGGAGATGAGGGGTGCTAATGTCAGGGTGTCCCCCTCCGCCCTGCTCCTGCCCCCCGCTTACCCCATCTCCATAGAGCAGGGACACACACAACAGGGCTCAGAATGGAGAGAGCTTGCTGATCTACTTAAAAAGGCAATGTACTTAGAGTGGCAACGAGCATCTCTCTCCCACACACACACACACAGGGTGTGTGTGTGTCTCTGTCTCCCATGCTGTCTCCCCACCCTCCATTTGTGCTGCCTTGTAGAGTGTGAGGCTACATTAACAACCATGTGTTAACCCTTGAGGGCTCAGCCAAGTGCTATTTCATCATTTAGCAGTAAGGCATTTCCTGGGAAATAGCCCACTCTCTGACTTCCACCTCAACCAAGCTTCACAATCATCATTGCTGTGTACAGTATTAAATTGTTTAAAACTTAGAGAGAGAGAGAGAGAGAGAGAGAGAGAGAGTGAGTGAGTGTAACCTAACCTCCCCTATTTACATTAATTCTTATGGGAAAATTGGATTTGCTTAACATTGTTTTGCTTAAAGTTGCATTTTTCAAGAACATAACTATAACTTTAAGCGAGGAGTTACTGTATTTAAACTGTGCCCATGAACCCTCACAGATACAGGTACACTGAAGATGTTTACATCCTCGCCACAACTAAAATTAGTCAAAGAAATGTACTGGGCACGGGGCTGCTCTTTTGCATTCCCTGGCCCTGAAGAGAGTACAGTATGCATAACTTATCTGAGATGAAAAGAAAAGATCTCTTAGCAGTGCTCAACAGTTACGTAACAAGCTAATTAAGTAGCTATGTTGATGGATTTAAAACCAAGTTTGGCCCTGGTCAGATGTGGATAAGAGTAGGAAAACTTTAGGATGGATAAGTGAGGGAGAAGCAGTAAGCAATCCTTAAGTAAGGTAGAGCACAACAAGGAGATGGGGAGGGAATAAGGAGTTCTCAATACAGGTACACTTTCACCTGCCTTGAAGTGGGAACTGCAAGCGCTCTGATATTATAAAGATGTCACAGTTCTACATATCTTAGGCATTCATGATCTGCTTTTTACGATCGTATCTAGATACCAAACACAACAATTGAAGGAATATTCTTCTGTGAATGGACCATTTTTCTGCCCCCCACCCAAGTACAAGTCTCTTATTGGATGTACATTTGGTAGGTTTTTAAAGGGAAGTGAACAGTTTTCCTTTTCTCCCCTGCCCCAGAATTGAATTTTCTACCAGCAAGTTATTTTGCAACTTTTTGAAACAATAAGCTCTGACATACGTCTCTTACTGTAAAAGCACAAGTATTTTACACTGTGAAAGGAATTGCTCTTTGTTACAGAACTGTACTACGTGAATGAGTATAGGTTCTTTTCACTGACTTCAGGAGGTTCTGTATTTTAAGCCCAGACCTAGAAATTATGTTACTAAATAGACTTTTAAATTACATTATTAATTTGATTTGGAAAATGGTAGCAGTTGTCTGGTCTAATACTTCCCTCTATCTTTGACATAAAAGCTGCACTCACCGTTGCCACCGAAGACATGAATATCCAGCTGTTCACAGAGGTACATCACAAATGTATTCACCTGAGGCAGGAGACCAATGAAGAATACTATAGGGAAACACAGCGTAAATACTACGGAAAAGAAAGGTGAAAAAAGTGAGTATGGAAAATCTGATATACTGCAATACTCCTCATAGTTTCTTTAAACTCTGTGATATATGTCAAACAAGATAGAATCCAACATTACTATGGCTATACTATATGGACTTTCTAACAGTTTCCAATTATATTAGACTTCACTTTAACTTCCACCTCCAACTTAGATTAGTCACAGCATTCCAACAGTCAGAGGGATAAGTACATCTTCGCTGACTCCCAATTTAATCACCAGTGAAATCTGTGTGAGCCAGTCTAACATGACTGGACTTTTATATCACAAGCTTTTCATTTTCACATAGTAAAGATCATGGAAGAGGGTCTTCAGGTATAAAGTCGTGTAAATTTTTCACTCACTGGAATGAAGGCTCTCATGCCTCTCATCAGATCAATTGTAGCACTCCAGGGGGGAAGTTCTGGCCACATTTAACTCAACTGGGCCAAAATTTCACCCTGGCTTTTATTGTGCCACCATAGGTTTGTTGAACAATCAGAAGAACCTCACTGCAACTGATAAATAAGTTTACAAATTGAAGAAGAGAAGATGTTTGTTTCTTTAATTCTAGTTTACCTCCATCCCTGTCTCCTCCCTCCCCATCCCCCAAGATGGAGGGCAACCATTCGATTAGACATTACACATAGGTTATATATGCTTTTCCACCCCAATAGAGACATCTTAAGCTCCTTCTCTCCCATCTTAGTTCAGACTATCTGTATCAAACTGTTGTAGCACTGTTCTCTGACAGACATTTGGAGTGGATTTAGACTATGAACCAGGTCCACAAGTCCCACTTGGTGGCCAAATGATAACAGATGTCCTAGTTGAGCTCTCATTAGTCTGATGCCAGCACATGTCAATGAAACCAATCAACTCTGAGGTTTGTCTTGCCCTGCGTCTGTGTTCTCTGGCAAACAAGTCTTACTTCTCCAGGCGTGAACGAATTCTGGTGGTCTTGTGGTTCAGATCTGTGCTCTTTGCTTCTCCTTAGCAGTTTAAGTTTGCCACCAATGTACAGTTCTTTGTGGAATGCAAAACATTTTGTGAAACAGTGCCCTCAGTGTTGTTACTAGCTGCTTTGAAGGCACTTTCTCTATCTGAAATAAATTAGTGTTAATTGTTCAGAAAGAAAAGAAGAATTTAGAGGTGATGCACTGTTCACTGGGTTTTATGAGCACAATTATCAACAAGTACAAATTGCATGGGTTGAGACAAGTCTACCTGAGCAGAATATTGGAAGGAAAGGATTAAGAAGTAGATTTTTAGACAGTAGAGAGAGAGTTAAAGTACATTGAAAGCTATCTCAAAGATGGACAGAGCCTGGAGAAGATACCATTGCCAATCATGCTGACCAATATTGTCTCATTGTTTACTTGTACTCCCCAGACTGTCTGTAGCTATCTGCTGCCTCTTGTCTTATAGAGTGTAAGCTCCCTCGGGTAGGGACCACATTTGCACAGTGCCTAGCACAATGGGGTCCTGGTACATGACTAGGGCTCCTACACCCTACAGTAATACAAATACAAATAATAAACACACCACCACCAACAGTGATACACTTATTTTAAATTCCTAGCGGTTTGAGAGGGGAAAATTTTCACACTCCAAAGCTCTATTATGGACACCAGAAAGCCTAAAGCTACTCTCTCAAATGAAAGGATAGTGAACTGGGGTCAGAATGTAGTGCTGCAACACTCTGACACAGAGATCTGGACCTGAGATTTAGATAATAAAAGCCTAAAATGCCTCCATTGTGGTGGAATAGCCAACTCTAACCGATGGTTAATATAATATCCCGGTTATTGGATGTTCATGTACAAGAAAGTAACTCACCTATAACTAAGTCCCTGGCGGACAGCAGCAGCAACGGGTTGGTGAAAACCACTCCATACAACCTGAACCTTGTTGTAGATGTATTTCTGCTGCCATAATCCAACAACCATATAAGACCACAACACAAACAGAAATAAACAGGCCTACTATAGGCTATGATACGATTATGACCCTGAAAATGATAGAAGATTTGTTTCATTACTGGATAGAAATGTGCTCCTCACATTTATAATGATAAATTCACATAACCACAAATTTTAATTTTTGTCCATCCTTTTCTTAAAAGCCCTCTCCCATAGTTTGTCAACATCTCTTAAAGAATATTTAAGTAGATCAAGGAGTTTTTATAATCTGTCTTATATTGCTGTAAAAACAGGGACACTTATGGATCCAATGTTCAATGCCTTTCTAGACTAACAGATTTACCTTTATTCTTCATCAGGTTTTTAAACATTCCTTACTGAGATATTAAAACAATAGACTATGCTCCAAGTGTTCTTGTAAACAAAACTGAAAAATGTTTTTGTTTTTATTAGATGTATACCTCAAATTAAGAAACATTTTGTATTTATTGGTCAGATTTTGCTATTGCTAAAAAGCTAGACTGTTAGATATGTAATAAAAAATACAGTAATCACCACCTACAATACTGTACATAGTTTCCTTAAGAGGCCTGATATAGTTTCTCACCTCTGGCTTAGGTCACAAGTAAAATAAACTTCTGTCACACCGATCGAATACATGCTTAATAAAATTTTCTGCTCTCAGTCTTCAACAGTAACAATCTGAACTCTTTCCATTTTCAAAAGTGCTTTATAACTAGTCCTCATAATACACCTGAGAGTTAAATAGTCACAATTTTAGAGATTGAAAAACTACAGCAAAGAGGTTGTGACTTGCCCAACTCACAGAAAGCTATAATTGGAATTAAATACTCAAATTTCCCAATCCTGTACAATAACAGAAGTCTTTCTTCCCAAAGATGGCACTTCTCCCCAAATGCTAAGGACTCAGATAAAGAGATTTAATCCTTAATGGTGGACGTGCTGGACCCACTAGGGCACTGAAATGGCATACGTATTGACTTACATGTCGAGGGGAAGAAGAATCTGGTTGAACACTCTGAAAGTAAAATGGAAAGAGAGAAACATTATTTTGGGGCCTGCTATCTTTAGAACATTATCCCAGGTGGTAACCCTGATTCAAGGTAAGATTCCAGGATCATTATATAGGTAAGATTCCAGGTGTGTCACTCCATCTGTGTATCACTCTGAAACCTAGAATGTCTGTTGAACCAGAGTAAAGCAATGGAAACAGCTTCAAGCATGGTTGAGAGCTCTTTTGGTTCAGAATATCACCAGTTGCAATCATACTGGGTTTCACTGTCTGTTACTATCCAGTTTTTAAGTTCTCGGTCATTTTGACTTTATGAATAACATCTGAGAGATAGCAAGGCACATGTCTATGCCATGCCAAGAGTCCTCAACCATTGTGATAGAGGAAACTCAACCGTCACCCTGATTCTACAGCGAATCTGCATGCAACAATTTCATTGGTTGTATGAGGGAGACTACACGGATGGTGGGCTACTTGGCCCAGGTGCTACATCTGAGACACAGCATGGGGCTTTCAGCCACTAGAAATCTGTAACCTTTGTCAGGGCCGGCTCTAGGTTTTTGCCGCCCCAAGCAAAAAAAATTTTGTCTGCCCCCCGTCCCAGCCCTGGGCTCCTTGCCGCACCCCCCTGCCGCTCCAGCCCTAGGCTCTCTCCCCCACCACCCGGCCGCTCCAGCCCTGGGATCTCCCCCTCCCCCCCCCACACCCATCCGCCCCCCCCCCGCACCCTCCTTCCACCACAGCCCTGGGTCACTGTTAACTCGCTCCCAGGGCAGGTCATTCAGCAGGAATTTTAGATGTGCACAGAACACAGACAGGATTGGTTCCCATCTGGTTACAGAACTGCAGTAAAGTGGAACAATTTTCAGCTTGTGTGATTGGAGGATATCTGGATGCATATTATAAGACTGTCCTACATAAATGAGGAAAAGTTGAGGTGCCTTTATTATTCTTTTGTTCCACTCTTTCTTTCTATGGGGAATTTGCCAATGCAATATCACTGTCTTCCTTTTAAACAAACAAACAAAAAAGGCAATGGCTGTTGAAAATAGCAATTCCAGTCCTAATAACCACTGGGAAGCATTTCTTGCTCAATTTTATCCTACTTTTTCTACAGCAAGTTACAGTGGATCAGACACGCTGGTCTGAGGGGCACGGTAAGGGGTCTGGGGGGTTGGAGAAGGGGTAGGGGGTTCCAGGGGGGCAGTCAAGGGACAGGGAGCAGGGGGGGTTGGATGGGGTGGAGGTTCGGGGGGCAGTCAGGGGCAGGGAGAAGGGGAGGTTAGATGGGTCAGGGGTTCGGGGGGGGGCAGTCAGGGGACAGGCAGCAGTTGGATAGGCATGGCAGTCCCAGGGGTTTGTCGGGGAACAGGTAGGGGGTAGGGTCCTAGGGGGGAAGTTGGGGGGGGATCTCAGGAGGGGGCAGTTGGGGACAAGGAGAAGGGAGGCTTAGATAGGGAGTGGGATCCCAGGAGGGGGCAATCAGGGGACAAGGATCAGTGGGGCTTAGATAGGGGGTGGGGTCCTGGGGGGCACTTGGGGCAGGGGTCCTGGGGGGGGTGATCAGGGAGCAGGGGGGGGTTGGAGTTTCTGTGGGGGGCAGTCCGAGGGAGTGATGGTGGCGGGGAGGGGGGGCTACCCTCCCTCCCCATGAAGTGTCCTATTTTTTGAATGTTAAAATATTGTATCCCTACTCACAGGGCAGCTCTCCATTCACAGCAGGCTGCAGCGTGAGGTCTCAGCTTCCTCACTCCCTCCCCCTCTTTCCTGTTGATAGTGGCCAAGGGAATGCTGGGAAATGTAGTTCTTTCCCTGCTCCAGGGCGGGCTCTATAGGCAGGGAGCTAACCAAGGAACTACAGCTCCCAGGGCACCCTGTTGGTTCTTAGCTCCCATGCTGGATCCCTGCCACCCCTGCAAATGGGCTGCCCCAAGCACCTGCTTGCTTTGCTGGTGCCTACAGCTGCCCCTGACCTTTGTAAATATTTACTAGATACCTTGTGAAATGTAAAACACCTGATAGGGACCTGACAGAACTTCCAACACTAACTAATCTGACACTGTGGCACCTTTAAGACTAACAGATGTATTGGAGCATAAGCTTTCGTGGGTGAATGCCCACTTTGTCGGATGCAGGAAGTGGGCATTCACCCAAGAAAGCTTATGCTTCAATACATCTGTTAGTCTTAAAGGTGCCACAGGACTCTGTTGCTTTTTACAGATCCAGACTAACACGGCTACCCCTCTGATACTTAATCTGACACTGAGTAACTTTTTACTTTGGAAATTAAACTTTGACAAGCTTCTTCTCTGCACACATTTTCACTAAGGACTAGCATGCAAAAGCAGTTAACTTCTTACAGCAAGTTTTTGAATCATGAGTAGACAGTTAAATAGAGATTGAGACTCTGGAAGATTCATTTTTACAAGTCTTATAACACAACACAGATTATCTTTAAGTTTTATAGAAGAAATTCTCATGCTAGAGGAGATCCAAATTACTTCTGACCCATTCTTCTTTTCTCAAACTCCCTTTGCTTCTTAGAATGTAAGCAATCTTTTCACCTAACTCTATTTTGGAATGACTTTCTTGGCAATTTGACATCTGGTGAAATGCTACGATATAGAGTAGAAAAAGATATTCCTTTTTCTAAAATAAAATAAATTACAATAAAAGTGTCCTTCAATGTTCTGACCTTCGTTGCCAATCTTTTAAAAATACACCGACAGACTTCTCAAATCAAATAAAAAAATAAAACAACTGACATCTCCACATAATCCCCACACCACCAATACCCAACTCTACCAACACGCATATCTCCAATGGGCCAGGGAGAAAGGATGGGCCCTTGCCATGTCTCTGGATGGGTAACACACTCAGGGTAGGTCTATACTTATCTCCGGGTCCGGCAGTAAGCAATCGATCTTCTGGGATCGATTTATCGCGTCTTGTTTAGATAAATCAATCCCGGAAGTGCTCGCCGTCGACGCCGGTACTCCTGCGGTAAGTTCGAACTAAGGTTATTCACGTAGCTGAAGTTGCGTATCTTAGTTCGAAGTGGGGGGTTAGTGTGGACCAGGCCTCAGGCTATAACAGACCAGAAGGAAGCGAGTTCCAAAGGTCCAGGGTCCTAACAGAACACATTACCAATCACTCCCTTTTTTATAACAATCGGGTTTCAATTCAGTTGTTTCCCCTGACCAGAGGGGAATGTCATGGGCAGAGAGGTTTAGATTTTTATTGTTCCTGTTTAACAAATATATCCAAGTCTACTCCAGTGAAATGACCTTGTGGGGCCTTATTCCAAACTTTAGCAGAAGCCAAAATTTTTGTTTTACAAACTTCTATACAGCTCTCTTTCCAAAGTTCTTGGTAGCCTAAGTACTCAACCTTCACAGACGCCTTTGAACAAGAAAGTTTGTCACACAAGTCCTCAACAGTTTATTTCTATTGTTCAAAACTGTAATTAAAAATGAAGATAAAAAACTAAGGTACCTTGAGTAGTGAGTACTGACAACTGGCTATTACCAGGCAAAACTGGAAGACCCAGATATCCTTGAAAAAGCCCTCTATAAGGAGTACAGAACCCAGGAAAGCAACTAAAATAGCTAGGATGACAGCTAACACATTTTCAAGGATCTCACGATTCCTGTGGGGGGAAAAAAAAGTAATATAAAAAAGCTGGATAGGTTTAGAAGAAATTGGCAGAGAACAGCTAGCAGAGAAGTGTCTAGCAAATAAGATATGCTGCAGGTAGCAAAATGGGCCTGAACTCTTGCATAGTACATATTAGCAAACTGTAATACATATCTATTAACAAAGCTTAGGCAGAAGCTACCATGAGTTCAGTTATTGAGATAAATGGGAATGGGGGCAGCAGGGGACACGATTGCCATCCCAGCAGCCTTTTGATGTACACATGGTACCTTCTGAAGCATATTTACAGTTGATAATAGATGGTGTATAACACAAATTTTCATAAGGGGCTGGAGGGAGAGCCTGGTCTCACCCAGCAGCAGCAGCTCCTGTCCCACACGACTGGACATCTTGCTTTGCCAAGTGCACCATGTTGCAATGCCACTCAGTCAAATTTGGCCCAGCTAAATCTAAATGGCATTCCGACCCCATATACCAGGTTGCAACGCGCAAAATGAGGAACGAGGCCCAGCCCTCTGGCCCAGGGCCGCCACAGCTGGGTAAGTGCAGGGCTGCCTTGCTTTCCAAACCACAACTAAATGACCCATTGCCCCTTCCTTTCCCTCCTCCACCCCCCATTCGACATCCACTGCATGAGTTCAATGAAGGCTGAAGACATTCAGCATCATGAAAAATTGGGCCTTTACAAGCAGCTTTGATGACCTCAGAAAGTAGTTAAATGCTCTGCTAGATGAAGAATGGTGGCCTGTAACATGGGCCTGTCTCAGAATTCCATAAAGGATGCTCAGGAGCCCATCATCACATTAGGGAAGGCAAGAAAAAAAAAATTCTTTAGCCATCTTATTTGTATGCAACATGGTTATTTATTTAACAGGACTGTGTAGTGCAAGAGTTGAAATTATTCTCTCATTCAGTGGCACTAAGCCACTCAATTCAGACTAAGCAAACTACAGGGTAATGCTGACTACCAGAAATAATAGGTGTTTACATAGTTATTATTGCACAGACAATCACGCTGAGGAAAATTTAAAATTACTATTTAAACTTCGATACACTGAACATGGCCAAAAGGGTTCAACAGGTGACACCAAGTAACATGATTTAGCTTTTTCTGCCTATAAGATAACACTCTGGAATTGCTGTCACCTCTTGAATCATACTTGCATAATTTCAGTTTGTAACCATCATTTGGAGTGGTTTTGAAGCTAATGTTATCTTGTACCAAGCCAATTATCTGGTTTTACAGCCAAGTGTGCAACAGCAATCCTTCTCATTCTGTTTTTAAACAGTTCCTAGAGAAGTCACTATCTGGTTTCCATACAAGGTATCTTATATTTGAATCAATAATTTGGAATTTTCCATGTTAACACTAATGGGGGTGGGAGGAAAAAAATAGAAGTTAGCTTTCATAATATTAGTACAATTAAATTTTGTTCGGTTTCTTTTTTCAGTGCTTAATAAATTTATGTCTTGCCAAGGATACATCCATTTGTATTATATGATATATTATTCACAATTTAGATACAAATCTTAATCTTTGCTCCTCTGAGTAGCAATCTGGTAGTACATGAGGATCTCACCTATCAAACAAAGCCAAGAGAGTTAGCCTATCAAAATTAATGCCAATCCACAGCTTGGGTAGGATCCAAAAGCGATAGTATTGTTTAACTTTCTGGGCTGCTTCCTCTTGTGATTGCATACGATCCTGAAGGTCAGGGCTTAGGTCAATGTCTTGGTGCTCCAGCAGATCTGTATCTATAGTTAACAGCCTGTTCAACCTGATCTGAGGAAGAGAAAGCTAAAAAAAAAAAAAAGTATTAAGAGTACTTTCAAGTTATAATTACACTTTCTACTAACTACATCTTTGAAGATTAAGTAGTTTTGGTTTTGAAATACTATTTATTAATTACCACTTATTTTCTCTGCCCATAGACCAATATGTGGGTGGCACCAGCAGAGGTGCATGCAAAGATAATTTGGCATTCTTACTTTTGCAGCATGCAAGTGTCTGCTAAACTAATTATTCTGTTTATCGTGGAAACTCCAAATCTGAAGAGAGGTGAACTAATGAGGCAAGCAAAAGTAATACTTGCCACAGACAGAGACTAATTCTGATTTTAGGTAAGTGGCTAAACATTGACATCTCATGTAGTCAGCTATGCTGCATGCAAACCCATGCTCAACTCGGTGGTTGATTTTGTGAGGCAAAGCAACATACTCATGTTTCAATGAACCGACTTATGCTTAGAGTATTTAATATACACTTAAGTTTTAAACAATAGGGTTTGCTCTCACTAGCAAAGCATTATTCATGATTGGCCATGTGCTTTCCTAACTCTTCCTTCCCCTGCCATTTAATGTCAGAGTTCTTCCCTGAAATCTCAGTAACACCACAGAACACAAAACTATTGATACCTCAGGATACACGTGACTTAAGAGTGAGAAGCAGTGTTACAAAAGTATGTAGTACAAACCCTACTGCCTAAGCAAGTGTGTAAATACTGTGAAAAGGCCAAGCGACATTTTAAAGAGATCCCATTTATTCTTTACGTATAATGCTGTAGAGATTGTAAAAATTATTTTAATATGGAGTTGTAGCTGGCATTTAATTTAAGTTTTTTTTTTTAATTAGACAGACATTGTCAATTTGAACAACAACAACAACAAAAACCAACAACACCTGCCTAAAAATTGAGTACCTAGATAGTTACATCTAAGATTATTGTAAACAAAATAAAAGGTTCTATATTGCAGTTTGGTTACTTTGTACATTCAACAGCTATGTGTGTATAGTCAGTTTCAGAGTTCTCCTATATTGTCTTTTTTTTTTTTTTTAAAGAGGAATTTTCAAAATTCAGACCATACAATTTAAAATGGAGTCCTAGCAGAAACCAGAATTTTTTTCAAGTTAGTTTTTTAAAAGTTGACAGAATCCTTTTAAAGCAATGGGGCTACTATAAGGTGGGTGCATAACTGGCTGGATAACCGTACTCAGAGAGTTGTTATTAATGGTTCCCAATCCTGCTGGAAAGGCGTAACGAGTGGGGTTCCGCAGGGGTCTGTTTTGGGACCGGCTCTGTTCAATATCTTCATCAACGACTTAGATATTGGCATAGAAAGTACGCTTATTAAGTTTGCGGATGATACCAAACTGGGAGGGATTGCAACTACTTTGGAGGACAGGGTCATAATTCAAAATGATCTGGACAAATTGGAGAAATGGGCTGAGGTAAACAGGATGAAGTTTAACAAAGACAAATGCAAAGTGCTCCACTTAGGAAGGAAAAATCAGTTTCACACATACAGAATGGGAAGAGACTGTCTAGGAAGGAGTACGGCAGAAAGGGATCTAGGGGTTATAGTGGACCACAAGCTAAATATGAGTCAACAGTGTGATGCTGTTGCAAAAAAAGCAAACATGATTCTGGGATGCATTAACAGGTGTGTTGTGAGCAAGACACGAGAAGTCATTCTTCCGCTCTACTCTGCTCTGGTTAGGCCTCAGCTGGAGTATTGTGTCCAGTTCTGGGCGCCGCATTTTAAAAAAGATGTGGAGAAATTGGAAAGGGTCCAAAGAAGAGCAACAAGAATGATTAAAGGTCTTGAGAACATGACCTATGAAGGGAGGCTGAAAGAACTGGGTTTGTTTAGTTTGGAAAAGAGAAGACTGAGAGGGGACATGATAGCAGTTTTCAGGTATCTAATAGGGTGTCATAAGGAGGAGGGAGAGAACTTGTTCACCTTAGCCTCTAAGGATAGAACCAGAAACAATGGGTTTAAACTGCAGCAAGGGAGGTCTAGGTTGGACATTAGGAAAAAGTTCCTAACTGTCAGGGTGGTTAAACACTGGAACAAATTGCCTAGGGAGGTTGTGGAATCTCCGTCTCTGGAGATATTTAAGAGTAGGTTAGATAAATGTCTATCAGGGATGGTCTAGACAGTATTTGGTCCTGCCATGCGGGCAGGGGACTGGACTCGATGACCTCTCGAGGTCCCTTCCAGTCCTATAATCTATGAATCTATGAATCAATGTCACTACAAAAGATTTGTCACATCTTAATGATCCATGCAGCTAAGTAGAGACTTAAAGTGTCAATTTGTATTCATAAGGTTTGAGTTTCTCTGAATTTCCTGAATTTGCATAGTTACAAGAAAGGGGAACAGAGGATGGGGCTGCATACACAGGTAGTACCCATCAATCAGTGGGAGCTCTCCCTTGAAAGGATGCGCACAGTGTTTCCAACAGACATCAGGACTGAGCTGTGGAGATCACATAACACTGTGCAGGGCCAGGAAGAAACAGGCTTCTTTCTGCTCTGCACTAAAATTCCAGCCTCTCTGTGGTTTTGGTTACGTGATTTAACAAGTTTCATCATTCAACCATAAGTTGAGTGGATCATCAGAACACTGATTTTTGCGGATTGAATGGTATGGGAATGGTAGAACGCTGAAGGAAGTACACAGGTTAGTTTGGAGTTGACAGTAATATCAGAGATCTGTGTGTCACAAGAACACTGGGAACTGCAGAATTTTTTGCACAGGTACTGTCCGTTCAGTGATTTGGTGTGGGCCTTTGGCTTTACTTAAGTGTCTCACTTCACGCGTTCTAACCTTTGTGCATTAGATCCTGGTGGCAGGGTGTATACCTTGATAAGAGAGTCATGATTGGTTCTGAGGACTGCAGAATAGAAATTCACACCTCCTGTGTCCTACAGATCTTAGAGGTGCATAGGAATGGGGCTCTACCTCAGTACATGCATCAATCTTTTGGTCAGCTTTATGACAACTGTCAGAAGAACCCCTAATTCCAACATGTTTTATGATCAAATTATACAAATTGAAGATCATATTATAGTTTGTTCAATTTTAAAAGGTGTAGATTATTCATGTAGTTATGTTTGTAGATGAATTTAGCTTTAAAATTTGCATGTATATATGTTTGAAGGCACTGCAATACTGAATATGAGCTCCTTCCAAGTCAAAACAATTGCTTTTTTAAAACTGGTAGAACAAGGTAAGGTGGATCAGTGCTCTAAAAATGTGCATGCAAATAGGCACAAGATTGCTTTATCATACAATTAAAAAAACAACTTACTAGATCATGTGGATAAAAGCGAACTGAGGTAGAACTTGATACATGAGAGTCCGTGTCACTATAGGAACAGAGAAAATACTTTAAATTAATGTTACATTTGACTTCAACAAGCCACTCCAGTGTATTAAAATGCCTGAAGTTTTATTTTCCCCCAATGCAAGACCAAACTTTTAGTGTAAGTACCTTCATTCCTTTTTGTAATTTCTTAGACTTCACACTAACATATTTTAAACAAATAAGTATTTGCATTTTAAGATGCTTCTTACATGTCAACCAAGAGTGACAACAAATCTTACCCATATATTGAATGGCAAAGAGCTCATATGTGACAGTATCTGCTACAATCACAACAACAAAGACACACTCTTCTTCCTCACCTCTACCATATAAACTACACCTTGTCACAGATCCCTGGATTGGCTAGCAGTTCTTGACACAGAAGGAATCATCTCATTTCCTGTTGCCTGAGTGAACCCTTTTTTAAACTTGTTAGCCCTCAGAAGATGAGCACTAGTCATGCCTTAATGAAAATCTGAGTATTTCTCCTTTGGGCTCACAAGGTAAGAGAATCTGGTGGACTTCTGCTTCTACCTCCATCTCTCTCTCTCCCATTTCTCCTGCACCTCAACATTGTTGAGGATTGTTATATAGTTAGGGTAAAATTAAGCAACATAGGAGTCTTACCTTCATTGAAAGTGACTTCTATAAAAACTAAAACACGGTTGAAAAATGTAACGTAGGCATTTTTTAAAATATTACCCTCAATCTCTAGTTAGAAGTTCAAACAAAGTTATCCCACCATTTGCACTCATTTTAGGCCAGATTGCTTTTAATGGATTCCAATATCAAACCCTTGCTTCTCACAGCAATGTTAAATTTATAGCAAGAACTTGGACAATTAATTTCATGTAAATGTAGTATGCAATATGATGTCAGAATTACACCAAGTTTGAACACATTTCCTTTCCCCCCCCCTCACTCAGATACAAGGTATCTTAATTTTGCATTTTATCAAAATTCAGAGGGTGTTTTAACAGAGTAAGCAGAAGTGTAGCTACCCAGATTTTTTTCTAGTTTGTGCCGGCCCCTATCATATGCTGTTTCTGACCATTAGACCATGGTCCTCATTGTAAGAGTAAGCAATGTGAAATAAGCAACAGAGGGTCCTGTGGCACCTTTAAGACTAACAGAAGTATTGGGAGCATAAGCTTTCGTGGGTAAGAACCTCACTTCTTCAGATGCAAGATTCTTCTTCCCTTGCATCTGAAGAAGTGAGGTTCTTACCCACGAAAGCTTATGCTCCCAGTACTTCTGTTAGTCTTAAAGGTGCCACAGGACCCTCTGTTGCTTTTTACAGATTCAGACTAACACGGCTACCCCTCTGATACTTGACAATGTGAAATAAGTTGTAGTCTTTAGTTTAAAATGAAGATTAAGTCATTCTGCAGGACTTTTTCAGTTAATTTTAAAGCCCACACCCAAAAGCCATAGACAAGTTACACTTTAGATTGGAAAACATGGCAAAGCACACATGCAAAAAAGCCTGCTGAAAAAGTTCTACTGTCAATTAGAAGAATTTACCAAAGTCCAATTTAGTTAAGGCACTCTGTATGTGGATTTTTGGGTTTGCAGTTGACTGCAAGTTCAGGCCAATGAGATTCCACTGCTCTGGCAAGCAATGGCCAATATAGCTAGTTGTGTACTCCCTGCAGGCAAAGGGTGGGAAGGAAAAAACACAACACCTCCTGCATCCTCCCTTTGGATTTAATAGCAATCTGAACAGGACTGAGTCATTTATAATTGGGCCATAGTGGTGTTGTTCCTCCAAGTGCCCAACCACTCATTACTCAACAAGCCTCACCTATCTGCACTTGTTCACCAGCCTCAATTCCTTCAGCTCAGTGAGGCTATCCTACATTTGTAGAATGTAGAATCAGTTTTCATTTTGCTTTTTATAAAACTGCAAAATTCAGTAATTACCATAAGTACAGAATGAAGCTTCTAGTGTATGTGTTCCTGCACAGAGAAGCTGGCCAAAAAAAGTGAAAGCAACTCTGGACAATTCATCCCATAACGCTATAGTCAGAAGACTTATTCTACACCAGGGGTAGGCAACCTATGGCATGCGTGCCAAAGGCAGTACATGAGCTGATTTTCAGTGGCACTCACACTGCCTGGGTCCTGGCCACCGGTCCGGGGAGCTCTGCATTTTAATTTAATTTTAAATGAAGCTTCTTAAACATTTTAAAAACCTTATTTACTTTACATACAACAATAGTTTAGTTATATATTAGAGACTTATAGAAAGAGACCTTCTAAAAAACGTTAAAATGTATTACTGGCACGCGAAACCTTAAATTAGAGTGAATAAATGAAGACTCAGCACACCGCTTCTGAAAGGTTGCCAACCCCTGTTCTACACTATGCCAATGCATTCAGTGTATGGAGATTTTGGTGCAGCTAGGAGGTAAGTGTTTAAAGTCTCCCAAAAGCTAGACTAATTGTACCTCTCAAAATTACAACTACCCACAGAAATGAGAAGGTTGAAAGTTAATACCTCAAGTTAGATTGGGTCAGTTCATACTGCTCTTGGGTGCGAATCCCACTGCTTTCTCTACAGCTGTGTAGGGCCCTCTTAACAAGACCACTGCTATTAAAATGTACACTGCATAGGGGCAAGATCTGGCAGGCCCATGCAAGGAATACACAAGTTTGTGTCCAAGGTCAACTCCATAGGAGGTCCCTGTGTACTGTTGCATAGCAGGGATTTGGAGTGGTGTCTCTTGATCCATGGCTACATGGATCCAACAGTTGTTTGCAGGGACAGCTCCAGGCACCAGCACAACAAGCGCGTGCCTAGGGTGGCAAGCTGCGGGGGGCGGCCTGCCAGTCACTATGAGAGCGGCACTGAGGCAGGCTTCGGCGGCATGCCTGTGGGAGGTCCGCCGGTCCCGCGGCTTCGGCGGCGGGTACACCGAAGGCGCGGGGGCGGCGGACCTCCCACAGGCATGCCACCGAAGCCTGCCTCAGTGCCGTGCTTGGGACGGCAAAATACATAGAGCCGCCCCTGGTTGTTCGCCCATGGGCACAAGTGATGGAGATTACTTCAATCCTGATGGTGGAGTAGTAGGCCCAGAGCAATTCTGCTGCACTTAAGTGGGAGATTGAGAATTCTTCTAGCACCAGGAAAACTTCCCAGTGCCCAGCCTGCTTTTCAGGCTATGTTTGCAGGCAGGCATGTTACACTTCTCTACACAGTTTCGGACTATCTGCACACTCAAGAACACAGTACTATCGATTTACATTTGCTTCACAATTGGAAGTTCATTTTGCAGCCCTAATTGCTAAATTTTATTTATCATCATATGCTCTGCAGAAACTGATAGTAAGTTCCCCAAGGGGAAAAAAAAAGTTTTCTACAGACTATATGGAAGTGCATTTGTCAACCCTTGAGTGAACACATTTACTATTATTTGGAATAGCAATAATTTTCCAAAGTATTTGTTACTTTAATGTTGTTTTCTGCTAAACTTGTTCAGATTTCACAATAGTAAAGAGAGACCCAGGATTAAATTTTTTATACTTCAAGGTCTTCTATAGCTGAAATTAAATGCTTGTAACTATACTGCAGATAAGATAAGAAGCCTTCTGACTGGCCTTCACACACACCAGATGTTGGATGATCTTCTTGCAGCTGGCTCAAAGTTCACAAGTGACATGTCACAGCCTCCCGTCTCGTAGAGTGTAGAACTAAACTTACCTATTAAAGAAAAGGTCAAGAAAGATCAATATTCAATACTGCTTCATCCCAGCAGTGCTGATTTCTAAAGAGTAACATTTTAATGGATTGCTATAAATGTAGATCTCAAAACAAATAAGTCATCACGTAAAATGTGACTAGCATAATGGATTAACAAAATATCCGGAAGGGGTAGCAAAAGCTTAGATTGTTTAGCATTCTCCTCTAATACCAAAGTTTTGTCTCATGTCAATTTACATGATATATGTTTTAGACACAACAGCAATTCATTATCAATTACGCTTGTCAGGATAATAAACAATATTGGAGATACAGGGAAACAACAGTGAATTAACCCAACAGAAATACAGTGGTAGCCTTTCAGTGAATATGTAGACAAGCTACTTGAAATGGGAAATTGCATTAGTTGAGTTTCATAGAAAATACACTACTGTACGTTTTGAGCCATGTGGCTGTTACAACAATCTACTCAATCGTCCACCATTAGCAATTGGCAACCATGACATTTAACTAAGGCAGAAATCGCACAGGTGGCAAAATTAAGAGACTTTTAAAGCCAGATTTCTGCTTGAAAAGAAAAATAAAATTCTATAGAGAGCATAAGTGTTTTGTCAGTTATACTTGTGTCCGTGCTCGTCTTTGGAGAGGAGAAAAGAACTGCAAGCAGAGAGCTCTAGGATCAAGCACTTAACAGGGTTTGGAAAATGAAGGCATTATTGGGAGCTAAAGAAACATCATTAATTTGATGTTTTTACATTGGCTAAACCAGCATCTATTTCAACAATGATAAGAGAGAGCGAGCCTGTTCCTAAATCTAAGAACTATAGAAAAAAACAGTCAGAAATGAAAATCAAGCCCAAACAGTAAACTGCCTGACCCACAGGATACTTGTCCTTACTGTGCCTTCTCTCCCCAAAAACCTGGAAGCTTGCCCTAAAGTAGGGTTACCATATCGCATAAATAAAAAAAGAGGACCCTCCACAGGCCCTGGCCCCGCCCATTTTCCCCACCCCTAACCCCGCCCCAACTCCGCCCCTTCCCCACCCTAACTCCGCCCCCTCCTCCCTCCCACTCCCAGCCAGGAGGAAAGGGCTGCCCCAGTGCTACTGGCTTCAGGGTTTGCCGAGCAGCCCCCAGACCCTGCGCCCCCAGCCGGCGCTTCCCCAGCGCAGCTGGAGCCCGGGAGGGGAAGTGCCCAGCCGGGGGCGCAGGGTCTGGAGGCTGCCCGGCAAACCGTGAAGCCGGTAGCGCTCGGGCTTTGGGCAGCCCCTATGCCTCCGGACCCTGCGCCCCCAGCTGGGCACTTCCCCGCCCGGGCTCTGGCGGCGCAGGGTCTGGAGGCACAGGGGCTGCCCGAAGCCGGTAGCTCTCGGGCAGCCCGGCTCTTAAACAGAGCCGAAGCGGAGCAGAGCCTCAAGCCGCGGCGGCTCTGCTCCTCCCCGACTCTTTGGCTCTGTTTAAGAGCCGGGCTGCCCGAGCGCTACCGGCTCCGGGCAGCCCCCGTGCCTCCGGACCCTGCGCCACTGGAGCCCAGGAGGGGAAGTGCCCGGCTGGGGGTGCAGGGTCTGGAGGCACGGGGGCTGCCCGAAGCCGGTAGTGCTCCGGCAGCCTGGCCCTTAAACAGAGCTGAAGAGTCGGGGAGGAGCAGAGCTGCCATTTTCCCGGACATGTTCGGCTTTTTGGCAATTCCCCCCGGACAGGGGTTTGACTGCCGAAAAGTCGGACATGTCCGGGAAAAAGAGGACGTATGGTAACCCTACCTAAAGTCCAGATTCAGGATATTTCAGCCTAAAGATTAGAAAATGAATTCTAAAGTCTTTTAATTGAAAATGTTCTGCTATCAGCTCCATCTCGTCTAGAATAAATATCTCTGGCAGTCTCATGTAGATAGTTTTAGAGCTATTAAATCAAAATCAACACTGTAAACTTTAGCTTGTATGTCCTGCATTTTTTAATTTTATAAGAAAAATATTTTTCTGCTCTAGTGTGCAGTCCCAAGAGCAACACCTAACATGATAAAACCCTCTCCTTCCTCCTTTCTGTACATGCACCTGACTGCTCATAAGCTTCTATAACCCAAATTCTTGTAGAGTCTTGGAGGCAGGTACATCTGAGCTCCCCCTAGAGAAGTATAAGGTGGTGAGGAGATAGGAAACACAACTGACAGCCAACAAAAACAGTGTAACTGATGCAAAGTGCTTTTAAATGCACAAAGTAAGCGGAAAATATCTGCATAAAAAAAACTTCCCACTGAGTTAGAGACTAAGTGCTAGTTGTAACAGTAGTAGTTATAAAAGAGTAAGGGAAAAGGAAACTTGGAGCAATCTGGCCACTTGTAAATTAGACCAAAAGGGAAAAGGTTGTTTCGGCAAGACATTTATACATGTTATAAGTTGCATACAATGTGCACTAAACTTGGCTACAGGAAAGTTTGTCCACTATATCTAATTATATTTGCTATGGATTATAGTAGTCAGTGGACACTATAGATATTTGAATTAATATTTCAAATATCAATGTCTTTGTAAGTTTAAGACCTCAGTTAGGCTCTCCAGTTAAGTGTCCATGGTTTGCCAAAACAAACGTGTTACTGAAGTAAAATTTAATTTTAACTAATGCCCCATACATCTGCTTTACCACCACCGATTTATCCCATTTATATAATTAAGTTTCACAATTACATCAGTAGAAAGATTTTAGTAGTTGAAGTGAACTTCAACATCAGATTACACGCTTCATATTCTGGCCAGGACATTATTATTTATGACTGATAAAAAAAAAAACAAATCACATTTCAACACATGAACAAATTATCTTTAAAATAAACAGAAATCAGCTAGGGATATTCCCAATTCTTGAAGCTCTTGAACAACTGAGCTAACAGCCTGTTATGGGAGTCAACAGAGGCAATCCAGTTATTACAATCAGAATTGAGTATTCACCATAAATATCCTCTCAATCTGTTGGATTTAGATAATTTAGTTCAATAAAATTTATGTGCAATTAAGAACTAGTCTACTTTGGACATCAAAGTAAGTTTGTTGTCTTAAAAGATTATACTATTACATCAACATTGTCTCAGAAAAGTTTGCAGCTGCGGAGGTCCTAACACACTTTTTTCACCCCAACACCTCTTTGAATCTATCAAAATCCAGATCTACAAATGTAGAATATTTTAATCACTTAAAGCCCATCGTGGAATAAAATATTCCCTGTAAGTAGAAATATGACAAATAATTGCAGCAAACGATAAAACACTCAAAATGTAAGATTTCTCATTTCCATTTGAATGGATGCACCTTTACCAAGATATTTGCCATGCTTCACACTTTTGCTAAAAATGGATACCCTTCCTAGTGAGAGTTAGCTCACTTATGTGAAAAATATGGCTCTAAGATTCAAATTTTGGCATCTTCTTGATAAAACATAGTTGTCTTTTTCTAAAAGGAAAGAAAGTGATGTTCTATTAACATATTAAGTCACCCAAAGCAGGAAAGACTAATAAAAGATTGTTTTTTGGGGAGGCAAATTAAGTTTTGGGTGTCCTTAGAGAGTCTATTATTAAACTCCAGCGTTTCAGTCTGATTAAAATGATTTTATCAACTGCAGTCTTCATGAATTGCTAAAATAGCATTTGACTAGATATATGCTCAGAAAACCAAGGACTAGGACATCATGGAAACTTGTAGACAGACTTTCAGCTCATGTGTGAGATCCTTACAACGCAGTGTAGAAACGACCAGATGAGGAAGTAGTCAAAGTTCCTCCCCCAAGTTCTAGTCAAAAGATGCCAATGGACACGTATCTAATTCTGTATTTTTAATTATGGAAGACTATAAATAGATATTGAATGTTTATCTAGTAAGAATCTATCCCCCTCTATCCTCTTACCAAGCAGTCTTTGAAAATAAAAGTTAAGATTTTCTAAAATCTCATGTTACTTTTAACTTTTAGTTTGAGTATAAAACGTCTGTACAATTTCAGAACAATCATTTATCATGTTGAAATTTTCAGAGCCAAAGCAGAAGTGATATTGCTTACTCCTGTGAATAAAGAGATAGTAAATAAAAAACTGCTTCAGTTTTAAATATTCAGATTCTCGTATCTTTTTATCAAGTTATAACTGTTTTAACAATTGTGATTTTAGAAAGGAGACTGAGATAGCTCAGTGGTTTCAGCACTGGCCTGCTAAACCCAGGGTTGTGAGTTCAATCCTTGAGGGGGCCACTTGGGGATCTGGGGCAAAATCAGTACTTGGTCCTGCTAGTGAAGGCAGGGGGCTGGACTTGATGATCTTTCAAGGTCCCTTCCAGTTCTAGGAGATGGGATATCTCCATTAATTTAATTTAAACAACAAATTTCAGCTGTGCAGGTGCAGAAATATGGTTGGCCACTAGATGGCATCTGCCCACACAACGCCTTAGTTACTATTTGATAGAAATATTCGTAACTTTTTATGCAAAGGAAGAGCTGTGAATTCTAAAAAAACTCTGCTTATAAATGTGTTCAAATTAAAAATAACTTCTAGAGTATTAACAGTTATGTCAACCTATTTAGAGAAGCTCTGGGATATTTGCATATAACCAACACAGTGGTACTCAAGCACTGAAGTACAGATTACAGTCTTGAAATGAGATGGCAAGAAGAAAAGATGATTGTGGGTATTTGCGAAAAGGTTCAGAGAATACTCTGTGCCCAAGGACAGAGGAGTGGTGGCTCTAGAATGAGATCCATGTAGAGATCCATGGGACCCTGTCTGAGCCGGCCTTCAGCAGCTACGAGGTGCAAGAAAGGCAGAATCAGCAGCTCAGATGGCTGAAGCCAGAAATACTTAACTTGCATAAAACATGCTTAGAATCTAAGTGTTCTGAAGTATTCTCCTGACAAATTACTTCCAGAACTCACTTCACGTTTCCTATTGGCTAAAGATCAGTTTACCTTTGTCTAGCCTCTTAGGGTCTAGTTCTGCAAGATGCTGAAAGCCTTAATGAAGCAGTTTGGGCTACATTAACGTTAGAATGAATTAGAACATGTTAGACAGTATTAGGTAACATCGTAGCTTTAAATCCTAGTCAAGACAAACCCACTCAAATCAACAGAAGTTGAGGACATTCATCGCTGAACAAAATTGCATCTTAAAAGGAAAGGAAATTTAACTGACCTCAGCTCATCAGCTTTGGGGTAAAGTCCATATAATTATGTTTTTGGAACTCTAAAGTGTGTTTTTTTTTTTTGTTTTTTTTTTGTTTTTGTTTTTGTTTTTGTTTTTAATATAAGGTAAGGGTTTGTGAAAATAGTAGCCCAACAATCGAGAGCAATCTGACAAACTACCAAACGGGAGATTTCCCAAAGGTACAAATGAAAACTAAGCGTCTGCTACTTGTGCCTTTAAAAGTTTCCCTACCTACACCCATTCATTTGTTTTATTACTGTGCACATACGTTTGAGAACTGATTCAAATTCAAGCATTTATACTGGCAAGTGACTGAGGTAATGCTGAGAGACAGTATTGTAAATTGTGATCTTCTATTGGACTTTTCCAAGGATCTCAAAATTTTGTAAAACATCTATTAATTAAAACCTGCAATAAACCTGAGAAGTAATCATCATCCCCACTTTACAGATAAGGAAAAAGGGGTGAAGTGATTTGCCCAAGGTCACAGAAGTCTGTGACACAGCTTAGAATAAAACCTAGGGCTCCAAACCCCTAGATCTGTTCTATTACCACAAGATCAACCATATTACACTTTTTAAAACGAAGGATACAGCTGTCTGAAGTTCATAAGAATGGTTTACAGCAGTGGTGGGCAGGCCCCTCGGGACTCCCACACATATCCAACCCCCCCCCGTTCCCCATCCCCTGACCGCCCCCCCCAGAACCTCTGCCCATCCAACTGCCCCCTGCTCCTTGTCCCCTGACTGCTCCCCTGGGATCCCCCGCCCCTTATCCAACCCCCCGACCCCCTTACCATGCCACTAAGAGCAGCATGTCTGGCAGCCACACTGCCCAGCCGGAGCGAGACACGCTCCCGCGCTGCTCGGCAGGAGCGCACCGCTCCACCGCCCAAAGCACTGCCCGCGCAGCGGCGTAGCTGTGGGGGAGGGGGAACAGCAGGAGAGGGGCCGGGGGCAAGCCTCCCCAACCAGGAGCTCAAGGGCTGGGCAGGACAGTCCCCTGGGCCATATTCATAGTTTGCCCACCTCTGGTTTACAGGCATCTCATCCTAGGTCTAGAAATCAAGCACTTGTTCAAGTAAGTTAGCACTCTTCATTTTTAAACTGCCTCACAAACATTAACATCCACAACCCTTTGTGACAAAGGACTTCACAAAATTTACCTGACACCTACTTACCCTCGGACTTAACTTACTAACCACAGTGAAAAGTATCTCTGCTGCCAGGCCATGCTCCCAAAACCAACATGCTGAAATGTATTTTTTCACTTTCATGGGCTCACAGCAAATTAAAAGCTGTGTACAGTATATCAGGACAGTCTGTTTTCAGAACATTTTGCTTTTCCTTCCACACACACTCTTCTACTGTCTACGCTATATTTTGCTCCCTTCCCTTCTCCCTCCCCCACAAGATCTTTGATACTTTCTTCCTGAAGTAACAGTATAATCTATACAAGTCCCCAAACTCCCATAGCATCAGACATTGAGGTTTTACTAGACATCTAATAACACGAAGGCTGCATCTACAACTAGTACTAAAGCTAACTGGCCACATGGAAGTACTGAAGATACAGCTCTCCACCATCCATCTATCCATCAAGTGCAATGCCCAGTTGAGGAGCCACACTTGTGCCTCCAGCTACTAGGAAAGGAAAAAATGCTGGGATTCTCACCAAAGTGCTATGCCTGGACCTTGCTCAAACACGTCATCTGGTGTGTTGCATTCAGCTTGGAAATGTCTTGTACATTTGAAGTGCTTCACTGGCCATCACCCCACTGGCAACTAAAAAAGTGTGGCTACATTAGTCAACAGTGTAACACTGTTGCAAAAAAGCAATCATAATTTTGGGATGTATTAGTTGGAGTGTTGTAAGCAAGACATGAGAAGTAATTCTTTCGCTCTACTCCGTGCTGATTAAGCCTCAACTGGAGTATTGTGTCCAATTCTGGGTGCCACATTTCAGGAAAGATGTAGACAAATTAGAGAAAGTCCAGAGAAGAGCAACAAAAAATAATTAAAAGTCTAGAAAACATGACCTATGAGGGAAGACTGAAAAAAATTGGGTTTGTTTAGTCTGGAGAAGAGAAGACTGAGGTGGGGACATGATAACAATTGTCAATATATAAAAGGTAGTTATAAGACGGAGGGAGAAAAATTGTTCTCCTTAAATTCTGAGAATAGAACAAGAAGCAATAGTCTTAAATTGCAGCAAGGGCAGTTTAGGTTGGATATAAGGAAAAAAACTTCCAGTCAGGGTGGTTAAACACTGGAATAAATTGCCTAGGGAGGTTGTGGAGTCTCCATCATTAGAGATTTTTAAGAGCAGGTTAGACAAACACCTGTCAGGGCTGGCCTAGATAATATTTAGTCCTGCCATGAGTGCAGGGGACTAGACTAGATGACCTCTGGAGATCCCTTCCAGTCCTATGATTAAGGCTAAGATTATATCACTGAAGTCACAGAATCCTAGACTTCTGTAACCTCCGTGACATTTTCTGTGTCAGCCCCAGGACAGCGAAGCTGGAGCTGTCAGCTGTCAGGAGACCCCCGCAGCTCCAAGCCACCATTCCCGGGCAGACACCTGTGCTCTAGCCACTATGCCGGCGGGCACTGGACCCCTCCCCCCCTTCTTTACCCTCCCACAGTAGGACTCAGGCTTAGCCACATTTTGTCAGTTATTTTTTAGTAAAAGTCAGGAACAGGTCACAGGCTTCCGTGAATTTTTGTTATTGCCCGTGACCTGTCCCTGCTACAGTAGAGGTGTCCTTTACTACTACTCCTTTCCCTCAACTTTCTGGTTGCTGTCAAGCGGGAAGTATCTGTTACTGTATCTCTTTTCCCCATCCTCTATTTTTGAGTGCTTTTCCTGTGAGGATAGCTTCAGTGACTTCCCAAACACCAACAGGTAAAACTGATTTTATTACCTGGGGGTTCTGCTTAGTAGCAGTGAAAGCTGATAAGAATCAGATTAGTTTTCACACTGTCATAACTTGGAAAAACTTAATAGTAATAGCAGAGTCTGTTTACAAACTTAAGACAGCACAGCATTTCTACACACTGTTCAAGTTCGGAAGGTTCTCTTTGCAAGTGCAAAGGCCAGATTTAATTTATTTATTTTTAAACATGAAAGCTTAAATCCTGCATAAGTTGATGGCACTCACTTAGGAAAACTTCCTATGTGACACGTGCAAGCAGACTTTTCAAGCTCTGATTTTAGAGACAGAAAACTTAGCACGAGATGAAGACTGACCAATACTAGGAGGAAATCAGTATCAGAGTTGGGTATTTTAATTGAAGAGTTTCTGGTTCTAGTCTTATAACCCTCAATATCAACATGCCAGGGCATTAACGAGGTATTTATTTAGACTGCTAAAAAGGATGGTGTGATTAAGATTTGATCAAAATAAAGTCTATTACAATGTACTTGGATGTGGCTACCAACATATAACTCAGGGGAGAGAATACAGAACTGAGAACATAGGACTTATTTAACTAAAGAAATTCTACCAAAAGACCGTCCTCAAACTACGCTGCCAGTTGGAAATACAGTAGTATTAATTAGCTCCTTATATTTCATATATAAAAGCCTCCCAGGTTGCAAGAAAAGATTTTCTGAATAGTGTGGCACTCAGGCTGGGGAGCTCTTTTAGACAGGGGAGTTAAGGAGGAAGTGCGGTTCCTTCCATTTAGGTATGGCTGCACCAGGTTGTGAATACAGGTGATGAGGGAACAATTGCTATGCCCTGCCCTGGATGTGTTATGATTTTATTTCTGCTGAAGGAAATAAGATGCCTGGTTCCATGAAGTTCAAGTTTGTGGACATACCGGAGGAGAAGATACCTGGTCTGGAAGTGCAAATTTCAACTCTACACAGCATTCAAGAAAAATGAAGACGTCTAGTCAACCAAATTCAGACATCATTGGCACAGATGCCACAAGAAGGATGTGTGATAAGGGATCTGGAGAGATTAGCAACTAAGAAGCAGACTAGTGATTTGTGACCAAAAGAAGAATGGATGAGGAGACATTCAACCCAGCTAGAAGTATCAAATCATTCAAATACTCAGTGAGTCAACCACCAAGAAACCTGTCTCTGCAGGAATGGAACAGCTAGTAGAACAAAACAGAACAAAAAAAAGTCCGTGATTTGAAAGGGTATGATTCACATTTCTGCAGTTAATGTTATAAAGCACAATATCATGAAATGCAAACTTATGCTTTAAAATTTGAACACAATGGAACCAGAAGATACTTTTGAGTGGTAAGTTCTATGCTAAAACTGTACTTAAAATGTGCACTACACAAAGCAACTCTAATTCTCTCATCTGCACTGTGAAGAATAAGATGTTGCACATTTATCTCCTAATGAGGGATTATTGGTGAGGTCTAAAACAGACTAGCTGTTAATTTATGAACATCATGATTTTACAGAACTGCACTCAAACTATGATCGGTAGATCCTTAAAAAAATTAGCAGTCCTTGATAAAAGTTATTGTTACAGGTGCCCTATTTTAATATCTTTGCTGTGTTTTTTGCCCAAGAATCTAGAAGTCCTGTGTTGACCCCCAAATCATTAGCAGTTGTTAGTTAGGAACTAAGGTTTGTTGTTTAGAGAAAGGACCCCTTGAGATCACCTTAGTCCAGCGGTTCTCAAACTATAAGGCAGGCCTCCCAAAGGAGGTGTGAGCTGGGTGACTTTTTTTTTTTTTTTTTTTAATAAAGAGCTCTGGCTGTCAGCCCCAGGTGGCTGGAGCTCATGCAGAAGGGCTGTGTACACCCAGGAGGTGGGGATATAGGGGACAGCTAGAGCCCACCACTGGGCATGGGCTCTTTTTCCCCCTCCCTCAATTCCTCACTGGGAGGCAGCCCAGGCTTGGGCTCCCTTCCCCCACCCTCCCAATCCCTCACCTGGCGGTGGTGGGGCTCCAGCTGTCAGACTGGGGTAGCAGCAGCCACAGCACAGTAGTAAGGATGGCAATGGGACGCTAAGTCAGCTGTGAAAAGTGATATTGACGAATATCACTTTTCATATTGCCACCCTTACTTTTCTGCTGCTGGTGTGGTGCTGCCTTCAGACTGGTGCTCTGCCTTCAGATCTGGGTGGCACTACATGTACTTGTAGGGGGTTGTAAATGACTACAAACACAAAGAAGGGGGTCCCAATGAAATAAGTTTGAGAACCACTGCCTTAGTCCATTTCCAACTCTAATGAGATTATTGTATCACCTTGGGCAAGTCACTTAACATTACTGTATCTCAGCTTCCCCATCTGTAATGATTTTACTGACCTTACAGAAGTGGCTAAGAGGTTTAATTAGCATTTGCAAGGTGCTTTAAGACCTCTTGATTTAAAAGTACACTCTATATATTAAGAGGCACTAAAATGGCCCAGTGAATTAGAGAAGACTGACTTAAAGGGGGAAAGTGTGGAAATTTTTTCAAACCGACCAGTAAAGTTACATACAGAAGATATCTTCCTAATCGTGATAACTAAATGCTTATAACGGCAGCAGCATAACATTCATGTAACTTAAATTTTTATTAGGAGACAATCTCAAAAATACAAACAATAAAATGTGTTAATCTGAATTAAGCTGCTGACTTCTTACAATTGTAACTTGCAATAACTGACATTGTCTGTATTCAATTTCCTATGATTTCTCACCCCCCTCACCCTAACCCCTCCACACATATTTGAAGGTCCAATATATCATGGCCCACTAGGAGCAGGAATTCTTCAGAGACCATAAAAAGATGCTTTCAGTACATTTTTAAACACTCATCCTGAACCAGAAAAATATAGACTTCAATCCCTGCTAAACTCTGACCAAAATGAAATAGAGTCAATAGAGACCAAGAAAACTAAATTCAGCAGCTTCTAATGAGTGTAAATACTGGATCTATTGTGCTGTTCAAGTCATGAAAGCACATACAGCATCCCTTAAATCTATGCCTCTTTTAAGGGTGTTTTTATAATGTACTTGCTAAAGGAAATGGGGAGGGGGGGAGGAATAATTATGAAGGAGTGGGGAACTGACCAGAAGTAATATTTCCCTCTAAGAAATGCACCCATACATTTCTGAAATGAAGATCTCAGTTTAAATTAATTTCAGTGCATTATTACCCATAAATCTGCGGCATTAAAACTTCCATGTCACCAAGGTTACATAAGGCCTGCATACCAAGTTCATCGTGCAAACTGCTACCGCCTACAGCAGATGCATTGTCATGTGATGCTTCTAAGTGGACACTCCCATTTCTCACCAGCAAGGAGGCGCTAGCGCTGAGCACAGCTGCCTGGGAAGGGGGGCGGGACTGGACTTTGACCTGTGTTGTGGATTGCTGGTCTTGCTGACCATCTTGAAGGCTACGAAAAAACATGGATTGGGGAAACATTACAGGGAATAATAAAAAATAGCTAGAAGTGATGAAACAAAACTATTAAAAAAAAGACAGTTAAAATAAAGCATACCATAGGAAAGCCATTAGGCCTACTAAATAGGCTATCACAACTCAGGAGTACTGTAGAGCAGAGTATTTAGAAGTTAGCTAAGTAAATATATTCCAAATCCTCTACTACACACCATTTAAAAATTGTTTATTCTTACTGCTTGTTAATTTGTCCTTAAGCCCCACATAATGCTATTCTAGGGACATGTGCATGTGCATGTGAAATGGCAAAGTTGTGTAAGATATTACTTTAACTTTAAAACAAATACTTAACTATCAGAGACACCATCTTTTTAATAGTTATGTGCCTCTGAAGCTTCTCAAAGCAAGAGCTGCTGAACTGCTGAATATCTGCTTTTGTCAGGGACCCATAGGAGCATTTGCTTGCCTGCTGGCTGTCCAGCTACACTCTGTTCTCTACACCTTCAGGTCAAGTTGCTAGTCAAACTCTGGAGTAGACCTTACAAGTAACTGTACTGTAGTTACATAAACTCTGGATATATTGCTTTATTTGTCTTACCTGTTCAAGCTGAATAGAGTACAAAACCTTTGTAAAATAAAACTGTAAAACTAGATTTCTAATGTTACTAGTTTGGATTATTTTTAAACTGATTATTGTGCCAACTTTCCATTAGAACTATTAGCACCCAATTTTGGTATCAAGAACAGAGATTCTTTTAAGCCCAAAGATATACACGTACCAAGAAATAACCTTTCTAATACTTCCACCTAGGGTCAAGAGGCGTTTACAGCCTATTTCCCTTCCAGTTTTAAAAATACTATTTTCCTCTTACAACCTACTTCCACTTCAAAACTGACTTTTTGATATAAAGTCTTATTATTCAACAGAAACAGACCTGAAAGGACAAAAAATGGGCAGAGTAACACACTGTAGGTGGTTATACCAAGCCATGACTAAAATCTTCTAAAACAAGGTAGCAAAAAATTATGCTATTTAAAAATGTGTCTAGCAGATCACATACTAGGCTACTGTGTTTTTAAATCTTCCTTCATTTGGTGAGGTAAGAAACTGCATGTTGCACAACTGTAATATACACAATGTTCTCTCTTTGATCAAATAAGAAATTATCTTATTTGAGGACCCTGATATGTTGTATATTTTATGGTTTGGTTGGGCAAAATAAGTTTCCCCTGTGATGCACAGAACATCATTGTCCATTCCTGTCAGCAGTTCAAACTGTAGGTGGTTTCTGGTGCCTTTTAGGAATATGTTGTTCTACAGCTGACTAACAAGGCAACAACTAAGTATATATACAAGTATATGTGCGGACTATACCTGATTACAGCAACAGAATATATTCTAGAACTTCTGCTTTTCAGTTCCCTTCTTAGAAAATCATTGAAAAAAACACAAGATTATGTTTTGAGAATGGGTGTTAAAAAGCACATGCAAAATAAAGCAGACATGCACACAGCACATGGAGAAAAGCAAGCTTGCAAGTCACTATACCATATTTTAACATATTAGGGTTTGAATGCTTTTCAACCTTATTTAATTCAGTGTTTTGCTGCTGTAGACAAGGCTCTCAGTGAACTACATGGCAACAGAAGCCCTTAGGGAAATAAGATTCAAAGATGCGTCATCCTTCAAGAATGCTTCATTGTCTCAGTTGAGCATTACCAAGAAGAGCAATAAGGCTAATCTAAACAGCCTATAATTATCTGAATAGATTTTCCTTCAAACACAGTTATAAGTTAAAAATTGTACTTATTAACTTCTTTTAGCTATCAAATCCTATGACAATAAGAAAGCAAAACACCGAGTAACAGTTTTATAGAATATCCAACAAGGAGCGTTATTCTATCTAGTCCACAAGATAATTCTGAATACAAAAAGCTTCTGGAGCCATTCCATTTCAAACACACGTAAATTTAGAAGTCAAATCTAAAGTCTGACATTAGTACAGATGGTCATGTACAGTGAAATGTTAGTGTACAGCGTTATGTCTGAAGTGCCCAGCACACTGCTGGTATTTATCAGGGAGTTTTGGAAGTAGTCTGTTTTTAAATAGGGCAACGGATGTCTACGTACCTATTTTATCACCCTGCCTTCAGAGTTTACTGGAGATTTTAATTTAAAATCTTTTTCTTGGCCAAATGGCTAGTTACACAATGCGATTAGTCTATTTTAATAGAATGTTTCACTACTGAGACATCCTTATAAAAATGTATGTTGGAAACTTCAAATGGGATTGCACAAGTCTTCTAATGACCGTCTCTATGACATCGAATATTATGCCACAGTCAAGAGATTAGGAAAGAAAAGTCTCATTGGCAAGAGTATTAAAGAAAACAGTATCAGGGCAACTAAAGGTTAATATGCCTAACTGTTATTAAAGTTTAAAACTTGCAGCAATAGAGTTGAGCAGCAATATAGGAACTAGATAATTACTTCCTATTAGCAGAGATAGAAAATGCCTATGTATTTGCAGTGATCAATACTTTTCCAATAAATTACTAAAATCAGTTCATAATGGATTATATTCATATATTTCTCTGCATTTCTTTTTTACACATTAAGTTTTTATTTCTTACTTCACGGGTCTCTTCAGTGCACATACAACTCCCATTAACACCAAGTTACACAAACAAAAGGAACATCTTTTTATTTCTACTAGTTATGTAGAAGTCTGAAGAATATTTAACATGAATAATTTCCAAATACATTTCAATTTGTATCTCAAACAAATTTGTGACAAATAACCAGTGACCCTCTTGCTCTAAGAATGAGATCACTTGTAACACTGGTTGACTGGCAGTCAGATATAAAATAGGCTAAGACATTTTAAACTATAATATATTGGGCTCCCAGCCGGCATCACAAATAATACTTTTAGTAAGGCGTCTGTTACCAGTATTTGGCTCTGCATATATATTTCAAATACTTAATTTCTGGTGATGTGTTTTTTTGTAGATGTTCAGAGATCTGAGATAATGGGTTCTGGTTTTCATTTACACAGGAACAATTCGGGGCATGGGCAACATGTATAAAGAAGATAATTTACTTGGCCGGAATTTTTCTATATTCTCTCGTTCTTGAATATTTGTCTTTGAATAAGAAGTTATGTCCTTAAAGTTCAGCGCTCTCATTGTCCCCACAACAAGATCCACCTGTATGTCAGAGGCAATCGTGTCATGGAAATCTTGGTGTCTACACTAGTGGGGAGAAGGAGGCAGCTGCCAACTCCAGTTTTAAGCAGCAGGGACACCTGAGATAGTTCCTCATTAGCTTCCTATTCTGCTCTCTCTGATCCACATAAGTCACAGACATTACCATTCTTGGGCTGATGTGCAATGATTAGTGCTCACACTTATCTGCATGATCTCCTACAGACAAAACAATTGCTCTACCCTCCGTTAGAAGAGCAGAGAACACAATGCAAGTGAATATGATGTAGAGCACACAGAGGTGACTCAAGAAAGTATGGAGAGTTGCTATAGCCCACACTGTTAAGTTATTCACTTTTTTAAAATTGTTTTTCATCATCTATGTTAAATAAGAATAAAGATCAACATCTATTTTCCCTTTAGTAAAGTTTATTTTAAAAAAATCAACTCAATTAAGTATTGCTATGTACCATAATAGCCAATAAAAATGCACCTCACTAACTTGTATCTTGAATAATAGAAGTTGGCTAGATGGGTATCAGAAGCCAAGCTATCACGAATTACTCCTTAACTATACTCTGGTCTAACCTCACTTATCTGAGCTTCTTGAGCTCCTGTCTCTTGGGCAGTTTCTCCCTCTCATTGGCACTGTCTCTGCAGCTGATTACAAGTGCCTAGGGTTAGACCTATGCATCTTCATTAAAAAGTGGCTTCCAAAATTCAGGAGGCGCATGCCTATATACCTGCAATAAACCAATGCAACTCTGATATGGAGGAAAGAGGGAAAAAAACTGATATTTGATGTGGGAACAATGGAGAAATGCCCACATTTGGTAGAAAATGGAAGAGACGCTTGAGTAAGGTTCAGACACAGAAAGCAGATTTGAAACTTCCTTTCACCGCCACTCCTTTAAACTAGGATGAGCCACTGCATGGAAACTAGTAGAGTGTCAAATTCTGCAACTTATTTTTAGAATGAAATAAGAGATGACCAAACTGGGCAGGAATGTGGGAAAGTGTAAACTGTTTTACACTAGGTTTACATTTTCTTCAGAATAAAATGTCATCTTCAAAGTGGGAAAGAAGATGTGTACATTTTTACTTAAGTGTCTCTCTCCTTTTGCCCCAAAGAATAGAAAAATCGATGCCAAGTGTCTCAAAGCAAGACCTTGGAAGCATCAAATCCGATTTCCAAAGATATTTTAGAAACTCTGTCTAGTAGTTGCTTCAGTAGTGTCATGCTGAAGCCAGAATTCCTTGCCTCCTGTTTAAGAACTGTTTGGTTTACACAGCATTAAAGATTTAAGGCATTAGTTTGCTCAGTTCCTGTATTCTTTCAGTAAAAGAAATTACAGGAGTACTACTCAAATTTAAAGCTGGACAGCTCATAATATTGGGAGCAATTAACTGTTAATTTAGAAGGTTGAGGACAGGCCTTAAGAATACAGAGACAGACTATTACTTTAACATACATTTGGTACTTGATATAAGTAGAGTTAGCATCAAGCAATATTACGGGATTTATTAAAAACAAGATTATGCTACCCTGTTTCCCCGAAAATAAGACAGTGTCTTATATTAATTTTTGCTCCCAAAGATGCGCTAGGTCTTATTTTCAGGGGATGTCTTATTTTTCAGAAATGAAAAATGCCTTATTATCGGTGGATGCCTTATTATCGGGGCGGTCTTATTATCGGGGGGATGCCTTATATTACAACGAGAGGCAAAACTGTAAGTAGGCCTTATTTTCGGAGGATGTCTTATTTTCGGGGAAACAGGGTAGTTTACGAATTATTTCAAAGACTTCTATTTTGACAGGGTTGATTGCTGGCTCTTTATGCAGTGGTTTGCTGCATTCTAAGATTTAGAACTTTTGCAGGACAGTTTTGCTGTTTACGTTATCCTGCTAATTTTATGGTGCAGCTATCTTCCCCTCTACAGTTCCTGAGAAGTGTGAGTACTCCTATTCTCCTCTCTCCCCCTTGGGAGAAAAAAGATGCCGATTTAACATTTTCTTATTTATTTTTGAAATTTAAGTATCTAAAGATCTGACACGAAATTAAAATGAAAGAGAACTGAGTATAAGTCAGTTTGTTACCATTCATTTGTTTTGTGGTTGATCTAAACCCACATGTGCCACGTTAAGAGATGGGCTAACCTTGTCATGGGGAGGGGGGAGGGGGAAGGGAAAGAAGTGCCACGTACACATGCACAAATTCAGCTAGTCCAAAGACATGCAGAGACAGCCCAAAAAGGGTTAAAGGTGAGGAGAGAAAGGAAGTGCTTTTTGGAAATGCTAGTGGGTGTGGGAAATATGTAGTCTGCTGCATGCATGCTAAAGATGGTGGAACATTTAGATACCATACCTGAGGGGCGATCCGATGAGCAATGTGGGAGGGGTGGGGTTACTCCCTGCATTGTGCCGGCGCCGTACTGCCTGACGCCTAAATGTGCTGCGTTCACGGTGAAACATGACAGTCTCCTCGCTGGCTTGTGCTGCTGCATCAAGACAGACTTTAGGTCAAACAGGAACCCAGCCCCAGTTATATACACAGCAACTGAAGTCTCTCCTTCCCCCTCCCGCCCCCCACACCCAAGTTAATGAATTTTGCAGCAAGAGAAACTAATTCTTTTCACTTACTGTACTCAAGTCATTTACTACTGTCATCTTTTACCTTAAATAGGATCACAAAAGCACATGTATTATAGCTAGATTTATATTTCCTTTAAATATACACCCTACTTTTCTTTCCCCATGTCCAAATAGCCAGGATTCCAAAAAGTTTTGTCTATTTCCTTCAAGACTTTAGATTTTACTGTGAAGGGAACTGGATTAATTTCTCCAGCTCCCTAATATAAGGAATAAATTATAAGTGGAGCTGGTACCACTACCTATTAAGGTTGCTTGATACTTCCCATTATAGGACCCTCTTTTCACTTGCACATAAATTTCACCACACTTGAATCATTTGGTCTGAAGGTTTCTATGCTGGGTGTTTGCCTCAGGCTGAATTTTTGAGAAAATTTCAGCCACAATTCTTCAGCTGTTTCCAAGAACAAGGCTAGAGAAAAATACATTTTCCCACATTCAAAGATAATGTACTTTTCCTTGAAAAGCTCTAATCTCCATCCTTAAAAGCAGGGAGTGGCGGCAAGGTAGCCTGTGTGTCAGAGAGGTACCTTTTTCAACTTCTGTGAAAAATTGGCCCATATTTGGTCAAGGTATAAACCTTAGAAATAAAAGTTAGTTCACACATGCTCAGTGGCATCATCTTACATTTGAGCAGCTAAATTCCCAGAAAATTGCATCTGTATTGGGCCTTTTTCTGCCCAGGGCAGAGGATGACTTTTCCTGCTTTTTCAGTTCTGGGCTGCCGTAGGCCATTCTGGGGCCAGGTCTGGACACTTTAACTGAGGACAGGGCACTTGTCTCTTCTGTGCTCTCAATGACTCTCCTGCTGGGTCCAGACATTCTAAAGGAGTAAGCTACCTGATATGAAGGCAGAATAGATGACAGCTGGATCGGTGGACCTAGGAGGACTAGTTGGGGCAAGGAGACGAACTGAGAACCAGTGAGACAGGAAGAAAGAGGTATGGGGAGACATTAATGAGAAGCTGGGGGCGCAAGAGGAGAACTGGGACTGGGAGTCTGGAGGGATGAGGGTAGGATTTACTGAGCACAGAGAGTGGACTGAAATAAGATGCCTGAGCAGTGGAGACTGGGACTGGCTAGTTGAGCAGAATAGTACTACAGTGAGGAGCCAGGGACGGACTAGAGAAAGGACTGGAATAGCGACAGGTTGGAGGAGACGGGACAGAAGGGGTCATGTTTGGGGGTAGACGGGAAGTGAGCCCCCTAAAGAACACTCCTCTCTAAAGTCTGGAATGGAACCCATTATTCCCAAGTCCCACCATTCATCTGCTGTCAGCAAATATTTGAAAGCCACTCTCCATCCCACTCTCATGCTGGTCCACATAGAGATGACAACCTACTATTACTATAATTTACTGCCATTAGGTCAGCAGAGCTCTGTGCTGTGCATCTAAAGGCTCCAACGCTACTGATGACCCATATGAGTAGCAATACGGCACATGGCATTTTTGCTTTTTCAGTTTGCTTTTTTAAAAGTTAAGATACACACACACAAAAATCTACATTAAAAACATCAATGTTGAAAAGTCAAGAACTCAAAGTTTGGAAATTGCAGAGTTAAGTCCACATAAAACCTTAATTCAGCCCCCTTGTGCATATGCATTTATATAGTCTTTAGTTACATGATCATATGCTAGAGACTCCGCCCTTCCCATTCAATGTATAGGATGGACCTGCCCTGGGGATGATTCAGAGTTGTATACTGAAAGGAGACTGTGGGCTATAGAACCCCTGCTTCCCTTTTTGAAGAACCTGGAAGGCATATAGTGAATGAGGCAGGGGATTGCTGGAAAAGAATTGAATTCTCTGAAGAACTGCCCTGGAGAATTGAACTGAATTCTATTTCTGCCTGTGTCACACAGTTCCTACGTGATTCTATTCCAGTCACTTATATCAACCGTTTCACAGATGGTCACTAATTGTGTGGTATTCCTCATGTTTTGATTGTCTGACTTCCGATCCTGGGGTCTGATTTACAAAATGTGCTGAGCACTCACCACTGCAACTGAAGTCAATGGGAGTTCTGTCTTAAACATATTAAGTGCTATATAATGCTAAAATCAGTCTCAAAAATCAGGTTGTAGGCCTGTAAAACAGGGATAACACCACCCCACTCACATCACAATGGGGTTTTGAAAATAAATTCATTAGTCTTTGAGTGCTCCACAAGTATTATAGTGATGAATGCCACAGATAAATCTCAAAATAAAATGTTAATAATTTTGTCTGTAGAGCAGGATTTGAAAAGGAAGGACAAAACAGGTGCCTGGGACCACACAATGAACAATGTGGAGAAAACAAAATAGTGAAATAGTTGCTCTAACTGTACACTGAATGAAGCAGGGGTCCTATGGAAAAATATTGATCAGGTAATCAAGGACTATATCAGACTACATATGCACAGGGGGAACTAATTAAGTTGCCCAAGCAACCATAATTCTGACATTTACTAGCTTATGCATGCTTAACTTTGCAACCTTAATGATATTCTTTTAATGTAATTTTTGTGTGTACAATGTTCTAGATAATCTGACTGACTCCTATTGGGGTTTTTCATGATCTTAAGACTTTCCCTAAGGGTGACAAGGGTAGCCCTCAGATGTATTTCAGCCTCTGGAACCAAGAGACACCATTTTGGGACTTAGTTGCCATTAGGCCACCCAACTGGCTTGTATGAAAGCCATTATGTATTACTTCTTTTAACTGCAGGACAAAAAAAAGCTTTCAACTGCAAGGACCTCTCCTGCTGTCAAATTCAGACCACTGAATAGTTGAGTTAGTGAATATTATATAAGTCTGTCCTCTCAAGAAGCTACATGTCAAAGGTGCAACCAAGAAACTCAGTCTAATGTAAACAAGTAACAAACTAGCAGCGCAGAACAAATGGTATTCCAGTTTAAAACAACTTAAGCAAGACCATTAAGACATCGGGCTGAACAAGTTTAATTTGTTGTTTTTTAAAAAAGCAAAGCATCATTCTGAAAGTGAACAAGATTTAAAACACTGCATCATTATGAAGATGTAAGACTAAGTACAGTTAAAATAAAGCTAGTATTTCTGTATCTTCCCCTATGCTTGAAGAAAGGGGATGGCGGCTGATAAATCTCAAGCAAAATGCTTGCCATTTGTTTCACCAATAGTAATGGAAAATGAAGTTCCTAAGCCAGTTTCTACCCAACTCTAGAATTTGTTTAACCATGATGATGACAGCTTTATTTTAGAACCTAAGATTCCTTTAGTGTTGAACAGAAGATTATTTTGTAAGTCAGTATTTGAGCAGAATTGATGTTATTTACAATCTCTTTTATGAGGGCAAAAAGAAGAACAGGAGTACTTGTGGCACCTTAGAGACTAACAAATTTATTAGAGCATAAGCTTTCGTGGACTACAGCCCACTTCTTCGGATGCATATAGAATGGAACATATAATGAGGAGATATATATACACACATACAGAGAGCATAAATAGGTGGGAGTTGTCTTACCAACTCTGAGAGGCCAATTAATTAAGAGAAAAAAAACTTTTGAAGTGATAATCAAGCTAGCCGAGTACAGACAGTGTGATAAGAAGTGTGAGAGTACTTACAAGGGGAGATAGAGTCAACGTTTGTAATGGCTCAGCCATTCCCAGTCCTTATTCAAACCGGAGTTGATTGTGTCTAGTTTGCATATCAATTCTAGCTCTGCAGTCTCTCTTTGGAGTCTGTTTTTGAAGTTTTTCTGTTGTAATATAGCCACCCGCAGGTCTGTCACTGAATGACCAGACAGGTTAAAGTGTTCTCCCACTGGTTTTTGAGTATTTTGATTCCTGATGTCAGATTTGTGTCCATTAATTCTTTTGCGTAGAGACTGTCCGGTTTGGCCAATGTACATGGCAGAGGGGCATTGCTGGCACATGATGGCATATATCACATTGGTAGATGTGCAGGTGAACGAGCCCCTGATGGTATGGCTGATGTGATTAGGTCCTATGATGATGTCACTTGAATAGATATGTGGACAGAGTTGGCATCGGGGTTTGTTACAAGGATAGGTTCCAGGGTTAGTGGTTTTATTCAGTGATGTGTGGTTGCTCAAAAACCAGTGGGAGAACACTTTAACCTGTCTGGTCATTCAGTGACAGACCTGCGGGTGGCTATATTACAACAGAAAAACTTCAAAAACAGACTCCAAAGAGAGACTGCAGAGCTAGAATTGATATGCAAACTAGACACAATCAACTCCGGTTTGAATAAGGACTGGGAATGGCTGAGCCATTACAAACGTTGACTATCTCCCCTTGTAAGTACTCTCACACTTCTTATCACACTGTCTGTACTCGGCTAGCTTGATTATCACTTCAAAAGTTCTTTTTTTTCTCTTAATTAATTGGCCTCTCAGAGTTGGTAAGACAACTCCCACCTGTTTATGCTCTCTGTATGTGTGTATATATATCTCCTCATTATATGTTCCATTCTATATGCATCCGAAGAAGTGGGCTGTAGTCCACGAAAGCTTATGCTCTAATAAATTTGTTAGTCTCTAAGGTGCCACAAGTACTCCTGTTCTTCTTTTTGCGGATACAGACTAACACGGCTGTTACTCTGAAACTTGTCTTTATGAGGGCAGTTTATCTAGACTGAATAGTATTAACTCACATTTGTACAGTGCTACCATCTGGGGATTGTGAACTTGTGGTCCATACAAAAACTTGGGCTCTTAAGACCTTTGAGAGAGGTCCAGCATGTGTTCACATGTAAATTTCAAGATCCAATAGCATTTAGATTTGAGAGGTAGATAACCTTTGTTGTGTCTTGGCCAACGCTTGCTCTCAGTAAAACTGATTCTATTCTACGATGCAGGAATTTTGTGTTTACTGAAGAGTGCAGGACTGGTTCCACTGTCTACAGCATCATTCACAAGACTCACCTCACGAAATTATTTTGGGAAGATTTCTAGACTAAGAAAGGCACTACCATAAAATCAATCAATCTAAATTCACGTATGTTATAAGGTGGAGTTTATATGTAATCTTAATATTACAGGAACAAATAGTTCTATATTATTAGCAGAGTGTAACAGGATTATTGTAATTGTCTTAAAACTACCTCATTAATTAGTTGCATCTTCACTTCATAAAAAGCCCAGTTTCAGTGGGTCAGTCAATCTTTGAAGTAAATCAGTTTACATAAGCAAGACTCCGCAGGATCATAAATGTCTATCTGGGAAAATTCTGTTTACAATACAACCTTTGGCTCTCAAGAGTTGAAATTCTACAATGTTAAGGTGTGTTTGAAAAAGTTAAACTTTCTTCTGTTTAGCGATTTATTTTAATGAGCCATCTGAGACTTACTATCTACTTCCAAGATATGAAAATCAGGACATGACGTTTACAAGACCCATACTAACTAGATATGTATGCTACTGCTCAGAGATGAATACAACAGCTATTGTGGAGGCCCAACAAAAACCTCAGCCCACCAACCCATACTTCCAGCTGTTGGGAGGAAGATTAAGTAGAACTTATCCCAGAGCATCCCAGAGCCTGCATTGGGCGAGAGACGGAGGAAGGGGGGGCTGTCTTTCATGGAAGCCTTTGGATGTTGGATGTGCAGCATCCCTCCCTGATTTCTGGATGAGACAGTCTCTGCCTGCCTCCTTTGTCCAGATCCTGGAAAAAACAGGTGAGAGCGAGGGGTTGTAGGAGTAGGATTTTATATTTGCATTAGAGGTTATAATGACTGATGGTTATAATAATATAGTATGTATTAATGTATGATTTGATCACCCTGCCAGCCACCCTTTTTGAAAAGCAGAAAGGAACGACCCTCTGGGATAGGAGTTGACAACCTTTCAGAAGTGCTGTGCCGAGTCTTCATTTGTTCACTCTAATTTAAGGTTTTGCATGCCAGTCATACATTTTAACGTTTTTAGAAGGTCTCTTTCTATAAGTCTATAATATATAACTAAACTATTGTTGTATGTAAAGTAAATAAGGTTTTTAAAACATTTAAGAAGCTTCATTTAAGATTAAATTAAAATGCAGAGCCCCCCCGGACCAGTGGCCAGGACCCGGGCAATGTGAGTGCCACTGAAAATAGGCTCGCGTGCCGCCTTCGGCGCACGTGCCGTAGGTTGCCTACCCCTGCTCTGGGACATTGGTAGAAACGCATCTGACAGACTGCCAATGTCTGTACTGATGTTAAGGCAGGGACAAGCCAGAACAATCCTTATGGCGGATTATGATCTCCCTCTGTTTTAGTATAAATTACAATGTTGACTATGGGGTCTTGTTTCCTATTTGCATTACAAATTAGACCCTTTAGTTAAGTATACATTTCTTTGTTTTAAGGTTTAGTAAGTAAGAGACAGGATCTTGTATTGTGTCTATATTAATGAGATTAGAGGCATGATGAAGGCCCCGGGCCTCAATATGTACTGTTTTGGTCACAAGATTTAGTAAGGTTTAATTTACAATGTCTTTTTTGCTCAACATAAAACACTGCTGTTTGTATACCTTCGAAGGTCTCTGTAAAAGACTGTGTGTGAATAAGTAATGTATGCATCAGGAAAAGATAAGGTGCAAAGGCCATTGTTAAAGTCAGATGGTGAAGGAAGGAGGAGTGAAGAGACTTAATGGCACCAGAGAACCATCAGCGCGCATCCATGATTAAGGAAGGGCAGATTGATGACTCTGAGGTGGAGGCTGGCACCCCTAAAAACAAGATAACTGATTAAATCTGAAACCAGGACAGGATAACCCTCTCGAAGGTGCTTTGGAGTGTTAACCTCAAAAGATAACACCAATTAAGGAGTAACTGGTCATAAATGACACAGTAAAATCCATAGACTTCAATGGAGGAAAAGGAGGTCAGACTAGATGATCATAATGGTCCCTTCTGACCTTAGAGTCTATGAGACTATAAGAACAGGCTGCTTTTCCATGGAACTTTGGGTTCCTCTTGCCACAACTCCAGGAGCATCGGATCGTGACCAACCGAGCCCAACTCCCCTCTGTGACCAATCTGGCTGGCCATTGATCCAGACTCTGGACTGGTAACTATAAACATCGACTGACAGGACTGTGTAGTGTGTAGTGTGTAGTGTGTAGTGTGTAGTGTGTAGAGTGTAGAGTGTAGAGTGTAGAGTGTAGTGTCTGAAAAGCATATGCTAACTGCTGTATTCTCAATAAATGCGGCATATTTCCTTTTTCCCTGACAAAGATCCCGTGTGCTTCTTATAAGCATAACAGGGTGCCTTAATTAGTTTATCCCACTCTCAGCCTCTGTTTTGTTTTAGTCCTCCCTCCACTGCAAACTGCTGGTTGCCTGACTGCTGCTATTTATAGCTTTTCCCCAGAGCACCAGCAAAGTGAAGGCAAGAACTCTGATCTACATTAGTGTTTTACCCACTGATGTAGCTGCTCAGGGGTTTTATTACTATGGCCTGGCCTGCATACAAACTAGCACCAAATTAGCTAGATTCCAGTGAAAATAGCCCTGGACGGACATATTTCAGTTTAGTTTAAACCTGATCCTAATATACAAATTTCTTGGTCAAAGTATAGGCAAAGTCCAGATTCCAGAGGAAAAAAAAATTAAACAATAATGATAAGTACATAAAAAGATTTCAGGGTCCATTCAAAAGTGTCTAGTGGTCCGGATTTGGCCTGCGGTCCACCTATGACTACCCCTGGTACTAATGGCTTTAAGCTAAATTGAAAAAGCCTAGTTTAACAATCATTTTAAAAAAATAATCACAAATTAAATTAAACTAGTGCAACTCTGAATAAAAAGATTCTTTTAATTTCACTAGATTGCTGCTTAGGGTAAAAAAGCCACCATGAGCAACAGCACAAGCATTGGATCCTTATTTTAGAGAGAGTAAAAAAGGCATTACTGTAGCACCACACAACTGGAAGTAAGGCTGTCGATTAATTGCTATTAACTCACGTGATTAACTCAAAAAATTAATGATTAATTGCACTGTTAAACAATAGAATACCTATTGAAATTAAATATTTTTGCATATTTTTCTACATTTTTCCAATATAGTGATTTCTATTACAACACAGAATACAAAGTTGTATAGTGCTCACTTTATATTTATTACAAATATTTGCACTGTAAAAATGATAAATTGTATTTTTCAATTCACCTCATACAAGTACTGTAGTGCAATCTCTATCTTGAAAGTGTAACTTACAAAATGTAATTTTTTTTGTTACATGACTGCACTCAAAAACAAAACAATGGAAAACTTTAGAGCCTACAAGTTCACTCAGTCCTATTTCTTGTTCAGCCAATCGCTAAGACAAACAAGTTTGTTTACATTTACGGGAGATAATGCCGCCTGCTTCTCATTTACAATGTCACCTAAAAATGAAAAAAGGCTTTCGCATGGCACTTCTGTAGGTGGTGTTGCAAGGTTATTTACGTGCCAGATATACTAAACTTTCATATGCCCCTTCATGCTTCGGCCACCATTCCAGAGGACATGCTTCCGTGCTGATGATGCTTGTAAAAAAAAAAAAAAAAGTCAATTAAATTTGTGACTGAACTCCTTGGGGGAGAATTGTATGTCTCCTGTTCTACCCACATTCTGCCATATATTTTGAGTTATAGCTGTCTTGGATGATGATCCAGCACACACACTTTCACAGCAGATTTGACAAAATGCAAAGAAGGTACCAATGTGAGATTTCTAAAAATAGCTACAGCACTCGACATATGGTTTAAGAATCTGAAGTGCCTTCCAAAATTTGAGAGGGACGAGGCGTGGAGCATGCTTTCAGAGGTCTTAAAAGAGCAACACTCGGATGTGGAAACTACAGAACCCGAACCACCAAAAAAGAAAATCAACCTTCTGCTGGTGGCATCTGACTCAGATGATGAAAATGAACATGTCAGTCCACTCTGCTTTGGATTATTATTGAGCAGAACCCTCCATCAGCATTGATGCACGTTTTCTGGAATGGTGGTTGAAGCATGAATGGGCATATGAATCTTTAGCACATCTGGCACGTAAATATCTTGCGACGCCGGCTAAAACAGTGCCATGTGAACGCCTGTTCTCACTTTCAGGTGACATTGTAAACAAGAAGCAGGCAGCATTATCTCCTGCAAATTGTAACCAAACTTGTTTGTCTGAGTAATTGGCTGAATAAAACGGAAGACTGAGTAGGCTCTAAAGTTTTCCATTGTTTTATTTTTGAATGCACTTTTTTTTGTACATAATTCTACATTTGTAAGTTCAACTTTAGTTTGCATTACAGTACTTGTATTAAGTGAATTGAAAAATACTATTTCTTTTGTTTTTTACAGTGCAAATATTTGTAATAAAAATAAATATACAGTGAGCACTGTATTCTGTGTTGTAATTGAAATCAATATATTTGAAAATGTAGAAAACATCAAAAATACTTAAATCATTTTATTCTCTTATTGTTTAACAGCTTGATTAATCACGATTAATTTTTTTAATCGTTTGACAGCCCTAATTGGAAGTCTATCTTCCCAATGTACGGTCTAGAATTTTATTTTAAAGAAAAATTATGCACAAGTTGATAGGTTGCATTCCCACCAATAGTAGGGTGGTCAAGTGGTTATTTCAAAACCTCAATATAACTATCAGATCCATCAAACAGCAGACTGTGCAGTTGGAATATATGAACACTAGCTAAGCCATCATGCCTGTTATACATGCATTTCTAAAGCCTACTTGCTTTCCTTTTGTACATATAGGTGAAGGCATATACACATCATTAAGTGCTTTATGCAGAATTATGTAACAAAGCTTGAAACAGTTGTGATGGCTCAAGAAGCTAGACTGTATATATTGTTATATAGTATATTAATCGTTTTTAAGAGAACACATGTTGCCATAAAATAAACTAAACTTTTATTCTCTTTCATAGCAGATTCTGTGTTTGAATACTTGAGGTAAACATAGGTGTGGAGAAACTCCGACTCCTTGGTACAATGAAGTATGCTACACCTCTCATGCACAAGTCATTGTTCTCGATCCAAACTGAACTTAAAAATTGAAAGAGAAAATGCAAGAGGTAAAAATGCAATGTTTCCTCCTGTTACTGAAATTAAGGAGGCTCCATTCAATTTTATACTAACTAAGAGTACCCACCACAGAATCCCAAATTAATCCTCAAATCAGTAAAAAGAACAGGAGTACTTGTAGCACCTTAGAGACTAACAAATCAGTATGGTTTGGTGAACTGAGTGAAAAGAAGGCAGCTAAGAAAAGAGGGACAAGCTGCAGAGGCAGAGTAAAATTTTTCAAACACACAACTAAGGAGCCTAAGTGTCATTGAAAATAAGTGGCACTAAAGTTCAAGTGCTTTTGAAAATTTTGCCTTCAGATTAAGCACAGTTAAACTCTCAAAACACCTGAGTGACCTTCTGAAATTCCATTTATGTGGCTAGTTGAGTAAATTTGAACTGGATTTTAAAAAACCCACCTATAAGTAACAAGTGCTGCAAACTCACCATGACATCTGAAAGTCAAGACTGATTGCTTGTGCATCACACACTATAGGACATGAATAGACATTAGGCTCTTCCTTACATGTTTTCAACCTGGGTGCCTGAAGTTTGGCACACAGATTAGATCTGTAACCTTAAGCATTCAGATTTGAAAATATGACCCTCTGTATAAATCTTCTAGAAGAGAATCTAGGTCACTAGAAAAGTAAGAAACCCTACCTTTGTCAGTAAAATAAGCATATTACTCCTAATATTCTCACAGGAAGCAAACCAGATCAGCAAGACATTTTTACTCAGTATCTTTTCTGACCATGCCTACACAACTTAAGTTACCCAATTTATATTTCAATCAGTCTGGTAAAATACTCCATCCTTCTAGAAGGCAGTTCAGTCCACATGGCTGCAGTGATGCACTCTAGGCCTTTTATTCTGAACATACACACACATATCAGCTAAACAGACTGAGTGCAAATGAAGTTTACCATATCCTTTGCAATACATATACAATGATGGGGTCTAAATTAGCTGTTACCACTCAAGAAAGATCTTGGAGTAACTGTGGATAGTTCTCTGAAATCATCCACTCAATGCGCAGAGGCAGTCAAAAAAAGCGAAAAGAATGTTGGGAATCATCAAGAAAGGGGTAGATAAGATATGATATTTTCTATTGCCTCTATATAAATCGATGGTACGCCCACACCTTGAATACTGCATGCAGATGTGGTCACCCCATATCAAAAAAGATATATTGCAATTGGAAAAGATTCAGAAAAGGGCAACAAAACATGATTAGGGGTATGGAACAGCTTCCGTATGAGGAGAGAGTAATAAGACTGGGACTTCTCAGCTTAGAAAAGAGGCGACTAAGGAGAGATATGATAGAGGTCTATAAAATCATGAGTGGTATAGAGAAAGTAAATAAGGAAGTGTTATTTACTCCTTCTCATAATACAAGAACAAGAGGCCACCAAATGAAATTAATAGGTAGCAGGTTTAAAACAAACACAAGAAAGTATTTTTTCATGCAATTCACTGTCAATCTCTGGAACTCCTTGCCAGAGGGTGTTGTGAAGGCCAATACTACAACATGGTTCAAAAGGAAGCTAGATAGATTCATGGAAGCTAGGTCCATAAATGGCTATTAGCCAGGATAGGCAGGAATGGTGTCCCTAGCCTGTGTTTGCCAGAAGCTGGGATTGGGTGGCAGGGCATGGATCACTTGATGATAACCTGTCTGTTCATTCCCTTTGGGGCACCTGCCACTGGCCACTGTCAGAGGACAGGATACTGGGCTTGATGGGCCTTTGGTCTGACCCAGTAGGGTCGCTCTTATGTTCTTGTTGATTTCTGCAAGGAAGTTGCCAAGAGATGGTGGAGGGAGACAGAGAAAGAGAAGGGTCATCCCATTCCCTTCTCCACAAGGCAGCAAACTTTGGTAGGGAAATGGGGCAGATGACGACACCATAATGTAAGAATGCAGCAATCAACTCTTTTGCTAGTCAAAAAAGAGCAGTAGCTATAGAAAAGTAAGAATAATAGAATATCAGGGTTGGAAGGGACCTCAGGAAGTCATCTAGTCCAACCCCCTGCTCAAAGCAGGACCAATCCCGAGACAGATATTTGCTCTAGATCCCTAAATGGCCCCCTCAAGGATTGAACTCACAACCCTGGGTTTAGCAGGCCAATGTTCAAACCATTGAGCTATCCCTCCCCTAAGGTCTAAGATTCCAGTGTTTTGGTTGATTGCATCAAGAGCATCATTGAGAGGCAGACAAATGAATACTTCCCACCATGTCAACTTGTAGTTACTGAGTTTGTGAGATAGTATTCTATCTACTAATCAACAATTATGGGCATGAAACCATCTGCTTTGAATATCGAACAAACATTTTTCTAGGCCAGGGGTCAGAAACCTTTCAGAAGTGGTGTGCCGAGTCTTCATTTATTCACTCTAATTTAAGGTTTCGCATGCCAGTAATACATTTTAATGTTTTTAGAAGGTCTCTTTCTATAAGTCTATAATATGTAACTAAACTATTGGTGTATGTAAAGTAAATAAGGTTTTTAAAATGTTTAAAAAGCTTCATTTAAAATTAAATTAAAATGCAGAGCCCCCTGACTGGTGGCCAGGACCCGGGCAGTGTGAGTGCCACTGAAAATCAGTTCGCATGCCATCTTTGGCATGTGTGCCATAGGTTGCCTACCCCTGTTCTAGGCCATCTTGAAGTCAGATGGATATGTTTTTGCATTAATGCCTAAAGACTTAACTCTGAACCTTCTCAGTTGTTTTACCATATTTTATTTCTCAGAGCTATGACATTATCTGGGAGAACATTAAAAACATGAAGTTTCCGCATTTCTACATGGTCCACTTAATTGTAATATACCTAGTTTTTTAAGGCTAGAGACCATTATCTTAATCTAGTCTGATTTCCTGCATAAACACAGGCCTTAGAACTTCAAGTGGTAACTTGGGCATCAAAACCAGAAGTCTGAAGTATCTATGCTGAAGATCTAACTTTCATACCTTAGACAGCTTTTATGAAGCTTTTTGTACATTTGACTTTCTAGGTAGGATAAATCATAAGGAAAGGTATTGAGAATTTGCAGAACACACTGCTATTTTCTTGGTGGTATTGAAGGCGTTTTGTATTAAGCTCATATGCACCAGTACTCATGCTCGTTCCAAGTCACATTTAACCCAAAACCATGTTGTAGGTTATCCAAGTTTTAGTTAAATGCTGTACAGCTGAGAGTTACGTCCTATAGGTCCCTCTTGCAATAGTAGATGAAGTTTCCACTGCGGTGCACAGAGAATGGCATATATTACCTTCTTTGAAGGTCAGAAGTTGCTCATAGCTACCTGTGTAACAATAAATTCAAGCATGTCTATGAAGTGCATTCAAGAAATGAATTGCTAGTTTAACTGGAAAACAGATTTGATCTTGTAGGATCCAGATTGGCATACATCAAATGCTAAATATATGTAAATGCTGAAGTCAGCAATGAATCCAGCAAACAGCTTTGAAATGTGAGAAGTGTCCTACTGCTTGTGATGGTTCTCTTTCAGAAAACTATACTTGGACCCTACCTACATCAGGCAAAAAGGTATTTCAATCAAACAGTTGCACGAGTGTTGCCAATACACGACATTCCAATACTTCACTTCCATTATCCACCAATTCAGATATTTCAAAATAATTGTCTGTTGATTTTTTCATGACACTTGAGACTCTCTTTATTTCAGGCCCAGCCAAGATGATTCAGTCCTAGACAATTTTTTCCCCAGTGCAGGTGGAAAATAAAACATTTGGTTGCACTTTTTTTTAAACCATTCTTAAGTATCCCACAATACGTTTGTTTGGTTTTTTTGGGTCAAGCACTCTGTCCCTTCCATCATTCAGCCCTGTGGAAAACGAGATAAAATACCTAGAAGTCTGTAATTGGTATTCTAAGGGGAAGTTTTCCCTGGGGTAACAGGAAAACTCAGCTGTAAATTCTTTCAGCTGTAAATAATACCCAACACCTGTGGTAAGCAACTAAGGTGTACTCCTTACTTTCAACAGCCACTACTTTGAGTCAGACAAGTTTGTGCTAGTTTCACATGCCTCAATTCCTTCTATGACTGCTCCAGCAAAAGCCTATCAAGCTGTCACCTGCCCAAAGGCTGATCAGCAGACCCCACTCAGGATCTGCAGCAATAAGGTACGATCACATATGGGGTGGGCAATAATTTTCACAGGGGGGCCACTCCATGAATTTTGGTAAGTCATCATGGGCCACACATTTCTACTATATTAATGGAGGCGATTGGGGTTTGGGTGCAGGGGGCTGGGATGCAGTGCGAGGTGCAGGCTCTGGCCAGGAGGCACTTACCACACGTGGCTCCCAGCCAGTGGTGCAGCAGGGCTCAGACAGGCTGCCTGCATGCCGTGGCCCAATGCTGCTCCCAGAAGCTGCTGTGGCTGGCGTGTCTCTGCGCACCCCTTGGGCCAGGGGAGCAGCAGGTCTCCATGCACTGCCCAAACATGCAAGCACCGCCCCTGCAGCTCCTGTTGGCAGGTTTCCAGCCAATGGGAGCTGTGAGGACAGTGCTGGGGGTGGGGGCAGTGTGCAGAGCTGACTCCCTTCCCCCTAACCCCCGCCAGGGGCATGCAGAGATATGCCAGCAGCAGCCGGCCGGTTCCGCACCCCACTGTACCGCAGGACTTTTAGCGGCCCAAATTCTGAGACCGCGACGGGGGAAGAGGAGGCTGGACAGAAATATTAGTCATTGCAGACTAGACAGAAATGTTAGATGGTCTGGACCTGGCCCACGGGCCGTATTTTGCCCACCTCTGAATCAGATCAAGGTGTCACAAATCCACTGCTCATTGGACACCCAAGATTGAACACAATGCTAAGTAGTTTCAGGAGAAGATCAAAAAGCTAAGATTCAGTACAATAGGCCTTGCACAATAGTTTCTCTAGGGACACACAAAACATCTGAAAGGAGCTGGATTATCTTGGTACATAAGTCTTCCAGTGAAAAGGCCCAGATGTCCACCTTTGCCAGAAGAGCATAGAGAGGACTAGAAAGCAGCAATTAACTGCTGACTTATTGGTAGAAGAGGGACTTTCCACACAAGGTACTGTGCTTTCTAATTGTGTTACGCTTTTGCTATGGCACGTAGTGATATATGTGGGAAATATTTATTTTGAGCCCAGTGGCTAGCATTCTCAAACATTGCCATTTTGGTTTTTGGGCCATAAATAGCACCAATGAAAGCAAAACTTCCCTCAGAGGGCAGGAGGAAAAAAGATAGTTTAGGCGAATGACAAACCCCCTCAATATTAAACTTGCTTACTCTGTAGTCATAGCCCCACTTGCCATGAACCCTCTCCTACCATTGACACCATGAAGTGTTAAATGGCTACTTATGAGGTTGGAAGTTCCTGAACTATTCACTTCATTTGGTTGCCTCTTACTGCAGCTAGGTCTAAGTGATAAGCAAGCTCTACCAACTTAAAGAAGTTTTAAGGCATTGCTGCACACCAGATCTTTACTTTTATTATATAACAATACCCTCTCCCCCAAAAAACTATGTTAAAAGAACATTAAGGCTGAGAAGTTAGAAAGTGCAAGAACTAAGGTTGCCATTGCAACCTTAATTCAGCTGCCATGTGCATATGCATTATGATAGTTTTCCTATGTGACATCAGGCAAGAATGTGTGGCAGAATAAAGAAGGAGACAGCTCTTCTGGGTCCTAAAGCAATGCCTTGACCATTGCCTCTTATCTATTCTTGTAACTCTGCCTAATTCACAGTCCATCCTGTGCAGTGAATGAGGCAGGAGTCCCGTAGAACAAGTAGTAATGTGACTAGGTTATTAGAGACTATCCTACTGAATATACACAAGGAGGCCAAAATAAGGTTGCACGGATAACCTAATTCTGGCATTTCTTAACTTCAGAGGACTTGACTTAGCAAGCAGAACATTCTTTTAAACAGTTTTATGTATGTCATTTCCAATGAAGAACCCAAAAAAATCCATCATGTGGAACTGTATTAACCTCCACATTGAATAAAATAAAAAAACTTGGTAGCACTACACTGTTACATCTGTGGACAAGACATTGAAGTGAGGTATGGGAGAAGTGACACAGTACCAGTATGTTACAAAATTATCGGTTACGCTGCAGAGGAACATTGGGAATCATGAATTCTGTTATTGGCGTAAGAGGGGAATGTTGCCTAATGATTACAGACAGCAAAACAGGCATGTATATTTGACTCATTCAGCCTGAAAGACTTGGGTTGCCCATATTAGAGATAGGATTCTAGTTGCAACAGACAAAAACAAGGTAATGGTGGGGATTTACTATAGACGAACAAATTAGACAAGGGAATAGGATGAGCAGCTCCTTAAACACCCTCTGTATTGTGTAGGGAAAAAAACCTGCATTACCAAGAGGGATTTCAATCCACGGAGGATAAAATTAGATTTAAAAAAGTTCTTAAACTACACACATTTTTCTCTTTAAAATGAAACCTGTTGCAAATTTAATTTGCAATTATATGTAGTTTAGGCCTTGACATAGGTTGTTATAATCTCTTAACATTTAAATAGATAAAAACATGATGCAACGAGTCCTGATAAGCCCATGGATCTGCTTTTGTTAGTTACACAAAGAATTGGGGCGGTGGGGGGGGGGGGGGGGACAGGAGACATGTTTGTGAGGTCAACAAGCATTATAAATACAATTTTATGTACTACATTATCGATATTATGTTCAGTCTTTACAGTTTAGCAAATGCTGGCACTGCATTTTCTTTTTCCAGGTGCGAGTACTTACCGTTTCTGTCATGCAGAAAGGTTTGCCTTACTGTTGGTTTCCGTTTAGTCAGTAGGAGCAGAGACACTAATTTCTTCACTTGGACTATTTCATTCAAAATTGAGAAAGCAATATGGAATGAAAGCAGGAAAGCTTATTTTCCCTGTCAAATATATGAATAAAAACCATTTGGAAGGGGATGAGATCTAATTCTAATAAAGTTAAAGAAAAGGAGCCAGACTGTCAAAGGTATTTAGACGGAGAGAGATTTTCAAAAGCACTTCAGAGTGTTTCTGGTCACTGTTGGACAGATTTTCAAAGGTAGACAGGTGCCTAGAGGGATTTTCAAAAGCACTTTGATTATGCGCTCAGCTCCCATTGATTTCAAATTGCTTTTGAAAATCCCTCTAGACCAGGGGTAGGCAAACTTTGTGGTCTGAGGGCCACATATGGGTATGGCCTGAGGGGTTCAGAGGGCGGGAGGGGGATCAGGGCTGGGGAGAGGCTCGGGGTGCAGGCTTACCTCAAGCTGTTCCCAGAAGCAGCAGCAGCACGTCCCCCCTCCGGCTCCTACACGGAGGTACAGCCAGGCAGCCCTACTGCACACTGCCCCATCCACAGGCACCGCCCCTGCAGCCCCCCCTGGCCTTGGTTCCCAGCCAATAGGCGCTGCAGGGCAGCACCTGGGGTGGGGCAACACGTGGAGTGGAGCCCCTGCCTACCCTTATGCCCGAGGGGGGACATGCCACTGCTTCTGGGAGGTAAGCCTGCACCCCGAGCCTCTCCCCCTATGCCAGCCCCAATCCTCCTCCCGCCCTCCGAACCCCTCAGTCCCAGCCCGGAGTACCCTCCTGCACCCCAAACTCTACATCCCACGGCCCATAGTTTGCCTATCCCTGCTCTAGGCACCTACCTACCTTTGAAATCTGCCCACAGTGACCAGAAGCAAGCCATCAATTCACTAACTATTTAATATTGCCTTTGTTTAATAAATCAGTTTTCAATGCAAACCATGTTTTGCTAAATTTTTCTTATGTATCCAGCGTATTTAAGGTATTTTTATTTCACTACTGAAAAACAAGTTTTTAAAATGCTATTGCTGTGTATTTTTGAGTTTTTCCAGACAAATGCAGCTGGACATAAATCAAAAGTAAAAGCCAAGAAATGTGTCAGTCACCATTTTCTAACCAAAATGTAAAAATCAAGCCTCTGAAGTACATGTTAAGACAACTGCTTAAACAAATGTATATAGATACACTGTACCTTCCATTCTAGCAAAAAGCAGTACCAATTTAGTTAAAAGCCAAATTTGTTTGCAAATAACCATGTTGTAATGTTTGTACCAGGGGTAGGTAACCTATGGCACGTGTGCCGAAGGCAGCACGCAAGCTGATTTTCAGTGGCACTCACACTGCCCGGGTCCTGGCCACCAGTCTGGAGGGCTCTGAATTTTAATTTAATTTTAAATGAAGCTTCTTAAACATTTTAAAAAACTTATTTACTTTACATATAACAATAGTTTAGTTATATATTAAAGACTTATAGAAAGACCTTCTAAAAACATTAAAATGTATTACTGGCACGCGAAACCTTAAATTAGCGTGAATAAATGAAGACTCAGCAGACCACTTCTGAAAGGTTGCCGACCCCTGGTTTATACCAACCACTGAGAATCAACCCTTTAGGAAGGCAACTAAAAAGCCCAAATGCAAAGCAAGATTACTTTTTAAATTATTCAAATCAAGGTTTCCTTCCTGTTGATTTAAATCAAGATTAACATTGGTGAATGTAGGTAGCTGATTAAGATCAATCCACCCTATTTCCATCTAAGGGACATACGCTAGAGGTCTCATGTTATCACGCATAAAACAACATTGGAGTTCCTAAGATTTATACATGAAAGCTTTTTAAAAACACAAAATTACTTCAAGCGGATTGCAATTCTATACTAGACCATATTACGATGGAAAGAGATAAAAAAAACAAATTAAATAGTTAGCTGCCTAAGTTCAAGAGATCAAACTAATTTCATTTGCTAGGTCAAATAGAAATATATATTTGGTGCTTTTAAAAAAAAAGTGTAGGTTTCCAAAGCTTAAAACATGAGCAAATGCAAATGGGAGGACATATTTAAACATAAAATTGTAAATAACCTGGAATTGTTTAAACATGCTCGATTACATTCAAAAAAAATGAAAGAAAACTTCCTTCATTAAATCCATGGGGAAATGAAGGCATCAATTTAAAAAAAATCAATACACAGCAAGTGAAGCAACAGAGACTCTGTAGACAATTGATAAGGGAAGCTAAAGGTTATCACTAAAAAAATTAAATGGTCAGTAGGATTAAACATAGTAAGGAGGAATTCTTTAAATATGTCAGGAACAAACAAAATCCTAGCAATTAAATAGGTTTGATGCAAGACATGGATTTTGAATTAAATATTTCTGTTCTGCATTCCAAAAAGCAGGATGATTTATTCATATCTCATAGTGCTAATGAAATACTTTAACATCCTCCCTAGTTACTGATGGAATAAACAGCACTATTAAACATTTTTAAATCTGCAAGACTGATAACTCATACCCAAGATTATTAAAAGAAGTGGCTGAGGAGCTGTTTGAACTCTCTCAACTCCCAATGTTGATTTTTAGAATTTTTTGGAACACTGGGGAACTACCAGAAGACTGAAAAAAGGTAATATTAGAGAGTTAATAGGATGATCTTGGTAACTAGAAGCCAGTACCCTAACAATGAACATGGCCAAAATCATGTAAAGGCTGATATGGGATCTACATCAGTAAAGAATTAGAAGATGGTAGCATAATTAATGTTTTTATGGAAAACAGATCTAAAACAAATGATTTTTTTTTAGGAGATCACAAATCAGATTGAGCAAGTATCTGTGTTAATATAATTAGATTTCTGTAAGGCATTAGAATTAGTCCTTCATGACTTTCTGATAAAAAAATTAGTATTACACAAAGTCAATGTTGCCCATAGTAAATTAATTAAAAGCAAATTAATGAAAGATCACAAAAAGTAACTAAGTGGGGAATCTTCAACAAATGAAGTGTTTCTATTGGGGTCCCACAAGTATCTGTTCTCAGCCCAATGCTATTCAGTAGCAATCAGTGATCTAGAAGAAATATAAAATCGTGTCTAGTAAAACCTGCAGATCACTTAAAGTGGACGAGTGTCCAGTAATGATGGGACATGTCAGTTATACAGACAAAACTGGACCATTTCATAAGGTGGGCTTTTAATACAGCCAAAGCAAGTACACACATCTAGGAATAAAAAGAATGTAAGTCACACTTACAAGATGGTAGACTGTCCTGGAAAGCAGTAACTCTGAAAAGGACTCTGGGGGTCACAGTACATAACCAACTGACTATCAGCCTCTAGTACAATGCCAGAACTAAGAGGATAAACAGGAGGTGTATTACCTTTGTTACTAGTATATGGTTACTAGTGAGACCATTACTGAAATGGTATGGCCAATTCTGGAGTCCACACTTCTAAAAGAATCTGGGGAAATCTGCAAGGATTCAGAAAAGAGCTAAAAGAATGATCTGAGGACTAGAATACATACCTTATAATGAGTGACTCAAGAGGAGCAGTCTAGTTAGAAAGAAAGGTTAAGAGGACACTATCAGTCTACAAGTACCTACATGGAGAAGAGACTTCTGCTAAAACAGTTCTTTAATCTAGTATGAAAAAAAGAGACTTAACCAGAGCCAAAGGTTGGAAGCTGAAGATAGACAAATTCAGATTAGAAATAAAGGTGCAAATTTTAAACAGTTAAAGTAATTAGCCATTGGAGCAACCAATCTAGGGATGTGATGGATCCTCCATCACTTGAAGTCTTTGAATAAAGATGTCATTCTAAAAGAAATGCTATAGTTCAAAAAACTTAAGGGCTTGATGCAGAAGTTATTGGATGAAATTCCTTGGGTTGAGTTATAGAGGGTCAGACTAGATGATCTAGCCGTAAGAATCCATTAAAATATTCCTTGAGATGCAGTTACTGTGAGTGATATGGGGTGGAGGAAAACACACACACACACACACACACACACACACACACACACAAAATAATGGAAGTCAAGGAGAAAGCAGTAGATGCTTATTAGGCAGCTGGACATGAAGCTTGTCCCATCTTATGAAATCAATGGAGAAAAAAACCTGAGACAAACTGCAAGGTATAGAAGCTAGCATTTCCTTCCAACAGCTTGAGACAAGGATGTTTTAGCCCACCGAAATATGTCCTTCACACTCCTCTCCAGATGTCCTCTTAACCCACCAGCCCTGAACTGACTTCAGGTGTACTAGGTAGCTCTCCATAACTAGAGCAAATACTGTACAAATTTGATCACTTTCTCCCAAATATTCTTCTTGTTCATCCAAGCAGCCTATTCAGAGCATTAGGGATCTATGCCAGAAAACAGACATTTTTGAAGGAACAGCAAATGGAAGGACTTCCCATGTTAAACAAAATCTTATACTGTACAGCTCACTGCAGGTAAGTACCAAGGGTCAATCCCTTTTGGTTTGGTATGCATTGTCTTCATAAAGGGCCTGCAAGTTGGCAGCATATTTCTACTATCAATGTACCAACTCTTCCACAAACTAAAGGTGATTAGAGTTCACACAAAAATTAAGATCAGTCATCTCTAGAGATAGTTATTGTATCCATCCTTGTTTGCACATTAGAAACCATTCAAACAAAAACTTACTACAGTCAAACTACTTTAGTGTAATAAAAAACTAAATGAATAAGAAGAGTGCAGTTATGGTCAGAAATAGGCCCTTTTATTAATCAGATCTGTTCCCAGGAGGTATTAAAATCAAAACTGCTTACCACTTTGGTGTTGAAGGTGTTTTTACTATGTTCTAACAGTGTTAACCTTGAAGAGTTATTTCTGAAAGAACAAGCTGGATTGTTTCCTGACTCAGATTGCTTCATTAAGTGATTTGTTAAGTTCCAGAACTCATTACTGATGATTAGGGCTCTGCGTCTGTCACGGAGGTTGTGGAAAGCCACGGATTCCGTGACTTTCCGTAACCCCCATGACTTCTGAAACGGCCAGCCGGCACCGGCCGGCCGTGGGGACCACTTGAACAGTGGTCCTGGGGACAGCGGAAGCAGCCACAGCTCAGCGGCCCCCAGCAGCACTCCCAGAGGCAGTCGGAGCAACTGCTGCTCAGCACCCCCTCCACCAGTGTTGCAGCCCTTGCACCCTCTAGAGCAGCAGACCCTCCCTAGGGGCCCTCCAGATAAGATTTAGTCAGAGGTATTTATAGTACAAGTCATGGACAGGTCATGGGGCTGTGAATTTTCATTTACTACCCATGATGTGTCCATGACTTTTAATAAAAATACTCATGACTAAATTGTAACATTACTAATGATAGACATGCTAGAAAGAACCCAATTTGACTTGCAGATTCCACACTAAAGGTAACTAAACAGGACCATATATATATATTACAAACCAAATGAAATTTGATCAAGAATCACTGACAGAACCCTAATGCCAGTTTCACAATAATTTTTCAGAAATTAAATGTACTTTAAGTTATAACGCTCGCTTCTAAACTAAGGGATAGTATAAGTTGTGTTTAGTCTTCCAGATGGACTTTAAACAAATTTCATCTTACAAGATAAAATATTCACTACCTTTTATGATTTAAGCAAACTTAATACTTGCGCTAATAAAAGTAACTTAATTACAATTTCTTACAACTTAATTACAAATGTTTATACAGGCTGCATCTAAGTACACACTTGAAGTTTTATAGTTTTGATGACTTTCATTAACAGGATCCAGATATCAGTGATGAAATCCAAATTTAAAGGAAACTAGGAGTCAGACAGAAATAATCAGTAACTATACAGAGGTCCAGAAAATTCTTATTTCTGGTCCATTCAATGTCCACAACCTTCTGGTCTAAAGATAGCCAGTTTGGCAAAATGACTCATGAAAGCTCAGAAGCTGAAACAGATGATTGATTGATAGATACTGATGAAATCCTCAGTATGAAAAAAATAGAATAGTACATCCGTATGCTCATTTTGCCTGCAACCAATAAATCAAGTTTACGTCTCATGTTCCATCAGTAATCCAAGCAATTTTAAACAGCAACAGGAAGCTACATTCCCCTCATTGTCACTGGAAGGATTGGGTTGGCTCATAATAATGAGAAAAAAGCTAATCCTGATGCAAATGACTTTGCTCAACCACCTTGGTAACAATGGCAAGGTTAATGCAAAAAATCAAATTCCTATAAAGATTTAGTGAAGTAACTAAACTGTCATAAGAAAAAGCAATTCAAGACATGACAAAAAAAATCTGCCCTTAAGTGTAGTGCCAAGCCATACTAGACAATTCCAATTAACAGGCACAGAAGAAGGGTTATTCTTACAATTTCAAGTAGCACACAGGCTTAAAAAAAGCTTTATAAATTAATGTAGGGTTCTTTTAATTTGTTTTGAGAGCAATAGTGAAGCAGGTCTAACCTCAGTTACAATGATGTAATCCAAAGACACAGTTCTGGTTAAAAAAACAAAAACAAAGAATATCAACAATGGATTCTATAATGTTTCATTACATGCCCTTACACACAGTCCCAAAAGCTTTGTGTCCTCTAAAACACAGAACTTCCATGGGGAAGCTTTTCTTTTGTCTCTAGTAAAACTAAAACCAGAACAGGATGAAGAATTGAAGCATAGTTTATGTTGTAAGTCAAAGAGCAAGTAATCATGGATACCAAATTTATTAGCAACATGTGGTAATGTTACCTCTGGTAGCTTTGTTACTTACCTCCACTTGCTGATTCTTGCTCTTCCCTTTCAGGAAACATAGCCTGGCTTGGTAAACTATTCCTAGAACGAGTGACTGACTCTAAATGTGAAGCCCTTCCCAATAGAGATAGCTCATCTAGCACCTCTCCCTCTTTGGCCTCCAAATCTGATTTTGAAGTGGTTAATTGTTTTATGTTACCTGGTGCCATTAAGCTATTTGGGTTATTTAAACAGGCTACAGTACCACTGTCCAGACTTAATACTCTGGCACGACTCTTCACACTGTTAGTACTAGAAGTTCGACGTGTTGAACGTTTTTTGCTAATTCCTTCAGAGCCTAAATGGGCTTTGTAGGTGTTTGAGTCTGCGCCTCCTCTTTCTTTAATGTATTTGGTCTTTAGAGCATTGTACTTGCCCTCAGGAGACTGGCATGAATGGGAAGTGGTGCTGGAAGAACTATCACTGCTGAACTGGTGGGCTGACTGCATGCTTGAGGTCCTGCTCAAGTCACTCTGATCACTGGAGTCCTCATCATGACAAAACACAGCACTTTGGGGTTTGGTTCCAGACACGCCTCGAAAGGAAATGTATTCCCTATGCCGGCTTGAGTCAAAACTGCTAGCCCGCTTTTTTCCTGTCCGTCTCCTGCTAGATTTATGAACAGAGGCTGTCCGATGGATTAAGCTAGATGATTTAGGTCGTACATCTCCTTCCTTTTGTTTACCACCTGTTTCTTTACAAGTTCTTGAATCAACTAAGGCAGCCAATTTCTCACTCTGATCATCTCTTGTTTCAGCAGCCTTCCCAGGTGGCCTGTCTACTTGTATAGTCAGTTCATTGGCATGTGGGTTCTTATTGGCTTCTTCTGAAGCAGAGGCACTAAGACCCCTTTGACTGTGTATCTCATCGGATGTGTTAGAATCCTTTGTTTCTTGAACACCACTATTAGTGCTCATTTCTACAGCAGTTCTTTCACTACTAGACCTTTTATCCGTAGCAGAGCTACTGTCATCCTCTGAGTCAATACAGCAGTCCTTTTTCTTGCTGTTCTCTCTCTCTTCTCTAGGAGACTCCTCATGCTCTGACAACACATTTTCTACATGAGTTGAACTGGTCTGCTCACTTTTGTAACTACTGATGGTACTGATAGTGTCACGATCAATTCCACTGCAATAGCTTTCTGTTGAACCACTACTCCTACCACTCAGGCTTCTCAGACTGTCCACACTTTTTTCTGCTTTCAAAGATTTGCTCTTCCCACTCTTGGCCAGCTGCTGGGGGCTGCTACTTTTCAGGATGTCATCTAACTGAAAGACTCCTGAAATACAAGAGTTCTCAGCTAAGGATTCTTTGGATCCACAATGGGGTTTGGAAGCTTCCAACTCACTGACTGGATCTAGTCCTCGTCTTTGTTGATAGAGAGGGAAGTCATTTAGAGAAGCATCTGGAAAAGCAACAGCAGAGCTAGAGGTCCTTGGCACACCTCGTGGTCTGTGATCTTTTCTATAGGAGTGGGAATGCAAAGGTACAAGAGAAGCCACTTCAGTGTCACATGCACTAGATAGAGACTGATCCACGTGGTGGTTGTTAGGGAGGCACACTTTATCACTGTTGTCCCTTGGCAAATCCTGGCCAGAGGATAACGAAGGCTGGATGGAGACAAAGGAGTCATTGGAGACCAGATGAAGAATCTTCTGATCAGCTGCCAAATCTGTGCAAGTGTACATTTGAAAATATTAAAGTCAGCAAGACATACAACCTTGCTTTTCTACTACTAGGTTACAAAAGAAATAGTTCAGTGAAAAGTTAGTTACTTGCTATGACAGTAATAGATAAGTTCTACAGGTCCAGTTAGCTAGACTGCAGCATTTCAGGTTCTGGGAGACCTGTTGAGCAGTAAGTTAGTAGACAATGGCAGCAAAAATACAAATATCGCTGCAGCACTCATGTGAGAGTTAAACATGGGCTACATTACCAAACACTAAGACAGAGCACAGTTGTACATCATTTGTATTGAGGAGTTATACATCTTCAATACTTGGACAGAACAAAATTATTAAACATTATGTACCATCACACCTTATTATTGAAGGTCAAAAACGCAATTCCTCTCCTTTAATGAGCTTTGTCACAGACTTAATGTTCTTTGATACAGTATGTGCATTAAGTCTCTTTTTAAAAAAAAAAAAAAAGGATCAGATCTGCTCCTTTGTAGGAAAATACAGTAAATGTGACTACATTCACAATCTTACAGAAATTTAAAAAAGAAGCGATCAGAGCAGTAAGACCCATGACTGAAGTGACTAAAGTAGATCCAAAAGGCATACAGAAAAACCCATCGAGTGCATTAGTTTTCTACCATAGACTATAAAATGCTCATATTAACAAATCTATATGCACTGGCAGTGAACAGCTTGATCACACTCTACCTGAAGGGGAAGTTATTAGAATTCTTCTAAACTGCAATGCTGAATCCCAGATTTAGGTAAATAAGTAGCTACTACTCATTCAAAATTGAACTGCAGCTCTACTCTGGAAAATGGTGCTGTACAAAGAGCATCATGAGGTGTCATGTGTCTCAACAACTGTAGTATAACATGCACTAAAATTACAATTATTTATATTACATTTACAGAAAGATTTTTTCCTTCTGCCTGACTTGCAGAAAGCATCTGGAGTGAAGCTCTTTTCCTTCTTGTGCATTACCACCAATATAGAAGACCTGGAGGCCAAATTAGGCCAACACAGTTACCAGCCCTCATTGTTTACAGTGGGTTCATACAAGTGGAACTAAATACACACTTAATACTTGGAACTTAATACATAGTAGCTCTGCCTATGCACAAGAAGGAGCAGAATCCAGATAACTCTCAGCTAACACTGCAGAGCTGGAGTAGAAAGCCTGAAACTTACTTGTCAGTGAGGCAAACAGTCGTGACTCTGAATGCACAGGGAACCTACCTACTGGCAGGGATGAAAGTAACTTAAAGAACTTACCAGTACGCCAGAGTCCGGAGCAGGGGCGTGGTCTCCACCAGAAGAAGTGGGGCCTTTCATTATTTAAAGGGAACCCCAGGGCCTTTAAATCACCCTGGAGCTACCAGCTGCAGAGGCGGCTGGGAGCCCTGGGGCTCAAGAGTAAATTAAAGGGCCGAGGCCACCGCGGAGCTTCAGGCCCTTTAAATCACCGTGGGAGCCCTGCCACTGCTACCCTGGGACGGCAGGGCTCCGGCGGGGATTTAAAAGGCCTGTTGCTCCTGTCACTGCGGGGAGCCCCGGGCCCTTTAAATCCCCTCTGGGGCTGCGGCAGCCGGGCTTAGGCGGAGATTTAAAGGGCCCAGGGCTCTGGCCGCTGGAGCCCTGCCGCTGCTGGGGTAGTGGCAGCAGGGCCTGGGGGCGGGAGGGGGGATTTAAAGGGCCCGGAGTTCCGGCCGCTGCAGGGAGAACGGGCCCTTTAAAGCACCGCCCGAGCCCCGCTGCTAGAGCTCCGGCGGCGCTTAAAAGGCCCGGGGCTCCCGGCAGCAGCTGGAGTTCCGTGCCCTTTAAAACCCCGCCAGGGAAGCCAGTCCAGTCCAGCACGGCATACCAGCTCTTGCCAGTACGCTGTACCGGACCGTACCTGTTTACTTTCACCTCTGCCTACTGCGTAAGATGGTGCAATTTATACTTACGCATTACTTAGGTCCGCTACTCCTCTGAAATATGACTAAGAGAAGTCACCATGAACAAATTCTCTAGGCTGCAAGTTTATACTAAGCTTCACATCTAGCAAGATTTTTTCATGGAGTTATAAACCCATGAAAACAGGTTTAAAAATAAAACTACTGACAACCATAGAATGTAAGTTAACATGCAATGAAAGGATGCATGATCACACATTTCAAGGCATCACAGTAATAATTCTCACACACACTGCTGCAACATGCAGTTTCTGATCCTGCAAGCAGTTTGCTGTAAATATGCCCTCAAATACAAAAACCCACTCCAAAAAATCTTACTAACCTTTAGTAAGTTGTACCTAACTACACCAGTGTCATGCCTTTTAGAGAGTTTTCAGTGGCAAGGGGGCAGAACATACAGCATACATCCAATACCCTTTGGACGATGCCAGAAAATTGAGCATACATCCAGAGGGTGAACTTCAGAGGATGCACACTGTATACCCAAAGGGCTTACTGTAATTAATTAAGAAAAGGAGAAACTCCAAGACACCATCTTTTTGTTTCCATCTAAAAAATAAATGAGTTATCCACATTCTGTCCAGCAGTATCAATAGTGACACAGCACGAGCTTCATGTAACTAGGGTGACCAGATGTCCCGATTTTATAGGGACAGTCCTCATATTTGGGGCTTTGTCTTGTATAGGTGCCTATTACCCCCCACCCCGATTTTTCACACTTGCTATCTGGTTACCCTACATGTAACAGACCCTGACATTTAACAGAAGTGTTAGGTTTTTTTGTATGACCAACTAGGAGGTTTTGAGTTGTTCTAAACTAACATTTATTAAAGTGACATTAGGAGGACTGAATAGCCCCGATGAAGTGCATACCAATATAGAAGTTTTATGGCAATCACTGACCATAATGCCAGATTAAAGCATAATAAACCAGAAGTCTCACCTTGTTCTTCACTTCCTTCTTTACAAAGACTACAACTCCGGCCAAGACTTAAACTGATATCATCAGAAGTCTTCGCAGTGTCAGTATCTCCTATATATTGTAAAAGGCATATTAGTGCTCAAAATATTAACTTTTAAATCTATTGAGGGTACACATATTTTTAAAATATTTCACTTACAAGTGAGATGGTAAAAATAACAAGATTCAAAATCTGCACTAAGACCTCAGCTTAGTCACTTTGCTTGAAAATGTTTTAACTACCATAATTAAGTAACATAAGATTACTGTAATAGAAAGGAATTGGAGAAAAGTGTTTACTTTATCAGTTAGTTTTACTTTGTGTATAAACAGGTTCTCCTTTTGATTGTGGGGGTCTTCAATATAGCAAGTGGGAAAGGAAAAGGATATTCTTACAGAGAGAAATAGGAAAATGAAAGCCTGCTGAAAATTTAGTTTTGCTCAGAGGTAGGTGAAGTACCCGAAGCTACTTTTTAAAAAATATATACTGGGTTGTAAATTTACAATATCCCTTAAAATAAGCTTGAAAACCAAATTCACAGAATAGCAATCATGTCAATTCTCTAATAGAAGATGGAGCATATTAGGAGTTTGCCAGGTAATGCAGTAAGCTAGGTTAATCATGCTAACGTGACTGTATTTTGCAGATAGTAAGTTATTTGCTTTTAACAGTTAAGTGTTTTGTTGCCTATTTTTGAAAGCAACATCCTGATTAATGAAGACTAGCAGAAACAAAACGCTATGGCTTTCCTTGAGCCTTGTTTACATTACGGTTTTTAGCCACTGGAATAAAGCACAGACACAACACACTGGTATAAACTGTGAATTACACTGCTGCAGCTTCCCCAGTTTGAAGCCATGTTAAGCTGCATTGGTACAAGACACAGTTTACACCAGTGCACAGCTTCTCTATCAGAATTTTGCCCACATACAGCCACACTAGTGGCTAAACTCTGTTGAAGGGTGAACAGAACCATCAAGAGGATAAAAATGTACATAGATTGACTAGCAGGGCAGGGAAGAAAACCAGTTATTTCCTTATTTAAATTAAAAAGTTGCACATTTAAGGAGGCCACCTTCCATTTTGCCTGTTACAAATAATCTTTTCCACTGAAATGCATTTTAAAATAGCTATTCTGAACAATACTACTTCTCTCCTTATTTGTTGGATGCTTAGCATCCAGTAATATCAAGTTAAAGTATTGCAGCAGGTGGACCAATGGCTGCAGGGTAAGTAATAAACGAGTATTTGAAAGGATAGGGAGTGAGGGAGAGGAGAAAGTCAAGTAAGCACCTTTCAGGAAGTGAGACATGGATTTCTATGCTTTCTTTTCCCAGTGAAGTTTTAAAAAGTTTCTCTGCATTTGTAATCACAACGCTCAAAGAATTAAGAATTTTTTCAAGTCATCAGGCAGTGTACTCACTCACTCCTATAACAATGGCAGGCTGAAAGGTAAAGATAGTGGACAGGATTTGGAAACATCACATTGACACTGACTTGAAATGCTGCTGTATCAAAGATAGACAGAATCTTACCTTTGATTGTTGCTGTTGTTCCAAGACGAGATAATCCTGATCCAATCTGGAAACAGGGCATATAAAAAAGGAGGAAAAAAAAAAAAGAGTAAGCCTTTTCTGAGTTACATGGCAACTGCTGTTTCATAGTTCTGTAATATGTACATTTACTTATACGAGTAAGGAAGATTTCCAAAGGCACAAATGGGAGTGAGGTGCCAGAAGTTGAGCTCCTAACAGTCCTTTGTGTGTTCACAACTGTCTGTGAATGGTAAGCCATCTAATTTATTATTCAAGAGTTAATACTAAGGCTCTACCTAATTTGCAATATTATGGATCCCACAATATTAGGCTTCCATCGCAATTTTAGCTTACTTTGCACAGTCCACAATTTTGCATCTACTTTGAGGTTTGCAACACACTTTTTCTCAATTAATACAGTAGACCCCATTTATATGAGCTGATAGGGGCTGGGGCTCCTGATGTAAACCCCAGGCATTAATGATAGTAAAATAGTTTCAGAGTAGCAGCCGTGTTAGTCTGTATCCGCAAAAAGAAGAACAGGAGTACTTGTGGCACCTTAGAGACTAACAAATTTATTAGAGCATAAGCTTTCGTGGACTACAGCCCACTTCTTCGGATGCATATAGAATGGAACATATATTGAGGAGATATATATACACACATACAGAGAGCATAAACAGGCGGGAGTTGTCTTACCAACCAATTGGTAAGACAACTCCCACCTGTTTATGCTCTCTGTATGTGTGTATATATATCTCCTCAATATATGTTCCATTCTATATGCATCCGAAGAAGTGGGCTGTAGTCCACGAAAGCTTATGCTCTAATAAATTTGTTAGTCTCTAAGGTGCCACAAGTACTCCTGTTCTTTTTTAGTAAAATAGTTGAAGCAAAATGTCTGGTTATCAAAAAAATATATATATGCATAACAATACTTGAGTAAAAAGCAACAGAGTGTCCGGTGGCACCTTTAAGACTAACAGAAGTATTGGAGCATAAGCTTTTGTGGGTGAATGCCCACTTCATCAGATGCAAGTCTTGCCACAGGACACTCTGTTGCTTTTTACAGATTCAGACTAACACGGCTACCCCTCTAATACTTGAGTGTTTATATTGCTCCAGCAAATTTTTCTTAAACATTAAGTCTTCTCTGGCTTTTTCAAATTACTGCAATTAATAAAGGTCCATTATTATTTTTTCCATGATTTTCCATTTCTCATCTTCAACTCAGCCACAATTACTTGACAGTCATCCCACAATTCAAGTAGGGCCTTAGTTATTACCAAGTTGCATTCTTTTCTTTATACCCATTGGAAGTAGAGACTTCAGTCTTTTAAATATGCAGATTTTAGCCTGACAGCTTCCCTTTAAATTATCCAATATTGAAATAAAACAACAACGTTGTTGCCAGGCTGACAAGCGTCAGGCTATAGATGCCTATAGTGATGAAGCCTATAATGGTTCAAGAAAAAAAAATGGATATTGAAATATTTGTCACTACTTCCTTTAACCTGTTTAAAATAATAAGCAGAGACATACTGGTGATGAGGATTCAGCTATGCAATACTGGGAGTCGATATTGTCCGAGTTATAGAAGACAGCTTTGGACAACTGCTGATCATGCTATACTATTAAAGCATAAATCTCTCCAACAAGCTGCATGGCTACAACTGATTGTATAGATGAAAGCTTAATAAATTATACTGAAATCCCAAAAGCATATCCACTATCATAACACAACTGATTTACTTGATCAGCTTTGTTCCTGGCAACTACTTCTGCAGCATATAATTAATAATAAATCTGAAAAGTATTACTATAGCGCCTAAGAAATCAAATCATGGACCAGGATCCCATTGTGCTAGGCACTGTACAAAACGGAACAGAACCCCTCACCTAGAAAGATTACAATATAAGCATTTTAAAAAAAAATAATGGAGGATACGCATTAATTCTAGCTTTGTGCCCTGGACAGTACAGCAACAATAGCATGCGTTTATGCAGCTGTAGGAAAAATTAAGAACACAGATTCATAAACTATTAAATTTTTATGCATGAAGGGCAAGAGTGATGAAACCCTTTGAACACACAGAGCTGATCCTTTGGGTTGGTTTTGCTGCTACACTCCCAAGCCACTTGCCCAGCTCCTCAACCACCACTGCCACAGAGTCCTTCAAAAACAGACCAGCAGCAATGAATACCTCCTACTGTGCTCCGACTAGGTGCAGTTATCTTAGCCTGCAGATTAGCAGGCTCTCTTTTGGCTGTTGCTCCCACTCACTCCCCCCACATTACGCCCTTTCCCTTTATGAAAAGGATTTAAGAACAAAGTTAAAATGGCTGATTTCCAGCGAAGGGGTGACAGGAGAAAAAGACAAACATCTCACCCTAGGAAAAATCTGTAACAGATTTGAATTAGTTTGATAAACCTTGCAGAGCAGTAGCTGTTTTATAGCTAGAGCTTGTGTTCTTAATATTATGTTAAGAATTTTTAGCTTTCTTCACATATTTTGCTTCAAATTATCCCCATTAAGTACATAACTTAAGAAAACAAATACATTCAAGATACAAGTTTTACTGCGCAAAACCAAAACATATTTTTGTCTTTGCATCACATCTGCAACTACCAGTTAAAAAAGCAATATTTGCTTAATGTCTAAAGAAAGCCTGATACATTTCTTTACCTTCAAGCATTAAAACTAACATTTTATTTCAGAATGCTCTCTTTATGAACTATGTCGTCACTTTACATTAAAGTTGTAGGAGGGTATATAATCCACTTTTCTGAACAATTCAGTGGAGTCGAAGTTTACCTCATTAGTACTATTAAAAAGCCATTCAAGCATGCACACAAGTTCTGCTTCCTCACTCAACACTAGAGCTGAGTAAATAACTTTTTTTCCAGTTTGGTGATTGACATGAAAAATCCAGAAAAATATTCTGTTAATTTTAAACTGGAAGTGTTTTTAGGGTTTTTTTGTTGTTTTTTTTTTTTAAACAAAAACAAAAAGCCAAAACAAAGATGGTTCAAGTCAAACGAAACAAGATGTTATTTAGAATCAACATTTCATTTCAAAACAAACTTCCAAAACTGTTCCTTTGAAAGTGTAAAAATGGAACAGATTTCCAAAAAAAATTTCAGCTGAAACTATTCATTAAATTCAGCAACTCAAATCTGCAAATAGTTTCAGTGTCCCAAAAAACACATTTTTCTGTGAACTTTCTATCCACTGAATTTTTTGTCGAGCTCCACCGAGCACTACAGAAGGAAAGAGGTCAAATACATAGTGATAGTAGTATACTTTCAGCTAAAATAGTCATTAACACATTCGATTGAAAAGAGAGAAGCCACAGGAATTTACTTGCTATAAGCATTTCCACTATTCTGCTCATGATTTACTGGTTTGAAAGGGAAACTATCAAGGTTGACAGGCTCAAACTTGCAAATGGAAGAAGAGATGGAAAGAATATAAAGCAGAAAGCAAAAAGGAGTGGCAGCTGAAACCAGAAAGGGATTATGTAAAGCACCATCCTTACTTCATCTTCATGAAGAAAGGATGTAGGTCATACTGCCACAATCCAGCTATTTTCTCCTGTAAATCTTGCTGCCTTCAAGTGCTTTGCTGAACAAGCAGAATTGGTACATAAGCATTGGAAAAAGTTAATTCCGCCTACGCATTTAAGCCATACACAGGGCTCAGGTGTTTACTGTCCCTATGCCCAGTTAATATTACAACTTCCATGATTTGAGAATAGCAGGTCCCAATTTTGCAAGCACAGATGCAGCTTTAATCCACCCTCCTTCTCCACCATGGAGCCAAAGAATACCGTGCAGTTAGCATTAAAGCACAACAAAATGGGTTACAAGCAGCAGAAAGCAGCTTGTGCCCTCTCCATGTGCTTTAAAGACTACCAGTCATACCAGTGCATCAAAATCAGAGGAGTGTTTATAAAGCCACAAACTGTTTGAGTTCCCTTCAAACTTGGTCTGCGCCCATGGGAGAGATATCTATATATATTAGCAACATTGGTTTAAGAACCCTCTCGTTATTCCTCCCACAACCCCAAAATACTTGTTCTATTGAAAAGATTAAATGCTAGCATGGCAGTCCTGCCCTGATGGGGAGGGAGAGGAAAACAGAAAGCCATGACACCTACTTTCCGCAAGATGGGTGGACAAGACAGTATGACCAACCTTATAAAAAGTGAGTATACATGTTTAGTGAAGGAAATGTTTCTTTGCTGTGAACATACTTCATTTTTGAGTACCCACGTAATGCTATAGAAACAAGTAGTACATAATACAATTACATTAAAACTGAAATCTGAAAAATTCACACAACCTGGCCATTTTGGCTACAGTGGCCCGTAATTATAACCCCTCCCCACCCTGCTTCCCCTCAAATCTCCAAAAAACATATTAGAGGATCAAAGTAACTGGGACACTGGCACAGTTCTTCTGGAAATGAGAAAGATTTAGCGTCTCTCCATTCCCATCAGCTTATCTTGCTCTGTTCCCTTTAGCCAACATTTATGACTACTGCCCCTGATATGTCAAGAGTAATGTCTCTCAAAAAAGCCAGTTAGCACAATAAGAAAAAGCCACACAAGGTAGTAATGGAAAAAAAAACTTCCTAGGAAGAAACTTCCATTCAATCTTCTTAGCAACTTAAATGAAATTTGCCATTTGGGTAATTAAAAAGGTGAATTTAATATGGAAGTGCTAAGTAAGAAGTTCCCAAAGAAATTAAGTTGTAGAGCTAATGGAGTAGTAGGAAAGCAAAGACATTTCAACTATTGGTCCTAGGGCACTGAAGAAGTGTTTTATAAAGAAACTAAAAAAGAACAGGGTGACAGAGCAGACTGTTTAAGCTTTTCTTTTGATGGAAAAACGGGGGACCGCAAGCTTACTGGGAACAGCAACAAAGACTACAGTAATGATTAGATAGTAGTTGGATTAGCTTTAATTCCTACCTGGTTGTTTGGGTCTAGAGCAGCATAAGAATTGCGTGAACTGCAGCCAACTGGGGGAGTGGCTTCTCGTATGAACTCAGACATCTCAATCCCTCCACCAGGGTCACTAAATAAAAAGTACGAAGACAATACAATGTTTTAAAACCACTATTCCCATTACCTTTACTCATATTTGCTAGTAATTCAAAAGCACAATGTTTCAAGTCTTGATTTAATACAGGCTGTTTGGGTTTGTTTGTTTTTTTTAAAAACTTCAAGGTATGTGAACAAATAGATACCAAAGTACATTTTCTACTTCACTTACCATATGCTGTGCTAGGAGGGTTTGGTCACACAGCAATCTGGCTATTTTGGACTTGTGCAATGGCTCTTGGAGACAATGCAAAGCAGTCACTGAAGACATTCTAATTTATGCTGGGAACTAGAATGATCCCCAGCCACCTCCTGAATCTGTGCCTTCCCTTACCTCCCAAGATGGCAAAACTCAGCAGCTGCTAAGAATTAGGGCCAGAGGATTTCGAGCACGATAAACTGAATCTTGTTTAAACTAAAATTAACAGATTTTCAGCCAGCCTACATAGACTCAAAGCTAGAGCCTTCTGCAACAAAAGTTTATGAACGGGATAAATATGCTCCATCTCCAACCAATTAGGAAATACTTGAAAATGGGACCCCATTTTGGCATGGCTCAACAGTGTAAAGTATATAGCAACAAGTAACTAATTATTCCTTAAGCTGAAGCATTCCTGCTAACATCAACAATGATTGAAAGCAAACACTGAATTCTGGCTCACTAACTAGCTAAAATGGTGAATATTCCTTAAATGGTTTTAAAATAAATGAAGTTAAAATGAGCATTTCAGTTTAATTACAGTATACCTTACAGCCACAACTGTGCTAGTATAATAATGCCTTGCAAAAATATTCCTATTTTGCCCCCACTGAGTAGCATACTCAGAAATGTTGCATGCATTTAAAATATTAGCATGCACATTACTTCTCAGTGTGAATTTTCAGATGGCTAGGTTGAGCAAAATTGGCAGTTTTCTTTTAAATGATCTAAAAAAAGCTACCATGAGGAATAGTTCACCCCACTAAGGCTCCCCCATACAAGTAAACCTAGAGTTGTACAGCAGTCATTCCTAGCAGAGTATAAAAGACTGACAAAGCATTACTGAAGCTAGGAATATATAAACATTAGTTTTGCAGGCACAGGAAGAAGTATGGATTTCAAAACTCAAATCATGGCATCTAAAAAGGATTTTGCAACAACTCAAAACTCAGACCTTCAATTTACAACCAATTATAATCTTGGGTGAATTATATGTTCATTTGTTCCCTATGAAACACTGGAATTTTTCCATTTCTGATTTATCTGTTTACTTCCGCAAGTGAATTCTGAGTGAGAGAGAAGTTGCCAGTTTCAGAACAAGAGTCACAGAAGCAGACAAAGTTATCATACATAGATGGGAAGAAAACTTAATGCAAAAGCTATGTCCACAACAAGTAACAATGAGACGAGAAGTTCAAGATTAAGGAGTGAGACAGTCATGAGATAGGAGTTAGTAATTTGAAAATGTTAGGAAAAATTAGCAGTTATTTCAATGCCAACTACCACGATGTTATTTAAATTGGCTAGAAACGGAGTTCAGCTAGTGACTGTAACAATGAATTAAAGCATAAATACAGTGTAAATAAGATCTTGAAAGCTTAGTAGCCTGACTGAACATTACAGTAAAGCCACTTGCAACGAAAAACCAAAATACAATTTTATCGAAGTCAGCAATTTTCTGATATGGAAGTTACCAGTTTAGGTCCATGAAAGTGAATTCACAATCTGTCATTTTTAAAAATTGGCCTTCTGACTTGGAAACTGAACACACTAGGTGCAAAATGTGTTATTAGTTAGTACCCATCTGCTTACTGTCTCTTTGTAACTATCTACAGTCTACACAATGTCATGTGTGCAACTTCCTTGACCAATTATCTCCAAAGAATATAAGCTTTTTCAAAAAAGCAAGTGTTTCATACTGATTTGTGCTGAAGAGTGCTTTGGCAGAAATTTTTTTAAACAAGTTTCAGATTTACAAGGGGTGTTCAAGAAAAGGATTTGACGATCCATCTGCACCCCATAAAAGACAGACCCTGCAGTTAATTAGCTACAGATACAAACACACAAAGAAGTTAAATCAGAATTTTAAAACCCTTTTTGCTCCAAGTTCCAGTTTCTGAATGGAAAGAGGATGTAAACTGCTGTTGTCAGCAAATAAAAGGCCAGATTGACAGGTTTCTTTCTACATGCTCACTTTCAGCAAACAGTATGCAGCAGGCCAGTGCCAGTCTGCAAAAACCAGCTACAAACTTCAGAAAGAAGGAAGTCAGAGCATGTTAATTTTTGAAGAAGTATTAAGAGTGGTTTTTGGATTGTATTTTGTCCCTTTAAACAAAGGGCATATGGGTAGAGGGGCCTGGTTTGGCATACTAAATCAAAGAATACCAGATATTTAATTCCAGCTCTTATGCAGACTCCATTTTTAGCCTAGGCCAAGTCACTTACTACTTGACCAAGTAGATCCCCTCCCCATGTGCCCATCCCAAATATCTGTAGAAGGGGGATAATACCTACCAACTGTAAAGAAGGTTGTGAAGGTTAGCTAGCCAATGTTTGTAAGTTGTAACAGACATATACACCAAGTATTGTCATTCATGACCTGACCATTACATCATTATCAGTATATCATTAGAAGGTATTTGCAGAATCAGAACCTTAACCAAAATTCCCATTTGATTAGATACACTTTTAGCCATCTAGAATCCACTGGTAGAGTTGAGTGTTTAACTGATTTCCTATATTTGAAAGAAGGTGCTTTTTGGAACTATTATTAAGCAAGAAAGCTACAATGTGATGCCATTTCTAAAGAGATGCACCACCATCACTAGTTTGAACTTCAGTTAAGAGCAAACCTAAACATACTCTCCCTCCCCCCACCCCCAAAAAAAGAGGTTTCCCTGCATGGAGTTGGGAACAGGGCCACTATGAGAGGCACAAAGAACAGGAGTACTTGTGGCACCTTAGAGACTAACAAATTTATTAGAGCATAAGCTTTCTTTGGGCTACAGCCCACTTCTTCAGATGCATATGAGAGGCACAGAACTTGTGGATCTTCCAGATGGGAAGTGGAAAGTATGGTGTTACATATTAAACTCCACCCTCAAACTCACAAAATGCCATGAAATAAGCTACATTTCAGGCAACTGTTGTTCCTGATTAGGGTGACCAGACAGCAAATGTGAAAAATCGGGACGGGGTGGGGGGGATAATAGAATCCTATATAAGAAAAAGACCCCAAAATCGGGACTGTCCCTATAAAATCGGGACATCTGGTCACCCTTTTCCTGATTGACTTTAAAAAGCCATTTGATTCCCTGAAACATCCAAAGTTACAGATATAGCTAATATCCCCACAGTTTTTTCACATTACCTTGATTTACTAGTTATCAGCCTGAGGAGGACTACTGTTATAAGTAAGTAGTGCGTGCAGAAACAACTCTGACCACATAAGCAGATGAAGCTCTCTTACCTGGGCCCATTGCTGTCTGTTCTCCTGGTTGAAGTATTTCCTTGTTCAGTTTTTGCACCCCTGTCCATATGTTCATTGGCATTCCTCTCCACAATTTCTCCCTCATCCAATGCCCTGTGCAAACGGTAGTTCACCATTTTCAGAACAATGAAGAGAGCTGCTATCACTGGACAGTAGACTGCTACTATCACCATTGAAGAAGGAAGGGCCTTTCAAAAGGAAAATTAAAAAAAAAATTAAGTGGATTCAAGAGATGTTAAAGACTAGATCACCAAACATGTATAAAATGGTTTGAGTGTAGTAACAGAATTTTATTTGTGCCATGTACACTTTCATCATTCCCCAAAGCGGATATAAAAAAGACACACATAGGATATCAGCATGTAAGACTTGTTTCAACTAGTTTTTTCAAACCTGAAAAGGGGACTTGGGTGGGAATCAATTTACAGGGTGCCAAGAACAGACCTGGAGTGGGGACTCCATAACCCAGAGGTGGGCAAACTACGGCCCGCGGGCCACATCTGGCCCGCAGGACTGTCCTGCCCAGCCCTTGAGCTCCCGGCCAGGGAGGCTAGCCCCGGACCCTCCCCTGCTGTCTGCCGTCCCCCTCAGCCTCAGCTCGCCATGCCGCCAGCGTTCTCTGGGCAGCGAGCTCCTGCTGGGCAGCACGGCGGCGTGGCTGGCTCTGGCCGGGCAGCGCGGCTGCCAGCCCTGGTGCTCTGAGCAGCATGGTAATGGGGTGGGAGGGTTGGATAAGGGGCAGGAGGTCCTAGAGGGGAGTCAGGGGACAGAGGTTCGGGGGGAGGAACGAGGGTGTTGGATAGGCACGGGAGTCCTGGTGGGCCTATCAGGGGGCAGGGGTGTGAATAGGGGTTGGGGCAGTCAGGGAACAGGGAGTGGGATCCCAGGGGGGCAGTTAGGGATGGGGGGGGTCAGGGGACTAGGAGCAGGGGGAGTTGGATAGGTTGGGGATTCTGAGGGGGGCAGTCAGGGGGCAGGAAGTGGGAGGGGGCAGATAGGAGGCGGGGCCAGGCTGTTTGGGGAGGCACAGCCCTCCCTATGTGGCCCTCCATAGTTTTGGAACCCCGATGTGGCCCTCAGGCCAAAAAGTTTGCCCACCCCTCCCATATCCACTGTCCAGATGACTGGGCAGCAAGGTCTCATGATCAATTTGCTTTAGAATCAATGAAAAGCAGTGACCTCAAGTGAAGTGTGGAAAGAGTTTTGGGGGTGGGGTGAGGGAGGAGGAAAAAGATCGTGTTTAGATAAGTTGACAAATCAAGTCAGTACAGAACAGCTACTCCCACATGCTAGACACCAGTATCATGGCAGCCTAACACGTTTTCCTGCCTATGCAGAAAGTTTGTTTATATCATACAGACTTAACACCTAAGCCTCACCCGAAATTAACCTGCAAGACTGCATGGTTCAAGGAACATTTGTGCTGAAACAGCTATACATGCCCAGAAGGAAGTGGAAACACAACAAAGGTGACCTGGAAAGGATTTTTCACACCACCACACACACACACACACTTTATTTTGATATGTAAAAGAGCCTGACTTTTTTTCAACTTATTCCAACTTAAGGATGAAAAATGAGAGCTGATCTTGCCAGGTTTTGCTGAAAGACCAATAGGAGGTCTCAGGGAACTCTGACTCTAATTGAAGGGGCAAAGGTGTTCCTCTAGATTTAACCCCATCTCTCAAGGCCGCGTCTAACAAGAGCTGGTAGAAGTCCTAGCACAACCTGATAACCACTTTTTAAAGCATGCTCAAAAGAGACAAGAGAGAGGAGAGGAATACCTCTGGAGTGGAGATACATCACAGCTTCTGCAGCACTTCCAACCCTCACCTCTCTGGAGAGTTACTTTTACTTGTTATTCTGCAACTTGTTTTTCCCCACCCCCAAGTTTTTGACTTCTAACTTGCCTTGTTGCTCTTGCTGAAGCTCTTTAAATCTTTAGCAGACCCAGTAGAACTTCAGCAGCAGTAAGAGGTGCTGGAATCAGCAGAGGAGTTAGGAACTTCCTACCAGTAAGTAATTAGTCAAGGGAACAGATACAAGCTTTTCCTATTTACATACATGTTGGTAGTGATGATGCATGACTGGATATAGGAAATTACCATAAACTAACTGCAAGCATCAACAGGTCCCAATTAGAGCAAGACAGGAGGTAGAGGTGTGGTTGATAAACTCGCTTTGAATGTTTGCAAACAAAACAGGTCAAAAAGAAAATTTTACCATGAAATTGATTCACTAACTCAAAATATTTTAAACTTGTCTGAAGCAGAGTAGCTTAGGTAGAGGTCCAAAGTGGTGGGTTTTTTGTTTGGTTTGTTTGTTTTGGATGGTGGAGGCAAGAGAAAGGAAGAACTTAGTTTTAGGCCAAGACATCAAAATGTAAGTGTTTTCAATAAACTTATCCAGAAATTACTTTAACGAAGCTACTATCATAATCACTAACATGTCACTATCATAATCTATTGATCAATTAACCCATGCCATGGAATTCAGTGCTTTTGTCCAGTTAGAAAAAGACTACTTGTAAAAATAGATTTGCAAAGCCAATACACTTGACTTTTGAGTTAGATTCTTGAAGCCCTGGGGGGAAAACAAAAAATAATTGTGCCTGTGCCAGACTTAAATATACTTCTGGTTAAGCAGGCCTGTAAAGATCAGCCAAACAAATCTTAGAAGAAGGATCCATAGGGAAATACATTTCATTTTCTACTTTGAATTAGAGGACAAGTTATTGGTTCATATTATCTATCCCTTTCCTAATGGCTGCTAATAAGACAGAAAATATTGTAATGCCATTATAAAAATCCATGGTACTCACACACCTTGAAAACTGGGTGCAGTTCTGGTTGCCCCATCACAAAAAGATATACTAGAATTGGAAAAGGTGCGCAGAAAGGCAATGAAAATCATTAGGAGAGATTAAAAAGACTGGGACTGGTCAGCTTAGAAAAGCGCTAACTATAGGGGGAGGGGTGAAAATACAATAGGTCTACAAAATCATGAATTGTGTGGATTGAGTGAGTAAGCAAGTATTACACATCCCTTCACATAAAACAAGAACTAAGGGTCACCCGTGAAATTAATAGGCAGCAAGTTTAAAAAAAAAAAAAAGAAGGAAGTACTTTTTTCACACAACACAGTCAGCCTGTGAAATTTGTTGCCATTGCCATGTTGGGAAGGACAAAAGTATAACTGGGTTAAAAAAAAAAAGATCAGTTTATGTACCTATTTGCTATTAGCCACGATGATCAGGGATGCAACCCCATGCTCCAGCTATTCGTAAATTCCAAACTTCCAAAAGGTGGGATTGGATGGCAGAGGATGGATCACTTGAAATTGTCTTGTTCTGTTCATTCCTTCTGAAGCATCTGCTACTGGCCAATGTCAGAGACAGGATGCTGAACTAGATGGGCCATTTTTCTGCCCCCATATGGCCATTTGTATGGCAACTAACTTAAGGTTTCTCAGTAACAGAGACCACTGGATTAAACACATTTAGCCAATGAAGAAAGTTATAGATTTGAAATGAGGTGAAGACAAGAAGTTTGTGTTTCATGACCAAATGTGATAACTAAGATGGTCTATTTCAGTCTGATAGAATCCAATCATCACAGATAACCTTTATCTCATAACTATTACATTGCATAGCAATTCTTAAAGTTTGAACAGTAGTGCTCATAAAAATGCCTTATACTGGTTAAAGCCATGCTTGATGGAAACAGGCATTGCATGAGCCTTCCTGCACACTCACAATTTTGCAACTTCATCTTGACCTACAAGCACATGTACTATCCCCGGAACGGACAGCTGAATGCAACCCGATAGCGTTATGACCAACACAGAAAAGAAGAAGATCCTCATGGTGGACGTCATAGTACCATTCAAAAACAGGTCACCGGCCTTCCACAAGGACCGAGCTCGGAAGGTGCTGAAATACACCCCGCTGGCCGACACCCTGAGAGCCCAGGACTACGAGGTCCAGATCCACGCCCTAGTTATGGGAGTCCTGGGTGCGTGGGACCCCCACAATGAGCTGGTACTGAGAGCATGCGGAGTTGGTCAACGCTATGCCCAGCTCATGGTGTCTGACACCATCAGGTGGTCTAGAGACATATACACAGATCACATCACAGGACACCATCAGTATCAGGTCGAGTAATTGAGACCGCCGATCCGGGAAATAACCCACTTCCTTCCTTCCCTGATGAACCAAGGAACACACCCCACCCATGTACTTATGTGCTACACCAATACTGACTTGGACTCTAAATACATTTCAGTGGTAGTGTACCCGAGCTCACTTATCCATTGACATTTTAAAAACTCCCGCACCCCAATCTGGGTCTATGCTGGTTATATGCTATGTATATATCTCGTGAACCTTGTAACCGATACTTATAATCCCTCATAACCCAAGCCTGACCCCAGATGTACAGTACCTTCCCTCTTAACTTGTGTAAATTTTATTTTAAACATTAACTTTAGTAAAAAATTTAATTATAATCCTGGGCCTTTCCCGAGAAGACTGCCAGTTGGGCTTAATTCATTATGGTCCTATAACGAGAACAAATTTTGATGAAGTCTAACAGTGACTTCACAACTAAGGGCTAGTCTACACTGGCAACGCTAAAGCACTGCTGTGGCAGCGCTTTAACGTGCCTTATGTGGTCGCGGTGCAGCTCTAGCACTGAAACTTGCTGCCCGGGGGGTGTGGGTGGGGGGGAAGGGAGAGGAGATGTTCACACCCCTGAGTGAGAAAGTTGCAGCTCTGTAAATTGCCAGTGTAGACAAGCCCTCACTTTCATCTGTGTGACTGAAACAAAAGGTGCTACTTCAGAGAGATTAGATTAGTTTTATTAGCTTTTGTCACTCTGCCTCTTTTGTATAAATATCTCATTTTAAACCTCAGAGAAATCCTGTTCATGAGTTTGTTGCACATCTCTTATTCTACAATATTTGTGTAGCTCTAGTATGTAGTACAGATAAAAATCATAAGCAGGTACTAGAAACTGACTTGCCTCTTAAAGGGACTAATTGTTGGTAGGATATATGTCAAAAAGATCAAGTAGACAAAATGCAAGAACTGTTTGTTCATTAGATGTAAGGTGGAGAAGAGCTTTTTAAATTTACGAATTAGCAAAAATTTGTTTTATATTTTAATACTGGCTAGACACAATATGCAAATTCGGGGTGCTCAACTAAAGATTTCTCCATAAAGTTTTCTACCTCTGATTAGGAACAGCCAATACTGGGGCTTCAGGCAATCCAAACTGAAAAAATATTTGTTTAAGAACTTCTGACTTTGAAACATTTGGGTGTCCTAGGAGATTTAACAGGAAGTTTATGACATTTCCTCTGCAGTAATATGCAGAGTGCTACAGTTTGAGTTAAAGTTTGACCAAATTGGAGTCAATACTTTTAGAAAGCCTGTAGAACAAGACACTGCAATAATATTCATTGCAAGAAGCAAGGTCCCACATTTTGTATGTTGCATCTAGTTGTCAGTTTTATTTAAAGCTTAAAGAATAGATAATACTTGAAGCACAAAAAAAAGCTGGGCCTAAGCCCATGTTTTTGACTTGCATTTCTCAAAATCTGAGAATACATCCTCTAAGTATAGGAACGGCCAAACTGGGTCAGATCAAAGGTCCATCTAGCCCAATATCCTGTCTTCTGACAGTGGCCAATGCCAGGTGCCCCAGAAGGAATGAACAGAACAGGTAATCATTAAGTAATCCATCCCGTCGCCCATTCCCAGCTTCTGGCAAACGGAGGCTAGGGACATCATCCCTGTAACCCTGACGGACCTATCCTCATGAATTTATCTAGTTCTTTTTTGTATAATGCATTTATGACCTCAACTGTTAAGTTACAATAAAGAGTAGGAATAATGGGATTTTCTGAAAAACCAAATCTAGTTGGGAACAACAACAAAACACTTAGAGAAAGTAAGCACAAAGTCACGGGGAAAATATCTCATTGAAACACATTCCAGTGCCTAGACTTCCTGGCTGTAATCATGGAACCATACCCATTTGTCTAAAAAGGTCCTACCATATCACACTTCTATATTGAATTACATTTAAGTGACCTATGTATGACTGGCTATTATATCAATTCCAGTTATCTAAAGAGATCTTGCCATTATAGATACAGACATATTCCATAAACATGTCCCACGCTTAGCAATAATGGCTCCAATGAAGTAAGTGGCAAGACTCCCATTCACTTCAGGGAAGCCAAGATTTCACCCTATTTCATTTCTGAGTGCTTTTTTGTTTGTTTGTTTTGGATAGGGGAGTGGTGAGTTTAAAATAATGTGGGCAGTGATTTGAATACTACATTTACTGGAATAACAGTTAGTATTTATATAATATTCATTTCAAAAGACATGGGTTCTACTCCTGGCTCTGGCATGTCCTGCTAGATGATGCTGTGACAAGTCACTTCTCCTTCCTGTGCCTCAGGGCTTGTATACATTTAAAATGCTGCAGTGGCACAGCTCCACTGTCTCCACCTCTCAGGGAGTCTGAAGAGCTCCTGTCTCTGTGGTGCCCCTGGGGGAAGAGGGTGAAGGTGGGCTGCTAGGGAGCCCAGCCCAGCCCTCTTTGCCCCCTACCAGCCTCTCTCCTACAGTAGCTGGAGGTTCCTGCCTCATGTGGTGTCTCCAGGAGGGAGCATGGGCCAATGGGCCTATATACTTGGATTGAGGCGCAGGAATCTAACAGAGTTGAAATTAACATGGTTTTGTTTTCTTCTGTATGTGTACTGATCATTGAGTATCTCTACATCTCTGGGAACAGAATATGTTAACAGCTGATGCTAAAGAAACTGAAACACTCACACAGACTTTTGGTACAACAAACTACATCTTTAGACAATGGAGATATATTTGAACTTACTAATTTGAAGGACAAGGCGCATCCGCTCAGATAAAGTATTTCTTGCCTAAAAACTGAGTTACAACTGAATGTAACTTGATTTTAAAAACTTAAGTCACCTTTACCTTCAGACAGCTTGCTACAAGCAAAGCACTGGAGGGACTTTGTGGCTTTCCTACCACAGGGTATTTTAGAAATATGTCCAAACCGTTGCTAACCTAACGCAGCAAAACAAGTGGGAATTTGTTCCTAGAATTTCCTACTGTGGGAAAACACATGAAGTTTTACAAAGTTAAATGTAATAAGATCTCCCAGCAGTTGACATCTGTTTTAAAAATAACATAGGCTGTTTGTCAGTAAAACTACTTTGAAGCTAGTTTAGAAATCCTCTCCTACACATAGTTATAAGCCACACTCCAAAAAAACAAAAAAAAAACTGGCTTCCTCCAGGAATGTTTAACAAATGTTGCTTAACTGTGCAAATCCTGCAAAGATACAGTTCCAGAATATCAACAATAAATGTTAAAATAAATAAATAAATAAATAAATAAATAAAGGAGACATTCAGGAATAAGATGACCATAGTCATTCTGTTTAGTTTATGTCTAGACAACACTTAAAAACGGCAAAGGGTGGAAAAGGGAAAACAGCCAAATATGATTCAATCTGCTCTAACTTGTGACTAATCTTCCTACTTATTCTCGGAGCATTTGGCATTTGTTGTTGCATCTTTTTCTTGCCCAGGGCAATAGAGAATTTTTTTCTAATTACCTCAAAAAGAAACAGCTTGTTTGTTTGTTTTTTGCCTGCTTTTTCTTTCTTTTGTATCAAAGCACATAGATAGGCAGCAATAGTGCTTAAAGTTTCACTCAAGGCAAAGACCCCTAAAGCACCAACTCCTGCAGCAAAAGCTGCACAAGATTCAAGTGTTTACTCCAATTGCATCAGTTATCAGAAAAAGACAGAGAAGATCCTTTCCAAAGGAGTTTCCTGAATTGACATCTTGCTGTTTGTTACAATGTTTATGGCAAGCCCTAGGGGTGCTACTAATTAAATAAGCTATTTTGTTAAGCATGACTGGATATAGGAAATTACCATAAAAATGCAGGACAGAACAAACTCCAACAAGCTGCACCTCAACAGAAGACTCCGAAAGGCTCTTCCTGCCTTTACATGGAAACAGATTCCCAATACAGCATCCATTTAGTTGTAAACTGGATTAGACTGCTCATCTATTACACACTGTAGTTTTTGTTTTTGTTTTAAAAAGAGAGACAGCTGTTAATTAACAGCCTCCTGTTTCCTTGCCAGAAATGTATTATGTTTCAATAATGTGCAATGCCATTTTCATTTTCCAAAGAACACCGAAATTCAACAGGAGAGGTAATCTCAAAGGGCTGTAGTCTTAAAATTTTACATGATTCCTCCACCTAGGTAATTTCTTAATATATTCTAATTACTGATATTGAGTCTACCCTCCTCCTCCACCAACTGTAGTGTTTGCTAATGAATCTAGCAGCCTGACCTATGACCTCTAGTTCGCCTGCCGTTACAAACTCACACAGGGTTTTACCCTGGGGACTCATTCACTAATCCACATACATTTTTCACAAGTCAGCTTCTGCTTTAAGTTGTCAAAGCACTTTGATTTCCCACACTTGCAGATTACATCTGACTGTGCCAGAGACCAATCACGTCACACCTAAGAGATCACACTGTACAACTGCTGAGAAATCCATGAGCTGAAATATTAATGTGTTTCGCAGATGACATACAAGTCAGAATTTGATGCTAAAAGATAAAGCGGTGAGTAGTGTACAATGGGAAGTTACACACTGCCTGCCTGCCTTCCTTCCCACAACCCAAAACACAACATATTAACATTTAGAAAGGTTTTTTTGGATGGAGGGCAAGGGGGAACAAACAAAGGGTCATCAAAAATTAAGAGGAGCTTTTAGATTTATAAGTCAGTCTTTTAAAAAAAACCTAAAAACAAAACAAGATGCTAAACAGAAAGGTACCTTTAATAGCAGATTATATTCCTACAGCACCTATTTCCCCCCAAGGATCCCAAAGTACCTTACAAGCTGCAAGGCATAAGAATGCCTTCCCTTACTATTACAACACAGTAGAGCACACACTGCACACAATATATGAATGGACCTTTAGACTATGATCTTTGAAGCATATCCTCTAATTTTAAGAGATGAGCCACAGAATCTTTGCAATTAGACCACACAAAACCATGGTCAAGGTCTCATCCAAAGGTTCTTGAGGACAAAAAAAACGTTTATGTGAAAATAAAATAATAATACTACCACCACCACCTAGGTCTTATATAGCACTTTTAATCAAAGTACTTTAACAAGGAAATAAGCCATGTTATTCCCATTTTACAGATGGGGAACACTAGGACACAGGGAGGTAAAGTGATTGCCCAAGGTCTCCCACAGTAGGCCAGAAGCTACGCCAGGAACAGAAGCCAGGCTTCCTTAGTCCCAGTCTGTTGCTCTATAACTGTCGGAATTTATAATATATGAAACTTTTATTCTCGGCCATTATAACAGAAACCATCAGTTTAAACCAATTCAGATGTGCATTACAAACCTAAGGACTCTATCTCATCTTTGACATTTCTATGGTAGCTATAGGAAACTCAGGCCCTTATTACCTAAGCTGGCACAGGAGAGCACCTCGCTGGCTCTGGGTACCACACAAAGAGCAGGAAGTTTAAAGTAAATCCAAGCGGTCTCTCTCGTCTTCCCCCCGGGACTTTTAACCATAACTGAAATTAAGCAGGAAGGGCCCCGCAGGAGCTGGCAGGGACGGGGCCGTACACTCCCAGCCCCCGGGCTGGGGTATTCACAAGGCTTCGGCTCGGATTCAGCCCAGGTGGAGCAGGAACAGGCCGAAGAGCTCGGGGGCAGCAGACCCCGGCCCCCGGAGGGGGGAGGGGGAAGCGCCCCACGCACACGCAGCCACTGCCCCGCACGCGAGCACGGAGGGGTGGGGGCCGCACTCACCATGTAGAGCGTGAAGGGGAAGCCCAGCAGGAAGAGCCACAGATACAGGTGCAGCGCGTTGACCCCGACGCCCTGGTGCGGGTCCTGGTACCAACCACCGCTTAGCGCCGCCCACACGCCCTGGCGCAGGATCTGCAGCGCCTGGGAGCCCATAGCGGCCCCGCTCCGCCGCGCTGGCCCCGCTCTATCCGCCCTGCGAGCCCGGCCAGAGCCGCGTCCCGCCCGCACCCCGCGACAGCCCGCACGTCCGCGGCCACCAACGCCGCCTCCTCCCCGCCAACGCCGCCGCCATCTTAGGTCCGGGCCGCCCCCGCGCCGCCTCTGGACCGGCAGCCCTTGCGGCTGGAGCCGCCCGCCCACTTCCCGGTTTGCCAATACGGCCCGCTGCCAGGGAGTAACAACGAGCAGCGCTGCCTGAGAGAGCGGCGTCCCCGGCAAAGCCCGCCCCGCCTGGGGCGCCCCCATGCGGCGTGGAGGCAGGAACAGCACTTCTGAGCCAGGGAGCAGCCGCTGCCACCGCCGCCTGCCTCGGGCCGGAGACCATGCAGCAGAGCCGGGTCCGTACCCACGTCTCCCCGTGCCTGAGTTACTTGGGAGTAGCTGCCGGCGGGGCGTCACAAGAGGGTGTCCCGTCATAAGGTGGGCAGAGGCCCAGGGGTGGAGGAGTCTGGTTAGTGGCAGTTTTCCCCAGGAAGTGAAATTAGGTGGGGGTGTTTAAATCTACAGGAGGGGTGGCAGGCAGCTGATGAAGGGTCAGATCATGAGGGCAAAGGTGCGCTGTATGGCACCATAGTAAAAACTGAAAAATATTTCATGACCATTTTATTAGGTTTAACACGTGTTTTAAAATCATCACACAAAGCCAAGCGTCCTATGAAGCACTAGCGCTACATCTTTCTTGGTTTCTTGTACTTTTGCACAACTCTATTAATGAACTTATCAAATGCAGTGCATTCAGCATAGGTGGCTTCTTGTGTGACTCCTTTAAGAACACAAAATTATATTCAATGAGGAAAAAGAACGCTGAACTGTAGCTGTTGGGACTGGGGGTAGCAAGAGATAAATTCCTACTTCTTTCATTGTAGGAAACATAATACAAAGTTTGGGCTGAACCACTAGTGATGATAAAGAAAAAGCTGAAGTCGTTCATTCATTTGTTGTATGATATTCCACTCTGTGTTCAAATTCTCTATTCTGTCCTGATCATATAGCAGCCCCATTGCTGGTAGTCCCTCACTCCATGAAACTGGCGGTGTTTTATAAGACAGGCATCTGCAAAAGCTCTGTAAAGGTTCAGTAGAATCCAAAGGTTGCTGTTGTAGATTTATAAGAATCAAGTCTGTGTACTTTTTCAGATGGCTTAACAAATGTTTCTTGTCCTCTTCACTTAAGGAGTCAATAGAAGTGCTTTAATTATCCAATTTCTGACCTGAAGTCTTTGCTTCTTCCAGTATGTTTTCAATATCTCTCTCTCTCTCTCTCTCTCTGATTGATCCAAGTGTAGCTTCTATTACTGGACAAAGATCTACTACTGTTGTAGCAGATGCCTGGATGGCATTGTTTAATGACCCCAGTGTTTTCAACAGTAGACTTTCAAGAGAGAGAATGACAATTGTCCTTTCTAAGGGCAGGTCTACACTCCGGTATTTAGTCGACCTAACTTATGCAGCTCCAGCTATGTGAATAACGTAGCTGGAGTCGATGCAGCTTAGGTCGACTTATTGCGGTGTCTACACCACATTGGGTCGACAAGAGAATCTCTCCTGTCGACTTACCTTATGTTCCTCATTCCAATGGAGTACCGGAGTCGAGGGGAGAACAATCTTCACTAGACCCACTAAATCGACCCCCGATGGATCGATCACCACAGCGTCGATCCACAGTAAGTGTACACATACCTTGAATGTAGTAGCAAAAGTGGTCCGCCAGCCTCACTACTTAGATCCATCCCATCTCGGTAGATACTTTCTAAAGCCAATAATAATGGTTGCAGTAATTTTAAGACAACAGCCAAGGATCGCTTATGAAAAAGCCAGCAGGTGTTTTTAGGTTGGACTCATTGGAACTTCAGCCTCAGTGTATCTTCTATTTTTTTCAAGACGTTCAGTCCTTTTGGACTCTTGCTGAAAAAAAGAGTATATGAAGAAATTTAAATGTTTTTTTAATGTCTTTTGAAGATTCTGCAGCTCATACTAGTGCTAGTTGGAGTAGATGGCCTCTGCAGTGTGTATAGGAGAGATTAGGGTTACACTTTTCTCTGAGCAAAGCTTTTACTCCACTATGTCTTCCAGAGTAGTTTGCAACTCTATCAAATTCACAAGCAGCCATCTGTCTGGGGTTCAATTTACAAGCATTTAACTCTTCTAAAATGTGGGTTATCACAGATGCAACCAATGTTTCTTCTATAACCTGAACATCTAGAAATGCATCTACTGGCCTATCACTGACATGAAGATAATGTACCCAGTGACTTAATATAGGGTTACCATATTTCAGCAAGCAAAAAAGAGGACAGGAGGAGCCCTGCCCTACCCCCACCCCCATCCTGCCCTAGCCCGCCCCTGCCCCTCCCACTTCCCCCCCTCAGAACTCCCAACCCTCCCTCCGCTCCTTGTCCCCTGACTGCCCCCTCCTGGGACCCCTGCCCCTACCTGCCTCCCAGGACTCCACCCCCTACCTAAGCCTCCCTGCCTCTTGTCCCCTGACTGCCCCCTCCTGAGACCCTCCCCCCATCCTAACTGGCCCCCTAGGACCCTACCCCCTACCTGTACCCTGACTGCCCCAACCCTTATCCACATCCCCACCCCCAGACAGATTCCTGGGACTCCCACGCCCCATCCAACCACTCTCCACCCCCTGACAGCCCCCCCCAGAACTCCCGACCCATCTAAACCCCTCTGCTCCCTGTCCCGACTGCTCCGATCCCTCTCCCCACTCCTGCCCCCTAACAGCCCCACCCCCAGAACTCCCAACCCCCCCCCGCTCCTTGTCCCCTGACTGCCCCCTCCTGCGACCCCTGCTCCTAACTGCCCTCCAGGACCCCACCCCCTACCTAAGCCTCCCTGTTCCTTGTCCCCTAACTGCCCCCTGCTAAGACCCCCTCCAACTGCCCCCCAGGACCCTACCCCCTACCCATACCCTGACTGCCCAAAACCTTATCCCCCCCCAAAAAGCCACCCCCCCGAACTCCCGACCCCCCCGTCTCTTGACTGCCCCATCCAAAACCTCCCTACCCCTTCTCCAACCCCCTAACCCCCTTGTTGTTGGCCTTCGCCTAATATCTCTATGAACTTGCTCAGGAACGGCCTGAGCCGTTCGTCCCGGCACGCTGGACAGCAGGGGAGGAGGAGCAGGGGAGGAGCTCCAGACTGCCAGAGGTGATCTGTGAATGCAGTGAGGGAGGGAGTGATCTCTGCTGCAGGGGAAGCGGAGGAGGGGCTCTCTCTGGCTGTCGGAGCCCCATGTAAGTGGCACCATCCAGCCGGCTGCCCTGTTAGCTGCGCGCGCTCTGCATGGGGCGGGGGGGGGGAAAGTCTGGACATTTACAAATTCCCCCCGGATGCTATTTTTAGTTCAAAAAGCCGGACGTGTCCGGGGAAATCCGGACGAATGGTAACCCTACTTAATACTTGATGCCAGTTTGCATCGGTGCATTCGTCAGCCATGTATGCACATTTTCTGAATGCAGTGAGAGAGACCTTCACTTTTTTAACTGGTGAGTCTTTCACTGTTGCACTGCATGCTTCTAACCAGTCCGTTGAGTTTCTTGCAGAAAGATAGTGAGCATTTGCCAGGCTTAGTCAGAACCAGTGTCCAACTAACAAGTGACAATACACTTAACATTGGCCTCCAGTTTGTAGTGTTTGGTATCTTTTGCTTAAATAGAAAGTATGATGTGACAGCCATGTTTGTTTGCATAAACTGTGTTGTCTCTCCAGCATTCTTAACAGCCTCATAAAGTACTTCTAAAATTGGCTTTGACAGTGACTGGCTTATAAAGTTTTCTGCATGTCTAGGTAGTCCAGAGGCTTGGTGTTTTGCAGCCTGTTCACATAGGTTGTCAGCATTGGTTTGCTGATCAGTCTGGCAAACCAAGCTCCTCCACTTTTACAATATAAATCCATGGTATGCCCACATCTTGAATACTGCATGCAGTTCTGGTTGCCCCATCTCAAAAAAGATATATTGGAGTAGGAAAAGTTACAGAGAAGGGCAACTAAAATGGGGTATGGAACAGCTTCTATATGAGGCAAGATTAAAAAGACTGGGACTTTTCAGCTTGGAAAAGAGACCACTAAGAGGGGATATGATAGAGATCTATAAAATCTTGATGTTGGAATATGTAAGGGTTAAGTAGAGACCAGGGAGACTGCTGGTGTGCTGGTATGGTATTAGGGAGTAGAGGCACAGGCAGGCACCGTTTCTTCGCTTGATAGATAGGTGTCATCCCTCACCCTCCCATTCAGCTTGTTGGGGAATAAATAAATGTTGCAGCTGCATAAGGAATGTAGTTGTCTAAAGGATACCTTTGTGTAAAGAAGTGTTATCTCCCCATCCCTTCCTTTCCCAGCTACATAAACGACAACTGCTCATGGCCCCTCCCTCCCTCCACAGAGAACTGCTGATTAAGGGAACTTGTGGCAACCAATTACTGCAAAGAAATGTATTGTCAAGGTAAAAATGTGTGTATAATATGCGTAATGCTGTAATCAGTCAATAGGGGTGGGTATAATCATAGTATGGGTGTTTCTATTACTTAATAAGGGTTTTTTGGGGTTGTAACAGATGTAGGCGTTTACATACTAACTGAAATAAAAAGAGTGTGCTGTAACTAATCCAGTGCTTGCTTGACAATTGGGTTGAGGCGAACAAGTATCGCAATAAAGAAGCCTGAACTCAAATCTGCCTCTGGGTCAACCTGCTCCTTCTTCTAACGCTTGACTGATCTGAAGAAAGTGAATAAGGAAGTGTTATTTACTCCTTCACATAACACAAGAACTAGGGGGCACCCAATGAAATTAATAGGCAGCAGGTTTAAAATAAACAAAAGGAAGTACTTCTTCACACAACACACAGTCAACCTGTGGAACTCATTGCCAGGGCATGTTGTGAAAGCCAGAACTATAACAGGGTTCAAAAAAGAACTAGATAAGTTCATGGAGGATAGGTCCATCAATGGCTATTAGCAGGATGGGCAGGGATGCAACAACATGCTCTCAGTGTCCATAGCTTCTATTCGCCAGAAGCTGGGAGTGGACGACAGGGGATTAATCACTCGATATTTGCCCTGTTCTGTTCATTCCCTTTGAAGCACCTGGCATTGGCCACTGTCAGAAGATAGGATACTGGGCTAGATGGACCATTGTTCTGACCCAGTATGGCCATTCTTATGTTCTTATGCAAAAAGTAATTACAATATATAATATATAATAAAATAAAAATATTTAATACAGAAACTCCCCAAGATAATGACCTCTTGAGACAGCGATGATACGTGATAATGATCTTGTCAAATAAAGCATTCTGAAAATCTTGGCCTTCTAGGAAATGTATATTTATATAAGTTTCCCAGTCACAAATCTAGCATTCTGGAGCAAAGTCACTAAAATATAGTCCAACAAATAAATGTTCCTTTAACATGCCTCTTCCTTCTCCTTCCACCGCCCCCCACATATAGTTGTTGTCCTTGGTCAATGGAGACCCAGAGTTCAGAGGTGCTTTTGCGTGATTTCACCTCACATCCTGGCGGGTGTGTGGGGGCGTGTGAAGGCACCTTGCTCGTTCCTCCAGCCACTCGCTGCTCGCTCCAGCCGCTTGCTCTGGCTGCTGTTCGTCATGCTCAGTTCACTCCATTGCTCCATCACCGATGACCCTGCGCCATCACCTTCTCTGGCGCCTGCCACTGTGACCGTGGTGAGTCAGTCTCCTGAGGTTCCACCCAGCAATCAGCGATATCAGCTCTCTGGGGGAACCTCATTGCTAGTGCAGGCTGGGCATAGTCTTCCACAGAAACCCTGTCCTGCAGCAGGTCTAAGCACTTAGACCTAATTATTAGTGATTTCAGCTCTAGTGGTCACTTAAAATAAAAACTCTCAGTGGAGCCTAATCAGCCCTATCTTTAAACAGGGGATGGGGGCAGATCAAATAGTGCCTGTGACTCTTAGGCAGAGCTCACACCACCAAGCAAAACACCTGTCCCCACCCTCTCTCTCTCTCCACTGGGATCTGCCATCCAAACCCCTTGCTTAGTGAATGCAGTTCAGTTGAGGGTGACCAATGCTTAATGTGTAATGACATTGAGATGCCGGGGCTCAAGCTATTAGGTGCCAGGGCTTGAGCAAGTTTTTGACTTTCATAACTGATGTGGCAATCCCAGAGGTCCCGGGGCTATGAACTGCCAAACCTAGATGTGCCGGGGGCTCAGACTTGGCAAAAATTAAGCACTGAGGGTCACCCCCTTAATCATGACAGGCTAGGTACAGTTCTGCTGCCCTTTACTCATACAATAAGGATAACAACATTTCATTACCCCCACATTCAATACTAAAGTGATTTGTAACCCAACACCAGCCAAAATTGATTACGTGGGCAACACAGCTCTGTCTGCTGGATACCTAGGCAGAGTAGGTGTGTTCATGTAAATACAGTCTGGTCCTGAAGACTTCCCTCCACTCCCCCCCTCAGCCCACCCCTCCCGCTCATTCAGACCTTGCTTACAAATCATAATTTGAAATTATAAAGTTGGCCAACATCACCAAAAGGAATGCACTGACATTGTCAAAAACAAACAAAAAACAAAAAAACAGCTGTGTAAGGAAGCTAGTCTTTGTTCATACCTTTCAAACCTATTACACTTTTTCAGATACAAGTATTTTATCATATACTGTATATCAGTAATCTCCAACCTTTTTACACACAAGATCACAGTTTGAATTTAAGTGCAACCCAGGATCTGCCCTGTCCCTTCCCCAAAGCCCCACCTCTTCCCCGAAGCCTCACCCTGCTCATTCCATCCCCCCCTCCCTCCGTCACTCACTTTCTCCTACCCTCACTTACTTTCACTGGGCTGGGGCAGGGGTTTCTGGGGGGGTACAGGCTCTGGGCTCGGGCTAAGGGGTGCAGAGTGTGGGAAGGGGCTCCAGGCTGAGCCTGGAGCAGAGGGTTGAGGGGCAGGAAGGGGTGAGGGGGTATAAGCTCTGGGAGGGAGTTTGGGTGCAGGAAGGGGCTCCAGGCCGGGGCAGAGTGTTGGAGTGCAGGAAGGGGTGTGGGCTCTGCGGCAGAGTGTTGGGGTGCAGTAGGGGCATGGGGTGCTGGCTCCAGGAAGGGGATCAGGGCTGGGGCAGAGTTACAGGAGGGGATTTGGGGTGCAGGAGGGGACGTGGGGTGCTGGATCCGGGAGGGGGCTCAGGGCTGGGGTGCAGGCTCCTGCCAGGCAGCGGCACAATGGGGTTAAGGCAAGCTCCCTGCTTGCCCTGGCCCCACACTGCTCCCAGAAGTGGCCAACACACCCCTGCGGCCCCTGGGGGGAGAAGCACATGGCTCTGCGCGCTGCTCCTGCCTGCAAGCACCACCCCCGCAGCTCCCATTGGCTGCAGTTCCCCATTCCCGGACAATGGAAGCCTGCCTTAGCCCTGCTGCGCCGCCAGACTTTTAGCGGCCGCAGATCGCGATTGACAGGCAGAGGCTCCAGGATTGACCAGTTGATCACGATCTACGGGTTGGTGACCACTACTGTATATGCTTAAAAAGTGTGTATTAGTGTTTCAATTTCAATTCAAATTTCGAATCAATGACTAAACTGGCAACACTGCATACAATTAGTTGACAACGCGGGGGAAGGGGTGCAGGGGAAATCTGGGTGTGTGTGTACACCCAGGAGGTGTAGGGAAATCCTTCCCCTTAGCCTGCCAACCCTTTGGTTAGCTAAAGGCAGCACAAACCTTTACTGGTCTGCAGCTGCGGTTTTCAACCTTTTCTCATTTGCGGACCCCTAAAAAATTTCAAATGGAGGTCAGACTCCTTCAGAAAACTTAGACATGGTCTGTGCACCAAAAGTTGAAAACCACTAGCAGGGCTGCTGGCCTTGGGAGTGAGCATTGTGGGTGACTGCCCAGAGCGCCGTGGTCAAGGGACCACTGTATGCAGCGCAGAGGTGTGCACTCCCGGCAGGCAGGGGAACACCCACAGCAGTGACCGACAGCAGGGAGTGAAGCGTATGGGCAGAGTTTGGGGGTGGGGGAAGGAGAAACGCATGGGAGTCACCCAGATTTCTTCCTGCTTCCTCCTCATGGGGGAACATTTGGGAGGCAAGCAGTGATGCACAGAGTGCCTGGCATTTCTGCTTGCTCCCCCCCCACACACATTCCCCACACCCCTTAGGGGACAGTGGGAGCCAGCAGCAATGCCCCATGCTCTGTGCATCCATGTCACATTCCCCACCTGGGCTGTGCAGCATCAGGAGCTGCTCTCCTGCCTTCCCCGATGTAGCCCAAGTGGGGAAACTGACCTGAACACCTGGAGCACCTGGCCTTGCTGCTCACTCTCCCCCTCCCAGCCCCCTGGAGGGGCACTCAGAAACATTCCACGGGGGGAGTGAGCAGCAATGCCAGTCGCTCTGTGCATCCAGGTCAGTTTCCCCACATGAGTGCAGAGGTTAGGGGACAAGGAGTTACTCATTGTTATTTTGTATTTTACAAAGAATTTCAGACATACACCTCAGATTAGATGCCTGAAATCACACTCCATTTTATCAGTGACTACTAACTCTCAGCTTCCCCTCTGTCCATCTCCCCCTCTGGGTTTTCTCTTTCCCTTACTTTATTCTTGGGAGCCTTCAGAAATCTATCAGCAGGAGCCACAGATTTGATCCTGAAAGCTTTACTCTGCAAGGAGTCCTTACTCATACAGTTAATCCCATTGCATAGGTGTTGGAACAATTTTTATAGTGGGAGTCCTGAAAGCTATTACCATGTATTTAGGTGTTATTACTACTTCAAACCAGGAGGAACTGCCGCACCCCCAGCACCCAAGTCCCATTGAATTCATGAAGGTTGCAGGATCTGTCCCCAGCTCCTGCTATAGCTCCGCTGTTCAGAGTTTTAGAGCAGCTCTATATTTGTATTGATTTGTCTACACACATTTTAATGTTTTGCTTCTATTATGAGGAATAACCAATGATTCTGTGTTCTACCGTATAGTCTTTGTATCCTCAAATAAAATCACATGTCAGACTCCTGTTGGCTATGTATAGCACGTATTGTGAAATAAAGCATGGTTTTCTTGCTGATTTCACATTGCAGATGTGTAATACTGTTCAAGCTACAATGTATGGGTTTTCACAGGAGTAATTTCCCTACAAATTAGTTCCTAATAAAGATAATTTCTTCAGAATAAGCACTGGAATCAGCTTTTGCAATACTGATTAGCCTAATCAAATTATTTTTGTAAAGACTGTTTAATAGCAGACAATGTATGTCCAAGTCCAAAATTTATTTCCCTTATGGCACAGTTTTTGCACTTGTTTATATATTTTTAGCTAGCCCAGAAGTTGCTAAGTTATACAATTGTAACAATGTTCTGTGTTCTGTTTGGTTATTGTGAATATAGTTTTTTAAGCCTTAATTTCTTGCCAGACTAATTCCATAGCTATGGATAGTAGAAATGCCTGTAGTAGATGAAGCAGCGTCCATCCTATTTTATAGGAATGTGTGAAAGAGTATACTGCTGTTTTAGATTTAAAACAATAGGAAGTAAATTACAAATACAAAAACAAAATGGGTACAATAAGTCTTTATCCTGTTTGTTTGTTTTAAAATATTAACTCTGCAATAACAGACCAGCAAGAAGGAAAGGATATCTATAAATGATACTTTCTCATGCCATTGTATTAAACCAGCTGGATAGAGCAGATATAAGAGACAAGCTCTTGGAAGTGGTGCCTTTTACAATGTACAGGAAGGTCTGTTGTTCTCTATAGCATTTCGCAGTTGAATTCCCCCCCCCCCCCAAATCATGTGATGTGACCGTATGTGACAAATTTCTTGTAACTTAGTGGTTCTCTGTTTTTTTGTCTTCAGGGCTGGGTTGCTGGAGAACGGTGTCTGCTGGCCAGGTGCCCAGCTCTGAAGATAGTGACGCCACCAGCAGCAGTGCAGAAGTAAGGGTGGCAATACACCATGCTACCAGGAGACAGTTGAAGTGGGAACCTTCCAGTACCTGTATCCCTCCTCCTCCCATTTAGTAACCATGCCAACCCCCACAGTCAATATGCAATAAGGGGTAGCAAACTCAGTTGGTCAACATTAACCAGTCAAAACATATTTCAGTTCTTTTAAACTGTAAACATTTCCTCCCATTTCTCTAATCTTTCAGTTTATTGTCATGCCAACATATTTTCATTAATGGCATGTATAATGGAGCAGAGAGTATGCTTATAAAGTTTGCAATGAAACCAAGCTGGGAGGGATTGCAAACACTTTAGAGGACAGAATTAAAATTCAAAAACCACTATAATGAATTGGAGAAATAGTCTGAAATCAGCAAGATGAAATTCAGTAAAGACAAGTGCAAAGTATTGCACTTGGAAAGGAAAAGAAAAAAATCAAATGCACAGCTACAAAATGGGGAATAACTGGCTAGGTGAAAGTACTGCTGAAAAGGATCTGGGGGTTATCCTGGTTCCCAAATGGAAGGAGTCAATAATGTGATGCAGTTGCAAAAAAGGCCAATAATCATTCTTGGGTATATTGACAGGAGTGTCATATGGGAGGTCCTCCTCTACTTAGTTCTGGTGAGGTGTCAGCTGGAGTATTGTGTCTGATGCTGGGCACCACACTTTAGGAAAGATGTGGACCAACTGGAGAGAGTTCAGAGGACAGCAACAAAAAAATAAATGATTTAGAAAATCTGACCTATGAGGAGAAGTTAAAAAAACTGGGCATGTTTAGTGTTCAGAAAAAAAGGCTGAGGACAGACCTAATAGTCTTCAAATAGGTTAGGAACTGTTACAAAGAGGACTGTGATCAATTGGTCTCCATGTCCACTGAAGACAAGCCCATTGCTTCTTGTCCTAAGCTGCAGCAAGGGAGATTTAGGTTAGATATTAGGAAAAACTTTGTGACTATAAGGGTAGTTATCTCCGTCATTGGAGATTTTTAAGAATAGGTTGACAGACACCTATCAGGGAGGGTCTAGGGATACTTGATCCGCTTTAGTGCAGGGGTGTGCCTTGATGACTTTGAAGTCCCCTCCAGCTCTACGTATCTATGATTACTGTACCAGAGACTTAAAGATCCCTTCTCACTCATAGTTATTTAAACCTTAACAACCCAGTTTGTACCAGTCTGTGTGTTTCCAATTTTTGCTGACTTGCATAAACAGTTTTATTTAAAAGCCTGAGCTGGACTTGTTACTCTGGACAACTTAGATTAAAGGCCTTTTCACAACATGCCTAAGCACCTGGTGCCATGTCCCAATGTGCCAGGCACTGTACAAACATATTGCTTAATGCTTGCAATCTGAGTATAAGAGGAGATTCATCATAAAATTGTCATAGTTGGCAATGCTGCATCTCACATGCTTTGATGTTTTCTTAAAGTACCAACTTCTGGAGTCTTGTAATTACAAGAGAATCTCTACTGTTATATAGATATCAATAAAATGAATAGCATTCATGGTTACAGAGAAAAAGCTTGAAACAAAACCATGACTCAAATGCACTGTAAAAAGCTCAAAAGCCAGAAGGCAAATAAAAAAATAAAAATGAAACACTCTTTAATTAAAATCAGGAGGTGGTTAGGGACATGATTCAGGATTTTTGAACACTTAGGCTTGGTAATACTGTGGGTAACAGGAAGATATTGCCATTACAGCCCTATGAATGAGTCAAGTACTATTAACATTATTTTGATTAAAAATTAATTAAATATTACTCAGAGGAAATAGCAGCATGTATATAGTTTAATCATAGAACACTGTTGGCAGGAAAACACTTACCTGCTCAGGTCTACCCTGATAGCTAGAAACTGTCACATCAGCACCCACAAGGTCATTGCATGGTAGCTCATGTGTGGTGGGATGCAGCAGTTCTAAGTTTATTGTAGGGTAGCGCATAAACATGCAGTACGTTGTCAAATGGTTGGATTGTGCAGGGATGCTCCTAAGTATTGAATATATTTCTGTATTTATATATATGAGAGAGAGAGAGAGAAATAGAAATAGAAAGAAAAAAAATCTGTTTAGTTTCAGAAATTCTCCATGAAAAGTTTTATTCTGCTGGAGTATTAACTGAATCAACAGTAGCATTTTGCTACTTGAGAACCAAAAAGTAAAACTCACTAAACCAAAATGGGTGTGATTAGTCAATTTTCATTTTCCAAGATCAAGGGACATACCATAAAGAGCAGTACCAAAAGTAAAACACAAAATCCAAGTATAAATTATGAACAGTGGTTTTAATTCTGTCAATGTGGCAAGTGTTTCGAAGGATGCATTTTTAGTATAATTTTTATATTACTAGTGATCCATTACAGAAACATTGCTTTTTCAATTAGTTTATATAAATGATACCGTATATGAAAGATACCTGGTCATTACAAAACTTTTGTTGTAACTGGTAGCAGGCATGGCTACAGTCACCCATTGAAGAGATCCAAAACCAAAGATTACTTTTGGGGGTGGAGGGAGAGCAAAGCTCTGCACTACACATATGGCAATAGCATTTGAGGAAGGATTCCAGTACGTGTATCCTTAACTATGAAATGAACTTGCACCCCTTGCTGTGAAACAAAGTCCTTACCCACCATCATTTCTAGACGATCTTTAATCACCTTCCACCTATGGATCTCAAAATTAATTTAGCCTCACAACACCACAGTGAAGTAGATACTACCCAAGACTGAGGCATACAACACAGAAAATAAGCAATTTGCTGAAGCTCACACAATATATCTGTGGCAGAGCTAGGAATAGAACTCAGATACTGTAGCCGCCCAAGCTTGCGGAAAATCCTACAGGTCTTTCTACTACTCTATAGACCTGTTTTTCCAAGAGAGCTGATATAATTTTGGTCTTCTCGCATTCCTGCCACAACCAACCTCTCTAGGGTTTTCTTTTCTTTTCTTTTTTTTTGTGGTGGACTGAGAATTTTATGAGGTCTGTCAGTGTACAACATGATACTAAAAGATAGAAGGCCAATGTGAAGTAAAACAAACTAAGAGTGGATTTTGCAATAAGTTACAACAGTTTTCTTCACTGCATGCCCTCTAAACCCATGGGAATGTGGGTTTTGGAAAAATAGGGCAATATCAGATGTGGTTAAATGCAGACTGGTCAGATGAATTTCTACAACAACTCAGTCAGAGGGGATATTACAAAACCACAAAGTAAATCACAATAATTAAAAATACTACTATGTACTCAGAAATGCCTGAACACACTACCATTTACAAGTGTGATACTGCAGTATGTTTTGCACCATTCCTGGAATTTAAAAAGGAGACCTTTATGTGATTGTCAGCCTTCCTCATGGAACCATCTGATGCTATCATTTCTAAGTTAGGTACTGAGAGGTACACCAGGCTCAGTGGATACAGAAGTTAGACAAAAACAGATGAGCGGTTTGGGAGAAAGCTGTAACAATGACAAATGCATTAACTGTTTTATCCCTTGCCAAACAGGACTTTTATTGTTTAGACATCACAAAGTTAGATTACAGTTGAACGACTTACAGGAAACTGGAAATAACTGTCACAGCAATTAAAGTTTGTTTGCAAGTATTTTTACATCAAAATATCAATTTTGGCTCATGACTGAAATAAAAAAAACAGTATTTCAATTGTTTACATTGCTACAGTCAACAATATGGCGAACTAGAACAACATTAAATAATCAGATCCATATGTATAAAACAAAAAGCCATATTACTTGTCTTGAAAGGGTGCTTCCAACATTAAACTATGCTCACACCATCCCTGTGAAGTAGGCAAATATTTATCCCTATTTTATAGATGGAAACTGAGGCACAAAGATGGTAGGTGACTTAGCCAAGGTCACAGAGTTTAAACTCTAAGAGGTTCCTAGCTTCTAGACCACATTATTCTGTTGTAATTATGTGAATTGTGTGATGAACTCCTGGGGTGGGTTATCTGCCAGGATTAAACCTGGAATCACTGGACCCAAAAATCATGAGTCAACTGTTTCAACTAAAAGGACCAACTTCACTAACTCAGGCCTGGTCTACACTATAGGGATAAATCATGCATGCAAATCATGCAAAGTCATGAAATGGGCTACAAACACAATAAAAAAAATAAGGTATTAAAATTTTTAACAAATGGGGAGGGAGGCACGTGCCGAAGATGCTCCTCGCCTGGGGCGCCATTTGGTCTAGGGCTGGCCCTGATCAGTAAGCAAACTTAGACGAGATACAAACAGCTTCTTAGAAAAAAATTGCATAACAATTAACAGAAACCATTTCTTCCAGCTCTGCTTATTCATTCAATTAAACAGAAAGTCTTACAAGTTCTGCAAAAGCACTTTCTGGTGATTTCCAGTAATATTACACTATGCTAATGGAAAGTAAAAATTAAGACGAAACATCCCAAGAAATCATTCAACAACATTTCCGAGACAGAACAGCAGAGAGAAGATAAAAGTGCTTGAGATCAGTTTAAAGAATTTAATTTACACACAGGTCTGCCCCGGCGGGGGGGGGGGGAGGGTCAAGTACGGCAATTTGCCCCAGGTCCTGGACCCCGCAGGGGCCCCCACGAGAGTTTTTCGGGACCCCTGGAGCAGGGTCCTTCACTTGCTCCGGGGGCCCCAGAAAACTCTCGCGGGGCCCGGGCCCCTGGAGCTGCTTCCGCTCCAGGTCTTCGGCGGCAGTTCAGCGGCGGGGGGTCCTTCCACTCCGGGACCCGCCGCCGAAGTGCCCTGAAGACCCGCGGCGGGTGGTACTTCCGCCCCGGGACCCACCGCCGAAGTGCCGGGTCTTCAGCGGCAATTCAGCGGCGGGGGCCCCCTGCTGCCGAAGACCCCAGGCCCCCTGAATCCTCTGGGTGGCCCTGTTTACACAATATGTATATATGAACTAAAGCAAAGTCCACATAAACTGTTGTGTTTGCACTGGTCAGAAGTGCCTGAGAACAGTCTAAAAAGTTCCATTGTCATACTTCTCAACATTCAAAACTGCCAACATGTAACACAAGCAACTGAAATGTGTGACAAATTAATACAATGGGGAAAAACCTATGATCTGCTGCACATCATGCCATAAATAATAGAGAATGGTCTTTGACTATAAAGCCTGTTTTTCCTCACTGTGTGGATTAAATAACCCCCCTTTTTTTTTTTCTTTTTAAGTCACACATAGCCACAAGGACTTCACACATAGGTCATCAGCAGGCTTTAAACTTTAGTCCTTCAGATTCCTAGCAGATTCCCATTGCTTGAGCAAAAGGAAGTAGATGTTATCGTCTGTATGGAGTAGCAACCAGAAGGGGACAATACATTTTGCCAATGGATTACACAACTACTGAGAGACAATCATAACTGACAGATGATGTTTTTATACTATAAAACTTGTTCCATTCTCAGCTCTGGGGGGAGCATAGTCTAGTGGTTAGAGACAGTGTAGCCAGTCAACTGGTATGTTAGTTCTGAAAAAGAGTGGCTAAGTGGATGAGACTTGAATTGGTGATATTGAGGAGCTAGGTTCTGTTCACAGCTCAGCCAGAAGTGACCTGTGGGCAGCCACTCAGTTAATTTATTTGTAAAATGTAGGTAATAATACTTGACTGCCTCCTGAGGTAGGGTATGACACCTGGCTCAATAATGAGGGCTGTAGAGTGCACAGAAGCAGAGGTGGCAGAAGCTCATCATGAATGGGGAGGGCTGAAGTTTGGGGCATGGGGTGTGCATTGAGGAGCCCAGGGTGCAGAGGGAGCTTGGGCAGTGCCCGGTTCTCTGGCACCTGTGGGCAGGGCCGGCTCCAGGCACCAGCGCAGGAAGCAGGTGCTTGGGGCGGCCAATGGAAAGGGGTGGCACATCGGGGTCTTCGGCGGCAATTCAGCGGCAGGTCCCTCAGTCCCTCTCGGAGGGAAGGACCGGCCGCCAAATTGCTGCAGAAGAATGAAGCAGCGCGGTAGAGCTGCCACCGAAGTGCCGCCGATCGCGGCTTTATCTTTCTCCCTCCTACCCCCCTTTGCCGCTTGGGGCAGCAAAAAAGCTGGAGCCCACCCTGGCTGTGGGGGTGGAGCAGGGTGGCAGGTCAGGCACTCGCCTTGCCTCAGAGATGCACAGCAGGCTTCCCCCACCCTAGGCACTCAGAGCAGCCAGCTCCCTGCCCTCACACATCTGTTGCTTTGGCAGCAGTTCCTGCCCTAGAAGGGAAACAGCCCTTCCCCACATCCTTGAAATGACACAGCTGTGCTCTGCTGGCGCTTCCCCAGCCAAGGGAACTGGGGGCCAGGCAAATAGTAGAACTTGGGCTGTCCCGTCTCTCACCCTCCTCTGGTACAGAAAAAATACGGCAGGATGGAAACATAGATCAGCCCCTCCCCCAATATTTCCATTGCTGGGGCATTAGCCTCAACCACCTCCTGGTTTCACCACCCCTGCACAGAAATATAAAGAGCAGTCTGCAGAAGTGAAACTTGAATTCAGTCTCTTGACTCCCAACCCAGTGCCCCTTACCCTAAGCTAAAGGTATTTTATAAGCTCTCTTTCTCATAGGCTGATCTACACTTATACAAAATTTACCATTATAGTTATGTTGGCTAGAGGTCTGATATTTTGCTGACCTAGTTATACCAGTAAAAGCCCTAGAATAGATGCAGTCATACTGGGATACCATAGGCACCAACTCCGTGGGTGCTCCGAGGCTGGAGCACCCACAGGGAAAAAAATAGTGGGTGCTGAGCACCCACCGGAAGCTCCCCTATCAACTCCCCCCATCCCGCAGTGTTTTCCTCCCGCCAGCAGCCCCGCTGATCAGTGCCTTCCCCTCCCTCCCCGCACCTCCTGCCTGGTGCAATCAGTTGTTTCGCAGCATGCAGCAGGCTTTGGGAGCGAGGGGGAGGAAGGAGGGGGCGGTGCACTGGGGCAAGGGGGTGGAATGGGGTGGGAAGAGGCAGGATGGGGGTGGAGCAGGAGTGGGAACGGGCCTTGGAGGAAGGGGTGGAGTGGGGGCAGGGTCTGGGGCAGAGATGGGGGTCAAGCACCCCCCGGCACATTGGAAAGTCAGTGCCTATGCCTTATACCAGTATAGTTCATTGTGGTTCTGAATCCGAATAAGCTCTACTGGCATAAGCACTTCTAGCAGGGGTTGCTGCTTTAACAGTACTGACATAATTAAATCAGCAACATTTTATAGCGTAGACAAGCCCTAAATCCAAAAAGGGGGAGCCATATTACCAAGTAGCTAAAGACCAGAACAGACTATAAACATGGAACTAAACCAAGACCTAGAAAGGGAAGAGAAGCTGATGGTCCTGGGTCTCCACCCAACTGCCATTCATCTTATGCAAGTAACAACCTTTGGAAAGACTGAGTATAAATACAAAATACATTTGCATTGTTAGGACAAGAATCTAGCTGGGAATCCTGGGACAAACATCTAAACTTCTTAGCTGGATCATGTTAAAGATAAACTTATTTGGTAGCACACAGACCCCAAAACTGTTATTTGAACTCCTCCAGTTTGCTGGAGAGATTAATTATAGAAGTTAACCTTTACATACTGAAAAAGGGTTAATTGCCAGAAGAAGCGATAACTCAAATTTCAGTTCGGTAGTTGTGTAATCCAAACCTTTGCCTAGTTAAGAATATTAACCTGACCATACTGCTGTTTGAGTGAAATGCAATGCAATTCATAACCTACATTCTGGTTGATTTTGCAATACACTACAAAACCTGTCTTTATGCACTTTGTTATAATGTGATTTATTCTCATTCCCTAGGTAATATTAAAAGTAAAATTTAGTTTACTGTAAAGGTGGAGCCCAGAGTGCTTTGGCTTAAGTTAGGTGGTATATCTTGACTTTAGTAAGGCTTCTGATATTGTCTCGTATGACCTTCTCATAAACAAACTAGGGAAATACAACCTAGATGGAGCTACTATGAGGTGCGTGCATAACTTGTAGGAAAACCATTACCAGGGAGTAGTTATCAGTGGTTCACAGTCAAGCTGGGAGGGCATAACGAGTTGGGTCCCACAGGAATCAGTCCTGGGTCTGGTTCTGTTCAATATCTTAATCAGTGATTTATATAATGGCATAGAGAGTACACTTATAACATTTGTGGATGATACCAAGCTTGGGGGGGGAGGGAGAGGGAGATGAAGGGGGTCGCAAGTGCTTTGGAGGATAGGATTAAAATTCAAAATGATCTGAAGTAAATAGGATGAAATTCAGTAAAGACAAATGCAGAGAACTCCACTTAGGAAGGAACAATCAATTGCACACATACAAAATGGGAAATGACTGTCTAGGAAGGAGTACTGCAGAATGGGATCTGGGGGTCATAGTGGATCACAAGCTAAGTATGAGACAACAGTGTAACACTGTTGCAAAAAACAAACAAAAAAACCCTCACATCATTCTGGGATGTATAAGCAGGAGTGTTGTAAGCAAGACATGAGAGGTAATTCTTACACTCTACTCTGCTGATAAGGTCTCACCTCGCATATTGTGTCCAGTTCTGGGCACCACGCTTCAGGAAAGAGATGGACAAATTGGAGAAAGTCCAGAGGAGAGCAATAAAAATGATTAAAAGTCTAGAGAGCATGACCTATGAAGAAAGATTGAAAAAAACTGGGTTTGTTTAGTCTGGAGAAGTGAAGACTGAGAGGGGACATGATAACAGTTTTCAAGTACATAAAAGGTTGTTACTAGGAGGATAGGACAAGAAGCAATGGGCTTAAAATGCAGCAAGGGAGGTTTAGACTGGACATTAGGAAAAACTTCCTAACTGTCAGGGTAGTTAAGTAGTGGATCAAATTGCCTAGTGAGGTTGTGGAATCTCCATCATTGGATGTTTTTAAGAACAGGTTAGACAAACACCTGTGAGGATCTAATTGTTATGTAGTTCTGCCTTGAGTGCAGGGGACTGGACTAGATCAGTCGTTCTCAATCAGGGGTATGTTACCCTGGGGGTACGCAGAGGTCTTCCAGGGGTTACATCAACACAGCTAGATATTTGCCTAGTTTTACAAGACGCCACATAAAAAGCACCAGTGAAGTCAGTACAAACTAAAATTTCATATAGACACTGACTTGTTTATGCTGCTCTATATGCTATTCACAGAAATTTAAGTACAATATTTATATTCCAATTTTTTTATTATATGGTAAAAATGAGAAAAATAAGCAATTTTTCAGTCATAGTGTGTTGTGACACTTTTGTATTTTTATGTCTGATTTTGTAAGCAAGTAGTTTAAGTGAGGTGTAACTTAGGAGTACACAAGACAAATCAGACTCCTGAAAGTGGTACAGTAGTTTGGAAAGGTTGAGAGTCACTGGACTAGATGACCTCTCAAGGTCCCTTCCAGACATACACTTCTATGATTATACAAAAATACTAATCCATATGGGTTTTACTGTAGAAAAAATCCCCACAGCCTTCTAATAAAACTTGTAAAATTTTTTCAACTGTTTAGCTTGAGTTCTAAGTGACCTCTACAGCCTTGTAGTTGGCCCTCGCTCTCAATGGGGAGGGAGACCACGCTGCCTCACTGTGTCAGGCAGCAGCACTCGGGCTTGGGTCATTCAGGCAGGGCCAACTGGTAAGCAGCCTATAGCTCATAGCCTCCTAGCAGAGGCAAATAACCATTAACAGTCTGGACCTCTAGCCCAGAGTCTCACGGCTAGGGCTGCTGCCTATCAAGCTCTGGCCCTCTGGGCATGGCAGAGAAGGATGCAGTCCTCAGCCTAAGCCTCCAGGCTAAAGCAGACAGCACCCAACAGTCTATAGGGGAAGCTCTGTCCCTCCGGGCAGGGCAGAGCAGAGCAGGCTTTTGCCTAAGCCTCCTGGCTAAGTCAGCGAGCAAATACAATCTGGACCCACGGTCTCCTGAATGGGGCAAGTCACAAATAACATGCAGGCCTGCTGGCCTAGTGGTGAATAGGCTGTCACGCTAGGGGTGGGGTTGGCAGCAGGTGGTCTTGGGCCCACCCTATTCCACTGGGTCCGAGCTCAGGGCCCTAACAATGGCAAATGGTTCTGCCACTGGGTCAGTGGGGATCCTACCAAAACATGCTGACCCCCCCTCCAGCAACAAAACTGGACTTAAGTGTGGTTTCCCTGGGCTACTTCCTGCCACAGTCTGGATGGTGCGGTTCTGTAGTCCAAGGGTCCTCTGTCTCCTTGAGGTATGCTGCGGATGGCAGTCCTGGCAACTCTGCTCCAGGGTCGGTCTCCTCCGAGGGCAGGGTACTTCTCAGCAGAGGCTCAGCTCCAATGGCAAGCTTTTCCTGGGGTCGCTTCCATTGACGCCATGTCTCACTGCTATTGTTATCTGGACTAGCTAGTCAATGGTGCAGGATTCCACTTCTATTAAAAAGTAGCAATACTAGATTTCTCTTCTTTAAGAAACTACAAGAAGTTAAAAAGACTACAATAGGCCAAAAATACTGAAGTAAATGTAAGGTGTGGCATTTTGGACAACTACGGTAGTACAACAACAGCTGCTCAATCATGCCTGCTATATTTAGAACAGTCAGGAATTTCACTGTAACCCTTCAGTTGCTTTGAATTTCTGAAAAGTTTTCATTTTGGGATGAAATTGCCCATGCTTTTTTTCAAATCCAAAAATATGGTATTTAGGAAAGTTTGAGTAAGATCCCTTGATTTAAGTTTGATGGCAGGGGAAAGAACAATATAAAACGGTTTCCTACCTTTCATAACTGTTATTCTTTGAGATGTGTTTTTTGAAAGGTAGGTAGGTAACCTGTTTTTTCTTCTTCGAGTGCTTGCTCATATCAATTAAATTCTAGGTGACTCACAAGCAGTATCTATGGAGGTGGGCTCGGAGTTCACTGCTTGGCGGCTTGCAGTACTCCTCTACCAAAGTCAGCATCGTCCTAGGCCTACTGGGTAAGTGCATAGTGGGACATAAAGGTATGGACCGATGACCAGGTGGCCACCCTACAGATGTCCTAGAGAGACACACTTGGGCCAAAAAGGCTGCTGAAGAGGCGTGGTGATGATCACCGGGGCAGCACTTTTGCTTGATCATAGCAAAAGCGAAGGCAGGCAGTGATCCAGGAGGAAATTCTCTGAGTGGAGGTAGGTTGACCTTTCAGCCACAACAACGAATAATTGCGTCCACTTATGGAATGGCTTGGTCCTTTCAATGTAGAAGGCCAGAGCCCTCCTGATATTCAAGGCATGTAGCCTGCGCTCCTCCTCCGACTTACCAGTCTTCTTTCTGAAGCCACGTAAGTAAATGTCTTGGCTTGAATGAAACTGAGAGACCACCTTAGGAAGGAAGACTGGGTGCGGTCTTAGCTGGACCTTGTCCTTGTATAAGACTGTGTAAGACGGCTCTGAGGTGAGCGCCCGAATCTTGGATACCCGGCGGGCCGATGTGACCGTGACCGGGAACGCAACCTTCCAGGAGAGGAGAAGGAGAGAGCAGGAAGCCAAAGACTCGAAGGGGGGACCTGTGAGCTGTGACAGCACCAGATTCAAGTCCCACGGAGGAACAGGGTCCCTGACATACAGGCAGAAGTGCTCCTGGCCCTTGAGGAATCTGACTGTGATATCCTAACTGAAAATAGACCTGCCTTCGAGCAGTGGGTGGAAGGCCACTAGATGGACCTTGATGGATGAGAGAGAAGCCCTGAAGCTTGAGGTGCAGGAGGTAGTCTAGAATGATCTGCAATGGGGCTCGCTCAGGAGAGACCCCGTTATTTGCCATCCAGCAGGTGAATTGCTTCCATTTGGCCAGGTAGGTGGCCCTGGTGGAGGACTTTCTACTGACAAACAGGACTTGCTGGACTTCGGATAAGCACTGCTGTTCTTGCGCGTTTAGCCATGCAGCAGCCAAGCTGTCAGATGAAGCGCCACCAGGTTTGGCTGCAGGAGATTGCCACGGTTCTGGGACAACAGGTCTGCCCAGAGCGGCATCTGGAATGGGGTTGCCACTGAGGGTATGTCTACACTACGAAATGAGGTCGAATTTATAGAAGCTGGTTTTATAGACATTGGTTTTATACAGTCGATTGTGTGTGTCCCCACATAAAATGCTCTAAGTGCATTAAGTCAGCGGACCGCATCCACAGTACCGAGGCTAGCATCGACTTCCGGAGTGTTGCACTGTGGGTAGCTATCCCACAGTTCCTGCAGTCTTCGCCGCCCATTGGAATTCTGAGTTGAGATCCCAATGCCTGATGATGCAAAAACAGTGTCGCGGGGGGTTCTGGGTACATGTCGTCAGGCCCCTCCCCCTCCATCAGAGCAATGGCAGACAATCGATTCGCGCCTTTTTGCCCGGGTTACCTGTGCAGACAACATATCACGGCAAGCATGGAGCCCACTCAGCTCAGCTCAGCTCACTGTCACCATATGTCATCTGGGTGCCGGCAGACGTGGTACTGCATTGCTACACAGCAGCAGCTAATTGCCTTTTGGCAGTAGACAGTGCAGTATGACTGGTAGCCGTCATCGGCTATCTGGGTGCTGGCAGACGTGGGGCTGCATTGCTATACCTTGCCTTTTGGCAGTAGATGGTATATTACGATTGATATCCTCAGTGAGTTCGATCAGAGGCACCTGGGCAGACATGTTTTGTCTCCTGGAGACTCAGTCCTGCCGGCAGTCCTATTGAACCGTCTTGACGATGATGGCTAGCAGTCGTAGAACAGCATCTTCTGCCAAGCACCCAGAAGATGCCGATGGCTATCAGTCATGCTGCACCGTCTGCTGCCAGCTTAAGATGTAAAAAATAGATGGACCAGATTTGTTCTGTATTTATTTGCTTCCCTCTCCCTCCGTGAAATCAATGGCCTGTTAAACTCAGGGTTTTGAGTTCAATCTTTGGGGGGGCCATTCTGTGTGATAGTTGTTTAAGTTTCTCCCTGATGCACAGCCACCTTTGTTGATTTTAATTCCCTGTACCTGTAAGCCATGTCGTCATTCGCCCCTCCCTCCCTCCGTCAGACAATAGTTTTGCGCCTTTTTTCAGCCCAGATGCCATAGCACTGGGATCATGGAGCCCGCTCAGATCACCGTGGCAATTATGAGCACTATGAACACCACGCGCATTGTCCTGGAGTATATGCAGAGCCAGAACATGCCAAAGCAAAACCAGGCGAGGAGGCGATTGCGGCGATTGCAGCGATTGCAGCATGGTGACGAGAGTGGTGAGGAAATTGACATGGACATAGTCCTCTCACAAAGTACAGGCCCCAGCAATGTGCAAATCATGGTGTTACAGGGGCAGGTTCATGCCGTGGCACACCAATTCTGGGCCCGGGAAACAAGCACAGACTGGTGGACTGCATCGTGTTGCAGGTGTGGGACGATTCCCAGTGGCTGCGAAACTTTCGCATGCATAAGGGCACTTTCATGGAACTTTGTGACTTGCTTTCCCCTGCCCAGAAGCTCCAGAATACCATGATGAGAGCAGCCCTCACAGTTGAGAAGTGAGTGGCGATAGCCCTGTGGAAGCTTGCAACGCCAGACAGCTACTGGTCAGTCGGGAATCAATTTGGAGTGGGCAAATCTACTGTGGGGGCTGCTGTGATCCAAGTAGCCAATGCAATCAAAGACCTGCTGATATCAAGGGTAGTGACTCTGGAAAACGTGTAGGTCATAGTGGATGGCTTTGCTGCAATGGGATTCCCAAACTGTAGTGGGGCGATAGACGGAACCCATATCCCTATCTTGTCACCGGAGCACCAAGCCACCGAGTACATAAACCGCAAGGAGTACTTTTCAATGCTGCTGCAAGCCCTGGTGGATCACAAGGGATGTTTCACTAACATCAACGTGGGATGGCCGGGAAAGGTACATGATGCTCGTGTCTTCAGGAACTCTGGTCTGTTTCAAAAGCTGGAGGAAGGGACTTTCTTCCCGGACCAGAAAATAACCGTTGGGGATGTTGAAATGCCCATCGTTATCCTTGGGGACCCAGCCTACCCCTTAATGCCATGGCTCATGAAGCCGTACACAGGCAGCCTGGACAGTAGTCAGGACCTGTTCAACTATAGGCTGAGCAAGTGCCGAATGGTGGTGGAATGTGCATTTGGACGTTTAAAAGCGCGCTGGCGCAGTTTACTGACTTGGATAGACCTCAGCGAAGCCAATATTCTAATTGTTACTGCTGTGCGCTCCACAATATCTGTGAGAGTAAGGGGGAGACATTTATGGCAGAGTGGGAGGTTGAGGCAAATCATCTGGCCGCTGATTATGCGCAGCCAGACACCAGGGTGGCTAGAAGAGTACAGCAGGGTGCGGTGTGCATCAGAGAAGCTTTGAAAACCAGTTTTGTGACTGGCCAGGCTACAGTGTGAAGCTTCTGTTTGTTTGTTTCTCTTTGATGAACCCTCCACCCCCACCCCCACCCCGGTTCACTCTACTTCCCTGTAAACTAACCACTCTCCCGTCCCCCCTTCGAGCACCGCTTGCAGAGGCAATAAAGTCATTGTTACTTCACATTCATGCATTCTTTATTAATTCATCACACAACTAGGGGGATAACTGCCAAGGTAGCCCGGGAGGAAGGAAGGAAAAGGACACACTGCGGTTTAAAACTTTAAAACTTTAACACTTATAGAAGGCCAGCCTTCTGATGCTTGGGCAATCATCTGGAGTGGAGTGACTGGGTGGCCGGAGGCCCCCCACCGCGTTCTTGGGTGTCTGGGTGAGGAGGCTATGGAACTTGGGGAGAAGGCCTGTTGGTTACACAGGGGCTGTAGCGGCGGTCTCTGCTCCTGCTGCCTTTCCTGCAGCTCAACCATACGCTGGAGCATATCAGTTTGATGCTCCAGCAGCCGGAGCATCGACTCTTGCCTTCTGTCAGCAATCTGACACCACCTATCCTCTTCAGCCCGCCACTTGCTCTCTTCAGCCCGCAATTCAGCCCGTCATCTCTCCTCCCATTCATATTGTGCTTTTTTGCACTCTGACATTGACTGCCTCCACGCATTCTGCTGTGCTCTGTCAGCGTGGGAGGACATCTAGAGTGCCGAGAACATATCATCCCGAGTCCGCCGTTTTCTCCTTCTAATCTTCACTAGCCTCTGGGAAGGAGAAACATTTGCAGCTGGTGGAGGAGAAGGGAGAGGTGGTTAAAAAAGACACATTTTAGAGAACAATGGGTACACTCTTTCACGTTAAATTTTGCTGTTCACATTACACAGCACATGTACTTTCGTTACAAGGTCACATTTTTCCTCTTATACTGAGGGCCTGCCGGTTTGGTGTGAGAGATCACTCACGCAGTGCCAGGCAATAGATTTTGGCTTGCAGGCAGCCATCATAAGCCACAGTCTTTTGGCTTTTTTAACCTTCTTAACATGTGGGAATAGTTTCAAACAGTAGCGCCCTCATTTCCCATACCAAGCACCCGTTGGGTTGGCCATTTAAAATGGGTTTGCAATGTAAAAGGAGGGGCTGCGGTTTCCGGGTTAACATGCAGCACAAACACAACTACTCCCCACCCACCCAATTCTCTGGGATGATCACTTCACCCCTGCCCCCTACCATGTGGCTAACAGCGGGGAACATTTCTGTTCAGATGAGCAGGAACGGGCACCTCTGAATGTCCCCTTAATAAAATCACCCCATTTCAACCAGGTGACCGTGAATGATATCACTCTCCTGAGGATAACAAAGAGAGATAAGGAATGGATGTTGTCTGCATGCCAGCAAACACCAGGACCATACGCTGCCATGCTTTGTTATGCAATGATTCCAGACTATGTGCTACTGGCCTGGCGTGGTAAAGTGTCCTACCATGGCAGACGGGATAAGGCAGCCCTCCCCAGAAAGCTTTTGCAAAGGCTTTGGGAGTACCTGAAGGAGAGCTTTCTGGAGATGTCCCTGGAGGATTTCCGCTCCATCCCCATACACGTTAACAGACTTTTCCAGTAGCTGTACTGGCTGCGATTGCCAGGGCAAATTAATCATTAATCATTAAACACGCTTGCTTTTAAACCATGTGTAATATTTACAAAGGTACACTCACCAGAGGTCCCTTGTGTGCCCTCAGGGTCTGGGAGCATGCCTTTGGTGAGTTCGGGGGTTACTGGTTCCAGGTCCAGGGTGATAAACATATCCTGCCTGTTGGGGAAACCGGTTTCTCCGCTTCCTTGCTGTGAGCTATCTTCATTGTCTTCATCATCATCTTCCTTGTACCCCGAAGCTGCTTCCCTGTTGCGTGATTCTCCATTGATGGAGTCAAAGCACATGGTTGTGGTAGTGGTGGCTGCAGCCCCTAGCATGGCATGCAGCTCCGTGTAGAAGTGGCATGTTTGCGGCTCTGCCCCGGATTTTCCGTTTGCCTCTCTGGCTTTGAGGTAGGCTTCCCTTAGCTCCTTAATTTTCATGCGGCACTGCTGTGCGTCCCTGTTATGGCCTCTGTCCTTCATGGCCTTTGAGACTTTTTCTAATATTTTGCCACTTCGTTTACTGCTACGGAGTTCAGCTAGCACTGATTCATCTCCCCATCTGGCAAGCAGATCCCATACTCCTGTTCTGTCCATGCTGGAGCTCTTTTGCGATCCTGGGACTCCATCATGGTTACCTGTGCTGATGAGCTCTGCAGGGTCACCTGTGCTCTCCACGCTGGGCAAACAGGAAATGAAATTCAAAAGTTCGCGGGGCTTTTCCTGTGTACCTGGTCAGTGCATCTGAGTTGAGAGTGCTGTCCAGAGCGGTCACAATGAAGCACTGAGGGATAGCTCCTGGAGGCCAATAACGTCGAATTCCGTCCTCACTACCCCAAATCCGACCCGCAAAGGCCGATTTTAGCGCTAATCCCCTCGTCAGAGGTGGAGTAAAGAAACCGGTTTAAAGGGCCCTTTAAGTCGAAAAAAAGGGCTTCGTCGTGTGGACGTGTCGAGGCTTAATTTGATTTAACGCTGCTAAATTCGACCTAAACTCTTAGTGTAGACCAGGTCTGAGAGGTCCAGCAGCGTGCTGAACCAGTGTTGGCATGGCCATGCCAGCGCTATGAGAATGACCTTCACCCTGTCCTGCTTAATCTTCATGAGGACCCTGGGCAGCAACAGCACCGGAGGGAAGGCATACATCAGAGCCCTTGATCACGGGAGCAGGAAGACATCCGACAGGGATCCCGTCCCTGCCCTGGAACGAGCAGAAGACGTGGCATTTTCTGTTCTGCCTGGATGCGAACAGGTCCACCTGGCAGGACCGGCTCTACCATTTTTGCTGCCCCAAGCAAAAAAAAAAAAAAAAAAAAAAAAAAAACTGCTGCCCTAACTGCCAAAGCAAATATATATATAAAATATAAAAAATAAATTAAATAAATAAAAGCCACCCGGACTGTGCCACCCCAAGAATGGATGGAATGCCACCCCTTAGCATGTGCCGCCTCAGGCATGTGCTTCCTCCGCTGGTGCCTGGAGCCGGCCCTGCCACCTGGGGAGTTCCCCATCTGCGGAAGATAGAACTGACCACCTCCGGATAAAGGGACCACTCGTAACGAGACAAGAATGTCCTGCTGAGGCGGTCTGCCCAAGCATTTCCGGCCCCTGGGAGGTGAGCAGCCACAAGATGGATGTTGTGCTGCAGGCAGAAATCCGGAGCACTTCCTGACATAGGGCAGAAGACCTGGCTGCCCCCTGCTTGTTGATATAAAGACTATGGCTGTGTTGTCCATTAGGACCTGAACCGCCTTGCCTTGTATGTGAGGCTGAAAGGCTTGGCAGGCTAGGCGAACCACCCTGAGCTCCCTGATGTTGTTGTGCAGGGAATGATCGTGACTGGACCAACGGCCTTGAGTACTGAGATTGCCCAGGTGGGCTTCCCCAATCCAGGTCCGAAGCGTCACCGACGAGACTAGGGCTGTGAAGGGGACTCCCTCCAGCACTGATGTGGGATCTTGCCACCAGGTAAGAGACGACAGTATGCGGTCTGAAATCCTGATCACCTGGTCCATACTGTGCTGGTTGGGGACATAGACAAACGCCAGCCACGCCTGTAGGGGCCTGAGGCTGAGTCGCATCTGCTGGACCATATAAGTACATGCTGCCATGTGACCCAACGGTGTCAGGCACATGTGGGCGGTGGTGAGTGGTTGGGCACACAGAGACGAGATGAGGTCCATCATGGCTTGGAACAGAGTCTCGGGGAGGAAGGCTCTGGCTCAAGTGGAGTCGAATTCTATACACTGCACTGGGGTGAGGGTCGACTTTTTGTCATTTATTATTAGGCCCAGGTCGTGGCAGGTGGAACAGACCAGATCGAGATGCTTCTGCACCTGATCCAAGGACCGGCCCATTCTAAACCAGTCGTCAAGGTATGGATAGATTTGGACTCCCCGACATTGCAGGTAAGCGGCCACTGGTGCTATACACTTTTTGAACACCCTTGCGGCTGACGAAAGACGAAAGGGCATCACCGTGAACTGGAAATGGCACTGGCCCAATGTGAAATGGAGGAAACGCCGGTGCCCCGGGAATATGGAAATAAGTGTCCTTTAAATCGAAATGGCATCCCAGTCTCACGGATCCAGGGAGGGGATGATGGAGGCCAGGGAAACTGTACGAAACATCAACTTTTTGAGAGACTTGTTGAGGCAGCACAGATCTAGGATAGGTCTGAGACCCCCTTTTGCCTTCGTAATGAGGAAGTATTGGAAGAAAAATCCTCTTCCTTCCATGTCTTGCGGAACCTCTTCCACTGCCCCTAGGGTCAGGAGGTTTTCGACCTCCTGAACGAGGAGTTGCTTGTGAGAAGGGTCCCTGAAGAGGGACGGGGAAGGGGGATGGCAGGGTTGGTCGGCTACAAACTGCAGGGTATAGCCCGACGAGTCAGTGTCAAGCACCAAGCAGTCCAAGGTGATATGGGACCAGGCCGACCAGAAAGGGTGGAGGCGGTTGAGGAAGATTGGGAATGGATCTGGTGCACTGCCTGGGGCATCGTTCTCAGGCGCATCCTCAAAATGACTGCTTCTGGCTGCCTTGATTCCTGGAAGGACCAGGCTGGGCAGGTGGACGAGACAATGACTGGTGGCGTCTCTTAAAACCTCTGTCTTTGTTCTTTCTTTTTGTAGGAGCCGGAATGAGGGGAATCCCAAGACCTTGATGATGGCGGAGGGCGGAATGGCTTTCTGACCTGCTGAGAAGTATGTACGCCTAAGAAGCGGAAGGTGGCCCAGGAGTTTTTACAGCCTTGGAGCCTAGCATCAGTGAACTCCAAGAAGAGCCCTGTTCTCTCGAATGGGAAGTCCGGGAGGGTTGATTGCATCTCCTGGGACAGCCCAGAGGTCTGTAACCAGGGGCTATGCCTCATGGCTATTGCAGAGGCATCCACCCAGGATGCTGAGTCCGTGGCGTTACAGGCTATCTGGAGGACACCCCTGGTTACCTCCCTGCCCTCTTCTATGAGAGTGGTGAACTCCTGCGCCCAATCCTGTGGGAGGCTCTCTTTGAACTTGCCAACAGAGTCCCACAGGTTGAAATTGTATCTGCCAAGTAGGGCCTGATGGTTAGAGACCCTAAATTGGAGGCTTGCTGTGGAATACTTTTTTCTGCCAAATAAGTCTATTCTCTTGGCCTCTTTATATTTGGGGATGCCATTCGCCTGGCCCTGCCTGGCCCTTTTGTTGATGGCAGACACAACCAGGGACCCCGCAGGAGGGTGCATTTATAGGTATTCAAACCTCTTTGCGGGGACATAGTACTTCTTTTCCGCCTTCTTGGATGTGAGCGAAATGTCGATCTTTAGGACCCCTGGGTGAACGGGCAATGCGACCTGGGCTGGGGCAGAGGAGGGAATGACATTGAAGAGGTCATCGGGCTCCTCAGCTAGCTCCTCGACCTCCAAGTTCAGGTTGGCCACCACCCTTCTAAGTAGGGTTTAGTGCGTCCTGACAGGGCTTTGGAGCTGTGCTCTGGCTCCGCTCCAGCTCCTGGTAAAAAACCTGCAGCTTCACTGCTCCAGCTCCGGGCTCCGCTCCAAAGTCCTGCTCCCTGAAGTCATCGGGGGGGCTACCTGTTTGCGAGGGCACCTCCACTGCCTCATCCAAGGACAATGAGGATGACTGCACCGCCGGAGGTGGGGGGGCGTCCCATTGCTGCGTCGGGGACCACTCCACGGTCGCTGGGACCTCCCTCGGGGTCACTGCTTCGGATTGGGCCCCTTGCTCTGACACCAGTGCCAGCTGTGCTGGGTGTAGCTTGTCCAATGCCGCCTGGGAGGAGCGGTGGGAGTATGGTGCCAGCATCACAGGTACCCCCCATGAGTTCCAGTGCTGCCAATGGGTGGATCATTGCCCATGATCTCATGCCGGTGCTGCAGGTGGGCCTCTGGCTGGGAGATGATTTGCCCGGTACAGGGGAAGGGCTAAACTGTCCCTCCGACCCGAACCACTGTCCTTCTGGTGACCAGGGTGGGGCCATCGACTGACTCTTGTTGGTGACCGGTACAGGGAAGGCGAGGGCCAGTGCCTGCCCAAAGAACAGTACCGGGGCCCTGGCGACAAGTACCACGACTAGGAACGATCTCATGTTGGAGGGGACCAATGCCTAGGAGACCTGCAAGGTGATGGTGACCGGTGCCTTGGCAATCTCTGGTGGGAGGACTGTTGGTACCAAGAATACAGGCATCGGCATCGCGATTCCAGAGTCCAGTGTCTTGTAAACAGAGACTGTGGTGTCGGTGATCTGGGCCTCCTGGCTGGAGACTGGGGTTGCAGTACTGGGGTCCTTGACCATGGCGAAGGGGAACGATGGCTGCGGTCAGGGGACATTCCATTGCCTTTAGGGTGGTCCCATCACCAGCTTGGTCATCTGAGCTGGTGTCTTGGCGGGATCTGACATGCAGCCAGGCATCTGCAGTGCTGGCTGGCCTACCTGTTCTTTGGTCGCCAGGCCCGTCTCAGGCGCAAATGGCCCTGCAATGGGTTGGGACCCCCTACCACTCCCCAGAGTTGGAAGTCGGTCCCTGGCTAGACTAGGGGGTCCGACCACAGTGATATCCCCAAGAGCCTCCATTGCTGGCATGAGGCCTAGCTCAGGTCTTTTGCCCGAAGTTTCCTAGTGTGGTGTCTGTGGACCAGACGACTTAGACCGCTTTTTTGGTACCGGCAAGGGGGAACAGTGCCAGGTGGATCCCAGTTCCGGCGGTGCACTGCCTGCCGATGCTGATGTACCAGGTGTGGTGTCCGAGGGCTCCAATGCTGGGCGCAGAGCAGCCTCCATGAGGAGGGCTCTTAATCAAATGTCCCACTCTTTTTGAGTTCAGGGATAATTTTTTTTGCAGATCCGGCACTTGTCTTTTCAATTGGACTTCCCCAGGCACTTCAGACAACTCTCCTGAGGGTCACTGATGGGCATCTGCTGGCTACACTCAGAACAGGGCTTAAAGCCTGGGGAGTGGACAAAGTCCCAGCTGGGACTCTAATAACTAAACTACTACTAAAACACTTAACAGATAACTAATCACTGACTAAACAACAAAGGAGAACAATCTGAACAGTGAAGAACTGCTAATGCTCTTCCTAAACAAGACTAGGTGCTCCAAACAACTGTCAGGGGGGTAAGAAGGAACAGAGAGGGTATAGGGCCGGCCGCGCCTGATATACTGCCGCATGAGCGCAGCACTCCAGAGAGCGCCACAGCCGGCTCTATGGATACCGCTAAGGCAAAAGTCTCTGACAACTGTGCACGTCGGCATGCACACAGCTAACATGAAATCTACATGAGCAAGCATTCAAAGAAGAACAAGTACCTTCTTGACTATTTTTTTTTAATTCTTTGTTGAAATTAATATATACTAAGTATCAGATTCTCACTATATCTAGCAGGACTTTGATGTTATGAACATAGGCCCCAATTCTGCAATCAGATGCACATGGGCAGAGCCCTGCATCTGTATGGAGCCCCACTGAAGTTAGCATGGCTCTGCATGGGCAAAGGTGGCTGCCTACAAAGATCCAATTGCAGGACTGGATTCAGAGGAAATAGAATACAAGGAATAGTCTATTTTATGTCATTGAACCTAGCCAAGGATCCCAGATCTTTTGCAAAGCTTTATTATTTCTCAGTCAAATAATCTGGTTCTTCACTGATAGGAGACTGAGACTTCTGAAATTAAATTAATGGTATTTTCTTATTTCCACTGCTTAGTACGCCTAACTAGCAGAAGAAGAATCACTATGAAGAAAGGAAAACTTAAGAGAACAAATGGAGGTATACATTTAAAAATTGCAAAGTTCAAGAAACAAAAAAGGTAAGGCTCTCCTAATTACGTAAAACTAGTCACATTTTGTATGCCATAGATTCTACTTTTAACCACAAAAATACAAGCTGTGATAGGTAGTTAGATTCGCATTATTAGGAAAACCTTATCTTTTTTGTTTTCTGACTTTGCAGTTTAAGTATCTCTTAATGTTACATTAAAAAACAAGAAACTGTTGTAAAAGGATGGAGTGTCACCATTTGATCTAACAGTAGTGACAAAACAGATGGAGTAGCTCATGCAGTCCAATAGAGGGGATTTGCAAAGGAAGAAAAGGCCTGAAAGATTTTTCTTTTTTTCAATTGGAGTTCTTTTCCTGCTACCTTCTCTCCTCCTCTTGACCCAGACATCAGAGATTCAGGTCTTGTCTACCCATTTTTTCCCCCTTGGAAGACACCATGGCTCATTAAAGCACTAATAAATTTAGGCCATTAGAAAAACCAAGCAAGGGATATTTCATAAATTAATTGAGAGGGAAAGTGGTTTTTATTTAGGGTATTCCTTTGGGGATTTTTGTTAATAACTATTTAATTCAAACACTTTGAAGAAGAACAGATCTGTGTTATGGATTGAATCACTCCTCTGGCCATTCAGTTAAAAGTTTAGGACCCTGATCCTGCAGTCAAATCCATACAAGCTTGAACTTTGTGCCTATACAGAACCTCTTTGAATACACATTAGAATCATCTAGTTAAAACCAGGAATGTCAAGTTTTCCCCTTAAGTGAAGGACAGAGTAGTTTTTTTTCTTCCCTTTTAAGCCTTTATAAATCATAAGGTGAGGAAGAAAGGGGAGAACACCTTTGCAGATCACCTTCAAATTCCACTGAAAGTTCATTAACTGCACCGGGGCACACAGACAAAGCAAGTTATTCCATTTCATAATAGACAGATAAGTTAACTGGAATTTACACATTTATACCTTTTGATTGTAAGCTCTTCCAGGAAAAGACCTCATTATTTTGTTTGTTTCCTATCATCTATGTTTCTCCTTCTGTAGAGCCACATAGTACTTCACAGTGCTACTCCAGTGATCCTTCAATTAAGTTAGCAAAAGATGGTGATTACTCATAAACTCATTATACCTATGACCTGCACAAACAATTTGTCAACGAAACACACTTGTGTTACTCTTACCTTGTCCTCCCTTTCTCCATTAGTTTGTTACAGCCAGCTGTTGTATCTCTTTAAGCTCTTTGGGGCAGGTACTGTCTCTTATTACACATATGATGCAATCTGAGCCTCTAGGTCAGTGGTTCCCAAACTTGTTCCACCGCTCGTGCAGGCAAAACCCCTTGCGGGCCGGGCCGGGTTGTTTACCTGCCGTGTCCGCAGGTTTGGCCAATCGTGGCTCCCAGCGGCTGTGGTTTGCTGCTCCAGGCCAATGAGAGCTGCTGAAAGAGGCGGCCAGTACGTCCCTGCAAATTTTATTTTATTTGTCAAAACAACAATACATAATCATGCCAGTTTCAATTATTTTAATTTTTTGGTGCAGAATGCCCCCAGGAGTAATATGTTTGACATTACCTTTCAAGGGGCATCTTCTTGGTAATGATTTTGGTATATCTTACCTCTAGTTATAATGCTAGTGGGTGTACTATAGATAGATGAATCAAGATACACTCTCAGAGAGTACTACAGTGAGACAACAAAAATAATCTTTCAGGAGTATCAGCATGTGACTAGTTAACCTGTTCACTGAACCAAATTCTGTTTTGCCCTATACTTACACCCATACTACCTGCTATCACAACTCTTTTCCTTCATCTGGGATGGTGAGATGTGATGTTCTTCACTAAACTCTGTGGTGTACTGTGAATCAGCACCCAGGCCTGAAAGACTCTGGGCATTGAACAAAAATTAAACTAATAATAGATTTGAAAACTCAAAGGCAATGCAGCCTAGTAAATGTCACTAATTATAACTATTAATACCTACCTCTGATATAGTACTTTTTATCCACAGATCTCAAAGAACATTATCCACATTTTACCCGATGGGGAAACTGAGGCACAGGAAGGCAAAGTGACTTACCCAAGGTCACCCAGCAAACCAATGGCACGGCTGGGACAAGAATGGAGCCCAGGTCTCTTGAGTGCCAGTCCAGTGCTCTAGCCACTAGGACACACTGCCTTCAACACTAGAACGTAGCTGTATACTGTCACAATTTCTGAGAGGTGAGAGGGTCAGAACATATATGGACTCTAGGAGTGTGGTTTTCTTCATTTGAGAGACAAATCAGCGGACTCAGGATCAGATTATTCCTTCCTGCTCTATATTTATTTACAATATGACATTGTTCCTGGTATTGTTTGACCAGGAACAGATATTGAATAAAAGCAGTAGCAAAGCTCATAGAAATGCAGAAAACAGCTGCATTTCAACCTTCAGCGAACCAGCAGGTTCTCCGACAATGACTATTTGGGCTGTAAGATCATCCCAACGTATGGAGAAACTCCATGAGTATCTTCCGGCATATTTCATCCCTGATCATTTTGTTTTGAGTTAGGGTTTGCCCCTCACGGATTAGCAGCAAACTCTGCCTTCAAACTTAGCAGATTCTCAGAGATCCAGGGCAAGGATATTTTGCGCCCTAGGCAAAATTTCCACCTTGCGGCCCCTCTCTGCCTGGAGCATCGCTTATTATAAACTTTCAAAAATGAATGCTGCATAATGTGGCATTGTTCATTAGAATTAATACAAGGGGGTCAGAGGAGATGATCACAATGGTCCCTTCTGGCCCGGGGGAACCTATGAGCAAGGAGGAGGCTGCGAATGCCCCCAGCTCACAGGATCTCTAAACGTTCCCAGGCTCTGAATACTTTGCCCTCTGAGGGGGACCCAGGGGCAAGGAGGGCAGAGCCGGGCTCTCCCAGGGAGAAGGTGAGGATTTCCCTGGGGATCAGGGCCAGCTTCCCGCATTGACACAGTGCCACGGGGGGGAGGGGGATGTTAGTGTTTGGAAGCAGCACCTGTGTCAGCCCTTTCCCCTCCCCAAGTGTGGCGCATTGGAGGGCGAAGCTCACCTGCGCTCAGGACCACGTCCTGCCTCCCGCAATGGCTCTGTCCCTCGGCCGCGCTGGTCGCTGCACCCAGCCGGCTGTCTCCTCCTTGCTCTGCCGCAGGCTCCCACTGACCGTCCTGCGCGGCGCCCTCGTGGGGGGGGCAGGTTTGTTGTGGAGGCCTTGCTCCCCGCCCTGTCCTGCTCAGCTGACTCCCGTGACGCTGGACACCGCTTTTTGGCGCCCCCAAATCTTGGCACCCTAGGCGGCTGCCTAGTTTGCCTAGTGGTTACACCGGCCCTGCAGAGATCTGTAGGGATCCTGGGGAATCTGCAGGAGTTCAGGGCCATATATATGGAGGCCTTGTGCCTTTGCAGCTGCTCTGCTTTCGCCCTTGATGTGTCCCTCTCCCCAGTCCCACTTCCCATATTAAAAATATGAATATATTTATTTTATAAGTGCATGCTTTAGTATTTGTCAGAATGCTGAGGCTTAGCCAGCTCCTTGGGAAATCCTTGATGGAATCTGCAATACAAATGAACTAGCAAAAGATTGTTCCACAACACTGACATCAGATATATGAATCTGACAGTGATGTGAGCTGCACATATTTGTGACTATATCTGAATGCGAAATGTAAGACTTTTTTCATTGTTATTGTGGGAAGGTCTGTGCAATGACTGCAGACTGGTCTGGAAACACCTTCCTGGAGATAAACAATGGAAATGATCTAACATTTAAAATATAACTCCAAAAGCACAAAACACAAATGGCATCAAAACAAAGGAGGAGTGGAGTAGGCAACCCCTTCGCAGAAAATTATGCTTCACTTCATTATGTTTATAGACCCCAGACATTCCAATGACGGTTACATCAGAAAGCCATTGACAGACTATAAATATAAAATTTATTTCAAGTCTTTATTGAAATCCTAAATCTAGATATCACAAATCAATTTGCCTGTCCTAAAGTTTATAGCAGCTAAAAAATTAGATTCTGAGTTCTTTTATTTTATTGGCCAATATTTGGGCAAGTGACATGACAAGAATATTTTTTTGTTGCAAGCAACCTTGAAACACACAAAGCTGTTTTGCAATAGAAAAAGTACTTCCAAGATTTAATTCGATACTGTATGCTATACAAATTATGTGGAAAACAACTTTTATGTGGCAACAGCACAGCATGTCCTAAATATTTTGTCACTTGGATTTATTTTTGGACCTCTGGCACATGCTGCCACTTCATTTTTTGTCAATGTGAACGCAGCTAAATGTTGGCTCTTAAATCTTCCTTAAATGGTCATGTCACATAATGCCAACCAAGACATTTTAAATAAAAGACCTAAGGTTAGGGCCCAATCTTGTAAGCCTTCTACACAAGGGTATCTTTCTGCATGGCCATATTCCTACTGACATTAGGGGAACTACTCACATGAATAAAGTTACTCTATTGAAAGGATTTGTCGGATCTGGATCTTAGCTGGTAACATTTCAGACCTTTCCATAATTTAACCTTCCCTACCCTCCCTTCTGAACCCAGTGGTTAAAGTGGTATCCTGGGATTTTAGAGATGGAGGTTCAATTACTAGCTCTTCTACAGACTAGCTATGTCTTATGCAATGTAGTCTCTCAGTTCCCAATCTGTAAAATGGGATAGTAGCATTGCCATCACTTAGAAGCGTGGTGTGAAGATAAATACATACCTCCCTTCTGCCTGACTTCCTGCTACAGATTTAAAGAAACAGCATACATGTTCTCAGAGACTGCTCTGTGATCTGCAGATCAACTAGGGGCTTCCATAATGACACTATTCTCACTGGCTAATTGCATCCTGATTTTACAAAGATGCTTTTTAACTCACAGACCCATAAACTCTGAAATAGGTAGTCAGCACTGTCAGATTTAGCTCATGGATACAAAAAGTAAATCCCCTCCCACCACGGAACGGTTTTAATAATAAAATAATAACAAGTCACGTTTTACTCTTTTTGGGGCAGAGCAAGTCAGGGTGAAAGGGATTAACTAGTGCAGTGGTTCTTAACCTGGGGTGCACGCACCCTCTGGGGGTGCGAAATGCCCTTTCTGGGGGTGTAAGACATGCCAGATTTTTTTAGAAGGTAAATCATCAAAAACACAAATTAAGCACAGGCACGTAAGTACATCTACTTTGTTTCATCAAACCTATGTATTTATTAACATTATACATTTTTTAACAATTACTGTAATATACAAACAAAAAATATATCTAGTTTAAAATAAATAAAGAACTGACCTACTTCAACAATTTTTGATAAGGGGTGCAAGAACATATTTTGATTTTTGATAAGGGGCGAGAGAACATATTTTGAGAACCAAAGGGGTGCAGGCTGCAGTAAAGGTTAAGAACCACTGGACAGAAGCCCCAGGAATCTGCATTAAATTAATTTAGCAGAGCTTCTGACTGATGCTAATTGGAGCGGAATTTTGATGGTGGCAGTGCTAATAGGTTGTGTGGTGTATAAACCCCACAGAAAAATGAGGCAGTGCTGTATTGAAGGGTTATCTTTCCATGGTGATGTTTGGCTTCCCCTTCCTCACTGGCAATACAGCATGCTCAGGAGCCAAACTTCTATTTGCCTCTCCACCTGCACAATAACCTCCTTCCTGAGAAAGGAATACAATCATGGAGCAGAAGTTATTGCTACTGGGAATGGTATTAATTCCTGTGTGGATATATACCTTGTCATCCGGAATCCGCTATGAGTAAGTGGGTCCAAATAAGATTAATTCAGATTTCAGGCAAAAGTACAACATGAACTAAAAACCTCTCCCATCCCAACATTTTGGCTTTAGATAATAAAAAAATAAACTAACATTCCAGAAGCATATGTATTGTCATTCACCAGCACTCTTTCCACCCTATTCTTTCAGCATTCTGTAATTTATTTTTCTCTGCAACTAAGGTTTTCCTACAGATTCTCTTTATTATTTCTTTCCTTCAGTAACAGTGCCTGCTTTGGCCATGCTTTTATCAGATACATGCAGGAAATTAAATAATGCAACATGGCAGAGTTTCAAAGGTCCTTTTTCTTAAGGGGAAACGTGAAAGGGTACTAATGGTTTGAGGAACTGGGAAAAAAATAAGTCTTACGTAGACTGCAGCTATTTCATGTAACTGACAAAAAACAATAAGCTTGGAGCCCTAAAGAAACAATGTGTGACTCCAGCAGGTTCAAAAATAGCCTGTGTGAGAATTTCTTCAGTTACTACACAATGGAAAAACAAACTATATATGTAAAAGGCAATATCTAACTAATGGGAATGAATACCTGATCTGATGCAGACATAAAGTAATGTGCAGTCCACTGCATGAATGCATGGTGTTATGAGTCACAGAGGCGGAACTCAAGATCTTCCACTCATAAAATCATGGCCCCTACAGTCTGAGCTAAAGGAGAATCTATATTAGCTGCCGTATCATAGCCTTAGGTTTTATAGAATTTGAGAGCCAGTGGTATATAGTACACCAGCAAAATTATCACACACACAGTCACTTAGATGATGCTCTTTCTGAGTGCTCAGGATTCATAGGAGTTAAAATCACACAAGCGTGCTAATTTTAAGACATCTGTGGTCACGAGGACTTCCTGGCTTTCATTTTCTAAATCCCAAGCCCCTGTTACATGAGTTAAAGAAGCATCCCCATTACAGGTAATAGCAGCCACCAGTATCTGCCATGATCACACAGCGACACACCTAAACAGGCCTGATATTCCATCCAGTAGCTTCCAGGGTTCCGGCCAAGATTTAGGGAGACTTCATGTGGTGACTGTAGGAAGTGCAGGCTATTTCAGCAAATCAGGGAAATAAGAACCAGTGTCCAGAAGACTGAATAAAGTGTTCTCTTTGGATTCAGTGCATCAGAGTCATGTCCCCTCTCTCCACCCTACATGGGCATTAGAATAGATTTTAGTAAAACAAATAGAAACAGAGGAGAATCTGGGCTTGGAACAAAAGAACATTGTGTGTGTTTTCAGGAAGTTTCCCATACAACTCTTGATGAGTCCTGATCATGCTTAGTTTCTGAGAACTGACTCCATCATAGCCCAAAGTGGTATGTCTGAAGATTAATTAAAATGCAGCAGTAGAAAATGGATGCCTATCACAAGGCTTGGATCCCAATGATATGCTTAAGTTTGTTATAATTAAATAAACATAAGACCTCTAGCAGGATCTATTTAATAATGTTTCTATAAAGATACACATTTGCTTTAATTTTTAAAAAGTTTTACATACAATAGTATAATTTAGAATTTCTATGATGTCCTCCATCTGAGAATCTCATTGTGTTTAAGGCAAGCTAATGAAATAAGCCTTAAAACACTCCTGGGAGGCGACAGATCATATTGTTATCCCCTTTTTTACAGACAAGTTAACCGAGTCCCAAAGAGGTTAAGTGTCTCTCACAAAGCCACACAAGAAATCTGTGGCAGAGCTGAAATAAAACTCAGGACTCCTGAGTTCCAGTATTGTCCTGTTCCCCTTCCTTCAAATGAGATAATAAAAAAAATTCTTCCAGAAAAAGAAATTACATCAAAAGAAAATGTAGCATGAGGTGAAGGTGCCACTGGTAATATGCCAACTACCTGAACATCAGGGCAAGATCTAAAGGGATTTGTTTATAAATTGTTAGAAATGCCATATTGTATGTGAGCATAACATTCACCAAGTGAACTTCACTGCAAGATTTACATGCTGTGCAGCTGTCATCATATCAATACAAAGCAGTAGGTTTAGATGATACTCTGAGTCCAGAGTTCTGAATCATTTTGTCCTACCACCTGAACAAAGAAAATATGTATACAGGTGATTTGCACAAGAAAAATAAGGCAAACTGGCCAAACTCACTGCAAGGTTGGGCAAATCCACTCCATAAATGCATGGTGTTAGACTGGACATGAGGTAAAGAACTAGCTCTTTCCTCAGCTTCTTCTCAGTGACTTTCTCCCCCTCATCAAGCTTCAGTCTTTTGCTGCATTAATTAGGACCTGTGAGAATACATACCAATGCCAATTAGTTAAAACTCCTGCCGTTTAGGTGATCTGAAGTTCTGCTTCACTAATAACAATGACCAAAATAAGCGCTTGAAGGTTACTGTAAATGTCATGCTGTGTATTGTATTTCCAGAGGTGACTTGACGCAAAGGCTGCATGTCCAAAGACAGACACTGCAGCTCCTCAGTGTGTGTGACATTAATGAGTCCTACCTGATTATTGATCCTCCACCCAAGAGACAGCTGCAACATTTTTTTAAACTTTCTATAACTTTTTATTACTTATTTTTGAAAACACAGTACAATTTGTCCACTGCCTTGACAATATGATGACATATGCCCTCTGCTGGGAATACTACAGACAATAATATTCCACAAATAGGAGACGCATTTATTACCAGTTTACTCCAGCTCTCACATGGCTACACTATAAAGTATGAGAGATCAGGTGCCCCTCATAATGCAGGGAAATAACAACACAAAAAGCCTTGAAGAATAGATGAAATGGTCGAACTATAACATTTTTACACATTTATTCAACACAGCATAGTCCAGCATCAGGATTTTAACAATGTCAGTATAGCCTAGGTTTTCCCAAATGTTGTTAAAAAGCTATGAATTTAATGCAGTGTTTTAGCTCCATGGGTGACCTGCCTACAGTACCAGTTAGTTGCTCACTTCTGATCAAGAGTTTGTTCTTGCACCACTGAAATCAGTGGAAGTTTTGCCATTGTCCTCAATGGGAGCAGGATCAAGTCTATAGAGAGTATATGCTGGTGTGAAGGTTTTATTGCCATGAGGTTGAGATGAGTGCATTACTTATGGGCAGTGAGGCCATGAGTGAATTATACAGGTCATCCCAAATGAGTGGTGATAAAACCTTTATAACACCCACACAAACTGTATTTGCCAAACAAGTTACAATATTTACAAATGTTTTAAAGAGTTTCAGAAGTATGTATTGTGGTTATTTTTCAGATCCCTCTTCCTGTAAAGCCACATGCCTTAGATACAATGACTCCAATTGTGCAGGGCTCAGAGAAAGCAATAAAAACATCTACAAATTACCTAAAATAGCTTTTCTATACATAAAAGTGTCACAGTTTTAAAGTCTATTATCAGAGAACTTCCATATAGATGCTGGGAATCTCCTCTTCCCAACCGAATAAAGCTCAAATTTCTAGCACTAATGGACTAGGAGAATCAGACTTTAAATCTCCGACATATTTATATATAGAAAATCTGTCACTGGCACATCACTGAAACTTGCACATCTGGGGCCTCTGGTCAGTGTAATCTGGAGGCAACATTCCTTATGTTGGGGAAGAAAGAGAAACATTTCTTTGATAGGTTGATTTTTTTAAATTATAGCTTTTTGAAGCTGTTCAGGGGATTGGAATGTAAGAATTCCTGGGGAGATGGATTAATGGGTAGAGGACAGGTCAAAAATGTCTGAATAGTTCATGTATATGCTTGTATGACACCCCCCCACACACACATATATGTAAAGGGTTAAATTCTCCTCACTTACTTCCATGCTACTTTACACCACAGGAATTAATAGGGATGCATAGATGTAAATGGGGTAAGAATTTGGCCTATGGTTCTTAGTCCCTTACCATAAAATGTCATCACACTATCACATTGTACTGAATGTGTGATGCATGAGTTTGTCCCATCAGACAATCACATGCATCAAAACGTGCAATGCAACATGGTGGTGGCAGTGACCCTGGTGTAAAAATTAAGAAAGTTATCTTCATTTTAAAACTGATTAATATATGTCCTTTCATAAAACCTGCACAACCGTATACATGAGAATAAAAAATAGTGCAATTTCTCCTGCTGTGTATTCACCAAAGAATGCAAATAAAGTAATCTGTCATTTTAAAACCTTCATTCTTATTGTCTATTGCCTTTATTTTGACATCCAGCCTAGGGCAAAAGTAATGACCACAGTGAACGTACTTGACAGACATTCCATCAGGACATAACATATGCCCCTCAAGGGCCTTTGATTTCCTCTAATTTGCTTGGTCTGTCCCCCACTTTATTCTGTGAGGGCTAAATCCTGATAGGTGTTAAAATACCTGCTACTCCCATTGGACCTTATGATGTTGCACTCCATATGTTTATGGAAATATGCTTAAGTGTAAATATAATGTAACTGGAATATGCTTTATACAAAAGGTCTCTTGTAAGGTATCATTACAAAGCTTATAATCTACTGAGTGTGTTCATCCTATTTGTATGAATGTATCATTCTTGTATCTGAAGCTAGAAATATGAAGTATTACTCTGAAATTCTACTGTAACTATGCAAAGTGTGGGCCATTAATGGTGGCTTGGAATCTTGATGACTCCCATTAACTAGGATAATTGGTTGTGAATGGCTCTGTTTACTCGCAAACCTTCCTGGGTACGTGCAGGCCAGTCCTGAAAGAATGGAGAATGAGGTCTTACAGTGACATGTGATCATATCACCTGGTACTGGAATCCATCTTAAACCTGGTGCTTTTCTATTTAGAAAGAGGGGTGGGGACCTAGAGAGACAAAAGATTCTCGTCTTGTGTCAAAGCTATAAACAGGGGTGGAACAAAACAAAGGGGGCTGCCAGTTATGAGAAATCCCCTAGTTACCACCTGAGCTGGAACTAACAAGAACTGTACCAGGGGAAAGGATTGGGCCCAGACTAGGAAGGAGTCTAGTCTGTGAAAGAAGCTTATTGGAACATCTCTGAGGGTGAGATTTACCTGTATTCAGTTTCTTAATGTATTAGACTTAGACTTGCGTATTTTGTTTTATTTTGCTTGGTGACTTACTTTGTTCTGTCTGTTATTACTTGAAACCACTTGAATCCTACTTTTTATACTTAATAAAACCACTTTTGTTTATTAACAAACCCAGAGTAAGTGATTAATACCTGGGGGAGCAAACAGCTGTTCATATCTGTCTATCAGTGTTATAGAGGGTGGACAGTTCATGAGTTTACCCTGTATAAGCTTTATACAGAGTAAAACGGATTTATTTGGGGTTTGGATCCCGTTGGGAACTGGGTGCCTGGGTGATGGAGATAGGTAACCTGCTGAGTGGTTTTCTGTTAAAGCCTGCAGCTTTGGGGGCGTGGTTCAGACCTGGGTCTGCGCTGCAGTAGGCTAGCGTGTCTGGCTCAACAAAGCAGGGTTCTGGAGTCCCAATCTGGCAAAGAAAACGGGCTCAGAGGTAATTTCAGCACATCAGGTGACAGTCCCAAGGGGGTCTCTGTGACCAAACCCATCACAGACCTAATCCTGAAAGAGGTGCTGAACATCCTCATTTCTGGAGGACAGATCCTCAGCAGGTGAAAATTATTATACCTCAAAAGATCTGTTCCTGGGAATTTTGCCATTGACTGAAATGGGAACAGGACTGGATTCAGTTAGAGTTGAGGGCGCTCAGCACTTTGCAAGACTGGGCCCCATCTAATCAGGCTAAGCCCAAGTGTCATACTCGTTTCAGAGCTCATAAAAGCTTTAACAATACAGCTCACTGTTTACTACAGTATATACGGGGGAATTCTGTGCCAAAAAATAAAAATTCTGCAACAAAAAATTAAAAAATCTGCAAAATTCTGCATATTGTATTTGTCAAAATAACACAATATAATCACACCAGTTTCAATTATTTTTGGTCATTTATTTCAAAATAAATGAATTAAATAAAATTAAATTTCAGCAAGTATGTCTGTAACAATACAGACAACAAAAAAGATTCAGGAAATGTTTTTTGACAAATAGATTCCTTACTAGGCATATTAATACAGAACTCTTCATAATAATTCATTTAAATTACAATACAGAACCGTATTTCCCGCACCCCTCAGAAGCAGTGCAAAGGCTTGGGGGAGTCAGGGGTAACTGAGTAGCTGAGGGACAGGGAGGTAAATTGTTGGGAAGGAGCCTGGATGTGAACTTGGAGGGTTGTTGGGTATGGGGGGGAAAAGTATGGAACAGGGTTTTTTTGGGTGTGGGGAGGGATTGTTAGGGAGCTTCCCCCATGCAGACTCTGGCTAGCCCCTAGCCTCCCCCATTCGGTCAGGCACATCTGCCCCTGCCCCCATGTATTCCTGCACCCCCATGTGTCTCTGAACCCCCTTGTCCACATGTCCCTCCACCCCCACTCAGACACCCACTCCCTCCATTCCATGTGGCTCAACACCCCGCTCATGTGGCTTGGCACCCCCTCCCTGTCCCCATGTGGCTCTGTGTTTCCACCCAGCTACTCCTCTCTCCCTATGTAGCTCTGCACCCCCTCCCCCATCACCATGTGGCCCTGCACCTCCCTCCCCCGTGGCTCTGTGCCTCCATTACCATTCAGCCCCTGCCCCAACTTGTCCTCCCCCACTAGCCCTTATGAGCCCCTGTCTGACCCCCCCAGCAGCCCCACACTGTTTGTCTCCCCATAGCCCCTGTTTCCTGACCTGGCCTGACAAGCACTGAAAAGAAGGCAGGCTCTTTCTCTTCCCTTGCTGGCCGGGAACTGCTGCTGTGTTCTATCACCACAGCACACTCTGGTGGGCAAAAGGCAGAACTGCAGAAGTTATTTTCTGCTGGGAACTGCTGCTGTTCTTGCGCCACAGTGCTCTGGTGGGCAAAAGACGGAACTGCAGCAACATTTTGGCAGAAGCTTTTTTCTGTACACACACACAAAAAATATGTGTGGCTCATTAATTATGCATGTGCCCAGTAGCAGAGAATTCCCCCAGGAGTTCAGACTGTAGTGCCAGATATACAGAACCATACTTTGCCCGGAAAACACTTAGGGAAAGAAAGTAGGGGAAACCAAGCAGCAAATATGAAACTTCTGGAATGTGAAGGGCAAACTCCTCAAATCACATTTGCATGTTGCTTAACGGATTGATACATCTTGATGTCTGTGATAGTGGAGCTGCTACTGCTAACAATTGCCATCACAAGGACATTGCATCATTTTCTGCCCATGAACATGGAGAGCTTTGTTGTGTTCCGCTAAAGGTGAAACCAGGCAAGACAGAATTGATGCTAGTGAAGCATAAGGGATTTGGCCTATTATTAATAATAAATATTAGACAGCAGGCACAAAAGGCAACCTCTCCTCCGATATACAAGTTCATAGTAGTTAGAAACAGAAAAGACAGAAATATAATTGACTCCATCTCCCTGCAGGTGTAGAACAGAGTCCCCTGACAGAGGATGTATCAAATACTAAATGGATACAGTACCATATTTGATTTTAGTCATCAGGCAAAGATAAAGCATCCCTATATAGGAATATCAGGTTTTAAAATTTTCAAGTAAAGAGTTATAAATTTTTTTTCAGACTGCTCTAATTAATGCTGCTATGGATTTCAACTGTGATTGCAAATAAAAGAAGACATCAGGCAAATGCTGCCTGTTCCCTCAAGACATCTGGAAAAAATAATTAGGACTGCACTGACTTATTTGATTTTATTTTCGCTTGAGGTTTATTACTGTATAGTAAGTTAACCCATTGGGGACATTTTAGGGAAAAAAAAGACAATCAGACTCAATCATCAAAAAGTGTCTTTGGTTCCAAAAGGAGAAACTACTTCTATTCTTTTCATAACTTTGTATGTATTTCTGAGAAGAGATTAGCCTGAACTTTGATTTTGATCCAAACTTTTTCAGAGTACAACACTGGCAGGTTCTGGTGTTCCAGTTAGACACCATCTTACGGGTACCAAGTACAGCTCTTAACTGCCCCTAATTTCACGGGGCTTTGCAGTCAGGGTTACAGTTTGGATCCACTTTATAAAAGTGGTTCTGAGACAAAATTTTGGGTTCAGATCCAGTGTTCTTCTGGTCTGTGCTGACCTGTATTTCTGAGATATGTAGGTAACAGGGATGTGTAAACAGGTTTGAGCAAGCTGAATATTGTCCCAAACATTCTTCCAAATCACAAATCAAATTGCTTGACAAACTTTAAAACAAAATAAAATCAAGTAGTTTTTCACTTCATGCCTTCAGATGGGCCAAGATCTCATCAGCTCCCACAAGCAAACCATGGTTGGGTTTGGTTAGTACTTGGATATGAGACCTCCAAGGAAAACCCAGGTGACTCTAGCTGCTATGTTTTACTCTAAGATGGTGCTGAATCAAGGCCTCAGCATTGTGTTAGGGATATGTGCTGCCGGATGAAACATAAAAGTGAAATGACACTGACAACTTGTAGACATTAAAGATCCTATGGCTCTTTTCCCAAGAGTAGCTCCAGTGTCTGAGGCAAATTCCAGTGGGGGTGATTATATTCTGCTGGCCTAAGTTCCTCTTTCTGTTTGAACTATTCTGTTGTTCTTCACATCCTATACTAAACTGCTATGTAATGTTGCTTATGTTTCTGTGTTCCTCTCCAAAGTGGCTACACTCCAGTACCAGGTGAAACCATACCTATAAATATGGTCTGTACTGCACTTTGGAGAATAGAGAGAGTGTGTATGTAAATGGAAGTTATTACAATTACCACTGAACACAGGAACACTTCTGCTAGATGTATCACAGCTAGTCTATAAAAAAAACTGTTTAAAAGTCCTGTTTCATTTTATTTTTTAATGGATCCTACTACCTTTATCAGACCTTTGTGTTATGTGGCCCATCTGAAAGTGTATTGAGACCTGTAATAATACTCTTAAAATCATTGCTATGTTTTATTATCAAAACAAATACAAACTAAATTTAAAGGTAAAGTCTCTCTGTGAAATCTGCTTGAGGTTCCCAGATTCTACTAGTTCCAGGATTCCTACTATCTAGAGGGTTCACATTCTTGTTGTGTTTTCCAGGTCATCTGTTTTGTGAAGAAAGAGGATTTATTTTCCTTAAGAACATAAGAATGGCTGTACTGGGTCAGACCAATGGTCCATATAGCCCAATATCCTGTCTTCCGACAGTGGCCAATGCCAGATGCTTCAAAGGGAATAAACAGAACAGGGATAATTATCAAGTGATCCATATCCTGTCATCCAGTCCCAGCATCTGGCAATCAGAGGCTTAGGGACATCCAGAGCATGGGATTACATCCCTGACATCTTGGCTAATAGCCATTGATGGATCTGTCCTCCATGAACTTATCTAATTCTTTTTTGAACCAATTATAGTTTTGGCCTTCATCACATACCCAGGCAATGAGTTCCACAGGTTGACTGTGCATTGTGTGAAGAAGTACTTCCTTATGTTTGTTCTAAACCTGCTGCCTATTAATTTCATTGAGTGACCCCGGTTCTTGTGTTATGTGAAAGGGTAAATACCACTTCCTTATTCACTTTCTCCACACCGTTCATGACTTTATAGACCTCTATCATACCCTCCGTCCTTAATCATCTATTTTCGAAGCTGAACTGTGCCAGTATTTTTAATATCTCCTCACATGGAAGCTGTTCCATACCCTTAATCATTTCTGTTGCTCTTCTCTGTACCGTTTCCATTTCTAATACATCTTTTTTGAGATGGGGTGACCAGAACTGCACACACTATTCAAGGTGTGGGAGTACCATTGATTTACATAGTGGCATTATGATATTTACTGTCTTATCTATCTGTTTCTTAATTGTTTCTAACATTGTTAGCTTTTTTTGATTGCTGCTCCACATTGAGCAGATGTTTTCAGTGAACTTATTCACAATGACTCCAAGATCTCTTTCTTGAGTGGTAACAGCTAATTTAGACACCATCATTTTGTAGGTATAACTGGGATGTTTTCCAATATGCATTACTGTGCATTTATCAGCATTACATTTCATCTGCCATTTTGTTGTCCAGTCACTCAGTTTTGTGAGATCCCTTTAACACTTCACTGTCTGCTTTGGACTTAACTATCTTGAGTAATTTTGTATCATCTGCAAACTTTGCCACCTCACTGTGTATCCCTTTCTCCACATCATTTATGAATATGTTGAACTGCACTCCTCCCTGTACTGACCCCTGAGGGACACAACTATTTACCTCTCTCCCTTCTGAAAACGGACAATTTATTCCTACTCTTTGTATCCTGTCTTTTAATCGGTTACTGATCCTCGAGAGTTCCTTCCCTCTTATCTCATCACTGCTTACTTTGCTTAAAAGTCTTTAGTGAGGGACCTTGTCAAAGGCTTTCTGAAAGTCCAAGTACACTATATGCACTGGATCACCCTTGTCCACATGCTTGTTGACACCCTCAAAGAATTCTAGTAGATTGGTTTGGCATGATTTCCCTTAACAAAAGCTGTGTTGAGTCTTCCCCAACAAATCATGTTAATCTATGCGTATCTGATATTTCTGTTCTTTACCATAGTTTCAACCAAATTGCCTGGTACTGACGTTAAGCTTACTGGCCTGTACTTGCCAGGATAGCCTCTGGAGTTTTTGTTTTTTGTTTTAAAAGAACACTAGCTATCATCCAGTCATCTGGTATAGAAGCTGATTTCAGTGATAGATTACATACCACACTGCAATTTCATATTTGAGTTCCTTCAAAGAACTCTTAGGTGAATACCATCTGGTCCTGGTGACTTATTCCTGATTAATTTATCAATTTGTTCCAAAACCTCCTCTACTGACACCACAGTCTGGGACAGTTCCTTGGATCAGTGGTTTTCAAACTTTTTTTCTGGGGACCCAGGTCAAGAAAACTGTTGATGCCCGCAACCCAACGGAGCTGGGGAAGAGGGGTTTGGGGTGGGGAGGGGCTCCAGGTTTGGAGGGGGTCAGGGCAGGGGGTTGGGAGAGAGATCAGGACTCTGGGTGCAGGCTCTGGGGTAGGGCTAGGGATGAGGGGTTTAAGGTGCAGGAGGGGCTTTGGGTTGGGGGAGGGGCTCAGGGCTGGGGCAAGGGATTGGGGCCTGCGGTGCAGAGGCAGGCTTCCCGCCTGTCCTGGCACCACAGACTACTCTATGCCTGAAGTGGCCAGCAGCAGGTCTGGCTTCTAGGCGGAGGTGCACAAGCGGCTGTGCCTGGCTCTCGCCTGCAGGCACCGCCCGCTCCCATTGGCCAGGAACCCATTGGCTAGTCTGAGTTTTACTCTGACTGAAATATTAGTTCCAAGAACCTTTCACTTTATTTACCTAATTACCAAGAAAACAGCTCTTTTTTTAAACCTGCAGCTGAAAGTCTGTTACAGTATCAAGCAATTCCACAAGGTGGCAGAGTTGTCTATTGTTTTTCAGACTACTGCAGTTAGATACAGTAAATGACTAAGTAAACCTGGGTCATCTGTATCATACCTCCAAATCTTCAAACTTTCCAATGTGTAACATTAGCCGTCAAAATATGAGAAGAATGACAGAAGGGTGGATGATCTGTACTTAGTTTGTCACATAATTTACTGATGATTTACTGTTTTTTTTTTAATTACAAAACCTGCGTTGAATGATGTTTTCTTATTGTATGATTTAAGCAAGCCAACTTTTTTTTTCCAAAAAGAAAACTGGAAAAAATGTATTGTATACAACTGTAAAATACCACTTCCCCAAGCAACATCAGCAGGATTGGGTGGCTGGCCCTTTAGAGCCCCAGCTAATGCCTCTACCACTTGAGCTACAAGAGTAATTACTAGCCCCTTTTTATACAAGCCACTCAAGGAGGATTTGATACAGACTTTGCCGGTGGGTCAGACAGCAGAACATTGGAGAGCAGATAGCCTGGGTTCAATCCTTGGCTCTGGCAGTGGAATGTGGCACCTATTTACAGTTAGGATAAACAAAGCTCATTTATTTGGCATATTCAGTATGAAAAGCAATGCAGCTACATGCCACACCTGCGTGTGTCATTAAAAATCTAGGTTCTATTTCTAACTCTGCTTGAAGTAACCTCTCCTTAACTTATTTGTAAAATCTAAGGTCCGAGAGGTCCTGGTCAGTTTCATTACTACAGAGTGAACTGTGTCTTAGATTCTTTTATTCCTCTTGAGTGCACCCCATGGGTGACATGCCTGGCTTCCTGGACCTTGCTCTGGATAGAACCACATAGTTCAACCACTCTTAGATTGGATCTCATTGGGCATGACTTGGTTTTGACCTGTAACAGTTTCCCTTAGGAGCCTGTGTCTGTATAAAGTTTGCAGTGTCACAGAAAGCGTTTTCGAAACAAAGCATTATTTATTCATTCCTGAAAGGTACTAAGCACTTAGAGCATTGGTAAAATGTTTGTTTAGGTAAAAGCACTAAAAGGCTTACATGCATGGGCCTTACTTACACAAACTTTCCTTGCCAGCTTTTGTAAATTTTCCTAATTCCATCTCTGGTAGGGAAAAGCAGCCTGTCCTGCTGCAGCAGGCTCCCTGTCTCTGTGTGTCTCAGTCCATCTCTCAGCATTCAGTGACACACTCTGGGTAGTCTCTGGTTACTCATTCAACCAACCTCTCCTTTTCCCCCCGCTAGGATTTAGGATCCCCTTTGATCCCAGGCTCAGCCTTGGGAAGAGCAAGCCCATAGCATAGATAGAGCCAGACAAAGGGGTATTCCTCAACTGATAGGTCCACCTATGGTTTCTTATTTTTGCCACTGTTTTTTCCCATCAGTTTCCCCCTTTACAGTCTTCTTTGATTCAATTCTTAGCACTCTGGCAGGTTAATATCAAATAGATAAACTGAGGGGCATATGACATTTATAAAAAATGCTACACGTAACTCTCTCATTTTCCAAGGTCAGTAATAAGAGCTCTGAAGATTGTGGAAAAGCAGTGCACAATTTTTGGTCATCTATGGTTCTTTTTGAAATAGTTATAATGAAGCTCTAACTGGTTGTTTTTCCTAAAAAATATCCTAGAAAATTCAAGCACTTCCCAATCTACAATAAACATATTGAAATAATTCTCTAACGCAAAACACAGTTAAAATAGAAATCCTGGTGCATCTGAACTGTAGTGATACTGCCATGATGTTATAATGATAATGTAAAAGAGAAACAAGGCTCTTTGGTTGACTTATCCATTAGCAGGTGGTAGGGTACATAAAGCTGTTGGTCTGCTGACTCACCAGGCCAAAGTGACTCCACTTTGGATGGAAGGGAAGCAGGGAGCAGTCCTTTAGAGAGGAGGTCATTGAAAGAAACCCAGGTAAGGGAAGGCAAATCTTACATTATATTAATGTTTTTGAGTTAGGTATAAAGTCAAACCCAAAGAAGGTAAATTTGGATCCTAACTGAGAGTCTATGCACTCTCTTGAGAATGAACTAAGGGATTAATTTAATCAGCCTTTACCATTGACTTCAATATAGCCACTGAGTGGGAGTAAAAATGGGCACAAGGAATTATATGATTTTTCCTTCTGTTTAAGCAAAGCATGTTGGCCGGTGTGCCTTTATCAGCAACAGACACAGAATCAGAAAGTTTCTAAGACAGTTGGATTTGGCATGAGAGTTGGGAACTGCATTAGATACTAAGATAATGGTATCTGTAGAAATACCTTGGACAGATGGATTTGGGCATTTTGGAGAGCCAGTCAGAAATAGTTGGCTTTGAGCAAGTAGAAGGAAGCAAGTTTAGAAAAAAAATGTATTGATAGGAGCAAGATCCCCCAGGGAGAGAGATTGGGAAACAGTCAGAGAAGAAACATTATGAGGCAGCTCGGTAAAGTGAGCAAGAGCACAACAAGATATAATGACATTAAGCTGAAAGAAAAAGGGATGGAACAAGAGAGGAAACAACCAGGGAGAAAACAAGAGCCAAGGGGAAAAAAAAAAGATGGAGAAAATAACAAAAGAAATAGTATTTTTCAATTCACCTCATACAAGTACTGTACTGCAATCTCTCTATCGTGAAAGTGCAACTTATAAATGTAGATTTTTTGTTTGTTACATTACTACACTCCAAAACAAAACAGTGTAAAACTTTAGAGCCTACAAGTCCACTCAGTCCTACTTCTTGTTCAGCCAATCGCTAAGACAAACAAGTTTGTTTACATTTATGGGAGATAATGCTGCCCACTTCTTATTTACAATGTCACCTGAAAGTGAGAACAGGCGTTCGCGTGGCACTTTTGTAGCTGGCATTGCAAGATATTTACATGCTAGATATGCTAAACATTCATACGCCCCTTCATGCTTTGGCTACCATTCCAGAAGACATGCTTCCATGCTGATGATACTCGTTAAAAAAAATGTGTTAATTAAATTTGTGACTCGTTGGGGGAAAACTGTATGTCTCCAGCTCTGTTTTACCTGCATTCTGCCACATATTTCATGTTAGAGCAGTCTCGGATGACGACTCAGCACGTTCATTTTAAGAACACTTTCATTGCAGATTTGACAAAGTGCAAAGAAGGTACCAATGTAAGATTTCTAAAGATAGCTACAGCACTCAACCCAACGTTTAAAAATCTGAAGTGCCTTCCAAAATCTGAAAGGGACGAGGTGTGGAGCACGCTTTCAGAAGTCTTAAAAGAGCAACACTCCAGTGCAGAAACTACAGAGCCCAAACCACCAAAAAAGAAAATCAACCTTCTGCTGGTGGCATCTGACTCAGATGATGAAAATGAACATGTGCCGGTCACTTATGCCAGGGCCAGCTTTAGGAAGTGCAGGGCCTAATTCGAACATTTTTGGTGGGGCCCTGGCAGGGATGGCTGAGGGCAGGAGGTGCGGGGCTGGCTGCAGGCAGGACAGGAGGTGCAGGGCTGGCTGGAGACAGGGGCTGGTGCGGGCAGGGCAGGGGATGCGGGGCTGGAGGCAGGGCAGGGGGTGCAGGGCTGGCTGGAGACAGGGGCTGGCTGCATGCAGGGCAGGGGGTGCGGGGCTGCAGCAGAGGCAGCTGGAGCCCAAACCCTTTAAATAGCCCCTGAGCCCCCCGCTATCCCAGGGCTCTGCCTCTGGGGGCTATTTAAAGGGCCTGGGCTCCAGCTGCCTCTGCTGTGCCCCCTGCCCTGCCCGCAGGGCTCCCTTGCTTCTAATGCCCCAGCCCTTTAAATAGCCAAGAGAACCCTGGGGAAGCATCAGGACTCCAGCGGCTATTTAAAGGGCCAGGGCGGTAGAAGCAACAGGAGCCCCAGACTTTTTAAATAGCCCCCAGGGCTCCAGCAGTGGGGCTCTGGTGGCAATTTAAAGGGCCTGATTCTCCAGCCCCTGCTGGGAGCCCAAGGTCTTTTAAATTGCCACCGGGAAAGCCGGGCCACCCTGGTACGGCACACTGGCTCTTGCCAGTACGCCGTACCAGGGCTTGAGCGTGGAGCCCTCTTAGATGCGGGGCCAGATTCAGGGGAATCAGTTGAATCGGCCTAAAGCCAGCTCTGACTACTGCTTTGGACCATCATCAAGCAGAACCCATCATCAACATGGCCCGTGTACTCCAGAGAATGGTGGTTGAAGCATGAAGGGACATATTAATCTTTAGCGCATCTGGCATGTAAATATCTTGCAATGGTGGCTACAACAGTGCCATGCAAACACCTGTTCTCACTTTCTGGTGACAGTGCAAACAAGAAGTGGGCAGCACTATCACCTGCAAATGTAAACAAACTTGTTTGCCTGAGCAATTGGCTGAACAAGAAGTAGGACTGAGTGAACTTGTAGGCTCTAAAGTTTACATTGTTTTATTTTTGAATGCATTTTTGTGTATATAATTCTCAGGGCCGGCTCTAGGTTTTTTGCCCCCCCAAGCAAAAAAAATTGTGGCTGCCCCCGGTCCCAGCCCTGGGCTCCTCGCCAGACCCCTCTGCTGCCCCAGCCCTGGGCTCTTCCCCCCCACCCACACCCCCTGCCACCCCAGCTCTGGGCTCCCTCATTCCCCCACACCATTGCCCCCCACACACACCTCCTGCCGCCCCAGCCCTGGGCTCTCTCCCCCGCCCACCTGCACCTTCCTTCCACCGCAGCCCTGGGTCACTGGTAACTCGCTCCCACGGCAGGTCATTCAGCAGGAATTTTAGATGTGCACAGAACACAGACAGGATTGGTTCCCATATGGTTACAGAACTGCAGTAAAGTGGAACAATTTTCAGCTTGTGTGATTGGAGGATATCTGGATGCATATTATAAGATTGTCCTACATAAATGAAAAGTTGAGGTGTCTTTATTATTCTTTTGTTCCTCTCTTTCTATGGGGAATTTGCCAATGCAATATCACTGTCTTCCTTTTAAACAAACAAACAAGGCAATGGCTGTTGAAAATAGCAATTCCAGTCCTAATAACCACTGGGAAGCATTTCTTGATCAATTTTATCCTACTTTTTCTACAGCAAGTTACAGTGGATCAGTATATTTGATTTGGGAGAAATGAAGTAACAGCTGCCCAAACTGAGCTTGAGCACTCCTGAATTTTGAGGTGTTCAAATCTGGAAGGCAGGTGCTGCGAGGTGGTGGGGGGAGAGAGGGCTGCAGGGGAGCACAGCAGCATGTATACAGCAGTTTGTCTGGCGCTGCGTGGAGCCAGACACGCTGGTCTGAGTGGCACGGTAAGGGGGCAGGAGGGTTGGATGGGGCAGAGGTTCAGTTGGGGGGGGACAGTCAGGGGCAGGGAGAAGGGGGGTTAGATGGGTCAGGGGTTGGGGGGGCAGTCAGGGGACAGGCAGTGGTTGGATAGGCATGGGAGTCCCGGGAGTTTGTCAGGGGACGAGTAGGGGGTGGGGTCCTGAGGGGAAGTTGGGGGGAGGGGGGTCTCAGGAGGGGGCAGTTGGGGACAAGAAGGGAGGCTTAGCTAGGGGGTGGGATCCTGGGGGGCAGTTAGGGGCAGGGGTCCTGGGAGGGGGTGATCAGGGGACAGGGAGCAGGAGGGGTTGGATGGGTTGGGGTTTCTGTGGGGGGCAGTCAGAGGGAGTGGATGGGACGGGGGGGGGGCTACCCTCCCTCCCTGTGGAGTGTCCTGTTTTTTGAATGTTAAAATATGGTATCCCTACCTTCACAGTGCAGCTCTTCATTCACTGCAGCATGAGGTCTCAGCTACCTCACTCCCTCCCCCTCTTTTCTATTGGTAGTCGCCAAGGGAATGCTGGGAAATGTAGTTCTTTCCCTGCTCCAAGGCTGGCTCTATAGGCAGGGAGAGAACCAGGGAACTACAGCTCCCAGGGCCCCCTGTTGGTTCTCAGCTCCCATGCTGGATCCCTGCCGCCCCGCAAATGGACTGCCCCAAGCACCTGCACACTTTGCTGGTGCCTAGAGCCCCTGATAATTCTACATTTGTAAGTTCAGGTATCACTACAGTACTTGTATTAGGGGAGTTGAAAAATACTCTCTTTTATTTTTTACAGTACAAATATTTGTAATAAAAATATAAAGTGACACTATATTTTATATTGTTGCAATTAAAATCAATATATTTGAAAATGTTAACATCCAACTATTACAATAAATGGTATTATATTATTAACAGTGCAATTAATCACACCATTAATAGAAATTTTTAATTACACAATTAATTTGTATTCACTTCCCTAGTTTAAATTGCTGCTTTTTTTTTTTTAAGGAACCAGTTTTCGCTTTGTACAACGGAAATGCTTTGCTACTCTCCACTAGAACCATCACAGTTCTTAGGCTAGAATAACGAAGTGGTGTGTGGGGGAGGAGAGCCCTACCCCAACCGCTACTCGAAGGCTGCTCATCTATTGTCATAGGTCCTACACCGCTAACCAATTCTTTTAAAGTCTGGTAGGGGCCTGCACTCCCCGGGCAGGGGGACATGAGCTCTGTCCAGCTGCTGCTATGTGAAGTGCCAGCGGCTGTGACCCAGTGACTGCCGTACAGCTGTAGAAACCCCAGGCCCCTACTCCTGCGAGGCTGCCGCCGCTGGGGCGGTGCAGGGCAGCTGGCTCACACAGCACAGCAGCAGCCCACGAGCCGTAGACCGTACTGCACCCCAGGGACGCTGCAGGGGCAGTGAGGGAGAAGGCCAGTGACCGCTCTGAGGAGACGCGGGCTCGCACCCCTGAGGCGTCCCATGGGTTCGCCAGTGACTCACACCGCCCCCGAGAGCCGTGAGTAGGGGCAGTGCCACCCACCGGCTCAGCCTCGCGCTAAACCAGCCAGACGCCGCTTGCCGCGGTTACTGCTGACTCTGCCGCTCGGACGCCGCAGCAGGTGCGCCCACAGACGTGACGTCGACTAAAGCTGCGGTTGGACGGCAGCGTCTTACTGAACCCTCCTCCCAACCAATGGCAAACAAACAGACGTTCTCCGCGGGGACAATTGCCCAATCCAAACGAGGCGTTTAATCTCATGGTACACGCCCACATCCTCTGAGCCAATGAAACGAGCCACACGGAGAATAGACTCCGCCGCCGCAAAGTAGCAGAAGGGGCGGTGCTCTGGCGGTTTAACTGACGTGGGCCGTCAGGCCAATGAAAAACCACCACTGATGGGGCGTAGGGCCAACTGGGAGAACGCCGGTGAGCTCGAGAAATCAGGAACGGGTGGGCGGGGATTTCCCTGGGAGGGGAGTGGCTGAGTATCTTCAATCAGGTAGGGGAGGTGCTGATGGACAACCTCATCAGCCAATAGAGATGAATATCTGGCAGAGGGGGCGGGGCCCGCGCTCCGAGCAGAAGCTGCGGGAGCGGAGAGTCAGGTGGCTGAGGATGCGCGGCAGCAGGAGGAGGTGGGGGATGCAGCGGCAGCTTAAGGGTGCCCGGCACTTGCCCGTGCCTAGACTGGGCTAAAGAAGTCTCCGCTGACCCCCGCCCGTACCTGCTGCGCTGCCTGGAGGCGCCCCTAGGTCCGGCTGTATGAGCAGTGGACGCGGCGGCGGCGCCCGGCTTCTGCGGGCGCCTCCCCCTATGGAGCAGCCGCTCCATGGAGCCCTTCACAGCGCGCAGCACCAGTCCGCAGCCGGAGGCAGGGGCCGACGGCGGCAGCAGCAGCAGCCCGGGAGAGGAGCCCCCTCCGGGCGGGCCGCTCTGGACTGCAGTGTTCGAGTACGAGGCGTGCGGCGACGACGAGTTGAGCCTGCGGCCGGGGGACGTGGTGCAGGTGTTGTCGCGGGACTCGCTCGTGTCCGGGGACGAGGGCTGGTGGACGGGGCGGATCGACCAGCGCGTCGGCATCTTCCCCAGCAACTACGTGAGCAGCAGCGCGCACAGCCGCCGCCAGGGGGGCGCCCAGGAGCTGCGGTCCCCCTACGCGCCGCCCCCGGCCATACACCGTAAGGGAGCAGCGGGCCATTGGCGAGGGGCGGGGTGGGGATTATTGAGGGGTGGGCCCGGTCCTACTGGGGCGGAAAGGGGGGGCGGCCTAGCCTGTCACTACTTCTTGTCTTTTAATTTTAGCCTGTAAGTGATAGCAGGGAGTTGCCTTTTCTGGGCAGAGGCGCCTGCGAGGGGGTGAGTTGGGAGGCAGCTCCACAGCCCCGGTAGGGCTTCTTGGTCAGGCAGTGCCAGCCTCCTGCAGCTCAAGTGTATGATTTATATATAATGACCTTGTCCTTAAAGTGTCTACACTGATTCTCACCCACCCCATGGATTTTGGCATTGGTGGTGGAATTACCTACGCCAAGTGGGGCACAATCTGGTACAGGGTTGGAGGTCACAGACACAGCTTTTTTGACCTATTTATCCTGTCACTCGCAGCAGGGAGCTTGGAAGCTAGAAGTTAAGGTTCTAGAATCCTTACTTAGCAATAACTTGTGAAAGGATGAGATGTGGACAAAGTACTGTATACAATCCATTATGTCCCATCTGAGATGTGCAGAGATCACTGTAAAAAAATTCAGTTTCTTTACTAGTACATTACATATCCTATTCCATCAATTGTCACTGTTCTCCTTATCCTAACACGTTTCTTCCTTTTCCACATCCCTCTCTAATTTCCAGAGGACTACACCGCCTATATTTTAGATGTAGGTCATAACATTGTTATTTCATTAACCTTAATCTATCACCTTTTGCTAAACTAACCTGTTTTCAAGAGTTTGGTATGTTCATGCATGACGATAAAAATTTCAGGGTTAAAACTCCCAGGATTGTTTATGTAGTTTGGTGTTTCTCCCAATACACTTAGGGAAGGGTTGTTTGGAAAGAGACCAGTTAATTCTTAATTAGACATATCTGTACTGCTGCTACTTATTCCATATATTCCTTTGTTAAAACTGACTTTTTAAAAAAAGTGTACTTTCCTAACCTAAGATGTTGTATGTTAAAAAGGCTGCTTTCCAGCCCTTTGTCCTCAAGATCAAACAATGCCCTCAGATATGTGCACGAGTCTTATTGACATAAGATACTTAGGCCCAATCCTGTAATGATCTCTTATGATCTCTTATGCCCACTCAGAGCCTTGTTGACTTCTGAGGGTCTCTGAAGGAGTGCACAGGTCTCTCTCTATGGAGTTCATTTCAGGATTGGGGCCATTAGTAGCTCTGTAGCCTGAAGCCATTTCACAGTCTCTCAGTTTATTAACTGCGAGCTATAGTTGTGGAAAGCAAAACATTCTAGAATGTCTGCATCTAGAACATATTTCTGGCTTCTCTATTAATATCTTTTTCAGTTAATGCTGGGAATTCAAAGCCAAAATTAAGATGTTCTTTTTCGAATAAGCTTATTTTGTTTAAAGCAGTGGTAGAGTATACAAAAATGCTCATATAGGACAGTAAACTCCTTCAAGGAAGATCCGTGAAATGTTAATGTTTTTCTGTCTGGCTCCCTGTATGCTCAAAAGTATGTAACTAGGATTAAATAGTAAATCATGCTGCCCATGGGAGAATCCTGGTTTAGGAGTACCAAGAAACAGACACTGTTCTGATCATTAAAGCTGAGTGTTGGATCAATGATTCTGCCCTCCTCTGCTCAGCAGTTGTATGGTTCAATCTTTCCATGCAGTGAACAGCCCAAATATTACCAGTAAGTGGTATGCTAGATATCTCTGAGGGAGTGTGGAAAGGAATCCCTCCATCACGGAGCCATTTCTGCTTCCCTGAGACTGCTCAAGATCCTGTGGCCCTAACTTTTTATTGGGAGTGCAGGGGAAATGTACATATCAATGGATTCTCCAACCCTGTTCCATTCCCTGTGCGTTAGTGCTCAGAGGGCTGCTGTAAAGTACACCCCTTCCAGCAGCCCCAAATCCTGCTGCTCCACTTGTACAGCAGAATTGCAGTGCCTCTGCTGTATAGGGCCTCTTTGCACTTCCTGCTGATAGGATTGCCTCTGTGCGTTAGGGGTTTTGTGTGCCCTAGTGGCTTGTTATGAAGAAGTGATGGAATTTGATCAAGCTGTATACCCATCTGTTGTGTGTGTGGTTGCTGTTGAATTGGGTTTTTACCTTAATGCTTGTGAAAGGTGCTGGACTGAAAGTCCTGGCAACTTCGTTCCAGCAGATAGCTGGAATAGCATGGACAATAGCAGGACATTCTCTTCCACCACTCAGACAATGTGCCTCAGTCCTAATTTAGACAGATTACCTCAAGAGGTGAACGGATAGTTCAGGTTCCTTGCTCTGTTAATCCATGGCCTCTTTGTTGAGGCTGCCAGCAGGGGTGCTGAAGGACTGGGGGGAGGGATAGCTCAATATGTATTGTGGACTCCTGTCCATTAGCAATTGAACTTATCATTGATGAAATGGTAATTATGCTCATCTTCAACTTAATTTGGGTGTGAATCAATGATCTACAGGCTCTGCAACCAGTCCTTTGATTGAGGAATCCGTATATCTTTCATCTACTTCAGTTTATTTGATTTCTCTGTTAATTCTTAGTAATGTTACTGTCTTGGGATTTAAGTATTGTTAAAATATAATCTTTCCCTTAATTTTTACAGTTCAGGAGAACACTATTTTTTACACATTACGTTTGAAATTAGAAAGTGGGTTAGTACTTCCAGCAAGGTGAAGAAAAATAAGGATTTGTAACACAAGTAGTTTTTTGTGCACTTCTACACCCTTGCACTACATTAGACCAACTCATACATCTCACCCAGTGGATTTTTGTAACTATATGAAGAATGAGAATCTAATCAGTCATAATACTTAGTCCTGCCTTGAGTGCAGGAGACTGGACTAAATGACCTGTCGAGGTCCCTTCCAGTTCTGATTCTTTATTGTCTTAGATTTTGTTGATTTCTCCAAAGGTAAACTCCTAGTTATTCCCTTAGATTTTCTTGATTAGACTGTCCATGGGTGAAGGAAGACTGTGCGGTTGCTATCCCAGTTTACCTGAAAGCAACATACAAACTGCAAGTGAAACTGAAAACTAACTAATTTCTAACTACAAATGAAGTTTTGCTATGAGATGCAAGCTTATTTGTGGAGGTACAAAACCTCAAATAATCACTGGGCATAAAATCACATTGTGTTTCCAGCATGAGAGTATAACTTGCAAACAGGGCTGGCACCAGCGCAGCAAGCAGGTGCTTGGGGCGGCATGTCCGGTTCTTCGGCGGTAATTCGGTGGCAGGCCCCTCAGTCCCTCTCGGAGGGAAAGACCGGGCATCGAATTGCCGCCGAAGAACAAAGCAGTGACAGTAGAGTTGCTGCCGAAGTGCTGCTGATCGCGGCTTTTTTTTTTTTCTTTCCGCTACTCTTGGTGACAAAAACGCTGGAGCCAGCCCTGCTTGCAAATCAGGATTGAATTCCAAGATACAAACATGGCAGTTCTGTCTGTCCCCTTCCTTGTGGAGAATCTGTTATACTTTGGCATTCTTTTTTAATAACCCCTTTCTTCTTTCCATCCCCAGCACTGCCTTCTACATTTTCTGTGTTTCTTTTGTATGTCAGTTACTAGACTAAGCTTTTGTAATGGAGCAGAGCATCTGGAAGAATTTTACTATACTACATCCAGAGCCATTCTATTCCTTCCCTAGCTTTCGAGCCATTAACTACAAGATGCATTGCTAGAGGAACTGTCCATTCAGCACCCTTGGGCTCAGAATCATACCTTTTCACTGGAATGTGTATGTTGATATCAAATCTGGATGTAAAGATTTTGCTATATGTCTCAAGGTTCTTTAACCAATTAACATCAGGCCAGCACTAATTCATCACTTTTCTGCACTCCTTTCCTCTATCTTTTTAGCTTATTCGCTAAAGTACTTATGGGAAAATCCTACGATCAACAGCCTCTCTAAGGCATTTTCAGAGGGTAGATTGTTGGGTCCATTGTTTTATAGTTGTGTATCTGCACATAAAGTACAGTTTAACTTCCCTTTCTCTCTCTAGAGGCAGGGTATAGGGAAATAGTGCAACAGCTGGAATTCAGTTGAAAGATTCAAAAAGTAGAAGAGGGGCACTGTTTCCTGTTTTGAATCTTCTAACAAGATGTACCAGGGCTGGTACTTGCACTGGAGGGCCTCAACATAACATGCCTCTTGGATGCTTTCAGTGCCAAAATAATTGGCTCATGTCAGTTATTGCTCTTGTCTTAGAAAGGCTTGATTTAAAATATCACTAATATTTTTGGTCAGAAACTGGTACTGTGACTTCTGCAGTCATGTAGATGACCAATATTAGAATACCAAAGTGCCATTACTGTAGGAGTGACACTGTGTCCATGAGTAGGAGAAAGAGGCTGCTTTCCAGCTCTGTTCAACAGGGTGATTACATGAAGACAAAATAGATCTTAGACAAGTGTAACCTGGGCTCCCCTGTTTTAGGCGTGTTTTTTTTTTTTTTTGGTCTCTTGTATTGGAAGAGTCACAGGAGTCAAGAAAGCTGTATCGGGTGAAAACTCCTGGTACTGTAGAAAGGCAGTGTAACGCTAGATAAAATAGTTGAGGTGTTGAAGGTGAGGATTCTGTTGTGCTGGTACTATTGTGTGAGGAAGCTTTATAGCTAAGCTTGGCAGAATTTGATTTTTATTAACAATTTTAAAGCATATTGATGTTTTTAAAGCATTTTTTCAGTTTAAATTTTCAATTGTGGGAAATTTGGGAGTGGGTCAGACAATTATTTAATGAAATGTTGAGATTCAAAAAGTAAGTTTTATGTTTGTTAAAACACAAATTATCAAAAGCACATGAAACTATACAAAGCAAATACCCTTAAATCAGTCTCTAAATACTCAAACAGCATTTTTCTTACTTTGCCCATCTGTAAAGTTTGAGTATTATTGATGGAATTATTTTATTGTGGGTTTGTGGGTCTTTGGTGAAATTGATGTTTACTAACATGTGCTGATTAAAAATCTAATCCTTCCAAGCCTAATTATAGCATCTCTCTGTCTTGCTTGTGTCTAATCCATGTTTCCTTGATCTTGGTCAGAAACAAGTCAACCAAAATTACAAACAAACTTAATTTTGTGCGATCACCAGTCTGAGCCAGTATATACAATTTAAGGTTCAGTTGTGTGTGTGTGTTTAAATAAATCTTTAAAATGATGATCCTCTGGTTTTCCATATTAAATATTTCCGTATCAAAGTCACATTATGTGATGGTCCAAAGATGACTCTTCTTATTATCAGTTCTGCAAACTCAGTGTGCAGTCTGAAAATCCCGCTGTGCTGTCTCTCAAATAATGTCAGTGACATCAGAACTCTGCTGATAATTCTGTTGACCTGTTGGTGAGAGAGCCCTGCAGCCTATACATCCAAACGGGCGCAAACTAGATTTTAACAGGAGTGAAAACATGTTTGTAGCAGTTGAATAAGCATAGACATAGAAAGAGCAAATGCAATTTTTGTTTGCTTTTGACTAGGTCTATAGCAGTGGCTACTATGTGAATAGAGTGTAATCCTGACACATCATGTGATGTGGTCAGGAAATAAAAAAATTGTTTAAAAGCATTTATTTATGTCAAACTGTGGATGTTTTAATAAAGGTGTATCACAAACTAAACACAGTGCCTGAAGATAAAGTTCAATGAACTCATGTGCAGATGGAGAACATTTTCTACTCCTGAGGGCATTCTGAAATTTGGTGAAATTTGGGTGTGGGTCTGACCCAGACCAAATGCTGTGCAGGAGAAGAGGAAGTCCTGTCTTCTCCAGCCCAGCCGGGACTAGCAGCTGAGCCTGGCACAGGGTAGGAGCCACCACTTGGGTCTTCCCCAGTCCTGCCCCCTTTCCTACAGTGATTTACCTCTCTGCTGGCTGCCCTGGCACCCAAGACATACTGCTGGGGAGGGTTGCATGACTGCTCTTGTGGCTTCCCTTTGCTTTCCCATCAGAAAGTCATTTTTTTGCGGGGAAGTAAAGAAGTCTGCAGGGGGATATAAATTCTGTGTATGCACAGCAGCGCCGAATTCCCCCAGGAGTAGTTTTCATGAAGGGTTTTACAAAGTATTTATAAAAATTTGCCAACTCCCAGAAGATCCCGCAGATCACAGTAGGGAGGCACAGAGTTATCTTTTTCATTCCTACTGTTTAAGGGTGAGTCTAGTAAGTAGTTCACTTATGGCTTCTATTAGAGGTTGACTTATTTTGCAAGGATGGCATTGGGCATCAGACTTTTCCATGTATGAACTAGTGGTTGGATAATTCTTAAGAACAGTTTAACATTTATTTTTCTCTCTCCCTAGTACTGGAGATTGACTTCTCAGAGCTGGCTCTGGAGGAAATCATTGGCATAGGAGGCTTTGGAAAAGTCTATCGAGCTGATTGGGAAGGAGACGAGGTTGCTGTCAAGGCAGCTCGTTATGACCCTGATGAGGACATCAGCCAGACCATTGAGAATGTCCGCCAAGAGGCCAAGCTCTTTGCTATGTTGAAGCATCCCAACATCATTGCCCTTAGGGGAGTGTGTCTGAAGGAACCTACCCTCTGCCTGATCATGGAGTTTGCCCGTGGTGGGTCGCTAAATAGGGTGCTTTCAGGTAAAAGGATCCCCCCAGACATACTAGTGAACTGGGCAGTCCAGATTGCCAGGGGAATGAATTACCTGCATGACGAAGCGATTGTTCCTATTATCCACCGTGACCTCAAGTCCAGCAACAGTAAGTACTATGCCTTGTGTAGCCAGGGTTGGGATTGGGTTTTGAAAGGAAGTGGTAAGGAAGGAGGAATATTGCTAATTTAAATCCTGTGTTGTGAACCACTGTATCTTCTAGTGCAATCCGTTGAGGATAAGAAAACCTGAGTGTTGCAAGGAAGCTAAGTTCTCAGCAACATGGTGGTAAACATCTTATAAACAAAGACTTAGAGTAAGTGTTAATTTCACAGTGTCAGTCGTGTGTACTTTGCAGAGGTAACCAAGTTGGTTGCATGCAGTAAAGGACAATATTTCCCCAACAGGAAACATATTTGTACAGTGAGCTAATATACATACTTGAAAAAAGAACAGGAGTACTTGTGGCACCTTAGAGACTAACAAATTTATTAGAGCATAAGCTTTCGTGGGCTGCAGCCCACTTCTTCGGATGCATATAGAGTGGAACATATATTGAGGACACACACACACACACACACACACACACACACACAGAGAGAGAGCATGAACAGGTGGGAGTTCAACTTAGTATTAGTACAACTAATACTCCTGAGATCTCAAAAGAAGTTGAATTGAGTCACTTCAGCATATATCAGTATGTAGGAAAGTACCACTGAACCTAAAATGCAAATTTGCATTATCCTTCAGTAGAATAATGAGACTAGGTAAACCCGAGGTAAATGTAAGTAATACTTAATATTAGGAATGTAAGAATTGCCCTACTGGATCAGGTCAGTGGTCCAGATGTGGTTGAGTATGCTGTTTCTAACAGTGGCCAGCACCAGATGCTGAAGACGAAAAAAATACAAGAAACCTCACATTTGGCAGATGTGGAATGATCTACTCTCATCCTAATCCCTTATAATTAGAGATTTAGATTAAGATCTGAAGCATAATGTTGCTTTCAAATTTGTTAGCATTAACTATTAACTTTAGATAGCCTCATCCCTGTAAATGTCCAATCCCTTTTTGAGTCTTAAGTTTTTGGCCTCAGGGAAATTCTGTGGCTGCAAGTTTTGTAGTTGAATGATGAGTTGTATGGAAAAAGTGTTTAGTCTTTGTTACATTTTTAATTAATTGAATGTCCCTCTGGTCTTGTGTTTCAAGACAAGGAGCACAGAAGCTCTCAACCAACTTTCTCTGTAACATTAATTCTTACATACTGCTGTCATTGTTCCTTTTATTCATCTCTTTTCTAAAGTAAATCCCAATTTTTAATTTTTTCCCAGAATCCTAAGAAATTTTCATTTCCTTCTGTGTTGTGGATGTGTTAAAGGCATGTTAGTAAATGCTTTGAAGTGAAGAGTTGACCAGAGTAGGTCCTAGCTCTGATGCTGACCTATTCTTGAATTTTTGTGCCTATTTTCTCCATCTGTAAAAAAACCACTTATTTGCCTATTTCATAAGGAGGCAGTGAGACTTCATTTGTTAACACTTACAGAACATTTTGAATTATTCAGTGAAAGGTACTGTAAAGCATAAAACTCATTTTTAAAACTCCTTTTGTCTGCATACACCTCTACCTCGATATAACGCTGTCCTTGGGAGCCAAAAAATCTTACTGCGTTATATTGAACTTGCTTTGATCCACCGGAGTGCACAGCGTTCTATCCGAATTCATGTTATATCGGGTCGCGTTATATCGAGGTAGTGGTGTATTTCATTTTGAATTTGTTGAGTCTAAAAATTTAGAGTATTGAAAGCTGCATGATAAGTTAAGTTCCTTAGCCAAGCACAGAGTTCTGGTTGGGCTAGAGAAGCAAAATGTTATAGCTTATCTGTACCATCTGTGCTGTGAAGAGCAACAGTAAATGTTGGCAGAGTAAATTAGTGGCGCTTGCTCCACTGCAGATGAAGTCAGACTGAGACACTAGATAACTTTTCAAAAATCCCACCCAACCCGATTTGGGAGGAAACAATACATTAAGTATTATGGGAAGGGGGGGAAATGAGTGAGTGCCTGGATGAGGTTAAGGCAAAGTGAATATGAAAATTCTTTTTCAAGTCCAGAGGCCTCTCTTGTTGAGAGGGGAAAGGCTGAGAATTTATTGCACCACATGCTGTGCCACTTAAGCCTGCCCAGCAGCACTTCATCAAGGACTGTGAGTTAAAGATGCTATCAGACAAAAAATACAGGAACATTGGAAGGGGGGAAGTTTCTGCTCTAGCCCAGCAAGAACTGCAGAAAGCAGCAGGATAGTAAACAAACTAAATGCCAAGGTTGGTAGCTGAGGAAGGGGTGTTAGATTATCTATAATAAGATTCCATTATTTTATCTCCCACATTTTGCAAATATGGAAACAATCTAATTGGTACTACAACTATGGACTCCGCATAGTACAGATGCTGTTCATAAGTGCTTGATTGTTTAATTTTTTTAAAGTTTATCTATCAAACTATATAACTGCAATGAGTGACCTTGTTTTTATTGTCTTATGTACACTCTCTTCTGGCTGTATCTATGAATTACTTAAATTCCCAGATTAGTTTGGCATTGAGGACACAAATCAAGTTGGAAACTTTTATTTTCCTGTGATGCATGGTGTATGACCTTCGGAGCCTCAGAGCTTACTAAGAGTTCGTGTTTGAATGTATACTCTGTAGATATTAACAAACAAGAGTTTGAAAAAAAATTATGGAATATTTTTGAGGGACTGAATGGTTTAATTGGCAGGTACTGGAGAAGCTGTGTTTTTTAGAGTAGAATCCTATTTCTATACCTTCCAAAGGTTTTGAAAATAATGGGCTTGGACTTCTTCTTTGGGAAGATGTCACAGGTTGGTTGACCCTCTAAGGGGTATTGGGGCCCACCCTTGCCTGTGGCAGATCAGCTACCCTCCCAGCTGATTCTGATAGGGCCATCTGATAATTAGCCTAACTAAGAAGGGGTCATGGGCTACCTACAAAAGAGCTGTGAGAGCTCAGTTGGGAAAGGAAACTGCAGAAGGGCAGTTGGCTCCTATGGTAGCTCCTGTAGAAGGGTAACTCCCAGATAGATCGTCTGGAGGAGAATTGAGCAGGGTTGCAGGAGGGAGGCTGGCTCCTGTGATTGGTCCTGGAAGAAGGGAAACTGCTAGAGGGGGAAAGCCTTGAGTCAGCACTCCGTAAGAGAGGAGGAAAGAATTGAGAGCTCAGGAGGGATAGAAAATGCTTTTGTTTATGTTGTATTTGGACTGTTGTCAAATTTGTTTCTGGTACCTTGCTGGATGATACTGAGAGACACTTCTACCTGGGAGAGTTTCCTGCGGGGGAGACTGAGGCAGAGTGAATAGTGCCACAGTGGGTCACAAGGAGTAACTGTAGAGGGGAAATCCTGCCACAGTTTGGTGGAAACTGGGTAGTGATCTAGCCCTTGTGGAAGGGAGCAAAGTAGGACAGCAACACTGTCACAGGAGATCATTCCATCTTGTAGGGGGGAACACAGCTGAATTGTCCCTTTTAAAGGTTCCATGATTTCAGTTCTTGAAGATATTGGTAGTTGAGATGCAGCCTAAAAAATAGATTCTATGCTTTCTTTCCTTAAATGAAAAGGGAAACAAGTAAGGGTGCCTGTAGCTTAGCTCAGGCATCTCTCCCATTTTTTTTCCTCTTTCCATCCTCTTATCACTTCCTGAAACATGATGCCCATGGAGATGCATGTGGTGAAGAATAAGAAGAACAGTCTCTTAAAGCTTATTCATAGATTCATAGATTATAGGACTGGAAGGGACCTCGAGAGGTCATCGAGTCCAGTCCCTTGCCCGCATGGCAGGACCAAATACTGCCTAGACCATCCCTAATAGACATTTATCTAACCTACTCTTAAATATCTCCAGAGACGGAGATTCCACAACCTCACTAGGCAATTTGTTCCAGTGTTTAACCACCCTGACAGTTAGGAACTTTTTCCTAATGTCCAACCTAGACCTCCCTTGCTGCAGTTTAAACCCATTGTTTCTGGTTCTATCCTTAGAGGCTAAGGTGAACAAGTTCTCTCCCTCCTCCTTATGACACCCTTTTAGATACCTGAAAACTGCTATCATGTCCCCTCTCAGTCTTCTCTTTTCCAAACTAAACAAACCCAATTCTTTCAGCCTTCCTTCATAGGTCATGTTCTCAAGACCTTTAATCATTCTTGTCGCTCTTCTTTGGACCCTTTCCAATTTCTCCACATCTTTTTTAAAATGCGGCGCCCAGAACTGGACACAATACTCCAGCTGAGGCCTAACCAGAGCAGAGTAGAGCGGAAGAATGACTTCTCGTGTCTTGCTCACAACACACCTGTTAATGCACCCCAGAATCATGTTTGCTTTTTTTGCAACAGCATCACACTGTTGACTCATATTTAGCTTGTGGTCCACTATAACCCCTAGATCCCTTTCTGCCGTACTCCTTCCTAGACAGTCTTTTCCCATTCTGTATGTGTGAAATTGATTTTTCCTTCCTAAGTGGAGCACTTTGCATTTGTCTTTGTTAAACTTCATCCTGTTTAACTCAGACCATTTCTCCAATTTGTCCAAGCTTGTAGGTTTGGGGTAATTATCTAAACCTGGAGCAAAAAAATCCCCATCCTTGGGAGCTCTGAGGATCTGAGATGAGTGGTTTGGTTGTTTTGCGGAGAGTGTCAGAAAACAAATGTAATCCTTAAAGATAGCTGACCCTGCACGCATGACTTTTGAGAGGTCTGTGCTGTACTTTATGGTGCATAATGATATTTTGCTGCCAAGTGACTTCCAATTGTACTGCAATGGACAGACTTGGAATCTGTTAGGCAAGCTTTCTAATGGTTCCTTGAATGGGATGTATAATCCCAGTTATGTGACTGGGTAAGTACAGCAGCTGTTTTGGGATTTATCCCCCGCACAATGCCTTCCTTTATTTATTTTTAAAGGAGAAAAGTGGAGAAAGGTGTGTGTGTGTGTGTTTTTCCCCCCACTTCCCCCGGTATGTGATTAATATGGTTTCCCTTTGTATTGCATAGTGTTTGAGAGGCTCAGAATTTATCCAGCCTAAGAAATTAAACAAATTGGCCAAGACTTTCAGATACTGAGCAGTCACCATCTCTTATTTCTACCCCTTTTGTGTTTCTAGTGGCAGGGCCGGCTTTAGGCCAATTCCACCAATTCCCCCGAATCGGGCCCCGCGCTTAAGAGGGCCCCGCGCCCAGTGGCAGGGTCGCCCAGAGTGGGGGGCAAGTGGCAGAGAATCCCTTCCCTGGCTAGAGGTACCTTTTTAATTTTTACTCACCCGGCGGCGCTCCAGGTCTTTGGCAGCGGGTCCTTCACTCGCTCCGGGTCTTTGGCAGCACTTTGGCGGCGGGTCCTTCAGGTCCTCCTTGAAGGACCCGCTGCCAAAGACTAGGAGCGCAGCCCGGTGAGTACAAGCCCCACGTATTTTTTTTAATGTGGTTTTTTTTTTTTTTTTAGTCATCTCTGTCGGGGCCCCGTCGAAACTGTTCGAATCGGGCCCCGCACTTCCTAAAGCCGGCCCTGTCTAGTGGAATAAAGAAATTAACATAGCTGCTCTTGTTTACTTCTCTACTTGTGCATCAGCCTTAGAGATGGCAGCACAGGAATAATGCCAGTTAACTGATGCTGCAGGGAGCCAGCCAGCAAGCAATACTTGCACTCTCTTGGTTGGTTCAGTAAAACATGATTTTTGGCAATATATTGTGGGATTACTTTTCAGATATTACTAATCCAAGATCTTAAAAGCACTTTACAAAAGTCAGTCTCTATTTTACAAAAAGTGAAACTGAAGTGCAGGGTGATTAAGTGACATGGTCAAGATGTTGTGTGCTAAGGGCAGAGCTGAGAATAACACCCAGGAATTCTGACTCCAATCTTGTGTCTTTATAACACATTGAATCTAAAAGATACTGCTCTCTAAGTGGGCAATTTTTTGGTGTATTGTGTAGAGTCTGAAATATCCATATTGATACTTCAAAGCTGCCGCTTTCTAATGACTTCCCATCACTGCCATGCTTTTGGCTCCCCATTCTATAAAACTGTGAAACACAGCTCCTTTCCAAAACCTCCCAAATACAGCTAACTTCAGCATGAATCTGAACAGCTGACCCAGCAATTCATAATATGAATTGATTTAAAAAAAATAGGTGCAGAGCATTTAACCTTTACTTCCAGGTAAGTATCTTAAATCCAGCTCAAGGGTAATAGTGACTGAAAATTGTTACTGTTTCATAGTTCTGTATGAAATGGTGGCCTCAATTAATTTTCTAGGCATAGCATAGCCCAGTTACAACAGGCCCTCTTCCTGACAGTCTCATCAGAGGGAAAAACTGAATGGACATCAAACCACTGCCTTTCTCTCCCCTCTTCCCGCCCCCAACCGCCACAATCCCAGAGTTGGATCCATTCAGGGCAAGATTAAGGTGCACTGGCCGGGCAGCATGGAAGTGTGTGTGTGTGTGTGTGTGTGTGTGTGTGTGTGTGTGTGTGTAAACCGCTGACTAAACTCTCCCGGGCTTTCAATCTGGCATCTTCCATCAGAATTGAACTGGGTCACCAACACTACTTTCTTTAAAAAGATAATATTTCTATATAAGGAGAGGGAGGCTGTTTTATGAGGTAATCGGAGTTATTTGCTCTTGGGCATAGAGATTGGTGCCCCCCCCCCTCCCCCCCAACAGGAAGGTGAGAGATGGGAGCATTGTCACTTTCTAGCCAATAAATTGGCATGATAATTTTACACACATACATGCAGGTTCAGCGGGGAGTGCAGGGAGCACTAATTAATCCTGTATTTTTTAAGATCATAAAGGTGAGTAAGAATATAGACTTCTGGAGAGCTGTGACCAACTTGAGGAATATTGTAGACTCACCTTTCGAGGTTCTGTCCTTTGTCAGTTTGCCAGGCTTTGTGGATACATTGTACAATGCTGCTAGAAATATACAGGATGTGGTGGGCTCTCTACTCGTCCATTATTTTCTGCCAAAAAGAAGTCTTTCACTTCCTGCCCATTCATCAGTCACAACATGGGTTATTGGTCCTGAGGAGTTATTTCCCTGTCTGCGCGCAATGATATGCTGGTGCTAACTTTTTATTTTTGCTACTTATGTATTGGAAAATCCATTCATTAAGACATTCAAGAGAGTGGGAAAGTTTTCAGTTCAGGCCTTTTTCCTTGGTTCTTTGTTTTTCTTAACTTGTCTAAATTAGTGGCACTTTTTTTTTTCTGAATGAGATTATACAGATACTTGTTTTCAATTATACAACTTTGAAGGCAGTTACTCTAATTCTGTGATCTAAGGGGGGGGCTGTTACTTTCCTTTTGAAAAGTTTTTTGGTTCAATATTTTAATATATTATCTTATACAAACTCTGTCACATGCTCAAAATGCAGAGACCATATGGGGTATTTGATACCCATGAGAACAGTCTGAGTAAAACCACCAAATATTAGTAAGACAATACTGAGCAAACAGAAGTTCTTATTTCTTTGGGCAGAAATAGAATTACCTACTGGAAGAGTCAAAATTCCGTTCATATTTAAACAAGGTTGTATTTTTAAACCTAGTTAATAACTGATTGCTGCAGGGTCTGAGATTCTGCTGTATAATAACTGTTGATAGATTATGACTTAATGATAACTGGTGTGTAGCGAGACCAGGTGAGATATAGATATAATATTGATTGGGGTGGTGGATCTAGGTGATTCACTCTACCACCTCTTACAGGGCTTCCTATTGGTTCTCTTTATTGGGTGTGCTTGTGGTATGAAAGGGAGGAGACAGAGTAACCTTTAAGGGGGGGAACTGACTGTGCATTGTGGCAGGAAGCGTTTTACCTTCTAGAACCTTCATTTGTTTCCTGGTAGTAGGTAGGATCAACTCTGTGCACTCCCATCAGGTTGCGGCCTCTCCTGCCTTGGGATTTGAGTGTGTGGTGGTTTTTTTTTTTTTTTTTTTTTTTTTTTTGTAATTGTAGCACATAGGTGGTGGTGCTAATAGTACTGTCAACTGTAGTTTGGGGTCCATCATGGATCTGTGAGCCTCTCTGTAGTGACTGTTTAGAAGCATGGAGTTAGTTCCATTTTCTGTTTAATATCTAAATCTAACTTTGACTTGAACATCAACTTCTGGGGTAGTGCACTTATATTCATAGCTAGGGCCCTATGAAATTCATGGTCCATTTTGGTCAATTTCATGGTCATGGGATTTTAAAAATCATAAATTTCATGATTTCAACTATTTAAATCTGAAATTTCATAGTGGTGTAACTGTAGGGGTCAGGACTCAAAAGGAGTTGTGGGGAGGTTGCAAGGTTATTGTAGGGGGAGTTGTGGTATTACTACCCATACTTCTGCGCAGCTGCTGGTGACGGCTCTGCCTTCTGTGTTGCTGACTGCAGAGCTGGGTCCTCAGTCAGCAGCCGCCACTTTCAGCAGCACAGAAGTAAAAGGCAGCAGCAGAGAAGTAAAAGTGGCATTGTATTCTATTGCCACCCTTAATTCTGCACTGCTGCTGGCGGGGTGCTGGCTTCAGAGCTGGGCGCCTGGCCAACAGCCACCGCTCTCCGGCCACCCAGCTCTGAAGGCAGCACAGAAGTAAGGGCGGCAATACCACGACCCTCCTAAAATAACGTTGTGACACCCCCTTCTCCCCCCACAACTCCCTTCTGGGTCTGGATCCCCAATTTGAGAAATGCTGGTCTCCCCCTGTGAAATCTCTATAGTATAGAGTAAAAGCACACAAAAGACCAGATTTCAGGGGGGGAGACCAGATTTCACAGTCTATGATGTGTTTTTCATGGCCGTGTATTTGGAAGGGCTCTACTCATAGCTATGGGGATATACTGCCACCCACTTGCTGTGGTGAGGGAAGGGGGATGAGGAGAGAGATCTCATGCTGCATATAACTAAAAGAAAACTGCACAAAGTGGAAACGTGATTGCAAATGTAGCTTCAAAATTATTCCATTTTACCGTTCTATTCCCAGCTGGAGGTGGCTCCTGCTGAAGCTTTGTCATAATATTATAAATATATGTACACACTATTATAATAGGCCTAAACTTTCAAAAAGTCTTAGTGGACCTAATTAACAAAATGCCATTCATGTGATTCCTACCTGATAGACAGTTTTTTACTCCCATGACATTGCTGATGTTTCTTGGTTTTGCTGCCTTGATTCCAGGAAGTCCCTTTATCCCCAAACTTCCAAGTTGATGTGATTTGAGGAAGAATTGAGTTGGCTTCTAGACTTAATTATTTCCCATGGAGCACTTAAATGATTATAAAGTGCAGGCTAATTCAAGCCTAAAGAAGAAAGGTGCTTTAAACCAAGCAATTGGCAGGAATTGAATCTCAGTCCACAAAGGAGAAACTCCACTTTTTTTCCAGGGTTCTCTTTTTCACAAACATTCAATATGTTTTTCCACTAAAACAAAAAGACTTACTTCACCCTAGCTGAGTGAAATGTATCAATTCTAAATATATCATGGCTCTGGAGGCTAAACGTCCCCTTCCCCCATTAAGTATTAGCTCTTTAGTGTTACTGTACAGTTCAGCTTAAACTCCAGGAAGCTGTGCTGTCACATCCATCACATGCTCCAGATTGATAGAATGGGACAGCTGGTGAGCTTTGCTGGACACTCACACATCTGATAATTAAAATGCTTTTGCTTCCACGATCTAGGCAGATATGTTCCCCCTTTTAATATAGCTGATGTTGGATAGGGTTGGGTGGGAGAATATTTGCTTGTTAGCAGAATCAGAATTCACATTGTGGTTTTTCTTTCCAAATTATGGAATTTCAAGGGTGGCCAGTGAAGTCCTTGCTACAGAATCTTTTAAAGTGCTTAACTTGTGGGGCTAAATTCACATCTGGTGTAAGAAGACACAGTCCCACTGAAACTAGTGTCAAAGTATCCAGCACAGCAGGTGGTGACAGGGCCTATAATGATGTAATGAGGGGGAGTATGCATATAGTATGTAGGGAAACCCAAACCTAATCTATATGCAAGTCTGTTACTCACTTCATGTACAGTAGTTGGAAGAATTTTTCCTAAATGCAGGGTCACCAAGAACAAATTGCTCAAGGAAGTGATTCAGTCATTCATGAAGCAGAATTATGTAGGCTGAGTACTTGAAAATTGGAGAAGGGATGAAGTTTATTTCAGTAAACCAGTGCAATGCAATAAAAACTTATTTTGGATGCAATATTTCAAACTATTCTCTCAAAACTGAGTTTCATACTCAAGACATTATGCTACATGAAACTTAGAAAACACTGATATAAACAGCTGGCAAGTTCATCCCCCACCACCTCCATTAAATACGTACTGCTTTTTGTCTCTTTAGCAATGTTGTAGACTTCTTACTTAGCTTTCAGGATCTGTATATTTCAGACAGTGTAGCATGGAGAGAGATTAATTCTCGGCATTCATCATGAATGTCTGGGATGACTTCTGCACCCCCCCATCTGAGCTGCAATATGCTTTTATATAATTGTTTTTGTTTGGATGGGGGATTATGGGAGAATTGCAGTAGAATTTAGCAAGATTCTTCCTCTCCCCTGCAAATTGTTTTTTCACTTGACCTAGCAGCTCTTTCCCCATCAGTGAAAACCCTTATACCATTTTCTATGGCCCACAAGTATGGTGCTATGGTTAATACTTGTAGTTTCCATACCACCTATCTAAGTACCTTTAAAAACACTTTACAAACATTGAATTATACTTAACAATAAGTGGTGAGGAAAGATATTTTTGTTGGGGAAATAAGAATAGAGCGTTCTAATAGGTTGCCCAGGATTGCCCCGAGCTTGCTGGAGAGCTGCAAAGACAGCTAAGTCTTCTGACTCCAAGTGCCATGTTTTAACCTCAGGATTATTCTTATTTCCTCTAAATCAGGGGTCTCAAAGTCCTGGCCTGCTGGCCATCTGTGGCCCGTGGAGGAGAGACGCATGCAGCCATGCTGCCAGCAATGGCTGGGGGAGAGGGACAGAGATACCATCATTAGTCGCCGGGCAGAGTCGGCCATGGAGGCAGTGTCACTTTTTTCCACAATAAATATAAACAAGTCAAAATACTGAACACAACTATCTGATGTACACCTTGCTGCAATCCTGAAGGTTTCAGCTGCTCAGTCACTGAGGCAAAACATCAACAAACTGACAGAACTGAAGTGTTGCCAGGTTTCTGGCAAACACTATACAATTCTTCACCTGCCAGAGAGTTTTTAAAGTTGTATGAGAGTTTTACTATTTCTAAGAAATTCGAAATAAAAAATACAATATAAATGTTTTCTTTTCTGAACACCATCTTCAGTGACATTATTGGCCCATTGGGAGGATTTGAGATCTGGCACTGGCCCTTAGGTAAATTGAGTTTGAGACCCCTGCTCTAAATGGTCACTGATCAAATGCGATGAACTAAGCTTGTACTGGCCTATAAGTGTCTCAGTACTTGAAAAGCTGGCTAGAATAACTAAGCCAAGTTTTTCAATGGAAATGAAAGCCTTGTCCACATAGCTTTGTCACAAGTGTAGAAAAGATGAGAAGAAATCTAGAATTTAATGAAGAGAACCTGAAACTTACAACATATGAGTGCAGTGCTCATTTAATGCATCTTTTAGCCAAAGACTAAAGTACAACTCCACAAATACAGGAAAATGTTGAAATCGCAAAAATACTTCTGTAACAATCACTTTGCTTCAGCTTCACTGAAGAGGGGAGAAGGATCCAAACTAATTTTTCCAAGATGTATATGGAATTCAAGGGTTGACTATTTTGAGCTATTTATTAAGAACTGGCATATTCTGATGACAATTAGTGCAGAAGATCGTGACAGAATAGAAGAAACTATCACAGCCAAAGTAGTCAACATTGGACTAAAGAGAAATGTAGAAGATAAGTTTCAGTATACAGCATATTTTCATAGCCTTGGATGAACTGCAGAAAGATTGCTGTTGCTACTGAATTTGGAGAGAACTTCAAGAGTCATTGAAGAAATATGCAACAAAGTTAAATTGCAGTCACTGAGGACACGGATGGATCAAGCACTTACTCCACCTAATTCTCTTGCCAGTATTCTCAACCCCAAGTTCCAGGGTAGATGTCTATCTGCCAAAGAAGATGCTGCTGCGAGGACATAGGCATCTAATAATCCCCCATCAGTCTTGTCAACCATAATAAATTTCAGGGCTGGAAGTTAACCGTTCAGGCAATACATGTTTGCTGAATGTGTCTTAAAGTCACCACAGTTGAACTGGTGGAAGTCACTAGTTAAGCACTTGGAACCAGAATCTATTGAAGTGCTAAATCAGCTTTTGACAGCAGTAGCCTCATCTACAGGCACAGAATATTTTTCCTTTGGTCTAATTAGTTCAAAGTTGAGAAATCTATTTGAGTTGAAAAAGCAGGACAACTTTTTTTTGTCTTCCAGTCTATAAGGAGGGAGGGGATGAGATCTTCTATTGTAAAAGTTTGAAGGACAGCTAAAGTAACTTGGGGGAGACTCTCATTTTCAGGAGATTTGGGTGATTAGGAACTTAACCTCCAGTCACTTTCACATAGGTATATTTGATAAATTTATATATACAAAACATTGAAGGTTGTTTTATTTAATAAAAATACATTTTATATGCTGTTTAAATTCCAGTTACCCCCCTATGCAGCTTGACCCAAATCATGAACAAAAAGTTACTTCTCTAGTAAATAGAGAAAATATCATTCACCATTTTCTAATATACTAAAGGTGTTACAATTAATAAGAATCTGAAAATATTAAGCTATATAATGCTTAAATAAAGGTGTGTATACATAGTGTACCCTTTTAGGCCTGGTCTACACTACATGGTTAAGTTGACATAAGCTGCTTTGGATCAACCTAGCTGTGGAAGTGTCTTCACCTAATTTTGGCTCCTGCTAAAGTAAGTGCCTCTCCAAACCGATTTAGTAACACCACCCCCCTGAGCGGCGTAGAGTCATGGTCGATATAATGAAATTGACAGGTCGGTGTAGATGTTGCATTGCTTATGTTGACTGTTACTGGTCTCCAGGAGCTGTCCCACAGTGCCTCACACTGACAATGCAGTCAATACAAGCGCTCCTGGAGAGGATGCATACCACTGACCCAAGGAGCCAAGTGTGCGCACACAAGTGATTTAATAACTGCGGTGGCTGTATGCTGACATAATCTAGGTCAACATAGTTTTGTAATGTAGACATGGCCTTACATTTGGAAGTTTTTTTTTTTTTTTTTTTTCCCTTGCTGTGCTGCAGGTAACAGCTCTGTGGCCATCTCCTACTCTTCAGCATCTATTGGACTTCATATTGATTCCTTTAAGAAAGAGGGTTCTTTTAAGCTATGCATATCCATAAAAATGTCTGAGGCAGCCTGGTCTAAAGGCTAGGAGTGATGATTGGATTCTGACTCCAGCAGTGACTTGTTTTGGGCAAGTAACTTAACCCCTATTTCCTTATCTCTAAAATGGTAGTAATACAATAATTAGACACTTAGCCCCAGTCCTGTACAGTGCTTTGAGTTCCTAATATGGAAGGTGCTATTTAAATTCTAACTGTTTCCTGTGCCCATAGCATAGTCACATCTCACAAGTGTTTGGTGAAGACCAGCTTCTTCAAGCTCATGCCTGTTGTACTAATTTTCATGTACTTGCCAGCAGTTAACACACAGCAAACTGAATACACTTTTGTCAGGGGTAGGGATTAGGAGCCCATCCCATAGCCCCAGAAACATTGGCAGCAACCCAGAAGGGAATGCTAAAAGAGGAAAACTATTATTCTTTGCTTTCCTGTACCTTGCAATTTCCCATCCTTTTTAGTGCATTCCCTCTGCTGACATCACAGTGCGCACTGGGCTGTTATTTGATGCTTGCTAGCTAGTCCCAGATGAATGCATTTGAACTGCATTAGCAGCTAGGTTTCCGGTCCTCATGTGCCAGACTCATTTAGCAACATCATGCATTGGCTGATGAGATGTAGTGAAGTGTAAGCTGGAGGGTGCTAGAAACTAGTTGTCTGGCAGGATTTTCTGCCATCTCTCGCCTACTTGTGAGAGAATGTACATTCCAGGGAAAGAGGATAGGGAGCACTGATCTAGCAGCTGGCATAAAGGTGTGGAGGAGTTGCTAAGCTCAAAATACAGTGAGCTTAGTGGGATAGGTATAGAAACTGCTTAGGGGAGCCAAGGGCTTGTATTTTTAAAATAGTGCTCCGATGGTACAGGAACCAAACGCTAATACTGTCCGTGACCAACATTTCTGGGGTTTATCCTGAATGAGAACATTCTGAAAAGATTTAAGGGATGAACTAAAACAGGAGAGAAAACACATTTATCTGAGTATCTGATCCAGACCTCTTTTACAGGGCTGGCTTGCTTACTTTCTCAACTCTTACCAGCCCCGACTTGTGCTGCAGCATCACATTTCCCCTTGTTTTACACATCTCCCCACTGTGGTCTATTTCCCCTGTTCCCACAAGTGTTGCTGCATTATAGGAATCTCCATTTTTCCAATCTCTTTACCTCACCAGCTCAGGCTTGCACTGCTGGTGTTCACATATATTTCTGTGTGTTTTACTTTTCCTGTTCTTTTTTCTTCCCTCTTTCCTCTCCTCTCCTCTTTTCTCTTTAGAAATGTACAATCCTGAAACACAAGCCATTTAATTAAAACAGCTTTTGTCAATTAAATATTCTCATTCCTGAAAGAAAGCCCAAACACTTCTTGAATGGGTTGTGGAAAGCTGGACTGCATTCTACTAGTGGGCATCTATGGGAAATTAGGGTTAAGGAAATTAAGGAGATAAGAGGTCAAGGAGTAAAAGGCCTATACTAAAACATTCTCTAGTAATAGCCTCAGAAAGATGTATAAGCTCTGATTTAATAAAATAATGAATACTTCTTGAGAGAGTCTGGGAACTTAAACACTGAAGCCTGGCATTGGTGATGGCAGTGTTGTATGGGTGCAATTCCTAGCTGGCTACTTCCCTCTGGAAAGGGGCTATTTTGCTCTCAGGTGATAGATGGCATCTGATAGGGTTAGTGTTTTGTGAAGTGTTGCAGATCTTTAATGGTTAGTAAATTTAGCAGTAGTGTGATGTACTCGGAAACAGAGTGACCCTGGGTGAAAACAAGGGTGCTTACAATTGGATTTGCTGTTTTGATAAGGTGCTTTGTCAGTCAGCTTTTCCACCTCAAACTCAGAAAATATAATTTAGTCTTCAGTTATTTTATAGTGCACTATGAATTAATTCAGAGCTGCCAACTTTAAAGCCACTAGAAGGAGCTGAACCTACCAAAACCGGGAGGTGCTGCCATGACAGGCAGTTAGTACTGTATTTTGTGGGATGGAAACTGCACGTGAGGGTGGGGAAGATGCTAATGACAAGGTGCTTTACTCTGAATAATCAATTTGGGATGCTCCCTTCTTTCCTCACTCTGTCTTTGCAAGTGGTTATGCACAGCTTTCAGCACAGACGAGGCAAGGGGCTGCTTGAGGCCTCATTCGGGATTGTTGCTCACAGAAAGATTCAGTGTCTTCCTTAAGCAGTGGGACCAGAAAAAGAGGCAGCACTTCACCAGGTTATGCTGCCTCCTAGCATTGCTCTGGCAATCAGATGAGGAACAATTTCCCACCTTTCTGCTGGCCTCTTCCTTCTCACTAGCAGTAGGTCAGTGTGGTTTGAACCCTTTCCTGCTGTGCCCCTTTCTTTGCCTGGTCAAGGCAGTGAGATGTTGTGAAGTGGGAATGCAATTTTCTATCTGATCTCCTCCTCCAAAGACTTTTGGCTTTGCAAGTGATGGGGCTGGCCTTGTGACTGATGGTAGAAAGTCTGCCTCATGCTTCTAGCTGGTGTTTTAAATGCCCAGTGGTGGTAGCTGAAAGATCAGGTTTCCAGCTCCAGTGGAGGAGTATGAAGAGGATATAGGAGCAAAGAAAAGTGGTTTTGTCCTTAAAAGCCTGTTTCTTCTCCCTGCACCTGGCCTAATAATTTTCCTTTTGAGACTTCCCTGCTGTTACAGCTGTTGAGGTTTCTTTCCACTTCCTGTTATCCCCCATGCACCAAACCTACTCTGAACACACCCAACATCCAATAAACCTTTATGCATAGTGGCTAGGAGGGGAGGGGAGGGAAGGGAAGGGAGTCTCTCCCTCCCCACCACTCTCCATATGGAACAGCCACACTTCCAAGTCTGGAGGCCTCTTGCTCTGTCCTAGGATGCCTTGTACCACCTTGAGTAGCTGGTAAGGCCTGAATGGCTATACCCAAATTGAAGCATCACTGTGTTCAAGCTCAAAGTGTTACCAGTGTTTCTGATCCATAAACAACTTGTAAGTACTCTGCATTGCAATTCAGAGAATGATGGGAAGGAGACTGGAAAGCCAGGAAAAGAGGGAAACCTTTCTAAAGCTACCAGTTAATAGGGGATGATGAAGAGCAGGTATTGCTTCCTTCTCCATCTGCAGCAGATGTAACACTTTCCAAAGCAGAATGCACATATTGCCACCTGTTCTTCTGCATTTTCTCCTGTACATGTATAACCATCCAGTGTCTGTTTAGTTATTTATAATGGCCTGCATTACCATAGTAACAGAGTGCCTCATGCACAACTCATTGCTCTTTGGCTGACACACACACACACACACACACACACACACACACACACACACACACACACACACACACACACACACAATTATTGTAGAAATAAGGATATTCCGAAACCAAATTCTTATTGTGGTAATCTTATTCCTTGTTTATCAACATAGCTGTGAAAGAGTGTTATAATTGCAAGGGTTAAACACAGTTTGGAAATTATTAGTGAAGGCTGTTGGTGAACGTGCTCCTTAACAACTTTGTAAACTTTGTACTATTGAAAATGGAACTCAGTCCTTCTACATCTTATATTGCTATTTTATGTATACTAGAGTATAAATTTCATAGATTATACTTCAGTGAATGTTACAATTTCTTCCCCATCAGTCTCACAATGCCTTCTTACATTTGAACAAGCTTCCACACCATGAACATCATTATTTTCTTATGTTGTATAAATCTGCAATCTGGCTGCATTAAGGGCCTGCTTTCTGAAAAAGTAAGCATGGAGTTGTACATATAAATGTATGCACAGTTGTGTAAATTTACATTCCTACAAAAGTCCAAGTATGGCTATAATTGACCAGTTGTGCATGTAAGTATCTAGTATTTACAATCAGAATAATCGGCTGCAAACCGCAAAAATTATGTTGCTTAATTGCTGAGTACTAGGCCTTCTGCCGTAATTGTGGTTTATGTATGTATGTATGTATGTATTTATTTATTTGCATTAATTTATTTTAAGGTTATCACATACAGTTTGAATTGGTTCAAATAGTAAGGTGAATGGGATGTGAAGCAATGACTTCCAACCGCCAGTCGCTATTGTGGGCCTGGACATAACTTTCTGCACAGCTCAGGTAACAGTATCGTCACATTGGCTTCCATTGTGGTAACTTCCCTTGGAATGGCAAAAATTATTAACTTACACTTCAAAAAAAATTGCTTACAATTTGCAGGATAGTGAGAGGATCTGGCAAAAATTGAACAATTAAACTCTTCAAACAATTTACTTCCATTATTTTTACCTGTTCCTAAATTAATGGGATTTTCTATTTGGAAGATTGTTTTGTGTGGCAAATACTTACTTGCAATCTCCCTTGTGTATCAGCAACTTGAAACCTGGTCATACAGAAAGAATGTGCACTGTGGTGATGGTGCTGGAGATTTTCTGATGTCCAAGCTGGCTATTCCTGCAGACCTTATTTCCACCCATACCATTCCACTTGCTTTAATGGGTTTGGAAGAATGTTATCCTGCATTATCTTGGAAGGCAGAAGGTGAAAAGCAAAAGTTGTCAAACTGAGTCCGCTGCTTCTAAAGTGGAAGTTTTCAAATGCTCTCTGCAAAGTATCTATTCATCAGCTCAAAACCCTGTACTCAAACTGTACAGAAGATCTTTTCGGTCTCCTGGGTAAAGGGGTATTAACTCTAAATCAGTTATTGAGTCTGTAAGGCCCAGAGCTGTGCTCTGTGTGGCCCTGTACACTGTTGAGTGTCCTCAGCTCCTGTTGACTTCACTGGGAGTTCAGTTCTTGGCACCTGGCAGGATCAGGCCCTTAAATAAGGAAGTCTAAATTCAGTGAGAATTTTCTTGGTGTGATCAATATGGGTAAGAAAAGGTGGAATTAGAATTACCTTTTTAATAGCCAGGAATGCAGGGTTGACTGATATTTTGTCAATAGAAAATTAACAATTTATTGTTCAGTAACTTGAACAACTGTTACTTCCTACCACCATTTAGCATTGACTCACTAACACTGAACCAGGATATTTTTGTAATAGTTGATGTTTCCATTTGTCCCCAAACCTCAAAGCACTCTACACCTGTCTTTCTGTTTTTATAGATGGAAGGCTAAGATCCCGAGAAGCTAAGCAAGTTGATCAGGGACATACAGGAAATTTTTTGACAGAACCAGTATTTCCTGACTCCCCATCCTGTGCTCCAGCTGTGCTTGCTTGATTTTTTTATTTTTATTTTTTTTATTTTTGGATTGTATAATGACAGAATGAGAATCAAGTGCCAAGAACCAATTTTTCTCCTGTTCCTTTTTTGGTAGTCAATATTTGTGTGCTGGTAAGCTACAGGAATGTTGTGTAGAGTTGGGCAGCAAAATTCTCTGAGGACTACATCCCCACTCCAGGCCCTCAGTTCCTTTGTGCTGTCTGAACTGTGCAGGTGCCAGTCCCACAGAGCCACTGTGCTTGCTCCATCGCAGGGATAAGAAGGACTTTGCCTGACTTGAACTCAGAGGTGATGAGCTGGACCAGGGTCTGGGGGGGATGGAGGGGCAGGGAATAGTTTGGGACGGGGGAGAATGAAATTGAAGACCCAGGGGGAAGAAACTGAAGGTAATGAGTGTGAGGAGGGGAGGTAGACTGTGACTGGGATGAGGAGCCTGGCAGGCTGGAGACTGGGACTGCCTTGGTGTGGAGTTTGTGAATAGGATAAGGAGATGGGAATTGTGAGGTGGCAGACAAGGAGATGGGTGAGAGGGGACAGGGACTGATGGTGTCAGGCTTTCAGGGAACGTGAGCAAAAGGATCATGTCACTGGAATACCCTCCTTCAGAACCCGGAACAGAACTCAAGATCCCAGCGTCTCTCTATTCCTTTACTGTCAGCAAATAGCTGTGAAACCCACTATTAAAGCATTGTTGTCCTCCTCTATTGGCTGGCTCACAGAGGATGACAAACCTCCTATCAAATATTCTGTTCAAGTGGGAAAGAGATGGGGTGTTGATAGAAAGATTTGAACTCTGCTCATGATCCATGTGGGTGTCCATATATTTCACATGATGAAATTTTCTGGGAGCTTTTCAGTTTGCTTTTATAAAAACCTAACAAATTACATCCAAAAAATCTTACTCTGTGACCTTAATGTTCATTTATTTTTATTTGTAATTAATATTTAACCACTTTACCACCCATATTTGCATGTCTACAGTTTCTTTTCCACGGCACGGGGAAGGGAAGTGGTATTGTGTGTACGCACAGGAATAGATTTTTGCATAGAGCAGGTTGGAGCAGGCTAGCAGTGATTGATGACTAACAAGCTAACACACTGGATGTTCCTGCTGAATCAGCTCTCCTTGTGTGCAGTGTGGTTGAAGACCAGGCCCTGCATCTTGGCTGCCAACCAGTTCCTTTTTTAAAGATGGGAGTGACACTTTGAAAGACGTTTATACCTTGACCCTGCCCTCATTTTTCTTTTTCATCCTGTTGAATTAATAGGCCTGCAGAAGGTAAATTTTCCTGTTAATGGATGGGTTTGGGGGAGATGGGTTGTATGGGTGCCCTATACCTATACTTCCCCCATAGTTTTATTAGACAACACTTAAGAAATAAACCATCCCCTGTACAGGCAAAGCAGTTTTTCTGGATCTCACTTCAGCTGGCTCACCTCCTTGCTGTAGGTTCTATCCTAAGCATACTGACTAGTGCTATTAAGAGATGGATAGACATATGACACTGCTCTGTGAAATGTGACTAGCTATTATAAGACAAGGGGGATGCATGGTGAATTTAATTTGTAAAAATCAATGATTCAAGATCGTGCTGCAGTAGCATGAAGCACAGCAGTTCTAATGAGGAAGGAGAGTGTAGTCCAATGACTTAAATATGTGAATGGGGAATTAATAATGTCCGCTTTTACATGGTCTTTCTCTGTGGCCTTTGTCGTGGGACTGTCTCTCATTGGCTTAGTCTGCATGTGAAACAAGGACCAAGTGTTTGAATGCTTAAATAAACATGTGAGCACAAATTCTTTTGTTAGACCTTAATACAAAGAAAGGTAACTTTCTGAACACACTGTAAACTAAGCAACCAGATTTAGATGATCTCTTGCCCAGGATGGGCCGTGGATCCTAACAATGTCTCTTGCCTTTCCGTTGCTGCAATGTGGTGAACCAGACCTATGAATCACAGACATAGGGTGATTGTATGATTCCCCCTTCCAAAGAGCCTGACAGTTGTTCTGCTTCCAGCAGCTGCGAGGAAGAGTCATACCTTTCTGCAGAGCTTTGCAACAGCACTTGCCAAATCAATTTGATTTTCATCTTCAAAATAGAACTGAAGTGGATTTCTGAGGCTAGAAATGGTATATGCCATAAAAAGGAACCGAGATAGAAGATGCACTCCAGGAGTTCATAAGGGATCTGTGTGTTTATCCTCTGGGAACTTTCTTCCACTTGGTGGTGATCATCCAGCTGGTAGGGCTCCTATCCCTCAGCTTAGGTCAGCTGGGAGCTGGGCACTGCTCAAGGGTACCAAGGATAAGCCTCTCTGAGGATGCCTCAATTGCCGTGCTGCAGATTGTGGCTCTAGTAACATGTACTTCCATTCCCAGGGAGATGGATTCTACATTCTTAATGCCACACCAGGGAGTAGCTTTCCTCTACTCCCATATTCAGCAGTGATAAGAGAAGGATGTTTTAGTCCTGTTCAGTTGCATTTTAGGTAGTGCTCCTTCAATGAAGCTCAGTGGGAGGGAGCCAGGCAGTACTTTATTAGGGCTCCAGCCATTCCTTTCTCTCCTCTTCAGTTTATAAACATGGAGGAAATGGGGAATTCAGCAGCATTAGCAAGGCGACTCTATGGACGGAATTCCAAGTCTGTTATCTCCCACCCTGTCCATTATTTTTATTGATTCAGGAACTTTCTAAAGCGGGGGTGGGCAAACTTTTTGGGCCGAGGGCCATATCTGGGTGGGGAAATAGTATGCAGGGCACAGGGTTGGGGTGCGGGAGGGAGTTCAGAGTGTGGGAGGGGGTGCAGTGTGCGGGAAGGGGTTTGGGGAGGGGTGCGGGGTGCATGAGGTGACTCAGGGAAGGGGGTTGGGGTGCAGGAGGGGTGTGGACTGTGGGAGGAGGCTCAGGATGGGGTTGGGGGTGCAGGGTGCAGCAGGGGGCTCAGGGCAGGGACTTGGGGTGCACGGTTCAGGCAGGTGGCTTAGGGCAGGGAGTTGGGGGGCAGGGGGCAGGAGGAGAGCGGGGTGTACAAGGGGGCTCAAGGCAGGGAGTTGGGATGCAGGAGGGGTGGGTGCACGGTGCAGGCAGGGGGCTTAGGGTAGGGAGTTGGGTGGGGTGTAGGAGGGCTTCGGGCTCTGGGGTGGCAGCGGCACGCGCCAGGGCAGGCTCCCTGCATCCCGGCCCCGCGCCACTCCAGGAAGCGTTGTGGCCCCTGGGGGAGGAGGGGCGGAGGGCTCCGTGTGCTCTGCACTTGTTGCGCCTCCAGGTACCTCCCCCAAAGCTCCCATTGGCCGCGGTTCCCCATTCCCGGCCAATGGGAGCTGCGGGGGGCGGTGCATGGAGGCAAGGGCCTGGGGGCCGCAGGGACATTGGGCTGGCCACTGCTGAGAGTGGTGCGGGGCCCCCGGCACCACGGGGGGCAATCCCGCGGGCCAGATCCAAAGCCCTGAGGGGCCGAATTCGTCCCGTGGGCTGTAGTTTGCCCACCCCTGTTCTAAAGTACCAAAAATTAGGAGGTCATTCTCTTGCTCCCATATACACACAACCAGAGCTGGTCAAAAAAACTTGAACACCGTTCTGTAGAAAAATGCACTTTTGTCGAAATTGAAATGTTTCACAAAAATGTCGATTTTTGACAAAAATTGGGGGAGGGGGAGTCAATGTTTTGCTTTGACTTTTATATTACATTAACTATAAGATACATTTGATTTTTATGTATCATCCTACTAATATTATAAAAGTCTAAACAAAATGAATCAAATTGATGAAGTTGAAATGAGAGTTTTGATGGTCCTGAATCAGAAATCTGAGTTTTGGAGTTGGGTGTCTTTGAAATCTCAAAATTTTGGCTTTTTGTTCAGTCGGCGTTTTGGTGTGGGGTTTTTTATTTATTTATTTATTTATTTATTAAATGTCAGAATTTCCTGCAAAATGGAAATTTTATTCCTGACTAGCTGTCCTCAGAACCCTTTTATAGTTCAGTTAGAATCCCTGCTCCGAGTCACTGAATTGAGCAGAGAAGCAATGGAAGATGTATGTATTCATTTGGTTAGTTAGGCAGCAGACAAAATTCCATCTCCAAGCTACCTTCTTCCATCAGTGTCTTTTTGGTAGCAAATACCCAGGATTGGGTACTATTGGGGACTGTAGGAAAGAGCCATAAATAAAATCCACACAAAAAAACCCCCAAATTGAAGACTTCTTAAATGGTGAAGGGGTGCCTGTGGCTTAGGGTGCTTGAGAAGTTACTTCTAGCTGAATTGCTTGTGCCTTAGTTTCTATTGTATTCCTATGGGAGAAGGTCAATGAGGTTAAGCACCTGCTTTAAGTTTAAACTTTTGGAATAATTGAAGGACTCCTCCACCCAACCCAAGCACTTGATACTTAACACACTGTTTTCCCAAATGAATACCAGCCTAGCAGTTGAGACTTCTTGTATCTCTGTGGAATATAAAAGGAAGTTTTTCCTGTCTTCAGAAAAGAGCTGTGTTTTTAGGCAGAGGTCTGAAAAGTCTCTTTAATTACTAGGATTGCCTTGATTCTGCTCAGGAGCTGGACCAGTCTGTGGAGAATGCACTATTAATTGATGAATCTGTGCTTGATTGGGGTAATGAGTAGCTCCAAAGATCCAGAGTGTTGATGCTCTGCCTCTAACCATGCTGTCAGCTAATAATACAGAAGCAGTTTTTAGGGGGTGTTAGCCTGTTTTTGAGCTAATGCCATGACTCTCGGTGCACTTGGAGTAAGCTTATTCCTGGTGCTTGATTGGCAGTAAGTATGCCTCCCCCCAGTTGCAGATGGCCTTGTAAGCTGCCTTTACTGTTGGTCTGGGTGAGCAGGATAAACTGAACACCCAGTTCCCCACCCATGGTGATTTATAGACTGGCTACTGTGTGCAGCCCTCAAGCCTGGAGAACCACACCAGCTCGACTTGGTGGTGGTGGTGTGGAAATCTTAGGGCATGGCTACACTTGCAGATGTAGAGCGCTTTGAGTTAAACCAGCCTTCGTAGCACACAATAGGGAAAGAGCTGTAATCTTTCCACACTGACAGCTGCAAGCTCACTGGCGTGGCCACATTAGCAGATCTTGCAACGGCCACAGAGAGCAGTGCATTGTGGTAGTTATCCCAGCATGCAAGTGGCTGCAATGTGCTTTTCAAATGCGGGGGGTGGGGTGGAGCGTGACAGGGAGTGTGGTGTGTGTGTATATTGGTGGGAGAGAGAGTGGGTTTTGGGGGGGCTGAGAGCATGTCAGCATGCTGTTTTGTAAGTTCTCCCTCTCCCTCCCGCCTCTCTCACACACACACACACACCATTCCACAGTAATGGCTTGCGTGCCAGCTGTCAGAAACGGAGCTTTGAAAGGGCATTTCCGCATTCCTACAGGAGTTCAAAAAAATGACAAGATTTAAGGGGATTATGGGATGTTTCTGAAGGCCGATCAGAGCGCTGTAATGCAACACCTCATTCACACTGACACCTGTGCGTTGTAGCTAAGGCGCAGCAACCGTTATTCCTCTCGATGAGGTGGAGTACCAGAAGCGCTCTAGCTGTGGAGTCAGAGCGCTCTACGTGCCTTGCCAGTGTGGACGGGGAGTGAGCTAGTGCGCATGGGGCTTCTTTATTGCATGCTAACTCACAAGAGTAGCCAAGCCCTTAGATTCTCCCAAGTATGGTTTTCCTAGGCTTCAGTCATAATACAGATGCCCTGTGACTATACATTTAAAAGTTGATTCTCCCCCGCCCCACATCCCAACCACGCATCCATACAGTAAATGTGGCTTCTGTTGATCCAGCTGTTGGAGGAAATGGCCATCATATTATTTTCCCCAGCTGACAAGTTACACTGCAGAAGTTACTGTTGCCTTCATAAGGTTTAGAAATTCTGCTTTCCATGCTGCCTGGCCACCATGTCTCAACCCTGAACTAATGCCCAATTCCCCCCAAGAGGCCATTCTTCATGGCTCTTAGTCTGCCAGTCTGAGGTTGTGCACAAAGACTTTTTGGATGGACACCTATCCACTGGAATTAGATTGAGAGCTCCAATTTATTTATCCTACATAAATGAAAAGCTGTCTGATTGTGATTACTTTCAATCAGAACCAACCTCATTCTGTATAAACCTGTAGTCTACAGGAGCCATATAAGGCACAATATCCCATTACTAACTTCTTGAGCCAACCAATCCCACACAGGTGAAGGGATTCTAAAGCCTGCAGAAAAAATTGCAGGACAAAAATGTGCCCTTATTTGGGCTGATACAGTTGTACAAATGAATACTTGTTCTGGGTCAAGAACAAAAAAATCTCATATGCAATGAATCCTAAGTAATACAAACCCAGCATTCCTCCTATGCACCATTCCTTGAATATAGTTACCATTAATGATACTGCTGCTCATGTGCTATAGTTACAGGTGAGTCATTTGGGTGGTTGTGCTCCTTGTTTTATAGGGTTTGCATTTGGATGTAAAGTTACTGTATATGCCTGCCTATTTCCTTGCATCTTATTCTAGCCTCTCTCCTATCTTTTTCTACAACACAGACTTAAGTTTTACATATTTAGCTCATAAGAAAGCTTGGACATTTAACATTAAAGTGTTACTAAAGCTAATGGTAGTGTTTTAAATCCACTTTGCATTCACTTTGTAGTGGTGTAGATGACAGCACAAGGTGCAAGGCAATGGAGAAACCGGCATCATGCTTCTTATAGACAAGGATTCTTGTACTCTATGGTAAACTCACATTAATTCTGTAGCAAAGACTCCTTTTATTGCTGTATCATATTGCAACAGACTGGGAACTGTGGCAGCTTTATTTAAAATAAAAAAAGAGGTGCTGTAAAGTTAAATAAGAAAATGAATAATAAAATCAGTACAATAGACCTTGTGGTGCTCATTTTGATATTAAATCCAATGGAGTTTTTGCTGTTTGCACCATTTGTTTTAAATATGCTACAGATTTTTGTGCAGACAATGCATAATTACATCTTAAAAGTTGCTAGAATAGAAGATGAAAGTTTTGGCACATGAGAAAGTGTCCACTTGGCACCTAGGAAGCTGTTAAGGAGGTCTTGAATTGTAGAATAATCACACTAGCTGGATTTTTGTGCTAAAATGATCAGCAATGTCAACATTAACTGTTTCACTTAAATTGTCATCTTTAAATTTCAGTATTAACTCATTAAGATGAATGAAGTGGTTCAGACCTCTGTTTAAGCTATTTCAGGCTGTCTACAAACTCAGGAAGACAACATTATGTTGATTTACATTTGGTAGGCTTTGTTTTTTGTTGCATACTCTGAGCCCTGTCCATAGATAATGGCCATGGCGGATTTAAATATGAGTTCATACTGGAGTAGAACTGTAAGACCGTTAAACACATTTCATCTGTTTGCTCAGTTTAACTGGTAGCAGTCTTGTTACTACTTAAGTTTCTCTCTTTGCTCCTGCCTCAACCCTGTTCCCTCCCTGCATTCCATTGTGACACATCACATGCAACTTATTCACTTGGCCAAGATTTACAAAAGTGCCTAGTAATTTTTGGGTGCCTCAATTTTGGTGTTCCCAACATGAGGCAGTTTGAAGGGGCCTGATTTTCAGGAAGTGCTGAGCATCCATTCTCTGAAAATCAAGCCCTTTTAAGGTGTGTCAAATCGGGCACCCAAAATCACTGTGACTTTTGAAAATCCTGACCTGAAGGTGAGTTTATCGTATGGCCATTTCCATTTTAATGTATTTTTAAATAGAAGTGTACATCCACCCTTATGGGGTTGTTCTCCTTGATAAGAATCTCTTCTAAGCAGTTTGTGAGAAAGATGCGATAGTTGCTTTGCTCAGAAAGGATTAATTAGGAAATTATATACGAGGCACCTCCCCTTTTTTGGATTTCTAGAAGTTACAGTGGTTCACTTCCCTTTACCAGAGGATTGTTTACATAGAGTAACAGTACACAGTACGCCAAATGGTTCTTATGTCCTATTTACCTGTACCTTGGGTATCCTGATACATTAAAAACCAAAGGTCACATCTCCAGCATCCTAGAAATGCATATATGATGCTATAACCCTATATCCTCAGTTGTGTTCTAGTAAGGACTGAGTAAAAACTGAGCAAGGATTTCAGGATTTGGCCAATTTTGCTTCTGAAATCCTTGCTTTCAGGTCTTGGCTGTGATTAATGTTTGTTAATTATGGGAATGGACTCATTAATTAGACATTTTGTTTTTCATCAGATTGAGGGCACAGTTTGAGACTTCTTTTACAAGGCAAGATAATGTGTAAAGCATTCAGAAGCAGAGATTAGCTAAGGCGAGACTTAAATTTGGGAAATGGCTTCTCTTTGGGGGGAGGGGGGGGGAGATCTTTATGGATAAATCCTAGTCTCACTGTACATGTTTCATTTCCCCCTTCCCTCCAGTATTGATACTCGAAAAGGTGGAAAATGGAGACCTGAGCAACAAGATATTGAAGATCACGGATTTCGGCTTGGCCAGAGAATGGCATAAAACCACCAAAATGAGTGCAGCTGGAACATATGCCTGGATGGCTCCTGAGGTCATCCGCTCCTCCATGTTCTCCAAAGGCAGCGATGTGTGGAGGTATTGATTTGGCACTGAGTACTTGGATACTAAACATTTAAGTTCTGGGGACTGCCAGACAACCTACTGTATGCTTAATACAGTACCAATCGTGGTTAATCGAATCCCCAAACTCCTGTTTTACTAAAGCTCTGTGTCCCCTAGCTTTCCATCCTGCTGTATCATCACCCTCCTTTGGGAGTTAGGAATCCAGAACACGGGCTGTTGCTTTATGGGTTCGGACGTGTGCTTGTCCCGTCTCCATTACCCTCACTCCTCTGCAGTACATAAAACAAAATCTGTGCACTTACTTAACAATTGTCTTTTGAATAAGACACAAAATCAAGATCCTATCCACTTGTGATTATTAAAGAGTTAATTTTTGCAAGTGTAAGGGATTCAGCTGATGTTCTGGCAGTATTCCAGCTCTAGTATTACAGTCTGTCTATCTAAACTGCAGGGGGAGTTTTACCTGGACATGATATTCCTTAGTTTCATTCCTAAATCTTGCGCAGTGGCACAGAATTTCCCCAGGAGTAAAAAAAGCTCAGTGTAGCCAAGACCTTAATGAATGGGTATCGCATGTTGAGATCCTATAATATCTATGCACAGTATTATAATCCTCCTGTGAGCCTCTCTCCCAGTTTTCCTTGTTTCACATCAATCAACTACAAAGTCCTGTCTTCTGGCTACCAGCCTTCTCTCAGAGAACAGAATGAATCTCCCTTTGGAGCCATCTGTGGTGTTCTTTAGTTGGAGAGGTTCGCTGGTGAGAGAGCCACGATATTCTGCTTCTCCACAGGCCTGAAATATTTGTTGCTTCTGTGGTACTCTTAGTCCTGGCAACAAGATACTGGCACTTGTAGGATCACAGTTGAGGTGTGTTGAACAGAGCATGGTCCAGTTGGGCATTGGGCCCTGGCCACCTGGTGTCTGAGATACACGTATAGAGGAGCAAATGCCACCCAGGCAATATTATCATTTGAGAGCATTAGCCTCTTCATAAACAGACACAGTTAAAGACTCCTATTCCCACCTAAGCATGCTGTTCAAATCTTGACAGGATTGACTTTTTTTTTTTATCCTATTAGACATGTCTTTCCCCCACACCACTCTCCTGGCTAATCACTGCCAGATTGGAATTTGACTGATAAGCATCCATACAATTAATCTCTATAAGAACAACAAAATTAGCTGTCTCCCTTCCTGAGGTATGCAAACTTTTATCCCAACACCTTTCCTAAAAAGTCTCTTAATTTATTGGAAGAGCTCCTGTCTGAATGAGGGTCCTAGCCTTTTGACAGAGGTCTTATCTAGCTCATCTCCTTGATGCACAAATGCGCAGGTAGCTGTTGGAGAAGATGCTTATTATAGGCCACAGCAATGTTCTGAGGAGTGGTTTCTGCCACCAGTGCCCTAGTTAGGCTTGCTGGTAAACAATATTTTGCACTTAGCTAGCATGCATGCCTTACTATTATCACTTATTTTTTTATGTTGCAGTAACACCTAAGGGCCGCAGTCATAAACAGTGCTGTACAAACACATGACAAACAGTCCCTCCATCTGAGGCTCTCAATGTACTTTATAGACACGTAATTCTTACAACAGCCCTGTCAGGTAAAATAGGTATTTATTTCCACTTTGCAAAGGGTGAAAATGAAGCGCAGAGATTGCAATTTGTACATGGTCATACAGTAAGTAGATATCAGCTGGGTACTGTAACTACTTAATTGTGATTCCTGTCTGTTGTTTGCCACCCACCAAACACCACTGCTCATACCTTTTTATTTGTAGGTGTGGTTTCTGCTGGTATCTAGAATACCTCGCTCTTGTATAGCACCTTTCCTCCACGGATGTAGCTCACCTGGAAAGGGGCATGCCCAGCAAACTACTTCAGTATTCAAATGTTGTTTTATAGGACATTATCCCTATTTATTCCTCTGTGCATTTTCCTTTCTCCCAGATTCTGGAATGCTCAGCTGTTTTTTAGAAACATCCAAAAATGGGTGTTTGGGGAAGGGAGGAATCTCAAAGTAAACACTTCCCCAGAGAGCCATTTTATTAATGAGGAGAAATGCAAGTCCAGCAGGCCATATAGGGGTATAGCAATGGAAATTTCTAACGGCTGCGTGTACTTCACTTTGATACACTTACACTTTTTACAATACATTTTTTCTTTATCCGTGTCAGTGATATTACCATAATGCAGGAAGTGATGCCACAATATCACCTAGCCTCTTCAATTACACATGTACAAGATGCATGTCTGGCACTTCTCAGACCAGTTATCTGCCCAGAATTTTAAATTTTCACCTGTGGGAATAGAGTACTGGAATCATTTAGGCGGGTCTGACTAGCAGATGGAGATGATTCAGAGGCTGGGTATTGGATATAGAGGCTTATACTTACCTTTTAGAATGCTAATTTGAATCCAGCCAAGTCTGTTGTGACTGAAACAGACTATGCAGCAATCTAGGTGAAATGAGTCAGTGGTGGCAGTTCCTGTCCCAATGGATAGGTACTTATCACATGACCACTGTCCAGCCACTATCTCAAAATCACTAATTTATCCTCTTTGCTTGCAGTCTTAGGGCATGGCTACACTTGCAGATGTAGAGCACTTTTAGTTAAAACAGGCTTCCTAGCACGCAGTAGGGAAAGCGCTGTAATCTGTCCACACTGACAGCTGCAAGCTCATTGGCGTGGCCACATTTGCGGCACTTGCAGCGGCATTGGGAGTGGTGCATTATGCGCAGCTATCCCAGCATACAAGTGACTGCAATGTGCTTTTAAAATGGGGAGGGATGGGGTGGAGTGTGACTGTGTGTTGTGTGTATGTGGGGGGAGAGAGAGTGGGTTTTTGGGGGGCTGAGAGCATGTCAACATGCTGTCTTGTAAGTTCAGACAGCAGCAGATCTCCCCTTCCCCCACACCTCTCTCTCACACAGCATTCCACAGTAACGGCTTGCATGCCGGGTGTCAGAAATGGAGCTTTGAAAGGGCATTTCCGCATTCCTACTGAAGTTCAAAACAATGACAAGAGTGGCCACTTGACTTAAGGGGATTATGGGATGTTTCTGGAGTCCGATCAGAGCACAGTAACGCAACATCTGGTTCACACTGACACCCATGCATTGTAGCCAAGGCGCAGCAACGTTATTCCTCTCGCCGAGGTGGCGTACCAGGAGAGCGCTAGCTGCGGAGTCAGAGCGCTCTACGTGCCTTGCCAGTGTGGACGGGGAGTGAGCTAGTGCGCCCAGGGCTCCTTTATTGTGCTGTAACTCGCAAGTGTAGCCAAGCCCTTAGCAGAAAAGCCAAGAAGTCAGTAGTGAAGTTAAACTTCCCTTTCAGCTTCAGTGGTAGTCCCTCCAGGTCAGGGTTGAGTAGGGCGGGGTGGGGGAAGCTAGCGCTGCATGTTATACCTGTTCCGAGGACAAATAGGCTCCCATGCTCTCAGTCCAGTACTATTTGTCAGCACTAAATTATAATCAGGATTTTTTTTTAAATGAAGTGAGATTTCATTCTTGATAGAAAGTGTCTGTTTTCCCAGTGGGTTTTACATTGGGAAGGTGAAGGAACTGGGCTGGGGGTGTTCCATCCTTTGGATCCCCTGTCTGACTTTGCTATCGCTTGTTGGGAGGGGGGGAAATTCCTTTTTCATGTTAAGTGCAGACTCTTGGTGGAGGCAGAGAAGGAAAATAGGGCACTACTGACATTTGAAAATAAAAAACAGAAAGGAAATTAAGACCTTTTGAATAAGTTCAGAGACATCAGGGAAGGTGGCAATATCACATAGCCCCTCCGACTCCCTGAAAATCCATTGAGTAGGATTGAACCTGATGTTAAATGGCTTAAAGGATTACTGGATTACTAGGTGATGATTAATTATTCATATGAACGTTGGTTCATTTGAGTTTACAGTCAGTATTATGTGGTTCCTGTTGTAATTAAAGTCCAAACAACACTTCAGAATGCTGTAAAAAGATCTGGGCCTCCTCTCCTTCTCTATCTCCTTAATGGGGATAGAGAGTCTCTCCTGCTGCTTTTCCTTTCAGTGTGTTAACCTCTTCTACCCTCTGGTTTCTGTTTTATGACCACCAACCTTCTGCTTAAGAGGGGCTGAAAGACACTGTGTTCAATATCGCTTCTTAATTAGTTGGAAAAGTGTAGCCTTCTCTTACCATTTGGGGCTGAGAACGTTGTCTCCAGAGAATTCTGAGCACCCTACAGAAGAGATGGTGACCGGATTGGGAGCAGGAATCAAAATCATGTCTCCTGCAAGCATTTAAATTCAGCATGGGATTGCTGGAATCCCATATTTGCCCATCCCCTCTGCTTTTTGAAATTTCCCTCAGAGGGAGTATCATGTTCATAACACTTGCCCAGCAGCACTGATAGGAGCAGCAGCTGTAGAGTGAGACTGTTGAGGGACCTGGTAAATTTCACTCTGGTGCTACTCCTGGATGAGGAATACCGATGTGCAGAGTAGCATGTGTGATCTGTTGCTGGAGCTGCTCCTTCAGGGAAACGAGAGACAGACTACTTGTTAGTATTAAGAGGCTCAACGGGACATTGTCAATCTCCTTAAACCTCTGCATCTGTCTCATAAAACTGAATGACATGACAGAGCAGTGTATGGTATATTGGGTTGGTATTGCCTTCTACTGTATTATGTCACATCAGTTGCTAAATAAAAAACAGGACATGATTCATATTCCAACTTCACATCACTTAAAAATTTCCCTTATGGCTTAAATCGGATTTGGTGCTTCCTTCCCTTCTTTTGTGTTGCTATCAGCGCTAAATGGCTTCCCTCTTTCATTCCAGAGATTTCAGTAGTAGATGAAATAATAGCTAGAATTTGAAAAGTGCTGTTGGATGCTTCTGAATGAATGCAAAATAAACAGTAAATTGTGAATGGTACATCAGTTCATGTACAGTAGGACCTAGTTGTATCATATGCTCTCTAGTGTCAATAGTGGAGCACAAACCAATTCTGAGAGTCAGTATGTCCAGTACAGACACATCTACCTGGTTCAAGACACTTCAGGTTATTCCAAACGTGGTGCCTGCTTGCCTGGGGATATGGTCTGGGATGGTGTTTCACTGCCAAGCCTTTCCTTAACCACAGCATGGGGAAAAACCTCTAAAAGCTGAACTGCCATAAATAAAGTTGCTGGTTAGCTGATATGTCACCACTGCTGGCAGAAGTGCCTCTTATGGGAGTACTCTTTTTCTTGTGATAACATCATAGATGATGGTTAATGTTCCAACAGCTGTACTGGGTTTCGTAAGTCAGATTTTTCTGAGTGATGAGGTCCACTCACTACAGTGGTGCCTCCTGCTGACCATCATGGGGATTAGTTCTGCCAGGCAGTGCGCCCTCTCCAAGTGATGCCTCTCCCATCATCTTCTCTGCCTGCAAACCTGCCTCAGTCCAAGTCCTCTTCATGACTCGGCCAGAGGCCTGTATTTCCCACTTCCAGGATGGGTACTACTGTTCAGAAGTCAAGCCATTTCCCCAGTGGTGAATGGGGGGACCTGGACCCATCCAATAATCTGGGTCCTGACGCAGGAACCCTGTAGATAGTAGCCTCCTGCTGTGTCTCCTTAACTTCCTTCAATAGTGCTTCAATTCACTGGGCCACTTCCCGGTGGCCCCAGCACCTTCTTTTCCCTTTTCGCAGGGCATTCAGCCAGCAAGTCCCAACAGCCAGCCAGAAGAAGCTCCTTGTTCCCCTGGTCCCTGCCAGCAACTGTTCTGCCCAAGGTGCTACCTTTGCTGCAGCCTGCTGGGAGCACAGTTCTCACTCCTTAGGCTCCCTGCAGCAACTCGCCCTTTTGATACTAGCTCTCTGGGCCCTGATTGGCTGCTCCATGCAGCTTCCCTAGCCTGCTAGGAGGACTCACCTCCCCTGCTCCTTTCTGGGAGGGGGGTGTGGCAGGCCTCCATTAACCCCTTCCACTTGGGTGTGTGATGAACACTCCATTGCACCCCTACTTACCTGCCAAGTCTATTTTTCCCCTTTCCACTGCCATATTGCCCTTTCTGCTACTAGCCCTGCTTCCCCGCCCCCCCCCACCCGATACCTGTCTCAAGGTTCATTGCAGAGGGATTTAATAGGAAATCAGAAAATCATTTGTATTTAGCAACAACAAAAAAGGCAGGACACTATAGTGTTTTTAAAGTCCTCATCTTCTGTTTCTCTCACTTCTCTCATAATTTAAATGATCCAGATGTAGATTACCCAGTCTCTCACAAGACTTAATTTGAAGCAAATATTTTTCTCCCCTTTTCTGAAAAACACCTCACATTTCTGAGCTATCCACATTGCACTCTGAAATTTGTTAGGCTGACTACTAGGGACTATGCTAGGATTTTTGTCAGAAAGCAAACACTCCTTAGAAGGAATAAATCGTAATTTATTATGGGGGGCGGGAATCAAACCCTGGGTTTAGCTTAGCTCAGTGGTTTGAGCATTGGCCTGCTAAACCCAGGGTTGTGAGTTCAATCCTTGAGGGGGGCCATTTAGGGTTCTGGGGCAAAAATCTCTCTAGGGCTTTAAGCAGGGGGTTGGACTAGATGACCTCCTGAGTTCCCTTCCAACCCTGATATTCTATGTAATGGCTTTTTTAAAATTCCAGACTCAAGTCTAAGTCCTTAAGATGTCATTACTGGTTTCCAAGAACACAGTATTGTTGAAAACTGCTTGACTTTCTGCATTTCTTATTGACATTTTCAGAGTTAATGAAATCCTTAAACTAGGGTAGTACTAATAGGCATTCCTCCTTCCCATTTCTTGGGGCTCATTGTCATGAAAAAGAGAATAGGACTAATACTGAAAGTATGGCATGTCAATGTACATATTTATTTTTAGATTTATGTATACATGACATCTAGTTAGCCCTCTGCTCCCCATAAACACAATCAGCTCTCCACATTGCATTTTTGTAACAGCATAACTTTTAAAATGGAGTGGCATCTGGTTCTGAAGTTTTGTACCTGAGTATATACAGAAATTTGAATTTATATGAAATTTATGCAAAAATATAATTTGGCAGGCTTATTACCCCCCCCTCCCCCAATTAGGCTGTTGTGTGGATTGTCACACACAAATTACTTCTACAGGCTTCAGAGTAACAGCCGTGTTAGTCTGTATCCGCAAAAAGAAGAACAGGAGTACTTGTGGCACCTTGGAGACTAACAAATTTATTAGAGCATAAGCTTTCGTGGACTACAGCCCACTTCTTCGGATGCATATAGAATGGAACATATATTGAGGAGATATATATACACATACAGAGAGCATAAACAGGTGGGAGTTGTCTTACCAACTCTGAGAGGCCAATTAATTAAGAGAAAAAAAAAAACTTTTGAAGTGATAATCAAGCTAGCCAAGTACAGACAGTTTGATAAGAAGTGTGAGAATACTTACAAGGGGAGATAGATTCAATGTTTGTAATGGCTCAGCCATTCCCAGTCCTTATTCAAACCGGAGTTGATTGTGTCTAGTTTGCATATCAATTCTAGCTCTGCAGTCTCTCTTTGGAGTCTGTTTTTGAAGTTTTTCTGTTGTAATATAGCCACCCGCAGGTCTGTATGCATCCGATGAAGTGGGCTGTAGTCCACGAAAGCTTATGCTCTAATAAATTTGTTAGTCTCTAAGGTGCCACAAGTACTCCTGTTCTTCTTTCTACAGGCTTGTGAACCAGAATGATCAGAGAGACCACAAATCGCTCTGCCTTCAGAGCAAAAAGTAAAGCATAGCCACTTCTTGACTTAGCTTTTATATGCTTGTATTGATTTGGGATGGCTATCTTTTTGGGGGATGGAGAGGTACAGAAATCCATCAAAGTGTGATTTAGAATTGAAGGTATTTGAAAACTACAGTAATGAGCACAATACAAATATTTGGAAGACTAAATTCTGTCTAAAGAAAAAAATTCCAGTCTCTGTACAGATCCACATAGACTATTTTGCTACATGCTCTATTTTTAGAGAGTTTAGATGGTAGAATTAAGAAACCTTTGCACAATTTTTGTTAAGAGTATTTACTGCTCAAAATGAAAATGGTAAACTGTTCATTTAAAAAGAGTGAAACCCTAATTGTTGCTATATTGACTGTGCTTCTGTAACTTTGACAAATCAGGAGCCCTGTCACATCCTCAGGGAGAGGGAGTTTGCCAAAACAGGACAGCTAAATTCAGGAAGAGGGAGCTGCACAGATTAATACTGGCCAAACATCCCACAAAAGCAGGTGGTCTGTGTTCAGACGTACAAGTCCATTTAATTTTTTTGTTTTGTAAATGTCTTTATTGAGTATCCTTTATATGTGAGGCAGTCTTGATAAATAAGAGAGTCTTATGCCCTGTTTTTGCTTGAGGTTTATTAAAGTGTTTGTTATAGCCGAACACACACTTTCTGTCTCTCTCCCAATAGTTATGGTGTGCTGCTTTGGGAACTGCTAACTGGGGAGGTACCATTCCGAGGAATTGATGGTCTAGCAGTAGCATACGGAGTTGCCATGAATAAACTTGCCCTTCCGATCCCATCCACATGCCCAGAACCTTTTGCCAAACTCATGGAAGGTAAGAACCAATTGCAGTGGGAGAGATAATGTTTTATATATTTTTCTTGAGTGCTTTCCAGGAGTGCCTGTTTTTGTAGGTTTCAGTAGCTCAGACCACAGAATTAAATGGTTTTGCTCAGTGGACCATGTTATTACAGAAGCCATACTAAGCCTGCTATGACAGTTACTGTATCATAAGACCTCTAGGCTGCAGAAATAAAAGCCTTTGTGAAGCGGGGAAGGGGATGTTTTTGTCATCTTGCAGTCTTGATTGTGGGTGATGAGCTTACACCAAACCCCCAGATCCAAATACCACCACATTTGGAGTATTTGAAATCTGACTCTACTTCTGAATTTTGCAGCTTGAGCCTATTGATAGCTAATACTATTATCACTAATCAGAATGGTCTAGTGCAGAGGTCTTCAATCTGTGGGGTGCGCCCCCCAGAGGAGTGCAGAGTAACATTTGGGGGGCACAGCTGGGGCCCTCACCAACCCCCACAGGGGGTGGGGAGGGAGTGCCTCCCTGGCCCCGCACCTGGGGATCGGCCGCGGCTGCCAGCCCCATGCTCAAGGTTCCGGGGCTCTGCACCCAGCCGCAGCTGCAGGCCTCAGCCCCTGGCCGAGAATCTGCTCCCGACTCCAGCTGTGGCCCCAGCCTCTGTCCCCCCTCCCGGAGCCTCAGCCCCACTACCAGCTCAGGGGGAGGGAGCACAGATGGGGCAAGAGGGGCGCGAGGTAAAAAGTTTGGGGACCACTGGTCTAGTGGATTGAACTCTTGGCTGGGGATCAGAATTCTATTCCTGCTGTGCCATTGACTTGGTGGGCCACATTAACGTATTTTGTAATCAATGGAATAGTATCTGCTTGCAGTATTGACACAATAATTGAAATGAATGCTACTTGCAGTACACTGGTGGTGAAATGGGCCTGGTATGTGACTTTTGATGAGTCATTTATCTCACAAAGTAGGGTTGTGAAGCTTAATGTGTATATAGTACTCTCAAAATGTAAAGTTCTATATCGTACTAGTGCTAAACATCATCTGTATCCCCATCAATCTGGTAATGTCATACTCAAATTTTGTGGGGGATTTAATCATGACTTTGACATGCTGAAAAGCCCCAGGTGGTTGAAGGCTTGTTGTTTTTTTTGTTTTGTTTTTTTAAATCAGTTTCTAGAGGTGAGTTATAGTATGAATATAGTACCAAAGGAAGGAATAGTCTTTTGTAGGGTGCAATTCAGGTGATGGCCCAGATGGGTTCTCTGGCTATTTTAACTCTGCAAATGTCCCCTGAGCCATCCACTCCAATCCAATTCTTAATTTTTATCAAAATATGTATATAGAATTCTAAAAGAATGCTTAGAACTTCTATTTTGTGCCTTATAGCTGAGGCTCTCATAGCGCTTTACAGCCATTAAAGAATTAAACCTCACAACCCTCCTGTGAGTCTGGTAGTATTACCTCCACTTTACAGATGGGGAAAACGGAAGCATAGAGAGATGAAGTGACTTGTTAAGCATTACCCAATGAGTTAGTGGCAGGGCTGGAAATAAACCCAGCTTATCTGACTCCCCCTGCTAGTGGGATAGACTTGCCTTTGACTTAAGTAGGTGTCACTGGGAGGTTTGTCTGCTTCTGGAATACTTTTCTTTCTCTGTCCTGTGATACAGATTACAAACAGTTCAATTAAAAATCTAGAATTCTGCATAATGTTTTGCTAAAACAATGAGCTATAGGATTTCAAACAATAGAATTGCAGATACAGTACATATATCTGCATTAGTACAACTATGACCTTAAGTGACAGTCTGGTTACGAAATTGGGAGCAACTTGTCAGGTGGATGTGGTTACCAAGAAATTACTGTAAATGAACACTTGAAAGTATAGTAGCCACTAAGGATGGAAACAATGTAACTTGTTCACTGAGATTCCCCTGGTCAGATACACGGGACATGTTATGGGAACCCGATTGTATGCCAGTGAATTTAAGTACAGCATAAAGAATCCAGTGCAGCAAGCTCAGTCTAAAAGAGCTTATGACAACATTGAGCAGTCAGTTTCAGTGCATTTTATACTGACAGTGTTTCTTAAGAGAAGGGAGTCAGAGTTTCTTAAAATCAAACGTGGGTGTTGGTGGGGTGGAAAATATTGGAGGGTGTGAAATAAAGTTGTATGCCCTATATTTCAACCCAAAACCATAGAGCAACCACCACTTCCTCTTTTGAATGTTTAGCTTCATGATATCCAGGGAGAACGACTGGAAGGGAATAAGAAAACAATCACTTTCCTCCCCCTTTGTCAAAATTGTTTGTCAAAAACACCATTTCCCTTCCTGGTGAACTCTGATTCCCCTAATGCTGATTTTGCTTTTGAATTACTGCTCTGGTGGTCTTTACTGAGATGACAAACATGAACTTGCCCTCTTCAGAGAAAAGATTTGTAAGTTACAGCGTCCTCATTAGTGCAGATAATGGCAGCTCTATGCCTGGGAAAATAAAAGCCATGGACCACCTGCATAGTTATCAAGCTCACTCACTCATGCACTTGGTTGGCTGTAGCACTTTGTTTTACACTGGGTCATGTTTGCTTTGCCATGCTTAAAAACTGGGATAGAGGGGTAGGGATTATGCCCTTGACAATTTTTCTGTATCGCCCATCGTCACTAATTGGTCAGCAGCAGGGAGGCTACGAAGCAGTTTTGGATGTCCCTGGTTCTGCACATAGCTATAAGAAGCATCTTGTGAGCCATAAAAATGTTCATTCCTGTGTTGCTTTTGGGACCCAACCAGATGCCTAAAGAACAGCATCCTGATGCAGAAAATCTCAGTATCAAAATTCCCAAATGGAGAATTGCAATAATTAAAACAAAAAATGCAAAATCAGAATCCCAGCAGAGTCAAAAGGAATAAGAAATAGGAGTTCAGAATAATCCCTTGTGCAACTGTGTTAAATTAATAGAATTATTACAGGGATGAATTTGGCTCATGATGTCCTCTAATCTAAATGGCAATTTTAAAATGATAAAGCATCAGTAGAATATTAATGTTCTTAGAATGTGCTAAACTTCCTTTTTTTTTTCTCCTTCCAAAAAGCAAGCAATATTGCACTTTCTTGCACAATTTGCACAACTTCCCTTGGCCATGTGGGAAGCCTGTGCTTCAGCCCCTCCAGGTATTGGTTAGAAGGGATGGTTACATTTACACATTGGGAAGGCCCTCTGCATTACAACATGTGTATCTGCAACTGTGGGGTTGAGGTTGTTCTACTCTGCCACCTCTGGGACTATGGTCATGTGATGGGCCTTTCCTATCTGACTTCCTGTTAAAAGAACAGGAGTACTTGTGGCACCTTAGAGACTAACAAATTTATTAGAGCATAAGCTTTCGTGGACTACAGCCCACTTCCTCGGATGCATATAGAGTGGAATAAATATTGAGGAGATGTATATACACACATACAGAGAGCATAAACAGGTGGGAGTTTATGCTCTCTGTATGTGTGTATATATATCTCCTCAATATTTATTCCACTCTATATGCATCCGAGGAAGTGGGCTGTAGTCCACGAAAGCTTATGCTCTAATAAATGTGTTAGTCTTATGGTGCCACAAGTACTCCTGTTTTTTTTGCGGATACAGACTAACACGGCTGCTACTCTGAAACCTGACTTCCTGTTGGGGCTTGGCATGCAGGAGTTCTCTAGCATTAAAGGGAATAAGTGTATCGCTCAGGCAGGAATCTACGAAGACTGCACTAGAAGACAATATGAAGACTGCACTAGGAGACAAAATATAGAATGAAACACTGACATTTGCTGAGGAAGGGGGCCTACATTTGAGGTGAGGGGATTGAATGATTGGGATTTTCCTGGTCATGAGAGTTTCAGATCATCCACTTAACATGATGGTATTTTTAAAAGCAGGAGCTTGATAATTTAAGAGTTTGGGATTTTATTATATACTGTTCTCTAGTTAATATCTCTGGGCCACATTGCTATAGTACCTGAGCATCTTTTATATACTGTTGCCTGTTTGGAGCGGCTAAAAATTGTACATGTTGTGGTAAGATGATGCCTTAAATTCTGTATTTTGGGAGCTATATAATAGAATAATTTACTGCATTTTGAGTTCACTTTTTGAAATGTGGCAGCTCAAATCTGGTTTAGATTAAGTGGAAAAAGTTACTTGTTCTTTGCTCATCTAAAACAAACACATACCACACAACTGGGTGTCAATGACTGACTGTGTCTGCCTGGGACTAGAACAGCAAGGGATATTGCAGATCAGAATTGAAGATATATAGGATAGGATATACCTTCACTGCAAAGTTAGCTCAGGCACTTACTCAGTTGTTGCCCCTCACCTCCCTTTCATCCACACAATCAGCCCTCTTACCTGAGTTAAGTGGTTCTTTCTACCTCAACTAGCTGGCGTAGTTGGGAGTATGGGTTAGAGCCCAGCTTTGCTTTCACTTAGACTGATAACCTGCCCACTTTGCAGTGAGGTTGCAGGCTAAATCACAAGAGTGCTGATAGTCCTTCAAGCCTTCTCACAATTCCTTCTGTGTGCAGGAGGACAGATGAGTTCTTCTACAATTCACTGGAAAAGAATCCATAGAGTGGCTCTGCTAACTGCAGCACAAACAGCTATGAGACATGCTCACAGAAGTCCTAGCAGCTCACATGGGGGAGCACAGCACCAATGAGGACACAGTAACTTGGGTATGGCTTTGTATTGTGGCTGCTCACACCCACTCTAGGCTAACTTAAGTACTATTCACCCAAATTAACTCTCCAGTGAAGTGCAGAAGAAGCTTATACTAACCCTTGCTTCTCTATGCTGAGCTATGCTCTCACAGCAAAATCAGTCTCTGCTCCATAACCAATTAGAGTTTAAAGCAAAGTATTTGGGTGAAATATTTATGCTGTGTGGTTTTTAACAAGATTGGTAGTGTAGTTATCTATAAATTGAGTCAGTCGCTAACAATATTTTATTTATTTAACATCTATATTTCAGTAGCATTTAGAAGCCACCAAATCAGGATATATTTAAAATGACAGTCCCTGCCCCAAAGAGCTTAGTCTACAGGAGAAGACATGAGGATGAGGTTGGGGGATGGGAGAGGCAGGGTAACAAAAATGCGGTAGTGCATGATTCTTAGCCAGTCAGAAGGAGTAAACACAACTTGCCACCTGCTTAGTCTCTAACCTACTTATTCTGATGTTTAACAACTTGCTTGCCTTTGTCCTGTTTTAGACTGTTGGAATTCTGATCCACACTCACGACCATCTTTCGCCAATATACTAGACCAACTCACTACCATAGAGGAGTCTGGCTTCTTTGAAATGCCCAAAGATTCCTTCCACTCCTTGCAGGAAGACTGGAAGCATGAGATCCAGGAGATGTTTGATCAGCTTAGAGCCAAAGAAAAGGTAAAAAGGGAAAAACATTCCACTCTCATGTTATCTTGGACTGTGATCTTGTCTAGTTTCACAGCCTAAACAGGTATCATCTTTGTATGTTAGTTTCTTTTACTGGCATTTTTAATATGTACATAAAGGGGTTGGAATGGGAACAAATTAGGTTGTAGTACTCTTCCATGCTGTGTCCACACCTAAACTCTGCCCGCTTGTGACATCAAAATGAGAGTCCAATCACTCATATTGAAGATTTTTCCATAATATGATAGTTCCTCTCCATTTTTCCATGTGTTACCTGGCAGTGAAATTGTTAACAATCGTGACAAATACATTATCATTAGGCTTACATGTCAACACCCAAATAATATGGAAGAGGCAGTTCACATTCTCAGAGCTGTTTTTTTGGGCTGCCTGCAAATTCAAGCAAACATCAGTATTGGTTATATAATGGTCATCTTTTCAAGGTTTTGGTCACAACCACAAGGGCTAGAGACTATAATTTTTTTTTAAAATTATATTTCAGATACTGGATCACAAGGTACATCTGCCAACCCAATTTGACTCTTTGTAGGGAATTACCTCAGCTCATCATGTACTCGGGAAGCTTTTAAAAATGTCAGTATGCCTGTATTTTTAGGGGTCTCTTGATATAATCATGCTAGTAATGGTATTGACCTCTTTCTTTCACAAATCATATGAGTTTCCCACTTGACTGATTTAGTTGATATGGCACTAAATTTTGCAGTGCTGTTCTAGGTGTCAAATACACATGTACACTTAAAATGTACTGGATTTGGTCTGCACCATATTGCCTGCAGTGTCAGTAACCAGGTTGTGACACATGGAGCCTCTAATCTCTGACCTCCCCAGGCTCTAGACTGTAGGGATTGCCAATAGGCAAGAGCAACAGTAAAGACAAAATGGAAATAGCCTCAGAGGATGGATCAGCGAGAAGAGAAGTTCAAGTAGACAGAGCTGTTGTACCCTGATTTGCCCCCTCCCCATAGCAGGAGTTCTCCAAGTGTCTGGAACTGATGCAGGGCAAGAGGAAAAAGAAACACAGCTGGTGGCTGGCTTGCTAAAAAGCTATCTGCCTTTCCTATACTTTTCTTTATGGTCTCTGCTGCAAATAGTCACTGGAGCCACTGAAGCATCTGTCACCCAGCTACTCCCTACCCTGTTTTCTCTGTTTTCCTGGAAGACACCAGCAGGTCCCTTTGCCTTCCCTTTTCCTCCTTCCCCTTCCCCTAGTGGCATTGAGCTGTCTAGTAAGTGTAAGAGAAACACTGGGTGATTGAGTGTGGCAGCAGACTAAGTGGAGACAACATTGGAGGATAGTAAGGACAAGGGGATGGGCAATGTCCGCCACCAAAAATAAAGGCTGCTCAGTGAATGGGGGTGGAGTTCTCGTGTACTGTCAGAAAAGTGAACGTAAACTGCAGCAGCTCCTTTACTGCCCTTGTAAAACATCTGCTTACTATGGTCAGTATAAGAAGAGGGGAGGAAGTCCCCATCAGTGTATTACAATGGAATGACTTAATAGGTCCACCGGTTGGGCTGGTGGATATATGCCTAACCAAGGTTAAGGGAACAATGAGCTTATCTATAATGAAATTGTCACTTAAAGGTCAATTTGCTTTAGGCTCAAATGTTAAATTAGGGGTTGAGGGAGAAAGGGCTCTTTAAAAAACACAAAACATTTAAAACAAGCCAAAAAAAAAAAAAAAAAAAACCCTTAATGTGAATAGGAATGTGTTCAGAACTTTTTTTTTAAATTACATGAACTTTTTTTTGCATATAAACACTTCCCTCTGGTGGTGGTGTCCTTTGGTACATGTGGTACAACAGCATTATGTTAGTGCTTTAGAGGCAGAAAATGAAACAGTAAACAAAACCATCAGTTATGAAAATTAAATTATTTAAATGTTTAGTTTTTCTTAAATTGTTTGTACAGTGCATAGCACTGTGGGGGCCCCAATCCTGATTGCAGTTCCTGGTGCTACTATTATAGAAGTAAAAATATGAATCATCTATAGCATTCAGAAAAGGACATTTTGAAGAATACTTACTTAAAAAACAAACACTAGTTGTCAAAATAAAGCTTATTATCAAGCTTGTGGGATGGTATTACAGATAACAATGAGGTTACAAAAAAAAAGAAAAGGAAAAAGAGAGAGAGAGAGAGAATTAGTTTAAAAATCCATACAATTTAACAGGATACTTCCAAACCAAAAGGAATTAAACTTGAACTCTTCAACTTTTACCTTTGCAGTGAAATTGACCAACTGGAGATAATTATTCTGTGATTTTTCTGAAACCTTTTGTCCTTGTGGTGAGAAGGAAGGAATTTGATGGGGAGAGCAAAGGATTTGGAGATCTCGGGAACAATTAATTCCAGTTGATCCGTTTCATCAACAAAGGGCAAGGTGAAAAGTTAACTTTAAAGTCCTCCATATTCACAGGGATGCTGCACCCTAGCATGAGTTGATAGGAATGACCGCTATATAATGAACATTTAAAAGGAAACAAATAAACCTCACTTCATCTCTCTTGATAACGTTATTGTGTAGATTTGTGTTAGAGCTCATAGACTCAGTCTTTAAGACCAGAAGAGACCATCCTGATCATCTAGTCTGATGTCCTGCACGTCATAGGCCGCAGAACCTCACTCACCCACTCCTGCAATAAACCCATAATCTCAGATAAGTTACTAAAGTCCTCAAATAATGATTTAAAGACTTCAAGTTACAGAGAATTCACCATTTACTCTAATTCAAATAGAGAGTGACCCAAACCCCATGCTTCAGAGAATGGCAGAGACCATAGGGATTTTTTTGCCTACCTGACCTGGGGGAAAATTCCTTCCCAACCTCAAATACGGCAGTCAGTTAGACCCTGAATGCATCAGCGAGACCCATCAACCAGATATCTGGGAAATAATTTACTGTAGTAATTCAGAGCTCTCCCTATCTATTGCCTCATCTCTGGCCATTGGAGATATTTTTTTTTTTTTAAAAGGAGATATCCTATCTCCTAGAACTGGAAGGGACCTTGAAAGGTCATTGAGTCCAGCCCCCTGCCTTCACTAGCAGGACCAAGTACTGATTTTGCCCCAGATCCCAAAGTGGCCCCCTCAAGGATTGAACTCACAATCCTGGGTTTAGTAGGCCAATGCTCAAACCACTGAGCTATCCCTCCCTTTACTTCTAGTAGTTGCAGATAGGCCACATGCCATCATAGACAATCTCATCCTACCATCCCCTCCACAAACTTACCAACCTCAGTCTTGAAACCAGTTGGGTTTTTTGTCCCTGCTGGTCCCCTTGAAAGACTGTTCCAGATCTTCACTCCACTGATTATTAGAAACCGTCATCTGATTTCACGCCTGAACTTGTTGATTGCCAGTTTATATCCATTTGTTCTGGTGCTAACATTGTCCCTTAACTTCAATAACTCCTCTCTCTCTTGTGTTTATCTCTCTAATGTATCTATAGTGAGCAACCATATCTCCCCTCAGCCTTTGTTTTGTTAGGCTAAACAAACCAAGCTCCTTGAGTCTCCTCTCATAAGATAGGTTTTTCCATTCCTCTGATCATCCTAGTAGCCCTTCTCTGCACCAGTTCCAGTTTGAATTCATCTGTCTCAACCATGAGAGACTTAGAACTGTGCACACAGTATTCCAGATGATGTCTCACCAGTGTTTTGTATAATGATACTAACACTTCCCTGTCCCTATTGGCAATACCTTGCCTGATGCATCCTAGGGTTGCATTAGCCTTTTTCACAGCCACATCACATTGGTGACTGATAGTCATCTTGTGATGGACCAGTAGACCCAGGTCTTTCTCTTCCTCTGTCACTTCCAACTGATACATTCCCTGCTTATAGTAAAATTTCTTGCAGTTAGTCCCTAAAGGCATGCCCTTGCACTCTGCGCTATTACATTTCATCCCATTTCTATTATTACAATTTTCAAGGTAATCTTGTAGGATATTCCGGTCCTCCTCCACAGTGGCAGATTAGCCACTGGGCCAACAGGCCACAGGCCCCCGGCCAATTGGGGGACTCCGGGGAAAAATGTGCCCCGACCCTGCTCCCCGGCATGTTTTGGCTCATGGGGAGTGGACAGAAGAGGACGGAGTGGCTTTGCCCTGCGCTCTGGGTCTTGCCTCAGCAGCTGAATGCCACCTCCTGGGTCCTAGTGCCAGCCTGTTTCCTCTACAACCATGAGTGCCTGTTGGGAGGAGGGAGGTGTGGAGAGGAAAGGATGGGGAAGAGAAGGGGATACAGGAATGGGTGGGGGGAAGCAGGAGCCCAGCATGTGGAATTCCCTGGGCACCAGCAACACCAGTGCAGGGACATCACTGCAGGCGTGGTTGCCAGCAGCAGCTGGGGCTCCCGTGTTACGCCATCCTGTCCCCACCCAGCACCGGCAGCCCAGGTAGCACTATAGGTGGAGAGCGAGAGCCAGTGAACCAAGGGGACTGGCTTCAGCATGCACGTGTGCATGTGCATGGGCGTGCTTTGCCCCCCCCCAAATATAGCAGTCAAACTACGCCTATGGCCCTGGGATTGGAGGAGCTCTAGCTCCCTGCTTCGGACTCAGGGCCACGGGAGCTCTCACTCCCCGCTGTGGCCCGGGGCCACGGCGCGGGGAGGGGCACAGAGCTTCTCTGGTCTTGGGGCTGCAGTGCACGGTGGGGGCAGATAGGAGCAAGGCTGCAGAGCTGCCGGGGCGGAGGGCAGAATGTGGCTGACCGTGTGTGAAACGGGGCGGAGCGGTGGGGGAAGAGACAGAATGGGGTGGTGCTGTGGGTTGTACTGCAAGCGGAAGGAGGGGTGGAGAGGGGGCCCCCCACTTGCTCTGGCCCAGGGCCCCACGAAACCTTAACCCGCCTCTGTTCCTCCATATTGACAATACCTCCCAACTTTGTGTTATCTGCAAACTTTATTAGCACACTCACGCTTTTGTGCCAAGGTCATGAATGAAAATGTTCAATAAGATTGCTCCCACGCCGGACCCAGGAAGAACTCCACTTATATCCTCCCTCCAGCCTGACAGTTCACCTTTCAGTATGACCCAATATAGTCTCCCCTTTAACCAGTTCCTCATCCACCTTTCAGTTCTCGTATTAATCCCCATATTCTCAAATTGAACTAATAATTTCCCATGTGGAACTGTATCAAATGCCTTACTGAAATTCCAGGTAGATTAGATCTACTGCATTTCTTTCATCTAGAAAATTGGTGATCTTCTCAAAGAAAGAGATCATGTTGGTCTGTCACAATGTTATATTTTATCCCAGTTACCATTTACCTCTGTCCTTAACTACTTTGTTTTTAAAAATTTGTTCCAATACCTTGCATACAATTGAGGTCAAACTAATGGGCCAGTGGTTTCCTTTCTTAAAAATAGGTGCTATATTAGCAATATTCCAGGCATAGTTTACATCCCCCGAGTTTAAGGATTCATTAAAAATCCTTTGCTATAGGACTGGCAATTTCATGTGCCAGTTCCGTTAATATACATTAGAGGGATAAACACAAGAGAGAGGAGTTATTGAAGTTAAGGGACAATGTTAGCACCAGAACAAATTGATATAAACTGAATTCTCTCTTTCCTCCCTGCAGGAGCTGCGCACGTGGGAGGAGGAGCTGACCCGTGCTGCACTCCAGCAGAAGAACCATGAGGAGCTGCTGCGGCGGCGGGAGCAGGAGTTGGCGGAGCGTGAAATTGACATCCTAGAAAGGGAGCTCAACATCATCATCCACCAGTTGTGCCAGGAGAAGCCTCGGGTGAAGAAGCGCATAGGCAAGTTCAAGAAGAACCGTCTTAAGTTGAAAGATGGCAATCGCATCAGCCTCCCTTCAGGTCAGTGATGCTGTAGTGCCGGGTTGTAGAGGGGTCCTCTTGTGCCAAAGAAGTTTCTGTTAAATGTAGCTCCTTTGTGCCTGCAATCATAGAATGGCCCATTGGATGGTCACAAGATGTGCCTTAAGAAATCCCAACCTCTTTGGCATCAAGAAATTAAAGGTCAGTGGTTATAGGGAAAAACATAGGAAATGGTAACAGAGCTCTATGCACTATGACTAACATTGTCCAAAGGGCAAGGATGTGGTTAAAGAGGATTGTTGAATGTTTGAGTGTTTATAGCACACATCACTAGTCTGCAGCTGGTATCGGGAAGTTCACTTTAAAGCAAAATATTAATTTTAACTACCAATGCAACATTTAGTTCTACAATACCCCAAATGCCCACTTTCATTGAAGGCAGTACCTGAAAATGGTGGAAGTGTCTACTCTGGGGTCGTCTTATTGTTAAATAAAGCTGATATGGGTATATTTGATATCAGAACAGCAACCATAGCCCATTGTACTGCTGGTGTGGGAAATGACCTTGGGACTCTGCGAGTCATGTTGAGTAGCTAAGGGAAGATTATGAGGACTACAGCACTCAACTTCTCAACACTACTATTTAGCACATAAATACAGAATTAAACTGCTGCTTTATTCCCTCAAGAGTGGACGGAAAATGTCACTTGGTTGATCAACAGTTGGGGAAGTGGGTGGGAGAATGAGGATGGCTGTCAATTGAGTTGTGAGTCCATTGTGATAAGAGTGAGAACTGAATGTGCAAGTTGCTTGAGGAGTTCCAAACTGGCGAGAAATAGAAAGCTGCATGTGTTTGATTATATAATTCACCCAGAGTCGGCAGCCTTGTTCTAGATGGTTCTTAACACGTACTGCACTGTTAACGCTGTCTCCGAAGGGAGACTGAGAGTTGGGGAGAGTGGTGGTGGTAGATTATATTTTTAATAATAACCATCTTTAATAAGATGGTAAACATTTGTTTCATGAATTTTTGCTTGCCCCATAAGTCTCTTTGGGAAATGAGATGAAAAGGATTTTACCTGAAAAATTATGCAGGTACATATGGGTAGGAATGTCAGTCCCCCACTAGACACATTTGTATTCGTCCTTTGCAGTTGTATATCCAGATGCAAAGCACTAATCTTCAGGCTGCGTTAGGAGTGTGCAAATTGGGGGTTTATGTGCTTGCAAAGATGCACTGAAACACTGGTGCCATTCTGCAAAGGTGCCAGAAAGGATTAATAATCTTTTTTGTTGTGGTTCATGAATGAGTATTTTAATTGTGATTTTTTTTTTTTTTTTTTTTTTAAACAGATTTCCAGCACAAATTCACTGTACAAGCATCTCCAACCATGGACAAAAGGAAAAGCTTGATCAGTAGTTGTTCCAGTCCTCCTGCAAGTCCTACCATCATTCCCAGACTCAGGGCCATACAGTGTAAGGAGCTTGCTATAACATTGAACTTGGGAAGAATATAATATGTCTAGCAGGCGCTGCAGTGGGGTGTTGTGAGCCTTGTTTAGGAAAGGATTATAAACGTTCCTGAATGAAGCCTGAACTGTGGAGAGTGAAGGTGGGGAATGTTCCTTCTCCCAGAAATTGAACTTCACTTGTTTGTGTTTCTGGGCACTTGCTGATTGATTGCATTGGAAGTATATTTCTCGGGGATACAGCCTGCTTGCTGTAACTGAATGTATGGAATATGTTTGCAAGTTCAGAAGGTATTTTTGAGGTGGATCAGCTGGATAGGCTGAAAGAGAAGTGTGTGGCAAAGGAATGGAAATTGGTAAAAACATTTCAAGAAAAATGAAAGCAATTGGTGTGGGAATGTGGCCCTGTCATAACAAGCAGCCAGGAAGTGGAGACCTTACAGGGGCAAATCTATCTGTGTCATGTGGGTGTTGTGCGGCTAAATCGTTTGATGTTGGTGAGCACTTCACACTCTACAGGTGGTTGGTTAAATAGTGTTAATACATTTCCTTCAGGGTCTTTAGCATTGTGCCTTGCTTCTCTTTTCTCCAGTGCTGAAGAGTGCTACATTGCCACTCAAGAGGTGCAGGCAGCATTTTGTGTTTTTTCCTGCCCCACGTGCCCATCCTTTCTCCTCCCCCCCCCTTTATTGGTTTCCATAGTGACACCTGGCGAAAACAGCAAAGCATGGGGATGCAACTCAGTCTTACAGAAGGAGGAAGGAGAAGAGGAAGAGAAGAGAAGCCAGAAGAAGAAAGGGCGTACCTGGGGACCAAGTTCTCTTTGTCATAAGGAGCTAGCTGCAGGAGAAGATGGGTAAGAACAAACAGGACTGGGTCCAGGGGGAAGTGTGAATGGCCAAAGTTTTCTGAACTTTAAAGCTGCTTATAAGCACTTGGTTCTCAGAAGGGCTGCCTGGTAAAACTCCATCTCTGTCCTGCAGATCTGCCACAATTTTCAGCTGAAATAATTATTTATCCATTGTCTCAGACATTAGAGATAGAAGAAACAGGTAAAGTCACATCTAATCCATCCTCAGAGGTCCAGTGCAGCGCTGTTCTTTTCAATGTGCTTTCCAGTACTTTGTCCAGGGTAGTTTTAGTCTTTTCCTGATATTCAGTCTAAATTTTCTGTAGCTCGATATCCTCCAGCTTCTAATTATACCCCCTTTGGACTACCCTGAAATATTCTTCTCCATCCTTCATATTTACACCCTTTGAATACATATTTTCCTTCTCTTGTGTAGTAGTTAGTATTAAGCTGGGACTAGAGGAGCCAGATAGATATTTTTTCAGCCTTCTTAAAAGGTATATATATGCTTGTAGAGATGTTGTGCCAAGTCTGCTCCTGTTGATTTCTATTCTGTGGTTCCAGTCTTGCGTGAAGACTGTATACCAGGAGTCAAACCTCAGCATTTTTGTGATGCTGCTTAAAAGATTAGTATTTATTTTTAATGATATGCTTAAAAAATCTGAGGTGACTTGATGCCTCATAGGTTTGAAGTTTGGATATAGAGACTTTCACCCCTAGGTTGCTAGTCTGGACGCAGCCCAGATTGGTAATGGGGGAAAAAATCTGATAGCTGGTCAGTAGCCTATCTGAAATGAGTCTGTTGTCTTAGTTTGCCAAATTCCTGGAAGACAAGTGTCCATATAACAAACCTGCCCACCAAAATTGGCATTGATTGCCCCCTGCAGAAAAGCCAAGGATTGAATGGTCCATGGAAATTAAATTACAATCTCCCTTAAACGGTGGTCTTTCTAGCCCAGGCTTTTGAGGCAAATTAGCAGGGCAGTGTGGAGAGAGCTTGCATGGCCACTGCTCAGGCTGTATCTGTTCTGTAGATAACTCTTGAGAATTAATGCCTTTATTTATCACACAGTCCCATGTCTTTCACCAGCATTACATTTAAAAGGTGGAGGAAAAAATGTTGATGGTAGAAAAATGCTTCTGCCTTGAAGTCCAGAAGCCTTTTGTTGGAACTCTGAGAGAGTTGGAACTCTGATTTAGTTGGTGTTGGTCCTGCTTTGAGCAGGGGATTGGTCTAGACGACCTCCTGAGGTCTCTTCCAACCCTGATATTCTATGATTCTAAAACCTCTTCTTCTCTTCCACTTCTTCCCCTGCAAAACAACAGTTGGAAAGGGTGAAGCATCTATTATGCACAGGGAGCTAGGAGGATGGGATTTGCCAGTTTGCTAAAAGTGGTTGAAATTAACTTAATCCTGTTCCCTGCAAAACTGAGATGCTACCTCTGTGACTGACTGTTCATCTCTTACAGAGGAACTCAATAAGGTTACAGCATTGTACAGAGCAGCATCTGGAACATGGTGACTGTTTTGCTGAATGGGCAATGAAGTGAATATATGATGAGCCCTTGCTGCTCTTTGAAATCATGCCAGACTGAGAGGCTCTTTAAAGCAAACAGAGCTGCAATAAGTCGCAGTCACTCTGAGGCACACTCCCCATTTTTATTTTCTTTTTGGTTAGTTAAAGGTAAATTTTAAGGCTCGCTCACTTAAGTGCCAGACACAGGTGAAAAATTCCCTTGCAAGCTTTTCCCACAGAGCTGTGGCAGTGCTCTTTAATCCTGGCTAGCAACATTCTTGTCATTTCAGTTGCCTACATAGCTCTCTGCCAAGGCATCTTGAATCCTTATCTCCTTTGTCCTTTGCCATATCTTTTCCAACAGGGATTTAAAAAAAAAAAAAAAAGTCACAGTAACAAAATGATAAATTGGAGAGGGTTCAGGGAAGAGCCACGAGAATGATTAAAGGATTAAAAGACCCGTATTATAGTGTTAGGCTCAAGGAGCTCAATCTCTTTAGTTTAATAAAGAGAAGGTTATGGGATGACGTGATTACCATTTAAGTACTTACATGGTGAACAAATGTTTGATAATGAGCTCTTCAATTTATCAGTGAAAGAGAGAACTTCAATGGCTGGAAGTTGAAGCTAGACTCCCCCTCTCCGCCCCCCCCAACACAAATACATTTACCGCCACCCAGCTCTTAAGGCAGAGCAGAGAGCATCAGCTGCTCACTGGTGCTCAGCTCTGAAGGCAGCGCCATGCCAGCAGCAGCAGAGAAGTAAGGGTGGCAATGTGAAAAGTGATATTTGTCAATATCACTTTTCACAGCAGACTTAGCGCCTCATTGCCACCCTTACTTCTGTGCTGCTGCTGCCACCCCTGGGCTGACAGCTGGAGCCCCGCCACCTCCAGGTGAGGGATTGGCTGCTGGGAAGAAGGAGAGCCCAGGTTGCCTCCCTGTGAGATTGAGGGAGGGGGAAGGAGAACCTGAGCCTGGGTGGTGAGGCTCTGGCTGTCCTTTTTATCCTCACCTTCCAGGTGTGCATGTTCCTTTTGCACGCGCCCCAGCTACCTGGGGCTGGTAGCCAGAGCTCTTGGGGGAGGGAAAAAAACAAAACCTGCACTCTAAATTCAGGTTTATATAAAGCCAGTCGCTGAAAAATGACAGTGATTATTTTTATCCTTTTTAAAGCTTGTCTGTGAACTGCAGAGATATGCATACCTGATAACAGGCTGATATGCCAAACTGGCAGGGACTGATTAAGGCTGAACATAACTTGGAACAGCGTCATGACATTTACATTGTGAGTTCGTGATATTTATTTTAGGGTGTCTGATGGAAACCCTTAGTCTTCTAATTCTGAGCCCCACTACAATAACGACTTAGATATTGGCATAGAAAGTACGCTTATTAAGTTTGCGGATGATACCAAACTGGGAGGGATTGCAACTGCTTTGGAGGACAGGGTCATAATTCAAAATGATCTGGACAAATTGGAGAAATGGTCTGAGTTAAACAGGATGAAGTTTAATAAAGACAAATGCAAAGTGCTCCACTTAAGAAGAAAAAATCAGTTTCACACATACAGAATGGGAAAAGACTGTCTAGGAAGGAGTACGGCAGAAAGGGATCTAGGGGTTATAGTGGACCACAAGCTAAATATGAGTCAACAGTGTGATGCTGTTGCAAAAAAAGCAAACATGATTCTGGGATGTATTAACAGGTATGTTGTGAGCAAGACATGAGAAGTCATTCTTCCGCTCTACTCTGGTCTGGTTAGACCTCAGCTGGAGTATTGTGTCCAGTTCTGGGCACCGCATTTCAAGAAAGATGTGGAGAAATTGGAAAGGGTCCAGAGAAGAGCAACAAGAATGATTAAAGGTCTTGAGAACATGACCTATGAAGGAAGGCTGAAAGAATTGGGTTTGTTTAGTTTGGAAAAGAGAAGACTGAGAGGGGACATGATAGCAGTTTTCAGGTATCTAAAAGGGTGTCATAAGGAGGAGGGAGAGAACTTGTTCACCTTAGCCTCTAAGGATAGAACAAGAAGCAATGGGCTTAAACTGCAGCAAGGGAGGTCTAGGTTGGACATTAGGAAAAAGTTCCTAACTGTCACGGTGGTTAAACACTGGAATAAATTGCCTAGGGAGGTTGTGGAATCTCCATCTCTGGAGATATTTAAGAGTAGGTTAGATAAATGTCTATCAGGGATGGTCTAGACTGTATTTGGTCCTGCCATGCGGGCAGGGGACTGGACTCGATGACCTCTCGAGGTCCCTTCCAGTCCTAGAATCTATGAATCAAGTCAGCTGATAGTGACCTGGCCTCAGCCTGCTGTTGTGACATGGGAGATTTTTGTTCTGTCTAGGGATAGACACTTTCAGGTTTTCACACCCGCAGTTGGGTTGTTAGTGTTTGTGTGATTTTAATGTTCTGTTGGACTGAAGGTGACATTTATGGATTTATGGTAGCTATAGGCCCTTGAGCTGTGATCCTTTTCAGATCTCACAAGCCAAGCAGGACATAACCTGATCAATACATAGATGAGGGACTTTCAAAGAAAATCCTTTTCCTGCAAAAAGTGGTGTTGGAAATTCAGTAGCAGACACATTTTCCTGCGTCAGGACTGTACCAATGCCCTAGCATGGTGTTTAAAGGACAGTGTACTGTTGGAGACTCTCGCTTTCAGATGAGACATTATTAAGGATCCCATTACACGTTTGGCAATTTACTGACCAAATGAGATCTAATCAACTCACAGGCTAAAGGCGCTTGTAGGAATTCCCAAGGAGAGGGATAATGGGTTTTCTAGTGGGAAGGGAGGCTGAGGAGGACAAATGTAGTTACTACTGTCTCATAACATAAATATATGAATACCCTATCAACTTTCCCACCCAAATAGGCTACTGAAAAAATCTAAACCTAGATTCCCTCGCCTCCCCCTCCCCCCCCGCAAAAGGTGCCAGGGTGGGGTGGGGGGTAAAGTAGGTAGTTTGGCTGCTAGTGCTGTCAACTAGTACTGTTCCAGAGGTGATGTGCTTTAGCAAGTGGAATATATATATTGAACTGCTTTCAAGCGCACCCTAGTAGCATGTATGTTGTGTAGCAGTCTCCTTGTCAGGCCTGCAGGGACTGTGGGTAGCAATGTTTGTGAAATGGTAAAAGAATGTAAGAATGAGGTGAAAATAATAATTAGTCAACTTCAGCAAAGTCTTAGAATTATTCTGATCACTCCTAGTCTTCATATTCAAAGTAAGGCTCACTTTCAGTGCCAATGAATCTTCGACCTCTGCTTTTTTATGAAGGAAGCTGTGTCTAGAAGGAGGCATAGAGAAGCAGAAGAAGTTGATGTGTCGTGCTGTGCCACAAAGGGCAGCCCAGAACAACCCTGTAATCTTCAGGGATATCAGGACGAAGGTGAAGGCTAGACTGACAATAGTTGTGCATTATTCACTGTTTTGCTGTTTACTGTCTGTATACATTGAGAACCTAGTACATACCCTTCCAACTCCATGGAGAAAGACTCCATACTAATTGTCTATGTACCTTATAAAAGACCTTGGCATTTACCTTTGGGGAGAGCATAGTGTTCCCTCTTCTTTTTGCTTGCATTCACCATCTATCCATTCCTTAATGTCTCCTTCTCTGTGTTTATTTATCCAGGTGTATATATAGATGGGATGCTTAAATATAACTAAAGCTACCAGGTTGTTTTATCACATAGTTACAGCACATCTTAGGATGAATAAATCATGACATAGAATTTTGTCCTTGTATAGGTCACCCCACCAGTCACACTCTTGTTGCTAAGTCACATGGATGCCTTCCATTGGGGCATAAGATCAACATTGCGCTGACTGGATTCAAACTCATGGAAGGATATTGCACACACTCAAGTGGGAGTGATTAATGTGGAAAAACGATAATATCTCAAGACCGAGGAGAACAGAATGCTTTTAATGTAATTTAAAACTATGCCCCTAAATTGGAAATATTTGTGGTTCTAAGGTAATACAACAGTCATCACCCAACTGATCATGTGCAAAATCAAGTGTAGACTTTGCAATCTTGGTCCAAAAAGATAGTCCTCTGTCCAGTGAACTACAGGAGCACTTTAATTAACTAGAGAGTAAAGGAAATCCATACTCCCACAATGAAATCTGTAATAATAATACTTTGAGATCCAGATCCTAGGTGAAAGGCACTAAAAAGTGCAGAGTGCCTCCAGAAATGAATTAAGCTTCATGAGAACCCCGGAAGGAGGTCAGTATCATTCCCATTTTATAGATTTGTGAAACAAGCACAGGAGAATTATGTGACTTCCCCAAGATCACACAAGTTAACAACACAGCTAGGAATATAACCCAGATCTGCATTCTCATTCTCTGACCATTAAACATGCTCTTTCCCAGCCCATTGAGTTAATTTGTACACATCCATAGTACAGTGAGATTGCTGACCTTGACTTACTGGCATGGTTAGATCTCCTCTCTCTCAGCTTCTGACTTTCTTAGCTGGGTCTTAGCTTTTCATCTAAGCTGTGACATGTATAACTTTAGAAGTTTGAAGGGAGTCATTTCAAATCTACAAGTCCAGATAGTACAAGACAATTAATGGGTGCTGATATCCTTGCTGATGTGCCAAAAAGTTGCACCACTGAAAGTTCCAACATTCTCAGTGGCTTGACAGTGGCCCTAGGAAGTAAACAATGTGATGGTAACAAGCTTGTGTGGATAGAAAATAAAGATCCATCTGGGTCACAAAAAGTTTGGCTGCAGATCCTAACTCCCCTAAAGTTTGAGTTTGGATTAGAGCTTTTAGTTCTGGCCCATATTTAGAAGAAAATGAATGATACAATTATACAGTATATGGGTGCATTGACTGTTGGGTCTATAATATAGTCATTCCAAGGTGCATTGGTGTTACATGTTTGACTGTTATCATTGTTAACTGGTTGCTCTAAAATTTTTTTTTTTTTTTTTTTTTTTTTTTTGAAAGGGTTAAATGTACAAGGCATGACCTTGGCACATCCCATTCCCTGCTGTGATTTCCAGCTTTCATTATTGCTTTGTTTTATGCAGAAATATTCTTGGAATTGATTAATTTTCTTTGCTCGATATATATTGTTGCACCTGCCTTAAGATGGAAGTTGCAACATTTTGGTAAAAGAACTGAGTTTTGCTTAGTTTCTGTATCTTCTATAATTGCCTCCGCATGTTCTGCTAAAATGATATTTTGTAAAGTCGTGCACCCCCACACATCATTGACTCTCAGCAGACATCCCTGTGCTTGCCACACTGTCAGTACAGTAGGAGAGATGCTTTTTCATTTTTTTTCTTTAGTGGTGGAAACATGTCATTGTTTCAAAATGTCTTACTTCAGGAGAGCATTAGCTCTGTCTATGTGGAGATGAATTGGCCCAGGCTTGCAGTCCTAAATAGAATAGTATTTGGAAATGTAGGGGAGAAGAATCATAAGAATGGCCATACTAGGTCAGACCAATGGTCCATCTAGCTTAGTAGCTTGTCTTCTGACAGTGATCAGTGCCAGATGCTTCAGAGCGAGTGAACAGAACCAATTCATCAAGTGATCCATCCCCAGTCTCAGGTTCTAGCAGTCAGAGGTTCAGGGATGCCTAGAGCATGGGGTTGCATCCCTGATTATCTTAGGTTCATCAATGGCTATTAGCTATCCTTCATTAACTTATTTAATTCTTTTTTTGAACTCCGTTATATTAGTCTTGTGTAATACATATTTTTTCCCTGTCTTTTTCTCCTCCAGCCTGAAGTCTCTGGTAGATGGATACAAACAATGGTCATCTAGTGCTCCAAACCTAGGGAAAGTCCAGAGAACTACACCTGCCTTGCCAGGATTCACTAGCCTAGCAGAGATGGGTAAGGGCAGACCACGTACTTTATTTCACGCACGTGCACGCATCCCTGCGTGAGCAATTCTATTCATCCAAGGCATCTTACTCCAATGTCTTCATTTTGGTGGTTCACTATTTCACCTTAATGTCCTCAAGGATTGCCCTCTCTCATCTCGTCTTTTGGATTTTCTGTGTGTGTTCACTCCCCTCCCATCTCTCCACACTCACTCTCTCTCACTCTGCAGCTCACCAGTTCTTACCCCAAACCTCTCAAAACCACTGTCCAGCTCTCTGTTCTCTGTGGTAGCTCTGCACTCCTTAGAAACTTTGTGATCTTTCTTGTTAATAATGCTGTTGGGAATGGATATTTGGGTGCTGCAATATAGGGATAGATCACTTACAGGAAGTACTGTGGGGGAGTGGTTCTTGTCTCCTTCCCTGCCTTTCTAAACATGTCCTTATGTGTAAATCTACTGCAGCTGGGAGGGCTGAGGAGCTCTTTTCAGAAATGCTACTCTTGGTCAGCACCTTGTCAGTGCTCCCAGCCTGCACCAGCTTTGCGAGCTGGATTCACATCCACAAGGGCCAGCTTTTTGTCCTGTCTTGGATTGCCTAGCTTGGACAGAAGAACCTATTCACATTTGACTATGGTTACAGTTAGTGCTTAGATGAAGGTATTTCCTTCTTTGCATGCTTTGTGAAGCTTAATCCATTCATGTTTGTAAGGCATGTTGTGAGTCTCTGGTGAAAATGTTATGCCAACACAAAGTATTTTTCATTTGCTTTGCAGAGGATGAAGACAATGAGTGTCTTAATGGAGGCGAAGTGCACCCTTCACCTGGGCGCACCCCATCGTACCTCTGCATCCCATTTCAGAAGAGCGGAGACGTGGATGGCCCACCCAGTGATGCCAATGAGGAGTCCACCCCCATGAATTCTGCTACAAGCACCCCTCAGCTCACCCCGACCAATAGCCTTAAACGGGGCTCCCAGCATAAGCGGTGGGAGGTTGCCTTACTCGGTTGTGGAGCAGTGCTGGCTGCTGCAGGCCTAGGCTTTGATCTGTTGGAGGCAGGCAAGTGCCAGTTGCTGACCCAGGATGAGCTGGAACCGCCCAAGGAGGAGAAGAAGAAGCGCGACAGTATTTTCCAGCGGGCTGGGCGCCCACGCAGAAGCACCAGCCCCCCTTCCCGGAAGCTCTTCAAGAAAGAGGACCCCCTGTTGCTGCTGGGCGAGCCCTCCACCTCACTGACCCTCCTCTCCCTGTCTTCCATTTCTGAATGTAACTCCACCCGCTCCCTGCTGCGCTCAGACAGTGATGAGATTGTGGTGTATGAGATGCCCGTCAGCCCTGTGACAGTCAAGGCTCCCTTGCCAGTAGTTACTAACCCGCTGGTCAATGTACGCATTGAGAGGTTCAAGCAGGACCCCAACCAATCCCTGACTCCCACACATGTGACTCTCTCTTCCCATGCCCAGCAAAGGGGGCACAGGCGAACCCCTTCTGATGGGGCCATCAAAGTGGCTGGACTGGTTGCCAATGGGTGCTCTCCCAGTGGGTGCACTTCCAGTAACTGTTTAACTGGTGCACTGGGCGCAGGTAAGTTTCTCCTCCTCCTCCTCTTTCTCAGTCTTCAGAATGAAGGCCAGACAGTTAGTGCAGTGATTCCCCTATCCCTCCCTCTTGTGCCTTTGTTCATCGAGAGAGTGAATACTCTATTTATATAGCGCCTAGCACAGTGGTCTGTGGCAAAGGCTCCTAGGCATTACCTTTATACTACTAATAAATAAAATAATACTCTAATCCAGCGGTTCTCAAACTGTGGGTTGGGACCTCAAAGTGGGTCATGACCCTGCTTTAATGGGGTCGCCAGGGCTGGCTTAGACTTGCTCGGGCACAGGGCTGAAACCGAAACCAAAGCCCAAGCCCCAGCCCCACTGCCTGGGGTTGAAGCCAAAACCTGAGGGCGTCAGCCCTGGCTGGCAGGGCTCAGGTTACAGGCCCCTTGTCTAGGGCTGAAACCCTGGGGCTTTGGCTTTGGCCCCTCCCCCACACCTGGGGCAGCAGAGCTCAAGCAGACTCAGGCTTCGGTTCCCCCTCCTGGGATTGTTAGAAGGGAGTTGTCAGAAGTGGGTTGTGGTGCAATGAAGTTTGAGAACCCCTGCTCTAATCAGTTTAGGCCTGGTATCACCACTGATTCACTGTGCAACTTTGGGCAAGTCAGATAACCTCTCTGTCTCTCTTTCCTCATCAAAGGATATTGTGAGGCTTACTACATTAGTTTCTTGGACAGAAGGCATTATCCAAGTATAATGTCACTTCTGTTGTTTGTTCCTGAGGATTCCACCTTCACGCTTTACCCTTCCTTAAGTTCCCCTTATGCTTTCAAGGCAACTTCTATTCTGAAAGCCAACAAAAAATGGACATGAGGCCTTCTGGACTGAGCTGGTGCCACTTTTTGTTCATTGGCAAGAGGGTTCGTGTTGGGGAGTACAAGGTGTGCTCTGCCGCCAAACCTTTATCAGGGACTGAGCCTCCACAACATCCCAAATTCCTTACCACTACGGGGGGAGAAACACTGGAATTGTTCTTTGATCTAAGTGACTGTAGCTACTTAGAACAACTGCAGCCTGCCAGGACAATGGCCTATTGTATCAGGGTCTGTAGTGAGATACAAGTTAACATAGTCATTTATGCTCATAAAAATAGCTTTAGTGAAAACTTAAAACTTCATTTACTGAACAATAAATTCTGCTTTGGAATTCTTCACCATATACAAATTCATATGATGAGACATTATGCTTATTATGTATATTCTATTAAAATACATTAAATGAACATTAAGATGATAGAGTGAAGCATCCCAGAACCACTGAGTGACAAGATTAAGGTTTCCTACTCGAGCTTTAAGTGATCTGATTATATAGCATTGGAGCAGCTGTATCTCACTAGTGTGTCCAGAATAGTCCAGGAGCCAGTGGACCAGTCCCTTATCTCAAATCAATACAACAGGGGCATAGACTTCTTTGTTGTTTGGAAAACTGTGTTTGTCCCCTTTTAATAATTTGTCCACATTGGAACTTCTATTCTCAACTCAGTGTTTCCTATATTTAATAATGCAAAACCAAAATTTTCTGGGGGAAAGGGTCAAAGCTCCCCCAAGCTCCCAGTGGTCTACCTCACATATAGTGTTTCAGATGAAAATTGAGGGGTTCTGAATTTTGGATATATTTTATTTTTGCACATGGCTTTAGTGTATCTGGGCATTAAAGTCAAGTTGGAGCTATTTAAGGTATCTATCTAACTGATGTGTCTTCTTTCTCTCTCTCTCTCTCCCTCCCCTTTTTGGATAGGTGTATTAAAAACTCCCAGCCCAAGTCGAGATCCAAATGAGGTCCCTCGCCTGCCAGACCCCAACCTTGTCTTTCCTCCAACCCCAAGACGCTGGAATGCACAGCAGGACTCCACACTGGAAAGACCCAAGACCTTGGAGTTCTTGCCAAGGCCACGCCCTTCAGCCAATCGGCAGCGGCTTGATCCCTGGTGGTTTGTGTCACCCAGCCAAGCTAGGGGTGAATCCTCTGCCAACAGTTCAAGTACTGACACCCCAAGCAATCTGGACTCCTGCTTTGCTAGTAGCAGCAGCACTGTAGAGGAGAGGCCAGGACTTCCTGCTCTGCTTCCTTTCCAGGTGGGTATTCCTGTAGAGGAGCAGATGCTATTGGACATAGATGTTGAGGGGCAGAGCCAGGACAGCACAGTTCCGCTATGCAGAACTGAACTTAAAACAACCAAACCTGCAGCGTATGAACTGAAACAAGAGTTCTGGTCTTAGCATGAAATCCATTAGGGGGCAGTAAGCCCCTTTAGAGTCAATCATACTACTTGCACTGAGAATGCACTTTGAAGACAGATAAAATGGAGGGATGCTACTGAGATCATATAATGGTGCTGCCTCTATTGAAAATGTATTGTCTGACTGTCTGATTTTTGTCTGCAGTTGGATGTAACTGGGCAACTCAAAGCTGCTGACTTTTGCTGTGGGGATTTTCTGTAGTCTTCCTTATCTTGTTGTTGCAGTTTGAAATGGCAATAAGCAAAAATGATCATATCAAAGTCTCTGTATTTGACCTCACAGAGCTTGACAAATGTGGTATATTGGTATATAACCCAGTATTAATCTGGATCCTGAGATCCCAAGTATTACACTATATCAGGCACTGGTGTTTGGTATTTTCCCAAGGCTGTCCAAATGGGAGAAATAGCAAATATTTGGAGATTTGCTTCACTGAATCCCACTCTTTTATGGCAGGGTTGGTCTGGCATCTACCCACTACCCCGGCAGAAGCACCTGGCTCACACATGCTTGGATTTTATAGTCTCTAATAAATTCTTTGTTAAATGCTCCTCAGATGCAGTTTTCATCTGGAACTCTGACACATTCCATCTAATCTAATTTATATACTATAATGTAGTCCCTTTTGTGTGAGCGGACCTGTAGCTAGAACAGTAATTCACTCTTTCTGTTGAGTTGTGTGTGACCTCAAAAGCAAGCTCTCCACACTGATGATGTATAACAAAGCCATCAGCATTAGGAACCAGACAGTATGTTTGGCTTGCAGAAAGAACTCAGTGTATTCATTAGTGAGGTTCTTCCTCACCCTGTCAATGCTAGGAAAATCAGGTATGTAATCCTAATGGACTGCTTCCATCGAAATCCGTGGGAGCCAGATCGGGCACTGAGGCCTCATATCATGTAGAAAACATGTATCTGGATTAAGCTAACATCCTAACCAGTTCCATTCTTTATCCTGTCCTATTCCTAGATCTTCTATCCTGGGTTAATGTCTTTCCTACTTTAATCTCTTTTCTTCTGCCCTTTTGTCAGTAGCTGGGATGCTCCAAATCTCCAATAGAGTTCTTAGGTACAATTCGCTAGGTGCTAGGAAGCTGAGAGCCAATTGGAAGAGCACAAATCCCCATTGCTACTTTTGACCACATGTTGCCAAATGGAGAAATCTCAGATCAGTCCCAGTATGCAATGTAATAATGAATTTGTGTCGTTCTACTCAATCATTCTTGAGGAGGGGAAGGTGGGCAGTGTAAATTCATTATGGGAAAACCACCATTCAGGTAACTATATTAGTTCTTTGGCATCTGAATAATTCATGTGCCATTTGCCAAGCAAGGAAGGTAAAGCGCATGACTGGAGTTTCACTTGAGTTGTCCAAAAATAATGGCAAAAGACCGGGGTAAAAGGTGTTAAGGTTTAAAAATAGTTTCCAAGAAGGGGGTGGGGGGGAGGGAGAAGAATGGCAAATGTTGGTATCTGCTATAACAGCAGCAAATAGAGTGGTAGTATGAGAGAATATATTTACATTTGAGAAACTCCACTCGTTTAAAAAACTGCTATTTAGGAATTGAATTGAATAAATAACATAACATTTTCAAAGTAACTCCCACATTTGTCTTTGCAAATCTCTTCTTTTTTTGTTTCTGTTCTTACCCAGTCCCATCAGTTCATTCTCTTTTCTGTTACTTTAATTCACAAAGTGAGATGCTGAATTAGGAAATCAAAAAACTCCCTTGGGCCCTTATAATATGGTGCCTTGAAGATTTTGGTTGTCCTTTGTTCTCCTTGTTCATCCTGTACAACCAGAACAACCAAAACCTAAGAACCACAGGTCTCTTTTGCTTAATCTCTGATAAACTGAAACACTTTATTGGAGAGATGACCTTTATGTAAGAAACCAGAATGGTAGTAGCTGCAGCCTCTTCCCAGACCAGCTAGATGATCCTGCTCTGCCATCAAAGAGATCCCATCCCATCTCCCTGAGTTCCTCATCAGTAGTACAATATTATTTTTCTTAGGGTATTTTTTTTTCAGTATACTGTTGTTGCCTCAGGTGGTTGCTGTGTATGGGACAGGAAGTCTCAGTGTATAGATTCTTTTGAGACTAGCTGACCATGCAGATTAGCACTTTTAAGAGATGAATCTATTGGCATCATTGTGGGGGGGAAAGGTGTTCTGATTTAGCAAAACTTTGTGATGGCTATGTCCTTTCATTGCTATAGGGTACGTCTACACTACCTGCCGGATCGGTGGGTTGTGATCGATCTATCAGGGATCCATTTATCGCGTCTAGTGTAGACACAATAAATCAATCCCCAATTGCTCTGCCGTCGACTCCGGAATTCCACCACAGCGAGAGGCGGAAGCGGAGTCGACGGGGGAGCGACGGCCGCGAGGACGTGAAGTAAGTGATTCTAAGTCGATCTAAAGTATGTCGACTTCAGCTACGCTATTCTCGTAGCTGAAGTTGCGTATCTTAGATTGATCCCACCCCCCGCAGTGTAGACCAGGCCGTAGAAGTGTAGGAGTAGTTGCCTTCTCCCCCATGGCACAGTTGTTGCGGTACATTGTCTTCTTGTGATCAATGGGGGCAGTATAGCATTCACAGTGGAGATCTCAGTCTGTTGTTGAGACCCGTAAAGAACATGCAGAGAAACTGGATAACCTCTCAGTCTATCAAAGTGTTTGCTGTTTGCCATCTTAAGGTAGTTGAAAGAATAAAAATTGAACTCCAAGTTCATTGCCATTTAGAACATTTTATTTTTGTAAAAAGTCCTTTTGAAGACTTATTTCCATTACCTAGCTTCCATTTGTAGTGTGATTGATTTTTTTTTTTCCCCCCTCCTCTTCTCCCTCCCCCCCCCCCCCCACCCCGGTGTTAGTATTTATATTTGTAGTCAGAGTCAACATTAGATACGTGACAAAGATTCAGGAATCAAGCCTAGTACTGCATTCCAAGTCTCACATGACATCCTGCCACCTTCTTGAATAATCAAGACCAACTCTGAAATGTTTCCTGGGTTTTTTAGAGCTGCTTTTTCCAGAAAAAGATGCTCACTACCTACTCAAAAATTTTGGAGATAAAAAAAAAAAGGTATGCGTTTTTAGATTAGGAAATATAACGACCAGCAGTAAAATATTATTGCACAGAGATACAAATCTACTGCGACCATGATGCACATTTAGCTTCTGCTTTATCTTGTGATCATCTGTTTTTAGCCTTCTTGCCATTCCTTTGAGAGATGAATATAGCTTTTTAGAAAATGAACTACATCAGGTTATGGTTTTAAATAATCCCTCCCAGTCTGCACACATATATGAGGTTTCAAGGTAAATTTTTGCCACTGATCGGGTGGGGCAGCTGCAGACACTTGAAAACCATACTGCTTCCTTAGAATAAAGAATAAGATTTGTTCTTTTCCCTTCTGAGGAAGCTTCTCTACCACAGCAGCTCTCTACATGGAGAAGTGCAACTCCTGCCAAGAATGAGGAAGAGATTTCTCACTGTTTTGGTTCCAAATGCCTGGGAGCATCATCGTCCTACTCAGTGTAGGTTCCTTGGATTGATTTGTGAGCTGCATAGAACAAATGCTGTGTGATTTAGGTATAAAGGATCATAGAAATGTAGGGACATCAAGAGGTCATCAATCCAGCTCGTGCTCTGCGGCAGGACCAGGTATATCTGGACCATCTCTGACTGTCTCACCTGTCCTTAAAAACCTCCAGTGATGGGGATTGCACAGCCTCCTTTGGAAGCCTAGTCCAGAGTTTAACTTTTTTTATAATTAAGAAGTTTTTTGGCATCCTAGGTTCCTTTATATTTCACATGTCCACTCTCTAGGGTTTTGTTTCTTTTGAAAGGACCACCACTGTGGCTTTCAGTACTGCAGTATGCTTCATAGCATGTCAGAGCAAATACCTGACTTGCAGAGTTTATACCTTCCCATTAACTGAAACATGCACAGAATCGTCTGTTACTGGGGTAAAAATAAGCAAGCAGTTACCTTCTTTCAATTATTGTTCTAAATCTCTGCTTTCAATGGTTTGCTCCATCCCCCCATCTTCATCAGTTTATTATTTATTATTAATATTATCTATTTATTTGAAATGTGATAGTGCCCTAGGGTCAAATTAGGGTCAGGAAATTGCATACACATAATAGTGCTTGCTCCTAAAGGAGCTTATAATTTAGGCATAAGAGTCAAAAAATTGAGAAAAACAAACATGGAGGCTGTGTGGGGGGACGGGGCGGGAATGGACCAGGCAATAGTGAAATGATTTGTGTTTAGTACAGTAAGAAGCAGTCACAAGATACCACGTGCCTAATCATTGTTGAGAGGTTTGTAGGCATCACAGCAAAGGTGAGTATAAAAGGAGGAATTTGAAGGAGGACAGTGTAGTGGCTTTGTGCTTTTTACAGGAAGCTCCACCCATTCATAGGGATCAGAACGGGGGGAAGGCACAAAGATTTTTTTTTTTTTTTTTGAGTGAACACTGGACTAGTGAGCTATGAGCTGGCACAGCAAAGATAGACAACAGCATGATAACACTTATTGCGTTGGGTATCAGATATTCAGATATATGATGTAAAATAAGATAGAATGTATGTGCTTTATTTAAAAGTTTCTGCTTAATTTTCCATTGCTGGAGTCCCAAAATAATCAGCATGTTTCTTGGCAGTTTATGACCTCCATAGTTGTTTGCCCTCAGTCCAACCAGTCATTGGCTTTTACTGCTGTTAACAATACAGATACATAAACATGCAGATTAAAAAAATGCCATATAATGTATTTTAAAGCAGAACTGCACATTACCATGATGCACTTCTCTAGTTACAATACTGGTCCTTTAATCTATCTATATTTAATGCACTCATCACCATAACATCTGAGTGACCGTATAAAGCAGTTAGAATCCAGGGCAGCAACTATTAGGAAAGCATGATGTATTCTTAGTGCCCAAAGCAGTGGATATTATAAAAAACTTCACCTCTCCACCAAAAATAAAAAGAAATGCTGGGTGGTTGAGTAATACATGAGCAGTCAAGGGGATGTTATATTGCCGAGTATGGCTGATTGAAAATTTTCTGTTTGAAACAATTTTTGGATGGAAAATTGTTTCATCTAAAATTGAAATGAAATATTAAGTTAGTCCAGATAAAGACATTTTTCGCAAAAAGACTTCCTGTGGAAACTGACATTTTTCATCAAAAATTTGAATGCCCAAACCCCAAAATATTTCCATTTTGAAATGCTGCCACAGTGCCTCATGGGAATTATAATGTTGGCTAGATGTGGACTCTTGCTTAATTACACTGTTAGCTCCGGAGTTGACGATTCAGCTGGACAAACAAATAGCAAATGGGGATCTGATGTAAGTTTGAGGATAAGCCAGTGGGGCATGCTTATTTTAATTCTTTGCGAGATACAGTCTCATGTTGGGACAAATACCCCCCTCACCATCTAGAAATGCTTTTGTAAGGCCTTGCCTACTTTGGGATTTTAGCCACCACTGTAGCTGCAATAGATCAAACTCCTACTGTACACAATATATACCAGTGCAACACGATTTGCACTGATGCAGCTTTATCCCAGTTTTAAGGGGATATATTTACACTGGTGGCCAAAATGCCAGAATAGACCAGGCTAAGTGTTTTGTGTATCCCAGTTGGGAGTAGTTTAAACCTCTCCTCCCTTTGTGCAGCTTGCTTACCTGCAGATGTCCTAATCTCCTGGTTGGGACCTTCCCAAGAGCAGATTATGAAGTCTGGGAAGATTTAACTGCTTCCCATCTTAAGGTAGTAGGGGAGAGAGCTGAAGTGTGGGTACAGGTCTGCCCCGACCATATCCTTTTGCCTTCCAAAATCTGCGTCTTAGCAGTAAAGGAAGAAAATGGGGTTGGGGGTGAAGTGGCAGAACTATTCCAAACTCAGCTCAAATGAAATGCCACGCATACCAGATGATCAGAATATGATCACTTATGTTCCCTGGGATCCTTGGGCTTGGCTGCTCCTCACTTGGATCCAAAAACACCCATGTCTTTGTTCTTGACTTCTCCTCGATAAGGCTCCTATCCCTACTGGGCTTCTTGAACTTGATTCTCCATTTAGGGGAATCTTAGATGCTCTAGTGAGCATCTTGGGTTTCGCTTCTTGATGGAGGTGGGAAAGCATGGCAGTAGCTCAAGTCCAGTCATTTGTGGCAGCAGAATGAACTGTCACACAGTAAATTGTGGAGATCTTCATAATATGGTTCTTCTCCTTTCCCACATGCTTTGAGACATGAAATAGCCTGTTTTAAGCACTGTTACCACTGAGTATTTGCATGGGATAGTTAATGCCTCCCAGAACTGTTGTTTCGGGCTCTTAAACACAAGCAGATATTGCTGCATCGGTAATGTTCTGGTCACATTTTCAAGGCTCTCTCAGCAACCTTAACAGGTAGACATTTCCCCTTTTTAAATCTTAGACTCTGGAGAATAAAACAGCAGCATGACAGAGGTTCCAGTATTGCATACTGCCATGTACCAGTTGAATTTGACCTCTGCTTTGCAGAGATTGAAAGGTGTTCCTCTTTAAAATGGATCCAGCTGGGGGACAGGTTAGGGTGCTGCGTGGAAAAAGGATGTTGAGCACCTGCAGCTCCCATTGAAGTCAATAGATGTCTCTGCATCTCAGGATTGGGCACCTTATTTAGAAGTTGAAAATGCACTAAAGGTCTATTTAATCTTAACACTAAAATGTTTTAAATCTTGGGGTTGGATGATGAGTTTTCTAATGCAAGAGTTATTTTGCCTGAGCATCTGGAACTCCAAAGCAGATTCACCAGTGGATCAGTTTAATTTAGGGTGAGAGCAGGCCATTGTTTAATTCAGAGAGGAACCGTCCCAATGGCAAATCACTTAAGTGGGGAGCATCTAAGTAGAAAAGATGTTCCTCTGGTTCTGCCACCTATTGGCTATACACACAATAAGGAAATGAGTGGACCCTTTTAGGCCCTGTTCCTGCAAAACTCTTGAGCACATACATCCATTCCCATTCAGCAAACCACTTTCTGTGAAGTCAGTGGAACTGAAGTGTGGCCTTAGAGATCTTCTGTGCTAAAGTGGAGGGTTGTGCTCCTGTATGTTCTAACCAGGCTGCTGTTCTTAGGATACGTGTAAACTGCAGTTAGATACCTGTGGCTGGCCCGTGCCAGCTGACTCAGGCTCACAGGGCTCAGGCTGTGGAGCTAAGTGCGATGTAGCTGCTCCAGCTGCAGCCTGAGATGAGCTTTCGGACCTTCCCACCTCATAGGGTTCTAGGGTCCGCACCCCAGCCTGAATGTCTACACTGCAGTTAAACAGCCCCTTAGCCTGAGTCAGCTGGCCTGGGCCGGATGTGGGTTTTGAATTGCAGGGTAGATATAACCTTAGAGGAATGGCTGTGTATGACTGTCACTTGACAGGTGACTCCTTCCCCCAGTTCCTCAACAAGGCTTTAAGAAAATGCTAGCTTGTGTGTGCTTGTATCTGCTGGCTGCTGCTGTGATGGTAGCTCTTACTACATGGACTAGGCACTTTTGGAAGTGGTGGTTTCTCTTGCCACAAGTGGAGGCGCTGTTTCCCTGTGGGCTGGATGTGAGCTATGAAGGGGCGTGGGTGGGTGAGGGGACAGAAGTGTCAGTAACCCTGATGCCTTTTCTCAGATTTATTTCCCCCACCCCCTGGCAGAATACACACTCAGGATAGAGTTCTGTCTTGGCTACAGTTGCCAAGCCCAGCAACAGTCAATACCCAGCTCTTGTGCCACCTTCAGCTACTTGCTGCTGGTCCAGCACAGTATTTGCTGACGTGTATAATTTGTTCACTGTAAACGTGGGGATGTTTCTGGTGCATCAGAGATGTTTTGCCTGAGCAATGTGTTGAGTGGTTTATATGTAAGGAATAGGTCAGGGAAATCACTGTCCTTTTAAATACTAACTGTTCTGTGTATCTGAAAGGTCATTATCTTCTCAGACAGGGATATATTTTCTGCTCTTTTTATGCAGTATATTTCTCCTCTGTTCGCCTTATGTACTAGCTGTGAAGCTGATCTTGCTCTCATTAAAGTCAAAGGCAAAAATCCCATTGACCTGATTCTGCTGTATTACAATGCTGTAAGTATGGATTAACGCCATTAAACTGGAATAACTAGAACAGAATCAGGCAAACAGATTTCAGTGTTGTACGATCATGCCCTTATGCTCAGTCTTTTGAGGTGCAGAACTCTTTCTGCTCCTGTTGAAATCAGTTAGGAGTAAAGGGTTTTGGACACCTCATAAGCACCATGCACCCTGCAGGATTGGGCCTTTATTATGACCTGCTAATTACCTCAGTTTGCAGTGTGGCTTCTCTCTCCTATCTAGGGTCTTCACAAATTTGTCATTATAGGGAGCATTACTGGAAGGTGTTCTTTGCCCAAAGTACACAGTATATTTGTCAGCAGCAAAGTGGTCAAAACTGCAAATGCAAATTTCCTCCTGAAAGTTTAAATAAAATAATTGAGGCCACTCTTTCCTTATTTGTGTGTGTGATGACTTATTGTTAAATGAAGTGATTTATTGGAGCCTTCCTTTACTTCTTTTCAGCCGCAAGGCTATTGGGGAAAATAAGACTGAATTCATTTTTTAAAAAGCTTTATTTGTGACACAGCTGTTGCCTCTGACCCATGGGAGTTTAAAAAAGTAGTTAAATTATTATCAGTCTGGTTTGTTTCACTGTAACTAACACATCAGCTGATTACCCTTGTGTATAATCTACTGTATCTCTTTCCTCAGTTCCGTGTCAATGTATCGTGTGTATCTTGGATTTCAGTTGTTTTTTGTATTAAGTTCTTTTGTTGTAGAATAATATTTAAATGACGCAAAGAGCTAATTAATGTTGTCAGGTTTTTTTGTTAGTTTCTCTGCCTTTTTTTGGATGTACTGTAAATTGTAAACCAAGGATGCCAAGCAGGCTTGGTTCAATGGCTAAAATTATTATTGTATTACAGTGTAATGCTGATCTAGGCCTTGTCTCACCACAGAGCACACAGACTTGAATAAAACTGTTGAGTCATCGACTTTAGGTTTTGAGTTTTTATTCCACTTTTCAAGTATTTTTGAGCAGGCTTTCATAATTCTGACAATGACTGCAGAAACCTGATAGTCTTTGCTAAAGCAGGGCATGCCTCTACAGTCTCTCCCGATGTAGCTCTGCCAGTGCACCTCAGTTCAAACCTGCAGCATCCCTCCTGTTCCAGTCTTGGACCGCCACATAGTTCTGCAAATCCACCTCCGTGCTGACATGTAGCACCACTGCTGTTCCATTCCTGGTACTCAGTACAGCTTTGTCTTTGCCTCTCAATTCTGACCTTCAAGACCATTTGCTAACCTAATCCTGGACGCCTTTGAACAGACTGCTTAACTGTATATTGTTTTTTATTAAGGCTAATGTTCATGTAGGAATTAGCTAAGACTATCCTTCTCCTTATTCTACATATGACGAAGCAAAAATGTGACTACAGCTGTTCAGAGTCAAAAGGCTAATGCAGTAACCCACTTGGTTCATGAATCGTGACATTTAGCAGATGACTTTTTAAATTTTAATGACAACTTTCTTTGGTCTTCCTATCATTTCACTGAACCCATCAGACTGCTGCGTGGCAGAGGCCTTTTCAGAATCTTTATTCTGCTCTTATGGTAGCAGATGGAAATGTGTAGGGATCTGAGTTTCAATCCTGGAGGCATCTCATACAACTGTCAGGCAGCCCTCTCTAGTAAATTAATGGAGCTGCACTGATGGTCCTATGGGCAGGCAAGTTACCCAGCTCCCTTTTGAGAAGGAGGATTTTATAACATTAGGGTGTGCCAGAAAGGGGATAAAACTAGGTGGATCTCTCCATCAAAAGTAAAAAGAAATGCTGGGTGGTTGAGTGATGCATGAGGAGTCGAGGGGATGTTATATAGCCCAAGAATGCATTGAGTAGCGTTAGTTGAAAGTTTTCTGTTGAAACAGTTTTTAGATGGAAAATTGAATTTCATCTAAAATTGAAACAAAATTCTAAATCAGTTCAGATAAATGAAATTTTTCACAAAAAGTGTCCTGTGGAAACTTTTGATGTTTTTATCAAAAATGTGAACGCCCAAACCCCAAAATATTTCCATTTTGAAATGCTGCTATGGGGCACCTCATGGGAGTTGTAGCTCGGGTACCTTATGCTCCCATTCCCCGCAAAGTCCATCTGGGCAGCCTGCTCCATAATCTCCCATGATGCACAATGGCGATGCGACTGCCAGGAAGCACCACTTCCCCTCACCAAGAGGCCAGGCCATGGCACAGCATAGCAGAAGCATTCGAATGAGAGAACACAGCCTATAGAGAAGAATGGGTACATGGGTCACAGCAGCAACAAAAACTCCTTGGTGTTGGCTTCCATTTTCTGACCAGCTCTAGTAGATGAAGGGTCCTTGAGGGGATGATCTGTTACTGAGTATGCACCTTAGATTAAGAGGCAGCGTGAGTGGGGGCACTAAGGCTGAGTTATACACAGAAAAAGGACCCTGGGGAGTTACTTTGTGAGTAATAATTATTTTTCTGCTTATAAAAAGGAAGGGACACATTCTGGAGTACAGAATATGTGATCTGTGCTTTATACAAAATCAGGTGTAGAGGTGAGCATGTACTATGTTTACCCAGTTCCCTTGGAGGCTTGATTTACTAAAGCATCAGGGCAGCCAGCAGATGGCATGTGCTCGAACAGCTCATTTAATTATTTTTTTATCAGAAGAATATATTTTTGAGGAAACTCCTAGCAGCTTTCTAAGCAGATTAAGGAGAAAGAGCTCAGACTTCTCCATCTGATCCAGCTTCAGCTAATAAAATAACATTAATCTCCTGCTTTTTTAATTAAATGTTGACTTGCTTAGTTCTTAAACATAAGTGTAAGGGGTTGGACTCACCCTTGCGGCACTTCCTGCTGGTCATCTGGGGAATCGGCTCAATCCAGCCTGGAGCACCCTCTGCAGGCCGGTGATCCGCCTTATCCCTCACACCGGTGCCCCTTGCTCTGGGTGCTACCCCCTGGCAGTACCCACACACGTTGGGTCTCCCCTCCCAGGGGAACCCCCACCCACTAACTCCACCTCGCCTCAGTGTAGGGCTACTGCCAGTCATCATCTAGCCCCACACCTGGGGCAGACTGCAGTATCAGCCACTCATCACTGGCAAGGAGGGTTTGGACCTGCTGCCTTGGCCTACCTCTGGGCTGCCCTCTGCAACCCCCAGTACCCTTGGCCCAATGCTAGGTCGCAGGCTGGAGCTCCCCAGCTCTACTCCACTCAGGTACCCTGTCTTAAGCTCCCTGCAGCCAGGCCCTTCTCTCTCTGAACACAGAGAGAGACTTCTGAGTGCTTGGCTCCCAACCTCTTTATACAGGCCAGCTGGGGCCTGACTGGGGCATGGCCCAGCTGCAGCTACTTCCCCAATCAGCCCAGTAGCTGCTTCTCCCTGCAACAGTCTTCTCCCAGGGCTGTTCCAAACCCCTCAGGGCAGGAGCAGGTATCCACCCCGCTACAATAAGGGAAGTGGAGAAAAGGAATCTCAGTAAAGCATCCCCTGTGCTCAGCAGAAACCTAATTGATTGTATAATAAGTTTGCTTGGAAGTTCTCGCTGGCTAGTAAGTTGACATCATCATTTTAGGGAGTTTGCAGACTTTAGTGAAAGCGCTGGAGTGAATGTGGAACTGAACAAATGTTACTGTAGTTTAAGCAGGGCTCACTGAGGCAGCTGAAAGTGTGATTATGTGGTGATTGGCTTAGCTATGGCAGTAGGGAAAATGGGAGACAGAGGTAAGATTGTAGCTAGTGACAGATAAAACTGCAGATGGTTCAGTTAAGCATTCAGAAGTTTGGAAACTTATCTGAACCCCGTCTTGACTTCCTGAGAAACTGGCCTGGGCTGGAAATTGAGAATGGGCCCTCTTGTGTGTGATATGCTGATATTTCAGATTTCCATTTGGGAGGGAAACACTGGGTGGAATAGACTTTGACTTTGACACTTTTGGTCCTGGCTGGTACCCAGAACTGTTGCGGTGTCTGAAAATCAGAGCTAATCCTGAGCTGGTAAATTAGAATCACGATCTGAATTGCTACTAATTTCTCAGGGTTATTTGCATTGCAGGTTTTGGTTTGGGGACAAAAAGTTACCTTCATTTTTCCAAACCTGTAAGAAGTTTGGGTTTATGTTTTGGGCAGGATTGGGTTGTTATTTTATTACAATCAGTTTGTTCCCTCTCTGATATGGACTCCCTTCATCTGCCAGAGCAGAAAAGTATTGCAGTCTCAAAGGAAACTACAGTTCAGTTGGCTGGTGAGATGAAGCTGTAACCAGCTGACAAAGAGAAGAATGGGGAGTTGGTTATATTTTTGACTCACAGGATTCTACGTATTCCATGGAGACTTTCTATGAGATTCTGCCATACAGACTACCTCTTAAAGCTGCTTAATCTGGAGCCTTACTATATCACACATGATTAGTGCAGTTAAATCCTCCTTAATTAATAAAGAACAAATCCTTCAAAATATCCAAGTGCAGTGAAAGGTGGTGGGATCAAAGATGGCACTCAACATAAATACAAGAGAGAGAAAAAGACTATACTACCACTATTAAGTATACCCAGAGCCCCATATATTTGCTGTGGAATTCACCCCTTCTGCAAAAATTATGCTCCAGAATCTCAGCCCTCATTTTAAAACCAAGTTTCTATCCCTTAGGGTTGCCAAAATAACCTTGAATATGCAAGTAAAGTGATAGTATTGCATCAGAGACTGCAGCTAACCTGTGCTCAGAGCGCTAACTGCTGTGAATATCACATTCATCTCAATTTGAACAGCTGTGGTTCTTGTGAGACAGTGGTTATGAGTGTGCTAAATTCTGTGGCATTTTTCCAGAATGCCACAGAATTTAGCATTTCTGTCATCATAGGATTCACCGTTTTGATGCAGAATTTTGTTTTCTGGCGCCCTGACCTGCTGGGATCTGATTGTAACTGCCTCAGTCATGCTCAGTCTCTAGCTTTTCTCACGGTGTGCAGTTATTTGGATAGGATTATAGAGCATGCTCCCAGCAGTGTTCAATAGAGCTGGCAGCAGGGATCAGGGTCAGGGAACCAGAGCTGCAGTGGGGGTTGAGGGAGTCAGAGTATAAACTAGGCAGCCTAGAGAACAACACAGTAGTTGAGGCATATTGATCTGAGGAGTTGAGCCATTAATGCCACTTACAGGCTCTCTCTTTGCTTGGCACAAATAAGAGGAAGGACCTTCTGAGCTAGGCTGCCTGGGCAGCACTATGGATGCAGAGACTAGGGGAGTGGAGCTGAGCTGTCCGAAAAGCATAACAAAAAACCCATCTTCAAAAAATAATCACACCTTAATTTTATATCTGTGAGTGTTTCCAAGTCTGAGCTCCAGCAAGTACATGTTTTATGTGGGGCTTGGGAGGTGGGAACAAAGAGAATCTCATAGTAACAGAATAAATTCATGTTGCTTTGGAATTTATGAATTGCTGCTGCAGATTTGGGGTATTGTTGCTGTGGAATATGATCCCATTGTGCAATGGCCCTGAATATAACAGAGCTGAATGTCAATATACCAGTATAATGAAGATAGCTGGAGAGAAATAAAGCTATGTGCCATGTGACATGCAAGACTTAAATTATGCAACAAGGCCTCCTGATTTAGACAGCAGAGCAGTACTGAATTATGCATCAAACTGGAAATTATACAGAAATGTATGGGAGCAGAGTCCTATGATCAAGGGTTTTAGGAGTGGTGATGGGGTATGCACCCTAAACAGGCTCTGAAGGGTTGTGGGCCTGAGAGGCCAATTATGGTATCTGGCTGAATCTGGAGGGAGAGCTAGACTTAACTGAACATGAAGCCCAGCTAGGCAGGAGCAGGCTCGTTAGTATAAAGCCAGGAAGTTGAGAGCAGAAGGAGGCTGCAGGAAGAGTCTGAAGTCTCTGGCAGTGGGGAGGAGAGGAGACAACTGAAGAGGGAGAATAAGCCCTGGGATCCTAGCCCCCAAGAAGAATTGTGGGGAAAGAGGGTCTGAGAGGTCTGAATAGGAAGAAGCCCAGGGAAACAGCTGCAAGGAGTAGGACTGAGCAGACCTCGGCTGCTCTTTATAGGGCCTTGGGCTGGTACCCTCTGTAGAAGGTGGGCCTGGGTTCCCCTACCAGCCACTGAGAAGTGGGACAAGATTGTTGGAGATGCCAACTGGACAGCTTGTCTGAAGGGACTTTGTTATCCTGGAAGGAGAGGACTACATAGTGACCTGGCTGGAGGGCTGAGTCCTGAAGAGGGAGCACGCCAAGTTGTGAAGAGAGGATGAGTAACTGATGGAAGGGGTGCCATACTGGGTGAGAGCTGATCCCCAGAGCAGCCACAAGGAGGCACCACCTGCGGTGAGTGTACCCTTCACAGAGGTCCTCGGGGCAATTACCACCTCCTGTAGGCATCCCCCTCTCCTCAAGAGCTGCAGCCCCTTTTGTCACTGGCGAGCCCTGTTCCCCCAGCCAGGCAGTCACAGCTTCTCCTAACACCTTCAGGAGTGGTGTGATTAAGAAGCGGGGTGCTTCCCCTTAGCACAGCATGCATGAGCAAACTAATCAAAGACTTCATCTCTCAGAGGCCTCAGTGAGTGGATTGTTCCTTGCTGCTGTCTTCAGTCTGGAAGGAACTTCCTCTTGCTGCCTTCCATTTCATCCTTTTAAAGGCAGTAGAGTGGGAAGCAGAAACAGAGAATCCGCTGAAGTGCCCCTTGTGGGGAAGCCACAGAACGAAGAGACAGATAAGGAGGAAGTAGGCAGGAAGGTAAAGTGGCAAGGGCAGAAGATGCAGCATTTCTGTGGACTCGCGTCACAAACAAGATAAAAAGGTAAACTACATTGTTATTTGCATAACCACTTAATCTCTCTCTCCACAGGGTCCAAGGTGTAAAATTAATCCAAAGACATCCTGTGACTTCCCTTTCTTGGAGATATCAGAAAATGGAGATGGAATTGGGTTTGTCATTTGGAAAGTCTGAATGTGTGCAGACATGAGTCACTGGTGATGTGTACCATGAAGGGTAGCTCAAGATCTTTCAAATCAGCTTTAAAATGTTACTTTAAATGCCTCGGAAAATATTATTCTAATGTATAATTTTCAAAGTATGGGATATAACGGATCCACCTCTTCTATGCAGTCACTGTACTATGTTACTTGTAAACCAGAAAAAAAGAATCACTTGGTTTCTTTCATACATATACTGAGCTAACTAATAGTTTCTGTCCAGTTTTGATACTGCACAGTTTTAAAACAAAATAGGCACAAACTCTATGGGAACTCACAGGAGCCATTCAGGTACTGTGATGCTAAACGCCCTTATAAGAATGTAGATACATAGAACAAATCCAGGCCCTGATCCAGCAAAACCGTGTTTCGTTTGTCACATTGTATTTCCACTGATTTCAGTGGGATTACTCTGTGTGTAAAGCTAGGGACACGTGCAAGGTCTGGTCTACATTTAAAGATTAGATTGACCCAGTTCTGTTGCTCAAGACTGTGAAAAATTTTGCTCCCTGAGTGCCGTAGACCCTGGAGTAGACATGACTAGGTTGAAGGAAGGAAGACTTCTTCCATTGATCTAGTTACTGCCTCTTGGAGAGATGGACTAACTACACTGGTGGAAAAACCCCTTCTGTTGATGTAGGAAGCATCTACCCTATGGTACCACAGCAGCACAACTGCAGCACTGTAGCTGTGCCACTGAAGCAGCTGTAGTGTAGACATGCCCTAAGTCTTTGCAGGATCGGGGCCTAAGGAACAGCAATCTACCAAAGAAGCAAGATTAAAATGGGTTACAGTTTTAAGGACTTGATTCTGCAAGCCCTCCATGTGTGGTGCTCCCAATGAAGTTAATGAGTCCCGCACGTGTGCACTAGATGAGCTAGGTACCAAATTATTACATAAATTTCACTGGAATCCATCCATACTTTCAATGAAGGATTATTGCTGACAAAGACTGTTTGCGATTGCGAGACAGGTTGAAGGCAGAGATATGGAGCCTAACCTGCTTTTTCTACTGATGTGAGTACTCCCATTGAAGTCAATGGGACTACTGAGTGAGTAGAATGAGGCCCATTTTCCATATCTTATGATGACATAGCAAGTTTAATAATTTTGGCATCAGTTAACTATTGTGTTATCAGATATTCTGAACCCAAGTATGGAATGGACAGGTCAAATGGCAATCAATCCTACGTGGTGTTGGTAACATTCATGCTCTTGCAACATGGGAATAAAATACTACCATCTATTACTGAGGTGGCAGCATTTTACACCCGCTTTGCACAAGTGCACAAGACTATACAAAGGTGCAAGACAATGGAAAATCAGGACCACTATGTGTATAGTCTTTAGTGTTCTCCAGTATGCAGTACCACTTGCTGCCACTGGGATGCTCCTGATGGGTCTAGAGCTTTTACATCCCTTGGAGGTTATAGTGGCTGAAACACACCTGCCTGCTACCCAAGGGATCCCAGCCCCACCAGGCGTCCCTACACAAGAAAGGGAGCAGGCACAGAACAAGGAATGGCCATTCAGGTGCTTGTAACTTACATTAACCTCCCAGAGACAAGGTATGGGGCTCCCTGCATCCATCTCTTTCCGCCCTCCCCTCCCCGCTTGCCCTATTGCTGTTTTTCAAAGTGCAGCCAGTAAGGAAAACTTCTCAGCTGGTGGGGAGGGGAGGAGGAATGTTTCTGAATTTGTGCCTGGAGGGGGTAGGAATGAGAGTGGGAGGATTTCTGAACCAGGCTGGGTAAATAGGAAGGAAGGGGGATAGCCTGCAGAGTTGAGGAAAGGGAGATTCTGAGCTGGGGAAGGGTTGCCTGCCTGAGAGGTTGTGGGGAGATTATGAGCTTTGTGGGGGTTGAGTTGGAGGGAACCAAGAGGTTCTGCAGGGTTCTGAACAAGGAGGAGGAAGGTTTGGGTTGGCAAGGCTGAAAGTGGATTAAAGACTGGTGTGTGTGCAAGCAAGTGCAGGTGGAATGACTGGGAGTTGGGGGGGTGAAATTCTAGTGAGAGAATGAGGATGTGTTGAGAGTAGGGATAGACTGGCGAGTGAGGGGGAGAGTAAAGGCCAGAGTGGGAGAGAACAGCCAAGTGGCCACAAAAGGGTAAATTCTTTCCTCCTGCCATTTGGTCAGCCTGCTGAGAGAGGGTTGGAGAGGGGGATGGGGAAGACGGAGGGCAGTGTCAGAGGGAAAGGAGGCAATGTGGGGAGCAGACCCATCAGTTATTTTGGGCACCTGCTACTGCTGCTGAGTGATAAACAAGATGAATATAATTGTTTAGGGGTCTGGTTATCCTACCATGTTTGGGTTTTTTGGTTTTTTTGCTAGTGGCAAAAACTGATGATGATGTGTTGAGAAAGCCCTTCACAAATACCTTCTGCTGTGCTGGTTTCCTTTGATTCTTATTTACTTTGCTCTTGTTCTCATTTATTATTTATGTGAACATTTCTTAATTTCTGTAACAGTTCAATACTATCCTTTGAGTCTGAGTCAACATTTAAATGCCATTTGAAATTTGGAGTTACTCAAGATGAAAGGCTACCTTCCTTTTTAATGCCATAATTATTGGAGTCATACTTGTGAAGGTGCTAGCAAATCACATACAGACATGAGTAAATGTTTTTGTTCATTTACAGTGTCTAATTTTTATGAAGACTGAACTTGTTGCTATGTTAATTGGTAAAATAAAATTGTGTGTGTACATATGTGTGCATTCAGAGATTTCTGAAGGGTCCCATCTTGCTACCATTTCAGTAAATGACAAGTTCCATGATATTAGGATCTGGCCTACAATTTTTAGCTATTCTCAACAGAGATCCTGATGTAAATCTCTCCTGTTTAGCTATTATTTTGTATGTCTATTTCTGTAATTCATTATGACAACAAAATGCAATTTAAAAAAGGAAATAGTGGCTGAAAACACATTGGTGGCTGCTGAGCTGTGTTTTTTCAGAGATGCTCAGGGCTCTCTCTGAACGGGCTTTGCTTGAAAGCTTTCTTGGCATGTATGCTGGGAGAATATATGAGGGGCTTGTGAGAAATGGAAAACAGAAGAACAGATCTGAGCTGGACCTGGCCCAGGAAACAGAGGCCTAATGAGATGCCATCCTTTCTTGATGTGAACAGTGTCTAGGCACACTACTCTTTCTGTCTTTGGATCCTGCAGGTACAGATGAGCTTTCAGTCTTAGCATCTGCTGCTGACTATCAGCCTGCAGGGAATCTCCTACAAGATACTCTGCATTCCCACTGAAGCCGATGTCCTCAAAGGCTACTAAGGATTATGAAGACATTATTAGGTGATGGGTGTGATGGGTCCGTCCCTTCCCCCCCCCCCCCAGGGTGCCACCTGGAACTGAGGTACAGCTGAACTCTCTGTCTCACCAATCTGGGTTCCCTCTTGCACCAGGACATTGTGACAAGTTGCAAAACCCTCCAAGCTTGCACTTACACCAACATCCACAGGCAGGGACCACACCCAGCTGTGTTCATGAATGCTCTGGCCAGCCACTCATGAACCCACAATAGAGAGGCTACAGCCAAAATATCCCCAGCTTCCCAGCCTAAGACCCCAAAGCTGTACCGTCCTGCCCTGGTCAAAACCCAACCAGTATGAATTTATTACCCAGTCCACCACTTCTACAAAGGAAAGCGGACATGCACCAACTCTTGTTCATGAGGTGAGATTTATCCCCTTTGCACATCAAACAACACGCATTGTTTTAGGTAAAACCTAAAATAGATTTATTAACTACAGATATATCACTTTTAAGTGATTATAAGTGATTACCTAGTAAATAAACAAAACTGCAAACTAAGCCTAAGATATTAGAAAAATTGGATATGAAGTAGCAATTTCTCACGCTGGCTGATGATACAAGCAGTCCATCAGATTTCCATACACAGGCTAAAAATCCCTCTTCCCCCAAGTTCAGTCTTGTTCCTCTGGTACTTTTAGGTGTGTAGTTGTGGGGAGCGTGAGGTACCATCATGATGTCATTTCCCCCTTTTATATCTTCTTCCCACTTGCTGGAAAGCTCTTTTGCTGTGACCTGGGTCAAGCAGTTCCCATTGTGTAGTGCTCTCTCTGAGAGGTTTCTGTTGTACACAATTCCTAGGCTAATCCTTGTGTGTATTTCCTCAATAAGCCATTAACATTGTTTGGCCTTTTTACTGTTTGTACCAGAAAGGCTGCTTGTGGGTGTTTTCAACCTTGCAACATGTTTCAGTAGCACATACATAGCCAAACTTCATAACTTCACGTACAATGGTAGCACATACAATCCAACAAGATATTAATGTCTAGCAGATCAAGACTTTTAGAATAGTTGTCCAAAACATATCATCATTAGATGTCAGTGGTGAATAGGGGGGTGCCAAGGTGTCACAATGAGAATACCACCTAATTGAAGCACTCACCATGGGATGGTTAGCTGTTGATATAGATTGTGTCCAGTAATTCTGTCAGTTCTCACAAAGTAAAATGGACTGGGCTGGGTCAGTACTTGGATGGGAGACTTCTTTAAATCTCTAGGTAGTGATTCAGTTTGTAGGGCTGCTCTCCAATGTAGAGGAGATCTCCTCCTCCCTTGGCTGAGACATTGAGCTGAAATCTCATAGTGCTTTTCACAGCAGTAGGGGGATTAACCCCAGTCACCCAGCAAAATTCCAGTGCAGGAAATTGCATTCTGATTCCCCCTGCAGTTTTCATTAGATATGGAATTCTTCATTTTCTGTCCTAAACTGTTTTTCAGTGTTTGTGTGCTGTTTGTCACATTCCTCTCCAAGCAGATGTATTTTAGTGATGGGTGAAGTCATTCCTGCATGTATATAGTTTATAAACCACTTTGGCTCCTTAAGCATGAAAGGTGTCCTAGTAATGTAATTTATTATTAAAACAGACATGTGTGCAGACATACACATTTTGATTTACCAGATGTGTTTAATGGCCCATTCATTGTTCTTTGTTCCTGTTATTCTACAAACTTATCTTATCAGATCTTTTTATCTTTGATCAGAGCATGTTACCCCCTACCTGGTATCACACATCTTTTATGAAAAACAATAAATCCTTGTCTTCAAACTCGTAATGGGTGTACTTTTGACTTAAATCATCCCAGCTGTAACTTTGAGTTCTGTCATGGATAGATTTAGCTCCTCCTTTCAGAAATGCCTTCTATTGGTAGGTCTAAGTATTATACTTTTAGTATAGGAAATGACCTGTTGAAATACATTAGGATACCTTGGTATCCTTAGCACAAAATTGCTTGTCTGAAGATTGAAAATGGGTTAATAGGCTGTCAGCATCAAACCTCAAGGTCTATCTTTCCTTAAAACTCCCACCTCCAAATTCCAGGTACAGTATACCATTGGTCTCACTGACCAATAGTAGTAATAAATATATGAAATCAGAGGGAGGCCCATCTTTTCAAATGGCTTAATGATACAGTACTTAGTCCAATAATCTTGTACATCTCGTGCTTATTGAAGACATTTTCATTTTTAAGTAACTAAATAAACTGCTGGGAATAATTTGAAATCTGAATCGTAACCTTGGTTTATAGGATGTTTATCCTAATTACATGTCTGCTTCTTAACAGATATGTAAGATGATGTTCCATCTCCATTAGCCTTCTTTCTTTTAAATTTCCTCTATTAATGGGAGGGAATGTCATTCAGATCATATGACATTTTCACTTTTTTGTATCTTGCTTAAGCTTCTAAAATGTTCATTTAGTAAGTTGACTTGAAGGACAGTCTGTTGCTTCTCTCACTTGGCAGTTAAAGAAGCAGCAATTTGTTTCTGTATTGACTGTATCTTGGGAGATGATAAAATCTGTCAGCATGGACTGCGGGTGTCAGATGTTCAGTGTGTTATTTGCAATGTACGATGGTACTACCACATTAACTCTTTCTCCTGTCTTGAGGGAGGTGGGAATCTTACCTGTGGTGACTGCGACAGGACTGTCCTGCTCTGTCCTAGCAACTTAGGGAATGAGTTTCTGAAGCTTCTTAATACTGCTTCCCCCAAACCCATCAAAACTGTGCTTTCCTATCTACCATTGTCTTGGAAAACTGAAGATTTAGTTTAGTTTAGATTGAGGTTTAGAAGGAGATATGGATGCGCTATTGTTACCATTACACTTTTCAAAGACACCATAATAGAGGCCCAACTTAAATGTATACCCCAAATTAAAAAACATAGTAAAAGAACTAAAAAAGAGCCACTGTGGCTTAACAACCATGTAAAAGAAGCAGTGAGGGATAAAAAGGCACCTTTTTAAAAGTGGAAGTCAAATCCTAGTGAGGTAAATAGAAAGGAGCATAAACACTGCCAAATTAAGTGTAAAAATGTAATAAGAAAAGCCAAAAAGGAGTTTGAAGAACTAGCCAAAAACTCAAAAGGTAATAAAAAACATTTTAAGTACATCAGAAGCAGGAAGCCTGCTAAACAACCAGTGGGGCCCCTGGACAATCGAGATACAAAAGGAGCACTTAAGGACAATAAAGTCATTGCAGAGAAACTAAATGAATTTTTTGCTTCAGTCTTCACAGCTAAGGATGTTAGGGAGATTCCCAAACCTGAGCCATCCTTTGTAGGTGACAAATCTGAGGAATCGTCACAGATTGAAATGTCACTAGAGGAGGTTTTTGGAATTAATTGATAAACTTAACAGTAACAAGTCACCGGGACCAGATGGCATTCACCCAAGAGTTCTGAAAGAACTCAAATGTGAAATTGCGGAACTATTAACTATGGTTTGTAACCTGTCCCTTAAATCAGCTTCTGTACCCAATGACTGGAAGATAGCTAATGTAACTCCAATATTTAAAAAGGGCTCTAGAGGTGATCCCGGCAATTACAAACCGGTAAGTCTGACATCAGTACCAGGCAAATTAGTTGAAACAATAGTAAAGAATAAAATTGCCAGACACACAGAAGAACATAAATTGTTGGGCAAAAGTCAGCATGGTTTCTGTAAAGGGAAATCATGTCTTACTAATCTATTAGAGTTCTTTGACGGGGTCAACAAACGTGGACCAGGGGGATCCAGTGGACATAGTATACTTAGATTTCCAGAAAGCCTTTGACAAGGTCCCTCATCAAAGGCTCTTACATAAATTAAGTTGTCATGGGATAAGATGGAAGATCCTTTCATGGATTGAGAACTGGTTAAAATACAGGGAACAAAGGGTAGGAATAAATGGTAAATTTTCAGAATGGAGAGGGGTAACTAGTGGTGTTCCCCAAGGGTCAGTCCTAGGACCAATCCTATTCAACTTATTCATAAATGATCTGCAGAAAGGGGTAAACAGTGAGGTGGCAAAGTTTGCAGACGATACTAAACTGCTCAAGATAGTTAAGACCAAAGCAGACTTCAAAATGATCTTACAAAACTAAGTGATTGGGCAACAAAATGGCAAATGAAATTTAATGTGGATAAATGTAAAGTAATGCACACTGGAAAAAATAACCCCAATTATATATACAATATGATAGGGGCTAATTTAGCTACAACTAATCAGGAAAGAGATCTTGGAGTCGTCATGGATAGTTCTCTGAAGATGTCCACGCAATGTGCAGCAGCAGTCAAAAAGCAAACAGGATGTTAGGAATCATTAAAAAAGGGATAGAGAATAAGACGGAGAATATCTTATTGCCCTTATATAAATCCATGGTACGCCCACATCTTGAATACTGCGTACAGATTAGACAAGATTCAGAGAGGGCAACTAAAATGATTAGGGGTTTGGAACGGGTTCCATATGAGGAGAGATTAAAGAGGCTAGGACTTTTCAGCTTGGAAAAGAGGAGACTAAGGGGGGATATGATAGAGGTATATAAAATCATGAGTGGTGTGGAGAAAGTGAATAAGGAAAAGTTATTTACTTGTTCCCATAATATAAGAACTAGGGGCCACCAAATGAAATTAATGGGTAGCAGGTTTAAAACAAATAAAAGGAAGTTCTTCACACAGCGCATAGTCAACCTGTGGAACTCCTTGCCTGAGGAGGTTGTGAAGGCTAGGACTTTAACAGGGTTTAAAAGAAAACTAGATAAATTCATGGAAGTTAAGGCCATTAATGGCTATTAGCCAGGATGGGTAAGGAATGGTGTCCCTAGCCTCTGCTTGTCAGAGGGTGGAAATGGATGGCAGGAGAGAGATCACTTGGATCGTTACCTGTTAGGTTCACTCCCTCTGGGACACCTGGCATTGGTCACTGTTGGTAGACAAGATACTTGGCTGGATGGTCCTTTGGTCTGACCCAGTATGGCCATTCTTATGTTCATAGCAAAACTGATACACTAGATGTAGACTGTTTAGCAATAGTCTGTGAACTCTCCTCTCTTACAGTGCAGCTGTCCCTTCCTCTCACCTCTGAAGTGTTTTTGATACTGACTTCAGAATGAGCAAAGACTGTTTCATTTAGCAAACCACTCACTAAATGTATATGCCTTCTTTTTCCCCTCCTCAAGATTCTACTGTGTCTGCAACGCTATTGGACTGTTCCAGCACTCGGTTCCCTACACAGCTCCGCCAGTGCACTTCCGTCCTGAATTGCAATCATCTCCCAAAACAGACTGTTTCAGTTCTAAGCCCCTGCACACCTATGGCAGTATCCTCAGCTATTCTAATTTTGTCCCTGTACTCTGGCAGAGCACCTGAATCCTGATCTGCACCAATCCCTACTATTCTAATCTGGAGCCAGCTCCCCTGCCCTCTACAAATGCATAGCCTTTGATCCTGACCTATAGCGTCCCTGGTATTCTAGTCCTGGCTCCCCCGTGATTCTGTCAGTGCTGTCGATCTTGACACTGTCATGTTATTTCAATCCTGGGCTTCTCCTGAGCAGACTACATATCAAAGCTGAACTGTGTGATGGTTCTCTAACCTGCATAAATCTCTAGTATTACTAACCTTGAAGGATCCCCCACTCTACAATATTTATATTTTACCTAGGAGTTAAACTTGGATCCACACAGGTGAAAGGCCAGTATACTAACCCACTGCACCTTTTATTATTGAGTCACATGTGCTCTTGGTCCTTTTACAGTAAAAGTAAGAAGACATTCCTTGCCCCAAAGAGGTCAGTATCTAAATAAACAATGGACAGATGAAGGATGGGATACAGCAAAATACTGCTTAGAGGGTTTTTCTTCTGTTCTGACCTTTTTCAGGGAAATACTAAGGTTGATAGGCTATTGGAAGATGTTTGCTGTAAGGAAGGACTTGAATCAGTCTGACATGCCTCTAAAAAGAAACTGCTATTATGTTTTATAGAGAAATACACCTCTGCCTCGATATAATACTGTCCTTGGGAGCCAAAAAATCTTACCACGTTATAGGTGAAACCGCATTATATTGAAGTTGCTTTGATCAACCGGAGTGCGCAGCCCCCCCCGCCCCCCCGGAGCACTGCTTTACCACATTATATCTGAATTTGTGTTATATCAGGTTGCGTTATATCGAGGTAGCGGTGTATATGCTTTCCATAAGTTTTTTGCAGCATCCTAAGGAATTCTGTACCAGGGATATAATTATCTATTAAAGTCTGCTTCAAAATACCTATAGAAAGGCTATAATTTTCTATGTGACTTTTCCATAAGTGAGTCTTACAAATAAAACATCTTGGACCATCATGTGGGTCGAAATTGCAGTGGTTTTTGAGTAAGTCCAACTGTATTCACTCTTTGTCTAAGGCCTGGTCTACACTAGGCGTTTATGTCAAAGTTAGCGCCGTTACATCGAATTAACCCTGCACCCGTCCACACCGCGAAGGTATTTAGTTCGACATAGAGGTCTCTTTAATTCGACTTCTGTACTCCTCCCCGACGAGGGGAGTAGCGCTAACTTCGACATGGCCATGTCGAATTAGGCTAGGTGTGGATGGAAATCGACGCTAATAGCTCCGGGAGCTATCCCACAGTGCACCACTCTGTTGACGCTCTGGACAGCAGTACGAGCTCGGATGCTCTGAACTGCCACACAGGAAAAGCCCCGGGAAAATTTGAATTTGAATTCCTTTTCCTGTCTGGCCAGTTTGAATCTCATTTCCTGTCTGGACATCGTGGCGAGCTCAGCAGCACTGGCAACGATGCAGAGCTCTCCAGCAGTGATGGCCGTGCAATCTCAGAATAGAAAGAGGGCCCCAGCATGGACTGATCGGGAAGTCTTGGATCTCATCGCTGTGTGGGGCGATGAGTCCGTGCTTTCCGAGCTGCGATCCAAAAGACGGAATGCAAAGATCTACGAGAAGATCTCTAAAGACATGGCAGAGAGAGGATACAGCCGGGATGTAACGCAGTGCCGCGTGAAAATCAAGGAGCTGAGACAAGGCTACCAGAAGACCAAAGAGGCAAACGGACGCTCCGGATCCCATCCCCAGACATCCCGTTTCTACGAGGCACTGCATTCCATCCTCGGTGCGGCCGCCACCACTACCCCACCAGTGACCGTGGACTCTGAGGATGGGATAGTGTCCACGGCTGGATCCTCGGACATGTTAGCGGACGGGGAAGATGAGGAAGGAGATGAGGAGGACGAGGCAGTCGACAGCGCTCACAACGCTGATTTCCCCGACAGCCAGGATCTCTTCATCACCCTTACAGAGATCCCCTACCAACCCTCCCCAGCCGTTACCCCGGACACAGAATCTGGGGAAGGATCAGCCAGTAAGTGTTGTAAAAATCTAAACATTTATTTGTAACAGAACAGGAATATTAACAATTTAAAAAATGGGTTTCTCATGATTAGTTTGATTAGCTTAACGGTTCAGTCATGGGCAGTGCAACTATTGAAAAAAAATCTAGCAATGTCCGGTTTTGCATGATTGTCCTGCCCAAGCTGCTCTACTGGTTAGTCACTGCTACAGCAGCTACAGTAAAATGCGGTCTATATGTCCGGGGATGGAGCAGAAATCCTCCTGTGACATCTCGAGGAAGCTCTCCTGGAGGTAATTGGAAATCCGCTGCATTAGGTTCTTGGGGAGAGCGGCCTTATTGGGTCCTCCGTAGTAGGACACGTTGCCACGCCACGAGACTATCAAGTACTCTGGAATCATTGCTCTGCACAGCATGGCGGCATACGGCCCTGGTCTTTGCAGGCTTTCCCGGAGCATTCTCTCTTTCTCGCTGTCAGAGATCCTCATGAGGGTGATGTCGCTCATGATGACCTGCTTTGAATGAGGTAGGGGAATGTTAGTGTTGGGACTGCTTTGCCGTTCCTTTACAGAACTGTAACCGCTGGTTTGCAGCCACGCGGTGGAGGCGGGAGAGGGGCAGCCGAAAGGGATCGTTCCCGGGGACAGCCGCGAGGGTGTGGGACAGGAGCAGACTTCCTGCTTGCCGAATTGCTGGCAGCAGGGACCGACATTGATTTCAATGTGAAATGAGGCCATTGCTAATATTAAAGTTTTAAGCTGCCACAAGTCTACGGCTTACCATGTCTGCCTGCAACAGAAATTCCGTTCTCCTGAGAGGCTTCTCAAATGTGCTGTAGAAGACCCCAGGCACTGAATGCGAAGGCCGAGAATTCGACCTTGTGCTGAGTGCGCATGTGAGAGGTGCTGTGCATGGTCTTGTTAACAGAGAAAGACTATGTTCTTTGTTCACAACTACATTTATCTTTCTGAGGAATTCACTCCCTTTTTCCCATTCCCACAGCCCCATCTGCGACTGTCTCACAACCTAGCCTGTCATCACACTCCCAGAGGCTAGCGCGGATTAGGCATAAGAAGAAGAGGACACGGGAGGACATGTTCTCGGAGCTTATAGCCTGCTCCAGAGCCCAGGCAGCACAGCAGACCCAGTGGCGGGAGAACTTGACCCGAATGCACCAAGCCAACATGGATCGGGAGGAGAGGTGGCGTCAGGAAGACCAGCAGGCGACTCAAACCCTGCTTGGACTAATGAGGGAGCAAACGGACACGCTCCGGCGCCTTGTGGATGTTCTGCAGGAACGGAGGCAGGAGGACAGAGCCCCGCTGCAGTCCATCTCTAACCGCCCTCCCCCGCCACCAAGTCCCATACTCCCCTCACCCAAAGTGCACAGAAGGAGAGGCGGCAGAGTCCCTGCTAACTCTCACTCCACCCCTGCAGAGAGCTCGAGCAGCAGAAGGCTCTCATTCCCCAAAATTTGACAAGTTCTTTCCTTCCCGCCTGACACAAGCCCCCGTCCAAGTTTCACTTTCCCAGTTCCATGTTTGGTTGATAATAAAAAATACGTTTCTGTTAACTACTGTTTCCATCATGTTCTTTTGGAGGAGGGGGGGATAGGGGGTTGGTAATTCGACAGGACAGTCACCTTTGGCAGGGTATATAGTCGGGGGCAGGCACAGCAGCAGGGCACATACATAGTGCAGTGATGCAGTGACTAGTTACCCTGGTTAGTCTGGGAGGTTGTTTTCATGTTATGTGGTGGGGGGTGGGTTGCTCTGTGACTTTGTGGCAGGGGAGGGCAGTTACAGATCTTAAGCGGCGGTCCTTAGGCAGGATCACAGAGCCACACAGCAGGGGATCTGTAACCGTCCTCCCCCTGCCACAAAGTCACATAGACCACCCCATACACACAGTCCCTATCAGGAGGGGTGACAGGCTCCGTTGAAACAACCATCCCACCGCAGCGGAGCCTGTCAATCCTTGAGTTTAGAAGCTGCATTCGCGCCACTACAGTACACCCGCTCCGCACCACAGTCTGCGTCCCAGTTTTAAAAAATTCCCGCGAATACAGTATTAAAGAAAACGGTGTGCTTTAACAAAGTAGAACTATTTTTATTTTGAAACGTGTGTTGGAAGTGGGGTGAAGGGGGTATGTAACTGGATAGGATAGTCAACATTAACTGGGTAAAGAAACGGGGGCAGGTTCAGCTTCTCAATACACAAACTTTAAAGTCACAGGTTACCCTGCTCACTCAGGAACTTTGCTTTCAAAGCCTTCCGGATGCACAGCGCTTCCCGCTGGTCTCTTCTAATCGCCCGGCTGTCTGGCTGTGAGTAATCAGCAGCCAGGCTATTTTCCTCAACCTCCCACCCCGCCATAAAGGTCTCCCCCTTGCTCTCACAGAGATTGTGGAGCACACAGCAAGCTGCAATAACAATGGGGATATTGGTTTCGCTGAGATCACAGCGAGTCAGTAAGCTTCTCCATCTCCCCTTGAGACGGCCAAAAGCACACTCCACCACCATTCTGCACTTGCTCAGCCGGTAGTTGAAGAGTTCTTTTTCAGTGTCCAGGGCGCCAGTATAGGGCTTCATGAGCCAGGGCATTAGCGGGTAGGCTGGGTCCCCGAGGATGACTATAGGCATCTCCACATCCCCAAGAGTTATTTTGTGGTCCGGGAAGTAAATACCTTGCTGCAGCCGTCTAAACAGACCAGAGTTCCTGAAAACACGAGCGTCATGAACCTTGCCCGGCCATCCCACGTAGATGTTGGTAAAACGTCCCCTGTGGTCCACCAGTGCTTGCAGCACCATGGAAAAGTAGCCCTTTCTGTTAATGTACTGGCTGGCCTGGTGTTCCGGTGCCAGGATAGGGATGTGAGTTCCATCTATGGCCCCACCGCAGTTTGGGAATCCCATCGCTGCGAAGCCATCTATGATCGCCTCCACGTTTCCCAGGGTGACTACCTTTGGCAGCAGTACATCAACGATTGCCTTGGCTACTTGCATCACAACAACCCCCACGGTAGATTTGCCCACCCCAAACTGGTTCGCGACTGACCGGTAGCTGTCTGGCGTTGCAAGCTTCCACAGGGCTATGGCCACTCGCTTCTGGACAGTCAGGGCTGCTCGCATCCGGGTGTCATTGCGCTTCAGGGCAGGGGACAGCAACTCACAAAGTTCCAGGAAAGTTCCCTTCCGCATGCGAAAGTTTCGCAGCCACTGGGATTCATCCCAGACCTGCAGCACTATGCGGTCCCACCACTCAGTGCTTGTTTCCCGTGCCCAGAATCGCCGTTCCACGGCATCAACATGACCCATTGCCACCGTGATGTTCTCGGCGCTGGGTCCCCTGCTTTCTGAGAGGTCTGTGCTACTCTCAGACTTCAGGCCATCACCGCGTTGACGTAGCCTCCTCGCCTGACTTTTCTGCATCTGCCTCAGGGAAAGGTGTATGATAAGTTGCGAGGCGTTGAGAGCGGCCACAACTGCAGTGATGGTTGCAGCAGGCTCCATGCTCGCAGTGCTGTGGCGTCCGCGCTGTCACTGACTAGAAAAGTGCGCGAACTGATTTCCCGCCGGCGCTTTCAGGGAGGGAGGGCGGGAGTGATGGACGGATGACGACAGTTACCCAAAAGCACCCTGGACACATTTTTTTTACCCAGAAGGCATTTGCGGCTCCACCCAGAATTCCAATGGGCAGCAGGGACTCCGGGAACTGTGGGATAGCTGACCACAGTGCACCACTTCCAATGTCGACGCTTTCCCCGTTAGTGTGGACTCACAAAGTCGAATTACTGTCCTTAGTGTGGACACACACGTTCGACTTTGCAATATCGATTCCAAAAATTCGATTTAAGTAAAATCGAACTACTCTCGTAGTGTAGACAAGGCCTAAGTAGTTTAAGCAGGAAATGCCTCGGGACCTTTCTGCAACAGCCAATTTTAAAGTGAAGAATAATTATCTAATCAATAAAAGCAGTAAAATGATTCTTAAACTTCATATGATGACCCTGGATCTTGCAGCATGTCTGTCTGTCTGGTGTTTAGAGGGTAAGCTCTTTCAGGCAAGGATTGTGTCTTGTACAAGACTAAACACACTTAATAAATGGGCACCCGGAGCAGTCAGATGCAAGCTCTGCTTGACTACTAGGAGATGGCAATCATGCCATATTCCCTTGGAAAGGTTATTTCCTCTAAATATGCAATGAAGTTTCAAGTTTGCCCTATGATATCAATGTCATAACTGCATGGGCATCTTCAAAGATATATTCCTTGGGCAGGTAATTCTGTTATGCAACATACCACTAGGGGGAGTTAGAAGGTAACTAGCTGTTTGCAGATTATGGTGAGGGTTTCAGGCTTTGCTATGAGCTCCTAGATTCCCACCGTGTCCACATGGAGCTCAGTATTGGAACTTTTTCTTTGTAAGCTTCTAACTAGAATAAAACTATTCCCCTGTTGTACCTTTAAACAGCTTGTCACACTCATTCCATTGGGAGTGAGAAGAATCCTTTGTCAGGTCTTCACAGTTGGTATGTCGGGACAACCTCGCTATGTACAGACCCCACCCTTCAGCAGGGCCTCAAGTTGCCTCACCCTTTGGCCCTTCTAGTGGGATAGTAGTGTCTAGTTCATTTATGGGAATTTGTGTGGCACGCACCGCCGTAGTGCCTGAGCCCCTCCCATAAACGGGTGAACATGAATAGGTCTCGTAAAATCGTGCTGTGGAGAAGTTTGATCCCCATTTTACAGATGGGGAAATGGAGCGAGAGGGAGGTTAAGTGACTTGTCTGCGGTCACACCGTGAGTCTGCAGCAGAGCCAGGAGCAGAGGCTACATCTCCGCGTTCCCAATCCTGTATCTTAACAAGGCTATGCTTCTGGCCCTTCTGAGATGAGCACATAGGGTGCAGAACTTGCAAGAGATGTTGTGTTCCAAATGAGCAGGGCACAAGAAGCTATTTCCTTTGTGTATGCTTTCAGCCAGCCTTGGTGCGTGGGTGGGCTTGTATTGTGTATAATGTAATGGGCACATGATGATCTCCTGGTGGTTATTAGCAACTTACAGTAAAAGCAATTTGTTGCTGTAGCATTAACACTTGCAGTGTGTGCCTGGGGCTCTAGACCCTGACCTGTATTCTGATCTGGAAAACAATGAACTGAAATTACTCTGTCTGAACCTAAGTCCATGCAAGTGTTCAGAAGAGGTTACCTGTCACTCTCCAGATCAATCAGAGACCTGACAATTCTCCTTTGCTGATTTCTCTGTCACTGTCCCACACCTACCCTTAAGGATCCCATTCATCAGCATGTTACGGATGTGTGTCTACCTTCATTTTTACACAGCTCAGTGAATGCACCACTTGCTTGATGCTCAGCAATATGAGTGTAGAAGGCACTTATCGGTGTCTTGGTGTCAGGCTGGAGTTGGGCTAGGGGTCCCCAAACTGTGAGGTGCAGAGGAATATTTGGGGGGCACAGCAGGACCTGGGCCAGTCTCTACAGGGGGTATGGAGGAAGCGCCACCCAGCCCTGCTCTGCCCTAAGCCCCGGCTCTGGCCTTGGCCTCTGGTGTGTACCCCCAGCCATGGTCCCCAGCTCTCACCTGCACCCCTGACCGTGACCCTGCTCCCAGCCCCAGTGCCCTGGGGGGGGGAATTACATTAAGAGTAAGGCAGGGGCTGACCTCACAAGTTTGGGAACCACTGAGTTAGGCTGGTGTGCACTATAAGGTGTATTTTAATTGTAAGTGCAGGTGAAATGCCTTGATTTGACCCCTGGAGGTAATGGCATACGTGAAACTTGTATGGGATGCAGCTCTTTTGTCTTCTCAGCAGTGCTGGGATGAGTCAATTTAAAGTCCATGATCTGTGGGCAAGATTTGGCACCAGATCTCCCAGAATGTCCGTGTTGCCAGGATAATTTCCTTTTGGGAATAAAGGTTTGTGGCCAAGGTAATGCCACAGCAGCCAGGAACAGTTGTTTTACTGAGCATGATATTGAGTATCTGACTCCAGACATAGTCTCTCATTGCAGCTTCTTCTGATGACTAAGGAGGAGCTGCTCCTGGTCTCCAGCTGCAGGACCCATACCTATTAGTGCAAAAGGATCACTGACAGCTCTGTGCCACAGGAGTTTGCAGAGAGGGATTCCATTGAAATACCTGGCATGGGTGGAGAGCACAAATGTGGTGTTTGTCAGTGCCCTGATGGTTTATATGCTGTTTTGAACAGTCTAGAAGGAAAAAAATTTGCTGCAAGGGCTGTTTCATTTTCACCTGCTCATCTTGCATCCACACCATAACACTGAAGTTTCTCTGTCAGGGAATGGTTCAGCACGAAGGGGTGTCACTAAGCAATTTAGATGAATGCAAATGGAAACAGCACATGCTGTTAAATAGGCAGTCAGTAATGAGGACAGGAAGCTTTTCATAGATCTCACCTGCCTGCTTCTGCTCTAGGGCAGTGGTGACCACTAGCATGTTGCAGCTGCTGAGTGGCTGAGCAGTAGGGGGAGTTGGTTTCAGTACGGTTCCTAGTAGGCTTTTGTGCTCTGGCCTATCTCATTTGACAGTACATGTTATACCTGTCACACCATTGGAGGGGATTGTATCTAGCTGTTAGAACTGGGGGATTCCTGGGTTCTACTCCCAATTCTGCCCCAGGTTTTCTGTGACTCTGGTTAAATCAGTTACCCTTTTGTCCCTCAGTAGTCCAATCTGTAAAACAGTGATATTACTATTACCCACCCAGGAGTACTGTGTGGAGCAATGCATTATTTATAAAGCATTTTAAAATCCTGGGATGAAAGAGGTTTTATAAGAGCAAAGAATTATGATAACTCCGGTTCAAAAGGAATTATTCTGGGGAAAGTCTTGTGTGTATGGCCTTGGAATTGATCAATCTGTGAACTGGCTCCATTTGCTGGGAATTTAAAAGGGGGCGGGGGGGCAAGACTGAAGAGTGAACTCTCCTTTCACTGCTAGTCCCCTCGGTGCAGTTGTATGAGCCCCAGGCAGAACTGAGACATATTGGCAGGGCAGCATTGCAGGTGCTTGCTCTGCTGCTGCCCACGTTATACCTGTTCTGGGGATAGAGGGCATCCTGTCCCCAGGGCTGTTAGCCAGCAATAAATTCACTGCAAAAAAATCTGATGGCACAAAAGTCACATGTGTAACACTGTCCGTCCCACCTGGCCCCCAGCTGATAGGACTGCATGCTCTGCAGTTTATAGATAGAGATGGCAGCTAGGACTTTGTTTGCTTTTGGATTAGGTTTTTTTTTTTAAATGTGTGCAGCCTTTTTTTAATAGAAAACGAGGTTTTCCTGCATGGTTCTTAGCAATGCTCAGTGGGAATCTCTTAATGGTGTCAGCACCTGGTGCTGGTGCCATGCAGCTCAAGGGGAGGTTGGAGTTATACTGTTAGCATGTTCTAAATCGTGAAGTCAAAAAGCACTCTCCACCTCTCACCCCACCCACGTGCTCTTTGCCCCTTGTCTCAGAGAGGGGCAAAAAGGTGTCTCCATCTCTGTGCTGACAGACCAGGAAACAACCTGAAAATAAAAGTCGAGCTGGTTTTGTGATTTTTGCCCCGCATTGTAACATACCTTGGAGGGCAGGTTACTCTGAATGAAGACTGAATTCTGCAAAGGATCAGTGCTTCCACAGCTGTGTGCAGTCTGATAAGGGGGATGACAACATCCCTGGCTGATAAAGGGACATGCTGAGCATTTAATTAGGATTCCCTGAAGGTACTCATGTGTGTCTCAGGTAGCTGAAAGATAAATATTTGTGTGCATTGAGGGGAGAATATGCAGGGCTTCCATCTAGGCTGCATATCTTAATTTTGCAAGGTTCTGGATCCTACAGAGCAGGGGAGAAAGAAATTACATTATTCAGTATTCCACTGGGGGGCAAATCAACTCTGCTCTGTGGGCTTTATCACTCTACAGGGATCTGGAGTTACCAGGTGCACAGGAAATGTGTCTTTGTCTTTCTAATGGGATTCAGTGGCTTGCTGCCTTCACATCAAGTATGCAACCTGTGTGAAAATTTCATTTTGCTGAGGACATGGAGCTTGAATTGTAGAATGGGCATTAGGCAGTGTGCCACCACCCAACTACTGCCTGCATCTCTCCTGAGACAAGCCACAACTTGTCAGCTTGCTAGTGGGGTTTAGAACAGAAGAGCGGCCATACTGGGTCAGACCAATAGTTCATCTAGCCCAGTGTCCTGGCTTCCGACAGTGGCCAATGTCAGGTGCCCCAGAGGGAATGAACAGAACAGGTAATCATCAAGTGATCCATCCCCTGTCGCCTATTCCCAGCTTCTGGCAAACAGAGGCTCGGGACACCATCCCTGCCCATTCTGGCTAATAGCTAATCTCTGGGGGCTGAACTTCCACATTCTTTCACCAAAATCAACTTCCCTGAGCCATCCCATTCCAAGGAAAATGCCCTATCAGCTTTGTACAGAAAGCAAGGGAGCAGCCGCAGATTAATTTGCTAGTGACAAACAGGTTTTGTGAGCTTAAACCTATATCGGACCCTGAATCAACTGATGGGTGACTACTGACTAGACCTGTTACAGGAATACAGTGCAGATCCCCTGACTGATCTTTCCTCTCACAATAAGTGGAGTGCTCACAGAACAGGTATAGCACAAGTAAAGGCCATGAAAACCTTCCCCTCACTGCCTATGTGCCTGAAGCCTGACCTGGAAGGGATGAGAAGGGAGTTCAGTGTCCATGGCTCATTCAGCCCTTGGCTCTGGGCTGAGACTGCTAGTTGCAGTGGTGGTTTTGGAAGGTGGACACCTGCACATTAGGAACTGAATGGAGATGACAAAAGTCATTTTGCAGAGGCCAACAGTCGTCAGATGGTAAAGGCTTTCCACCAGTGCTAATCTGGTGATCAGGAAATGCTCCATGTTACATTACCCATTCCATGAGTTAGCCAGTCCCCTCTCCCTGCTGCCCCACATGCTCTGTATACCCATACTCCATCCATTTCTGCTTTTGTCCTCCCAAGCCACTATTTCCTTGTTCATGCCTGATTGCTTGTGTTCCTGTCAATTTCTTGCTCACTTCCACATATCCCACCTACTGCCACTCAGTTTCTCTTTGCCCTGCTCTCTCCTACTCTGTGTCCTTTTCTACATTTTCTCATAGATAAATTAATCAGAATTTGTAGCATCTAATCAAATCTGAGCTATCTGCCAAGTTATGTATTTACAAAAATAGCACTGAAGCACACAGTTAGACTGGGAGTGCCTGGGTCACTACAAAAAGTAATTTTCCCTCTGTTGATACTCACACCTTCTTGTTAACTGTTGGGAACGGGCTACATCCACCCTGATTGAATTGGCTTCATTAACGCTGACCCCCCACTTGGTAAGGCAACTCCCATCTTTTCGTGTGCTGTGTATTTATACCTGCCTACTGTATTTTTCACTCCATGCATCTGATGAAGTGGGTTTTAACCCACGAAAGTTTATGCCCAAATAAATGTGTTAGTCTCTAAGGTGCTACAAGGACTCCTCGTTGTTTTTGCTAATATGGCTACCACTCTGAAACCTGTCACAATATTAAATGAAGATCAGCAAACGATAGTCATTGAATTGGACTCCGCTCTTGTCATGTTAGGGTTCAGCTGCTTAAATTTGCCTTTGGGATGCCTTGTCCTCCAAATTCTTTCTCCTGTTTCTGCTATTGCTGGTAGGCTTTGGTGGAGGAATGGGTTTTGCGCTAGGCTCTGAAACAGCTCAGACTAAGGGTCAGTCTATCTGGCAGCAATACCATGCTCTAAGACTCAATTTATCCAAAACTAAAAATGTGGAGTCAAAACAGTTTTTTCATCAAAAAGTGAGAACATTTGGATACAAAGAGTGTTTGGTCAACTGCTAGAAAAATATGGGGTAAAAATGTATTTCAATGAAATAATCTGATCATCTTGCATCAAAAAAATGTGATGAGGCGGTGGTAAGGGCAGCCCTGTGACATACAGGCATACTTTGTCCTTTGTACTGTTGCATCTTGTACATCCAAGGATTCTGTGGCACTTTACAAACACCAATTAGTTCTCCTAACACCCCCGCAAAACTGGTCACTCCTATAATCAGACTCATTTTACAAACAAACAGATCCAGGGCTGCTCTGGATACACTGAAATACTTTTTCAGGAACTATTAAAAGAAAAACAAAAAGGCCCTTGGCAGCTTTCACAAATCATTCTTCTTCCTAATGAATCATTAAAGGGCTGGTTCTTTTGGCGCATTGCTTATTCCGTAACTTGCCATGGGATTCAACATTTTCCTGCTAGTGGTGCCTGCTCTTACTGGAACCTTGTGTGTTTCTCCATTGATCTCTAGCCAGGAACAGCTATTTTGTTTTAATATCATTATCTGTGCTAACAATTGCATTTAGCTCTACAAGGGTTAGCTGATGTATACATCAGCTAAAACCATGTGTCAGGTCTGAGAGGGGACATGCAGCCAGAGGAGGGGATTAGGAAGTAGGAGTCATACTAACTTCTAGTCCCAGTTCTGCTCATCAGTTTGTACCTTGCAAAAGCAATTTCTGTGCCTCGCATGTTGTCACTAGGCACTACTGCAGGACAAATAATAATAATTAGGTGGAAGTAATGAGATGGATGCACTGTCATGTATAGAGCTGTCTAGTGGGGCCTCCCAGAGTATCTGGCACAAGTGCAGCCTATTTAATATTTTCATGAGCAGATCAAGAAGATGCAGGGGAGACTGTGTTAATCAGAGCTGCAGATGAGAGAAAGGTGGGAGGGAATCAGTGATACTGTGGAGGAGGAAAAGGATATGCAGTATGAGCTCCGGAAGCTGGAATCAATGACGAGCTTTAGTAAAGATAAATATTAAGTGACTGAATGCATTCACTCTGCAGTGTATTTACTCTTTGCAGTCATTTATCCCAGATAATGTTCATGGTCTGCTATTAGACATTTGGGGATTCAGTTGCTATGAAAGATGCCATGCTTAATAAAGCTGGATTGATTCATACTGGAACGAATAAGCAAAGGCATGTTAGAGACTGGGGGAATACTGGGTGGGCAGCTGAACTGCAATGAAGGATCTAGGGCTAAAGCGAGTGATGAATATGAATTAACAGAGCAATGCTAATGCAAAAAAAAAAGGGGGGGGATTTACTATGTGACGTGGCATCGACAGGACTATCCACAGTAAGCGAGGGAAGTGCTATTCCGCCCTGTTTGATGGGGGTTAGGTCCTAGTTTCAATACCACAGTCATTCTGGGCTTCACTCCGAGACATGGACAAAGTGGGGAGTACAGCAGAGAGGGACAAAATGATAAAGGGTTTGAAACCAAGGAGTACGACCAAGGGAGCTGGGAAGGGTGGTGAGGAGAAAAGATGTCTGAGGGGGAGACGTACCTGTCTGCAGATGAAGAAAGGGATGCTAGAAAGAGAACAGGGATCCATTATTCTCATTAGTCACCAAGATCAGAACAAAAAGTGATGGTTTACTTCTTAACTGGTAGAGCTTGCTACAGAACTGAGAACAAGTAACCAGCCCCACCTTCCCCAGTTAGGAGAATAACATGGATACTGAAAACTAGACTTATCAATTGCTTTCCGCTTTCATAGTCAAAAGTGTTAACAACATCGATGACAATAACTACTCTTAGGGTTTACAAACACTGTATAAAGCTGATGGAGTCCTTTTTAAGAAACACCTTCAACTGTGCAAGGGGAATTCAAGACAAAGCACAGGCAGGTTTTGCCTCAGAGGAAGAGAAGGACTCTGACCTTGAAGAAAAAAATATATTGGATGATCAAAATATCTGTGGGCAAACCAACAGCAGCGTGGGAAAGGAGCCGTTTTGCTCTCTGCTCTTGGGCCTGTGGGCGGCACTCACATCAGGAGTGGCCAAGTTACAATCAACTATAGATTCTTTTTATTGCAACTGATGACAAGCCAGTTTCTCGGCAGCCACTCAATTATTTTATTAAATTGGTGGTTGAATGTCAGAGGAAAGTTCTCTTATTAGATCAAGCTGCTCTTCACTGGGGACTTTTGCAACCAGCAAATATATTCGGAGTGGCTGCCTGCTTCATCTGCATCAGAACATCAAAGGTAGAAACTTCTTGAATACACCCATTGGCACTTAACTAGCTCAGGATTGTAGGTGAATCCCTTACTTTCCTCTCTTTATGAATACCCATAGTCATTTCTCAGTACCCAGCCTCTCTCACGAAACTACAATACTTACACTGCAGTGTACCAGTAATAAATAACATCCCTCCATTGCTGTCCCCTGCTTAATAGGAACTGTAAACATGGCATTGCAGGCTGCTATGTTTATTGTCTTTCAATGATTTCTGGGTCAAATCTGCCTGTTTTACAAGTTGGGATATTCCCCCCCGCCAACTGCCAGCCATGGGGTCTTGGAGTCAGTCTGGGGTCACTCTTTCTCATGCACCATCACCAGCAATAACAGTTCTGTAAATCCACAGGCTACAGCCACAACAGCTGCTTTCAGGCTTCTCTGACAACTGCGCTGTAGCTTTCTAAACAGTCTAAGGGGCCCTCTAATGTACTGAGCTCTGGCTGCAGTGTTGTTGTAGCTGGGTTGGTCCCAGGCTATTAGAGAAAGACAAGGTGGGTGAGGTCATAGCTTTTATTGGCCCCACCTCTGTTGGTGAGAGACAAGCTTTCAAGCTTACCCAGATCTCTTCTTCAGGTCTGGGTAAGCTCAAAAACCTGTCTCTCTCACTAGCAAGAGTGGGTCCAATAAAAGCTATGACCTCACCCACCTTGTATGTCTGAGCTCTGTCACACCAACCCTGATGCACATAATTTGAATGAAATTAAAATTTCCCACATAATGAGTTTCACCCTGCCGCCCATCTGGCATGTTAGGGGAAGAGTATTTAAAGAGAGAAAATGGAGGGATTAACCCCTTCTTAGATACTTTGGCTTAATTAACCTTCTTCATTTCAGAACAGGACATTTGAGGAGAGGCTGACCAGAAATCTCCAGACCCAAGATAATGCACCATAATTATCTCTGCACAACTAGCAGGGCAATTGCAAACCTCTGGCCAACTGCAGCTCCAGATCAGGGTTGACAGAGAGGAGGGAAGTACTGTCTGACATGGATAAATATTAATTCAAGAAAGACTGACTTCAAAAAAATATATATTTTTTGAACAAACAGTTATCGGAAGGAGCAATGGGAAGGAGGCACCCGGTGACTGGGACATGTGGAGGTCAGTGGCTTCTGGAACTTTCCTTTTGTACTGTGGTGGGACTTTGGAGCAGTCTGGGGCAGAAATAGTGGGGCAGTCTTAAAATGCAGTTTGAATGGAATTACAGTGGCCATTTTAGGTATTTTCTGCAAGCTGAATACACACAGATTATTCATTGCATCAATTCTGTGTGTATGTATATGTAGGCCTGAAGGTATTGCTGATTTGTAGGAGATGCTGAAACATTACAAAAAAAATCCCCTAGAAAAATCACTGTTTCTGGACAGCCTGCAAGGTTTTGTTCACTCCTATTGCAGAGCCAGCATACCTTGGCTAACAAACTCTCCAACCCCTGAGTTGTGCTAACATTGCTTCAAAAGTGCTGATGCACAAACAGGTTCCATGCCTGGTGATCCATTTGAAATATGGGTGAGAAAATTATGGCTCAAAGTGGCAAGAAAAAGACACCTGAATATTTCTAAAAGGGTGTTGTAGACTAAGCAGCACTGACCAACAGTTTCTGTGGTCTGAAAAGTGACTGTCAAAATGCCATCATGGAATTTCTCATTTATTTTTTCTCTGTGACTTTTCCAGCTCATGTTTGCTCAGCTTATAAGTCAAAATTCATTTTTCTCCTAGCTCCACAGATCCAACCTAGGCTGTGAAAATTTGTTCAATCTGGCTCATACGCTATAACATGTAATAAAGATTCTGCAGGTGGAGTTTAGGTGAAAATATTGTTGATGATCTGAACTAGGGTCTCCACAGGTTAAAAGCCAGTTCACTGAGTTCCCCTTTATTTATTGCTCTTGTCTTATTTCTTTAAACCAAAACCTCCTGGAGAGTTCTTGGGAATTGTTCTTTTAAACATATTTATGGCTAACTGCACTGCAGAATAAATGCATATCCACTTACAGTTAAACGCATGCTTCTATAGTATCTTCTGTTCCTCTTGATATCTAATCCTCTTCTTTGGCAAAGTAAATAATAAGAGACACTCTTACAGATCAGATTAAGCTTCCAGTCCCTTTTTAAAAGGATGGGAGATCAATACCATTACCAAAGCCAGTAAACAGTCCTTAGCATTTCAGCTGTGCTCTGTGTACAGTGAGAGTGCAGAGAGGTACTTCTACTATTATACAGACCTACACCTTCACTGTATGGGTGTGCTATATGCTGCCTCCACCCGTCCCCCTCTGATGTGACTGTCTGCCCAGTATCAGAGAAACAGGGTTGGTGTTGAACTAAGGAGCCTTTCATCCTTTGGTCTCTGGTTCAGGTCACTAGTATTGTCCATTTTAGGCTGAAACCTGTGAATATGGCACCAGGATGGCCTGAGAGAGCTCCAGGTTCAAGACAATGCTTTTACCTTATTCAGAGTTAATTTTTTATCCCAGATCACACTAAATCAGGAAGAGAAGGAACCTGGGTTTCCCACATCACAGGGCAATATGCTCTGTCTAAGCACCAGACTATGGAGTTTCTCTAACTTGCTCCTGTGTCTCCATGAAATGTTTCCCTTTCAATGAAACAGCATATTTCAACAAAATCACCAGCTGTGGATACAGCATTAGGACAGTCCCTGCCTCAAAGAGCTTACTAATTAGTTCCTCTCTTGGCAGGCTCAGAAGAGAGGTTAAGGATTAAACAGACCATGGAGTCTGAAATCCTCTGTCATCCTGAGAGATGGCTCCTCTAGGTCAGGACTGAGTCATACCAGTGGAACTGAGAAGGGGAAGTGGATGTTGCTGCTGTCCAGGCTGTACTTCTTCGGTGCATAAATAGAGGACTCCAGATTTTATGGCTTTCAATCAGCTATCATTCAGAAGTACTAAATTGACTGCATGCTGAAGCAGAAGGGTATAGCAGTTTTTGGATTACTATAACCTGCCATGTGTGTTGTAAGACCCGAGGTAGAGGGCAAATGATTACAATGTGCAGTCATCTTCTATAAGTTCATAGTGGCTTAAGATCTAACTGCTGCCATGGAAGGGAGGAAGGTGTGGTCTCTTGTTAGACCAAGCTACTAGAAGCCAGAATCTGGGGTTCTGTTCCCAGCCACTGACTCACCTATGTGACCTTGGACCAATCACATAAATTCTCCATTCATCAGTTTACCTATCTGTAAAATGGGCATTATAATACCAATTTTGCAGGCGTGTTATGAAGTGTAATTAACATCTGTAAAGTGCACTAAGATTCTCAGATGAAAGGCTAGCGAAAGGCAAAGCATTATTATAATTATACTGAATACAAAGTATGAAAACAGACATGCATTCACTTGGCATTATTGTTTTGGCTACGACATCATCAGCAGCCAATCTGAAAGCTCCCTCCATATCCCACTCTCTGTAACCACTTTGCAATTATGTTTCATTGTACAGCAATTTTGTTCAACACCTTGTTGGTTGTTTCTCACATGAAATGAATTATTCAGCAGCAGATTGCGTTCTTGTCTTTGACAGTACTAATACCTTATGTTCATATAATCCTTCAAACGTGCTCTGCAAACATTTGCTACTAAATTCTTCAATGCATAGTATGCTACTATTATTATGCCCAAGTACACAGGAGGAAACAGAGGCTCAGAGATATTCAGTGACATGCTAAAGTCACACTGTGAGTCACTGGTGAAATTAGAAAGGGTGGCTGTGTCCCTGATAACTGAAAATGAGACACATTTTGCTTAGGACTGCCTGCATCCTAGTTAGAGAAAGCTCCCTTTCTTGAGCAAGCAAACCAAGATTCTGCTTTGCAAAGCGACTCTATAAAAATGGCATTGTGGGACTCCTTGTTTATTTTCTAATTGGTCCCCATTCAGATGTGCTCACACTCCAAGTGAAAAGATGACGTTTCGAACTGACAGCGTCACAAACTCAACGTCAGGGCTGAGTCAAGCTGCATTCTTGTTTGCAATCTGCAGTCCAAGTTCTACCCTCATTTACACTGGGAAACCCCATTCTCTTGTCTCGGAAACAATTATATGGATGCCAGGTCCAAATAAAATAAATTGCGCTCTCCCAGAGCTATGATGACCCTGCGAAGCTAGTGGGTAAAAAGTAGCAAAGTCGTGGGGTAATGCCTAATTACAGGCCATGTGATCTCACTAGCTCAGCTTGCTGATCTGATGTCCAGAGATGAGCCTTATGAGCTTATTGCCTCAGTGACTGAAGTTTGTGGGTCTGGCAGAGGGTCGTCTGCTGTGAGATCACTTGCTGAGCACCTCCAGCTTGCTGGGACGATTTCAAGGATGGGCCTTTGTGATGTTGCCTCAGCACCTTTACGTTGGTGGGATGGGGTCCGAGCACAGGCTTCTGTGCAGTCTCTTGCTCAGAGCCTCTAGCTTGTTGGACAGCAGGTTACTGGCTAAGTACTCCAGTTTTCAGGGTGGATGCAAGCAGGACCGGCTCTAGGTTTTTTGCCACCCCAAGCAAAAAAAATTTTGGCTGCCCCCCCCGTCCCAGCCCTGGGCTCCTCGCTGCACCCCCCTGCTGCTCCAGCCCTGGGCTCTCCCCTCCACCCCCATCCCCACCCCCTGCCGCCCCAGCTCTGGGCTCCCTCATTCCTCCCCACCATTTCCCCCACACACACACACCTCCTGCCGCCCCAGCCCTGGGCTCTCTTTTCCCCCCCGCCACCTGCACCTTCCTTCCACCACAGCCCTGGGTCACTGGTAACTCACTCCCACAGCAGGTCATTCAGCAGGAATTTTAGATGTGCACAGAACACAGACAGGATTGGTTCCCATCTGGTTACAGAACTGCAGTAAAGTGGAACAATTTTCAGCTTGTGTGATTGGAGGATATCTGGATGCATATTATAAGACTGTCCTACAGAAATGAGGAAAAGTTGAGGTGCCTTTATTATTCTTTTGTTCCACTCTTTCTTTCTATGGGGAATTTGCCAATGCAATATCACTGTCTTCCTTTCACACAAATAAATAAAAAAAAAGGCAATGGCTGTTGAAAATAGCAATTCCAGTCCTAATAACCACTGGGAAGCATTTCTTGCTCAGTTTTATCCTACTTTTTCTACAGCAAGTTACAGTGGATCAGTCTATTTGATTTGGGAGAAATGAAGTAACAACTGCCCAAACTGAGCTTGAGCACTCCTGAATTTTGAGGTGTTCAAATCTGGAAGGCAGGTGCTGGGGCGGGGGGAGGGGAAGGGGGCTTTGGCTGTGCGGGGGAGCACGGCAGCATGTATGCAGCAGTGTGTCTGGCACTGCGCGGAGTCAGACACGCTGGTCTGAGTGGCACAGTAAGGGGGCTGGGGGGTTGGATGGGGTGAAGGTTTGGGGGGGCAGTCAGGGGTAGGGAGGGTTATATGGGTCAGTGGGTGGGGGGGCAGTCAGGGGACAGGCAGCGGTTTGATAGGCATGGGCATCCCGGGGGTTTGTCAAGGGACAGGTAGGGGGTGGGGTCCTAGGGTGGAAGTTGGGGGGGCGGTGTCTCAGGAGGGGGCAGTTGGGGACAAGGAGAAGGGAGGCTTAGATGGGGTCCCAAGGGGCAGTTAGGGGCAGGGGTCCCAGGAGGGGGCAATCAGGGGACAAGGAGCAGCGGTGCTTAAATAGGGGGTGGGGTCCTGGGGGGCAGTTAGGGGCAGGGGTGATCAGGGAGCAGGGAGGGTTGGATGGGTTGGGGTTTCTGTGGGGGGCAGTCAGAGGGAGTGGATGGTGGCAGGGTGGGGCTACCCTCCCTCCCTGTGGAGTGTCCTATTTTTTTAATGTTAAAATATGGTATCCCTACTCACAGTGCAGCTCTCCATTCAGAGCAGCTCATGAGGTCTCAGCTACCTCACTGCCTCCCCCTCTTTCCTGTTGGTAGTGGCCAAGGGAATGCTGGGAAATGTAGTTCTTTCCCTCCTCCAGGGCTGGCTCTATAGGCAGGGAGCTAACCAAGAAACTACAGCTCCCAGGGCCCCCTGTTGGTTCTCAGCTCCCATGCTGGATCCCTGCCGCCCCTGCAAATGGGCTGCCCCAAGCACATGCTTGCTTTGCTGATGGCTAGAGCCGCCCCTGGATGCAAGGCACAGACCTCTGAGATCACTAGCTCGAATGCTTCAACGTGCAGTGATGCCAGCCCCATTCAACAATCACAAGCAAATTCCTCCCATTCCAAAAATCAGACGATTTTTAAAAGAACACATTTTACCTTCTTGCCATTGGCTTTCTGATGCTGGCATGTTTAGGGGTCACATTTTTAAAGTTTTCCTTTACATTCCATGAGAGCTAGACGCTGACTTTTAAGGGTGGGAAACAACTGGATTCCAGCAGCTGAGGCTGTAAGCAGAGCACTGAATATCACAATGCGATGACTCTGGGAGAGGTGGCAACGCTGGCATGTTCGGCTGAAATCACCGTACCAGTCTCTGAGAGTCACCGTTCCCTGCTTGCTCTGCCGATGCCAAGGCACCGGCCTTTGCCATGGCACTGGCTCAGCATCGCTGCTTAGCTGATGACATGGGGCAGGATCCTGGGAAATGGCTCAGCAGCTGTAGCTTGCTGGGCTGTTTTCAAGGCATGGGCTTCTGTGAACTCCCTGGCTCAACACATACAGCTTGTTGACTTGACGACAAGGCGCAGAGGGTACTAGACTAGATGGATTATTGGACTAATCTGGCATGGAAGTGCTTACATTCCTGTGAGCATCACATGGAGCCACTCTGGTGGTAGGTAAAGTACTTTGTGATGTAATAATGTTTTTATAATCTTCAGCAAGCTTCACCGTAACCCAATGCTACGTGGCTGAGTGAAGCAATGCTAAATCTTTACTTCCATGAGGGTTTCCTGAGCTGCTTGCTACAATTTATCCAGCCAGATAGCTGGCTCAGGTTATCGGAACCCAGCGAGGAATAAGACTGGCTGACAAATCAGTTGCAGTCCAGCCAACATTGCTTGAAAGATGAGAAAATCTGTGTGCTCAGCAGCTACTTCCCAACTGCAAATCCCACAGCTGGCTTGGCTTTGCAAAGGCAGGGGAGAGCTTTGTCCATATGTTTCTTTCTGGGTAAGCCCGATAAAACCAAAAATCCCCACCAATTAAACTGCATGTATAAGGTGAGGAGCACCCCCAATTCCTATTGATTTGAATGAAATGCGGGATTTGCACTGCTTCAACAGGGTTTCTATGTAGAACCAGAGTTACAGATCCCACTGCAGAAGAGGAAGAGTAGAACTATAATGTGGGTTTGAACAGCTGCTCAAACTGCAACAGGTCATTTCCTTGAGGAGAAGCATCCCCATTGCCAAAACCAACCCGCACAATTGGCACTAATTGCTCCCTGTGGTAGCAATTTGAATTGATCAAGGAGACTAAACTCCCTTCTCACTCCTGGAAACTGGACTGAGACCCCCAAACAGCTACCAGAAAAACAGATGCTAAATGCTCCCCCTCACTTCACAGCGCCTGCCCTGGATTCAGATTGACCTACAGTACAGGTAAAGGCTCTATATCCCTATTGGTGATCTCTTGCAGCTGGCTGTTGGGTTAAAAATAGTCAGGTATGCTAGTTTGTGTGTATGTTGACAGAAATAAAAAGCAGCAAATAGGCAAAGGGATGCATAAGCACAGAAAAAGACTATACTCAAAGGTTTGGTTCAGATAAAGTAAACTAAGTTTAGCTGCTTATCCAGACTAGGAAGGGGAAAGTCAGCTCCAAAAATGTTACAGGTCACCCGTACCCTAAACGGTCACTCATCACCAGTGGCAGATCAGAAATGTCATGTCCAAATTTAGTTCAGCTTTGTTACATGCTTACCCCCACAACCCTTCCTTCCAAACTGTTCCTCTACCTCAACCCGTATTTACTTGCTTTAGCAATTCTTCCTGGGGCAGAAACCTAGCAGCCTGCTACCTCCTCCAGCTAACCTCCCCCATTCCCCTAAGGAGGCAGCTGTCTGTCTTACTACTCCCTCCTACATTTTCAGGGGACAGACCCTTAGATGTAGCACAAATGCCCTAGATGGCTCAGTCATCCAGAAAGAGGTAGAAGCTGGGGCCCAGAGACAGGTCAGGAATTGGCTCCTCCATCTTTCTTACCCTCCTACCACATCTTCTTTACCCTGATTTTTCTCTCGTGTTCTTCTTTGCTCAGTACCTCCCAGATCAACTCTCCTTTTTCCCCACAGGGGCTCTCATGACACTCCCATCAGCCTCTCCCCAGCTTTTAGGGCAGCAAATATCACTCTTTCTCTCCCTGCCCCCACTCCAAGGATTGGCTCCGTAAGACTCTTCTCCAGCCTGTGGAGGCACCTCCTCCTCTAAGTCTCTCACATATGTTCAGCAAGCCCCATGCTCATTGTCTCTCCTTCACCTGAGCCAGGCAGAGATGCTGGTTTTCAGGTTCTTAGATACTCATGTTCCCCTTTGGTTTTCTCCTTGTTTCATTGATGAGAAGATGGAAACTTCAACATACAATTTGAAAACATATTTTAACACTAAAACAAAAAACCCCAAACAGCCCAATTTAAATAGCACCACACTTGTGCCCAATGCAGCTTGATTTGCCATACAAAAATTAAAGCCTTGGGAGACCCAGTACATCAGTAACTAGAGATCTGCCCAGCCCTAATTTTTAGTGTATCACCTTCACTCGTTCTTACTGACCAGCCCAGTCCTGTCCTGTGCACTGTTCCCCTTCAGCCCCCTCTGCGTGAAGCAGTGCAAGTGACCTGATGTAGCTTCAGCAGCCGTTCAAACCCACATTATAGTTCTACTCTTCCTCTTCTTCAGTGGGACCTGTAACTCTTGTTCTACATAGAAACCCTGTTGAAGCAGTGCAAATCCAGCATGAAGTGCCCTTAATTTCATTCAAATCAATGGGAATTGTGGATGCTCCTCACCTTGCAGAGTCTGACGCTACACTGGCTCTCCTGCCCTTCAGAGGCAGCTCCCCTCCTTTTCTCAGCAAAACTGAATTTCCATTTACCTCTGGCAAGCCAGTGAGGCTAAGGTTCCAGCCTGCTGTATGTGCAAACACACACAAACTGAAGATTCCTAGATAGGCAGATAGGAATTCCTATCACTTCAGCTGAAGTAGATGAAATTATTCAATGTTGGCAGGTGCTCTTTCTTCTCTATCAACAGTAAATACTAATAGCAAAAGCATGGTGGGGTTAAGGTTTTTAACACATTCAATATCCTTCCAGTTAGAGTGTGGGATTTTTCTTCTTGCTGCCTTTCGTGTCTAAAGTGTTGTCATGCCAGGTAGAGAGAGAGGAGGCTTGTTCTACTCTTCTGAGGTCTGTTCATGTCAAGAATGTGTGTGTGAGTGAGACAGGCAGTGAAAGTGAAGCTGCTTATGATCAAGCTACTGAGATTTTATCATGGCTCACAAATCCCCAAGATTCAAAAGTGTAATATTGGCCTTTTTAAGGTGGGACAGGCAAACAAATGGGCATGTTTAATATCAGACAGTTCAAGTCATTTGGAAGAGGGGGTGAGCTCTTATCTATAAAGGGACATGATCGAGTAGTTTAGGCCCCACCTCCAAAGATGTGTGGTGTGGTTTTGTTTTATTTTTTTTTAAACAAAACGCAGTCTGAATAGAAATGGGTTCATATAGTTTCTCTCAGCTAATTTCAGTGCAAACTGTTGGGTTACTGGATGTAAATCTAGTCCTGCTATTTCAAAAACTCAAACACTAGAGCACTGACTAATGCATGAAAACTGAAATTAGCCATAAATGCAAAGTGAACTGACCAGGCTAGTTTCACTGTCCAAGCTGAGTGAAATGCAGAAAATAAACAAATAGCATAAATCAATTACCAACCCTTTTCTTTTGTCTGAGCCTCCCCTGAGGAGGAATTGGCAGATGGTTTCACAGCTGAGGGGGAGAATGGGGGCTCTCTGCTGCAGGAGCAGAAAGATGTCTGGGTCAGCAGGATGCTGCCTGTGTGTCAGCTGCATTTAGGGGGGAGGGATAGCTCAGTGGTTTGAGCACTGGCCTGCTAAACCCAGGGTTATGAGTTCAGTCCTTGAGGGGGGCCACTTAGGGATCTGGGGCAAAATCAGTACTTGGTCCTGCTAGTGAAGGCAGGGGGCTGGACTCGATAACCTTTCAAGGTCCCTTCCAGCTCTATGAGATAGGTATATCTCCATATATATATATATATATATTGGGGGCCCCTGCAGGAGCAGGGAGAGAAGACAAGAGGCAGTCAGAGAGTCATCTGCTGCTTTACCTACAGCTGTGGAGGATGGGTCAATTTCTCTACCCCCCTCCCCATCTCCTCACCCCTGCATCCTCATGGAATTGTTTGGCACACACACAAGCTGGGGAACGCTGTCATAAATGATGAAAATAGAGCAGCCAGTTAAAGTGGTTTCCATTTTAATTCCAGTTTATGCTTTCATAACCTAGATCAGGTTTATTAACTATAGGAGTTTTATCTTGACAGAATCCTTCAGATTTGTAGGAAGTTTTCTATAATCTCCATGTCCAGATTTTGCATTTCTGATGTTGAGATTTCATAGTAATAAATACCAATCTGCATGGCCTGAGGTAAATTTGGGTCTAACATGAGTAACGGCCAACTTGTCATGAGGCATGATTGTGAACTGTGGAGCTGACAAGACACAAGGCAACATATATTTGGGTTACACTCAGCTCCCAAGGAGAATACAGGGAGTGACACTGGTGATTCCCTCTTTGTCCGTCCTGCACCAGTGCATGAGCAGGGTGCTAGGGGGGCACTGAGCCGCCGGGGGCATGGTGTTTCAGATGAAATATAAAATCAAGGTCCTGGCCGCTTGTGGTCATTGAAGATCCATTGGTACTTTTCACATGAGGATGGTTGCTAAGCCCAATGTCCTGGACAAGTTCCAATTCAAGTATCCCATTCTGCCTCCCAAAATACCCTGTGCAGCTCCAATGGTATGCTTCATTTCCCCACCTATAGTGGTTGCTGTCAGAAGGGCTGGGTAGCTGGCAGAGATTCAGCCCTTCCCAGGCAGACTCAGGAAACTAGTGAGAATCAGTAGGGGCAGTGGGGAAGCAGCAGGCTGTGAAAGTTAGTTATTGCAGAGTTGCCACCATCTGTAAAGCTTGGCTGACGACCAGGGAACAAGGAAGGCTGGGGATCGTTCCTATGAAGTCTTCCCTTCCTGTAATGCATCCTCACTCCCCAGCACAGTGATCAGAACACTGAATAGGCTACAGCAAGTAGAGCAGGCAGCTGCCTGCTACTTTCTTTGTTCCCTTCTAACCTGCATTCAGCAGAGCCACTTTGCTGCATGAAAAACATGCAGCTTTGCGCTGGCCTCTGAGCGTGGACTGGAGCTCTCTTCTTTAGAGCCCTTTGCTAGATCCTGCCCCAACTCACCAAAGGCGTGCTCAGGGGACAAGGGTAGCAGAGCTGTAGTAGCCTGGCTTTAGCTCTAGTAGACATCCAGCTAGGATGGCAGAGAGGTCCTGAGGCAAGGCACGCTGCAGTGAGCACTGCTCCATCAAACAACCAGCCCCAGTGCCTGCTACTCATTGTAGTATGGACGTAGGGAATCTGGAGGCCCTGCCTCCTTGCTCCGGTTTGTAGAAGACCAGCAAGCCTATTAGCTGGGTCCCCAGTCTAGCAGTCAGTGCTTGGGAGTGTTCAATGTATCAGTCTCTGCTCCCATACAGTTGTGCAAGGCACTGTGAGGGAGGGGGGGCTGCCATATCCTTTTGCCTCCCAGCACATCCGTGCAACGCAGGGCAACAATTCCCCCTAAGCCAGGGAATGCAGGCAACCAAGAGGATGAGACAAACTAGGCCAGCCAGTTAATTTCCTTGTTGGTACACAGTTGTATCTTGTTTCCACACCAAAGGAATCCTCTCCCCACAACCATCACTGTAATGAACTGATGTTTGTATGTACCACTGCCTTCAGCTGGATTGAATCTGAAATACTCAGCTGGGTGGGCCCATTACTGCAACAACTGAAGAATAGTCTCTTTTAGCTCAAGTGGCAAGAGCCTCTAGTTCTGGAAGTGTTTTGGTTCTGAGGTCTTTCCCCACTTCCTCTGCAGGGTCCTGAGTGGCCCCACCGTGCTTGATGACTGGGTACTATATTCTCATCAAGCTGCTATGAATTCACCTGGCTTAAGTTGTAGATTTGCAGGGATTCATGCAGACAGGAAGATGCCCTCTCTTTTCACCACCATCACCCAAGTAAGGACAAGCCTGCAGAACCTAATGTGCCAGAACTAACATAACCCATAGCATTTAGAAACCTAGGAACTCTACGCAACTCCAAACAGGCATTTCTCTAGGATCTAACGTTAGTTGCAGTGATACAAACATGAGCCTCATAGCGTAATATTAAACCTGTAGTGATATTAATAGCTTTGCTAATTAACTGTGGAGCAATGAACGGGCTCTTGATGACAGGAAGCACCCCCCCCAGGCATCCCACATGGGACCACTCTCTGCCCTCCCACAACACCTCCTGTTAATGGAAATAGCCCTACTCAATCCTTCAAATCACAGCACTAGGTATGAAGTTACACACAGGAATTCAGTAAGCATGTGCACATTTCTCTCTGTGTGTGTGTGTGTGCGTAGGGACAAGTGAGGGAAGAGGCAGAAGGGCCATGTGGTCAGCAACTCCCATGAAAGATTGCGTTGAGCCCAAAGAAAAGGGAACAACCAACAGACTGAACTGAAATCTTAAATGTGGAACAATACATAGCCTTTTGGTATGTCACTTTACCCACCACCAAAATGCACCCACCTCTGGGGTGGAATGTCTCAGCTGTCTAATAGTGTACAGTGACACTATGCTACAGTTTAGGAGCAGATGTGAAGCACATTATTTACAACTGGAACAGATGGGGAAATTCTGTGGTGTTAGCTTATAAGTGCTCTGCTTGGAATTTGGTCAAGACTCAGGTGTTAATGCCCTCAGACAATGAAAAGAGTCATCAAGATCTTCTATGAGCATGAGTGGCCAGGACCTCAACCTTATGTCTCTTCTGAAAAGCAGCAACCTCTTATTTTTAATTTAAGTGAAGGATTGTTCCATTCCTGGCCCCCCCTCCTTCATTGTAATGGTCCTCCTGTGTTCAGAAAAATTCTGCAGCCTGTTTGTGTTCATATTTTCTATCACATATTTAAAAATGTTTCTGTGACAAAGGGAGGAAGTCTCTCCTGCCCCCACAGCTGGAAAGTCCCCTCTAATCTCATTGTTCTTTTCCCCTGCTGTGTATCCTGCCAATTAAACTGGGTCTTATTTAGCTGTAAATAATCTGGCTAGACCCTTGGTCTGGTCTCCTTCCGGCTTAGCTCTTGTTCTGTCCAAGTCCACAGACTTGCTTCTTCATTTGTTCCCCATCACCAGCTTGGACCTCATTCTCTGGTCCTACTCCTTCCCCCAAATAGCTTGGCCCACGGTCTGGCTTCCCCTCCCTCTGCCTGGCCCTTGCCTCTCACCAGCTAACGTGACTGAGTTACAGTATTCATATACTGCCTGCAAATAGGCCCACCGCAAAAGAGTTGGGGCTGTGAGTGTGTGGAGGAGTGAATGCACGCACCCCACCCCAGTAGTTCAAGTTCAGGGCTTGAGTGCGTCACAAGGGACCAAAAGTAGGTGTCTTATTCATTAAAACTGGCAAGTCCACCGCCCCACTCCACACAGACACCCTTTCTGTGCTTTCCTGCAGCCCCTATCAGGTGACAGTGAGGGGACATTCATCCACTCTTGCACACACTGCAGGATTGTTCCTGATTGCTGTGCCCTCTGAAGCTCTGGGGAGTGAGCTGTAGTCGAGCCGGGGCAGTGTGTGAAATAAGTGGATAAATAACTGATTGCCATCTCTGTCCCAGCCATATTGCATTTGCATAGTGAACTGGTGTATCATATAGGATTCACTGAGGGTCAGAGCTGGTGGTCGGGTCCCATTATTGGGGTGACAAGTGGGTATTTTGGCAACCCTATTTAAAAAACAGACAACCTTCCAGGAGTTAGTTAGACCCTTGGGAAAGCCTGGATTTTAAGAATTTAAAAAAAGTAAAATGTGGCTACTGGGTCAGTATTTTGCTAACATAGTTTATATAAAGGATGAGGACTGTAGATATGGTACATATTTTGATCTTTCTGACAATAATTTGGGGCCTCCTGAAGATTGTTTGGGGGTGCTGTTGTCCCCTTTGCCCCCCAGAAGCCCCAGACCTGTGGAGGATTTAGTATAAGCTCCTGGGGCAGGGACCTTGTCTTCTAAAGCACTGTACGCCCTTCCAGCACATTAGCCAGACAGCCTTCTAGCTCTCTCTTTATATTTCCTTATATTCGCTGAGGTTCAGTGCAGGGTCATCTAAAGAACTTCTCTGCTTAGTCTACCCTCACCCTGGACTTATGATGTTGGTGGCAGTGGCTCCAGCCTCTTTACTGCCTTACATCCCGGCCGTGGTGAGTGGAGGCAGGGTCGGTCCTAGGGGAGGGCAAGTAGGGCGGTCATCCTGGTTGCTGACTTTAAGGTGGCACCATCATGCTGTTCCGTTGGGCATTTTTCTGAGGGATACATTTCAGCTGGTCTAGATATTTATCTGACCCTCGGAGCCCTTTGCCCAGAAAATGCAATGTATCCCTTGACTGGGTTTCGGATACTGAAGCCCACTTTCCTCATCAAACACATCAGTTGTGCTGTACGCTGCTCACTTCCATACTGACAGCTGAAGGACAACAGCCAGTTCATATGCAGCTGGCTGAGTGAAAGCCATGACTGTATGAGGGGTGCTCAGTGCACCATCTGGAATCACTTGTAGGGAGGGGAGAAGGGTTGTTCCCTAGTGGATGTGTGTTTGCATCACTAAAGGACCACCTCGTTGGCAGTTTCAGCAAAAAGACCAAGAGCTGATGGGCCATGGAGACTGAACTTCCTGCTGACCCCCCAGACATGATCTGAGGGGGAATTTGGGGAAGTTTGGACTGATGGTACCTGTTCTGTGAAGAAACAGGTCTTCAGACTCCAGGGTGGTCAATCCTGCACCTTTCACCAGCATTAATTTTCCTAAAAAGAAAGAACACAGGAAGCACCAACACCAGCCAGACAGATTGCAACCTCAATCCAGTGTACTAATAATACTTAGCACTGTACATTACTGTAATGTTACTTACAACATTAACTAATCCTCACAACACCACTGCGAGGTAGGGAAGTGCTATTGTCCCCAGTGTACAGATGGGGAAACCGAGGCACAGAGAGGAAAAGTGACTTGCCCAAGGCCACACAGCAACGCAGTAGCAGAGCTAAGATAAGACTCTGGTGGTTCCTGGCTCCCAGCCTCATGCTTATTTCTCTAGACCATGCTGCCTCTCTGGAGATTAGGAACTCCGGAATCCCTTCTAAAAGTAATGTGTGGAATTGTTGATCATTCACAATTTTTATTGGCAGATAATTATTCCAGTTTAATCCCCATACTGTGCAGTGCACCTCAGACCCTTCAGAGTTCCACAGCACTCCCAGAATCCACTCCCACCCAGCATTGGGACTGCTGTTTAGGAGTATCACAGGGGGCTCTGGGCTTTTATTAAAAAGATGTTTAGACTGGGTTTAATTGGCAGTGGTTCTGGAATATGTGAACTCCTACAGGGCCTTAAAATACAGAGCCAGAGAGGAAGGCACAAGGGAACTGGTGAAAGGGGAATCTGCTTCCCCTCCTGAAGTGGCCAACAGCTCTCTTAGTTTTCTGGCTCTGTAGAATTCCAGTGATAGCTACCAGTAGGAAATGCTTGTCTCCAGTTTGTTGGTTGGTAAATCATAGCCTCAGAGATGCTTTCTTCAGTGCAGAATTGCAGCGAGCACTCAGCCCACAGTTAAAGATGTGCCTCTCATCACGTCCTCCAACCTTCTGCCACTGTCCCGGAATCAGGCAGGCTGCAGTCACTGTGCTCTCCCACTGAGGGGACTGGGTTATGACCACTGTGCTGCCAAGCAGCCAAACCCAGAGTCCGAGTCTCTTCTAAAATTGGGATTAAATTAAGAGCGTTCGAGGGAGGATGGAGAGATGGGGACAGAGTGAAGCAAATGGACAAATCCACCCATTGAGCAACTGGGAAGGAAATGTCCCCCTTGTCACTGGAGCAGGTTCCTTTTTACAAGGCTTCTTTCTCCCTCTGGGAACATCTACTAAGCTTCATTTCCGTCAGCTGGATATACCGTATGACATTGGTATCTGCAGGGAAAGAGGACACATGCACTCACCGTGATTACAACTTCCAGTGAGAAACTTACGAACAGCTACACACGCTCCTGTTACTGTTCATCATGTCTCCTTTTTATAAATACTTCATCTGAAGTTACCGGGCTGTAGGAACTGCCCCCCCAAGAAAGGCCCTCTGGTCCAGTACCCTGTCACCTCTATGGAACAGAAATCTGCTCTTTGCTCACTATCCCTGCTCTAAAATCTTTGTCCAGACCTTGGTGAGCTCTTGCCCTGACTATTGTAACCTTCTCCTCTCCCTTCTGCCTTCTCCCCAATCCACTCTATTCAATTTGTTAAGTCATCATCTCCCCTTGTTTTCTGATCAAGTTCTTTCTACTGGCTTCCTGTCTCTCAATGCATCATATTCAGGCTCCTCATCTTCATTTACACAGCTCTATATATTCTTGCCCCACCTACATCTCTTCTCTTCTCTCAACGCCCATGTTCAGTTTATCTCCAGCTCCTGGTTGCTCACTTTCTGTCAGGCTGCCACTATGCCTAGAAATTATCCCTCTTTTGGCCTACCAAGTTACCTCTCTCTTCTCCTTCAAACCCACTCTGGGAATCCTTCCTACCTTCTCCGCCACAATAATCCCCACACTTGCACTATTGTTCTTTCTGCTGCCGTGTCTATTTTGGACAGTAAGTTCTTGGGGGCAAGGAATGTGTCCTGATCTCCCTGTGCAGAGTACTGTGAGAGTCTACGGGCTGTATAGGTGAGAAACTGAAAGCCTATTTCCTAGATAATTGTGTACTGCTACAGCATGTATAATGTGTGCGGTTTCTAATCTCTGACCCCAGCTGTGGGGGGATCTGCTTGCTCCGAAGCATAAGGACTGCTATCCTGTGTGATTACTTATCGCTAGCTGGTTTCAATACACATAATATTCCAGTTCATATGTATCTAATCTTTCCTTGAATCCTCTTGAAGTACTTGCCTCAGTGAGGCCCTACAGCCATGTAGCCAGCTGGCCTTTGCCTAGTCCAGTGGTCCCCAAACTTTTTACCTTGTGTCACCTCTTATCCCTGTCCACACCTCCACCCCCCAGAGCTGGGAGCAGGGGATGCGGACAGGGGTAAGTGGCCCGAGGCTGGGGCCACAGCTAGGGGCAGGGGCAGGGGCAGGGCCGGGAGCGAAGCCGTGGCCAGGAACCAAGACAGGCAGGTGTGGGGCTGGTAGCCAGAGCAACTGGTGTGGAGCTCTGGGTGCAGGGCCAGCAGCCAGGGCCCCATGTGCAGGACCGGCAGCCAGGGCCAGCAGCAGGCGCTGGGGCTAGGAGCAGAGCTAGGTGGCGCTTCCTCCTTGCCCCCCATGGGGGCCGGCCTGGGCCCCAGCCATGACCCCCAATGTTCCTCTGCGTTGGGGAACCTCTGGCTTAGTGGAAGGAGAGGGAGGATGTTTTCACCTATACAGCAACCAAGGACAAAGTCGGCTAAGAAATAAGAATGCAAAAAGAGACAATTTTCATTGATACTGTCATTCAGAAATGGCTCCTTGCTGCCAGTCTCCCTTGTAAGGCCAACCAAGGCCAGTTTAAATAAATTTGAGGCCCTGTGAAATCAGTTAATTAGGCAACTCTGTGCGCCAGGCCCAAGATTCTGTGTGCAACCTCCTCTCCCCTCATGACCTGCCCAGACTGCTTTACCACATCAGCTGGGGATGGAACCTGCAAAGGGAGAAAAGAGGAACAGGTAACGTGTCCGACACTGGTGGGTGAGTTTGTTGTGTGCTCTGAGAACATTATGGTGGCAGGTTTCCTGTAAAAACGAAGAGGGGAAGCCAGGCCTGTTGAGATAAACAAGACACCTCCAGATACCCCAAGGAGTTCCTGGTGAGTATGAGGCAGCACCTGAGCACCACTGGGAGGTTCTCAAGCTCTCCCAGGTGGGATGGGTTCCCCCTTCCAAGAGTCATCTTCAGCTGCAAGTCTGTCAGCTTTGTCTGATCTGGTTTGGAGGCCAAGGATTCAGTGGTCATGGAGACTAAACTATTTCCTCCCCTTATGCAGTGGCCCTTCCAGGTCAGGTCTAAGGTACATTCAGAGGGCAGCATGAGGAAGCTGTCTGCGTTATATCTGTTCTGTGGATAAAGCACTTCCATGTCCTGGGCTAATTCAGAATATTTCACACTCGCTAAGTGTCCTTTAAGAAATTTAGAGCTGGTCCTGAACTAAAACCCTGGAGTCTAAAAGCCCCAGACTGGGAAATTCAGATGAAGGCCTGGATCTGAATTTTGCAGATTTGACCCACCTTTCTAAAACACAAAAGCAGTGAATGTGCAAGGTATGTGACCCCAAATAGAGGGGGGGAGGATAATACTAGCTCAAACACCCTCTCTATCCCCTGCACCCTCATTCAAATATCCATGTCCCCTGCTGCTCCAGGAGCTGATGGGTTACAGCCTATATGAGCTTCCCTATTGCACACATCTTGCACTTTGAATGTCTGCCCAGTGAAGGTGATAAGTGATAATTGAGTAAGCATGCTAGGAAATCTGCCCGGGCTCGTAGGACCAGCTGGATGCCTGACTGAGGGGAAGAGGCAGAGTTCAGTGCATGATTGGGCAATCAGAGGCCACATCTCCCTCCAGCCTGATGGGTAAGGGAGCCAGTGACTCATGGCACAAATTCATCCACATGGAAAATTTCTCACATGCTTTCTCCTAAGCCTCAGGAGCAGAACAGGATGTAGCAAGGTATGTGGCAGGAGACATTCTTACTGCAGGTTACCTAGAAATCTCCCAGGCAAGTCATGACATCTTCTCTCAAGCTCACACTTTTGTCAGAGAAAAATATATACAGCAGTTGGTTACAAAGCAAACAGAACCCTTTTTCTCTCTGCCTTTCCTTTGTTACTAACTCAGGGGTGGCCAATCTGTGGCTCGGGAGCCACATGAGGCTCTTCAGAAGTAAATATGCAGTTCCTTGTATAGGCACTGACTCTGGGGCTGGAGCTACAGGTACCAACTTTCCAATGTGCTGGGCGGTGCTCACTGCTCAACCCCTGGCTCTGCTCCCACTCCACCCCTCCCTGCCCCCTCCCCTGAGCCTGCTATGCCCTCGCTCCTCCAGCCCCCAGCCTCCTGCATGCCAGAAAACAGCTGATCAGGAGGGAGGGGGAGACATTGATCGGCTGGGCAGGAGGTGCTGGGAGCGGGGAGGGAGGGGAGGAGCTGATGGGAGGCTGCTGATGTATTACTCTGGCTCTTCGGCAATGTACATTGGTAAATTCTGGCTCCTTCTCAGGTTGGCCACCCTTGTACTAACTAATAATTCTCTGCACATTTTACCTCCTTGTTTTGGAACATTTCAATGCATTGTATAAACACGAATCAATTAAGCCTCTGCGAAGGAGCAAATGATGACTTTACAGGTGGCAAAGCCTTAGGCAGAGAGAACTCAAGTGCCTTGGCCAAAGTCTTACAACAAGTCATTAGGAGAGCTGGGTGTAAAACCCAGACTTCTTGATTGTCAGGACTGTGCTCATGCTAGTATATAAAGCTACCCTCTAAGGGAAAGTCTATTGCTTTCCTTGTGGTTTTGATTTAGTGACTAGACAGAGCCTAGTGGTTAATACTCTGTGGTATCATGACTGTGACCTGTTTTGATTCCCAGTCCTTCTCAATCACAAAGATAGAAGTACACAGAAGGCAGACTCTGTGGCTAGAATGCTACTCTACTTTGTTGGAAAACTGGGCTTTATTCCCGGTCTTTGTATTTCCCTGCTATGAAACAAATAGAAGGGGCTGGGCCCATGTAGCCTAACGGGTGGCATTTTATGTTACCAGAAGGTCAACTCAAGTTCCTTCTTTGCTCCCAATTTCTATATGCCATGACTAGAGAGAGCGATGGATAGGAAGAGGTGGAACAACATATATGGTAAGGCCAAGGTTCCTCTGAAAACAAAGAGGCTTGTAAGTAAAACCAAATATTTGGCTGCTTCAAAGTTCAAACCACTTTGAACTCTGCTATGTGCTTTTATCAGCTTCTGATCACAGAGTTTATGAAAAGCTGCAGATAAGTTTTACATAATTAAAGTAGCCTCCCCTTTCCCTTTCCAAATCGTCTCCTCTAATGAGGGGTTACACAATTCTATTTTATTCTTTTCAGCTCTGTTTGTGATTGAGGTGGGAGGGTAGAGAAAAGGCCAATCCCAGCTCTGCTAACCTTTGATGGGGAATAAATAGCCTTAAGGGATTTGCTGTACTGACAAGCCTTTAGAACAGGGACACCCTCTGTGAGTGAATTCCTGCTTGCCTTTTAAAAATTCCCTCTGTCAGGCAGAGTAGTTTTCCAGTGATTGATCTCTAAATCACCCCTTATTAGAGAGATACATTGCACAGAACAAGCTCATACCAATACTCAAAGTGCTTTACCACTACTAATGAACTGACCCTTCAGAGGTAGGGAAGAGTGCTATCTCCATTCCACAGAGGGGGAAATTCGGACAAGAGACATTAAGTGACTTATCCAAGATCATATAGTGAGACTGTGGCAAAGCCAGGATTAGCACTGAAGTCATCAGACTCCATTACTGTGGTTTAACAACCCCATCCTCCTTCCTCTCTATGTACGCTCTGGATTACTTACCTTTCCCCTACTGTATCCCCCAACTTCCAATAAATAGCCATAAATAAAACAGAATAAGGGCCTGAAATGTCATAGTAATTGTAAATAATACTAGAGAGGGATCCGGGCTGTAGAGTGCAGGTCCAGAGATATCCTTCCCCTGAATTAAGGGCAGTTTGGGCCATCCCCTAAGTATCATTGTGGCCTGCTGTGGTGCTTGAGGCCATTGCTGTTGAATACTTAGGTATTTATCTTATAAAGAGATGAGAGCAACCAGACCATGTAATGTTGCGGGGAATAAACAGCAGAAAAGCATGCAGTAAAACTAGGGAGAAAACAATTCAGATAATATAAGGACTGGAAACTGACTGAAATTTGAAACTACTCTGAACCTAAAAAAGAACAGGATAGCTTTTTATTTGACCCCCAGCGCCCCCACCCCCACTTTTTTTTTTTTTTTTTTTTTTTTTTGGGACGAGTCCCTGCGTTTCCTGGCTCTGGCTGGAACTGAAAGCAGGAGGTGAAAACTGTACACTAGATGGGCTAAACTCTGCCTTTAAGCACATTAACTGAGCAAGGGAAACATGCACAGCTGTACTGGCCAAAGGCTTGAGGCATTCTGTCCATACATGGCAGATGGAAGCAGAATGCCTCATGAAAGATTCCAGCACTCACTACACCAATTCATTTTTACAAGTGTACACTCATGCTTGCCGTTTCCTGCAGTGCCCATGTCCTCACTCCAGCTGGACACAACTCCTCTGAGGCATCAAGCACTGGCAGCTGTGTTAGCCAGCCTCCCTGCTCCCCCTTCTGCTCAGGGAGCACTAGCTGCAGCATACCACCAGGCCTCAGGGCCCAGACCAACTCCCTTTCCACACTCAAGCTGGAGAAATCACTCTTGGCATATGTTTGTGTATGGCATCTATTTCCATTTCTATTATGTTTTCCTTCAATCAGGGCCGGCTTTAGGAAGTGCGGGGCCCAATTCGAACATTTTCGGCGGGGCCCCGGCAGGGATGACTAAATAAATAAATAAATAAATAAAAGCCTTTCGTTTCTTAGCAAAGAACTTTTTCCTTATAAAAAGTTCTGATTTAAGGGATGTGCCACCGTATGTATTTTTTGTACCAATAGGGTTACCATACGTCCACATTTTCCCGGACGGAGATTTAAGAACCAAAAAGCCTGACATATCCGGGAAAATACGGATGTATGTTAACCCTACCTAAAGTTCTTTTTTAAAAAGAGGGCCTGAACTAGAAATGAGCTCCGTTTCACATGTGTGGGTCCCTGCCACTCCCTGGGGGTGTGCTAGCGTGACCAGATGTCCCGATTTTATAGGGACAGTCCCGATTTTTGGGTCTTTTTCTTATATAGGATCCTATTACCTCCCGCCCCCGTCCCAATTTTTCACACTTGCTGTCTGGTCACCCTAGGGTGTGCACATGTGTGGGTCCCAGCTGCTCCCTGCCCCACTCATTGAAGCAGGTGTGCAGGGTTACTGCCCTGGGAACTGCAGGGCACCACTGGACATGGGGCTGACTGGAGGTAGGGGCTGGCTGCAGGCAGGGCAAGGAGTGCAGGGCTGGCTGGAGCCCAGGGTATGTGGGGTGGGCTGGGCTGGCTGGCTTCAGGCAGGGCCGCAGGGGGGTGTGGCAGGGGTTGGCTGGAGACAGGGCAGGGGCTGGCTGTGGGCAGGGGCTGGCTGTGGGCAGGGCAGGGGGGGCAGGGCTGGTGCGGGCAGGATGGGGTGTGGCAGGGGCTGGCTGCAGGCAGGGGTGCAGCAGGAGTTGGCTGTGGGCAGGGAGTATGGGGGCAGGGGGTACAGCCCACCCTATACGGTAAGTGCCCCCTCCTCTTTCTCCCTCCCCCACCAGGGTAGCAGCAGCAGCACAGGGCTCTGGGAGCTATTTAAAGGGCCCGGGGCTCCCCTGCTTCTACGCCCCGGTCCTTTAAATAGCCGCAGGAGCCCTGGGGAAGCGGTGGGGCTTCAGCAGCTATTTAAAGGGCCGGGGCGGTAGAAGCAATGGGAGCCCCGGACTTTTTAAATAGCCCCCAGAGCCCCGCAGCCCTACCCCAGGGCTCCAGCAGTGGGGCTCTGGTGGCAATTTAAAGGGCCTGGGGCTCCAGCCACTGCTGGGAGCCCCAGACCCTTTAAATTGCCCCCTGGGGAAGCCGGGCCACCCCGGTACGGCGCACCGGCTCTTGCCGGTACACCGTACCGGGGCTTGGGCATGGGGCCCTCTTATGGGAATCGGTGGAATCGGCCTAAAGCCGGCCCTGCCTTTGATCCTTATAACTTTTCCCTTATTTTCGCAGAATTGTTTAAAAAAATACACTTTGTGGGTTTAATCTCCATGCCTATGTAGAGACATGACAAACTCTTCAAATATCTATGTCAAAGGGCAGTCAAAGCTGGCACCAGTAAGTCATGAATAATAGAGCCAGAAAGACAAAGCTGCCCTGTGTTACTAAAGCCAACAGTCCTGGGCATGTGCTCAAGAGCCTGTTACTTTTGTTTGGAGTACATTACTACAAGGGTCAAGAAATCTTACAGGCCAGTTTAATTATGCAACTATTGTGCTGGCAGAAAATAAAAACATTTTTGTTGTTACTGGGCAAATAGGTGGTGGGTTCCTGAACAGAGACCTAACTGATTCCATGGTAAAAGTTAGAGCGTGGACTGGTGATTGGGGGAGATGAGGGTGCCTGTCTAGTGGGGCACAGAGACCTGCCTCCACTAAGATGATGGAAAGTGTGGATGTTAGCAATGGCAAATGGCCTCCTAATTTTCCTGTGGAGAAGATGCAGGTGTGTCCTCCTGATGGTCATTTTCAGAGATGCAGGAATCCCTGGGACTGGGGGAGGGGAGGCAGTGGAGAGACAGACATCTCCACATGCTTCCTTTTGGGGGGGGGGGGTGAGAGGGTGGCGGGGAAGAAGAAAAGGTTGGAAGCCTCCTTTACAATGGTAGCATCCCCGCAATACCACCATCTTCCAGGCTCTGCTGCAGCCTCGGCAGTGGTCAAAAGCTAATACCTTCAGGCAATGTCATTGCAAAGCTGCTGTGCTACCAATAAATTCTTGAAAGGAAATATAACTAGACACAGTAGGCCATGTTCATCCCTGGTAAAATCGATGCAGCTAAACCAGAGATGGATTTGGCTCAATGAAAGGAAGAGCAAAGGCTGTGAGTGTGAAAATCTTGTGGCTACTAGTACCTGTCGGCTGTCGGGACCTTGCTTCTTTCAAATAGTGCAGTGCCTTGTTGAAGTCACCAAGGTGGTAGAATGCTACGCCCGATCGATAGAGTGCCTTGAAGTTCTCTCCTTCCTTCTTAAGCACTTTGAGGCAATACTCCTTGACTCGCTCATAATTCACCAGCTCAGCCTGGAGCAGACATGCTGCAGGACATGAGAACAGGGAGAGAGAAATGAACAGGGACTGTTAGACTCTTATTCCTTCACCTCCCCACAGTCAGTGGGACGAAGATAAAGGTTGAGCTAGGGGTATGGCTCCAAAAGGTACGCAGTCAAATAGTTTAAATATCAAATCCAGCTTCTCACACTGAATATAAAGGTTTTATTTTCGCAATTTCAGTGAGGATAGGTTGTTTTTGCAAGGGGAGCAGGGATTTAAACCCCTCTCCCTACAGAGTTGGAACTCCAAGTCCAATAGCTCTGTGCTAGTGGCTGAGAAACAAGAAGTGAAGGTGACTAAAACAAAAAGGAACACAGTGTCCAAGCAAAATAAAGTACAAAAATTGATCACCCCGCCTCATAAAAGTAGAAACATAAACTAGATTAAATTTTTGTTATAGTTTTAATAATCCAAGGTTATCAAACATACAAGTAAGAACTCTATTTTATAAATATGATGTTTGACAGTGACCTTTAACTGCCTCTTATCCAGTGGATTAGAAGTCAGGCAGTAAAGCTAATGGCACGGAAATCTTTGAACTGATCCCTGTGGGGGCACTTTTCAACTGAAGATCTGAAACCCCAAACAGTGGAGCTGATCTGCAGCCTTTCCTTACGCCAAAAGTCCCACTGATTGCTTACTGAATCCATAAACAAAGATTGTATGATCTGGCCTGTTAGATAATTAAGCCTCATCTTATTAAATATAAACTCCTACCAGGCATTGGAATGTTTAATACCCATCTTAACCTATGGGCAAAATGAGGCCCAGAGATGATACAGGACATGCCCAGATCGGGGTGAATCAGTAGAGAGCTGAGAACAGGAACCAGGAACAGTCTCTTACTCTAGCCATCAACACCACTTCCCCTAAACTGGAGGCTTGCACTGCTGTGGGCCCTGTTGGCAGACACCGGGCACAGACAGTGAAGACTGGCTGCTCAGCTGGAGGAGACTGCCCCACCTCCTGTTCAACCTGAGATGGGGCTCTAGAGTTGCCCCTCCACCCCCTAGCTGCGTTGAGCTCACTCCCTCTAGTGGAAGAAGCTTCAACGCTCTTCCTTTCTCCACTCCAACCATTTCCAGTGCTGCCAGCACTGGAGGATGAAAGGGCCTCATGGCTCTAAGCAGAAACTCCTAATCATGTGTTCCTCACAGATACTGTATTTCAAAGCACCTACTCACCGACTATTTGAGTAGTAAAATTATTGCGCAGAGGTATTTCCTGATCCAGTTTTGTCTTTTCCTATTTGTCCAACATTGATTTTCTTGCTGTGTTTCTAATGGAGCTTGAAATGAATGTGCCTTGTTTTTATTTTTTTTAAAGCTTCTTATAAAAATGGTTGTGTGAATTTAGTGCTGGCTTGACAGCCTTGGAGACTGGAGTCCTCTATTTATCCACTGAACAGGTACAGCACTGGGAGTAGATTCCCACATGCTGCCCATTCAACATGCTCTATCCTGTTCTGGAGAGACCAGCTCTTGGAGTGAGTGGAAGGGGAGTTTAGTTTCCCTGGTTCTTTCACTCCTTGATCTCTCCAGTTATAGTAATAGAAGTGTCTGTAAAAATGACAGATTTACTCAAATATTCCATAGTCAAACTTGCTCTATTGATGACTTTTTTAAACTGGCAGTTCCACAAACTCAACCCATGTTCTGAAAACCTAGCTGGGCTCCTTCTTGTGTCATTAGCAATAAAGATTCTGCAAACATAATTTAGCTGCTGCTGCTGTTTTTGCTGATGCACAAGACATAGTGGAGTTGGTTCTGTGGGGCTAACATACTGGACTCTTGTTTGTCTCAGCAAAGTGAGCAGATTTGACTGGAAAGTGCAGGAAATAGCTATGGTGAGTGAGAAGGGGCCATTCTGACTGTCACTTTTTAAACTCTCTCTCTCAAGGGAGGTCCCTTACAAATATTTAGCAGCATGTATTCTTATACTCACTTTGCTTCATTGAGAACCATCTCCTTTCTCCATAGTATAAGAGATTAGAGAGAACTGTGGATATGATTACTTTATAATGTAAATCTTGAAGCTGTTAATAATACATCTTTTTAAAACTTTCTTCCTAAATCAGTCAGAGAAGGATTGTTTTTAAAAAGTTGTTATTCCTAAATAGACTTGTATATCTGTGGCTGGCGGTGTTTGTTTACGGTATCAAACATTTCATCACCCTGGCTCTCTATGGAATAGGTCTCCAGTGAGGCCTTTTCAGGTACAGGCTGTTCTCGAGACAACCAAATGAGACTGTGGTTTATACAGACCTTCCTTCCTCTCCCTTGATATCAAACTGGTGCTGCCCTACACAACAACCTTTACAATACATCTTAAATGCTTGGAAGAATGTACCATTCTTGAAGAAGCACTGTTCTTTCCAACTTGGCATGTAGGGAATCTTTTCCAGTAGCAGTGTTGTTTAATGGTTAGCCTAGTCTTGCTGAGTTTTATTCTCAGCTCTGCTAGTGACTATGTGAACTTGGGAAACATAACCTCTTTGCTTCTGTTTTACGCATCTATAAAATTACACACCTCACAGCAGAGGTGCTGGAACTATTTTTATAGTGGGGGGGGGGGGCTGAGCGCTATTGAAGCAAACTGTAAACCTTGTTTATGACAACCACTTTAAGCTGGGGGTGCGGCAGCACCCCTAGTTCCAGCACCTATGGCTCACAGGGTGGTTGAGCTTCTACATTATTGTCTATAGGTGCTGACTCTGTGGGTGCTCTGGGGCTGAAGCACCCGCGGGGGAAAAAATGGTGGCTGCTGAGCACCCACCGGCAGCCTCACCAATCAGCACCTCCCCCTCCCTCCCTGCGCTGTTTCGTGGCATGCAGGAGGCTGGGGAGGGGGGAGGAGTGAGGATGCGGTACGCTCGGGGGAGGGGATGAGGCGGGGTGGGGGTGTGGCATTGAGGGAAGGGGTGGAGGCAGGACCTGGGGCTGAGCACCACTGGCACAATGAAAAGTCGGCACCTGTGATCTATAAAGTGCTTTGAGATCATCAAGTGAAATGTGCTACAGGAGGGCAAGGTATTCTTGCTAGCAAAAGCTCTGAGGGAGGTCCCTGCTCACCTAATTTTGCAACTGAATGTTACTGTCTAAGTAGAGATGTGTGGAACGTGGCCACTTTGGTTCATTAGTCCTACGCTGGGCAGAATTAGACAAAACACCACAGCGGTTAAAATGCTAGCAGAACTGCCCCAAATCTACAGCTTGCACCATTGCAGGCCCCTCTTGGCAATGGTAGGAAGTTTAAAGGAAAAATGGCTAGTGTAGCTAAGGCCCTGGAGTTTCATTTTGAGGAACCCCAAAAATTCAAAGCAAAGCACATCTGAAACTGCCATGTTTCACCTGTTTTTCAATAGAAATCTCCCCAGCAGTGAATTTTTGGGTAAATCTGGGCTGAGTTAGGGGTTTCTAATGAAATCTAAAATAAGGGTATTTGGGTTTTGGTAAAGATGTTTAAGGTCTGGATTATGCTGGGATTTTTGCCACTGGTGTAGCTGCACCAGAGCAAACCCCCTAGTATAGACACAGGTGCCGACTTTTCATTGTGCCAGGGGTGCTCAATCCCTGGCTCAGCCCCACTCCACCCCTTCCAAATGGTTCATCTATTTCAAGCAACAAGCCTAGGAAAAATACATGCTTCAGACACACTGAGTAGACACTTCTTAGATTTTAGTTGCTACATTCCTTGAAAATTCTGTCCATGCTGGACATGCTCCAGCCCGAGGTTAAGCAGGACTTTCCCTGCCATTGCTGCTCTGGACTATTGCTCATGCTGGGTCTGGGTCTGGGTCAGGGTCCAGGCACCAGAGCTGAGAGCAGGGAGACTGTCTCTTGTGCTCTCAGTGACACCTTCCTGGGCCCAGGCTTTATGGATTAGGAAGTTGCCTGAGTCAAATGGAGATGGGACAAGAGCTGGCTCATGGTGGGGAGTAAATTGGGACAAGGAACTGGGGTGAGGGAGATGGAGAGCAGAAACTGGAACAGAGGCTGGTAGGGGGCAGAGGAAAACTGAGACTGGAAGTTACGGTGGACGAATAGCCTGTGACTGGGTGAGCAAGGAGACTAGGACTAGGAGCTGGGACGAGAAATAGGTTGTGGAGGGAGTGGGAGTCAGTAGGTATTTAGGGGGATGGACCAAGACTGGATGAGGTGCTGGGGGAGACAGAGGGATGGAAGTGAAGGATGTGAGAGGGGAGGGGAAACAAATCTGAGGAGGAGCTGGGGTGCAGGTAGAGAACTGGGACTGGCAGGGCAAAGAAACTAGGCCACAGAGCCTGGGAGAGAGCCATTGAGATTGGATGAGGAGCCCAGGAAGGAAGACGAGTCTTTAGAGCCTCTGCTACATTCTATGACAAGATTCCAAACTGGCAGGGGGAAAAAAGAGCCACAAGGGATGAAAAGGAACTTGAGAAAGCTTTATAATGTGGGGGCAGAACAGAGGCTGTATCAGATCCTTCTCTTCCCCTACACACAAGTGGGCTGCACTTTTCAAAGCTGTTAGCCAGAGTTCCCAACATACCCCCAAAGAGTGACGATTAGAGAAATGCCACATGCTTTAACACTCCAGATCTGAGCAAATCATTAGGATCTGAAGAGTTTTCAGACCAACTCTCTCATGAAATATTCCCCTTCCCCTTCCATATCCCAAGCCTGCAAACAAAGGGGATTTTCTGGCTCCGCACCAATAAGATGCTAATTATAGCCATCTTGATAAAGTCTAGCAATAATCTGATCTGATTAGCTGACGACTAGTTCCTGGACTGCCTTAATAGGATGAGCAGGGAAAATTAAAGTGACAGTACAACTTTCTAATAAGAAGCAGCTCTTATTTACTCCTCCTCTACGCCTACCAAGGCTGTGTAAATATGCCTGCTTGTTATTGCATGCAGGAGACTGTGTATGAAATTAAAATCCAGATTGTAAGACATGCTGGCACGCTCTCTGCAGCGGCTGATTAATGCTAAATGAGGTGTGAATATACCAACACTGAGGGTCCCAGGTAGCCTCTTTTTCCAAGCCTCCATCCCTTTCCTTTCAGCCTAGTTCTCCACTCCCAAATTCTGACTGTTCCTCTCAGCTAAACCTTCCTGGACAGACTCTCTTACCTGACCTTCTAGGATGGACTGTTTCTCTGCTGCCCCTGAGTCCTGGATATTCCTGCCATGTGATGCAAAGGGTCATTGTGCTGCTGTCTGTAAGAGTCTGGTTGGCACAGTAGAGCAATCCTTATTGGTAAGGTTCACCTATTTGTAAAAATAAGTTTCCAAAATCTCTTCAGAAACGTCACCCTCTTCCAATCACCACAATTATGAATGGTGCTTATGTCTCCCTGATAGACGACATTTTACAGCTAATTCCTAGCAGGAAGTCCTGCATCAGGATATAGTTTGAGATACAGGAAACGGAGCTCATCATTTGAATGTGTAAACCCTTAACTTACAACAGCTATGGAAGTTTCTTGCCTTTCCCATGCATTCAAATGCTGTACTGGATCTTCTGTGTCTCAAAGTGTCATCAGACTTACAAGGGGGCAGTGGCCTGTTTGAATGCTAATTATTCTTTTTAAAAGTTATCTTTTTAGGCAGTAAGATGTTTTTGTGGTGATTTATGCTTCTTTTTCATTAGCTGAAGTGACTAGAATCTCAGTTATATGAAGTTGCAGTTTTCCTTTAGAACGACTAAAATTGTAATTCCATTAGGGTTATCTTTGCAATACAATCTAAGTTTTCAACTGGTTCTCATGGCTTCCAGTTGGCTTGGTAAGATTTGGAGCACAGCAATGAGTATATTGGGCTACAGCTTCCTATAGTTACTGGCCCTCCACATGAAACCAACAGAGGCCAAGCAAAGTAGCCTCACAGAATTTCCACTAGGACACAGCCAAAGGAATGGTCAAATGATGGCAGGCAGATGAGTCAGACTTTGTGGCAAAATCCCTCTCTAAATGTGCAACAATAAATCCTCGTTCCAACAAAATAAAAAGGTGACAGTAGAAAGAGGCCCCAAACAAGATCCTCTAATTCAAGCCCCTTTGAATCTCATGGAAAGGGGATTCAGGAGCTCTGTGTTCTAAGTGATAGCCAGACAGTGAGTCAATAGAAGAACCAAGAGCAGAGCCTAGTTCCCTGCAATAACCAGTAGGTCATGTTGCTTCCATAAACATTTCTCTCCCTTGCAGCCAGTCTGTCTGTCTGTCTCTCTCTCTTTTGGTCATGGTTGCTATTGTTGTTCTGTCAGGTTAAATCCTCTGGAGGTTTCCTTCTTTCTGACTCCACTTACAATTATCCCAGTAATCCCTGACCTAGCTTTATCTTTTAAAGTCAATACTCATCTAGCCCAGCTGCCTGTGTTTTGCCTTTTGAAACTATGCCAGAGTCCCTTTGTTATTGTTTATCTCTGTCAAGCTTTTTCCATCCATATTGAATCTCTCTCTCCCCAGAGCCCCAGTTCCATGTCACATCCTCCTTCCCTGTTGCTTTATCCTCCTGTCAGTGCCATTCAAATGCTTCTTTTTCCCATTAGTTCTACCAAAGCCAACCATCGGGCTCCAGTCTCTTGTCATTTCTGTAGGGCAATAGCAGATAATATCTGAAGAGGGATCAGCAAATTCATTAGATGTACCATGACTCTGGAGATCAGGAAGGAGTTTTAGGCAGATAGTATGGCCATAGGGCTGGTGCTTAGAGTAGAACAAGAGGCTTGCTGCAGAGGCCAAAGTTCTCTGAATGTCTAGTTTAGCTGGGCCAGCAAAACAGATCCTTGGTAGCAAGGTCCTGGACACCTATCTATTGGGCAAATAGCTTCTACAAGCATATATTGTGTGTAAAGTTATTGGGGATCCTTTCCAACAAAAGGTGCTGCATAGCTGGAATAGCTATATGGCCAAAATGGGGTCCTGAATGAACGATGGCCAGCTTAAACACGCTCAAGACCAGATAGAGGGGATGTTGGTAGGAAGAGAGAAACATCTGGAGGAAGTGACAGCAGTAGAGAGAAAAGAATCTAAAGCTGGCTTGAAGACTATGACCCTTCTCCTCGAATGAAGTCATTGACATAGTCATCCATGCCATTATGGCCTCCACACTGGATTTCTGTCAATGGGTTCAATTTGGAGCTGCCCTTGATGATCACTCAGAGGCTAAAAGCTAGTGCATTATCCTGCCAAATAAACCAAGTAAGCTAATGTGGGCACACAACACCTGGGCTCCATGGCCTGCCCTGGCTTTTGTTCACCTCCTGGTACAGCTGAAGGTGTTCATGATTATCTATAAGGTTCTGTAGAGACTGGGAGAAAGTTATCTTCAAGACTTCCCTCATCCAGGCCTCGTCATGGCATTTACTATTGGAACTGGAATCCTCTCACCATCTATCCTCAGGTTTGAGCATTGTGTACTCTGCATCCTTGTCCTGATCAGGAGTGCAGTAACACTTTCACCTGACAATCTGTTACTTTTCTGGAATGTACCTTTGTGACTGACTGCAACCAGTCCCTCCTCCAGTTCAGCTGTAATTTCTCTCCTGTCCTTTACTACCAGATACAGAGTTACCTCTGTATTATTGACATACCTCCCAGACATCCCTCTATGGATGCCAGCACAGCAATGGATTGCTGCTCTGCCCAAGAGAGCATTAGAGCCTATCCTCTCCTGACTCCAGGACCTTCAAATTCTAAAACACTTTAGGTACAGTGTATATGAAGGATAGAAAATATAAAGCCTGTCACTCTGGCCGGCTTATTTATTTGCTCTCACCCAGGGTCCAGGACTTGAACTACACTCCACCCTGTTTAAAATGTAACTCAGTGTTAAGCAGGGAACAAACAGGGAGAGGTGCTCCTCTTATTTAAACTCTGAGCCATTCAAATTCTGTACCAATGGTCATTTTAGTACTCCGACTTCCCACATTAAGGCCAAGTCTGCACTGCAGACTTCTGTCACCACAGCTATGGTGGTCAGGGATGTGAAGAGGTGTGATTCTTGACCAACATACCTGTACCAGCTGAAGCCCCTACAATAGATGCAGTTATATTGGTAAAGTTTTTATCCTAAGTAGAAAGTTTATCTGCAGAAGCTAGGAACTGCTGTACTGGATCAGACCAACAATTCATCCAGTATAATATCCTGTCTCTCACAGTGACCAGTTATGCTGTTCAAAGGAAGGTTCAAGAAACCCAATAATTAACCACTATGGAATCACCTGGCCATGGACACCTGCCCTCAGCCTGAGTCTTTGCGCATCCAACATAATCCCAAGCAAGTTAGAGTTTGGCCCTGAAACATAGAAGTTTAATACCATTGTACAATTCTGATCCTGTCTAATGTAGCTGTGAAAGTTCTTATTAGTCGTAAGTGTCTAATCCTTTTCTAAATCCTATTAGGCTATTTCCCTCAATGACACCTTGTGACAATGAGTTCCACAGATAAATTATGCATTCTGTTAAAGTGTTTCCTTTTACTACTACACTTTAATCCTTTTTTTTTTTAAATCTATTAACCACAGGAACTGGGATGGCTCCCTCCTTGCTTCCAGTTATACCAGAGCAGTTAGGGATGGGAATGCAGTAATGTATACATAAAAGGATTCTGATGTTTCTTCTCTGTGATTCCTGCATGGCTTTGGATATTATGCTGCTCTTGTTTTCTTGGAGCATGCACACACTGCCAAGGCTTGAGCCCTTAATCGCTGCAAATAATTTAAGAGGATAGTTGCCAGGGATTTGAATTACAGTTGTGTTTAAAAAAAAAAAAAAATCAGTGTCTGAAGTAGGAGTTGAAGTGTAACTCTCTGCTACACCCTTTGACACAAGAATTATGCTCTGGGACACGGAGCGGGTTCCGGTTTAATTTATTTATTTATTTTAAGTTCCAAAAAAGTGTGGCCAGAGTGTCTTTTCGGGGCTATGGCCAGGTCAAGGCAATGCAAGACCCTGGGCACACCATGACACAGGCCCACTCCCCTCCATGGCTTCACTCCTGCAGACCCAACCCTGTAGTGGCGGAGGGGGGGCTGTCTCCCCTTAGAAGCAGGGGCAGTAGCATGGACCCCCTTCCTCCCTGCAGGAGCAGCAGTGGGGTGCCCCCCTCATAAGCAGCTGGAATGGTTATCCCCCTAGAGAGACCAGGGTAGCAGGAAGAGAAGCTTCCCCAGGATGTACTGCTTGGTGGATAGTCAGGGCTCAGTGCACTCTTCTCTTACAGCCACATACACAATCTTCTGCTGGAGTGGTGTTGGCAGGGCTCCTAGAGCCATAGGTCTTAACATCCCATTGAGATGCATGGAGCAGTTCACCTCACAGAGCTGTTGCTTCAGGCTGTTTGTGGACTACAGCAGAAATCACTGCATTAGGCACACTTTATCTCAGAGAACTGAAAATTGTGGGCTAGATTGTGACTTTGGGCACAGCCCAGAACAAGGGGGAGGGAGGATCAGTGCAGGAGTAGCCCCAGGAAGCCTCCGTGTCACAAGTCTTTCCTACTTCTCACTTGCTTCTCAGAACAGGGAGTCTATACCACTCCAGCTCAGCAACTCTAGTCAGTAAATATGGGGGATGGATCCAAGGCAAGGCTGCACCTATTCTGTGTCCCTCCTGCCCATCTTTGCTGGGAAGCAGTAAATGGGTGAATAGCCTACTGCCTGAACCCAACAGCTGAATATTGCAGATTGGCAAAGACCTTGAGTGAACCAGTGGGCAGGTGTGAAGTCACAGCCACAACAGGCTACACAGGGTCTCAGGACTGCAGCAAATGGGTGGAGAACTCCCTCCACTGCCTGATTAGGTTACATTGTGTAGGATCGAAGCCCTTCCTTTAAGGAGCAAGGGGAACATGGCAAGGCAGACACTTAACTTGATTTCATGCAAACAGGGAGTTATCTGTCAGCTTAGATCACACAGAGATGGCCAAGGTGGAATAGTAAAGCAGGACTGAGAGCTGATGGCTCAGTCAATCCCTCAGAGATGCAATGCACTCCAAACCATCAAGAGTTAAACTCTGAGGGAAACATGCTGACTACTTCCTAGCTTGTGAATGAGAGTCATGACCAACTGGTGCCACTCCTGACGGAAAGAGCCATGCTTCACTGCGTGAAGGAATCTTCCCTTCTTCCTTCAAACACGCAATAGTCTGACCAATACTGACGAACCCATACTTCAGTCCTAGCTACACAGTGCCCAGTATCTAACTTCCCATGCCCGAGCAAGCTCACAGAGAGGCTAGCAAAAGGCCACAAGCCCCTCTAACTGAAGCTAACAGTCTAAACCCAGCTCAGTCTGGGTTCAGGTCAGGACATGGAACTGAAACCTCCTTAGTGTCACTGATGGATGATCTCCTCCTGTCAATGGACACAGAGAGGACACTCCTTCATTCTCATCCTCTGGGATCTCTCTGCAGCATTCAATGCTGTTGACTATCAAATTCTGCTATCTCACCCAAGAGAAGTGGCAGAGATCCAGGGTAATGCATGAAAATGGTTTGAGTTCTTCCTGGAGGGACACACCCAAAAAGCAGTGATGGGAAAAGGCATCTCCACCACTAGACCACTCACTTGTGGAGTCCTGCAACGATCAGTTCTCTCTCCAGTCCTTTTCACACTGACATGTAAGCACTAGTGAAATGGTCAGACGACATGGACTCAAGTGCCAACAATATGCAGATGACACACAGCTCTACCTATCCTTCACCGCACAGGAGCACACCACCACCACTACCACGTTGGCTCAGTGCATGGATGATATCAGCTCATAGATGAACAGCTAGCTGAAGCTGAATCTTAGCAAGACAGCGGTGATACTGGTGGATACAGTGAAGTATTTTGAAGAGCTTGCAACCAAGTGCAGTTTTCATTGGTTGAAGATACACACCCACAATAGGTCAATTCAGTCCATAGTCTAGCAGCACTCTGATTTCGCACTGATGCTAAGCTCTCGCATAGCAGTATCTGCGAGTAACGCTTTCTACTAGCTCTGCTTGGCTAGAAGACTTCATCCTATCCTGGTGGATGAAGACCTGGCTTCAATTATTCATGCCTTTGTCACCTCTCGGCTGGACTATGGCAATGAGATACAGCTAGGTATGAAACCTTTAGCACTTAGGAAACTCCAACTAGTTCAGAACACTGCAGCACACCTGAGCAACACAGGCTACTGCAAACATATCAAACTTGCCTCTGCTCCCTACACTGGCTTCGCATAGAATTTCAAATCAAGTTCAAGGTCTCGCTCCTTATCTTCAAAGTGCTCTGTGGACTAGCCAAGGCTATCCAAAAGATTGTCTGAAGCTCCATAAAGGCTGCGATTGACAATTCTGTTCCTCTGGTACAATGGAACTCTCAACAATAAGAGTAAAGCTCATCTATGCAGGAGACAGAACTTTCTCTAGCGGTGGTCTGAGACTATGGAATGAATTCCACCAGGAACAAAGGACCACCACAAACCTCACCACTTTCTGCTGTAAGGGCAAGGTGCATTACTTTGGCACTGCTTTCTCTAATATAAACACATAGCAACAGGTATATATAAAATATAAAGACACACCCTACCACAAGACATCACTGCACACGTTTCTCCCTCTGGGGAGAGGCGGCAAGAACAAATAACATGTGACAGTCATGATGCTTAATGCACTACTGGAAGGTGCTCTGACACTAAGGTGATAAGCATTTATAAAAACGTCTATAGAATAGTGAAGGATGGTTCTTTGATTGCTGACCCAACTGCTTCTCTCGATAGGTCTTAGGGAACTAGATCACTGGACATGAATAGTGGATTTCTGCAGCCTGCAGTTCAGAGGCAAGAGAGGTTGCTGTTGTCAGTGGTGCAGAACTTTCCAAGTGAAAGCCTGCTACCAACTGGCTGTGGGCAAATGCATGCTGGTATTATGCAATCGGATGGCACAGGGAAGGGGGAGGGGATTTGTGGGCAGTGGTTAATAAAGCATCAGCCTTAGTAGGGCAGAGTTGTAACACATCCAACCCTAATATGCGTGTCAAAGGGAAACATAAGCACGTCTGCTGATTTTCAAAGACGTTTTGTTTTACACAAAAGGTTCCTGCTTCTTCATCTGTGCCTGCAGGGAAGTAAGTCATAGAATGCTGAATCTGTGATGTCACAATGACCTCCATGGCAACAGACTGAGCAGTCAAAGACAGGATTTTGACTACACTTTTAATGATGGAAAAAAAGGGAAAGCTGGGGCTGTGTGAGGCAGGGGTGAGAACTTCCTAACGGGCATCCATGATCTTCACTGCAAAGCGGAGCCTGGATGCCTATGCAAACAGGTGGAAACAATGAGGAGGAGCTAGCACAAGGTCAACAACTAGCTCCCTAGATCCCCAGGTGCTGTTATATAACAGATCTCCATCTAGCAGCACATAACCAGTTGCAGTTATTGCCACAGGGATGGTGCACAGTAGTGAATAGCTTTGGGATACTATGATAGGAAGTTAATCAGGATGATTATTTAATCCTAGATGCCACAATAGTCTTCAGGGCCCCATTGTGCTGCATGCTGTACAATTACATACTAAAACCTGAGTCCCTAACCTCAAGAATTTACAATCTATGAAGACAAGTGACATACAAGAGGTGAGGGATGTCATCAGACATGTACAATTTGTATAGACATTTGCTTTTTAAAAATTATAAACGGAGGAAATACATGTAAATTGGCTGATTTCCTGTCGGCAGTCACAGCAGAGGAGAGATGTAATGAAAGAGAAGGTGGTTTGTATTATGGATCAGTTTGAGGGAGCATTGTGTGTGGAAGGGCACTGTGGAGGAGCACGACACAGAGACAGTGCTGTGAGAATCTGACAAAGGGGCAGATGCGGCTACCATTGTTGGCAGAGTGGAGGAATAGGGGACAGTATGATGAAAGAGAAGCAAGAAGGAACAGAGCTGTGAAAGGCCTTCAAGGTGAGAAAAAGCTTTAACTTGTGAAAGAGAGCCAGTGGAGGAATTCAAAGAGCAAGTGTCAGGGCTGGGCCGTGGGTGGCCTGTGTGCTTGGATCAGTTAACAAGTTGCAGTCATGAGATGAGTAGCAGAGTTGCGGTCAAACCAGGTATGATGCATTAGGGTTCAAACCAGACCAGTGAGGAATTGTCACCATCTGCCCTGCCTCTCTGTGTGCCTGCAAGGCTATGCTGCTGTGACTCACAGCCTTGCAACAACAGTCAGCATAGATGGCATGCAAGTCACACTCTTGCTTCCATTACCCAGTTACTGGTTGCAGAATTGTTAGAACAAAGGCCAAATACTCGCCTATTATTTCAGCTGTTCCCCATGGCCATAAACTCCCTTTCCCATATATGAACATATAGCAAGACAATCAATCAAAGAGGCTCAACAAATGTATCCTATTTACGGCCCCAACAGATGTATTCTATATACCCCTAAAAGGGAATTTAAAAATTCCATAGGTCAGCAGAATGTATGTACGTTAAGTCATTTGTTACTGGGTATAAAAAGGCTTGCTCTACGCTTGTAAGGTGTGCTCCTCCCTCTGGCATGAGTCGAGGGGGACACCCGCTCAGCTGACTGATCAATAAAGAACTTGAAGCCGTCTTCTAGACTCCCGTGCCTCCTTGGGGTAATTGGGCAGCTCCAGGGGGAAACGAGCCCATTTGGCTAACAAATGGCGACCACGAAGGGACTTCTCTCCCTGTAGAGGGCACTGACCGACGGCCGAGGGCGATTCCGAGGAGTGGCCACCTCGAGCGGTTGGTTTGCTCGGGCCTCGGATCGTCACAATCGGCCGGGGCGGCTGTGTCCTCTCTAAAGAGAACTCTGAAGGACACGGAAGCAAGACGGCTTCAGAAGAAGGGGAAGTCTGACTGCCGGACGCGGCCACTTCGGGCGGTAAGTGCGTTTACCTCCTGGGTTTGAGGAATAACGCCCCCGAGGTGTGGGTTGGACAGTGGAAATCCCCTAGGCAGCCTGTATACGGGAAGGTATGTTAACATTATTGTAGCTTTGTAAATGTCTTGTTGTTGTGTTTTTGGTTAAAGGGTAAGCAAATAACAGCCAATGAGTAACGTAACTAACTCCACAAGTCCATGGGCCGTTTTTAACAATTATTGGGACTTGGAGCAACCTCAGGGATTACTCTTGTTTATAGGAAGGGTAATCTTGTTTCTCCTCTTAATGGTGTGTTGGAAACAGAGATTGTAACTGATTAAAGGATCTGTGTGAAAGATGAATGAGTGCTGCTGACAGGTCTGAGGCTTAAGCTGACTTCAGCCGCCCCAAGACTCCTGCGAGGGGAAACCCGGTGACCAGGATATCTTGATTGCAAGGGGGGTCAGCCGAACCTCGTGGCCCAGCGGATATCTGAGTTAAAACTAGATCCCTAAAAACCCCTTGATATCTTTGTCTTGAACAAACCCCTGGGTAGAACATAATGGGGTCCGGACAAAGCACCTTCTCCAGTACGCCCCTGGGGTGTATGCTGGAAAACTGGAAGGCGTTTAGACGCCAGGCTGATTATGGAACTGTATTATGTAAAGACAATCTTGTAAGATTTTGTACTCTTGAGTGGACAACCTTTGGGGTGGAATGGCCCGAGGGGGGAACACTCAAGCCAGAGATTGTACAAGCAGTGCATAGCATTGTGACCCAGGATGGGCATTGGGACCAATATCCCTATATAGATATATGGCAGGACCTCGTAGCCAATCCTCCCCCATGGTTACAGAAGTGTAAAATACAAACTATTAAAACCTTAATGGCCCGTGCCCCTGTTAGAAAATCCTGTCCCCCTGTTAAGAAATCCTGTCCTCCGACTGTGATTCCTTCTGCCCCTGATCCTATGCCCCCTCCCCCTTTGTATCCTGGCCTCCCGGCTCCGGTACCCTCAATTGAAATCCCCCCCCCCCATCTCTGAGGATAATGCCTCAGCTGAAAGGGGTGAGCCAAGCAACCAGGATTTTTCCAAACGGGAGCCCCCTCCGATCTCTCTGAGCTCCCCGGTGTCTAACCACACCAGGAGCAAGGGTGGCCCGGTACTCCAAGGGCCCCTGCAACAGAATTATTTTGTGTCCACTGCGGGAAACTGTAGCCCCTGAGGGTAATCTCACTATGGTATATGTTCCCTTTACCACTAGTGAGCTATATAATTGGAAGGGGCTTCGGGCAAGAATATAGAGGAACTTTTAGAAATAGCCATGAAGGTTTATGATCGGAGGGATGATGAGGAGCGAAAGAAAGGGGCCCGTGTTTTGGCCATGGCCCTGAGAGAAGGATATGCAGAAAGGGGGGACAAGGTTAAGGAGAAGCCAGGGCCACCTGGGAGGGGACGGGACCCCCGCCTGGGTCGAAACCAGTGCGCTATCTGTAGGGAAGAGGGGCACTGGAAGAATGAATGCCCCCGGCGACAGGCCATGGGAAAGGAACGTAAAAACAAAACCCCGTCCCTTCCCATCCTTTACAACAACACGGGACGTTCGGGGGAGGGATCTTCCCCATAGGGAAGCCGAGGGACCCAGCGGCCCCTCCTGGCTGCGCAAGCTGCCAGTCTGGATCCAACGGTAAAAATTAATGTGGAGGGCCGCCCAATTGAAGCCCTTATTGACACTGGGGCCACTCTTAGTTTGCTCCCCCTTAGTAAGGCTCCCCGAGGTAGAGCTCGGGAATGTGCCATGGTACAGGGGATAGAGGGACAAACTACAGCTTTGGAAAAAAACTTTGCCTCTCCTAGTAAAGGTAGGGGACCGCCAAATTTCCCACCAATTTGTTTGCAGCCCCTCATGCCCCATCGCGCTGCTCGGACGAGATATTCTTACTAAATTACAGGCAGAAATCTCGTTTGATAAAGGGACTATGGAAGTTAGAATCCCTAAGCAGCAGTCCTCAAATTACCAGATGGCCCTGATAAGCGCTGGAAATCACTTCCCGGAGTATCGGGGGAGGAATGAAGAAAGCCAGCTGTCAGGGGTTAACCTTGAGGTTTGGGCAGAGGAGGGAGGCGTCGCTCGAGCCCGGAATGCTACACCAGTGCATATTTTCCTTAAGGAGGGAAGCAGCCCAGTCCGAATTCGACAATACCCCCTTAAGTTAACCACTCGGATCGGGGTAAAACCCCTGATTCAAAAGTTCTTGCAGTGCGGGTGGTTAAAGGAAGACACGTCCCCATACAATACTCCAATAATGGGGGTGCCTAAGCCTAATGGGCATTATCAGTTGGTCCAGGATCTAAGACAAATTAACAAGTTAATAGCAGAGACTGTTTGCCTTTGAGTGGGAGGACCCAGATACCCACTACAAAGCTCAATACCTTTGGACCGTTGTCCCACAAGGACTTACCTGTGCACCCGAGATTTTTGGCAGCCAGTTAAAAAGGGACCTCGCCCCATTCCTGGCTAAACACCCTTCATGTAACATAGTTCAGTACTGTGATGATCTGCTCTTGAGTACTGAACAGAGACAGTCTGCAAGGAGCAAACTGTCGAGCTCCTCAATCCCCTTGGGGTATAGGGGTATAAGGTTTCCAAGGAAAAAGCACAATTGGTTAGGCGACAGGTCACTTTTCTTGGGTATCATTTGTGCCAGGGAAGTCGTAGTCTGGGTAAAGAAAGAATCCAGGTGATACTCAATAACCCTCGACCTCAAAACCCCCGGGAGTTGAGGGCTTTCCTGGGGTTAACTGGATTTTGTCGACTCTGGATCCCTGACTACGGGGGAAGAGCCAAACCACTGTATGAATCCTTAACTAAAGAGGGTCTGCTTCATTGGACATGGACCAAAGAGATGGAAAAAGCATTTCGAGAGCTAAAAGAAGCCTTGGTTCAGCCTCCTGCTCTAGCCCTCCCCGACCCCCGGAGACCATTCACTCTATATGTTCATGAGAGGGGAGGGGTGGCTGCTGGAGTTCTATGCCAAAGGTCGGGGCCAACCTGGCGACCCATTGGATACTACTCAAAGGTGTTGGACCCTGTCGCCAAGGGGTGGCCTGCCTGTTTACGGGCCGTTGCAGCGACCGCTCTCCTCGTACAGGAGGCTGAAAAGTTGACCCTGGGGGGGGGGACACTGAGGTTGTGGTCCCCCACGGGGTGCCTCAAATACTGGGGACAGGCGCTGGGGAAAAGCATTTAAATCCCAGTTGACATACCAGATATGAGGTAGGGCTCTTGCTAGCCCCTAACCTAACCTTTAGGACAGTTAGCTCCATAAACCCAGCTACCCTGCTGCCTGATCCTGAGGTTTCCCATGAGACTAGCCCCACTCATGACTGTATTGAAGTCTTGCAACAGGTGTCCCAGGCACTCAGTATACAATGGAAGTTGCATACACCCTGGAGGCCGCAAAGCTCGGGTCAGGTGGAAAGAGTGAATAGAACTCTCAAGGATACCCTCACTAAACTATGAACAGAGTCTAGTTTAAAGTGGCTTGATGCGTTACCACTCGCCCTTAACTGCATTCGAAGGGCCCCACGTAAGGGTCTTAAGCTTTCACCATTTGAGCTGGTCTTTGGGTTCCCTCCCCGAATCCTGATCCCGGGGTTCCGGGAAGATGTAAACTGGGAAATGGGAAAGGACTCCTTATGGAAGCAGGTCTCCGGGTTGCAATCTGTTTTGTTACAGCTGCATCGGTACGCGGTGCCTTTCCAAGCCCTTCCCCTGGACCAGCCCGCGCATCCGTTCCAGATCGGCGATCAGGTCCTTGTCAAGAAGTGGAGGCGTGACCCCCTTACACCACGGTGGGACGGCCCGCACACTGTCTCGCTCATCAGCCAAACTGCGGTCAAAGTTCTCGGGAGCGACAAATGGACACACCATACACGGGTAAAGCGATTTCTGAGCCCTAGCCCGGAGACTGAACTAGCAGAAGAGGACACCGGCCCTCTGCCCGCCCCGGCTCCGGACGCCCGGGGTGGCACAGGTGAAGACTCTACCTGGGAGTATCAGTACTTGGACGGACTAAAGGGACTATTTAGAAAAAGATAATGAAATTGCTGCTAATATCTTTGTTTATATGCTTCCACCATTATTATGGTTGGGAGAATAGGTTTTTACAGCTAGGGGAGACAATAGCAGGATCCTTTAACCTCAGTAACTGTTGGGTATGCGGAGGTCCAGGGGATTGGAATGAATGGCCTTGGGTAGCCCAGCCAGTGCAAGCTAAATGGTGGATCAGTAATTTAAGTATAGTCCACAAAGGAACAGAAGTTTGGGATGAGGATAGTAGCCCTTGGTGACTCTATTCCTCTGAGATGGGGATCCTTTGTCTAAGCCGAACAAAACAAGAAGGGGTATATGTGGGCAAAAGCCGATGTGACTGGACCCTATCTCTAGGATTTGACTGCTATGATCACCCTAGTTGCCATACGTATGACTGTTCTAAATATCAGGGACGATGGAACCAAACCCACGTAAAACTCACTAATCATAGCTGGGTACAATGTTCCTACCAACAGCATACTGGCGAAGGCTGTAAGGCAGTTGGACAAGATGGGTTCTTTGATGCCCTCTTTCTAAGTTGCCAGCGAGATAATACCGACAGTAAGGATCACGTGGTACGCTGGTATCAGTGGGCATGGCAACATTCTAATGGAACGCGGGTAACCCATTTTAATCATTTTTGGTTTACTACCAATAGCCCTAAATTTGGTTGTAATTGCGCTTGGAAGGAAGGGGCTGGGGCCTGGAAATGTGACTATTGTAATCCTGACGGTACATCTATTGTATTAGGGGGACCCCTGGAGATGGGTAACTCTTTGTATTACGAAGAACCGGGCCCCGAGGACTATCCCGAAGCCTGGGATGGCCCTTTTGCGAATGGACAATGGGCCCTAAAAGGCCATTACTGGATATGTGGGCAATATGTTTATCGAAGATTGCCTCCAAATTGGTCAGGAATTTGTTATGATGGGTACATTAGGCACTTATTCTTTCTACTACCCCAAATCCAGGGAAATAAATTAGGAATTAAGGTATATGACGACTTGATTAGGAAGAGGCAGTCCGTTGATTCCGCATTAACTGCTGGAAGCTCCCAAAAGTGGGGGGCTCAAGAGTGGCTCCCTGTGTAGTTGCATTAGTCCGACGAATGGCTAATCAAATTGTACGCCAACGCATGATGGCACTATATCAACCGGTTAAAGTTGAGGATTGGGGGCCATAGGGCTCTCAAAATGCTTTTAAGGGGGGAGAACCTTGTTAGAACAAAGGCCAAATACTCGCCTATTATTTCAGCTGTTCCCCATGGCCATAAACTCCCTTTCCCATATATGAACATATAGCAAGACAATCAATCAAAGAGGCTCAACAAATGTATCCTATTTACGGCCCCAACAGATGTATTCTATATACCCCTAAAAGGGAATTTAAAAATTCCATAGGTCAGCAGAATGTATGCACGTTAAGTCATTTGTTACTGGGTATAAAAAGGCTTGCTCTACGCTTGTAAGGTGTGCTCCTCCCTCTGGCATGAGTCGAGGGGGACACCCGCTCAGCTGACTGATCAATAAAGAACTTGAAGCCGTCTTCTAGACTCCCGTGCCTCCTTGGGGTAATTGGGCAGCTCCAGGGGGAAACGAGCCCATTTGGCTAACAGAATGACCCAACCCCAACCCTCCCCCCACATCCCAAATTTTTGCAAAACTGTCTCCCTGCAGTCTCCAGTCCTCTCCTGGAACACTCAGAGAAGTTATGAAGTTTGTTGTTCCTTTAAAGAGACAACCACATCAAAGTTCATTAATTTACTGGGGGTCTGACAAACTCTATTTTTCAATCACAGCTCTGAATTGAACAGGAGTACTTGTGGCACCTTAGAGACTAACAAATTTAAGCTCTGAATTGGTTTAGATAAAAAGTAAAAAGTTTATTTTAAAAAGGGACAGAGTTAATAAAAGACAAAAAGGGTTACAAACAAACAAGTAAAAATTTGCTTCTAAAACTTATTTTCAACAAGTTACGATCTTTGCCTAAGCAGACTTCTCACCTAAACTCAGTTCCCAGAGACTTATCCGAGGGTTATTTGTTCAGAGAAGTTGGTGATGATTCAGATATAAAAATTCACAAAGCCCAGGAAGGACTGAAGTTCTCTGAGGGTCCAGGGTGCTGTCCAGCTGTAGATGACCTCAATCTTCTGTGACTCCATCACAGAATATAACATAACCTAAAAATTTGGCAGTGGCCTGATCCAAGGTGCACTTCTTTAGTTTGGCATACAGTTATATGCATCCACAGCCTCTCCAGGGTGGACAAGACATGAATGGTAGTGCTGCTCAGGGCGCTCAGAAAACACCAGTATATCATCAAGGCAGATAATCAGGAATTGATCCAGGATGTCCGTAAACACACCATTTAAGAAATAATGGAACTTTGTAGGGGCACTGGTTAAGACAAACGGTATTACTAGATATTCAAAGTGCCCATGTTGGGCACAAAAAGTGATCTTCCATTCATCCCAAGGCCTTATGCACACTAGATTGTGTACCCCCCGAAAATCTAGTTTAGTGAAGATCTTGGCAGTCCTCGAGTGGTCCAACAATTCCAGGATGAGGGGCAGAGGGTACCGGTTATGAATAGACACCTGGCTCAGTGTGCGATAGTCTATGCAGAGGTGTAGTGACCCATCCTTTTTTCGCACAGCGAGGACTCTGAATGAAACACTGAGGTTTTCTTGGATTTACGTGCATAGGACTCCAGCTCTGGTTCAGATATGGTGTATAACTGTTCACGGGGCACCTTTGCCCCGGTTGTAGGTCTATTGGACAGTCATAGTTCCTATGTGGGGATAGTGAATCTCTGTTTTTCCTTTCAAATATATCCATGTAGTCTCAGTATTTGTCAGGGAGGCTGGGGTTCTAGTCTAGATCCTCCCCCGTTCTGGTTAGCCCCCCCCCCCGTCCAGGGTTTCGCTTTTGAGGGTCTTAACCAATCCGGGGACCAGAGTGCAGGTCACCTGGTGGGGGAGGTGTTGGTCAATTTGTTGAAGGCAAGCTTTCCAGCAAAATTCGCAGGGGACGCTAATGCTGCTCTGCTGCTGGGAGATACATGAGTCATGCCAAGGATTACCGGGAAGAATAGAGAGCGGATCACATCAAAACTTATTATTTCCTGGTGTCCTACCACTGTGGCAGATAAGGGGACAGTCTCTTGGGTCACTGGTCCTGGTGACAGGAATGACTCATCAATCGTCTCCACCAGATCTGGTGTGGGTTTTGGCCGGAAAGGGATCTGGAGGGTTTGGGCTGCCTTAGTGTCTATAAAGTTGGCAGCTGCCATGTTGTCTATCATTGACAGTTGCAGAGGAATCTGCCTTGCCTCCCTCAAGACCTGTAATCACTGCACCACCTGGAAATGCGGGGAGACCCCATGGTTACCAGAACAGGTTCCATTCGAGAGTTAGGGAATGATTCCAGAACCTAGCACCCTGGTGTTGCCCAGGCTGCACCCTGGGCAACCGGAGTGAGTGAAGGACCCGCTGCCGAAGTGCCGCTAGGGCAAGGGCCTGGGCTGGTCTGTTTCCCAAGCTCTTTCGAGCTGGACAGGAGGCAAGGACATATCCTGGCCTCCCACAGAATGTGCCACTGACATTCTTTCTTCTCCGGGGTCATGCGTCATGGATGGATTCAGGACTCGGTTCTACAGGCATGGACATAGCGGGCGGACGTGGGGGCATCTGGCTAATCCCTCTTTCCTTCTCCGGCTCTTGCAGCCAAGAGTTGATGCACAGTGTGGGATCAATAACGGCCTCTGGGCAGGTGGCATTTTCAGTGTGGGCTAACTCACCTTTTGCATCCTCACTGAGTCCCCACCGGAACTGTGTAGTTAGGCTGCCTTATGCCGTTCAACATCATCTGCAAAGCACTGGAAGTGAGTGGTATAGGAGATGGCCGGCCCTTGCATCTCACGCAGCTTCCGGAGCGGACGTGATGCTGTGTCATAAAGATGGTTGGGAAGGCTGGCAGGAAGAGGTCCTAGTTGAAGAGCACTAGGCTGTTCTGCTCCAACCTGGGGAAGACCAGTCACGTGATTCACCAGTCACCAGAAGGCTGACTACTAGCCCCATCTTTCTCTGGTGTGTGGGGAACATTCAGGGGTGGAGCAGGAAGAGCAGCCTGTATTGGTTCAGGAACCCCCAGTGTTCCTGATGGTCCCTGTCAACTCATTTGGGCCGTGGCACCACAGTAGCCCTGTTCAGGCAATAGGTGGTCTACTCAGGCATGTAGTATAGCTGCTTCTCTCTGTGAGCATATTAGCTGCTCATATAGGGTCTGAGCTTCGGCAGTGAGCTGCATCCCTGGGCCTGTGACTGTTTGCACAGGGTCTATGTTTTGGTTGCAAACTGTGTCTGTAGCGTGAGGTTCTCCGCTTACAAATGGATGACTCGGTCCTGCAGGTCCCACAGCCTCAGGGAAACTGCTGATCAGTGGGCGGTCTGCCCCTTCCATCTTCTATGAGGGTTGAATGGAGGGGAAGGGAAGAGGCTGAAGAGGGTCTGAAAATAACTGTCTGAGCCGGGCCATGGGTGGCTTATGTGCATGAGTCAGTAACCAAGTTGTGGTCATGAGATGAGTAGTGGAGTTGGGGTTAAGCCAGGTCAGGATGCAAGGAAGTCTGTTGGGTGCCAAGCTGCAGACAGGAGCCAAGTAGCAAAGCTGGGGTCGAGCCAGGGTCCAGAGCTGGAATCTGGGGTTCAGAGCAAAGCATGGTCTGGAGTGGAAGGAAGCAGGCAGTCTGCATCTTTGCTCAGACAGCTCTCTGTGATGGCTTCATGGTTTATATACCAGCATAGGCCAGTCAGTGGACTGCAGGGGGGAGCTGACACTCAAGGCCCAGTAGGCAGTACTTCTAGCTTCACATGATCCACCAGCAGAAACCTTGCCTGAGCTTCTGGTGGCAATGCGGAGATGTCAGTGATCCGAAATCCTGCTGGTCTCGGGTTCTAGTCCTGCAAGCTCTTTACAGCAGGGTGACGTGGTGAGAGGATGTAAGACTCTGGAATAGTCACCTAAGTGAGTTGAAACCAAATGCATAGGTAGGTGTCTTCCATCTCTGTGATTGTTCTTCACCTGTGAAGTTATGAAATATCACCAAAGAGAACAAAGAAAATGACTAGCCAGGTAAACTTTTGGTATAGATGGTCTTCATGTTATAGGTGTGATGTTGCACTCCATATGATTTTATGAAAATATGCTAATGAGTGTGAATATAATTAACTGGAATATGTTTCATGTAAAAGGTTTCTTGTAAGGTATCATTACAAAGCTTATAATCTACTGAGTGTGTTCATCCTATTTGTATGAATGTATCATTCTTGTATCTGAAACTAGAAATATGAAATATAACTCTTAGCAGAGCCATAACTAGGTATTTTTGCGCCCAAGGCAAGAATATAAAATTGCACCCTCCCCCAGGGCCGGCTCTTCGGTGGCAATTCGGCGGCAGGTACCTCAGTCCCTCTCGGAGGGAAGGGCCTGTCGCCGAAGAATGAATGAAGCGGCGACTTTAGAGCCTGTGATTTTGGTGGGGTCTAACTCAATTTTTGACTGCTTGGGATGGTAATGTTGCTTCCAAGATGGTCTTTGGTTCCAGTCCAGTTCCAATCCAGAGAGGGACTCACAGGTTCAGAGAGGAGGGAGGTGCTGGATATCAGCAGTGGCCACTAGGGATCAGCATGTGTCTTGAGAATGCTGGGAGTTCAGGTTTGCAGGGCAGGATCAGGGGTGGCAGGTTTATAGAAATTTTGGTGGTGCCCAGAACACGCCCCACCCAAACTCCATCCCCCGACCTGCCCAAGGCTCTGGGAGGGAGTTTGGGTGGGGGAGGAGGTCTGGGGTGCAGGCCCTAGGCTGGGACAGGGGATTGGGGTGCAGGTTCTGTGAGGGAGTTTGAGGATGGGAGGGGGTGTGGAGGGAAGCGGTGCAGGTTCTGGGAGGGAGTTTGGGGATAGGAGGGGTGCAGAGGGAAGGGGTGCAGGGGTGAGGGCTGAGTTGTGGCTGTAAATGAGGGGTTTGGAGTGGGGGGGCACAGGGCGAGAGTAGGGGTGAGGGCTCTGTCTGGGGCTGGGAATGTGAGGTTTGGGGTGTGGGAGGGGCTCAGGGCTGGAGCAGAGGGTTGGGGTGTGAGGGCTCTGGCTGGGACTGGGCATGAGGGCTCTGGCTGGGACTGGGGATGAGGTGTTTGGGGTGCTGGAGGGGCTCGGGCAGAGGGTGCAGTGGGGGGGGGTGAAAGCTCTGACTGGGGGTATGGGCTCTGGGGTGGGGCAGGGCTAGGGATGAGTTTGGGGTGCAGGCCAGCTGCTCCGGGACAGGGGCCAGAGAGGACTCCCCCCAGCCCTTTCCCTGCTGGCAGCAGCAAGCTCTGGGGGAGAAGTCCCCCTTTCCTGCTCCCCCGCAGCAGCACACTCACCCCCACCACTGTCACTGCATGTGCTCCTAGGGTCCCTCTCAGGTCCAGGAATCACCCTCGCCTCCCCTGTGGTGGGTGCAGGAGGTGCTGCGTGTGCCTCCTGCCCTGCTGTTGCCCCTGACTGTAGCCTCACTGGGGGTGAGAGATGGGGCTGCCTCCTTGCCCAGCATGGGGCAGGAGCAGTAACTGCGGGCGGAGGGGGGGGGGGGAAAAGGGGGCCTGTGCTGCTGGAGGATCTCATTGGAAAATGAAAGGGTCTGAGGGGGAAGGGCAGGCTCAGAGTCAGTCTGCCCTGGCAGTTGAGTTGGGGGGCACTAGGACCCTGCGGAAGCAGTTGCTGCAGGGGAGAGACAGGGACTCTCTGCTCCTTTTTTTTTTTTCCCCCCCTCCACCACTTTCTGCGCCCCCTCCCCCTCCTGGCTTTGTGTGCCCAAGGCAAGTGCCTCACTCACCTCGCCCTTGTTATGACACTGACTCTGAGGTCCTATTGTAATTATGCAAAGTGTGGGCAATTAATGGTGGTTTGGAATCTTGATGGCTCCCATTAACCAGGACATCCTGGTTAATGGCTATGCATCCGAAGAAGTGGGCTGTAGTCCACGAAAGCTTATGCTCTAATAAATTTGTTAGTCTCTAAGGTGCCACAAGTACTCCTGTTCTTCTATTAACCAGGACAATTGACTGTAGTTGGCTCTGTTTATTTGCAAGCCTTCCTGTGAGTCAGGCCAGGAAGAATGAAGGCTTGGGGTCTCCCAGGACATGTGACCATGTCACCTGGTACTGGAATCCATCTTAAACCTGGTGCTTTTCCCTTTAGAAGGAGGGGTGGGGACCCAGAGAGACAAAAGATTCTCACCTTGTGCCAAAGCTATAAAAGGGGGTAGAACAGAACAAAGGGGGCTGCAGTCATGAGAAATCCCCTAGCTACCACCTGAGCTAGAACTAACAAGGACTGCATCGGGGAAAGGATTGGGCCCAGATTAGGAAGAAGTCTAGTCTGTGAAAGAAGCTTATTGGAACATCTCTGAGGGTGAGATTTATATGTAATCAGTTTCTTAATGTATTAGGCTTAGACTTGCATGTTTTTGTTTTATTTTGCTTGGCAACTTACTTTGCTCTATTATTACTTGGAACCACTTAAATCTTACTTTTTATACTTAATAAAATCACTTTTTACTTATTAATTAACCCAGAGTAAGTAATCAATACCTGGGGGAGCAAACAGCTGTGCATATCTCTCTGAGTGTTAGAGAGGGCGGACAATTTATGAGTTTACCCTGTATAAGCTTTATACAGAGTAAAACGGATTTATTTGGGGTTTGAATCCCATTGGGTGCTGGGTGTCTGGGTGCGAGAGACAAGAGCACTTCTTAAGCCATTTTCCGTTAAGGCTGCAGCTTTTGGGGGACGTGGTTCATACCTGGGTCTGTGTTTGCAGCAGGCTAGCATGTCTGGCTCAACAAGATAGGGTACTGAAGTCCCAAGCTGGCAGAGAAAACGGGCTCAGAGGTAGTCTCAGCACACAAAGTGACAGTCCCAAGGGGGGTTCTGTGACCCAATCCGTCACAATAGGCTTGCTTCATTTATAAAGTTCCTCCCTTTATTAGATTTCTTGTTTTCTAAACTCCATGCCACTGTTTAGAACAGTGGTCCCCAAAGCGTGGGGAGTGCAGAAGAACGTTCAGGGAGACATGGACCAGCCCCCAAAGGGGGCAGGAAGGGAGCACCACCCAGCCCCGCTCTGCCCCCAGCTACACTCTGGCTCCGGCCCCATCCCCACCCCCAGCTGGGGCCCTGGCTTTGGCTTCTGGCCCAGTCCCATCCCCAGGGGGACACGGACAGATTACATTATGGGGGAGGAAGGGTATAACACAAAAAGTTTGGGGACTCCTGGTTTAGAGTATGATAGCTCTGTTCAATGTATTCAATACATTATTACCACCAGCTGGCATGTTTTAGGGTGGGATCAACTCACGTGTGAACGAAGAGGCTATTCGTAAAGGGAGGCTTTATTATATTTGGAGCACATTGTGTCAGGACAGTCAGGAGAAGTTTGGCACTCAGAGGTGTGATCGAAGCACAAGGCTAGGAGCACTTCAGTCACTTCCTTGCTGTGTAAGTCACTGAACCTCCCTGTGCCTTAGTTTCTCATCTCTACAATGGGGATAATACTTCCTGCCTCACAGAGGGCTTATGAGGAATAATTAGCTCATGAATGTTAAGTGCTCTGAAGATGGGAAGTGCTCAATGTTATTCAAGGGACAGCTCAGCTACTTTGCAGAAGGACCTTGCTTTATGGGTTCCAGCACTATCAAAACCTTAGCGTCCACATTTAAAACAAACAAGAACACAGTGTGCGGTTTAAAACAATTGTAACTTTTTTGTTTTTTATCATTGGTTATTGCTGCTGCTACCTCCTTTCCACATTATTATTCAGTTGCACATAAAAGAAGAAACTGGTAGGGTGGCAAAATTTGACCTCACCTTTTTAATTATACCTCATCTCACGCATCCTTTGCTCTTCCTCTCCTCCTATCATTCTCCCTCATTAAGGCTGCATTTTAAGTGCAGAGCTTATTGGACTTGGGTGTAGAATCTTAACACAGTCCAGTCTGGTGTGATTCCAACCCCTGGCCCCACCCTACATAGGCTATTTATTAGAATACGAGGACGTGCAAGAGTATTTGTTGTGACTCACTGGGGGACAATTGCTGGAGGAAATTCCTGAACCGAATTTCAGAGGAGGATATGGTGACACTGACAGGAAAAGCTATTGTGAATCCCTTTCATTAAATATATCAGTGCACATCTCAAAGCAGGTGAGCAATCAACAAATCTTGAGCAGAAAAGTTGATCACTGCCCAGTGGTTTTGGTTGGACCTTCTGATTCTTGACATCCCCTGCTTGACTTTATTTTGAAAGTTGCATGCTGCTGCCTTACCACTAAATCTGCCTGCCCATTCCTCAGACACCAGCTAGCTGGGTTAACTTCTCCAGAGGGGAGTTGGACAGGATGTCCTGTGCATGCAGAACAAATGCAGCACATCACAGGCAGTTGGGCTGCTGTACAGTGAATAGGTGGCACATCAGCATTAATAGGCTTCTCTAAAAGATAAAAACAACTTGGGATGGGGGTGTCACTTTGGCTTGTAAAAGAATCTCCATTTTCAAATGCATTTTTGGGAGCCAAAGAATACACACACACTACTATGCACAGGTGTCTTTCCTTTCCTAAGCTATCAGTGACAGGTACTCTATTAGAAAGTTAGCAAGGGGCCAGAGAGCAGCTTACCTCCATCCAGATTTGGAGGAACTTTCATCCCATCCTTTTCATGCATATGTAACTCCATCTGCCTGAACAGGGATCTCCCTGCCACCCCAAACAAAATGGCAGAAGTATTTTACAGTAATGGCTCACAACATTGCCTCTCCCAAGATTGATATTACAGTGTTTGAGACCATCATCTAAATACATCCAACACTCACCCAAGCAACATCCACTCCCTGCTTGTCTGCACCTATAACACCTTGGGCTGTGATCATATCATACCCTATAAATCAGAGGTTCTCAGATTCTATCATCATGTGGCCCAAAAGAGTTAACATCAGGCAACTAGCCAAGTCGTCTTTGATCATCAGCTAGGACATTGGTGATCTACAGACCACAGTTATAATCTAAACAGGGTTGGGTCTGCTCACCATTCAGAAGGGACTCCTTCCAAGGAAAACTGAGGAAGTGATAGTGGTGTTTGAGCTACTAGCTCACTGCCATCCAACAGCCAAATTCTGCCACCCCTATACATGATGAACAATAACTTCCTCGCTGATTAGTTTTTTTTTTTTATTTCAGTGGGACTCCTTCCAGAGCAACGTACTACTCATGATGAATACAAGTGGCAGAATCCAGCCTTACATCATCAACAAGCCAATACCCCAGTGTAGTGCTAGGGGGTGGCTATACTGCCAGAGGTGCCATCTTTTGGATTGGATAAAAAGGGAGGATCTGACGCATTCACAGTTATAAAAAACCACATGGCACTTTTTGCAAGAGTTAGGGATGCTACTGGCTAAATTGTATCTTGGATCATTACATTTGTAATACTTTGCAGCTATATAGTGCCTTCCAGTTGAGGATCCTAAACTGCTTTACCAACATTTTAATTAAGATATAAACCCTTATAATAAATTTAATTCATGTAATTAATTAAGCCTCCCAATACCTCTAAGAGATAGCAAGTAGTATTATCTTCATTTTACAGATGGGAAACTGAGGTTTAAGGAAGTGAAGTGATTTATTAAAGATGAAATAGCCAGCTAGTATCAGAGCCAGGCATAAAATCCAGATCTCCTGACTCCCAGCACTATGCCTAATCTACATGGCTATCCCCCGTCTCAACTGGAGAAGTTCTCTTTCCCCTGCCATGGCTGGATTGCAGTGTTTCTCCCATGCGGCCACAGCCTCCTGGACAGGCGGGGAGGGGAGGAGCAGTAGCTCCTCCCCCAGGGCTGCCAGCAGGGGTTGGGCCCAGCCCTCCTCAGGAGCCACAAATGCCAGAGGAGCAGACAGCTGGTGTGAGTTCCCCACCTTCCCAGGGGTGCTGGGGCTCAGGCTTCCAGCTTCAGCCCTGGGGTGGCAGGTGCCAGGCTCTGGCTACAGAGCTTCGGGCTCCAATCCTGGGCTCCCCCATCACCCCTGGCCCCCACTGCTTCCCTACCCACCTCTCTATCCATGGCTTAATTCTCGCTTGCCAGGGCTGTGTAAGTCTGCTGTGAAAAACGATATTTGTATGTTTGTTAATATCACTTTTCACTGCCTCCCAGTTAGCTAGCAAGTCTGCTGTGAAAAGTGATGCATACAAATAATAGTTTTCACAGCAGCAGCCTTACTAACTAGCAAGTCTAAAGTCAAAAAAGCAAAAGAAACAAGAATGTACAAAGCACCTTATTTTGTTTCTATTCTGTTTAGGTCCAGTAAAGAACAGACAAAACTGTACATTATTTTTATTACTGAGTCTGCAAAAAAATCATACATAAATAAATTACAATGATTTGGACACATGTTTGTGCACATATTTGTTTTTCCTAAAATTAAGCATTTTAGGAAAAACTGTCAGAGCGGCCACCAGCAAGAGTTGGTGGACGCACTCTAAGGCCACCAAAAAACTTCTTGAGAGCTCCTGGTCTAGGGTGTCTGCTATCGTAAGCAAACACTTGTCAGTTTCCCCATCATTGTTTCACACTCACTCATAACAAACATTAAAAATTATGCTACTCTTAGCATTTTGCTGTGTTCGGAAGGACTAAGACCTGTTCACCCCTCTTGAGGAGAAATAGCCCTTTTCACCATTGAAAACTGTTATGCAGTGTTGCTGGCACAGAATAGCTATTACCTTCTACCTCAGAGGTGGTTCAATATACGGTGTGTGAGTGATCCCCGTTTGTATGCGGTTCATAAAGCACTTAAGAGCCTTCTAGATAAAAGGTGTAGTATAAATGGAAGGGACAGTCATTAATGTATTAATGACATTTGGTGAGTTCAAATTTGCTGCATGCATTCCTCGTACATTTATTTTATTTTTTTAAATAACCTTTTACACAGGAAAGCTCAGCTCTAGTGCAGCATCAGGATTTCCCTGATGCTTCTGTTCTTTACTCTATTTTCATTTGGGCTGATTGAGGCAAAGAAGAGGTCAAGTGACTTGCTCAAGGTTGCAGACTGTCAATGAGTCATAATTAAATGTTTTCTTAAAGCTATGTTTGCCTTGTAATCATATGTTTATTCTACAGGGCTTTATGTTGTTGGTAGAATTTTTTTCTATCCTAGCAATTTCAAGGAACTTAAACTATGCTGCCGCTCTTGTTTTTGGTGAAATTGATCAGTAAGATTCATGATAAAAGGAGGTTTTTTGGCAGGCCTCTATAAAGCATTGCAACACTAAACTTCACAAATGTGATGAGTCCTTTTAAGGCCATCATACTGTTGTATCTTAAAAACCATAGTATTGCTAGTAGCTTAGTGCAAGAGATATTAGCAGTATTGCCAACTCCACACATTCAAAAATCATGAGGTTTCCCCTGCCCCAAATCATGAGATTGGAGTTTTTTAAATCTTTGATTTTTAGGGCAAATTTATTATTTTTATATTTATCATCTGGTTTTTGAGCCTTTAAGGTTAATGTTTTCCAGCTTTCTCCCCACTACCCCCAACGAGACTTAGAGACTTTAAAAAAAAAAGAAAGAGAGAGTAATTGGATTGCATGACTCTCTAGGTGCTTGGGCTTAAGAAAACCACCAAATAGTGTAAGACACAATAAAACTGAAGGAGTTGAGAATACTGTATTACCGTGAATACTTACCCTAGCCTATGTGCTTCCCTGACTGGTACAGTCTCCCAAAAGTACAATATACAATGTAATGCATCCCTGAAACGGGAGAATGTAGTGGGCACATGAAAAATGACATTGCAAAAGCAAAGAAGGACTTCAAAAATGCTAAGCTTAGTGGAGAGATTGGAAGCACTAAAAAACCTGATAATAAGGACACTCAGGTGATAACCCTGAATTATACCAACAAAACTGCCTTACTCAGAATTGGTGCATACTCCTCTTAGGTGTATATTGCTAGCATAGCCCAAGCACTATGCAGATATTTATTTATTCTAAGTTTTTTGTTTTGTTTTTAAAATACAATTCTAGTGCTCAGAAGCATAGTATCCTGTACCACCTCCTTACTTCCCCACACCAAATACATTGATTTCTGCCCTAATGGTATGTATTGTGTTGATGTCTCCTTGCTAGAGCCCTCTGGGTAAATAATTCAGTGGCTTCTGTTGGACCTCAATGTTACATGATAAAGTCCTACTGCTACACCTCTTGCTGTTTTCAACAGAGATTCTTTTAGTAACACATCCTAATTCTTATGGCAGTTCAGGACCAGTTCCCTTTTACCTCACTCCTTTTCCTTTTGGACACCAGTTCAAAGAGAATCCGGTTAGAATTTGACCTCTAGAACTAGACTTGTAGTAGCGACACTGCAGTTTTCTGAGTGGAGACTCTCCACTTTAATATGTTGTGTATTATTTCAATGTTTACATTTTAAGACATTACATTGGGCAAATGTGAAATCATACACTTTGGAGCCAAATTCTGCTCTCTGTTACATACGTGCAATCACACTGAAAACACGAGTATAACAATTGTCCAAGTGTAACAGAGTAGAATTTGTCCTACTGTGGTGTCTTCACAAGGGAAACACTGCAGATGATTCTGGGGTTAATTATGCTCTTATGTGTTGAAACAATTTAAAGCTAAGTAAAATTTGTTTAAATCTAGATTAACCCGTAAATACATGTTCTCCTGTCTGATTGTATTAAAATCTCAAACAGTGGCAATCAGCAATGGTTAAAAAAAAACAAAAAAGAAAAAAAACCACACCACAAACAATAAATAAATGAAATGGGACTATTATTATATCAGCAGAAATGGGATTGTAAACATTTCCAGCAAGGGCAATTTGTATACTCAGCAGAAATATTAACAAAAAGGAAACATCTGTCTCTTCCAAACCCATTCACTTTCTAGATACATGCCTAGTTTATATCTCAGGACTGAGAGTGAAGATATTTCTTGTTAGAAATGTTTTAAGACTAGGAACATATAAAACTGTATTAAGCTATTAGTGGTATTATGGGTTCTTTACAGAACACTGTCAATCGAAACAAGACTTACAAACATAGAGTAAGATGTTTGATTTGAACAAACATCCATGAACACAGATTTTTTTTAAAAGAGACAGAATTGCACTTAAGTAATTACAATATTATAGTGACACCTTTCTCTCCCCATATGCGATTTAAATAATAATTGAAGGAACCTAATAGATCCAATTAGAAAATGTGTTCTAAAAGGGGCCTAAATTCTGCCCTCAGTTACATTCAAACAACCCCATTGATTTCAGTGTATGTGCAGGGGTGTAAGTGAGGGTAGAAAATTAATCAATTTTATTCCCCCATTTTTTTTCAGCACTGCACAACACAACAAGAAGCAAAAAGCTAACCAGCTCTGCCTAGTCAAGCCAAGTGCAAAGTGAAGGTAATAGCTGATATGCTAATGTCCTGGCTGTGGACAAATTTTTGTCAAGGTAATGAGGAAACATCATTTTGGAAAGGAGTAGGATTTAGGGGGAAAGAGGGGAGAATCTAAAATTGTGCTTTTTTATTAACTCTCTCCCGTGTACACGCAAACAAGTTTTTTTGGTTTTGGAGGTTCCTAGTAAGTATAAAAAAATAGCCTCCGATCTTGCAGTCCTTCCCCAAGCAAAGCTTCTGTTGAAGTCAACACAAGTTCTGTCTGAGTAAGGACTGCAGAATCAAACTATAAAGTAGTTTAACCCCTCCATACAGTATTCATTCAAAGCAGATGGGAGGAAGCCAAGTCAAATGCAGTGATGATCAAGCATCTATTGGCTAGTGTGGCATCTAGCTAGAACTACATTTTCTTTTAACTTTTATAGTTAAGAGATTTTTTTATATATCTAGTATCATTTGTGGTTGTCAAAATGATTTCCAGACGTTTCCTTTCTTACACCAGAGGTTGTAGGACAACTCCCCCCCCCCATATTGTAAATTACAGGCAAGCTATGGTAAAAAGGATTGAAGGCAATCTCAGGCTGAAGAAGAGACTGCTGTATAATCTTAGAGAATTCCTGAATTTTACTTTTTATGTATCTGAGCACTCTATACAAACATCATTCTGTTACCTCTCTATCTCCCAGGGGTTATGAGGGATTAGTTATATTTTTAAACAGCTGTAAAAACATTAAAGTGCTTGTGTGCACATGTGTTGAATAGTAATAGTAGTAGTAGTAAGAATGCAGATGAACCCTAAAGAGAGGTGAGATTTTGATATGTGTTCTCTATATTTGCCAAGGAAGGACTGGCAGAATGCTACACCACTCCCAAATAGAACAGCAAAAATACTTCTCTCAAACATATGAAAATAATATTTCATACACACAAAAGGAATCACTGAGGGTACAATATATAGGGCCTTATTTTGCAGAGTAGACTATGTAATTCCTGGTTAATAATAAGAAATGGTGAGGAGGGGAAGGAGAAGGAAGACTATAAAGCAGACCCATAGTTCCCCCTAAGAAATGCCAAAGGCCCTTTGTTTTTGGTTTTATTTTGTTTAATATTTCCTGGAAATTCCAGTGTTTATTACAAAAAATTTAAAATGGGTGAAAATCATTACAAAAAATTAACTGTACTGTTTTCTGGGTAAATAGAGGGGTTAATATGGGAGATGGGAGGGTAGAAAAAAGCACCAAATAAAGAAAAGTATGAGTATTTAACGTAAAAGTAGTTTGAAGGCTGTGGTGTAGTGTATGAAAAGTACATTAACAGCACCTACACCTATGCCCACACATGCCTGTGCGTGTATCTTCTACAACACTGCCTCACTTTAAACAGCCTGCCATTTACACTTAGACTAATTTATTAACAGAAACACTCTTCCTAATATAACGTATTGGATTTTCTTAACAGAACCAGTATTTTCACTTATTGGAGGGGTCCAAAATTCGGGTAAAATGGGTAAAACCCGAATAACAGCAGTTGTAAAACCCGAGAATTTTTCAGCAAAAAATGGGAAAAAAAACTGCAAAGGAAGGAGGGCCTTAGAGCTCCCTGACCCAATACTGCTACTCTGCTGTAGTGCTCCTGGTGTGAGGGGCATGAAAGACGGGGGAGGGGAGAGGCACAGAAATCTTGTCATTGCGCCCTTGCTTTGCAAGCGGCGCTGGAAAGTCAGGCTAAAGCCCCAGCAGGGGCATGATCAGACACCCCCACCCCTGCACAAAGTTATTTATGGGCTGGGGGGCAGGGTGCGAGGATCCCTGGGGCCAGCCCCCCCGGACACAGAGCAGAGGGGAACACAAGCCCCTGACAGCGCGCCCAGCCCCGCTGACCTGCCAGGCTGTTGTAACAATCGATCTCGATGCTCTCCGCGCTCTGGCTCTGCTCCGCGGTGAGCTGGACCCCCGGGCTGGCGGCGCAGCTGGCGGAGGAGCTGGGCTCCGGCGGGGCCGGCGGCGGCAGCCCCTTCAGCTCCAGCAGCGCCCGGTGGTACTTGCCGATGGCCTCGCGGAATTTTTTGTCCTTGTAGCACTGCGCCCCTTGGCTCTTGAACTCCAGGGCTCGCTGGAGGAGCTCGCCGGGCTCCGCACCAGCCTGGGCTCCCGCGGCGCAGCGCCCTGCAGCCGGGCTCTGCCGCTCCATCCCCGCCGCCCCCGCACTCCGCCGCCGCCGGGCGGGAAATGGGCTTCAAGCCTCCGAGCAGCCGAACGCCCCAGCGCCGCGCCGCGCTGCGCTGCGCCGCCTCCCGCTGCCGGGCGCCGCTCCCCCGCCCGCGCCCTGCGGGCCGGCTGGTGCTGGTGCTGCCGCCTCCCCCGCGCACGGGGAGAGCGAGCGCCGGCTAACCCGGAAGGAGCCCGGACCCGCAGCCGAGAAGGATGGCGACAGGGGGTCCGGAACAGCAGGGGGGAGGCTACAGCCTGGCGCCCTCATTAAAAAAATCAGACAAAAAGCCACCTTGTTGCTTTCTGCAGCCAGGCTCTTAAAGGCGCAAGCTCCAATTTCCTGGCCCTCCCGCGCGGGGGCGCTAATTGTACTGGAGGGTCTCACACTCGGTAGCTCCTGCAGGTCAAGTGCTCGACACCCTCTAGGGCCTCCCGGTATTCTGCCATTTCTCTCCCCTCCAAAGCTGCCTGTGTGCCCCCTTCCCTCCCCCCATTTCAGGGACTTATGCCAAGCGCTCTGTGTTCCCCCCCGTTCCTATTTTCCCCTCCCCATTTCCACTTTCTCCTCTCCGTCCCCAAAGACCCCGTTTTCCCCTCCCCACCTCCACTCCCCCTACTGGGTCCCTGCTTTCCCTCCCTCATTCCCTTGGGATTCCCTGCTTTGCCCTGCACACACCCACTCCCCCCACTCCAAGTCTCTACTTTGCCCCATCACCAAATCCACTGGCTCCCACTATGCTTAGACCATTTCAGGACATTTTGGAATTGTTTGGATGTGGCATGTCAAAATTATTGCATTAGATAAATAGAGAAATGCCACTGAGCTGAGTCAAGTATCAGAGGGGTAGCCGTGTTAGTCTGCATCTGTAAAAAGCAACAGAGAGTCCTGTGGCACCTTTAAGACTGTTAGGACTCTCTGTTGCTTTTTACTGAGCTGAGTGTTAGAACTCCTTTTGCTCAGTCAGATATGGTGTTTGCATGATGTATCACGTAGAAATGAGACAGTGTGTGTGTGTAATTCAGTATTGCTAACCCTAGGCATTCAAAAATCACAGTACTCCCCTTGAAACATCTTCAAAGGGCCTGACTTGCAGAGGCAGGTGTTCATCACTTTCTGTTGTCTCAGATTAGGCACCCCATAATTAAAAATACTCTCTGATTTAGAAATCAGAGGTGGAGGGCCTGTTTTTGTGTAACTTGGAAACTGGAGATGGACAGTGTGTGTCTTAATCATAGAAGTCAGAGGTGAAATGTGTGTGTGAAAAAACCCAAATTAAGGATGGAAAATTCCTATTGAGTCACATTTAGCCATCCAGTGGCAATACTGTCCAATGTCAATTCAAATTACTCGCATAATCTCCTTTTAGATACATTTGATTGTAGTTTGATTTAAACCAAACCAGTGTATGCCACTGAATTTAGAATATTTACTTTGCTGGGGAAAGGAGAAGATAGTCCTAGCATGTCAACCACACTTTCTTTGCAATAGGTGTTGAACACATTGGACACGGTCCACACCAGCAAGACAGCCATTTCCAACAATGCTCGAGGGAAGAAAGGCTGTGTAGGACACACTTTGTCAAACACAGCAGGATTTACTAGTATAGGAAAAGCTAGATGGAAAAGAACAGAAGAGCTGCGATACTGGATCAGATCAAAGGTCCATCTAGCCCAGTATCTTGTCTTTCGACAGTGGCCAGTGCCAGGTGCCCCCGAGGGAATGAACAGAACAGGCAATTATCAAGAGATCAATCCCCTGTCATCACCCATTCCCAGCTTCTGGCAAACAGAGGCTAGGGACATCATCCCTGCTCATCCTGGCTAATAGCCATTGATGAACCTATCTTCCATGAATCTAACTAGCTCCCTTTTGAACCCCATTATAGTATTGGCCTTCACAACACCCTCTGGCAAGGAGTTCCAGAGGTTGACAGTGCGTTGCATGAAAAAATACTTTCTTGTGTTTGTTTCAAACCTGTTGCATATTAATTTCATTTGGTGACCCCTAGTTCTTGTGTTATGAGAAGGAGTAAATAACACTTCCTTACTTACTTTCTCCACACCAGTCATGATTTTGTAGACCTCAATCATATCACCCCTTAGTCGTCTCTTTTCCAAGGTGAAAAGTCCCAGTCTTATTAATCGCTCCTTATATGGAAGCCATTCCATACCACTAATCATTTTTGTTGCCCTTTTCTGAACATTTTCCAATTCCAATATATCTTTTTTGATATGGTGCAACCACATCTGCACGCAGTATTTAAGATGTGGATTTATATAGGGGCAATATGATATTTTCTGTCTTATTATCTATCCCTTTCTTAATGATTCCCAACATTCTGTTTGCTTTTTTGACTGCCGCTGCACATTGAATGGATGTTTTCAGAGAACTATCCACAATGACTCCAAGATCTCTTTCTTGAGCGGTAACAGCTAATTTAGACCCCGTCATTTTATATGTATAGTTGGGATTATGTTTTCCAATGTGCATTACTTTGCATTTATCAACATTGAATTTCATCTGTCATTTTGTTGCCCCATCACCCAGTTTTGAGAGATTCTTTTGCAGCTCTTCGCAGTCTGCCTGGGACTTAACTATCTTGAGTAGTTTTGTATCATCTGCAAACTTTGCCACCTCACTGTTTACCCCTTTTCCCAGATCATTTATGAATATGTTGACTAGGACTGTTCCCAGTACAGATCCCTGGGGGACATCACTATTTACCTCTCTCCATTCTGAAAACTGACCATTTATTCCTTTCCTTTGTTTCCTATCTTGTAACCAGTTACCAATCCATGAGAGTACCTTCCCTCTTATTCAATAACAGCTTACTTTGCTTAAGAGCCTTTGGTGAGGGACCTTGTCAAAGGCTTTCTGAAAATCTAAGTACACTATATCCACCAGATCCCTCTTGTCTAAATGCTTGTTGACCCCCTCAAAGAATTCTAGTAGATTGATGAGGCATGATTTCCCTTTACAAAAAACGGGTTGACTCTTCCTCAACAAATTATGCTCATCTATGTGTCTGACAATTTTGTTCTTTACTATAGTTTCAACCAGTTTGCCAGGAAAGGAGGATAAAGTGGAAGGGAAGACCCTAGAAACATTTAAAATATATCAGTTCAAGACACTAGCATGTCAGCATTCGTAACATTATCAATGTTTGTATCCCAATAGGGTAGGTCAATTATGCTCAACAGTTATTCTGTATAACAACCAAAATAACAACCATACGTCCTCTAAGTCCCCCAGTTTGTTGGGTCTTTTATAAGCCACTCTCCCCAGAGGCATGAGCTTGGATAGACTACAGCTCTGTCCATGGAGCTATTAATGCTTTCCAGAATTGTGATACCATGTTTCTTAACATTAAAGTAGCCTGTAGGCATCAGCTCTTTGCTGATCCTGTGAATCTGAATGATTTAGGTATTTCTTCTGATAAAAGAGAAATAGTTGTAAATGGAATAGTCACTTGAAAAGTAATGCTAGCATGTGTATCCTCCCAGAACCCATTAGTAACCAGATGCATCCCCAGAACACATACCAAAGAACACAGGGTCTGACATCTTTAACAAGAGGCAGAGACATTGTCTTTCTGTGTGGTTGTGCAGCATCTAGCACAATCGTGTCCCAATTTCTAATGTAAATACTAAATAATAAGATGAGTCAGTGGCAAAGTTCTAATGAGTAGAACTGGTAGAAATTTCTGGCAAGAAAAATGTTATTGTCAATTACCTTTGATTGAAAACAAAACTTTTCATGAAAAACTGTCAACATTTATTTTGACATTTTTCCAATCTTTGCAAAAAATATGCAACATTTAAATTGATATTTTAAATTTAAATAATCATTTATTGAAAACCAGTACAATTTCAATAGTGATTGTGAAAACCATTTCGATAAAAACTTTAGTAGAAAATATCATGGAAAATTTCATGAAAAATGGAAAATCTAAAGCCCATAAAAAGGAAACCACTTCCAAGTGTCCATTTTTTTAATTGATTTGATTTCCAGATTTTTGACCAGCTGTACTAATGAGGATCTTTTAAGGCAGATTCAGCACCACTGACCAGAGGATATTTTAACTTTGAAACCTGTGGCTTATGAATGGCCTTCAATAATTCTAACTTGGCCTCATGGAGGACTGAAGAAAGGTATAGATGTCTGAGGTTTGTCTCATAAAGGACCCCATTTCCTTTAGAAATGTTCATAGAGAGGTGGCTGCTGTCAAGGCTGGTCCAAAAGAAGCTAGTGGCATGGCCACAGATCGTGCCAAGACCGGGGCTTCTGGGTAAGATCTGTAAAAGATCTGAAGGATGTCTCTTCCACAGCCATGACCCCTACAAGAAAATATGAGTTATCTCAGAGTATTGCCTCAGCATGCAATAGAGATTTACATTTTTGAGTTCTACCAGATTGGTCCATATTCTCCTAATATCATAAATTGCTGATCAGTACAATATGGAGCCCACTATATCTGGCAAGAGAAGCGTCTGAATGATTTTCCATTCTATGGGCACCTTAGGCTGGATAGGATGCAATACCATATGCCTCAATGTGAAAGCTTCCTAACACGCCTCTGGGCTAGAGACACTAAATCTGCTATTAGATATGTGTAGGACAATTTAGCAAAGGACAATATTCCTTTGCTAAATTGTCCTACACACAGCTAAATATGCTGTTGATTTTTAGTAAAATATTTAGGGAAGATAAAATGTGAAATATACAAGGCCCTTCGTTTTCAGTTTTTATGGATTTTTACTGAAAAATTCCTGAGTTTTACAAAAGCTATATTTTGGTTTTTACTGATTTGCAAGTGAATTTTGGACTAGTCAAATACATGAAAATACTGATTATGTTAAGAAAATCCAATACATAATATTAATTAGTTTAAATGTTAATAAGAGGCAGTCTGTTAAAGTAAGGCAATGTATGGAATATACACACACATGCATCCACCTGCATATGTGTACTTACCGTTAAGGTACAGTTCATTAGATAAACCACAGCAGTAAACTGTTTTTACTTTCAATATTCTTACTTTTCTCTATTTGTTGCTTTTTTCTGTCCTCCCTTCCCTCAGTATTAACCTTGATATTTACCCAGAAAACTGTGAAGTTAACTTTTTGCATTGGTTTTCACCTGTTTTCAAATTTTTGCAATAAACACTGAAAAGTTCCCAGGAAATTTGAAATAAAATAAAACCTGAAAACAAAGGGCCTTGAGAAATGTTGGGTGTAGAAACACTATGGCAAAACATTAATGTTAAAGACCGTGTATATGGCTTCTATTGAAAAATGTGAGAGCCTGTCACCTTCTCAAATCAGGAAAGATTTATTTATGGGTGCTGACTTGATATCCGGATATGTGGGTGTTTCAGCTGTATGAAGGTCCAGCAGAAATTCCAGGGATCAAAATTAAATTTCTCACATGCTTATAAGACTAGCCACAGCTGTGATTTTATCCAGTGTATTTCAAAATCTGACAGAAGTCAAAAGCATCAACAAGATATTGGGCTGATACTCTGGGCTGGGAAACAAAATGCCATTCACATCAATTAACTTTAGTTCCTATCTTTAATGCCATCACAGTACCCTAGTGCAGTCTAATGTTGGCTGTTGCGTCTGTCCCTTCATTTGTGAGTAATTTTTCTCTGTCTCTGTATCAGCCTGGGTGTGCCTTCCTGCTTGTCTGGTTGCCCTTGGGTGTGCCTGTCTTTCCTCCTTCAGATTGAATTTTCCTTAGCATATGACAAAAAGAGTACATTTGCATTGCTCACTTACTAAGATATGTATATGGAGCTCTGGATCACATGCATGGTAATGTTATTTTGGGATCTCCTTTTATTGTATCTTAATGTTCTGCTCTCACAATTTACCTGAACAAATTAACTTCTTTTTAACACAGAGTCATAAAGTTTTGAACTGTTGGCAGTTGGGAAGTGTGCTGCTGGGCAAAACTCTTGAAATAATTTGAAAGATATTGAAGAAATATTAGTAATGTATCTTCAGTCATCCTTTTTTCTATGATTGTATCTCTCTCTCTAGACTGTATGATTATTAATATACTCAGAAATAGCATAGATATGTTGAATTTCAGAACATGCTGCAAAAGCATTTGAAAGGGCTTCTGAGGAGGGCGGTAGATATGGGCTTTTGAATGGGTTTGGTGCTGTGGTTTCCGGCTGGAGGTGGATTTTTCTGAGTGTATTGTGTATTTACTGACTGTAATTTTAAGGCTAGTTAGGATGCCTCACGTTTATGTACATTTTTTAAAATGGAAATTTTTATGACTGCAGCATATATCCTGTGTTCTCAATCCTGCATTCGTGGTGCACTCAAAATTCATTGATTCTGAGGGGAGTTTTGAGTGCGCATGGAAGCGTATGACTAAGCGCTTTATGAATAATCATAGAGGCAGACCAGAAGTTGTGCCTCTCTCCAAGTGGGCCAAGAGTGATTGTAATTGAAGTGATGCCAAGCCCTATCAACTGGGAGAATGGCATCCCTGCCCAGCTTACGCATGAGGATAGAACAGTGTTCGGCAACCTACAGTACACGTGCCAAACACGGCACGCAAGCCGATTTTGAGTGGAATGCTGCCGAGGTCCCGGCCCCCAGCCCCACTCAGCTTTCCTGCCCCTCCTCCTCCCCCTCCCTCTCCCTGCACCGATCAGCTGATCACCCTTGCGAGGGGGGGGGACAAGTGGCAGCGTACTCCCTGCTCCGTAGAGGAGGCAGAGAAGAGGTAGGGACAGGACCTTGGGGAAGGGGGTGGAATAGGGCATATCCCTTCCAGCCTCCTGCCATGAGCCGCTCAGGGCAGGGAGCACCCCCATGAGCCGAGCACCCCAGCCCTCTGCCCTGACCCCCCCCACACCCAACCTTCTGTCCTGCACCTCCACACCCCTTAGCCCTTAGCCCTCTGCCCTGACCTCTGAACCCCCCCCACACCCAGCCCTCTGCCCTGCACCCCCACACATCACAGCCCTCTGCCCTGACCCCCCCACACCTCCACTGCCCTCTGTCCTGACCCCTGAACCCCCCCACAACCTAGCCTTCTGCCCTGCACCACCCCACACCCCCAGCCCTCTGCCCTGACCCCTGAACCCCCATACCCTCCAGCCCTCTGCCCTGACCCCTGAACCCCCCCACACACAGCCTTCTGCCCTGAACCCCCCCCCCCAGGTCTGGAGTCCCCGGCTGCCGGCCCCTTGCCAGCCAGCGTCCTGGCCGCAGGCCCAGCTCAGCCTGCTGCCAGCCTAGGTGAACAGAACCCCAGGCTGACAGCAGGCTGAGCAGGCTGGCGGCGTAAGATCAGCATTTTAATTTAATTTTAAATGAAGCTTCTTAAACATCTTGAAAACCTTGTTTACTTTGCATACAACAATAGTTTAGTTATATAATATAGACTTATAGAGAGAGACTTTCTAAAAAACATTAAAATGTATTACCGGCAGGCGAAACCTTAAATTAGAATGAATAAATGAAAACTCGGCACACCGCTTCTGAAAGGTTGCCTACCCCTGGGATAGAACATCCCCAAGTTGCATCTGAATTCCAGCATACTCAGCTGCTGCAGCAGCTACAATCTGTCACCAGTCTAGTAAATCATCCATTATTTATTTCCGAATTTGCACCTCACATTACCTTCCCCTCTCCCCACAAAAAGGAAAAGGAAAAGGAAGAGGTGGAATTTGTGATCAAGGCAAGAGACAGGCTTGAGGAAAGAAAAGCAGAGAAGCCTCTCTGAAATCCCTGGTCTGCATCTTACTTGTGTGTGGCTGTAATTGGGGAAGGAGAGGGAATGAAGGTGAAATGAGAAGCGGGAAAGTGTTACTACATTTAATACAAAATCATTTTATTTTTCAAGATAATTTTTTCAACGGGTGGTTTCTGATAACGTGCAAGATTAATTTGACTGTGGACCAAAGAGCAAACAAACTTTAGCCTATGATGCACTTGCAAATTGTTCACTTTGACTATTCATTGTTTGTGTTTGTGATTGGTTATTAGGTCATGTAGCATTGTTTAATGCTTCCTGGTTGGATGACTGAAAATGTTGAAACTGAAGAATAACAAGTAACACAGGAATGGTGAATAATCAATCATGAACAGTGATTGTCATTGTTTTCAGGCAAATATGGGTATTTGTATGACAGCCATTCCACAAACAATTGTGTGACCAAAATCTTATTCACAGAAATGTTTGTATAAGAGATGCATGGACCAACAAAACAGCTGTTCAAAATTCAAATGAATGCTCCCAAATACTGGCTTTACAATATTTGATCAATTTCTTTCTTTCTTTGCCATCATTTTTGAGAAAGAAAGAAAGTGCTAAACACTGTACTTTAGCTGTGAAGACTAACGGAGCAACAACAGGCCAACACAGAGGCAGTTGATTACGCTTACAGTTTTTCTTTTTGGCACTTTTAATTAAAATCAGTGCTTGCTTCAGCAGAAAGAGTCAGTCAAACTGGAGGAGGAACGGAGTGCTGACAGATGACGTTTGACAAATACTTGTAATCTCTTCTTTAAGACCTGTTGTTGTTGACACAGTCCATCTGCAGGCTGCAGTTATAATTTGTCTAACCAGCTCTGTATTCTGGGTAGAATCTTGCACTTTATCCAGACTGAGCATGAAGAGGGGACTGTGGTAATTGCTCTGCAGTGTGTGAAAAAATAGTGCAGCTAGAGATGCCATCTCTTGGAAGAGAGATATGACTGAGACTATGGGCATGGCTACACTTGCAGATGTAGAGTGCTGTACGTTAAACCCGCCTTTGGGAGCGCAGTAGGGAAAGCGCTGCAGTCTGTCCACACTGACAGCTGCTTGCGCACTGGCGTGGCCACATTTGCAGCACTTGCAGCAGCACAGGGAGTGGTACATTATGGGCAACTATCCCAGCATGCAAGTGACTGCAACGTGCTTTTCAAATGGGGTGGGGTGGAATGGAGTGTGACAGGGAGTGTGTTGTGTGTATGTGGGGGGAGAGAGAGTGGGTTTTTGGGGGGCTGAGAGCATGTCAGCATGCTGTCTTGTAAGTTCAGACAGCAGCAGACCTCCCCTTCCCCCCGCCTCTCTCTCTCTCTCTCTCACACAGCATTCCCAGCTGTCAGAAACAGAGCTTTCAAAGGGCATATCTGCATTCCTACAGTGATTAAAAACAATGACAAGAGTGGCCACCTGATTTAAGGGGATTATGGAACGTTTCCAGAGGCTGATCAGAGCGCAGTAATGCAACACCTCGTCCACACTGGCGCCGCGGTGCTCCAGCGGGGGCACAGCAAACATTATTCCACCGGCTGAGGTGGAGTACCAGCAGCGCTGTAGCCACAGAGTCAGAGCGCTCTATGTGCCTTGCCAGTGTGGATGGGTAGTGAGCTAGGGCACCCAGGGCTCCTTTATTGGGCTGTAACTCGCAAGTGTAGCCAAGCCCTATGTCTACACTAGAGACCTTACAGTGACAGACCTGTACCGCTGTAGCTGTACCACTGTAAGATCTCTTGTGTAGCCGCTCTATGCCGATGGGAGGCAGCTCTCCCATCAACATAATTAAACCACCCCTAATGAGTGGTGGTAGCTATGTCAGCAGGAGAAGTTCTGCTACCAACTTAGCACTGTGCATATTACCACTTATGCTGGTGAAACTTTATGTCGCTCGGGGGTGTTTTTTCACACCCCTGAGTGACATAAGTGTTGCCAACATAAGTGGTACTGTAACATGGCCTCACGTTGTTAACACTTCTGACCATTAAGGAACGCATGCCATTGTTTGGCAATATTAGAGGTGTAAGTCCCAGTGTCCTGGTCATATTTGAATTTAGGTGTATTCCCGTTGCGTTTTCAGTCGGATATGGTATTTATCCTCACGTATCATCCTAAAGTGAGGAGGGATGGTACAGTACACCGCTAAACCGATGCCATATTTCACCCTAGAGATGGCTCCACTTAGAGTGAAGTAATTCCTATAGATAGCTTGAACAAGCAGTAAAGTTTGTAAATGCGTTGAAATCCATTTAGATGAAAGGTGTGGTATAAATTTAAGATCTTTATGATCATGGGCATGTATTAGGAGAATTCTAAATGCAAATTTTTTGTTGATAAGAGAAAAAAGAATAGGGACGGTGAGCCCAAACTCAGAAGGAAGAACACTGCCTACTGTATTGCCAACACAACTCTTCTTGCACCACACTGGGTTTCCTGAGGCCCTCCAATCCAAGGTTTGACCAGACCCAACCGTATGAGGTCTGGTGAGCTTGCTGCTCAAGGTGGTATGATTGCAAGCTTGCCATCTGAGCATTATCCTTATGGCAAAAGCCCTGGAATGCACAAACATCACTCTCAGCCTTGTTCTTTTGTTGCAAAAATGGTTCTGTTCCCAATCTGAGCAGCTTTTCAGCTCAGGCCTCCCCTCCCAGGGCACTGCAGTGATGGATGTTGGCCAACCCAACCTGATAAGAATATAATGCTATGTATGCCAGGAAGCTAAGTGAACCTTAAGTAAAGAAACAACATTGCTGCATCCTGCAGAGAGAAGAGAAATTCTAATGCGCTTGCCCTTGGTTTTAAAAGCCTACCTACATTTGAAGGTCCTAATGTTGATAGTGGGATGCTGTACGTAAGTGGAGTGCAAACTGTGGATTATTACCAATATCTAACCAAGCCCTTCTGTAGACTGTATTATGGAAAATTAGTTTTGTTCAATGATTTCTACAACACACTACACTACAATTTTGTTTTTAAAACGTATTTCTTTCTCTGTACACTATTAAGCATGGCCTACATTACAGCAATGCCCTGAGGAAAATGTGAATAACAGCCATTATAGCTTTAGTTCTCTGAGTGCAGCATAAAGCTGAAAGTGCAGAATAATCCATCGCTGGAGCTGCCAAGAGAATTTCTGAGCCCTAGGAAGGAAGAAATTTCTGAGTCCTGGGTCCTAGAACTTCACAGCTCAGGAAAGAAAAGTTTCCTGTCAACTGGAAGCCTTTGATTGCAGTTCTGGGTTTTGAGCCTTATCTGAGGCCTCTACATTTCTCCCTGCTGCTGCCTAAGGACTCTTTTCATGATTTCCTCAGCCACCCAGAGCTCCCCAGCCTTTCTTGATGCTCCTATAACATTCCTGACTTTCTGCTGGCCTGTTTCAATATTCCCCTGCGCCATCCTTTAGAGAATGTTATGCTCCCCAAAGTCCCTCTTGCAAATTGCATTCACTTCTGGCCCTTCTCCAATACTCCCTAACTCTCCTGTGCCATTAGATACTCACTGATGCACTACTGACCTCTTCTATGCATCACTAGTCATTTTGGTAGGACACTGAAGTGTTAGTTTTTCTGCCAGAAGCTGGGAATGGGCGACAGGGGATGGATCACTTGATGATTACCTGTTCGGTTCATTCCCTCTGGGGCACTTGGCATTGGCCACTGTCAGAAGACAGGATACTGGGCTAGATGGACCTTAGGTCTGACCCAGTATGGCCGTTCTTATGTGGTGGCATGGAAATAACACTCCCAAAGGCAGTGCAGTCCAGATAAGTGGATGATCTGTCAAAATCTCCATTCTGCTTGCACAGTCTCTGACCAAAGTGACCAGTGTAAGTGCTGCACATATGCAGACATTATAGTCATCGGCTAGACCACACATTTGCAGCATGGGGGATAGAACCCAAGAACTTCAGTTCCTAAAGTGCAGGTTATACCACTTGTACTTAATGGGAATTTCCATTAGTTATCATTGGTAATAAGTAAGGCTACAATTTAATCATGGGTATTTTTAATAAAAGTATGGACAGGTCATGGGCAATAATCAAAAATTCATGGCCTGTGACCTGTCCATGACTTGTACTAAATATACTCCTGACTAAATCTTAGCTGGGGGAGGGGGGTTGCTCTGGGGGACCGCCGGGGGGGGCAACTGCTCTGGGGTGCCCTCGGGGTGCTGTTGCTCTGGGGGGAGCCTGAGGCCAGCGGCACCCATAGTCTGCCAAGCTGCGGCTGCTCCTGCTGCCCCCAGGACTGCTGCTCAGACCGTTCCTGGGTCCAGCTGCACCGGCCGCTGCTCGGGCGGTCCCCTGGGCCAGCAGCCCACGTAGCGGCCAGTGCGGCTGGCCCTGAATATACCAGGTAAGCAAGGAAGTTATAATGCTGTATTTGCAAATATCTGAAAACCCAGAATGCTGGGAAGCTGCAGTGATGTGGCCGCTTGAGCCCTAGAAGACTGAAGTAGGAAAAACAAAAAAAAATACAGAACATATCTCAAAAGAGTTTTGGAAACCTACTATTACATGCATTTAGTGCTACAGCTTTCTATGTCATTTACTGCAACTCTGATCTTCCTGCCTTGATACATGCAATTAAACCAGCAATTTAGCTGCTTCCTACTTCATTATTTCATATTTGAAACTATTAATATACAGAACATTTAAAATAAATGGTTTTGGTTTAGTCATGTTTTAAATTGAATCAGGAGATTGTAAATGATTTTACTATTCCATTCTGTTTTCCCTTTAAATACTAAATAGTAGCCAAGGAAAAGAGAGAGACATTTTCTGTGGAGATTTGAAAAGATATAGCGTCAGTCATGTTGAGAACTAGAGGAACGATATTCCAGATGGCAGGAGACACAGAGAAGCCTCTCACACCATTAGTGGTGAGATGGTAGGAAGAAACAAAGATGAAGTGGAGTAAGTATGAAGTGAGGCAAAAGAAACAAGGTGCTGGAAGTGGGCTGGAGCAAGTCCATGGAGAATTTTAAAACCAAGATGATAATTTTGAATTGGATCATAAAATGAATGGGGATTCAGTGAAGTTGTTTGAAATGGGGGGCAATGCAACCGTGCTTCTTTGAAGGTGTGAGGGGATGGTGGACTGAAGTCTTCTGTGCATGTTGGTGTCTTGAGGAGGGACAAGAAGAGACCATGGAGCTCCAGAGTCAAGGTAAGAGGAGATGAAGACATGGAAGAGGATTTCATCATCAGGGAGGTTCAAGCATATGCAAGCAAAAGGTGCAGGAACCTTTTACTCTCAACTGGGAATATGCCTACAAGGGAAGATTTGTTATCTGGAGGGGCTTTCTCTGGAGAGGCCAAATGAATCTTACAGCAAGACAACTGACACACCATCTTCTAACTATCCCTGTGATAGGAACAGCCGTTTCAGCTTTAACTTGTGGCCTTCCCCTGACAGATCTGTACTCCTTCTCACCATTTTCATTGCATGCAATCATAGTTTCTTAATTTGGGAAAGGATAAGACCTATCGAAAAGGAGGATGTCTCAACCAAGACTGTACTCAGAGACCTTGGATCCATTCAAGTAATTAATATAGACATTACATCATTGTGAATAATCCGATATGCTGAGGAGGTCACCGTGAAGAAGAAGAGTTTGAGGAGAGCATTTGTTTCCTAAGTTGGGACAAAGGACTATGGGGACTGGGTAGGTCCAAGTTTGCTTTTATGGGAAAGTGTATCATGTATGAATGAGTATAATGGTGAAACCATGGAAAGTTTAATCTTCTTATGTGGCTTCTGTTCCAGAAAAATAAAAAGAGAAATGCATTGCAGTAACAGTTCTCTGGTTCTACCATATCTGCACCTGATCACACCTACAGGATGAAAAACCATTTAGACAGATGACTAAGGGCAAGATACTGCTCCCCCTGAAGCTAACAAGGTACCCATTTTTAAAAGCTCCGTATGCAAAATGCTTGATGGGTGAATGTGTACGCAAATCTCTGATGTGTGCAAGCACACGGGCATTACTTTGTGGGAACTGTTGTAATAATTCATAAAAGAGAGGGAGTATGTTGTAATAATTGGTCCTACAAATTTTCTCTAATTGTGAGCGCAAGTCTAAAAAGTATGTAAAAGTTACTTTCTTTGTCTTTAATAGAAGGTTAAAAGGATCTTTAATGGTGTGTTTTCCATGGTACTAAGCAGGCTAAGGTCTGAGTGCACCAAACCCCAAACTTAGTTTAACACTGTTTAATGTTGGACAATAATTGAATTATGTCCCTTTAGCCTATATTCCATCTAAAATAATACAACAGAACCACCTGTAAATCTGCTAAGTCTCTTGATTTTTTTTTGTAGGTAACAGATCTTTGGGTTTTCTTACATGTCTTCAGGGAAATTGAAGCAATCTACTGTTTTTTCTCATGCCAGGCTCAGGCGTTTTGTGTGTGGGGAATTCATTTGAAATCAGAGATTGATCTAGGAAATATCCCTGGCACTAATGTGCATCCAAGTCATCTTCTGTTCCTTTCACTTTTCTCATAATTAGATTAACCAAATCTAGATTCACTGGACGATCACACAGAGAGAAATCGAAACAAATATTCTCCCCCTCCCCCTCTTATTAAATGTCCACATTTTTCAGACTTCTCATTTAATCCCCTTCAAGTTTGAAAGATTCTATCAGAATTTCTTGGGCCTACAGCTCACTATTCAGATTCCCTGAGGTCAGAGAGAAAAGCTTTTGTAAAAATAAAACAAAACAAAAAGGGAATGGATCTGTTGGATTCCCCCCTTTCCATTGTACAACCATAAGATATTATTACTATTTTGGCTTTGAATACAAGTACAATGCTGTTGAGAATTGCTTGACATTCATAGATTTTAAAGCCAGAAGGGACCATCCTGATCATCTAGTTTGACCTGTATTACATAGAACCTCGCCCACTAATTTCAGCATCCTACCATTGGATCTTATTCTACCTCCTTCTGTTGGAATAAAATAGCCACATACTATCAGAAATCTCCTCTTCTTGTAGGTACTTGTAGATCACAAGCAGGTCACCTCCTAACATAGTCTTAGATAAATTAAATAGACTGCGCTTCTTTAGTCGCTCACCATAAGGCACGTTTTCCAGACCTCAAATCAATTTTTTAGCTCTTTTCTGAACTGCCTCTAATTTATCAACACCCTTTTTGCAATGGGGACGCCATAAGCGGGCAGAGTATTCCAATAATGATGTCACTAATGCTATATATAGAGGAAATGCACCTCCCTACTCTAATTTATATGTCCAAGGATTACGTTCATCCTCATAGGGTATGGCTACACAGCAGCTGGGAGCATACTTCCTGGCATGGGCAGACAGACGCACGCTAACTGTGCTTGAGCTAGCACACAAAAAATGGCAGTGTGGCTGCAGTGGCACAGGCAGCGGCTCGGGTTAGCCACCTGAAAACAAAACCACCTGACCTCCTGGGTATGTAGTCAGGTGGCTACCTGAGCCCCTGCCTAAGCTTCTGTGGCCATGCTGCTATTTTTAGTGTGCTAGCTCAAGCAGAGTTAATGCATGTCTGTCTATCTGTGCTAGGAAGTGCACTCCCAACTGTGGTGTAGACATACCCTTGGCTACAGCATTGCCCTGGAAGCCCATGTTGAATTGGGCTATCTGCTGTGACCCTAAAGTCCTTTCCAAGATCGAGTCCCCCATCTTGTAAGTGTGACATCCATCCTTTGTTCCTAAATGAAGGACCTTGCATTTAGCTGCATTAAAATGAATGTTGTTCAAATGATCCAGCACTTCAGATTGCTCTCTATAACTGACCTGTCTCCTCATCCTTATTTACCACTCAATCAATTCTTGTGTCATCTGCAAATGTTACCAGCAATGACTTTATATTTTCTTCCAGTTCATTGATAAGGATACCAAGTAGCATTGGACCCAATGACAGATCTTTGTGAGACCCCACTAGAAACACCGCCATTGGAGGATTATTCCCCATTTACAGTTATTTTTTATTATCAGTTAACCAGTTTTTAATCCATTTTCTGTAGTCTGCATTGAATTTGTATAGTTCTATTTTTCATCAGAATGTCATGAAGGACAAAGTCAAATTTCCCAACAGAAGTCTAAGTATATTATGTCACACAATTACCTTTCTCAACAAACTTGTAACCTCATCAGAAAATGATATAAAGTTTGTTTGACAAGACCTTTATTCCATAAACCCATGTTGATTGGCATTGAGTATGCTACCAACTTTTCATTCTTTATTGATTGTGTCCCATGATTTACACGGGATCAATGCCAGGCTAACTGGACTATAGTTTCCCAGGTCACCCTGTTTACCTTTTTTACATATTGACACAACATTAGTTATTTCCCACTCTTCTGGAACTCCCCCAGTGTAATAAGATTTCTTACAAATCAACATTAATGGTTCAGAGAGCTCTTCAGCCAATTATTTTAATACTCTTGGATGCAAGTTATCCAGTCCTGCTGAGTAAATATGTTTGTTTAACATTAATGGTCACTGTTTAACATCTTCCCTAGTTACTGATGGAATAGAAAGTATCTCATTATCACTGTAAGATATGACTACATCATTCTGCTTCTTTCTGAATACAGAACAGAAATATTTATTAAATACTTATGCCTCTCTCTAGCACTTTGTAGGTTAACTAAGTTAAACATTGGGAGTAATACAAGCATATCTCCACAATGCATTTTAAGATTTGGAAGTTTACATTTCTTTCTTTCTTTCTTTCTTTCTTTCTTTCTTTCTTTCTTTCTTTCTTTCTTTCTGTGTGTGTATGTATATATATGAAATCTATCAAACTCTTTAGGATCGCCACAATTGCAGGCACCTCCATATTCCATATTCCATCTAAAATAATACAACATATTTGGGTTTTGTTACAGCATAACTGTAAAATGGGAAGGCACCTGCTTGTGATGGCTTGTGCCTTAATTATGCAAATATATGCAAATTTCAATCTCATTTTCTGTTACAGAATATTTGCAGGTTTATAAGCATCTCACGTTGTGCTTTGACATTCTGCTATTGTTTATTTAAGATTATTGCTCTTGCATTGACCACACATCTGGTTATGTTACTCTGAAAACGAGTGCTGAAATATGTAGACCTGTAAGAACTGTTAGCTATGCTTGTCCTTATTAGCAAGAACACTTGTGTTATGCTCTGGGACACAGGGAATTAGGCCAACCTGCTGGGAGTTGTGGGATATGTGGGGGCTGCCTTCTTATTGTTTGCTTGCTAATTTCTTTAATGTTATGTTTGCTTTATTGATCATAATTTTTTTTTGCCCTTAGTGTTTTTTTCAACAGGCGTTCATATGTATCCTAATTTACGAAATGCTTAAGGTGCTGCATAAACTACACTCTCTTCAGTGAAATCATTCTTAGAAACAGGGTGATACGCATTGCACACAGATGCTGATGACAGCTGGAGGCACTGTGAAAAGAAACAAAACCCCACTAGTTGATTACTCAAAACCCTGTTACCAGTGACCCCACAACATGATCAATACTGTAACAGTAGCCAGTACTGTTAATGGATACTGACCCCTGTTATATGACTGGGGTATTAACCTTTGTAATTCAGACTCAGGTCAAGTGCCTGGAGCCCAGGATTAAAGTTCAATCTCTTACCAACACTCCTATGTATTGCAACCTTATTATAAATACCACCCGCACCAACAAACCCAGGTCCCTGGTACACATCAGCTAGCACCATCTAGTGGAATAGGGGTTATGTAGGCTTGACATTTAACCACTGCTATTACAGAAGGATGGGGAGTCGGGACAGGTTTAATTTCATTTTGTAAACAGAAGGGCATATGGCAAATTCATATTATGTATTAAAAATGTAATGGGGAAGGAAGGGGAGGAGAATGATCAGACCCAAATGGGTTGATATCCCTTCTTCTAAGCATTTACCACACAGAGGAGGTGACATTTAAATTGTGGGGAAAACTGTGTTGAAACAAATCAGCAGAGCACCATCAGGGCACAGGAGTTGATGGAAACACACCACTAATTGATTATAATAGAAATACCCCTCTCCCCTAAGAAAGCTATGTAATATATGTTCTTCAGGCTGAAGGAGAGCAGTGCCCTTTCACACCACAAGAACCATTTCATATAGCAGCTGACTTATGTATACTGTTGGCATTATGACTGGGTAGCTTTGCGAATGCATTTTGAGAGATGAAATCTGGACATAGCCTTAGCTCCCTATAAATCCAATGTTTATAAATTATCTAGTCACCTGCCTGAGAACTCAGGGTTACCTAAGAAGGAAGATGGCTCCAAACAGGTACTGGACCGCAGAAGTTGTTATACAGAAGAATATTAAAGGAGAGCGAGCCAGCAGTTAGTGTCAATGACACTACGTGCCACATGCAGTCTCCTCTACTCAATCAGGTATGAAACTCAACTGGGCTGAACAAAAATATTTACAATTTCAAAATTTAATGCCTTCCTTTGACCTGGGTGTCTGAAACCTTTTAGGTGAAAAACAAGGCCTCAGGGAAACTAATAAATTCATGGATTTTTTCCAATAGATGGATTGAAAAAATTAGATTTTAGACTAAATGGGTATAAAAGATCGGGGGGAGGGATATTTATTTTAACAAATGGCACATAGCCAAAAAGGGAGAAGGGTAAATGAGTCCATCTTTCCATGTCCACCTTTATAGCTGTCCAAATTGGGACAGTATTCAATTTGAAATCCTTAGGTAAATCTGAGGAGACCATTACACCAGGTTATTTGTTCTGATGTAAGGGCCATTTGGAAGGCGTGAGAGACCCAGAGCAAAACAAAACTGCAAGCCATAACTTCTGATCGAGGGGACATACACTGCAGATGGGAGCGTGCTACCTAGCACAAGCAGACAGATGTGCACTAGTTCTGCTTGTTAAAAATAGCCATGTAGCTGGGGGTAGGAAGGGCAGCAGCTTGGGCTAGTTGCCTAAGTACAAACCTGCCAGGACCCCCTGGGGGTATGTAGTCGGGCGGCTTGCTACCCCCAGCGACACTGCTTTAGCATGTGACTGTCTACCTGCAATAAGAGGAAGCGCCCTCCCAGCTGCAGTGCCAGTGTACCCTCAGTGTAACTTATGCTAGCCTGAAACATGATGTGAAGTGGTCACTTATTTTCATCAGAGCTGGTAGAGATGTGGTAGGCTTAGTCACAAAGGCTAGTAAGCCAGATGTACATAATGTTCCTCGCCTACCACCATTATTCCCTTTACCTTTCATGACACTCATATTGAGCAATTTGCTGCAGCTATAGGTAGCTTGGGAGGGAAAGGTGAAAGCAGGCATTCCTGCCTTGGCCCGTGACTGAGGTGAAAAGTTTCAGATGGTGCCCAGCTGACCACAGCTCCTATAAATGGATTGACTTAGAGCAATCAAACTCATTTAGCAGTAAAGTCTTCGTTAAATCTATATCTTTCTATTCCTTGGATTAGGAAAGGCCATTCAGCATGAGTGAATACCTTGGCTGCCTCTATGGAAATGAAACTAGTGCCAGCAGTGTATTTTTGGGAATGGTAAACTAGATTGTATAACCCTGTAAGATTCCCTGAAGCTCTCTGCAATGAGTCATCACTAAACCTGATGACTCACCCCTGAGCCTGAGTGACATGGAGCCCCCAGGTTATCAACCAAGGCTCAGCCAATCCACAGGTGCAGGTCTAACCAGGTCACCTCAAGGCCAAGTATATAGACTCCCAAAGAGAGGAGCCACTCCTGCCTGCTCAACATTGCTTCCTGGCTGGAAGTATCCTCTGCCATTTGGTGGTTCTGACAGACTTCCTGCCCCAGCCCTGTTTCAACCCTGTTCTTGGTTCCTGCTCTGACCCCTGGCTCCAGTCCTGGCCTGACCACTTGGCCTCACTGTTGCTACTCCAAGCACTGGGCCTGACCATCCACTTCTCAGTTTCTGACACTGTCTTTCTCATTACAAACCGTGGGTCTAGTGTGTAAGGGAGTAGTCTGCTTATCAATTAGATCATGTTATACATAGCATGCAAATGACACCCGCTTAGCTATGTATTTCTATATTAGGCCTTAGACCATTTTGGGGCAGGAATAACCTGGCAGTCCTTCAGCAGTGCTTTCATTCATGCAGGATCAAATTCCACTGTGCTGATCGCCCTGCTTGTCATTTTGTACCTTGTGTTTATACCAACAACACTTTGCATATCTACAGTATGGCATCAAGGTTATTAACATGTCTTTATTATGTATGGGTGGAGTTTATTTGGGGATAGCATTGTAGAATGTATAGCTTGTCTATATTCCTTTCCCAATGCTTAGGGTTACCATTCGTCCGGATTTACCCGGACATGTCCTCCTTTTTGTGCTAAAAATAGCGTCCGGGGGGAATTTCTAAACCACTCAAAATGTCCGGGATTTCCCCCCCAGGCAGAGCAGAGCGAGCGGCTGGGAGGGCTGCAGGAAAGTCACGGGCTGGACTCCGGAGCAGCTGTAGAGGAGCTCCTCCTCTCCCTCCCCCCTCCCTCCCTGCATTCTGAGCCGGCAGCTCCTCCTCCCCTGCAGCCCAGTGCCCCGCTCCCGCAGCACTGTGCAGGGGCAGGGACCGGGTTGTGTGTTGTGCTGGGGAGCGCAGCCACGTGTCCGGCTCGCACAGAGCCCAACACCATGTTCTGAGCAGCAGGATAAGGGGGCCAGGGGGCAGGAGAAGGGGCAGGGAGGTTCTGGAGGGGGCAGTCAAGAAACGGGGGGGGTCGGGAGTTCAGGGGGGGGCTTTTTGGGGGGAGTGGAGAAAGTTTTGGGCAGTCAGGGTACAGGTAGGGGGTAGGGTCCTGGGGGACAGTTGGGGGGGTCTTAGGAGGGGGGCAGTTAGGGGACAAGGAACAGGGAGTCTTAGGTAGGGGGGTGGGGTTCTGGAGGGCAGTTAGGAGCAGGGGTCCCAGGAGGGGGCAGTCAGGGGACAAGGAGCGGGGGGGGGTGGGGGGTTGGGAGTTCTGGGGGGGGGCTGTCAGGGGACAGGAGTGGGGAGAGGGATCGGAGCAGTCAGGGGACAGGGAGCAGAGAGGTTTAGATGGGTTGGGAGTTCTGGGGGAGAGCAGTCAGGGGGCAGGAGTGGGGAGAGGGATCGGAGCAGTCAGGGGACAGGGAGCAGAGGGGTTTAGATGGGTCGGGAGTTCTGGGGGGGACTGTCAGGGGGTGGGGAGTGGTTGGATGGGGCGTGGGAGTCCCAGGGGTCTGTCTGGGGGTGGGGGTGTGGATAAGGGTTGGGGCAGTCAGGGGACAAGAGGCAGGGAGGCTTAGATAGGGGGTGGAGTCCTGGGGGGCAGTTAGGGGCAGGGGTCCCAGGAGGGGGCAGTCAGGGGACAAGGAACGGGGGGAGGGTTGGGGATTCTGGGGGGGGCGGGAAGTGGGAGGGGCAGGGGCGGGGCTAGGGCGGGGCTCCTCCCGTCCTCTTTTTTGCTTGCTGAAATATGGTAACCCTACCAATGCTCCTATTAGTATTATTTATTATTTAGATTATGATAGCACCTAAAAGTTCCAAATAGGGTCCCATTGTGCTAGGTACTTGTAGCGGGGTGGTCCCCTGCTCCACCCCTGGAAGGGTTAAAGCCAGCCCTGGGAGAGGGCTGAGGCTGTGAAGCAAAGCCTGGGCTGATTGGGGAAGACAGTAACAGCTGGGGCCACCCCCGAATCAGGCCCAGCTGGTCCCTATAAGAGGCTGCGAGCCAGAAGCCCGAACAGGCTCTCTCTGCTTGTAGAGAGAGAAGGGCCTGGCCATTAAGGAGGCGAGCAGGGCACTGGGAGTGGAGCAGGGCTGGGGGAAGGCTAGAGGAGCTGGGGAGCTCCAGCCTGGAAAACCCCCAGGCTGCGGGCCTAGCTGAGGGCCTAAGACAAGTACTGGGGTTGCAAAGGGGCAGCCCAGCAATAGGTAGAGGCAGCAGGTCCAGACCCAACCTTGCCTATGATGAGTGGCTGACACTGCAGTCTGCCCCAGGGCGCGGGGGCGAGTTGGTGACTGGCAGTAGCCTACAACTGAGGCGCGGTGGGGGTAGTGGGTTCCCCTGAGTGGGGAGACCCGGAGAAACAGTGCGGGTACTGCCAGGGGGCCAGCGATAGCGCGACACCGGCCGACAGGGTGCTCCAGAGGCTGGAAGCTAATTCCCCAAGACGACCAGCAGGAGGTGCCGCCGGGTAAGTCTGCGCCTGGTTACAGTACTGTACAAACAAAAGACAGTCTTAAGAATCAGTTGCAACAAGAGATCTATGTCTGTACTGCAGCTGAAAGACGTCATTCCCAACTTGGGTAAACATACCTGCACTTCTCTGCTTGAGCTAGTGTGCTAAAATGGCAGTGGGACCATGGAGGCACAGGCAGCAGTTTCAGACTAACCACCTGACTGTCCCTAGGATCTCAGATGGACTTACTCTCATGCAGCTAGGCTGAGCTGGCGGCTGTGCCATCACAGCCACACTGCTATTTTAGAGCACTAGCGTGAGCAGAGCTAGTGTGTATACGACTACCCGATCTGGGAAAAGACAGTTACCTGTTCTGTAATTGGTGTTCTTCGAGATGTGTTGCTCATGTCTATTCCACAATAGGGTGTGCGTGCTCGCCACGTGCACCGGTGTTGGAAGTTTTTCCCCTAGCAGTACCCGTAGGAGAGCGCCCCTAGTGACCCCTGGAGTGGCACTGCCATGGCGTGGTATAAGAGGCACTGCACGCGCCCCCCTCCCTCAGTTCCTTCTTGCCATACAACTCCGACAGAGGGGAAGGAGGGCGGGATGTGGAATAGACATGAGCAACACATCTCAAAGAACACCAGTTATGGAACAGGTAACTGTCTGTTCTTCTTCGAGTGATTGCTCATGTGTATTCTGGAATAGGTGATTCCAAGCTATATTTGTTGGAGGTGGATAGGAGTTCACAAATTCTTGGGACGGAGCACAGCCCTTGCCGAACCCGGCGTCATCCCTGGTCTGGGAGACGATCGCATTATGAGAGGTGGAAGTATGAACTGAAGACCACGTAGCAGCCCTACAAATGTCCTGGATGGGGACATGGGCCAAAAAGGCAGCCGATGAGGCCTGCACCCTAGTCAAGTGTGCCCTTCCAATTAACAGCGGGGGGATTCCCACCAGGTTGTAACAGATACAGATGCACGATGTGATCCAGTTGGAGAGCAGCTGAGTGGAGATCGGCTGACCCTTCATGCGTTCGGCTGAGGCGATGAACAGCTGTGAGGACTTTCTGAACGGTTTTGTCCGCTCCAGGTAGAAAGCCAGAACCTGTCACACATCCAGCGTGTGGAGGTGGCGCTCCTCACTGGACGGATGGGGCTTCGGGCAGAGGACTGGCAGGAAAATGTCCTGATCCATGTGGTAGGCAGAGGAACGAAGGATGTGGGTGAAGCTGGACCTTATCCATGTACGGGGGGCTTGGAGGTCAGGGCCCTGAGTTCCAAGACCCGCCTAGCCGACGTGATTGCCACCAGGAAGGCTACCTTCCACGAGAGGAGAGACCAGGAGCATGTAGCTAGCAGCTCAAACAGGGGGCCCGTGAGGCGGGCCAGCACCAGGTTCAGGTCCCACTGGGGGGCTGACGTACAGGAAGAGACGATCCAATCCCTTAAGGAATCAGCCAGTCATAGCATAGGAGAATAGCGTGTGGCCCTGCACCAGCAGGTGGAAGGCCAATATGGCTGCCAAGTGCACCTTGATGGACGAGGGTGCCAGGCCCTGGGCTCTAAGGTGAAGGAGGTAGTCCAAAATGAGCTGGATCGGGGCAGCCATGGGGGAAATGCCCCACTCATCTGTCCATCGGGAGAACTGAGACCACTTTGCCAAGTAGGCTTGGTGCATGGAGGGTTGCCTGCTTTCCAAGAGGACATGCTGAACCCCTTCTGAGCACGTCCTCTGCTCCCAGCCTAACCACTGAGCAGCCAAGCCGTGAGGTGGAGTGCTGCTAGGTTGGGATGGAGGAGGCGGTCCTGGTCCTGGGAGAGCAGGTCTGGGCGGGACGGCAATGGCCACGGCCGGGCGACCACCAGGCCTGTGAAGGTCCTGTACCAATGCTGCCTAGGCCATGCCAGGGCAATCAGTAGGGCCTGAGCCCTGTCCATCTTTATCTTTTCCAGGACCTTGCCTATCACTGGGAACGGGGAGAAGGCATAGAGAAACTGGCTCAACCAGGACAGGAGGAAGGCATCGGAGATAGTGCCCTGTCCCAGCCCCTCTTCCCCCCCCCCCCCCCCCGAGCTGGGGACAGCGACTGTTCTGCCGAGTCACAAACAGGTCCACCTGGGGAGTGCCCCACTCTTGGAAAAGTCTGTGCACCACTTCTGGATGAAGAGACCACTCGTGCTGAGAGGCGAAGTCCCTGCTCAAGTGATCTGCCCGCGAGTTCCGGGCGCCCAGTAGGTGGTAGACTTGTAAGCAATGGAGTAGCCAGGTGGAACGAACAGGGGAAGCAATCACAAAAAAAGGCGCCACCCGCTGCGGCACTTTTACTCAGCGGGTGGCGCTTTTACTGACGGGGCGGCACTCCGGGTCTTCAGCAGCACTTTGGCAGCGGGTCCTTCACTCACTCCGCGGGTCTTCGGCGGCATTTCGGTCCTTCAGTGCCACCGAACACACCCGGAGCCTGTTTGCCTTGGAGGACCCAGGCTGGGGGGCAGGTCGAGACTGCCTCTGCGGGTGTTTCTTATAGTCCCATGACTTTTTATAAGCAGGCTCGTATTTAGAGTGGGCGGCCTGGGCGGGAACCTTCTGCGGCTTAAACTTAGGTTTAGCTGGAGCCGGAACATAGGGGCCCAGAGTCTGAAGCGTTATGTGGGAGTCTTTCAGGCCGTGCAGTTTTATATCCGTTTGTTCCGCAAACAGAGCTTTGCTGTCAAACGGGAGGTCCTGCAGGGGGGTCTGCGCCTCTCTGGGCAGCCCAGAGAGCAGGATCCATGACGCCCTTCTCATGGACATCACAGAGGCCATGGACCACGCGGCTGTGTCCACCGCATCTGACGCTGCCTGCAGGGTTGCCCTGGCAGCCACTGTACCCTCCTCCACCAGCGCTTTGAATTCAATCCTGTCATGCTCCTGGAGGAAGTCCTCAAACTTGGACAAAGAGCCCCACAGGTTGAACTCATTACTGGCCCAGGAGAGCCTGATGGTTTGCCACCCGTTACTGGAAGCTCAAGAACGAATAAATTTTCCTTCCAAATGAGTCCAGCCTCCTTGAATCTTTATTTTTCGGAGTAGGGGCAGGTTGGCCCTGCCGCTCCCTGTGGTTGACCAACTCGACCACCAGGGAGTTAGGGGCAGGGTGGGTGTATAGGTATTTATGCCCCTTGGCGGGCACAAAGTACTTGTGTTCCATTCTCTTAGAGATGGGGGGCCAACAAGGCCGGGGTTTGCCACAGGGCATTTGAAATTTTTGCCACCCCTTCGTGGAGAGGCAAGGCCATCCTGCCCGATACTGAGGCGGACAGTACGTTAAACAGGAAGTCCAAGGGCTCCTCCACCTCTTCTGCCTGGAGGTTGAGGCTTGATGCCACTCTTTTTTTAATAGTTCTTGGTGGGCCTTAGAGTTCTCCTGCAGGATAGAGGGAGGAGGGGCCGTAATTGCCTCATCAAGGGAGGGCGAGGAGGCCGGCGCCATATTTTTTGTGTCCACCAGCACCAGTGGATCCACCTCCTGGTCGATCTCCAGGCACAGTGTCAAGGATATACGTCCCACCGACTCCTTCCTCGGTGGCCAGGAGAGGGAGGCCGACGGCCCTTCTGAGGCTCCGGCCACCAAGTGAACTCTCATCGGGGGCTGCATCGGGGGCCACAGTGCCCACTGGTACCACTGCGCCAGCCACAGGGCCCGGTGCCACTGCACCTGCTGTGGCGCCGGGGGAGTGGGCTGTTCGGCCTGGCTGGCCTGACCCATTGATGGACGGATACGAAGGGAGGCTGGGCTGATATACAACCTGCCACTGTCCCTGGACCAGGAGGAGCGGTGGCACCGGTAGCAGTGCCGACCCCGAGACCACAACCTCGATGTGGAGGACTGGTACTGTCGGTAACAGCTGCTCGGTGATCGGCTCCGACAGGCGGATCCGTGACGGCGACTCGCCAGCAATCGACACCCAGGGCGGCAGAGGCGGTGCCATGGCGGGGTCCTGGAGTGAGACGACGAACGGGAATGGCGTCGATGTTTGTGTTGCAACCGGCTACGATAGCCCCTCCGAGATGAGGACCTTCGGTGGCATCTGCCTCGGTCCCGTCGGTGTTCGTTCCGCAAGGCGGAGCAGTGCCTGGAGTCTCGGTCAGATGGAACCCAGCCAGACAACCTGGTGGGAGTGGACGGAACGGTTGCTGAGTGGCAAACGGCGTCAGGAACGTTCCCTTGACCGAGACCGGTACTGAGTCGGGGGTGACTGCGGAGATCCCAGCGGCGGCTTGCCTCCGGAGCGTGGAACCAACATTGGCGGTGCTCCTGGTACCAGCATGGACATGACGTCCCGGGCCGCCTGCAGGGCCTCCGGTGTGGAGGGCATCTGGACATCTGGGGAAGCCTGCTCTGAATGGGCCAGGCTACTACGCTCGACTTGAGTCGGCGGCCTGGAGGCCAGTGGGGATCAAGGACTGCCCAACATGGGTCTAGTCTCTGCCCCAGATTTACTGCAGTGCTGCAGCAGAGAAGGCCTCTTCTTAGCCTTCTTGGCGTGCCCTGTTGATGGGGAGCGATGCTGACTAGTAGATGGCACCGGGGGGTTGCCACGCATTGACATCGCAGTGCCTGGTGTCGACTCGGAGCGGCACGCCGGAGCCGGGGTCAATGCTGACTCCATGAGGATAGCCCGGAGCCTAATGTCTCTCTTGGTCTAAGGCTTAAACGACTTGCAAATCTTACAGCGATCGCTGAGATGAGTTTCAACCAAATAGCGTAAACAGTCTGCGTGTGGCTCACTCAGTGGTATTGGGCGCTTACAAGTGTCGCACGACTTAAAACCCGGGGTGCGGGGCATGCCCTGGCCTGGGTGCACTAGCTAAACTGAACTAAAACTAATCGAGTAATAACTACAGGTCACCTACACTGACGAACAAGAATTCTGGGGACAAGCTACCGGAAAGCTGGAGCAGAGCAGTTCAGAAGCACTGTCACTGGCGGCAAGAAGGAACTGAGGGTGGGGAAAGCGAGCAGCACCCCTTATACCGCGCCAGGGGTCGGTAGGGGAGCTCCCCTATGGGTACTGCTAGGGGAAAATCTTCCGACACCAGTGCACGTGGCGAGCACGCACACCCTATTGTGGAATGCACATGAGCAATCACTCGAAGAAGAATTACACCTTCCAGCTGCAGTGTAGCCATACCCTAAAAGGTTTGATTGTGCCTACAGCAGAGCTGGGCCTGAACCAACACCTTGCTCCTGCCACCCCACAGCTTAGCAATGCATCTAACTCCAGTAGGCTGAGTGTAACTTGTTATGTTATCCCCTCTTCCATGTCTTATTTTTCCCCTTAATGAATGAAAATATTTAAAACAGAAGAAAAACTCCAGATGCACATGAAACATTTTGCTTGTTCAGTTGAATAAGACCCTAAGTGTTCCTTGCTACGTGTCCCATTGCATCTATAGAATAATGGGACTGATTTCTGCCAGATGTGCAGCTATCATAGAATATCAGGGTTGGAAGGGACCTCAGGAGGTCATCTAGTCCAACCCCCTGCTCAAAGCAGGACCAATCCCCAGAGAGATTTTTGCCCCAGATCCCTAAATGGCCCCCTCAAGGATTGAATTCACAAACCCTGAGTTTAGCAGGCCAATGCTCAAACCACTGAGCTATTAGCATACACTATAAAGTAGCTGCATACCAACTGACTTCAATGCGCTGTGCAAAGCAGAGCACTTCTATGCAGCTTTTAATTATACAGATGAGGCGCTTTGCGTAAGCGCAGGTTAGTTATTTACTTGGAAGATATCATACTTCCCTGTGTTGGAAGCCTAATTAAACTTTTTTCCTGCTCCTAAACTCCTGCTGTAAAATGCTAAGCAACCAGCCCCATCTGGTCTAGCGGAGAGAATGCCACCAAATGGAGCTTTGCTGATGTGTGAAATTTATTGGAAAGCACTTGTCTGCATCCCAGTGGCAGTTTCTTTACCTCTTGAGCTGGACTGTTACTGGCATTGCATACAGTGAGGGTAGGTTTACATCTGCAGTCTCTCCCGGATCTATAGGCTGAGGCTATGGCTACACTACAGAGCCTACAGCGGCATAGCTGCACTGCTGCGGCTCTGCTGCTGTAAACGCTCTAGTGTAGCCACTCTAAGCCGATGGGAGAGATTTCTCCCATCGGCTTATTTACTCCAGCCCCCGCGAGCAGCAGTAGCTATGTGAGCAGGAGAAGCTGTGCCCCGACATAGCTCTATGCACACCAGCACTTAAGTTGACGTATTTCACTCAGGGAGTGGCTAATTCCCACCCTTGAGTGACATAACTGATGTCGACTTTAGCTGTAGTTTAGCCATAGTCTCACACTGCAAAAGTAATATTGCATCCTTACACAGCAGAGGGGGAAATACCTGTCCTATCTCATAGAGGTGGAAGGGATCTTGAAAGGTCATTGAGTCCAGCCCCCTGCCTTCACTAGCAGGACCAAGTACTGATTTTGCCCTAGATCCCTAAAGTGGCCCCCTCAAGGATTGAACTCACAACCCTGGGTTTAGTAGGCCAATGCTCAAACCACTGAGCTATCCCTCCCCCCACTGTCAAGGTAGCACGTGTGCAGCCCCAGACATCTAAGGGCATCACAGACCTGTTATTGCTCAATCTCGGGTGGCTGAACACCTTGTCAGCCTTGATCACATGACACTTGGTTGAGTGGTGTGGTATTCACAAAAGCCCAGGCTATCCTATCTGGCAAAAACCCAGGTAGGAGACTGGAAACTCCACAAGGTTCCTCTTGTGGGATTTCCTAGACAATTATCTGTGAGGGGAAGTTTGCTCCTCTTTTAGGAAATAAAAGAGGAAGCACGTACCCCAAAAGTGAGGATCCCCCATGAGCTGCAGGCCCGAGCTATTTGAACAGAGTCCCTTGGGCCTCTACATTGGCTCCAGGCCCAACCCTCTGGCTCTACTGATACTCTCCTCCCTGCACAGAGGAGTTCTACAGCATGGAGTAAGTCCATATAAGAGTCCGTATTATTACACATTGTGAGGATTTCCTGTGGGTTTTAGGAAATTAGCCTCTTCTCTATTCATGGAACTCCAGCCCCGTGCAGCAGCTTCTGAGTGAAAAGGAGGATAAGGCCACAACCTTACTGCCCATGGGCACAAGGCCCTTTGTGGCCAAGCAAATCCTCTTTCTAGAAAATGCCTTGTGTGGACAAAGGAGGCAAAAAATTCCTTCTAGCTGCCTAAATTGCTAGTATCCCCACACAAGCCTTTGAAAATTCTGCCCTCTAGTTCCTTCTATTCACTTACATTTATTCCCCCAGTATGATTCAGTAGTCATATGTGTTGCATCACAAATTTTAATCACCTGGCAAATAAAGCTTTGATGCTGCTGGTTTCCTTGACAGGTATATACGGTGTTAATATAGCACATATTACTGTTTCAAAGGATCAGCAAATTTCCCAGCCCCACGCCCTAGGGCTTACCTAATCTTCAACTACTAATTCATTTCTTTTCTACAGGCCCTGAAGATGAGGCTCCTGGGTGCTTGGAGGTGGAGAGCTGGAGCTGCCACTCGATCTAGCATTGGAATCAGGAGGTCATCATAAGAGGTTAAGATATTTGATTCAGTGGCATAAAGTACATTCTCCATCAACATTATTGGAGTAAACGTCATTCTCTGTTGGTATCAGTGGAAAAAGGTTATGCCAAATAATATGTACAAGTTAACTTTTTCACCTACTCTATTCTGGAAACATTATCAATATCTAGTAAATAACGGGGAAAAAAAAGAATTACCGGTAAGTTATAATTGAGATTGCTGATGGAATTCAATAACTGATACAGCATCAATAGTACTAAAACATATTTTAAAAACCTGAACATTATATGAGAATCCCAACCCCTTCTAAGATGTCTTTGCCCTGCGGAGCAGCATACAGGGACCCTCACCAGCCCTAACTGAATCCCGAAATTGTGTGAAGTTGGTGTAATGGGCTTTTCACTGGCTCCTCCTGATCACACCCCTTCCTTGCAGACCCTGCAGGGCCATTGTGGGGTGGGTATGTTTTGGGTAGGATGACCAGACGTCCCGATTTTATCGGGACTGTCCCGATATTTCCTTCTTTGTCCCGCGTCGGTCGGGACACTGGACAAAAAAGCAATTTTGCCCTCCGCTCCGGCGCTCACGCCCCCCCACCCTGACTCCGCCCCCTCCTTCCCCCATTGGATCCCTCCATGGAGGGAGGAGGTTAGGAGGAGGGATGTGTGGAGGGAGGATGGAGGGAGGAGGGTCGGGCATCTACCAGGAGCGTGGGAGGGGAAGGGAAAGTTGCCGCGGCTGCCAGGGGCTAGCTGGGCATGGCTCGGGCTGCGTGCAGGCAGCAGCCGGGGCTGGCTCTGGCCTGGGTGGGCAGCGCGGACCGGGGGCGTGGGCTGCCGGAGCCCCGCGGCGAAGAGGGACTGCGGGGGCGAGACTTGTCCCAGGTGGGGATGCCGGCGGACAGGGGCGAGGGTCCAGCCAGGGTCCCCATAACCCATAAACTTCCCCGCTGCTGCCAGGGAGCCCTGCGCCTCTCCTGCTCGGCTGCGCTCCAGTGGTTCGCCCCACCAGGAAGGAGCCGCTGGAGCGCAGCCGAGCGGGAGAGGCGCGGGGCTCCCTGCCGGCGGCGGGACGCGCCGCATGTGCCCACGGCGGGCTGGGGGGCAGGAGGCTCGGCGGGGCTGGGAAAAGCCCTGGCTCCCGCCTGTTGCCCAGCCTGGAGCCTCGGGGAGTCCCTCAGGAGACCGGCCGCTGCTGTGGCTCGGCTGTGCCAGACCCGGCCCCCTGCACGCCCGCGCCGCGCTGCCCCCGGCTCACATGCACCGCCGCTGCCCCGCGGCCAGCCCCGGGCTCGGGGGCGCCTGCAGCCACTTCCATGGGAGAGACCGCTTTGTCCCTGCCCGGTCCTGCTACAGGCTCTGCCTCCTTACACCCATCCAGCCTGTGTCCTGCCCGGGTCCCCGCTTTTTTTGTTTTTTGCTTCCCAGCACTTCTTATCGGGTTCCCCCCCCCATGCCCTCTTTATCCCCAGCCCCCTCTGCATCGGGGCCAGCTTTTGCCCTGGGGTGGGCAGCACGTGCGGCCGGCGCGGCTGGGACCTGCTAATGCCCCCCACCCCTGCAAAACTGCTTTTTTTTTTTTTTTTTTTGCTCTGCCCCCCATACGCCCTCCCCCACGTCCCGATATTTCATCCCTGTGATCTGGTCACCCTAGTTTTGGGTGAAGAGTGAAGGCTGGAGCATGATGCTTTTTGCTAACTTCCAACCACTGGACTGGTCCCTCAGGAGCCATTCTAGCTGGTGTAGGTTAGGACAGGCTGCTCTAACTTGTGGTGATTGTTTGTTCATCTCTGGCTGGCCCAAGGTCTGAGGAAGGCATTAAGGTCACCTTTGACACTCCTGACGTTCCGCCCTAAACATTTGGAAATCATTAAGTAATATTATAGGAACATTTCTGACACCAACCCTACTACCAAGCACATAGACTATTAAACAGAAAACATCCAAATGATCAGGATCCAAACAACCTTAACTCTGTCCTCAGATTTGGTAGTGGTTTTTGAGCCAATCCAACTTCCAAGTGGACCCTTTAACATTCTATTTTACATTCAGCATAATATTATACTTTACAAGCGTAATCAGCCTCTTTAACATTACACTGCTGGAGAACTGAATACATACATTGTATTTGTTCTGAAGTACCAAGGTGGATGTTAGGACGTGAACAGTTGCTGTTTTAATGAAAGGGACTTCACTTCGAGTGTGTGTGTGTGGTGGAGCAGGAAAGGGAATATGTGGTGGCAGGAGAGTAAAATGGGAGAGGAGAAGGAATCCGATTGGGACATGCAGGGCTGTGGGGTACAGGCAAGGCATGGGGGATGTGATAGGTTTGCAAATGTAAGGAAGCAGTTGGGGACTGAAGAAGCATGAGGGTGAATGCTACATTGGGGAACATAGGAGGGTGGAGGATTGGGAGCTCAGGAGGAGTATAGGAGTGCTGGACAATTTCAGGAGGTTGGGGAACATGGGAATGAAGGGGACTCACGGGGAACACAGTGGTGGGAAGGGCGACTTTCTGCCAGATTTCCTCTGGGATGTAGGGATGCTGAGCACCCTGCCCTCACCCACCCCTCCCAAGCCATGGATTCCTGACCCCACGGAGAGCTTCATGCAGGTACCTTCCATGTTGGCCGAAGGGAGAGAATGATTGGTCTTTCCCGGGGCTCAGAATGAAAGGGGTAGGAGGGTGAAGTCTCTGCTTATCCAGCTGTGCAAATGGTTGTTCATTTAAACAGAAAAGGTCATTACAAGTGTTTCTAATCTTGCTGAGTGACAAAAAAATAGGCTCTGATCAACATTTTGGTCACTTGATGACCTTCAAGAGGCGGTGCTAGGGAGTCACAGACGGACAAGAAAGACACCACTGAGGATATGAATGTTGGTAGGGAAAAAAATCGTGTAAAATTAGTGGGAGGGAAAGAAGGGGACTTAGGGTTACCAGGCAACAAGCACTGGTAAAGAATAACATGAAAGGACAGCGGGGAGGAAGCCCTCCAATCAGTTGGCTGCCTGGGTAATTAGGTGCCTGAGAAAGTGATGAAATTAACATATTAACATTCCATAGAAGGTTAAGAAATCTGTGTGAAGTATGTAGAAGGTGCTGAAGAACAGAGATTATTTGAACAAAGGGGCACAGTTGAGATGAAAATTATGCATTAAAAGAAAATCTCTTACCTTAGCCATTAATAATACCTTTGATTATTCAAATGGAAAGAAACATAAATCATTCATTTGCTTTCCACCACTGCTGCTGTTTGTTTAATTTTGCACTTTCATTCATCTTGAACAATGAAACTAGGCTTTTCATTTTCACTTTCTGCATCCAGTCCAACTTGCTGGGTTTCGTGCATGCCAGTTGAATTAGGTTATCAGTTCTGTGCTGTTGAGGAAGGCTTGAAACCAAACAAAAATGCTATTTTCAATGAAATTAAAAAAATGAAAAAATTTATTTCTATTTCTCAAAATCGTGAAGTCCTTATTCAGTCAAAACACTCATTCCAATCAGTGAGTGTTTTGCCTGAGTAAGAACAGCATCAAACCCCAGGACTTCACAAATTGATCCTGTTAGGTTTTCTAAAGCCTTGCTCAAAAATTAAAATGGGAGCCTACTTGACACTATCCTGTAAATGGCTAGATTTTTAGTGAGTCTGCAGATACTTTTATCATCACTATTTTTTTCAGTGTGGCAACTGCAATAAGTGTGCAATACACATAAGCGCTGATAAAAGACTGCTTTTTATTTCCCTGGTCCCAGTTACCTGATGTGGGGTTACAGTTACAAAAGATTACTGCTTCCTGCCATAGGAACAGGCATCTGGCTCCACTGAGGCCAGTGGCTACTGGTGATCTTTTTTTTCTTTTTGAAAATCAAATGCAAATAAAACATAATATCAATCAAAACCAAAGCCCACAAACTAATCCAGCCAATTGATAAACCACAGAGAGAGTCAAGTAGGGCAGAGGTCAGTCAATGACTCTCTCTCTCCTCTCCCCCCGCCCATGACAGAGGAGAGGATTATTTTGCCTCTTATTGGACATCTGTCAGTTGCTACTATGTCTGAATCTCCATGGCTTTCTGATCACATGGTCATTCTTGTTCACTTAACAGTTCCTTCTGTGCCACTGAGATGTAGCCACCAGCTGAAGCCTGTATATGTTTTTCTTTATTAATAATTAGGTGGGCTTTTGTGTTTCTTCTACCAATGCTGCAGCACTGTCAGTAGCATTCCAGATGTTCTCAAGAAGCATACAGCTAGTGACCTCCCTGTTTTTGTTTATCTGCTGTTCCTCCTTTGGGACTGAACCCCAAGTGTGGTTATAATGTATGACCTGGGGGCATATAGAATAGCTATTACCTTATGTTTAGAAGCCAACATTCTCTCCTGCTTGCTATGGAGGTCCTGTTTGGCATTCTTATAATAATTCTTCTGTTCTATCATCCTGGTATAGAACTATATTGCAAGTCTTTTTTTTCAGGAAGCTTGTTAGATGTTGGCAAGATTTTTGTCCTTCTTCCCATGAATCCTTGAACTGATGACTCTAATAAAGCATTGTGAGGGTGTGATGATACTCTAACAGTGCCAAGCAAGGAGCCCTTTAATGCCCAATGCCTCCCCCCCACTCAAGTTTTTGCAGTTTGTACTCCAACACTGTTAGCAATGTTAGGAACTCTAGTCTGGACAGGTCATCAGCTGCAGTCATCACTGTAATTACCATATCAATTAGATCTTCTCTGCTCTAGTAAGAAAATGATACAAGCCAGGTCATTTTTTTCTGTAGTCAATGCATATCTTTAGCTGTAGTTATGAAAACTATATGCATGGACAACAGCCTAATTGAAGGGAGTGCTCTAAGGAAGATATAAGCCAGTTCACAGTTTAGGGTTTTTAAAGAAAGTAACCCTCCAGCTCCATTTTCATGACAATGTTTATGAGCACAAAATCCCCTGCACAACCCATGTTTATGTATACAGCATACATTGTGTATGTAAATGACAGACTGTCTGTAACTTGAAGTCTTTAAATTATAATTTGAGGACTTCGATAACTCAGCCAGAGGTTAGGGGTCTATTTCAGGAATGGGTGGGTGAGGTTCTGAGGCCTGCAATGTGCAGCAGATCAGACTAGATGATCATGATGGTCTCTTCTGACCTTAAATTCTCTGAGTCTATATCAATATAATTATTGGAATATGCACCTCAGCTAGCATCAGGTTGAATGGCTGCAGTAATTATTCAGAAAAGGGATGAACATTTGGCAAATTAAATAGATGTGAGGTTCAGAACTCAAAAGACATACGGTATTTGTGGTCTGGTATAGACACAGGGCACAAATACAGTGTGCACTTCTGTAGCAGCTTTCATCTAAGAATCTCAACATGCTTTACAGCTATTATCCCGTTAAGGCCCACAGTGTCTTTGTGAGGGAAGATGACTTTGGGGATTTCCAATGGTAAACACAGAGCTTTTCACTTAGCTCACTGGTTCAAATCAATTGACAGTGACGAAAAGTATGAGAAGATCGACATTAGCATTCTGACAGGTTTCAGAGTAGCAGCCGTGTTAGTCTGTATCCGCCAAAAGAACAGGAGTACTTGTGGCACCTTAGAGACTAACAAATTTATTAGAGCATAAGCTTTCGTGGGCTACTGCCCACTTCTTCGGATCCATATTGCATTCTGCACGTTAGATGCTGGGGAGCTGGGTCTTGGAGTAGGGAATGGCATTACAGAACATAACGGCTCTGAAGGAGTCTTTATTTAACATATGTATTACCTTTCATATGCACGTTGTATGAACCAGTGCTTAGATATCAAGATTAAAGGCACTCCAGAAATATCAAGATAGATAGAACTAGTTTTAATCATTGATCATTACATAAACTCCATTAAACATTAATATACATTGTATTATTATTTGTACATAGTATGATGTTGCAAAGAGATGAAAAGGTCAGGGTGCTATATATATGAAGAATATTGAATTGTGTGCTAGATCGGATGTCAGGACTCAGGAGTACAGAAGAGAGAATAGCACCTCCGTGTTGACAATACAGTGCTCTGAAATCCTTTGGGATGGAATGGGCTATAGAAATGTGAGACCATTTGTAACGCGTTCGGTCACAGCGACCCCCTTGGGACTGTCACCTGATGTGCTGAAACTACCTCTGAGCCTGTTTTCCCTGTCAGCTTGGGATTCCAGAACCCTGTCTTGTGGAGCCAGACATGCAACACAGACCCAGGGTCTGAACTATGCCCCCAAAGCTGCAGGCTTTAACTGAAAACCACTCAGCAGGTACTCCTGTCTCCCAAGGGGATCCAAACCCCAAATAAATCCATTTTACTCTGTATAAAGCTTATACAGGGTAAACTCATAAATTGTCTGTCCTCTATAACACTGATAGAGAGAGATGCACAGCTGTTTGCTCCCCCAGCTATTAATCACTTACTCTGGGTTCAATAATAAATAAAAGTGATTTTATTAAGAATAAAAAGTAGGATTTAAGTGATTCCAAGTAATAACAGACAGAACAAAGTAAGTCACCAAGTAAAATAAAACAAAACATGCAAGTCTAAGCCTAATATATTTAGAAACTGAATACAGGTAAATCTCACCCTCAGAGATGTTCCAATAAGCTTCTTTCACAGACTAGACTCCTTCCTAGTCTCGGCCCAATCCTTTCCCCTGGTACAGTTCTTGTTAGTTCCAGCTCAGGTGGTAACTTGGGGATTTCTCATGACTGCAGCCCCCCTTGTTCTGCTCCACCCCTTTTATAGCTTTGGCCCAAGGCAGGAATCCTTGGTCTCTCTCTGGGTTCCCACCCTTCCTTCTAAATGGAAAAGCACCAGGTTTAAGATGGATTCCAGTATCATGTGACATGTTCACATGTCCTGTGAGACTTCACATACACAGGAAGGCTTGTAGCTAAACAGAGCCATTTACAGCCAATTGTCCTAGTGAATGGGTGCCATCAAGATTCTAAACCACCATTAATGGCCCACACTTTGCATAATTACAGTAGGAGCTCAGAGTTAACTTCATATTTCTAGTTTCAGATACAAGAATGATACATACATACAAATAGGATGAACACACTCAGTAGATTATAAGCTTTGTAATGATACCTTACAAGAGACCTTTTGCATAAAACATATTCCAGTTTACATTATATTCACACTCATAAGCATATTTCCATAAACATAGGGAGTGCAATGTCACACCATTGTCATATACCCTGAAAATATTCTGCATTTAAAATAAATTATGGTTAAACAAAAAGAACATTCAAGCAGCAAAACTATCATCTTGTTTTAATGCTACGTCTGACAAATTCACAAAGGCCAGTGTCAAAATAGACACTGGGTCTGTAAGTCAAGTCCTTCTGTCTGTCTTTTTTTCAGTGATGTCCTTTTGAATCTTTGCCCTGCATTGCCCAGCATTTTTTCAGAGTTACTTGGTGTTACTTCAGTGGGTACTTTGTTCTGTGGTTTCATATTGTTCTAAAGCCAGAAGAATTTCAAGGAATTCTCCTAGCACCATTTACTGTAAACCCAATATCAACCCACTCATATTTCATAAGTAATTCAAGCCTTGCAGTTCTGCATTAGTGTAGGGAGTGTATTCTCTGTGCATACACTTTAGAATTGTGCGTGTGGGGGACTGGTAATGGGAGATGGAGCTTCTCGCTATTTGGGTGCCAATTCAAATACAGCACATGGGGGTAGTGTCCAAAAGGTTGTTCTGATCTGCTAGCTTTTCAGCAGCCTCTGAAATGAGTTGAGAGTTGTCTAGTGCTTAATGGCAGGTGTATACACAAAAAAACTACCACCTGACTGACATTAATTGGCTTCCTTGCTGTGAGTGTCAGTAGACTGCCCAAGGATCTACATGGGCCATGAAGCCAAAGTTCCCTTTTGTTCCTAGAGGTGATCCTTTCAAGTCAGAGTTTAGGTACATCTGCTAAACAGCTAAAGTGAGGCTTGCACTGCCACTGCTCATGCTGTACCTATTCTATGGGTAGAGGACTGTAGTCTCCAGGGCTATCAAACCTTTTATATACTGAGCTGTTTAGAGTACTGTCTTTTTTATTATATGTATGTACAGTGCCTAGCACAATAGTGCCCTGATTCCCGGATGGGATTGCTAGGAACTACCATAATAGAAAAAAAACAATAATTGTACCAGGAACAAAAATCATTAAATAACATGCGAATAACAGCACCATGAAGAGTGCCAGTTTTTATCTAGTTATTTATTTAGATTTAAAAAAATACAAAAAAGATGTCTGTCTTTTTATTATTCTAGATATCAGGAATCAGGGCTTGCTGCCCTTCCAAGAGTACACCAGGATTCTAGTGGTAGTTGATCTCCTGATGAAGATGGCACATTTTATACCATGTTGCGGCCTCCCCACCACCCAGGAAATAGCCTGTCTATTCAAAGACAACATCTTTCACCTTCATGGGTTTTCCACAAGCATAGTATCCAACTGGGAGTCCCCGTTCATTTTTTGCTTTTTGTGGGAATTTCTGCATCTTTTTGGCATCAAACCTCGTACCTCAACTGTTGAGTGAGTCAATCAGGTCCTGAAGTAGGACCTAGGCTGCTTACTAAACTACCAGGACGATTGGCTGGAACTCATTCCCCACACTGAATTCGCCTACAACTCCACACATGCCCTGAATCAACAGACCCTTTTCTTCACGAATTATGGGCTCCATTCTTGGTATCACCTCAAAATCTTCCTCAACATTCACTAAGTACACAGGGCTGCTGGAACAATTTTTATAGTGGGGGTGCTGAGAGCACTTGACTCAAGCTGTAAACTCTGTATATAATGGAAACCACTTCAAGCCAGGGGGTGCAGCGGCACACCTAGTTCCAGCACCTATGCAAGCGTATCAAGGACTCAAGCACAAGTTAGAAGAGATTAAGACAATATACAAATGCCATGCTGACACTCACCATCAGACGACCCCCAACTTCACAGTAAATGACAGGGTTTGTCTTGTGCATCCGTGAAGCTGGGCCACAAGTACTAAGGCCATTTGCAATCACAGAACAACATAACTCAGTAAAATTTTGATTGCAGCTGCCAGAATCCCTTAAGAGTCACCCTGTGTTCCACATCTCTCTCTTGAAATCTTTTGTTGAAAATCCCTTCCCGCACTGCTCTGCTCCTTCCCTGCCAATAACCATGCAGGACCAAGAAGAATACATGATCCAGCAGATTCTGGACTCCTGCCGAGTCCAAGGAAGACTCCAATATCTGATTGACTGGGATGGCTATGACCTGGAGGAGCGGCCATGGGAACATATGGAACACGCTCATGTCCTGAACCTCCTGCTCGCCTTCCATTGGGCCTACCCTGAGAAACCCAGCCCAAGTGCTTCTGGAGAGCAACCCCAAAAGGAGAGAGGTGCTGTCAGGGTCAGATCAGCTAGGATCAGCTGCTGGCCTTCTCCTTGAATAACATCACTATAGGCAACCAATGAGCCCCACTGCACTGCCTTGGAATTGACAGAATAGCCACACCACCTCATTGGCTGTTTGTTTAGCAGCCCTGCTTACAGGCCTGGCATCCACAGGAGATCAATGTCTGCTGAATGTGAACCACACCCACAGCTGTGCTTCCCTGGCTCTTGCTTTCAGCCCTTGCTCCAGCCTACTTCCGCTCCTTGGTCCTGCCTGGTTCCTGCCTTGCTCCTGCCTTGTTCTTGAACCTTCTCCTGCTCCACCTACCACCCGCACAGGCTTCTGACCTCTGGGTTTGATCCTCAGCTCCACCTCTGGCTTATGATACTGGTTTACTGTACATCTCTGACATTTGGCTTTTGTGCCTTTGGTACTGACCCTCAGCTCATTCCTGGACTCCAGGGCCATCCTTACCCATACACAAAGTATGTGTAGGGCACCAGGAAATTTGGGGCAGCCCCTCCCGCACTCCCCCCCCCCCCGCTTTCCGCCCACGGAGGCCTGGGGCTCCACCGTAGGGCACCAAAATAGCTAGGGATGGCCCTGCTGGACTCTAACCACCCTGGACCCAGCTCTAACTGTAGATTGAACTCTCATTTCAACCGTTAGGCCTGACTGCCTATGGCCTGGTTGTCTACAGAAATATGATCTAGATTAAATTACTATAATATAGGTGCATATCTGGTTGAAAGACTGTACTCAAAGAGCAGTTATCAGTCTTAGAATTGAAGGACTGGAAGGGACCTCGAGAAGTCATCTAATCCAGTCCCCTGCACTCATGGCAGGACTAAGTATTATCTAGACCATCCCTGACAGATGTTAGTCTAACCTCCTCTTAAAAATCTCCAATGATGGAGATACCACAATCTCCCTAGGCAATTTATTCCAGTACTTAACTACGGTGACAGGAAGTTTTTTCCTAATGTCCAAACTAAATTGCCCTTGCTGCAATTTAAGCCCATTGCTTCTTGTCCTATCCTCAGAGGTTTAGGAGAACAACCTTTTATGTATTTGAAAATTGTTATTATGTCCCCTGTCAGTCTTTTCTTCTCCAGACTAAACAAACCCAATTTTTTCAGTCTTCTCTCATAGGTCATGTTTTCTAGACCTTTGGATAATTTTTCTTGCTCTTTTCTGGACTTTCTCCAATTTGTCCACATTTTTCCTGCAATGTGGCACCCAGAACCGGACACAATATCTATTTGAGGCCTAATCCGTGTGGAGTAGAGCGGAAGAATTATTTCTCACGTCTTGTTTACATCACTCCTGCTAATACATCCCAGAATGATGTTTGTTTTTTTTGCAACAGTGTTACACTGTTGATTCACATTTAGCTTGTGATCCACTATGACAGGGGTGGGCAAACATTTTGGCCCAAGGGCCATATCTGGGTATGGAAATTGTATGGCGAGCCATGAATGCTTGCGAAATTGGGGGTTGGGGTGCAGGAGGAGGTGAGGGCTCTGGCTGCGGGGGCGGGCTCTGTGGTGGGTCCAGAAATGAGAAGTTCAGTGTGCGGGAGGGGGCTCCGGGCTGGGAGCAAAGGGTTCGGAGGGCAGGAGGGGGATCAGTGCTGGGGCAGGGGATTGAAAGGCGGTCAGGGGTGCAGGCTACAGGTGGCGCTTATCTCAAGCAGCTCCCAGAAGCAGCGGCATGTCCTCCCTCCGGCTTCTCCGTGGAGGCGTGGCCAGGTGGCTCTGCGCGCTGCCCCATCTACAGGCGCTGCACCTGCAGCTCCCATTGGCAATGGTTCCCAGCCAATGGAAGCTGCGGGGGTGAGACTTGGGACGGGGGCAGTGTCCAGAGCCCCTTGGCTGCCCCTATGTGTGGGAACTGGAGGGGGAACATGCCACTGCTTCCAGGAGCCACGTGGAGCCACAGCACGCACGGAGCAGGGAAAGCCTCTGACCTCATTTCCCAGCTGGAGCGCCAGAGGGGGGCAAGCCCCGGACTCTCCTCCCCGGTGGGAGCTCGGGGGCTGGATTAAAATGTCTGAAGGGCCGAATGCAGCCCCGGGGCTGTAGTTTGCCCACCCCTGCACTATGATCTCCAGATTCCTTTCCACAGTACTCTTTCCTAGGCAGTCATTTCCCATTTTTTATGTGTGCAACTGATTGTTCCTTCCTAAGTGGAGTACTTTACATTTGTCCTTACTGAATTTCATCCTATTTACTTCAGACTATTTCTCCAGTTTGTCCAGATCCTTTTGAACTTTAATCCTATCCTCCAAAGCACTTGCAACCCCTCCCAGCATAGTATCATCCAAAAATGTTTAAGTGTACTCTCTCTGTCATTATCTAAATAAGTGATGTAGATATTGAATAGAACCAGACCCAGAACTGATCGCTGTGGGACCCCACTCGTTATGCCCTTCCAGCTTGACTGTGAACCACTGATAACTACTCTCTGGGAATGGTTTTTCAACCAGTTATGCAGCCACCTTATAGTAGTTCCATGTAGGTTTTATTTCCCTAGTTTATTTATGGTATGCTATCAAACTGGGAGGACCCACAGGGGTTTGTCCTGGGTCCAGTATTATTCAATACCTGTATTTTCATTAATGATCTGGGTGATGGAGTATACACTTTTAAAATTTGCTGGTGACTTCATGCTGGGAGGGGTTGCAAGCACTTTGGAGGATAGGATTAGAATTCAAAATCATCTTAATAAATTGCAGAATTGGTCTTCAAATCAGTAAGATGAAATTCAGTAAGGATAAATGAAAAGTACTGCAATTAGGAAGGAACAATCACTTGCACACATACAGAATGGGGACTAACTGGCTAGGCAGCAACAGCTCTCCCTTGAAAACTAGCTTTGTCTTTCCCTTTTCATGCGGTCATATTTTATCTTCTTGAAGTACAGATGGCTACCCTGTTTGTGGCCCAAAGGAACTTACAATGTATCTGTAGCCACCTTCATCTTTAGCATGGAGAGGTGGCCCACAAAGGCGACAGATACCAGCTTGCACTGGCCATTACAGTGTTGTCAGTTCTCACCATTTTATCCCAAGTGTTGTGATGCATAGTGTTTTCCTTAAAGCCCCACCTCCGGGAATCATGCGGTTATGTCAGAATCCGAGCTTTGTGTTTTGGAAAAAGGATGTTTTTACCCTGTGTGTTGGTGGTGGCAGGCTTGCAAACATGACCCCTGAGGACTACATACAAGAAAACCAGCAGCAGCAGGCAAACAGTAAGCACCTCGTTTTGTTAATTTTAGAAACCCTTGTGATTTGTAAGCCAATCTGTGATTTTTTTTTTTCTTTTGGATCCTGATTCACGAATGCTCGGGGGTGACAACATTCAGCATCCTCTGCCGCCCCGGGGAACCTGTGTCCCCGTGGCCCAGGCCGTATTAACCTGGGGAATTGCTCCATGTGATGCCAACTATAGGGTTACCATATTTTGAGCCTCCTAAAGGAGGACACTCCACGGGCCCCCGGCCCTGCCCCTTCCCCAAAGTCCCCGCCCCCTCCCGTGCTTCCCGCGAATATTTGATTCGCGGGAAGCCTGAAGCAGGTAAGGGGGGGGGGAGGAGGTGCGTCTCCAGCCTGGGTCCGCCCGCCCAGCACTGCCGGCCCCCGACCGCCGAGCCGCCAGCCCCCGACCGCCGAGCTGCCAGCCCCCGAGCCCCCGGCTCGGCCGACCCCTGACCCGCCGGCCCCCGGCCCCCGAGCCGGCCCGACTGACCGCCGGCCCCCGGCCCGACCGACCGCCGGCCCCCGAGCCGCCGGCCCTCAAACCCCCGACCCCCGAGCCGCTGGCTCCCGAGCCCCCGGCCCAGCTGACTGCCGGCCTCCGAACCGCCGACCCGCCGGCCCCCGACCCGCCGGCCCCCGACCCGCCGACCCCCAAGCCCCCGACCCGCCGGTCCGAGCCCCCGACCCGGCCGACCGCCGGCCCCCGAGCCAGCCGACCGCCGGCCCGCATGTCCCGATTTTCCCGGATATGTCCGGCTTTTTGGGATTTCCTCCCGGACGGGGATTTGGAGCCCAAAAAGCCGAACATGTCCGGGAAAATCTGGACATATGGTAACCCTAGCCAACTAGCCCCTGGCTTGGTGCACTCGCCCCCCTGCAGGAAGCCTGGGGCTGCTGGGAAGGAAAAATAACCCTGTGCCGCGCAGCAGCAGCTGGGTCCAGACCCCTCAGGGCCCTCTGACTTCGACTAGAGCAGAGTCCCACGGGGAGTCCTCCACCTTCCCTGTCCCCCGCACTGTGGCCCTTGCCGCTCTAGTCCTTCTCTCTATGGTTTTCTGTCGCTCTACTGCACTTCCTGCTCTCTATGATTTCCTGTCCCGAGGGCAAACCCCGCGCTGGGCGGAAGTGCGCCGTGCTGGGAATTATGGCGGCGGTGGATATCCGAGGTACCGGCTCCCGCTCTCTGTTGATGGGACTGGAAAGCGATGTGAATGTGCCGGCGGGCTGTGTGGGGGGGAGGGGCTATAACGCTGCAGGCTCCTTGCCCGGCCGCCGAGGCCATGGCGGCTGGGAGCTCTTCGCCGGCGAGGCGGGCGGGCACTTTAGAGACGGCCCCTGATGTCCCGGGGGATTCGGCACATCCAGACCCAGGGCTCATCTGTAAAGTACAAACCACAGTGCAGCCGCTGGGCTTAAACCGCCCCCGGAGATGGAGCGGGGCCGAGTCCTGTTACCATCCCCCAGCCCCATGCACCGACCCGCCTGGGGTGGCTGGAGCTGGTGGGTTAAGGGTTAATCTCATTGGCCTTGGTGGCTCCTCTCCGCCCTGCTGGGGGTGGCTGGGGGAGCAGGTGGCGGGAGACGGGCGCTGTGCTGTGAGCACCCCTGGCCCCCTCGCCACTTGAATATCCTACGTGCCAGACAAGAGACTCTGCAGCACAGGGTCTCTGTGGTCTGTCTGTGTTGTTAGCTCCTGAAATGCTGCCTGTCACCCTTCCTGCCCTCACAGGCAGAGCCCTGCTGCTTTCTCCTTGCTGTTACTGCTGCACCTCAGCAGTGGTGGTTGCTGTGTGGCATGTTGTTATGTGCCATGATATTGGCATGTCGTCCAGGGAAACAAGCTGCAAGCCTGTAACTGGTGGCAATGAGAGACCTGTATTATCTCTGTGTATCTTTGTCATCTCAACACCCTTTAAATCTCTCAAGAAACTGAATCCCCCTCTCCACTAAATAAATAAATATACATAGAGATGTAACAGTCCAGAAGCTCCTTTTCTCCATGTTACATTTTGATGTTAGCATGGGGTTATTTTACATGTAGTCAGACCTTCTTGGAAGTACTGCCTTTCTGTAGTCTGTAATACTGATCTTTGATTATATAGTGACTTTTTACTGTAAAGGATCCCAGAGTGACTTATAAGCTATAGGCCTGGTTTTGCAGTTCCTGTTCAAACAAGACTTCCACTGAGGTCAGTGGGAATCTTGCCTATATAGGGACTGCAGGATTGTGCCCTAATTACATGCAGAAATCACTCCACTTATTGTGGAATTTCAGTCAACTCTCTGTGATATGGAGACTGGCAGCCAAGTGGACAAGCAATGCATGTCACCCTGCAACCGTGGGAAAACAAGAAATTATGTGCATACATACCAGGCAAATGTACTCTAATTGAAAACGCAGTGGAACAAAGCAGACAGGATGGCCAAATTACTCTCACATGGCAAGGTGCTTAGTACTTGATCTGATTTAGCTGTTGTATTTCTGAAGTTCCCTATTACTTTGGTAGAAAAGCATTGTATTATTCGAGAAGGTTTGCCTGTGGAAAGAGCCAGTGAATGAGATTAGATTAAGCTAAAGACTGCTTGTACACCTCTACCCCGATATAACGCTATCCTTGGGAGCCAAAAAATCTTAACGCATTATAGGTGAAACCGTGGTATATCGAACTTGCTTTGATCCACCGGAGTGTGCAGCCCCGCCCCCCCAGAGCACTGCTTTACCATGTTATATCCAAATTCGTGTTATATCGGGTCGCATTATATCGGGGTAGAGGTGTATTTAGAACATGTCCCCCTATTTGTCAAAGCTGTCCGATCCTAGCTACAACAAAAGTTGAGAGAAAAAAGAAGGGGGAACAGGATGGTGGAGGAGCAGTGAGAAACAGAACCCTCACCCACAAGTAGAGTTTCCTAGAATCTGTGAAGACAGAGGAGAAGAATCTATTCTGAAATATGCTGTGGACTATCTTCATGCAGATCTGATTTTCCCTTTCACTGTCTGTATATATTGATGGGTGCTATAATGCCTGTCAGATTTAATTCAGCAGATGAAGGGTGGAGGAAATCTCAGTATTTCAAACCTGTGGGTTAGATCAATGTAACATTCTTTTTGGCTTCTTTCCATTTCCTGAAACAGTTCTAGAGCAGTGAAAAATAGTTGTTGCCTGTCATTAAAGTTTTCCAAATATTCTGAGCTGACACTTCTGCTTGCATTATCTTCAACTTTTAAGTACTCATATCTGTATATAGATTCATCAAATTTAAATCACAAGTGTTGAATCATGAATAGAGAATAATTGGGTAGGCAGCAGTACTGCAGAAAAGGATCTGGGAATGATAGGGATCACAAATTGAATATGAGTCAACAGATTGCTGTTGTGAAAAAAAGGCAATGTGATTGTGGGATGTGTTAACAGAAGTATCATATATAGACACAGGAGGCAATTATTCCTCTCTACTTGACACAATTGAGGCTTCAGCTGGAGTACTGTGCCTAGTTTTGTGCAATGCACTTTAAGAAGATGTGAACAGTTGGGAAAGAGTCCAGAGGAGAGCAACAAAAAAAAGAGGTTTAGGGAGTCATGACCTCCGAGGAAAGATTGAGAGAATTGGGCGTATTGAGTCTAGAGAAGAGAAGACTGAGGAGGACATGAGAACCATCTTCAAATATGTAAAAATATGTTATAAAGAGGATGGTGATCAATTGTTCTCCTTGTCCTCCAAGAGTAGTGCAAGAAATAATTGGCTTAGTCTGCAGCAAGGAAGATTTAGGGTGGATATTAGGGGAAAATTTCTAACTATAAGGATAGTTAAGCATTGGAACAGTTACCTAGAGAGGTTGTAGAATCCCTATCATTTAAGGTTTCTGATAACAGATTAGACAAACATCTGTCAGGGATGGTTTAGGTATACTTGGTCCTGCCTCAGCATGGGAGGAGGGACTGGATGATCTCTTGACTGCACCACTACTACCAAGCTGTCACACTACTTGGATGAGATCAGCCCATGGATGAAGAACAGCTGGCTGAAGCTCAACTTGAGCAAAACAGAGGTCATACTGGTGGACAGAAGAAAGTATTTTGAAGAATTTGCAGCCATGGTGCCATCTCCCTTTGGTTGAGGGGTCACATTCACAATTAGTCACTTCAGTCTGTAGTCTAGGAGTACTCTTGGATTCCTCGCTGATGCTCACTTGTTACATAGCAACAGCCGTGAGTAATGTTGTTTGCCATTTCTGGCTGGCTAGGAGACTCTTTCCCATCCATGCAGATGAAGACCTGGCCTTTGTCATGTCTTCGTCATTTTTTGGCTGAGCTGCAGCAATGCAATATACCTGGGCATGAAGCCTTTAGTATTTAGGAAACTCCAACTAGTACAAAACGCTGCAGCACATCTCCTCAGCTATCACAGCACATCACATGTGTCCTCTGGCTCTCTACACTAACTTCCCATAGAATTTTGAATCAAGTTCAAGATTCTCAGTCCTTATCTTCAAAGCACTCCATTGCCTGGGCCCAGGATACCTAAAAACCATCTAAAGCTCCAGGACAAAGACTGTGGTCAACAGTTTCGCTCCTCGGGCTTGATGGACCTCTCTACAATAAGAGTAAAACTCATCTGTGCAGGAGAGAGAACCTTCTCTGGGCACGATCCAGGACTGTGGAATGAACTCCCCCAGAAACAAAGGACCATCACAAATCTCCTCACTTTCTGCTCCACATGCAAGTGGCATTTCTTTGACCTGTTTTTTCCAATATAAATACATCACAACAAGTATATTTCTTTATTTTTAAAAACAACCTACCAAAACAAGACACTTAATGCAGATGCTTCTCCCTGTGGAGAGAGGATTTGAGAATAAATGACTGATGTGTAATCACAATCACGTTGCTTAATGCACTATTGCAAGGAGCTCAGAAACTGCAGTGATAAATGTGGTATAAAAACCTATATAGAATAGATTGAGGTGCTTTCCAGCCCTACATTTCTATGATTCTATTAAAACAAGTTTCTCAAACGTTAATCACATTCCCTTTCTTATCTCACTTCAGTATATTATTACTTGTATTATAGTAGTGTGCAGAAAGTTCAATAAAGTGCAGGGGCCCATTGTACTGAGTGCTGTGCAAACAGACTACAAGACAGTGCCTGCCCAAAGAGCATGCAGAGTAATTAAAAAGAGGATGCACCATGTGGGGAAAAGCACACAGATGGCCAGTGAGGGTAGTAAGAGTATATGGTTACTTAGACTAGAAATGTTAATTCTTAGGACTCAAATTTCTTGGGATACTGATGAACAAGAGTTTTTAATAGTGTGGTACAGGTTGGTGTAGGGAAGGAATTTGGAGGTGACAGTAGTGGCTTAATAAATTGGTTCAGAGTGGGTGTTCCTGGGATATGGGTCAGCATGGAAGAAAGTGCAAAGATACTTGTGGGAGAAGCAGACTGGCAATTGAGGCAGGCATTGTTGACGGTGTGGTGAGGTCATGACATGACAGGTAAAATAGCATAACGGATAAAAAGGAGAAGCTAGGTTGTGAAAGGACCTTGAGGGTCAAGATTAGAAGTTTGTGTTTGAAGTCATGGAAAAATGGGAGGCAGTGGAATGACTGAATGGGGTGACAAAGCAAAACGATGGGCTGGGCAGATGTTCTTAACAGTAGTTTGAATGGATCTGGGTGAGGCAACGTGAACACCAGGAAAGCCAGAGAGGAGGATGCAGTAATTGAGAAAGAGGGAGGGAAAGGGGCCTGGATGAGAATATTAATGCTGTGGATAGGGAGAAAAGGATGGATCTTGATAACGTATGGACAGAGACGTAGTGAGCGCCCTCCGACCGGAGGGGGCCCCGCAAGGAAGGGGGCCCCTAAAAGTGGCAAAATAAATACGGCATTCCAGTTTCTGCATTGTAAGGGGCCCCGCCCGGACATATGTTTGGAGGGGGCCACATTCTTTGTTGCTACGGCCCGGCGTATGGAGGAAGTAGTGGTAAGATTTAGATGAAGTCTAGAAGGAGGGTGGATTTGAAGACAAGCTTCAGGTTACAGGGCTGGGTCACTAGGAAGACTGATGGTGGTGACAGAAAGTGGTGCAGGGGAGGGTTTAGGAAGTAAGATGAGGATCTCTCTTTTTTAGCTTACTGTACCACCATGGATTTCTGTGTCCCTTAGTTTTGAGTCTCTGTCTCACATTAAACTTTGAAGGTAGATTGAGAGGAATGGTACAGACAATTGGTGGTTGAGATGAGGATATTCCTCAAACTCTATTTAAATGCATTGAATAAGATGCCTTTTTTGAAAGGATTGGGAATTATAGTACATTTTTTTGCACACATGAAAATGAAGTTCCCTTCTGAATAGGAACAATTGATATATGGTATCAGGGTTGCTGTTTCCTAGAGGATGGCCTGTTGTATATTATAAAAGCAATAATAAATGGACTACTCAGAAGTAGTGGCCAATAATAGTCTGGTCCTGGAATTGGAACTTTACATTCAGTTTTGTGGCATATTTACTTTGAAGTTCTAGTCCTGCCTGGGAGAAACTTCTGCAGAAATACAGTTATTCTTCTGACACAAATGAGATTTTTTCATGCTGCTTGAAAAACGAAATGAGCAGGTGTCCTGCCAAGAATATGAATATTGAGAGGTTTGGGTACCTTATTTTCATTGAGATAAAGGCCTTGTTGTCATATATATTTGGAAAGCATCTAGCATATTGTGGGTGCTACTGCAATATAAATATTAAATAATAAAATACCTTTAGTACTGGAGGATCTCCTATTTTTATGATGAGGAGAAAAAGTAATATATGTGAAATAACATAAAAACCTCATTTTCCCATTTTATGTAAGAACTAGACTAGCAGCTCTGAGATTGACAATACAAAAATGAATTATTCATTTATGTTGTATTAACCATGGTTTGCTGACATTTTGGATCTGAATCTTGCATTCCTTGTGCATTCAAAACTTCAGCTGAAGTAAAACATCTACAAGGGAATGACTGTAGTAGGAGCTTTTGGTTTGCAAATAATGCAGTAGGCCCATTACATTCATAGAATAGACTCATAGACATTAAGGTCAGAAGGGACCATTATGATCATCTGGTCTGACCCCCTGCATGCTGCAGGCCGCAAGACCCTTCCCTGGACTCTACCGTTGAAGTCCCCAATCCTGTGTTTTAGTGACTTCAATCGGCTGAGACCCTCCTGCTAGTGATCCCTGCCCCATGCTGCGGAGGAAGGCGAAAAACCTCCAGAGGCTCAGCCAATCTACCCTGGAGGAAAATTCCTTCCCGACCCCAAATATGGCGATCAGTAATACCCCGAGCATATAGGCAAGAGTCTCTAGCCTGACCCTTGTTGGCCATTATGCTGTTCATGTACCATTGCTTGGTTTTCCTTGGCTACTATGTTTTATCATTAAACCATTCCCTCCATAAACTTATCCAACTTAATCTTAAAACCAGACAGGTCCGTCGCCCCCACCGTTTCCCTCGGAAGGCCGTTCCAATATTTCACCCCTCTGATGGTCAGAAACCTTCGTCTAATTTCAAGCCTAAACTTCCCCCCGGCCAGTTTGAAAGGGTTCAATCCTGCATGCAGTTTTCAGTCACTTTTCCACCCATGCTATCTTTCTTTTTTCAGTGTAAAACTTGATGCCTTATCATTGTGTTTCCTACTCTCCCAGGAGTGGAGATTATTGCCACTGTGGCTTAAAATTATTGAATTTTTAGACCCTTTAAATTTCATGCAACCATGGGAGGAGAGTCTAGTAAATGTTAGTACATTTATCACTTGACTACTGCATCTACTGTCTCCACAACTTTGTTTGGTCTGGCATTTAATGCTGGCTGCCGCTTACTTACTGTATTAGGTTTTCTTTCACTTTCAAAGTAAAGATCATGCTTAGTTTGCCCATTCCACTTGGCAAATGCTGCTGTTCTTAATCTAAACCATGTACAGTATGACAATAAGTGCAAGTGCTAATATTTTTTTTCCTACTGGCATTCCTAAAAAATAAAGGTATCTGTGCGACTACCATATCTTCATGTAATAGCCAAGGAAAGAAATACATACAAAAATATTATATGGACTGAATTATTCCTAAATAGTATATCTTGTTTCCCTCTGAGGAAGAAAATTTTGATTTTTATTTTTTTTGGTCAAAATTTTGAATTTTAGGGAAATAATTTTCATGAAAACTTTATTTTGTTTTTTGACATGCTCTAATTAGTAGGCCCTTAATTGGTAGGAATCCATAATCGTACTGACTGTTTTGGTGCTAATTTTAATTTTTTCTTCCAAGATAACCTCCTGGGAATTTCCTGGGTTGACAGTTCCTGGATTCCTATATTAAACAACGGAAGTGTGTTAGACTACTTCTCAGAGCGAAGTAACCCATTCTATGACCGAACATGTAACAATGAAGTAGTCAAAATGCAACGGCTGACCTTGGACCACTTGCAGTAAGTTACTGTAAGGAATGCTGAGTTAACCTGAAAAATTGCTTTTGGGTTGGTGATTTCCAACTTGTCTTCTAAAGTAGGGTTACCATATTTGCACAATCAAAAAAGAGGACACTGGGGGGGGGGGAGGAGCCCTGCTCTAGCCCTACCCCTGCCCTGCCCCACCCTCATCCACTCCCTCCCACTTCCCACCCCCTGACTGCCCCCCTCAGAACCCCCAACCCCCCCCTGCTCCTTGTCCCCTGACTGCCCCCTCCTGGGACCCCTGCCACTAACTGCCCCCTAGGACCCCATCCCCTATCTAAGCCTCCCTGCTTCTTGTCCCCTGACTGCCCCCTCCTGAGAACCCCCCACCCTAACTGCCCCCCTAGGACCCTACCTGTCCCCTGACTGCCCCGACCCTTATCCACAACCCCACCCCATATTCTCACCCCTGCCCCCAGACAGACCCCCCCAGGACTCCCATGCCCTATCCAACTGCTCCCCACCCACTGACAAGACCCCCAGAACTCCCGACCCATCCAACCCCCTCTGCTCCCTGCCTGCCTCGACCTCTCTCCACACCCCTGCCCCCCTGACAGCCCCCCCCGAACTCCCGACCCATCCAACCCCCCCCACCCCCACCCCACCCCCGACCAGGGCCGGCTTTAACAAGAGCCCAGGAATTGGGCTGCGCTCCGGGTGGCACCGCTTTTTGATCAATAAATAGCTGACTGGGGGGGAAATCCTGGACATTTTTAGATTTTTAGAAATCCCCCCCGGACAGCTATTTATAGATCGAAAAGCCGGACATGTCCGGGGAAATCCAGACATATGGTAGCCCTATCTAAAGGGTGTCACCAACAGCTGAATTGAAGAGTGAAGGGGAAGTTGTGATCCCGCTTCTTTTCCCTGTCTCTGTTCTTTTTTGGAGGTTGATTTACTCAGCCACTTGCAGCTGGGCCCTATCCTCTTTCAGATGCCAGAAGCAATTTATATTCTCCTAGTTCTTGTGGTGCTTCCTGTGAAGCACTGTAGGTAGGATTTTGGGTATACCTGATAAGTTTCGGAGTAGCAGCCGTGTTAGTCTGTATCCGCAAAAAGAACAGGAGTACTTGTGGCACCTTAGAGACTAACAAATTTATTTACACCTGAGATTGCAGGTTTACAGAAATGTCAAAAAAGCCAATTAGCTAGAAAGCTTTGTTTTTTCTTTTTGCAGAGAAGCTACAGACCAGGATAAAAATTGTGACAATGTTTGGGGACAATGGCTCAGCCTAATTTTGTAATCAGATGAAGAGGATTAATTTCATGTCTCTTGAGTGGGATCTACTGTAGCTGGACACTTTGAGCTTTGTCACAGAATTGTGAATCAGAGTGTCTACATTATTATTTAACCTGTGGTTCCTGCCAGATTGAATTAGGTGCAATTATTAAAACAGATACCCCACCGTAGGAAGATTCAGCATGAGAAGTCTGACTTTTAATTTGGGCCCGAGGGGAAATGAATGGGTAGGCAGTCCTAATTACAAGTGGCCATTTATCAACATGACAGCAATGCAATTGGCTTTTTTTGATTTGGGGCCCTGGCAGGAGAGGGGCACATGTAACTGCATTGACAGAACTATTTGGGGACCTAGGAATAGGCTAGTGGGGGACAATGTAGATCACACTAAATGCTCACTGGTAAAGTTGTGTGCATCTGGTATTGGAGGGGAGGAGCCTTCACATCATCTGCATACATTCTGGTCAGTGCTGTTGGTCTGTCACTTCCAGACATAAACAACATCTGTAACTATATGTTCAATTTTTCTTCCATTTGTTTCTTCTTCTGCCAGTAACCTACCTATCTGCCAAGAGGTTGACTCCAGGATTTTTTAATGCACTGTGAGCACAAGGCTAGGTTTTGCTATTTATCTTGGAAAATCCTAATGCAAGAGCTTGTGACCCATCAAGGGGTGACCTTCGGGCCCTGTGATTGTTGTTTTGGTGGGCTTTCACATCCTATATTTTTAACTTTCAGATGAATGGAGTTACTTATTCTGGTCACTTGTCTTTTAGCCAAATGATTGGAGTGGAATATATCCTCCTTCATGCTCAAGAGCCCATCCTCTTCATAATTCGAAAGCAGCAAAGACAGTCTCCGACACAAGGTAAGAGCTCACACAGCTTTTCCTTTTAATGAGAATGTTGGTGCTTGTCTGTCTGCTCTGTTTTTGCTCTGTGTGTTCACAACACAATTTTGCTCTGGTTTTACTTAGCCTTAAATTTAGTTTTGCTTTTTAGATAGTGGCATTAGGTCTCAGGGTGTGTTGCATCTTGGCATTTTTGAGTGCTGCCTCCAAAGGCTGACCTGCACTCTGATAATAGCAGGGGATTGCCCTCTTGTGGCAAAATACTAACAGTGCAATGAGAAAGTGCTGCTTTTGCAGTAAATTTTGCCATGGGCAATTGATAGTTGTTAGTATGCATGATATGTCCTATATTTATGATATGCTTTACATAAGGTTTTCAGTTTAATTAGTTAAACATAATACTAATTTTGTGCTTGCCTGGGGCTGATTAGTGCAAATTAAATTTCATGCTAATCATTCTGAGTGATTATCATGCAATTTGGAAATCTCTGATTTCCACTTATTAGGATAAGGGGAACATTCACATTGCTCTTTGCATAATGCCATTTTTATTCTGCAGCCTTACCACTTTGTACTGTGAGCTTCTCAGATGCACATGTTAAATAGGGTCTTCTAGTAAATACATGACTGGGAGACCTCCTAGGAAAGAAACTGGTGATTCAGTAGGTGAACCATAGCACTCCGGAATATTAGAGGGTGCTGAGGTAGTGTAGATGCCATCATTTGATTAGACATAAAATCAAAGTCCTAACTATCTGGGGTCAGTAAAGATTCCATGACACTTTAAGTGAGAGTAGAGATATTACCACTGTGCCATGTCTAAATTCCAGTTGGGATAACTGCATTCTGTCTCCCTATTACATACAGTTGGATTCAGTATTCTTCATATCTTATCCTAAATTGACTTGTGTTCATGTGAACTGTTAAAAGTTTCCACATTTCAGAACAGGGTGAAATGTGTTCTGTATTTACTGTACATAATCTGTAAAGCTCTTTTGGATCTTTTAGAATAAATGATAATGTAGTAATGTAAGGTTTTATTTTTGTTCTAATGAGAAAGGGCTTTTGTAATGGACTCATACCTTTCTAGTGCTGCTCCTAATTTGCTTGGTTTCTGGCAGTGGAAAAGAGCACCTGACTGCTTCTTAGATTAGATTGAATTTAAAATCTAAATTGAACCTAGGTGTTAAAGGTGTGTGCCATAGCCCAATGTATCACTTCACTGCTTCTCTTGTTCCTTAATATCCAACTTTTTAAAATCTGGAGTGGAGTTATGGCTTTTACAGTATAAACATTCAGACTTCAGCAGTGTAATTTGATCATTCATTATAGGGAGTTTAGAAGAGAATGATTTAATAATACTCTTTTCAGTTTGTGCAAGATTTCGTAGTTACATTGCTTAGTTCCCTGCCTTGGATGTTCTCCATATCTTGGTAGCTTGGCACAGATTTTAAGATCTTAAAGGCAGATCAGCTAAAGAAGAGAGTCCTACCTCCCCTGTGCTTATGAGTTTCAGAATAGGTAATCAGTACTCTCATGGGATTGCAGAAGCATCAGTTTCATACTTTCCACTTTTTAAAAGTACCTTGTCAAAGTATTTTAGGCCCAGAGTTTGATCTTTGTTAAAATGGTTATTATCTGGTGGATGATGTCCTCTTGACTCTAAATATTGTTTAAGGAGAAATATCAGTTGCTAATTTATTTGTAGTGGTGTTGCTGTGTTGGTCCCAGGATACGAGTGAGACAAGGTAGATGAGTTAATATCTTTTATTGGACCAACTTCTGTTGGTGAAAGAGACAACCTTTCTAGCTACACCATGCAGACCTGAAGAAGAACTCTGTGTAGCTGAAAAGCTTCTCTCTTTCATCTACAGAAGTTGGTTGCCCACCTTGTCTCTCTCAGTTGCTTAGTTAGAAACACAAGCATTGCTGCACTGGGACAGACTAATGAAACATCAAATCTGGAACTCTGGCAAAAAAATAAATAAAAAATCATGCAGCTGACTATGGTGAGTTCTTCCTGACCTCGTTAGGTGGTCAGTTTGTGCCCTGAAGCATGAGAACAGAGAGTCCTTATAATTTTATTCTAGTTACTGAATCTACAAATGCTATTCTTACTCCTGGGTCTGATTCTTTAAGGAAACATTTTGTGCTATTTACCTCAGTTATATCTGACTGTAGGAATTGCATAGGTTAAATGATACTCTGGCTGCGTCTGTTATCATAGTAGGACTATGAGAATAGCTATGGGAGCTAGCATTGCCCTCCTTGTCATTGTGCCTGTGGCAGGTACTCCAGAGAAGGAGCCCACCAAAAGTTCCTCCTTCCTCTCTAAACTAGCTCTGTGCATTGATCATCTCCCTCCTCCCAGAACCATCTCTCACTTCACAAACTAGCTGAGAGTATTTGATTACCCTCATCTCCCAAACTGATTCAGACTCTCCGCACTGGCTCTGGGGCAGTCGGTGATAATCAAAAACAAACCAAAATTTGTTATAATGGAAGTAGGGATTGAACTCCCTCCCTGCTAGAATGTAGCTTTATCACTAATCCCAGTGCTACAGAGGCTACTGGGTGGAGTGCACTTTCATCAGCAACAAGAGTAGAAAGCAGGAATAATAAAGACCACAATGCCAGTGTGGATGGAAACAGCTGCCCAATACACAGTAACATTGCACTGCCCAGGATACCACGGCAAACCTCTACACTTATGAAAAGTGCAATTTGGTCTTTAACAGCTATGCAGAGCTGCAGTTTCTAAGATTCTTGCATCTTAAACTACATGACATTTATTTAACTCTGTCAGAATTGAAACCTCTGGCCAGGGAAAAGTGTTTATTTCAATCCTGAGTCTTGGACCACTGAATTGTCTTTTCTCCTGATCTAAAAGGGAAATTCTACACAGAGCGTGGGGTTGTATCCCTGATCATCTTGGCTAATAGCCATTGATGGACCTATCCTCCAGGAATTTATATAATTCGTTTTTTGAACACTGTTATAGTTTTGGCCTTCGTAACATCCACTGGCAACAAGTTCCACAGGTTGACTGTGCGTTGTGTGAAGAACTTCCTTATATTTGTTTTAAACCTGCTGCCTATTAATTTCATTTGGTGACCCCTGGTTCTTGTGTTATATGAAGGAGTAAATAACACTTCCTTATTCACTTTCTTCACACCATTCATGATTTTATAGACTCTATCATAGCCCCCCCTTAGTCATCCCTTTTCCAAGATGAAAAGTCCCAGAGTTTTAATCTCTCCTCAGATGGAAGCTGTTCCATACCCTTCATCTTTTTTGTTGCCCTTCTCTGTACCTTTTCCAATTCTAATATCTTTTTTGAGATGTAGTGACCAGAACTGCATGTAGTATTCAAGATGTGGGCATGCCATGAATTTATATAGTGGCATTATGATATTTTCTCTCTTATTATCTATCCCTTTCCTAATGCTTCCTAACATTCTGTTAGCTTTTTTGACTGCTGCTGCACACTGAGCAGATATTTTCAGAAGACTATCCATGATCACTCCAAGATCTTTCTTGAGTGGTAAAAGCTAATTTAGATCCCATCATTTTGTTGGGATTATGTTTTCCAACGTGCATTACTTTGCATTTTTCAACATTGAATTTCGTCTGCCATTTTGTTGCAATTACGGGTAAGGGGTAAACATTCACCTGTGATGGAATAGCAATGGGGGGAATGGAGCAATTCAGAGGGTGAGTTGCTCTCCTGTTGCTTCCTCCAAATTAGCACCTGAGCAAACAGCTCAGTGTGACATCTGCATAGAGATACTGAGGAGGAGCTGCTGCCCCATTCTTTGCCCCTAAGAACTTCGGTGCAACAGCCTGAGCCCTCCCCAACTGTCCTGAACCCTCAGTGATCTGTTACCTTGGGTGAGTGACCAGGGTTCATATAACAAGGGCACCAGCTGAGTCCTGGGGTTCCAGAAGAATTATAAGTGTTGAGAAAGATGGAGGAACTGGAACAAACATGGGCAAGGGTCAGGGCCTTGGGAGGGATTGACTCTCATGTCATCACTGCGACTAGGACATTGTGCTAAGGCTAACATTGTTTAAAGGTAGTTGTGCTGTCTGGGCTTGTCTGCACAAGGTGGATAGGGGTTAACCCGCAGCTTTTTGATGAGCGTCAAGTAACATGCGGTAGTCAAGCTGCACTAATAGTGTGCACATGGGACAGTGTGCCCTCTCCCAATGTGCATCATTGTGTACACACAGCAGTGGCTTGGGCGTTCTCAGAGAGTATCTCATGGTTCTTTGCTTTACTGCTGAGCTGCGTGCATTCTGGGATTTTTTGCAGTGGGCACTGTGGGATGCATAAGCAATACATTTTTCAAATGCTATGTTTCCTTTGTCTCCACCCCATACTTTCTGGGCAGGCTAGCACCATCTGCAAATTGCTGTCAGCCAGTGTGGGCCCAACAATGCTTCATGCCAGCCACTGCGAATAAATAGAGGCTGCTTGGGCTGTATTTCAGCACTCAGTGCAGGATGAATTTGCCTTTGGACTCTTCCCACTGTACCACTGAGCAGGTGATGTGGCAGCAGCAGCAGGAGCTTCAGCGCAGATGAAGCGGTAGGAGGATGAGGAAGTGGAGGAAGGCACTGAGTAACTGATTATACAGGAATTATGCTAGTTCCTGGGGCAGTTTCACACCATGCAGTGTGGTTTCTGGGCTCAGGAAACCTGCATGGGTTGGTGGGAAAGGGCTGTTCTGAAGACCCGGGATGACCAATTGTGGCGAGAGAGAATCAGGATGGGGGGAGGCAACCATTCTGGAGATCTTGGCTGAACTGACCTTGGAGCGGTAGCGTACCAACATGCAGTACCCCATACCCATGGACAAGCAGGTCGCCATTGCTATCTGGAAGCTGGCCAACCCAAATGCTCCCGGTCGGTGGCCAGCCAATTAGGTGTAAGGAGACTGACTGTTGGGGCCATTGTTATGTGGGTATGTGATGCCACATATTAGGTACTGTTGCACTGGGTTATAAAGCTTGGTAATGCTTAGGAGATTATCGATGGCTTTGCATGCATAGGGTTCCCAGAGTGCATTGGGGCAATTGATGGGGACCCATGTGCTTATTATTTGTGCATGCCACATCTCTCTCTTCCCCCACCCCAGATAAGAATTTCTAAACAGAAAGGAGTATTTCTCCATGGTGCTCCAAGGGCTGGTTGATCACATTGTCAGGTTTATGGCCATAAATACAGAGTGGTGTGGAAGGGTTCACGAGCTCTTTCGGAACTCAGCTCTGTTTATGTTAACGGAGAAAAGACCGTTCGCTCTCAGGATCACTATGGACATTAATGGTGAAGACATTGTTCTAGTTATCATGGGAGACCCAGCTGATCCTCAGCTTCCCCTGGTTAATGAAATGATTCACAGGCTGCTTGGATAGAAGGAAGGAATTGTTTAAACTACTGCCTCAGAATGGAATGGAGTGTGCATTTGGCTGTTTGAAAGGAAGGTGGTGGGAATAGATTGGAAGCAGCTGGGGAAAAAAGTCCCCTAACCTAGCAGCATGTTGTATTTTGCATAATATTTGTGAGAGTAATGGAGAAAACCTTAACAATGGATGAGAGGCTGAGGGGCAGAGACTTGCTCACTGGTTTGAGCAGCCAGCCAGGTGTCCAGTACAAAATGGAAACAGCTGGGCAATATTGTCAGGGATGCCAGTTGCTCTCATTTGGAATCCTAAACCTGAAATTGTGCAGCTGTATTGTCCATCCACTCCCTCTAGAATGGATTGTGAGCAAGTCAGTGTTGTTTATGGCTGGTGGAGGTGCAATGTTGTGGCACTCATTTTACCTTGTGTTTTTGCCTAGTTATCTTTGCAAAACCTTATGAATTCTATAAATCAATATATTTCTGTGTTAAATACACTGTTAACTTCTTATGGATGATTTTTTTCAGTGTTTTTGTTATTAAGCAATGTAGTGTGTAACAGGCCAAAATAAAGGTTTAATTGAAATGATAATGAAAATATTTTTTAATTATGAAACAATTTATTGTCTAACAACTACAAGAAACCTTTTGTTAAAACAATAGGCAAACAAAATATCAAGGTGCAGTGCAGGGCACAACACATGGGGCTTGAAGTCACAAGTGAGTGTATGTCTTGCCTCTACCTCTTCTTGTTTGTGGCCCTTCTGGAGTTGAATGTGAGGCTTGATGTTACCAGGGGTGTTAGAGGGCTCAAAAGATCTGGGCTCCTAAGTGCAACTATTCTCAGTACCCTACCTTGGCCCTGTGAAGGGAATGGCCCATGGAAGCATTACTCTGGGGAGTCCAACAGGGAGGAGTTGCTGGTGTTCCCAGTATCCTGTATTGTCCAGGGGCTGCGGAACATAGCTGGGTCCTGGAACACTGCAGTGCCTGCTAATCTTGTGCTACAGCAGAGCATTTTGGCTTTGTACTGCCTCCAGGAGTTGCTTTTGCATTTCCTTGTTTTTGTTTTAATACTTTCTTTGGCCATGGCTGTGCTATCCCTAGCAACTGCCGTCTCCTTTGGACTCTGCCCACCCGTACCACTGAGCAGGTGGTGTGGCAGCAGCAGGAACGTCTGCAGCAGAGGAAGTGGGACGAGGATGTCCTTTGCAACTCCCATGATCTCTCTGGAGAGCTCCATATCTGTTTCCCTCTACACCTGCCAATTGTGCCTCCATCCCTCCGTTATTTTCAGGGTTTTTTGAGACTCTGCAGTGATGTCAACAAATATTTATCACAAGTTTTCTGTTTCCTCCCCGTCAGGTTTGGGAGCTGCTCAGCCATTCATAAGGGCAGTGGCAGGTGCCATGCCTGTGAGAGTGTTAAAAAAAAGTGAAGTGATGGTGTTCATATTCTGGAGAGGCTGAGATAGCATTTTTATATGCATTTTTGACTTTACCTCCCTGAGATTCTTCCCACTCTTGGGAGAACCTCAGAGATGGTAAATGGTGTGTGCATTAGGATTTTTGTCTGTGCGGGATGTGCTGTTTGGCTTTGCTGTTGTGCCTTCGAGGGTGTATGTTGCGTGGGTTGAGATGGAGGGGACAGTGTTGCGAATTTATGTTCCCAGTGTGGCTTTGCAGCTTTGGTGTGCCCTGGAGGTGCCTATATGGTGTTGTAAGGATTAGCGGGAGGCATCTGAGGGTGAGCTGGATAGTAATTCCCCCTACAACCTGTTTAAGGCTAGCCTAACTCTGGGATGACTTTACAGTGAGGCGAGTGACTAGGAAGCAAAAAATGCCCTTATTCAAAAAGGCAAAGAGCAGAACAGCAAAATACGCAATGCAGATATACACCAAGATGGTCCTCCCCAGAAGTGCTGCAGGAATGGAAGGGAGTTGTGAGCTACTCCTGTGGGGGTAACCATGAAGCTGTTCCTCATTAATGTCCAGACAAATGTGGAGCAATTTCTCAGTCATAGATTTTGCTTTATCTCCCCTGTAGACATGGTGAAAGTGCAGAGAAAACCCGGGTTCTGCCATGTCTGTCTGAAACATTCACTATTATCAGTCGTTATCTATGGGTATGTTTACAGTGCAACACCCCCTTCACTTCCCCCCCCTCCTCATCCCGCGGGAGCAAGTCTCAAAGACTGGGTCAAATTGTTTTGGGTTTGCAGGGCTCAAGCTACAGGGCTAAAAATAGCTGTGTAGACATTCCCGCTTGGGCTGGAGCCCAAGTGCTGAAACCCAGCAAAGGGAGAGGGTCCCGGAGCCTAAGCTCCAGCCTGAACTCAAACGTCTACACTGCTATTTTTAGCCCCGCCGGTTGAGCCCTGCAAGCTAGAGTCAGTTGACCCAAGCTCTGAGACTTGGTGCTGTGGGGTGTTTTGCTGTAGTATAGAGGCACCCTGGGTGAGCCTGTGAAAAGGCATTAGGAGCTTTGCTATCCCTATGGTAAAGCTTTTGTACTGTAATGTGTTACAGGGCTTTTATTACCTCAGCAGGACCTGCGTCTTTGTAACTTTATGGGTCAGTAGTGTCCATGTATACCTCATGTAAACTGAGAATATGAACCAAATTTCTTTTTCTGTAACCAGTATCTCAATAAACTTCTGAATGTTGCACAAAATACCGTTTTCATTATTCAGTTCTGCCACAGAAGGGGGCAGGGTAGAGGCTGCGGCTGAGCCATGCTGCTGGCCACCATTGTGAACTGGCCAACGGGGTTTTTGGGAGGAGTGGAGTGTTTGCTGGGTGAGGGAAAGGGAAACAAAAATAGGTAAATGGGCATGTGCACTCTATGGCCTGGGCCTAAAAATGGCCACTAGCCGAGCATTAGCATGAGATAGACTGGTTGCCCAGTTGGAGCAGCCACCATTTTGGAAATGTGTATGGGGATGCTAAATGGACAGCATGGGGGGAGAAAGGAGGGCAGGTGGGGAGCCTCAGTCTTGGAAAGGCTCCTAGCTCACATCTGCCTACAATGCCTCTGGTCATGGGGCTCCCGGAACAGAAGGTAGCATGGCAGTATAGCACAATTGTAAAGAGAGATACTTACATGTTGCGATTCACTCCCTAAGATCTGCCTCCTCAGTCCTGGCCTGAGTTCCTGCCTGGGACTTGGGGTTGGTTGCTGCAGGGCAGGAATCAGGCCCACCTTCTACCTGGCTGGTTTCAGGGTCCTGAGTCCTGAAAAGATCCTGGCTTTTCCAGGAAATCTCTACACTGGCCTCGTCATGCTCATCCCCTGATGAGCCTTGCTTGTTGTTCTCAGGAGGGAGGGGAGTGAGCAGCAGACTTCACAACTTTCCTAGGTGTGGTGGTTATGTAGATGTTTAAAATCCTGTCCAACTCCTCAAAAAAAAAAAAAAAAAAAGACAGGTTATATGTCCCCTGCCAGATGCTTTCCCTGGCATCCCTGGTGTTAATACAAGTCCTCCTGAGCTGTTTGTTCTTTATCTGGCATTGGTTGGCATCCCAGTCATGATCTGTTTGGGACATCTGCTTAGCAATTTCCACAATGAGATCTTTATTCCGGTGGCTGGCCATAAGAGCTTTTAGCGTCGATGCTTCTCCCCAGATGGCCATGAGATCCAGGGTCTCAGCATGGCTCCAAGCAGCTCCTTCAGGCATGTTGTAGGACTTCTGGAGTAATATCACGGTAATAGTAATATTCTCAAATCCAGGGAAATGGGCAAAATTTGGCCCTATGCCAGCTTTAAATGGGGGAGGGGGCATCTGGTTAACTTGACACCAGAGCAGGAAAGGGCACACATGTAAACAGACAGATCAATGATGGTCGCCTGCAAAGCAGTGTGGGATAGCTGTTGGAGGACTGCCAAAGCAGTGCTCAGCAGCATTACGTGCACACAAACAATACACCAAACTAACTCTATTTGCAGCAAAGTTAGTGCACTTTGCAAAAGGACACCAGAGTTTGAGGTAAATGCAGTTAGTGTGTTATAACAGATTGTCTCGTGTATGCAAGCATTTTCAAACTGGATTATTTTGACTTAATCCGGTTTAAACCTCCTGTGTAGACAAGCCTTGTGTCTGCCCCGCAACTTCAAAAAAACAACAAAGAAACCTTGTTCGACAGATTAAAGAATGCTGTTCAAACCCTGAAGGGATCACCTCCAACCTGGTTTAGCTGTAGTGGACAGGGCTTTGCAAGATTTATTGCAGAACCATATTAGTTGAGTCTCCCAGGAAAACCCACAGTACAAGGCCTGAGTCCAAAAAGGTGAGTGTTTGCAGAGTGAGACATTTTCAAGCAGTAATGCTGGGGAGGTCAGAGTGAAAGTTAGGAATGATTGGTTCCTATATCATAGCTTATTGTTTGGTTTCCTTCAATGGCAAAACACATTTGAACTGCATCCAGGACTGCTAGTCTGGGTGCTCTCATGTGATACTGAAAACAGTTTAACTTTCTGTTAGTTGTGTTTCTGACAGTGGAACAGGAATATAAACTGATGCTTCCTTGTTTATAAAATGGGCTTAATATTTTCCCCACCTCACAGGTGTAGTGTGAGGCTTAACTAATTTTTGTAAAGTGCTTTGCTATACTTGGAGGAAAAGCCTGAAAGTTCAAATTGTCCTGACCAGGTGAAACAAGTGGAAAAACAAGTCCACTATGTGACAATTGAAATTAAACAACTTTGTCCCTTGCTTACCCAGAGCTCTTCTTATTGACTAAACTGATACAATGTTCCTTATTTACAGTCATCCCATTAGCTGATTACTATATTATTGCTGGAGTGATTTATCAGGCACCTGATTTGGGATCTGTCATAAACTCCAGAGTGGTAAGTGTCTCTACTATGCATTTGGTTGATATAAAACAGTTATCAGTTCATATCCTGCTTTTCTTTACATTGTTCTTCCAACCCAATTCAAGAAAAGGAGATGTGTGTTAAATTTATTAATCTTATTTGGGTTATTGCTGATTATGTACTATATATATTGTATTACTTTTTAAACCTACCTTTGTACTTTTGAATAATTTAAGCACTATACCCAGATGTACAGACACTCTTGATCTATGTATTATATAATTTTAACATTAGCTTTAAAAAAATAAGATGACTAATCCAGTTTTTTATAACCACAATTTGTTAAACCCTCTTCTTTCCTGCCCGGTCCTTCTCACCCTCCCTTTCTTTCAATGTCTCTCCTCCCTTACTTTTTCTTTCCATTTAGCAGTTCCCGTCACCAAAAAATAAACAAATTGTGGAACTAACATGCTGTTTGCTGCCATCGCATTGATCACTCTGCTCTACCTGTGTGTTCTACCCCTTCCCCTACCCTGTATCTGTTTTTTCGGTTTTAAAATGTAAATTTTTCAGGGCAGGGACTGTCTACTGCTTTGTGTGTGTACAGCGCTTAGCACACTGGGACCCCATTCTTGGTTGGTTCTTAGTCACTAGTGTAATAGTTTATTACTAGTCAAAAATGTACTGTATACCGAGTACTCTACATTTGCAATGAAAGTGAAATGTTCCCAGAAGAGTGTAGTGTGCCTTAATAGCTCTGACAGGCTGTTAGGGATGGAAGAATCTTAATGATTGAAAAAGGAGAGAGAGATTAAATTTTAAAATAATTCAGAGGGACAATGTCAGGCTTAAAATTACTAAAGAAATCTTTTAATTTAAGTTGCTAATTTAACTGAAAGAGGTTAAAATGGAATTTACATTTCACTATTGGTGCTGTTGGCACTTTTATTATCTTGGATACTAAAACGGTCATTTTCACTTTCTGCTTTTCATGCCCTAGTATAAGCTGCAATATTTGTGTTGGATAGAAATATTTTTGCAAACTGTTCTCAAAGAATACAAAAATCACAAACATATTTCTGTTCATACTAGGCTTTGTAAAAGTCTCTCTTATAAACAAAATCTAAATGTTATTTCAAATAGCAACTGTAAAATAATTGGCTGATGGAGGGAAAAGCTACTTTAATGGTAAAACTACATTCCATAGTAGTTCACAAACTTGGTTAGCTTTCTACCAACATGCAAAAAATATTGTATGTTACACTCTATCAGTCACTATTTATGTAACACTATCCAGGCATAGAATTGGCTGTTTGTTTGTATTATATATTACTCTATATATTATAAATTCCTGAACATTTTCTTATGTTGACTTCTTCTGAAAGCTCACTGCAGTGCATGGAATTCAATCTGCTTTTGATGAAGCCATGTCATACTGCCGATATCACCCTTCCAAAGGCTACTGGTGGCATTTCAAAGACCAGGAGGAACGAGGTATGATGCCTGGGCCCTCAGTGCATTAAGCAACTCTCCTTTTCTTTGGACTTAATACTTAAATTTTTACCTAAGGTTTACTTTAGCATCCATAACTCCTATAACAAGTGTTCCTTCTATTTTTTCCTACGCATGTGTGGAATGAATTTCGTTATGTGTACCAATATGGAGGTGATGTGTGATTCTGGCTGGGGGTGCGGGCTCTGGGGTGGGGCCAGTGATGAGGGACTCAGGGTTGGGGTGGGGGGAGGGTTGAGGGCTCTGGCTGGGGGTCCGGGCTCTGGGGTTGGGCCACGGATGAGGGGTTTGGGGTGCAGGCTGCCCCAAGGCTATGGCAGGGAGAGAGGAATTCCCCCCAGTTCTTTCTCTCCGCAGCAGCACCTGGGCTTGGGGGGGGGGGGGGGGGGGAAAGAGGTGCCTCTCCCCACTGCGGCAGGGCTGGAGCTGCAACTGCAGGATAGGCACTTCTCCCCCATCCGTGGCAGGTCCAGGGCTGGGCTGGGTTGGGGCAGGGGCACCTCTCTCTCGTCCGCGGTGGGGCCAAGCTCGTTTGTGGCAGGGGCGCCTCTACCCCCCTGATCCGCGGTGGGGCCAAACCAGAAAGAACAACCCTCTCCAGGAGCAAAGAACAGATAAAAGAGAACTAGGACTTCCATCATTTGATGTGATGTTGCATTTCAGCCTCTGTATATGATTTGCAGATAAAGCCAAACCAAAAGCCAAGAAGAAGGAAGAACCAAGCTCTATTTTCCAGAGGCAGCGGGTGGATGCTTTGCTTCTAGACCTGAGACAAAAATTTCCACCCAGATTTGTTCAGGTAATAGTCATGTGTGTCTGCAGTGTTACTTCAGCATACACATCAGGGCTCCTCAGGTGGACAGCTTGTGGGACTTCACTGTACTTGGTGGAACGGTAGCATTGGTTGGAATAGGAACTTTGAAAACAACAGGTTCTCTTCATGCAGAATGTAGAGGAGGATTCCCTAGCATAGGTGAAGGAGTTACCCAGAAGTGTGCACTGTAGCCTTGCAAAATTGCCATGAAAATTTACTAACCCAAGTGGATCAGGGTTTATCTCATCAGGTGTCAGACCCTGCTGCTGCCTCAGTTTTCCCATTACCACAACCAAACAAAACTGATACAACTGATGTTCTGTATTTACTGTCACCTCCTGGGGACCGGTTTGTTGGAACATAAAACTGCTGGACCAGAAATTCTCAGCCTTCTTCTAGAGGCTCACTAGTTCGTTATGCCCCCTTGGGCTCAGCAGTCCATTATGCCCCTATCAAGAGTGTTGCTCCTTCCCCTCACTGCAGGTAGCTTCAGTCTGGCCTTTTTCTCTCACTGCTATGGAGGACTTCTTGGATCACCTGCAGGAGCTTCCCTGCAGGGTTCTCTTGCTCTCCCTGACTCTCTCCCTGGGTTGTAAGGAGAGTATTTCTGTGTAATAGCAGCTCACACAACCTCCCTGCTCCTTTGTTTCTCCCTTAACTCAGTAAGCTCATTGAACTCAGGCTATCCCTATTATCTCCCAGCATGCTCCAGTCATGAACCGACTCATTCCATTCATTCGGGAAGGTGAATTTAGCCTGGCACAAGCAGTGAGCCCCAGTCTCCTTCCAGGGCCAGCTCCCCCTGTTATACCAAGATAAAAATCTACTCACCCACTCTTTACCAAGATGTCTGATGGGGAAAGAACAAACTAACAAATGCTATTTATTTGCCTGTTGGGGGAAAAAAATTACTCTCCTTCACAAGTAGAACTTCTGTGGAGCTGGCATTGTGTATGCAATTGTTGATTTAAAGGGACATGGTAAACATTTCATGAAAGCTGGTGATTCAATAGTTGGCATTCTTCCCTCTGAGTTAGTATTGAACCAGTATCTCAGCAGTGCGATGGAAGCTCTGCACTGGTGGAGGAAACTACCCTTGCTTGGATTAAATGTAAAGTAGGTATCCTTCTAGTCAGACACTTTTTTTGGAAGGTACACATTGTTAGCTCCACCAGGCTGACCAAATTCCATTGTGAATAAATACATGCCCCACATATTTGTAGTGGATTCTTCTTCTCTTCCTATCCTAAGCTGTCATTGCCACCTTCCACTTCAGAAGTGGCTGCATTTCATCTGTTGGTGAAGGCATTCCTGTAAGGAACTCTGGGATCTTTTGTGATGAAATGCCCTATAGCAGCAGTTCTCAACCCGCAGGCTGCATGTGGCCCAGCTGTGTGCTAAAAAATATTCAAAATTTGCCACTCTGGTCTGGCAGGGGGTGAGGCTGGCTCAAGGGGAGACAGCATCTGGCAGCCTGCTGGAGCGCTCCTGCCAGCAGAGGGCTGGTGAGTGCCGCAGGAGGGCAGAGGGCAGTAGAGTGGATCCTTTGGCAGGTTTGGGGGGTGGGGCTCTGGGTAGTGAGGTGGTGGGGCATGCTGGAAACTAGGGGCTTACAGGGGCCTCCAGGGTTTAGGTGGGGCTCTGTTCCTGACCCTGTGCTGGGGGTCCTGGCTGCCTGGCCCCGGGTGGTGGGTCCCGGGGTCCCGCTGCTGGCTGCTCAGCCCCACGCAGCAGGGTCCAGATCCCAGCTACTGGCTGCCTGGCCCCATATGGTGGGTGCCGGGTCCAGGGATGCCGTCTGCCCAGCCCCACACGGCAGGGTCTGGGGTCTGGCTGCCAGGCCCAGGGCTCCGCTCCTGGCCCCGCTCTCTGGAGGGTCTCTGGGCAGGGGGTGCTGTGCATAGGGTAATGTGAGAAATTTTAGGGGGGACACGCTGTGGTTCTCAACCTGTGGCCCATATAACACAATGTGGACCGCATATGTGGCCCACTATGATGAATAGGTTGAGAACCACTGATCCATAGAGATATAAGGACACACTATTAAATACAACAGTTCAGGCCCAAAATTTGACCTATTGTTAAAATAGTTAGGTGGGGAATCATCCTTTGGATTCTACATGCCTGTTTATTCCCCTTCTTAAGCCCAGCACTCAGTCACCAGGAAATTATAAAAAAGATAGTGTTTCTGTAAGACCTAAAAATAAAATCCTTTGACATCAACAGATAAAGGCATTCTGTAAGTGCACGGTCTCTTGCAAAAGGTCGATAAGTATCCTCTACACCAAAGGATAAACCAATGTCAGAAAAGTCAAATAACTTGTCCAATGTCAAACAGCAAGCCAGAGACAATCAGGGATGGAAGATAAATGTTGTGTCTCCCAGTCTGTTGTTCTAACTACTACACATGATGCCTCCCAGGGTCAATATTTAGCACTGTTGTGCTTCAGCTGTTGTCCCTGCAACAGCAGATTCCGAATTGTATTCCCAAAGCTCTTCTGAAATAATAATATTGAGGCACAAATTAGTAAGGAAATGCACAGCGCAAATTGACTTTCCTGACTCAATAAAATATATTTAAATGTCCAAGGCTGTGGGTGAGCTGTTGCCATTATGCACTCGGCTATTTTGCCTACAGTCTCTGCAAGGGCTAGTTTCTAACTAATTATTATAAAACATTCTGGAATACTTTGAGTAAGGCAAGCACTAGGTCAGACCAGATTCTAATCTACTTCCAAATTCAAATACCTTCCGACACCATTGGAGAAAAATCAGTGTTTGCTCAGTGGAAAAGGACATCATTGGTAGGGAACTGCATTTTAAATTCTTAACTATTTAAATAGAATAATACCTTCATGGCATCTGTCATCCAAAGGTCTAAGTATTTTACAAAAATTCACTACACCATACGTGACAGATTTCAGAGTGGTAGCCGTGTTAGTCTGTATCAGCAAAAACAACGAGGAATCCTTGTGGCACCTTAGAGACTAACAAATTTATTTGGGCATAAGCCCAAATAAACTCCTTAGTCTCTAAGGTGCCACAAGGGCTCCTCGTTGTTTTAACACCATACGTGTGAGACAGGTAATAGGATACACAGGGATCACTTCAACCACAACTGAAGTATAGCCACTTCTGGAGTGGGATGCAACTCAGTTGCAACAATGCTGTGCAACATTTTACATCAAGAAATGAAGAATATTGACCCTGCCCATTGCTTTACTGGTTCATCTGATCAGATCACTGCAAAGAGCGGCAAGACTGCAGGCAAATTACAGAAAAAAATTTATTACAGTCATAGTGCAGGCTTGAGTAGAGAGAGAGCATAATTCATGTGCGATGTCCTATGGACTTTGGTATCCAGGTACCGAAATCCAATTCTTGTTTGAACAGCAGCAAGACACCTTAAAAAAAAGTACATATTGAACCATTGTTACACTGAAAGATGCTAATGGCTGCCATCAAGTGAATCGAGGGTCCAAGACAATCACAGACCATGTTAAAGCCAATGGGTATGCTACACACTGTTTCAGGTTCAACAGAAAGAGCAATCAGGCCATGGTGGAGAGCGCCCAGAGCAATATGTTGCATGGCAGGTCAGAGCTAAGCCATGTGAACTAAGTGGTTTCACTGATTGCAAACGCAGAGGCTGGGGCATTGTTTTGCAGGGGGCGTGTGTTTTGGAGGAGAAAAATCAGCATAAGGAGTAGTGAGAGGAAGCACAAGGGGAGAGGTTGCTGGCGTGGCAGACTTTGGGGATTTCTGAGCAAGGAAACTGCCTGCTGTTTATTTCTATTGTGTTCATGGAAACAGGACTTCGTGTATATTTTTTGTAAATAAATAAGATTACACCAAAAGCATATCTGACTTGTATCACTGACTTATCATCCTAGTGAAAACTACCCTGCAAAGTCCCAAATATTAGCTAACTGCCTGGGCCAAAAGGGTAGCTCTAGAGTCAAATGGTCTTAATTAATTTCCTATTCTTTACAAAATTAGATTATCTTTTGCACTGCTGGATTTGCAGACCTTTTGAGCCATATTTTACAGCCAAGGAAAACAGGCATTAGTGACTGGGAGGAGATAAGGTTCTTTGCATGACTGGAGAATAAAACATTTAATTTTTGTGTGCTATTCATTTTACATACAGATTAGAATTTAATTAGTGCTTCTGGAAGACTTGCTTGTCACTCTTCTCTTGTTTGACATCCCCATAATTTTCCCATTCACGTGAGGCCTACCCTTGTTGATATCCCTCAGAACCCCTCTTACTAGAAGTATTCTACAGTGAAAGATGATATTTTAGTCAGTGCTAGGAAGGATAATAATAACAAAGCTCCAGTTCATCTGACTTTCTTTTCTTCTTTTTTGATAGCAAAAGCCTGGAGAAAAGCCCATCGCAGGTAAGAGATCTCACATTATCACAAGATTTTAAAAAGGACCCCAAATTCAGGTGTGATATAGGTTCAGTTGTGAGGCTGAACTAACTAATGGGCTCACTCCTGCTGCTGAAATTGTTGGGAGTTTTGTCATTGACTAATATGAGAGCAAAATCAGGCTCAATATGGGCCTAATTTTGCAAGGTGCCAGATGGAACTTCACCTCTGTGCTTAGGCTGTAAGATGTTCCATCCCATCCCTTACCCTCTGGAGACTATCCCCTGTGCAAGAGGCTCCACCCCTCTAAGGGAGCTGCTGAGCCAAGAGGCCATAAAACAGGAGATGCTCTTGGGGAGACCAATGGCCAGGTTGATTCTGCATCCTGGTGATTTTGCACCAGGGCCATTGCAGCAGGGCTGCAAGCTAGGGCACATCGAGGACTGCCTGAGGGGGTTGTGCTGGTGTTCAGCAATGTCAGAATAGGGGAACTGCCAGCTGCTTTCCCCTCCCAGTCCCTGTACCATGGCAGCCCTGAATGTCTCCTGCACAAGTATTGACTGGCTTCTATTCTCTTAAAGTCCATTATCTTTTCAAAACAACCTGAAAAGAATTTGAAAAAAAATGTAAAACTCTCAAAGCTGAGTTATAATTTATTTTGATCGTTGTTTTTTATTAAGTGGATCAGATCAAGAAGGAGCCAGAACCAGCCCCTGAAGCTATAAAGCCAGAGGAGAAGGAGACTGTAAAGAATGCCCAACAGAGTGCTGGCACTAAAGGGCCCCCAGAGAAACGGATGAGACTCCAGTGAAGGGATGGACAATTCCATATCTAGATGATTCAACGTCTGGAGAAGAATTTGCAAGTGACTCCTGCTCCCGCCTTAACTGTATTTGAACATTTAGGATTGTGACACTGCAGGATTTAAAACCCCTTGCAACAGCTTCTTCTCTCAGCAGAAACCTATTAAAAAGCTGCCAATGGAAAGACTTGAGCTGCACCGGGAGGGGTTTTTTCAGCCTTCTCCCCATTTTGGATGTTAGCTTCTGACTGAATTTCACATTAATGCATTTTGCAACTTCCTTATAAAACCCCATTTATTTTCATGTCCTCTGGTAGTTGTGTTTTCTATGTAAAAAGAGGAACTTTTAAATAAAAAGTTGTACACCAACATTTGGCTGTTGAAGTGCCTTTCTTGCTTACTCTCTTGATTACCTTTGAAATGGTTACTGAATATGCTGTGTGTGCTGGTAGTAGATTTCAGTTGAATGTCAGGGTATACCATGATATTATGCATGTTAACCTTTCTTGAGGAAGGTGAGCGTTTCCTATGGCATTAAAGGATTTACGCGGTCTGCGATCAATTGCTGTGCCTGTTAGAAGGCTGGGATACAGATCAAAAGTTTGATAACTGGCAGGGCTGAATCCATGTAATTGGATGTCAACCTTCAGTTAGCTCTCAGATTCTTTTAAAATATTTTTAGCCTTCATACTTATCATGCCATCCCATTTCACTTAAAGAAAAATAATTTTTAAACCATCTGGTGCTCATTTGGATAGAGCTGTCCTTAATCTCTCACTTTTCTTGGTCTTTACTTAAGATTGTTTTCATTTAGTGGATCACTCTAGCTGTTTTTTGAGAGGGAAAAGATTTTCCAGCTTCTTTTCTTCTTCCTACTCTCCTAGTTTTCTTACAGTGTAGTTGACAAGATACTAAACAGCAGAAAAGCAAGGACAAGTGCCCTAAATAATAGACAAAGTTTAAATGTCTGTAATGCAGGCTAGAGTGTGCTTGGATGGACTGTAGTGTCAGACTCCCTCTCTAAGCTATCAGAGGTAGGTGACACTGTCAGTAACTGATGATCAGTTTTGATTGGGTAGCAGTGAAATAATGGAAAATATTTAGGATCATATGACACTGTCTTGGCCCATATGATTTTGTCTGGTAATATAAGGTTTTAATATTCAATATGTTAGAATATGTATAGAAATATAGTTTCATTGTTGATACAGCTGTAGATATAAAATTGGCATATTGATGTATATGGGTGGTAGTTGGGCCAAATTCATTGCTAGCTTAACTCCATTCAACCTGGGTTGAGTTGGGTCTGTTACACTTACTAACATAATCTTTTTTTTTTTTTTCTCTTTAACATATGGATATTTCAAACTAGCACGAGCTTCTAATTAAAATGATAGAACTAATGCTAAAGAGGAGAGAACAGGTTTATCTCAGCATCCTGCTGAGAAGTGCTGAGCATTTTCAACTCTTCTCTGAAACCAGTGGAAAATCAGTACTCAACACCTCACAGAAGCAAATCATAAATACTGCCGGGAACTGGGCAAGCTAGCTGTGATTATGCACCAAGATTATCCATCATTTAATTAAAACGATGGGAACAAATTTGAAAGACAGAAGAGGGAGGCACCGTATATGTAGAATTGATGATGGTGTGTAGGGTTACCATATTTTGTGCCTCCAAAAGGAGGACACTCCACGGGGCCCTGGCCCCGCCCCCTCCCCCGCCCCAACTCCGCCCCCTCCCCAAAGTCTCCGCCCCCTCCCCTGCTTCCCGCGAACATTTAATTCGCGGGAAGCCTGGGCAGGTAAGGGAGGGTGTGGGGGGAGGAGGTGCGGCCCAGGCTGGCCCCCCCGGCGGCTCCAGCCTGGGTCGGCTCGGGCCCTGGGGTGCCGGCCCCGGCCGACCACCCCCGGCCCGCCCAGCGCACCCCCCCGGCCCCCGGCCGCCCAGCGCACCCCCCCGGCGGCCCGACCCCGCGGCCCAGCGCACCCCCCCGGCGGCCCGGCTCCCGGCCCGACCCCCCGGCTCCCGGCCCCGCGGCCCAGCGCACCCCCCCGGCGGCCCGGCTCCCGGCCCGACCCCCCAGCTCCCGGCCCCGCGGCCCAGCGCACCCCCTCGGCGGCCCGACCCCGCGGCCCCGGCCCGGCTCAGCACTGCGCCCCTGGACCCCGGCCCGGCATCGCGCGCCCGGCCCCGCGACCCCGGCCCAGCCCTCCCTCCCGATTTTCCCGGACATGCCCGGCTTTTGGGGATTTCCCCCCGGACGGGGATTTGAGCCCCCAAAAGCCGGACATGTCCGGGAAAATCCGGACGTATGGTAACCCTAATGGTGTGGTAGTGTTGCAAGTTTGGGTAGACTGTATTATGGCTTCTGGCAATAAAGCCTGAATAGCACAGTAAGCCCTCGTGTATTCTATTTTACACTTTATATTTTTGTCCTTCCCCCATCTTCATTTCCTATTTTCCCACTTCAAAATACATTAGTTACTATGGAAACAATATAATTAGTATGGGTGGAGCTTACTGACAATCACAAGCTCAGAATACAGTTCACTTTATATCATGGTTTGGGATGTAGATTGTGGATATTAATGGAGTTTGATTTTTCCTGCCTCTGTGTGGTATAAATAAATGTATATTCTATCTATCTGGATTTATCACATTCCTCTTTTATTTACCTATTTGCTTTGGTTCTACTATAGACAGATTGCTCTTGGCAGCTTTTGAATCCCATCATATAATGTAAATCTCTGTATTGTATCAATGTAAACAAATTACAGTAAATTGTTAAGGCTTTTATATTCATTGCCAGCACCCAAAGATGGTGAGGTTATGGTTTGGCTTGAAAGCTGCACTGTAACATATAATGGTCCAGTAAAAGCCATCCTGTAATACTGGGGAATTGCCCTATGAATGACTTGCCCTGTTTGCCTGCAGCAATATAAGTAAGTTAGGATGAGGGCTGGTATAGCTGTTAAGCTACCGTGGGCTTGCTTGATCTCCATGGAAAGACGCCCTCTGAATGAAAACAAAATTAACAGGCAAGAGTGGGTCAGTTTTCATCATGGCTAAAAGTTAAAACCAAGGTACCTCAAGATTACATACTACGTATTGTTGATAAGGATCTGGAAGAGGGGCAAGTAATGAGGTACCAAAATCTGCAGATGACACAAGGTTATTTGTTAGGACCAGAGAGGTCTATGAGGAACTTCAGAGAAACCTAACCAAGCTAGGTGTATGGGCAACACACTGGTAAGTGAAGTTCGGTGTTGATAAATACAAATAAAGCACATTGGACGGGGGGAACTAACTCATACACATAGCAAGGGTCTATATTAACAATCAACTGAGAAAAGGAAGCTTGGCATCACTGTAGACAGCCTAATGTACAGCTGCAGTCAAAAAAGATGTTCAGCTGCATAAGGAATGGGATAGAAAACAGTACTGAAAAATTATAATGCTATCTTATAAATGATGTGCCTCATCTGGAATAGCATATGCAGTACTGGTCACCCTCTGAAAAAGGATATTGTAGAAGTAGAGGGAGCTCAAAGAAGAGAAATTAGATTGATTAGGAGCCTGGAAAAACTCTCATAGGAAGTGACATTAAAAACACCAGGATTGTTTACCTTAGGAAGTGGATGAATAAGAAGGGACTTGATAAAAGTATATAAAATGATGACTGGAATAGAGAAGATGACACAAGACTTATAACACAAGAACAAAGTGACAATAAAAGCAGTCACATTCAAAGTGAATTATTTAACCTCATGCTTCAGGGTTTAAGCTGATCTCTAATATAGAGATCTGGCAAAAACCTAAAGGTGTGTGTGTGGGGGGGAAAGCGGGCAGACTACCCCACATTTGCCTACCATGGGGTTATTATAACTTCCTCTGAAGTATCTGGTACTGGCCACTTTCAAAAGGATACCAGACTAGAAGGAAATCTGGTCCAATCAAGTATGGTAATTCCTATGTCAGTTTAATAACTAAAGGTACTTGCTACCTGTGTGACATGTTCTCCCATAATAGTATTTGCAGTCCCATTTACCCAAGGAACAAAGCACAGGATGGAAGTTAAATCTGAGTGTCATAACAGCTGCTTTTATCTGTATTTTCTTCTTCCTAACCACACTTGGCTGCCATTCTGCTCCTTTACTTCTGGGTAAGAGTGAGATGTATGTAGCCACTTTGAAAGATATGACATGAGGGAGTCCTAATACTGTAATTGTATTTCCAGCCTTTTCATTTGCCCTGGAGTATTCTTTCGGTGACCCATCCAAGCTTATGCCTGGAGGGAGTGGGCAGCCTAATTTACAGTGCCAGCATCTAAGCTCCTGCAGGGCCAATTAATGATTTTAATGTACAAGCCTGGTAATACCGGGAGTTACATTACATGCCCTTTTTGTGAAAATGGTCCCTTTTTAAGAACGTTCACAGTCTGACAAAAGTGTACTTTATATTAAAGCAGAAGAGAGCTTCCATTTCCACCAGTGAGAGCTTTCATTTCTTAGCCAGTGACTTCCAGTAATCCAGAAACCAGGTTTACTTGTCAAGATTCTAATGAAATCTTTTCAAACTCTGTTACTCTCGTTCAAGTTATCCCCCCAAAATTATTTTATCAACCAAATTGGCTTTTGATATGAACTGACTCAAGTGACATCAGATATGCAGTTAAACTTCAAGTAATGTACTTTCAAATAACTATGTGGCATTGTCTCTGTTCTTTTGTCTGTAATGATATTTTTAGTATGAGATTCTAAAGTTTCTCTCTATGGTATTTATAACATACCTATCAGTGTGGTGTTTGAGTACCAAAATGTGAGATTCTTGAGCCTGCATTCAATATTTCTAATGCCACAAAGTGTTGGAGAAATGAGCAAGTAGCTCCAGAATTTGTGTTGTGAGTCACCGTGTGTGTGTGTGCGTGAAAGATGAGAGAGCTATATAGTGGATCTATGGTCCCTGTTTGTGTCACTGTGCTCTTAGATAATGACAATTCAGATCTAAGATTAGCTTTCCAAATCTTTCTTGGCACAATAGTTATTTTGGTGGCTAAGCAATATGAAACCGAAGGCTAGTGTATTTAACTGAGAGTCTAAGCATCAGTGTGTCTTACTGAATATATTATATAATGGGGAAAATCCTCTTTATAGACACTACTGTGATAAGGCTAATGAAATCTGAGATGCAGCTGAAATAAAAATTGATGTAATATTATTCACAAATTAATGGGGGCTGCATATTTTTCTTTCCCAACACTTCTAGGAATCCTAGGAGCTGCTATTTCCTCTTCATCACCCTCACATACAACACATCTTAGCAACCTTCTCTGCCAGGCAAGGAAACTTAGGAGCCCACTGTCTCCACAGCCTGTTAGCTGTCCAAGTAGGTTGCTTGAAACCAGGTGTAAGCTCCCTCTCTTTCTTCCCCCAAACAAACAGCCCCAGGAAGAGTAACATTTGTGTGTCTGCTTCTCACATTGATCACTACTGGAAAGCCAGATCTACAAAAACAGTTGTTAACCCTATTTCCAGGCACACAGATTCCCCATTAAATGAAACAGATGAAGGTTAATATGCAAAAGCATGGTTTCCAGCATTTGAAGGGAAAACAGAAGAGGTTTACCTCCTGCCCCCCAAAACTGAAATACAAGTGGATGGATAGTTTTGGGAGGACAGAATGAAAATATTATCCGTTTTGGTATTAAAATAAAAAAGTGAGCCTTCCCTAAATAGACAGTTGGAGTCTGAACAAGATCTTTGATGTGATATTGACTCATTGTTCTTCATATATGTATAGATTTATATTTCCTTAGGAGCATATTCTACACACATGCTTTCCTTCCAGCCCCCACATAAGAAGAGCTTTTCCTGATATGGTATGACATGAAGGTAGGGTAAGGGTAAAATTATTTTGCTGCCTATGGAAGCATTTATAAATAGACTTCACAGTAAAACTGCTGCTCCTTTCCATCTACTGAACTTATCATGATGTGGCTGACAGACAGGGCTGGTGCTACCATTAAGGCAAACTAGGCGGTTACCTAGGGCGCCAAGATTTGGGGGCGCCAAAAAATGGTGCCCCCATTTTTTATTTTTTTTTACAGCGTTCCTGGGCTGGGCTGCCGGTGGTGCGCTGACACGTGTGGCTCAGACTCCCTCTCCCAGTGCAGCAGCCGCTCCACTCCTCCCGCCTCCCAGGCTTGCAACGCCAATCAGCTGTTTGGCACCGCAAACCTGGGGGGGAGGAGAATTAGAGCGGGGACGGCGTGCTCGGGGAGGAGGTGGAGCAGAGGTGAGCTGCGGTGGGGAGCTGCCGCGGGGGGTGGGGGAGGGTGAGGAGCTGCCACAGGGCTGGGGGGGGGGACAAGGTGGAAGTTTCGCCTAGGGCGTGAAACTTCCTTGCCCCGGCCCTACTGACAGATGTGTCTTAAAGGGGAAATGTGTGGTGTTGGTTTTTTTTTTTATTCTCTCTAAGTTGAAGTCTTTAAATATAAGATTTGAGGACTTCAGTAACTCAGCCAGAGGTTAGGGGTCTATTTCAGGAGTGGATGGGTGAGGTTCTGTGTCCTGCAATATGTAGGAGGTCAGACTAGCTCCCTTCTAATCTTAAAGTGTATGAGTCTGTAATCGAAACACAATTATGTAATCTCTTTGATATGACCTTGATTTACTGTAAATGCTCAGCACAATAAAATCATGAACTATTAGTCACCTACACATGCATCAATACCAAACATTTAATCAGCTATGAGTTCAACAGCTGAACTAATCTCTTGTGTTATATGCACATTTGTATATCAAAGTGAGGCAGAAAGCAATCAGTAACATTTGCAGGTGATGCATCCCACCAATTTGGCAGAGGGCTTTAGCAGGGACTACTCCTGAGGGAATTTTGCATCACTGCGCATGCGCAGAATTCATGTACTCTGTGGATTTCTTTGCTTTCCCGCAGAAAAATGACTTCTGATGGGGAAGCAAAGGAAAAGGCACAAGAGCAGTTTGTTTGGGCACCCGGAGCAGCTGATAGAGATGTAAAACATCGCTGGGGCAGGGGGGCAGGGTAGTTATGTATGAGAGAGAAAGAGATACATTCTGTTCCTCTCGCTTGCTATTGCAGCACACTTTGCATGGAGGGGAAGGCCTTTGGGGTGTTTCTGAGGAGGTAAGCCTGGGGCAAGCTCTGTTCCCCTCAGAGCCTGCCTGCTTAGTGAATTGTTCCCATTGTCTTTGTGAGTTCCCCCAGGAGTATAGAACAGGTATAAAAGTTTTAAGGCTCCTTTACGTTGCCAGAGTGGCGTAAAGGACAGTATGGCCTTATAAATGCTTATGGTGCTTTAGTGATTAGAACTGGTCTAAATTTTGGACTGAAAAAAATTCCTATGAAAAGGTGCTCCATGAACTGTTTGCTACTGACCTTTCTGGAGATGGTTAGTAGCCAATATAAATTGTGCCTGAATATATTTGTTGACTAATAACTAGAAATAAAGGGTCAAACCTAGATACATTAGTTTTCAATTATTTTGGTAATTTATTTAACCAGAGTAATTATATTGCGTTATTTTGACAAATAAAATATGCAGAATAGTGCAGAATTTTAAAATATTTTGTGCAGAATTTTTAATTTTTTGGTGCAGAATTGCCCTAGGAGTAAGGGACTCTGATAAACTAATGCGAGGCTTCACCTAGCAGAAAGATTAATTTAAAAAGAGTCCTAGAGATATTGTCCTTATATGATAGCACTTTGCTATTACAGTTGCTGTGACCTGAGTTATATTTATTCCAGAATACATAATCTGACCTAATTCTCAATTCTGATGTACAAAAGGGATAGTGATGGAACAGCAATTAAGGTGCTGGAACCTCAGTAGAAGTGGGGAGGGCCCGTCCTCTGCTCCTCCTCTCCCTCTCAGGCCTTGGCCAAGCCAAAAGTCAGAGCCGGGCAGTGGTAGGAGCCCCCCAGGGAACCCGGGCCATTGTGGGGAGTCACGGATCCTCCACCTGCACTACGGGGGTGCCAGAGTCCCCAAAAGCAGCCCACAGCCCATATCACTCCACCCCCACATTGGGGCGAGGATGAGGGCTAAGGCCCACCTTTCTAATTGCTGGTAATTGAACCCCCAGGGCCCCACCTCTTCCCCCACAAGGCCTCATCCCTGCTCCACCTCTTCCCTCCAGGCCCCGCCTCCTTCTCCGCCTCTTCCTCCCAAGGCCCTGTCTCCATCGCTGGGTCCTCTCCACCTACCCTATGGTGACTGTATGTCCCGTTTTGGCTGGGACGGTCCCTTTTTTAAACCCTGTCCCGGCCGTCCCAAATTTTTTGGCAAAAGTGGGCATTTGTCCTATTTTGCTCTTGCCAACTAATCATCAGTTGGCAAGAGCAAACTGGACAAATGCATAGTTTTGGCAAAAAAGTGGGGTATGACCCCTAGCGAGGCATGGAGGAACATGCTGGGGCGACGGGCAAAGCCAGCCCTGCGCGGGAGGGAGGGTTTGTGAGAGTGCCTTGGGCTGGCACCGCACGTGGGTACAGGGCCGGCTTTAGGCCAATTCCACCAATTCCCCCGAATCAGGCCCCGCGCCTAAGAGGGCCCCGCGCCCAGTGGCAGGGCTGCCGGGGTGGGGGCAAGTGGCCAAGAATCCCTTCCCTGGCTAGAGGCTCCTTTTTAATTTTTACTCACTCGGCAGCGCTCCGGGTCTTCGGCGACACTTCAGCGGCGGGTCCTTCACTCGCTCTGGGTCTTCGGCAGCAGGTCCTTCAGTGCCACCAAAGACCCGGAGCGAGTGAAGGACAAACTGCCGAAGACTACTAGTGCCACCCGGTGAGTACAAGCCCCAGATGTTTTTTTACGTGTTTTTTCTTTTTTCAGTCATCCTTGCCGGGGCCCCATCAAAACTGTTCGAATCGGGCCCCGCACTTCCTAAAGCCGGCTCTGCGTGGGTAGGCAGCAGGGGGGCTCAGGCCAGCCCCGCGGGCAGGCAGGCAGCAGGAGGGCCTTCGGCCTGCCCCGCGGATGGTAGGGGGGGGCTCGGGCTGGGCAGGAGGCAGAGGACTTCAGGTTGGCACTTATGCTGTCCCATTTTCCATTTGGGAAAATATGGTTACCCTACCCTACCCCTCCTTGCTCGCTGGATTGTCTCAAGGAGGCTGCCTGCAGCTATGAGGCAGCCACAGCTGAGCAGGGGCTGGTTCTGGTTAATGATCTGGTGCCTCATCTCGCCCCATGATAACTGGACTTTTGGTTCGGGTGCCATTTAGGATTGCCAGGATTCCAGCGCCCTGAGCCAATGAAATGTGAAATTCTATAGAAAAAAGGTCTTGAAAGGTAGATTTCTGAGGGTTCTCTCACCTTCAACAATGTTATGTGAAAATCCAAAAACTGCATATAAATCAGAGAGCAAAAGTGTGTGTGTGGGGGGTTGGGGTTGGAGGTGGGGGTTCATAAGTAGCAACCACTACAGTTAGTCCAAAGGAGTAATAAGTCAGGTGTAGATATGGATACACGCATGGGCGGCGGGTATCATAGGCAAAAGTAGGCTGTGCCTTCCCAAACAGCCTAGCGTGGCCCTGCCCTCACTCCGCCCCCCAGCTCAGGCCCCCTCCTGTGGTTCCCAGAGCACTCGCTGCTCTGCCTTGGCTGGCCCAGGCTTTCTGGGGCTGGCTGGCTGGCCTGCCTCCTCTAGGGAGACAGGGCAGCTGGTGCTGGGGCCAGGGCCATGCTGCTGGGAGTACTGCTACCCAGAGCACCAGGGCCGGGAGCACTACCATCTGGTGCACCGGGGCTGGCCGTGCCGCCCGACCACCCGAAGCACCAGGGGCTGGGAGCGCTGCTGCCTGGCACATTGGGGCTGGCCATGCCACCTGACCGCCCGGAGCACTGGGTGCCGGGAGTGCTGCCATCCAGAGCACCGGGGCTGGCTGCACTGCCCAGAGCACAGGGATTGGGGCCTCACCTTTGGCCGCCTAGCACTGGGTGCCATGATGGGGGTGCTCTGGGTTCCTGCAGGGGAGGGCAGAAGGGGGGACAGATGGGCACAAGGGGTGGGGCCTGGAGCTAGCCTCCCCCAACGGCCAGGTCACCGGCTGCCCATGGATACATGTATGAAGATATTGGTGCATTGCTGAAGCATCCATATGTTGCTGGCACAGAGTGCCCAAGGACAGCAACAGCGGGGTCTGTTGCCCGGTGTGCTTCGCGCCAATGAACACACCAGGGTGGAGAAGTAATCAAAGTTTATTTGACATCTCAAAGTGGTGCAAGGAGACAGGCACATCTCAAATCAAGCACACCAACATAAGCGGCCTTTACCTTTTATACATTTTGCAGCTAACCCTTTCCCTTCTTCCCCTGCCCTTTCTCACCCCCCCCCCCTCCTCCATTCCCACCTCTCCCCCTTTCTCCCTCTGGGTACATTACACGACCTTGGCTGTGCAGCTTGTTCTCGCTGTTTCTTTCTGCAAGTTATCTTGTCCTTTAGCTAGAAGTATGTAGGTTTCCCTTATCACTACTGCTTCCCAGCTGCTGGCCTGTGACGTTAGTAAAGTTTAACATGCAGGGGCTTTGATTCACTTAGGCCTAGAGCAGGGGAGCGGGGGGGAGCTTCATCGACTCTTGAGTCTTCCAACCCCCCGAGTTACCTAGGGTGATGCCTAGTGACACCAACACATATGTATATGGTGTAGCCATTGTGCCCAATTAATGCCTGGTTTAAAATAACTGACCATACTGGAGTTGCACTAGGGATTAATTTAGTCCACTAGGTTTAATAGGTGGTGGGGGTGCTGCTGCATCCCTGGCTTGAAGTGGTTTCCATTATATGAAGGGGTCACAGATTGGTTCAATGGCTCTCAGCACCCCCACTAAACAAATTGTTCTAGCCCCCTGCTAGGTTTGTCAGTATCATCTTTTTTCTTTAGCTTGGGGGTGTCCTGTGCTATCAAGAGCATCCTCAAGCCCACGCCTGAGCTGGTGCGCAGGGCGAGCCCGCCTGTGTTTGCTGGAATTGGTGTTTGTTATTTAAAGGCTATTTTTAAGGGGGGGGTGGGATATTTTTCAAACGGCAAATTGATCCAGCCCCACCAGTGTGCGGGGTGCCCGCCCCCGTTGGTGGGAGGCTGGCTGCGGGGGTGGGAGGGGCGCTTAGGGGCAGAGCCAAGGGGGCGAAGCAGGCTTTGCGCCTGTTGCTAGCAGGGGCTACTGATGAAGGCGGGGCCAAACCCTAGACCGACGACAACTGGGTGGGGCCGGGGGCTGCCTGCCCCCGACACTGCCCCTTCCCGCCGCTTCGAACGACGCCCGCCTGGTTCTCAACGGTCACAAGGGGGCGCGCGCGCAGGGGCGTGGCCCAGCCCAGCCCCACAGCCGCTTCCCTGGCGAGGCGGGGCCACAGCCGCGGTTTCAGCCCCGCGGCCCGAGCGAGGCGCCGCCGCGGAGCGGTGCGATGGGGGCGGGCGGCCCCTGGCTGGTGCTGCTGGGCTTGGGGAGCCTGGTGGGGGTCGCAGCCGGCTCGACCCCGCCCGGCGGGCGCGGCACCGCCTCCTACGCCGTGATCGTGCCGCGGCAGCTGGCGCCGCGCGCCGGGCAGGACCCGCGGGAGGTCTCCTACCTGCTGGAGGTGGAGGGGCGGGGCCGCGTCGTGCACCTGAGGCAGAAACGGCTCTTCGTGCCCGAGCACTTCGCCCTCTTCACCTACCGGCTGGGCGGGGCGCTCCAGCGGGACCAGCCCTTCGTGCGCCGCGACTGCTTCTACCAGGGCTACGTGCAGGGCAGCCCCGCCTCGCTGGCCGCCCTCAGCACCTGCTCGGGCGGGCTCCGCGGCATGCTGCGCACGGCGCAGGGCAGCTACGAAATCGAGCCCGTGCCGGACTCCGCCACCTTCCAGCACGTGCTGTACCGGGTGGAGGAGGGGGCCGCCGGCCTGCGGTGCGGCTTGACCGACCAGGAGCTGCAGCGCCAGGCCGCTTTGATCCCTGGCTTAGGGGGCCTGTTGGCCAGGCAAGCGCCTGAGGACGTCTGGTGGACACATACCCGCTACGTGAAAGTCGTCTTCGTGGTGGAGAATGAACGATTCGTCCAGTCAGGCAGAAACGAAACCACAGTCCTGCAGCAAATGCTAGACATAGTCAATATAGGAGACTCGGTGTACGATCCCCTGGGCGTGCGCTTGTTCCTTGTGGGGCTGGAGATCTGGACACAAAACAACCTTATCCCAATTAAGGATACCATAAATGCGATGCTGGGCACTTTTAACGACTGGAGGAGAAATGAACTGTATCAACGGCTGCCCCATGATGCAGGTCACTTACTCACATATAAAAACTTTGGAACTGCCCTTGGATTAGCATATGTAGGAACAGTGTGTTCTCATCATTGGGCATCAGCCGTTCTTTCTTTCAGGGCTGAGAGGTTGTACTCATTTTCCATTGTTTTTGCTCATGAATTGGGCCATAACCTCGGCATGAACCATGATAATGGTGATTGTAAATGTAAACGCAGTCAGTGCATCATGGCTGCGTACCACAGCGTCACTGATCTGTTCAGTAACTGCAGCTATATCTACTATTTCAATTTAATGACTACTGGTGCAGAGTGTCTGCTTGATCCTCCAGCACCGGAGAAAGTTTATACACTCAAGTACTGTGGCAACAAGGTGGTGGAAAGTGGAGAGCAGTGTGACTGTGGCTCAAAATTTAATTGTGAAAAGGATCCTTGTTGCCAACCCAATTGTACATTGAGTGCAGGTGCAGCTTGTGCTTTTGGAGAATGCTGTGAAGACTGTCAGATACTTCCAGCAGGAAGACTATGTAGAAAAAGTACTGATGAGTGTGACCTTCCTGAATATTGCAATGGGACTTCAGAGTGGTGCCAGAAGGATGTATACGTGCAAGATGGAGCCCTATGCCAGAACGATGCCTACTGCTATCGTGGAAACTGCTCTAGCCATGATCGACAGTGCAAAATGATTTTTGGTACACAAGCAAAAGTTGCTCCATTAGTTTGTTTCAGAGAATTGAATACTCAAGGTGACCGGTTTGGCAATTGTGGTCTTAATAGCAATACTAAATATAAGAAATGTCAAGCAGAAGATACCTTATGTGGTAGGGTCCAATGTGAAAACATGAACAGAATACCATCTTTGGAGAACCATAGTACCATACTTCAAACTCCAGTTGATAATAACTGGTGCTGGGGTACAGACTATCATCATGGGATGGATATAGCAGATATTGGAGCAGTGAGAGATGGCACATCTTGTGGTCCTGACAAGATTTGTGTTAAGATGAGTTGTGTCAATGTGTCACTCCTGAATTATGATTGTAATATAACAAAGTGCCATAATAGAGGAATATGCAACAGTCATAAAAACTGTCATTGTAATTATGGCTGGGCACCTCCAGACTGTCAACATAAAGGATATGGAGGGAGCATTGACAGTGGCCCACCTCCACCTGTGAAGGCCCTCGGGGGAAGTGCTATTGGAATACCAATATTCCTTGCTGCTGCTGCTGTTCTTGGGATTGGGCTTTGTGTATATTTTAGAACTGCACTAATGGGATGGCTTAGAACATCAGTGGCCAGATTCCACCCAACACAGCAAGCAGATGCTTCCAGTGATGGAAAGGGAGTCCCCAGTCGCCCACGTGAGACAACTGCTACTGTGTCAAAACCTGTCGTAGAGTCAATGGATAAAGCATGGGATTTTCTGTAACAGTAAATAATGTATAAACAATATATTTACCTCTTTTAAGAATAAACTCAGTCTTAAGCATTGATATAGCCTTTTAAAATTGTGTATTGAAGGATTTGGTCTCTGCCTAAACTCAGGGAGTTAGGAAAATATTAGGAGTATCTATATAGCCCCTTTCATCTCAATGCTCTACAAACAAACTCTCTCAGTGCCTTGTGAGGTAGGAAAGTATCCCCATTTTACTGATAGGTAAACAGATCCAGCGTGGTAAAGTAATTTGTGCAAAGTTACTCTTTAAGAGGAGGAAATGTTTTGAACACTCCACATGCAATAAAAGAAAAAAAAATGTTCTTGTCATTTTACATTCATTCACTGAAGTGACTCACTCAGACTTGGGTGGGAAGCAGACCTTCCAGTCAGATGCAGGTGTTTATGGAGAGGAGAAGGGACCATAAATCCTAACCAGGGGCAGATGTGCAGAAGGAGAAAGACCATGACTAACCAAGAGAAGTTTCTTTTAAAGGTTGGGTTGCCAGCACTCTGCAACAGGAAGTTTTTCACTTCATGGGATTGGAGAGACCTAACTTCCATGTTCACAGCTGATAAACTTCTGAATGTTTGGAAACCGATCAGCAGCTTAGTTGATATCAAGCTTGACATTTCACAAAAATATCTTTTTTTGGAAACATTCCAATACCTTTTATGTGTGGCTAGGTCAGAAGCACTAGGTGCCTTATTTTCAATGGGAGTCACTTAATGAGCATGCAAAAGTATAAATGAGAGCAGAATTTGGCTCAAAGTCCTTGCCCCATAGGGTCTTATAATAGTGGGGCCTGATTCCATAAACTGGCCTCACATGGAACTCTTGCTGGATTTAACAGAGTTCTATCTACCTAAGTATCTACAGGGGCCCCTTCACTACATTATCAGCCTCCCACCCCTAAATAATACATTTATCCTCAACGCTGTGGTGGGGTAATGGAAGTATTGTAATCTGCATTTTACAAAGAGTTAAACTGAGGCATAGGGGGGTGCCATGATGTGCCCCATTTATACAAGCAGTCTGTAGTACCACCAGGAATAGCATCCCAGGGGTCCTATTTTATTTGTTATTGTATGCTTTATATGACAGTAGTGCCTAGAACCTCCACCCAGATCAGGGCCCCATTTTGAAAAAAATCCCTTACACAGACTGCTAACAATATATGTTGAAGACCAGATACACCAAGCGGTTATAACAAATGGTGTGTGTTGGGGGGGAACAGTAATACAAATTATTTTTTGGCAAAGACGAGCTTTGTGCCCAGTTTGTAGGAATTGGAGGAGAGCTTTTTTCTTGTTTTGTTTTTTGGATAGATAAATGTAGCAGTATGCCAAGCTTGATATCTACCTAGCTGTTGTTGGCTAGCAGCATTCTACAAACATCATAGTAGAAACCCATACTCCTGAGACCCAGTTATGTGCTCTAACCCCTAGACATTTCTATACACTTGAGCTATCCTCTGAGTGAGCTAAATAGTGCCCTCAATTACACTATGCAATTCCATTGAGGTCAATATAGTTGTAGAGGTGTAGATGAGGGCATAATTTAGCCCAGAGTACTTTGTTTAAAGCTGGACTTGAAATGTGAAGCAGACAGGACAAGTAGGTCTGCATTTCTGGTTTCCTTGGTTCCCTTCTCCTTACTCAATATTTAGTGCTTAGAGTCACAACCCATTAAGGTCTTTCGATTAACTTGAATGGATCAGGCCCACAGAGCACATTACTCCTATTCCCATCAGGGGGAATGCACCTGGGGTTTCATGGACCACAAAGGCTAAGACAGCAGTTATACATGTGAGCCCCACTAACCTATTCGATATTTAATAAAAACAGTGCGCAGCAAGCTATGCCATCATTTTGTGGTTTGTGTTCTTGGTAATACCAGGGCCTCTGTTCCACCGCAGTTACAAGTAGCTGGACATTTCTGGAGGCTCCTCCGAGGCATCACACTACCACTATGTTTTTTATGATATAAAGGTATAAGCATAATTTCTGCCCAGGCTCAACACCAAATTCTGTAGTTTCACCTTCCTACTCTACTATAATTGAATCTAAGCTAACATTAAAAAAATGGCTGCCTAATATTAGGTCCCTTAAGTCAACTTTTAGGCGCCTAACTAAAAGGCCTGTTTTTTAAAAGTGCAGAATACCAAGTGTCATAAGAGCCAATGGAAGCTATGGAGTACTAGGCACTTTTGAAAATCAGGCCACTTGTTTAGGTATTTTAATATGCACATACGGGTGTGCATTTAGGCAGCCTTTTTGGAAATTTTTGGTCCTACTCTACATTTTACTTGCTCAGGGTTGGCACTCTTTTGTCATGAAAAGCTCAAATACAATCCCCTTTTGGTCTTGTGAACACTAAAATAATTCCAACCAATATCAGGGCCTGTCATAGTAAGTACTGCACATACATATAGGAAAAGACAGTCCCTGCTGTAAAGATCTTATCAGCTGAATAAGCAAGGCAGACAAGAAGTGGGAGAAAGGAATTATTACCATCATCCCCATTTTGCAGATGGGGAACTGAGGCACAGAGAGATTAAGTGACAGAGCTGGGAATTGAACCTAGGCTGAACCACAAGATCATCCTGCCTCTCAATATGAATTTGTTGCATGTTAAAGGATTCAGAGGATTTGCTCATACCGTTTATTTCCCTGTTTTTTATAGTCTCTTCTCTCTTGAGAGGCCTAAAATAAGCACATCAGCTGGCCAAGGTGATCCTAACAGCAGACATTTGAACATGGAGAATTTTTTAATGCAACTTTTTTATTGAACCTGAGATAATTTAAAGTATGAATTAATTTGGTTTTCATTAACTTGTTGCAGGGAAGTTGCAAATGTAGGTGTAGTCAGGAAAAACTCTGTCTTGCTGTGACAGGTAGGGTGACCAGATGTCCTGATTTTATAGGGACAGTCCTGATTTTGGGGGCTTTTTCTTATATAGGCACCTATTACCCCGCCATCCCCGTCCCGATTTTTTACACTTGCTATCTGGTCGCCCTAGTGACAGGGAAGTGGATCTAACTACCACATAGAAGTTGGGAATGGGAAATTGATGACATTGATTGGATCTTCTGAAGCAAGCACTCTCCAGGGCAACCTTTGAAAGGAATACTAATGAGAGCTGACTCATTCAGTACATCAGACCATTTCCTCTTCTGGGCTCCCTGAGTCAATGGAGTTTCCAACTGATTATATCAACTTGGGAGAGGAAAACAGGCTCTAGGTGCTGCTACTCTGCCTAAGAGCAATTTTACATCTACTTCCTTCTTTAGCATCTCTCCTTTGACCTGAATTACCCAGGAACATTCATGCCTCAACATTCCATATGTCGCTTCCCATACAAATCTGTCACAGCGCCTTCAGGCCTCAACATTACATCCATTAACTCCCCAGTATTGCTCTAATTAGAACCCTGCAAAAGGTACATAAAATATGAAACAGTAAAAATGTTATTTACATTTTCTTTTGCTCTTTTCCTTATTCTCCCTTCTCTTGAGCTGGCCAGGAGTGAGGGGGAAAAGAGAAGGTGCTGGTCTCTACATTATTTCTGCAATTTTGGACAGAAACCCCATAAGGCATTTGCCTAAAAAAGGGGGTTCTAAATGGTATACTCTAGTTTAAATGTTTAATTGTCATGAGTTTAGGATGGTTGCAATGCACACAGGTGATAAAACTATGAGTCAGTTATATAGATTGTCTCAAGTGCTGATAACACCTTCATAGAAGAAGATATACCTATCTCATAGGGACCTTGAAAGGTTATTTCATTGAGTCCAGTCCCCTACCTTCACTAGCAGGACCAAGTACTGTGCTTGAGAGGCTTTTTTTTTTTTTTTTTTTTTGCCCCAGATCCCTAAATGGCCCCCTAAAGGATTGAGCTCACAAGCCTGGATTTAGCAGGTCAATGCTCAAACCACTGAGCTATTCCCCCGCATGGCAGACCACATCATCACATATTCTCTAGGTGCCACATATTTTGTACAAGAAAAACTATTTGAGAAGCAATGTAGAGATTTTTATTTTTTTCATTGTATCTTTTGATTGTATCTGATTTTTTATTCTGTCTCTCCACCTGTAAAGTCAGACTGCGTTGATGTCATTAGTCCAACTATACAGCCTTCAGAGAGAGGGGAAAAATATAACAAATATAGTTTAGAAAGCTTGATGAGGTATCCAAAAGAGCTTTTCTGTACATAAAAATGTAATTGTAAAATCTGATATCTTGGGACCAAGTTTAACAGGAGCCACTTGCCAATTATCCTGCAAAGACATGACCCTCAACCATGTAAACTTGCATAGACTGAGATCTTAGAGTCCATATTCATTTTCAAAATATTTAAGTATAGGTGCTTCTGTGATAACTATTTCTGATTCTCAAAAGTTTATCTCTTGCCACTCATCCCCAGTGCCATTTCATACTGTCTTCTAGCAACATTCTGAGTGGAGCACTTAATTGTAACACATTAAGGATGAATTTACTTAACTATATTAACATTTCCATGACCACCTTCTTTATGAGCTTCTCATTTGCATAATTATATACCTCTCTTGGGTCCACTCAAACTCCTACTGTCATTGTGTATGCATCTTACATAACATTCTAAAGGAACTCAAGGAGAACACTGGTTCTCTGTTTCTTGAGAAAGCCTCAGAATTAAAAGGACACCTAAGCCCACCAATCACGCTATTAGGTTTAATTTAGAGACACAATAGGTGCACCTTAAACTGAGGAGGATGGTATTTAAGCGTTATCAAGTATTTTGAATTTTAGTAAAGAAAGCAATACTAAGAAGTGCTAAACCAATAAATAACCCACAGTAAATAAAGTTTAAGAACATGTTTAAAAATAAGTTTAACAACATGCTTTGGAAAGTCATAATGTTTTTCTCAGCGACCTAGAGCTAATGGAAGCTCCATATATTTTTTTAAAAGCTCCATATTTTTGCACTCTATTCAATTTCCATTAATGTCAATGTAGGTTCATATCCTGTGGTATGATACTATCAGCTCACTGTTTCCTTGTGCTGTCCTGTCGGTCTTTCTGTCTCCATCATTTGTCTCTTCTTTTTGGGACAGGGACCATCTTTTTGCTCTGTATTTGTACAGTGCCTAGCACAATGGGGTCCTGGTCCATGACAGGGCCCCCTTGACACTGCAATAATACAAATCAATAATAATTAACAATAGTGATGATTGGCCCAGAATAACAGCCTAAGTAGAACAGAATTGAATAGAATGGTAAGATTCACAGGACTTGGGGCCAGTGCTGCAGTGAGCTCTGATTTGGGCCTTAAGTGAAAGATGGTCCAGGCCCTTTACCCTAACTGGTTGTAAGAGCTGGAGCAAAGTAAACTGAGGTCCAGACTCTGAGGCAGGGAGCCACTCATATGTATTCATTTTCAGGATTCAAACCTGACTTTGAAAAGCTTCTGGTTAAAATTAAGGATGGGAGAGCTAATTTAATTTCACTTGGAGCCCATCTGAAAATTGAGTTGTAAGTTTAGAACAGAACTTGGTGTTTTTGAGGTTCAAGTTCTGAGTGGCTTTGGCGCTACTGGAGTTCTGATCTGCATATTTGTTTATTTGTTTTTTAAAGATTTCCCTGATCATCCCAGAATTTTTTTAAAAACAAGTATCTTTAATGTTTTTTTTAAATATCACAGGCTTCAATTTAGACACATATTTAAAAAAAATTCCCCTGGGAAAACAATGGTTCAAATTAAGACACTGAAATGTTTGTAAATCTTGGAAAAAGTCACAAAATCTAAACCCTTTAAAAAACTTGTTTAGCCCCTTCCTGTATAAAATTGCTGAATTGATTGATTTTTGAAAAATATATAGTAAATATATTTAAAATAATTAATGGGGTTAAAATGAACATGTATTAGATTTGCAGGATGGGGAAGATTTGGGATAATTTACCACTAAATCCAGAGGCAGACTCATTTGAAGGTAGTTTTGGTTCGGATCCCGGTATCCTGTTAGTTCACCCCATAAAACACATGGGGTGGGGGCGCTGTGGAAGGAAACCAGAAAGAATGAAAGTGAGCTGTATTTCAGAGAAGGACTACAAATCCCAGCGATCTTAGCAGGGTCTCCTCCCGCCCGTTCAGAGGCTGATGAAACTGAAAGTGCCGCAGCAGCGACTGCTGCTTCAGGCCCGGGAGATTATTTCACCTTCAACAACTGTGCGGAGAGGAGGGGAATCAGGTGGCGGTGATAGGCAGACAAAGAGAGTGAGCTTTAAAACAGTGCGACATGAACGGAGGAGTGGACTGGGTCCTCTCGGAGGAAGTGATCGATCTCACCAGAGGACCGTCAGGTACAGAGTTAAAGAGGGGGGTGGGAGGTTGGTCTGCTGGATCTGGGTACTTGTGATCTGGCGTGAAGCCCGGCTTGGTGTAACTCACTTGGCTTCACAGCTGCCAGGAAAGGTCCGGCCTGAGGCCTGTGTAATCCTGGCACTAGTTTCTAGTAGCAAAATCATTTGCAAATACCTTCCGTGTGGAAGAGAAATCTAGGCGGAAGGACTCTGTCTTGTTTGGTTTTAATAAAACCCACAAAACTTTGCTTTTCAAACGTACTTCCAGCTTCTCTGGATGCTCTGGGGGAGGGGCTAACGCTGCTCTGCACTTTGATTCATATGCCTATAAAGGGGTTTGCTCATTGCTCAGTTATATTAGCCTTGTACAGTGGAGTTGGCGTCTGCTGCAGCTGAAAAAAGTCTATAAATAATCTCCACAATGAAAAGGGGCTGGGGCAGGGGAAGAGAATGCAGCTGGATTTTCTGCCAAGAAAATATAAGTATGGTTTTGCTTTTTAAAAAGAAGAACTATGGGGTACTTGAGGTTTAATCAGATACTGACTTTAAACTGTAATGGGGTTCTTTCCCCTCAAAGGGAGATCTAGGAGATGAAAACAAGGCTGAAAGGGAAGCCCTGGTGTTGAACAGGTGTGTGACTGTATTTGTGCTACTGATCAATTAATGACAGTGAGGGGGAGGAGGGGGGAACAATCCTAGAGTTGTAAGATAATGCAACCAGCAGTGAAGTAGTCTCATAGACTTTAAGGTCAGAAGGGACCATTATGATCATCTAGTCTGACCCCCTGCATGCTGCAGGCTATAAAACCCTACCTTGCTTGAAGAGATGGGAGAGATGTTGCTGCTTGTTAATTCTTGGCACTTTGGCCCTGGTTTTTAGAGGTATGTAAGTGTTACTGCGCTTAGTGTTGTGATTTAAGAGTCTAAATATCATTTCCAAAAGGGATTTAGGCACTGTCAATGAGATTCCTAAATGCCTAAGCACAACACTGAGCACAGCAGTGGTTAAATGCCTTTTAAAAATTCAGGCCTTTGGCTTTGTCTAGACCAGTGGTCTCCAAACTTTTTTGATAGTGCACCCCATCAGTAAAAAATTTTTGAGCACGCTCTGCCTGAACTGCCGAAGCAAAAAAAAAAAAAAAAGCGCTCCTCCTGTCACGCACCTCCAAGGATCCTCTTGCATACTCCCTGTGGTGCACGCATCCCTCTTTGGAGGCCACTGGTCTAGACGAAAACCTGGTCTATGCTACACGGTGGAAGAGTCTTCACTTAAATTTCAGAGTAACAGCTGTGTTAGTCTGTATCCGCAAAAAGAAGAACAGGAGTACTTGTGGCACCTTAGAGACTAACAAATTTATTAGAGCATAAGCTTTCGTGGACTACAGCCCACTTCTTCGGATGCATATAGAATGGAACATATAATGAGGAGATATATATATACACACATACAGAGAGCATAAACAGGTGGGAGTTGTCTTACCAACTCTGAGAGGCCAATTAATTAAGAGAAAAAAAAAAAAAAAAAAAAACTTTTGAAGTGATAATCAAGCTAGCCGAGTACAGACAGTGTGATAAGAAGTGTGAGAGTACTTACAAGGGGAGATAGTCAACGTTTGTAATGGCTCAGCCATTCCCAGTCCTTATTCAAACCGGAGTTGATTGTGTCTAGTTTGCATATCAATTCTAGCTCTGTAGTCTCTCTTTGGAGTCTGTTTTTGAAGTTTTTCTGTTGTAATATAGCCACCCGCAGGTCTGTCACTGAATGACCAGACAGGTTAAAGTGTTCTCCCACTGGTTTTTGAGTATTTTGATTCCTGATGTCAGATTTGTGTCCATTAATTCTTTTGCGTAGAGACTGTCCGGTTTGGCCAATGTACATGGCAGAGGGGCATTGCTGGCACATGATGGCATAGATCACATTGGTAGATGTGCAGGTGAACGAGCCCCTGATGGTATGGCTGATGTGATTAGGTCCTATGATGATGTCACTTGAATAGATATGTGGACAGAGTTGGCATCGGGGTTTGTTACAAGGATAGGTTCCTGGGTTAGTGGTTTTGTTCAGTGATGTGTGGTTGCTGGTGAGTATTTGCTTTAGGTTGGGGGGTTGTCTGTAAGCGAGGACAGGTCTGTCTCCCAAGATCTGTGAGAGTAAAGGATCATCTTTCAGGATAGGTTGTAGATCTCTGATGATGCGCTGGAGAGGTTTTAGTTGGGGGCTGAAGGTGACAGCTAGTGGTGTTCTGTTATTTTCTTTGTTGGGCCTGTCTTGTAGGAGGTGACTTCTGGGTACTCGTCTGGCTCTGTCAATCTGTTTTTTCACTTCAGCAGGTGGGTATTGTAGTTTTAAGAATGCTTGATAGAGATCTTGTAGGTGCTTGTCTCTATCCGAGGGATTGGAGCAAATGCGGTTATATCTTAGAGCTTGGCTGTAGACAATGGATCGTGTGGTGTGTCCTGGATGGAAGCTGGAGGCATGTAGGTAAGTGTAGCGGTCAGTAGGTTTCCGGTATAGGGTGGTATTGATGTGACCATCGCTTATTAGCACAGTAGTGTCCAGGAAATGGACCGCTTGTGTGGATTGATCTAGGCTGAGGTTGATGGTGGGATGGAAATTATTGAAATCATGGTGAAATTCCTCAAGGGCTTCTTTTCCATGGGTCCAGATGATGAAGATGTCATCAATGTAGCGCAAGTAGAGTAGGGGCGTTAGGGGACGAGAGCTAAGGAAGCGTTGTTCTAAGTCAGCCATAAAAATGTTGGCATATTGTGGGGCCATGCGGGTACCCATAGCAGTGCCGCTGACTTGAAGGTATATATTGTCCCCAAATGTGAAATAGTTGTGGGTGAGGACAAAATCACAAAGTTCAGCCACCAGGTTAGCTGTGACATTATCAGGGATACTGTTCCTGATAGCTTGTAGTCCATCTTTGTGTGGAATATTGGTGTAGAGGGCTTCTACGTCCATAGTGGCCAGGATGGTGTTTTCTGGAAGATCACCGATGGATTGTAGTTTCCTCAGGAAGTCAGTGGTGTCTCGAAGATAGCTGGGAGTGCTGGTAGCGTAGGGTCTTAGGACAGAGTCTACATAACCAGACAAGCCTGATGTTAGGGTGCCAATGCCTGAGATGATGGGGCGTCCAGGATATCCAGGTTTATGGATCTTGGGTAGCAAATAGAATACCCCTGGTCGGGGTTCTAGGCATGTGTCTGTACAGATTTGTTCCTGTGCTTTGTCAGGGAGTTTTTTTAGCAGATGGTGTAGTTTCTTTAGGTAATCCTCAGTGGGATCAGAGGATAATGGCCTGTAGAATGTGGTGTTAGAGAGCTGTCTAGCAGCCTCCTGGTCATATTCCAATTTATTCATGATGACGACAGCACCTCCTTTGTCAGCCTTTTTGATTATGATGTCAGGGTTGTTTCTGAGGCTGTAGATGGCGTTGTGTTCAGCATGGCTGAGGTTATGTGGTAAGTGATGTTGCATAACAGAACACCACTAGCTGTCACCTTCAGCCCCCAACTAAAACCTCTCCAGCGCATCATCAGAGATCTACAACCTATCCTGAAAGATGATCCTTTACTCTCACAGATCTTGGGAGACAGACCTGTCCTCGCTTACAGACAACCCCCCAACCTAAAGCAAATACTCACCAGCAACCACACATCACTGAACAAAACCACTAACCCAGGAACCTATCCTTGTAACAAACCCCGATGCCAACTCTGTCCACATATCTATTCAAGTGACATCATCATAGGACCTAATCACATCAGCCATACCATCAGGGGCTCGTTCACCTGCACATCTACCAATGTGATCTATGCCATCATGTGCCAGCAATGCCCCTCTGCCATGTACATTGGCCAAACCGGACAGTCTCTACGCAAAAGAATTAATGGACACAAATCTGACATCAGGAATCAAAATACTCAAAAACCAGTGGGAGAACACTTTAACCTGTCTGGTCATTCAGTGACAGACCTGCGGGTGGCTATATTACAACAGAAAAACTTCAAAAACAGACTCCAAAGAGAGACTACAGAGCTAGAATTGATATGCAAACTAGACACAATCAACTCCGGTTTGAATAAGGACTGGGAATGGCTGAGCCATTACAAACGTTGACTATCTCCCCTTGTAAGTACTCTCACACTTCTTATCACACTGTCTGTACTCGGCTAGCTTGATTATCACTTCAAAAGTTTTTTTTTTTTTTTTTTTTTTCTCTTAATTAATTGGCCTCTCAGAGTTGGTAAGACAACTCCCACCTGTTTATGCTCTCTGTATGTGTGTATATATATCTCCTCATTATATGTTCCATTCTATATGCATCCGAAGAAGTGGGCTGTAGTCCACGAAAGCTTATGCTCTAATAAATTTGTTAGTCTCTAAGGTGCCACAAGTACTCCTGTTCTTCTTTTCACTTAAATTTGGCTCCCACTGGTGTAAGTGCCTCTCTATGCCTATTTAGTAACCCAACCTCCATGAGCGGCATAAAGTCATGGTCGATGTAGTTAGGTCAATGACTACGTCACCTTTTATTGGCTTTCAGGAGCCATTTCACAATGCCCCACGCTGACAATACAATCAATACAAGTGCTCCTAGTGAGGACATGCATTGTGGATGCAAGGAGCCAAATGTGCAGACATACAAACGATTTAATAATTGCGGTGGCTGTCTGCTGTATTAGGCTGACATGATTTTGTAGTGTAGACTTGGCCAAAGGGTGAAAACATCTTGACTTAACAAACATGATTTACAGTGCTGCTTACCACCAAGTGTAGCCTCCTTTAAATAGCTATAAAATTATATTAGCTGGTTGTGCTGTAACCTAGGCTCACCCAGTTGCACTTTCTCCCACTTCATGTCTCAACAATTTCCATCCCCTCGATCATAGTCCTCCACTAGAAACATCCCTGTAGTTTCTTTTATCCTGATCCATGTCATGATGGCATTCTCCAGATGAGGATAAAAACCAGGCCCCACTTTGAGGTACAATTTTTCCACTCAAAACTGCTCACCAAACTCATTGTGGTAGCAGTACAAAATACCCTCAGACACGCTGACTGTTGCTCCCCTTGTACCTGTGGAGCTGGAGTGGACCTGTGAGGATGCTAACTTGGATTGCCTTTTCTTTTTAAGCCTTTATTTAAAGAAATTTAATAGTATGGCTGAAGTGTCAATTGTGGACAAAAATTCACCTAACATACTGGTAGCGTAAAGCAGTGATCTCCAAACTTTTTTGATCGCGCACCCCATCAGTAAAAAATTTTTGAGCAACCACCCCCTGCCACACCGGCTCTACCATTTTTGCCAAAGTGCAAAAAAAATTAAAATAAAAAAAAGCCTCTTGGACTCCTGCCTGAACTGCCGAAGCAAAAAAAAAAAAGCGCTCCTCGTGCCACGCACTCCCAAGGATCCACTTGAGCACCCCACTTTGGAGACCACTGGCGTAAAGAACATGGTGTATATTGACGCAAAACATGACTCACATGCCCACAGCAGACAAGGCCCAGAACTTTCAAAAGTGCCTCCTGCTGCTGGGAAAACAGCACGGGTTTGTCTCTCAGAGGTGCGGAGCAGCCCCAATTCCTGTGGAATTCAGCTGGTGGTACGGTTGCTCTGCATTTCTGAAATGGACACACTGGGCATCCAAAATCAGTGGCCACTTCTGAAAAATTTGGTCAGGGTGACCATGTACAACACTAACTGCTTTATGTTTACTGTTGCTGTTTGGTGGATTAATCAAGTAGGTAGCTGAGGGGAGGGAAAGGGAGTGGGGTGGAAGATCCTGAAAGGGTAGTTTTTCCATTTCAGCCCTGGGTACTGTTGCTGGGCCAATCAAACTTTTTTTTTTTTTTCCCCCTTCAGAATGAATTTTTTATTGCATAATCAAAACTGGAGTTAGCTATGGGCCTGACTCAAATGCCTTAATCCAAAGAGTCACAAACGTTGGGGAAGTTTTGAGTCTGGAACTGGACTGCATGGCTCAGGGCTCATCTTTAATTAAAATAAGTATGAATGAAAATCTGCCGGACCTTCAGTCCATACCAGTGCTGCGTATGGCTGGTGACCAGTTTTGGCTCCAGTCACCCTTTGCAGAGACTGCAACACCCACATCTCTGTTGCAGGCATCACTGTTTTTCTTAGGCCTAGGCTACACTAGGTGGGGGCGTTAGAACTAAGATCTGCAACTTCAGCTATGCTATTCGTCAAAGTATCTTAGTTCGACTTACCTGACCGTCCTCACAGCGGTGAGTTGATGGCCGCGGCTCCCCCGTCGACTCCGCTTACTCCTCCTGCCGAGATGGAGTACAGGTGGCGATTCGGGGATCGATTTATCAGACGTGATAAATTGATCCCTGATACATTGACGTACCCTAAGTGAATCTAGTTCCAGTGAAAGGTACTGTCTTGACAGCCTTGAAAGATGAAGTCTTCTAGTTATCCCTAGAACAGGTACCTCGTAGGTAACAGTAGTGAAAATTTCCCTCATCTTGTCCTTCTGGTATGCTGTGATCCTAAACTGAAGTGATTGACTATAAAGGTTGTACTTCAGAATCTGCAGTCAACCCCTCACTGAGGGGATCTGAACATTTCAAAATCCTTTTTTTTTTTTTTTTTTTTTTTCCTTTTTTTTTCCCCCTCCTCCCCTTGATTTCTCTTGGTGGTACCATCCTATACACATAAGAACATTTCATTGTATAGAACTGAAGGGGAACAGAGTTTAAGAAGACATGAAGAAGTCAGTTCATGAGCACTGCTATTTTGTGGATTTCCTTAAAGTAGAGGATATATATGTTTTGGGGTTTGATGTTTTTTAAATGAGAGAGAGAGAAAGGGGAAGAGGAAATCTTAGTTTTTTCAACTCCTTACTGAAGGTAGGTATGACTTGAGTCTAGCAAGTTATTTCACATTGACTTATAGTAATGACTTGTTGTCACTACTAACCTATCTAATATTTCTGTCCAGGACTTTGTACTCTGCTTGTAACATTAGTATCTAAGTACCTGACCTTGAATATGTGCAATCTGAAGGTGAAAGACCACATATCCCTTGAATTATCCAGTTCAGTTCAGGTGTGTGAGGCTGGTGTACAGTTGTTAGGGTACTCCTTATCCTGGTGCTGCTTCAGATGTCTTAGCACTGCTTCTTTGGTGTCAGCATCAGGGCATGATTCAACCTGCTAATCAAGTTCTAACTTGCTAGATGTATGCCTTGGGGCTCATGCTGACTTGCAGTTATTCTTGTACATTAAAGAACACTCTGACCTGAATTTATTTGCTAGCACTTGGTGTCTTTGTGTTAGGGCCTCTGGCTCTTAGCTATGATTGTTGATACACTTCTATATAAGGATTAGATATTTTATAGAGTTAAATAGCAAAATAATCTGTAGGGTCCAAGGTGTCTTCATTTCCTCATAATATCAAAGCACTTATCACATAGTTTATCATTCACTTCTTTGGCAAAGTTCAGGTGCTGTACAGTTTAATCCTTTTTTAAATATGAATGTTGACTGTGCTTGCAAACTGTTAAGATGGGTATGGTCACATCTCTGGCAAAAGTTTGTTGAACAGGAAGAAGTATTTACAATAGCAGAACAATATGTTTAAAAATATATTCTGATTATGCTGCTCAAAAATCACATTTTATGGCATGCCGAATTATTTTATAGATTCATCTTGCAATATTTTGCCATTTGATCTTTCTACAGGCTAAGAAAGCTACCAATGTCTATTTCCTCTTCTTTGAAAAGGAAGAATTGTGAAACATGCACCTGTTCTGAATACAGTAGATTCTGCTTAATAGCAACCTGGATATTAACAACTTCCAGTGAATAGCAACATTTTGCTGGGAACCAATTCCCTTTCATTGATTATAATGTTGATGGGATTCTGATACTGGCAACAGCATTCTGCTTATTATCAACTTTTTTGGGGAGGGCAGAAAGGCTCCATCTACAGGCAGGCTTGTGGGGCTGCAGGCAGAGAGGGGAGTGCAGAGACCACCTGGCTGCAGTCCCACAAATCTGCTTGCTGTTGATGCTCAGCTCATCCCAGCGCTTCCTTCTGGGAGAGCAGGTCTGCAAACTTCCCTGTGGATAGGGACCACACAGGAGATAAGGGTTGTGGGTGGGCAGGAGAGGGGAAGGGAAGCTGTGGGCAAAGGGAGGTAGCTGCAGCCCAGATGCTGGAACTGCATGGTACTTCTCTCTGTCCCTGTGCTCTCTCAACTGCACCCTGCTGGGGGACTCCATAAGGAAGGAAGTGCTGGGATGTGCTGAGCTCCCTCATCCGGAGAGTACAGGAAGAAGTACCATGCAGCTCCGTGGGCCCCAGTGCTCCCCGGAAAGCCCTGACGTTCCGGCTGCATCTCTGTTCCCTGCTGCTGCTCTACTTGCAAGCGGGTTTGTGGGGCTGCAACCAGGGAAGGCACATCCCAGCACTTCCTTCCCTGGCTCCTGCCTCACAAACATGTCTTCCACTTATTAGCAACTGCTGGTTAATAGCAACTTTTTGCTGGCAACAGAGGGGCTGCTAATAAGTGGAGTCCACTGTACCTGTTTCTGGTCACCAAAAATATCCCTCCTCCACATCTTCCAAACTGCATCCTCTGATAGAAATAATGAGTCTTCTAGATTTTTGCCTTGATTGCTGAAAACCTATGAAAATCTCACTTTTGTTATTGTTCATTAGTGTTTCTATCACTAGAATGGGATCCTCTGATGTTTCTGGTAAATCTTGACTTCCTCTCAAGTTTTCTCTGTCACTGATTTCTCTGTTCCAGGATTACTATGCTTCATGGGAAATGCTTTGTGGGTTTGTTTGGTTTTTACCACACACTTTTTGTGGCATCTCATTCAAGTATCTTTTAACCCAGACGTTAGTGCATTAGTAACATCACTACCTCGCTTCTCCCAAACCCTGCTAGCAATTCCATCCTCTCCACCATTTGTCTGAAGCTGACAGGAAAGGGAACAAAGAGGCTGGGAAATGTCAAGGCTGCCATTAGTGTTGCTGTATTTATCAGCCCGTAGGGGCACTTTCTGAACACTATGGCTCACCCTAGACCCTCTGATCTCCTATAACTGAGCTAAAAAGCCACTTCCAAGGCGGGACAAGTTAGCTTTTATTTGCCATTCTGTTCACAAGTCTTCTGTTTCATATTCCTCTACCCAGTGCATCGAAGGAGAGAGCATCAGCCTGGTTAAGTGTGCGCATCTGGGACTTGCTTTCAGACCATGCTTGGAATAGCTTCTGAGTAACAGGATCATGTCAGAAGGAGATTATTTTCTCCCTTCCCTCCCTCAGATGTTTGGTCTGTCTGTCTGCTCCTGACTTCCCAAGTTTCATGCTGCCGGATCATCTCCCTCCTCATCATTTATTATTTACAGATATTTTGTTGCATTGTGGTACAGACTGTGCTCTAGCAGTCCATGGGGCTCCAGCCTTTGAGTTCAGTCTGTTCTTCTGGATTAGACTAAGCAACAAGTCTTAATCTTCCAATGCACTTTAATCCGCTGGCTGGTTACAGCCAGAGTTCTGTAATCAACTTTATTTTTAACAAACAAAAAAAACCCAAACTGCCTCAATCAGGCCATAACTTCACACCAAAAAATTGAAATAGATGATTTTTTTTTTTGTTGATGCCCTAGTCCTTTTGAATTCATTTCCTGTCCTGTTTCAGATTCCAGGGACAGCACAAAGTGCTTGCACAGTTGCTGCTGATGCTTACATAAAATGTGAAGTGGATAAGAAGTCTGTCAACTCATTATGTCCTTGGGTAAAACTCTGCACTCAAATACCCTAAGAACATAACATAAGAACGGCCATACTGGGTCAGACCAAAGGTCCATCCAGCCCAGTATCCTGTCTACTGACAGTGGCCAATGCCAGGGGCCCCAGAGGGAGTGAACCTAACAGGTAATGATCAAGTGATTTCTCTCCTGCCATCCATCTCCACCCTCTGACAAACAGAGGCTAGGGACACCCTAGGGCCTGATCCAATGACTTGTAAACATTAAATCATGGTTAAACACAGGACTGGAAGTTGAGTGATCTGGGCTCGGAGACCCTGAGACAGTCAGGTAACCTCTTGGTGCCTCAGCTTCCCCATCTATAAAATGGGGATAATACTTCCTACCTCACAAAGGTGTTGGGAGGCTTGATTAATTATTGCTTGAAGCTAGACCTACAGAATGATCCATTGTGAAGTGTAGAGTCTTTTGGTTTCCTTGAAAGAAACAGTTATTGATGAGAAGGTGTTCTGGATAGTGAGAACTGAAGAAGGCACTGCTGCACTGGGGCCACTTCTTCCCCCTAACTACAAGGATGTATTGGACCTATTTTCTTATCTACTTGACACTGTCTGTCTCCTGTGTGTCTCAGGATTGGGCTTTAACATCGTTGGTGGGATGGATCAGCAGTACATTGCCAATGACAGTGGCATCTACGTCAGCCGGATCAAAGAAGATGGGGCTGCCGCCCTTGATGGCCGATTACAAGAGGGAGACAAAATTTTAGCGGTAAGTCACTCCCTGGAAGGCATGCGTTTGGGGGATCAGGGAGAGTTTTGGCCAGCAAGGAGATGAGATGGGACATTCTGTAGACCAGAGACCATCCTCATCCAGTTTTGCCTTTTTGCTTTGCTGGAAACATTCCTTGGCCTTTGGGCTTGCACAGCTATGTGATGTGCGTCTAAAAGTTTTTTATGGTACTAATAGCCTGATTTTCCTCTCATTCTGGTATTTCAGTACTGTAGCTCCACTGACTTTTCTGGAGTTGCTTGTGATTTATATCCATGTGGGAGGAGAATCCATCTTCCAGTGGCTAGGTTTCTCTCCCCAGCATACTAGTCAGTATGATCAGGATTATTATTAACCCTTTGCTCGGGAGGAGCTGGGTTTCCTATGAAAGGTTTCACTGTAACCCTGGCTGCTTTCCTTGCCAGTACCATGGTTAAGGTGGATTAGAGGTGGTCTGAAGATTTTCTTCTGCTATTGTCAGTTATACAAGGTGATAGCACTTTAACAAGCAAAGAACAACAAAGAAATCTGCTAAAATATGATACATCATTTGTATGTTTAATGGATTTTTATTTTTATATAAACTTACTGGTACTTGTTCTAATGTTCCAGTTTTAGGCTTAGTTTATTTATATAAGAGTTGCTTGTGTAAGTTGGCGCTTGATTGCTGAATCAAGAGTGATGGATAAGTACCTTATCCTAACAGTGTAATAATTGTGTACAAGCAGTTGAAGGATGTAAATTCTGAGAAAGGGGAAGAATAGTTCAGTGAGATCCAATGAGGAATTACTAGGAGTAATGGGATGAAATTTAGCAAAAAACACCTTGCGCTGAGTATCAGGAAATACTTCATGATGGTGAAATCTACAAGGCTTCGAAACATTCTTTTGTGAGTAGTAGCAACCTCGTTATTGGAATTATTTGAAACTGGACAGGACAAAGCATCATGGAATATATTGTAGGGGGTAATCTTGCGTAGAGCCCCTGGTTGGGTTTCCATTGGTGCATTTGCTTATCCAATGGGTCTTATCCATTTTTCAAGCCTTATTTCCAATAAAAGTGTGTTATCCGTGAAAGCCAATAAAAGGGTTGAGGTGTTCACTAACTGAAGATGCAGGTTTTTATTTTGGATTGCATGTTGAATTTGTTAATCAATATTCATCCATTAAGCATGAATACATCCCATGCCACATTATTTGACCGTAGATAAATGTCACAGTATAGGGCAACCTGTGCATTCAGTGGTCCAGCAAGGGCACCTGCTCTCCGGCTGGGGAGCTGGAGGCCTTTGCCTTTCTTGGGTGGAAACCCATGTCTCTTTTCCTTCTGACCTGGGTATTTCCAGACTGCACAGTCCCCTGACTATACTGTGTTATTCCCAGTACAAACCAGTTTCCCAAGCATTCCTGTTCTTTCTCTTCAGAGATGGTGAATAGTGTGACTGCCCACAGTTACAGGTACCACACAGCTCTTTGTGTAAGCCTATTTTATTCTCCGGGTAAAAGCAAGAGAGAAACTACACATGTACTAATATGCTTGCCAGAGATCACCCCAACCCTAACATGGGCTTTGGCTGGAGCAGTCCTTCTAAACCCCACCCAAGGGATTTCCTTGTGCTTCCAAGTTCATCACCGCTACAACTCAGAACAAACCCCCCTGTCTTATGTGGCCTCCGTAGGCCCAGTCCTTCCAACCCTACCCTAAGGACTGGAGCCTTCCATGGGCCAGCAGTCCTGTCCATTAGCTGGATCAGGAAGAAGGCCCTGGGCCAGCTTAAAACCAGGCTATTTATCCAAAAACATTTTCTGTGTCTGTGGGTTCCTGGGGAATTCAGTTTGAACTTGTATGTGTGCATCTCTCCAGGGGGGTGGCTTCAAAGGGCTAATGACAGAGGGATTACATTCGTATCCCCTTCCTCCTAGAGGAGTTATATACATTTTCACAATAACACATACACAGTTGTATTTTTAATATAAAGAACCCCAAAGATATTAAACACCGTTCAATTAGGTTTAACTTAATTCAATAAAGTTCATTCAGGACATTACAGGAAATTGTCTGTCACAGATACACTAAAAGTGTGCCCATTCTAAAATGGGCAAATGCTAACACATCTAGTCTATTTTCTTTTTAAAAACTGCATATTTATCAAATGTTTAGTGTAAATGTATATCTTTTGTTTATGCACAAATATCCTTTAAATGTTTTATTTAAACGTTTTTAAACATGGTCTGTTTTAAAGAGAGGAAATTTTCCAAGAATGAATCGAAGGATAAAATGAGAGGATGGGTCTTAGGGTAAATTAACACATTCTGTTCCAGTTCCTCTTTAAAGGAGGATTGCAAAAGTGTGGTTCCCCCCGCCCCTTCCTTTTTCTTAAGACTTCTTTAGAATCCCCAAAGGGGACTCTCTCTGTGTGTGTGTGTGTGTGTGTGTGTGTGTGTGTGTGGCTTTAAAATATGTAACTAACTTTGTTTAGTTTTTGGTTTTTGTTTTGACTGTCATTAGATTCATTTCATTATAACCTCCTGTTTTTTGTTTCCATGTAACTTTCTCTACATCTCTTCTCTTTGGATTAAAATTTCTCATGCTTCATCTCAAATCAATGTTCAACCTGTTTTCTTCAAACTTTGCAAATAAAAACCCACACATCACAGTTCAGGTTTTTTTTTTTTTTTTTTTTCCCCCCCCCCCCCCCAGCTATGCCAATATGAAGGAGGCTATTTATTTTATTTATTTATTATTTTTAATGAAAAAGACTTGGGTAACTCAGATTAGCTTTTGAACTTCATACTTGACATGCATTTAGTCCTCCGTGTAGACAAGGGCTTGTGAAGAAATTTGGGGTTACAGGCGGTTTCAGAATGACATAGCCACTGTGTGGTGTTCTTCATTTTCAGTCGATCCATTTTATAAGTTTTCCTCCTCCTCAAAATACCATATTTCCTTTGACATTGCATCTGCTCCTCCAAAAGATAAAAACATCACTTACAGTAGAACCCATTTTTATTTCAAAATGTTTCAGACCACTCAGTCTCAAAAACCACTTAAGTAAATAGGGGGTTGGATAAGACAGGTAAGCTAATGGGCACGTAATTTTATAGCTGGATTGGATAAATGGGATTCTATTGTATTAAGCCCCTGCCTCACCCTCTGTATATCAGAATTAGAGGTGAACCCAAGCTGCAAAAGTTCAGAACCAACTTTGAACTTAGAAAAGTTTAGCAATGCTTTGAATTGGGGTTTCGGTTTGGGATCCTCTCTAATTGGCATATACTGAGGTCCTGCTTAATTGTCTGGTAACAGAAAGTGACTTTAATGCCTTCTTCCAGTCATTAACTCTTGCATTTAGAATAATTCTGACTACCTAAACTGGCTGCTGTTATTTTGTTCTGCAGTGCTGAGAGATGACTTTTGATCTCACAGCTACCAGTTCTCCTTTTTATTCCTGTGTTAGATTAACGGCAGGGACCTGAAGAACTTGCTGCACAAGGATGCTGTGGAACTGTTCAGGAATGCAGGCTGCGACGTTTCTCTGAAAGTTCAACACCGGGTGTGTATTGCCAGCTTCTGGTGGTTGTCCTTGAGGCCCTGCTACCATGGTTTGGGTCAGACTGTAGGAGAGTCCTTGTAAATCCCTGTCTGCTTTGAACCTCTGGGAATTCCACTCTTCCTCTCTACAATGTATATGGTGGTTGGAGGGGGAGGATTTAGAGGATTGGGTTTGTATTTATGTAATGAATGCACTCTTCTGCTAGAGTGAACATTCAAGTGCATGAACATAGGGCAATATCCATCCCGTCATATTTAGTGATGCTCTGGAGGGGGTTGGAAAGTGTAGTATGGTGGAGTCTTCTGATCTTTTCTTTGCTACGGGGCGTTGGAGTGGTATGGTCCCACCCTCTTTATCCAGTCGTTTAACAGGCAAAATACGTCTCACCGGACAGTCAGATGAAATCCCAAGTCTTCTCCCATATTTAATCTCTGGTGCCATGTTGTCCATGGAGGGAGGGATGTAAGATGGTGGGAGAAGAGGTTGGGGGCCTTGTGTGACAAGTCCTGATTCAGAATATAGTTCTACAGGTAAGGAGTAAAACCCCTCTAGAGGGGGGCTGGGTTGCACAGAAATTGGTGTTTGTCTACTGAGCCTTTCCTGGTAGGCTACTGATTCAAATCTGGCCCAGTCACTGGTGATTGAACATTACAATCTGCGGACTGTTTAGTACCTATGTGAAAAGAGTTGCTGGACTCAGTGCAGTTCTAGTGGGCATGTGTCCATGCAATTAAAACCCCACCATGCTTGACATTCATTGTTCTCCTTGTTGGCAGTCTCAGCTGAGAGGCCAAAGACTCTCCAAAGGAGAGAGAACTCCCCTCTCATCCCTAGCTGTCCTCCCTCCAGGGTCGAGGCATATGTGTAGTGTCAGGAAAGAAGTCTGTGCTGCTGCTGCTTAAACTGTACCAGTTCTAGCTCTGGAGACCAAGAGGAATCTAAAATCAGCTGCTGTCAGTCTGGCACCTCTAGCCATCACTACAGTTGATTAAAGAAGTGCTGACCTATCACTAGGGCAGCTCTTGTGAAACAGTATGTGAATAGGTCATGCTGAATTGTGGTGTGTATGTACTTGTACCACTGCCATCTGCTGCATGAATCTTACCTGTCCCAAGTGTTTGATTCTCTGTCGAGTGACTGGCTTACAAACAGGATATGGAAGCATCAATACTACTCATAGCTAATGGAGGTTTTCTTTGACTCCAGGTGCAGAGTCATGCCTTTTGGAGCAGAAGGTTCTGCATTCTAACCCTCCCAGGCCCCAAGTGTACAGTATGCTGATGACCATGTCGTTGTGTGTGTTTCTAGAACCACACATTCCTCATATAGGGTTGCTTTCTGTCTTGCCCCAATGGTGCGGGGTCTCCTTACCGCTGATGCTCTTCTTTCCCTTTTAGTTGCAGCCACAGAATGGTCCAGCTGGTCATAGAGGAGATGGAGAACCAGATGGTATTCCCCTAGCTGTCATTTTGGTGCCAGTATTGGCCATTGCAGTGGCTACAGTGTGGGCCTTCATGCGGTATCGACAGCGGATGTGAAACATTCCCCTCCGAAGATGTGCATATATATTCCACAGCTACATTATAATTTAAAGAGAGAATCAACAGTTTTATCCTGGACTAATGCCACAAAGGATTGTTGCCTCTTGTAAAGCTGCTGCTGATGTTCACTATGTTCTGATTTTTCTTGTGGGGTTGATGGAGAAAGGAGGTAAATGGGGAGGTGAGATCAGCGTGTGTAAACAAATATGCCATTTTCATTGATCCCATGGAAGTTTTGCCATCCCCTTTCTCACACCATGAACTTTCAAACACTTATGTATTTTAGGATTTGACTTTGGGGGGAGAAGGCTGTGGGTGTGTTTTAAGAGCAAAACTTTTATTTTGAGAATTTCCTTGTTCTCATCTCATTCCTCCTACAACCAGTGATCAACCTCTCTGAATCAAGAATGAAGAGGAGTGCGCACTGTTTTTATTTTCTTCTTTTGGGTAGGGTGGGGTGATTAAATAAATGCCTTAGAGAAATGTATACCATCTAATCTGGTTTCCCACTTAAAGTTCCCAGAGGAACTGCTGTTGTAAAACAAATATGCAATATCAGTGAGATGTTGTACTGGCCCTGGAAAGGCAGGAGGCAGCAGCGGGTAGAAGGAGAGAGGAGTAAGGATAGAAGGCTTAGGAATGAAGAACCAAAGAATTGTAACAGAAGGCTTTTGACAAAGTGCTAGGATACTGGAGAGACACCCAATAGCATCAGAAATGGCCCAATGGGGGGAGAGAGAGGTCTCTAAAGTGGAGGTAAACCAACAGCATGTTTAGTCTATGGAGCTACCAGAAGCACCATCTCTCAGGTTACAGAATAATTTTTGGAGGCAGGGGGTGGAAATAGAACACTCATTTTACCCAGACTTATTGCAGCAGCTGACCTGCTGTCTGCAGTGTCCTGCAGCCTGGAAGACCTTAGCGTGAGGTGGTCCGTGGTATGGTCTTGGTCCATCTAGGCTATTGCTTGCTTGCTGAGGCTCTGACATGGCTGCTGGGGAGTTACACCAATGGGCAAAGCATGGGATGGAGGAGGAAGATGCACAGTCCTGGCAGGTATTCTGTAGCCACACTAGATTCTTCTTGCGGGGGGGGCAGAAGGGGGACAGGGAAGGCTTGGTAAGAAAGATGAATTGGCAAAAAACATACAATGCCTTGCCACAAAGGAGAACAACGAAGCCTACTGGGGTGTTTTACAGGCTGCTAGTTCTATAATAATGCTGGGGGAAATGAGCAATACCATGTTCCTTTGAGAGAGTAAAGCTCGCCGGTATCTGGACTGAAGGAAGCCAGAGTCACTCTAGTGGGGTAGCGGGGAGGAGAATACGCACAGGATGTCAGTGCTTCAAGGCACTTTAATCTTTTGTTTTTTAAATAGGCTGTAGAACAAGCCACTTCTAGGTGCTTGATGTAGCCTTTGAACCATGCTTGTTAGGCCACAGTGCCTGGAAGAAATGTGTGTGTGTGGTAGAGTGTTTAGTGAATAAGACTGTGAAGTAGGAGACCATCTCTGCAAAAGCTGTGATTGAATTTTATCTGCAGGATTGTAACTCCTCACTCTGTCTGGTTTTAAACACATCAGCTGACCTCAGTGGAGTAAGACCTGTTTTTCTTGTCTCCCAGAAAGAATGTGTTCTTTTGTAAAAAGACAAGTGATATGTATTGTCTGTATAAATGCCAAAAATCACATATGCAATATATGTATACAAACAAGAGAAACTGAATTGATGGCCCTCTCCGTTCTTTACTTTTCTCATCCCTAGCCTTCCTCTGTTTTTATAGGACACTTTTTGTTATACAGATATTTAGAATGCCACAGGATGACTGGCTGGAGATGTTTTTCTATAGTGGTAGGATGAAGGCCCGTGTGCTGTAGTATTTGACATTCCCATAGCATTGTCAAGGATCCTAGAGTGCTACACCAGCTATATACATAAAGCATCCCTTACTTCAGGCACAGCAAGGAGGAGAGCACGAGGGAGAAGTTTGCCCAAGGTTCCTAAAGCAAACCTCAGCTCTTGCCAAAAGTACTGTGAGATTTTGACAGCCGTATGTGCAAAGGGGATGGTTTGTGCCCACAGTTCTGTGGTCAATGGCTTATTTATCTGTTTTGCATGCATAATCATGATTATCCACAGGAGGGTGCCCAACTAACTCTTTGTGTCCACAATCAAGGCTGTACATTTGTGAGTCTAGGTCTCTATTCAAACATTTGGCCACCTGTCCATGCAGAGGAAATAGAACCTCTTGTTATAAGGTGACACTTCCTGTCAGAATAACTTGGCCATTTTGAATTTAACAGTTCTTCAGACAAGAATGTCCACTAGTAACTGGATTGGTGTGTGTGTGTTTTTTTTTAAATACAGCACTGTTCACCAGTAGAAGCTCCCCATGAGACTGAAACTAGAACATAAATAAGTTACAAACCCTCACCAGGAAAGAGAACACAACTTTTCAGATTAGAGTGAAAAAGCGACAGTTTTATGTTTGTGAATCTTGCAGGGAGCATGAATCTAGCAACTGGATGTACAAAAGTTTGGTATTTCCAAAATAGAAATGGGCAAGCAGCTGGCAAACCATTGCTGAACAGAAGAAAATATATGGCCCTGCATCACCTGAAGGCAAGATGGTGTTACAGTCTAAGTCACTAGTAGGAATTGCAAACTAATTCTTAGTTTGACAGTCATTTGTATCGACAGTCAATGGCAATAACAAGGATATAGATCACTAAGGAAATAAGGAGATTATGTAGAGCAAAGGAGCTCCAAATGTGACACAATGCCCTTCCCTTCCCTCCCCTCCCTGTGGCCAAATGTGATCTATGGAGTCTGAAATATGTCCTATAACTACTCTTCAGTTGTGTATCCAATACATAGACTGGTCCACAGAGAGTAATAGGGCAAGCTGGAGTTACACCAGGCACGAATCGGACCTATGAACAAAGTGCTGTGTACCGCCAGTTCCTGTGGCAGTTGTTCTTTTTTTCCTTTGGCCATTGTTAGTAAATTCCACCAAAAAGCAATTTCTGTTCATAAAAGATGATGCAATTAAAAGCAGATATTGGGTTGGGTCTTTAAATATGTGCTTTTGTCAGTTAGGAGCATCTATCTGGCTCCCAGTTATCTGCTAGGGAGACCTATCAGCTTCTGAATACCCCAAGGGTATGTTTACACTGCAGTTAAAAACCTGTAGCTGGCCTATGCCAGGTGACGCCAGCTTGGGGGCTGTTCAGTTGTGGCTCTGGGACCCTACGAAGTGGGAGGGTCCCAGAACTTGGCCTGCAGCCCAAGCCCAACCATTTACATTGCAATTAAACAGTGTAGCCTGAGCCTGGTGAGGCTGATTCAGCTGACATGGGCCAGCAATGGAGGTTTGATTGTAGTGTAGAGATCTTCATGTAATCAAGAATGCTGACAGATTGACTGACCATCCTGGAGAATGGAATTGCTTATCTATCCCCAAAACAATTGCAACCTGGATAGTGATAGTGCAAGCTACACCCCCACTGACCTTTGACAGTGTGTGTATCAAGCCAGAGCTATGGGAGAAATCTCTAAAGGGAGCGTGGGCACAAAAGGAAACTGTCTTTTATTCCCTGTCAGCCGTTGCCCTCTCTGCTGAGACTGGCTTACAAAGATCTGAAGTGGTGTCAGTTGTGTTGGGGGTGTTGTGACATGAATGCCTGTCACAGAGAACTGGGTGGAAACCAGCAACTTGTTCTGTGGTTGTTTATAAATGTGAAGAGATGTGGACTACATTTAAACTGAGACTGGACAAGCCATTAGTAAGAGCAGTGAAAGACCAGGCATGTGAAGGTCTACCCACCCCACCCCTCCACACACACATATATGTGGTGAGTTTCAAGACCATGTGAGTGTAGGAAAGGGCCATGCAAGTGAGTCATTGAGGGGAGTGTCCGTGCTCATCTGATCTAAGTGAGGCACCCAAGGAGAAGGTGCCCTGTTTATGTAAATTGTAAAGAATTTTTTAATGCGGTGTATAAGGGACTCGGGCAAAATGTAAAGAGATTGCTATGTGTATTGATCCACAGAGCATCACAGAGTTAAAAGGGATGAAGGAAGAATAATTTCTTATTGTTATAATAGTGTTTTAAAAACACAAGCGCGGAAGAGAAATTGATTAGGGGAAATCCAAGGGGGCACAGCTAGGAGTTATGGCAAGAAGCAAGGCAAAAGAAAATCTAAAGCTGACTATCATGACCAGTATCTCCGTAAGATGTATTAGGCTGTGGAATAATCACTCCAGCAGTGGTGGAAACCTGGTGGCTGGAGTCATGTGTAACTTCTCAGGATACATTGCACTGAGAGTCACCTTATCGCCCCCTTTCAGCAGTGAGCAAGAATCTTGCTTCTGCCTACCTGGCTGTCGGCTCTTTAACACCCCAGCATGTCAGCCCCTCAAGCACTCTCTTTTGGGCTAGGCCAGCCCTTACTTTGCCTTGCAGGTAAATAGTAGATGCACCCATGTCCCAAAGTCCCTTGGAAGCATTCCCCTGTGATATCCAGCTCCTGCTGTTGGCTTCTCACAGAAGTACCAGACTTCTTGTTCCTAAAGGAACAGTGTACACACCAGCTTGTAAGATTCAGCTGAAGGCTAGCACTTAGCCTAACACCACAGCACTAAGTTATATTAATAGTAAAAACAAATTTATTATCAAAGTCTAGAGAGTCAGGAGATAGTAAAGATAGTGAAAAGAAGTGGCTGCATATAAAACAAAACCGAACACTCTTTCCAGAGAGTAAACAATTAACAAGCTTCTTTATACAGAAAGTTAACCTATCTCACCCAAAGTCCTTTTCAGCATTTTCAATCAAGGTTGAGATCTCTTTTTCATGAAGGTAAATGCACTGCCCATTTACTTTGTAGGTGAAGGATAAGAGGGTGTCTTCTTTGTCTCTTATATATGCCCCCCTCCCAAGTTCATTGTACTCAAAGACAGGATAACCACACATAGCTTGTTTTTCTTGGGTGTTTTCCTAACATCTGACTTCATATGTAAATAGGCATTGGTGGTCTTAGCTTACATGACATTCTTTGGTGAACCAGCCTGTGCAGACCAGTATTAGGATGTTCCTGTAAACCCCCCCTTGCCATTTGGCATTAAGGGTCTGTTGGGCCACATCATTTAAAATGACTGGACAAAGCACTGGAGCAGCTTACAGGACCAATTTACCTCTGCCTCTAGTGGAATAACATCTCTTTTGGTAGAGTTGAAACCAGCTTCCTTTAACTCCCCTCTATCCATCTAAGCATGACAGTTACTAAAGCCAATGGAGGAGGTGGAAGAGGTGACAGAATTATATCTCCATCCAAACTAGGCACAGCTGCTTGTATGGAAGTGAAAGGAAACACTCTGAGAGCGATGAAGTTATTCCTTTACACGCTCTTCCATCCACATTCCTCCACTGCCTCGAGGGGAATTCAGCACTGTGCCAGCAATAAGGTTGACCACGGGACAGAGGGGAGGTGGCTTGTGCTTCCACCATTTAGGGGCAGTCTCAGCTCCAAGTGGCCCAGAGCAGCCCTCAGGGCTCTCCAAACTGGGCCCGTGCTGCAGTGCAGAAGCACTGGAATGCAGCACTGCTTCAGCCACTCCTTCCACTTACATGAGTCTTCAAAAGCCCTCTGCCCCAGCACACTCAGCAGGAGAGAGGGTGTAGTGCTGGCTCAGGCCTTTTACCCTGGGAATTTTCCCTGGGGCTCTGGATGCCTGTTTTATGGCCCCTTAGAGGGTGCAAAGGAGCTGCAGGGCCACTATCAATGGGATCCCCAAAGGAAAATGTGCACAGATCTATTGTTCAGACTCAAAAAGTTACCTAGAAAGCTTGATGCGGAGCTGGGAACTGATTCTCAAGGATGGCATAGGCTGACAGGCTATTTCACCGTCCAGGGAAGGGAATCAAACTCCATAGCCAAGTCCTTTTTAAAAGCCCTTTCCTCTGGGCTGGGTTTATTATTTATAACAAAGGAAATAAACAACTGAACTGAACAGATGCTAGTCACAATTCCCCAGAAGCTTTTCCTGGTCATAAAGAGCTGAGGAAGGAAGAGGGTATCCTCTACCCCGGGCCCAACTTCCTGTTTTATATACCCCACCCAGCCGTGTGATTGGCAGTGATCCCTTAACCCTTTCCAGGCTACTACTTTACCTTGTCTCATTTATATATTACGCAGTAGAGCCCAGAGCTGCTCATACACCTCAGTTCAAATCTCTGTACATCATTTGCCCAACTCTAGAATGGGGATATTAATGTTTGCCCAAGGTCCTTTGTCAAGTACTTTGATATCTATAAATTAATAACCACTGTTGAACTCCAAAGCACTCCTAGCTCCATTTTTTGTATTTTTAGAAGGGGCACTATGGGTATTAGAGCTGAGCAGGGAAAGGTAATTCTAATTCCAAAATCCTCCAGGAGACAAATTTCATTCTGATTACGAAGGAATCCTCTAAATTTTGAATTTCTCCATGAAAGGGAATGGAACCCTGGCTCCAGGATGGTCTGAGTGGCTGGCTGCTCCAGGGCCATGTACCTTTGAAGCCTGGGCTACCAAGGAGTTGGGTGCACAAACTGGCAGCAAAACATGCAGTGTTCTGTCAGAACTTTTAGCAAAAGTAGGAGTGAATGCAAAACGGCCCAAATAAAACAATGCTATGTCAGAAATTTTCTGTTCACCTCTAGTAATCAAGATTCAGAGAGGTTCAGTGGCTTGGAGGGGATGCACTATGGCTTTGGAACCAAGAAACATGGGCTCCAGATTCAGCTCAGAGGTTTATTCAGGGTTTATTGTTTTTTGCACTTTTTACCAACACTTAAAAGTGAAGCTAGATCGTGCATGTATAGCAAACTTTTGTGTAGAGACAACATATATTTTGTCAGGCTGTGCAGGGATCATGATTAGTTTAGACCATGCTGCTTGCGCCTTTTATGTTTGTTACGCTGGTGACCTGTTCATCCAGTGGTGTATTTTTAAAAAATACATTTATTGATCCTCCCCAAATAAAAAACCAAGATGGACAGATAAACTTTGAAATCCCAACACAAACTTGGCTTCAAAAGCCAGTTAAGGTTGGTAAGGCACTTTTTCCAGGATAGCTTATTCCAATATAGAACCACATAACACTATAAAAGAAACATAAATGATGTAGACAAATGCAAGTCATACATATCATTGTATTATAAGCTGATGTGTTACACTTTTCCTGTTAAACTACTTGTGATATAACTGAAAGCCCTTGCTGTTGCATGGGTGTAATTTATAAAGTTATATATGGAAAAGGCCAAAAATGGCTGAGAACTTAAAAATTGGACAGTAACAGATTGCAGATCTCAGTGATGACTGAAGCGGTGATATTCTAAACAAAAAGCGCTCTCAGCCATGCTTGTGTCTGTTTTCTTCACTTCATGCTGCCTCCACGGACATTCCAAGCTTCACAGTGACACACAGTCCAAATCCTGGAATGTTCTTATATAGCTTCTCATGAAATGGCAATTGATATTTCCTATTTATCAATGGTTACCATCATCCCTCAAGATAATATTTAGATAGTAAAAAAACATGTATAAAACAAGTCCCATAATTGGTGAGACAATTGTGGTGTGATAAAGCTGTTGTGCTGTGATTTAAAATATAAATTTCTTTATGAGAATAAAGGTGGGCAGCATAAAATCTGATGTCCTTAATTTATTCCTTTCCTACCTTTTAAGTGCTCGAGTTTTGTAAATGATGCTTGTGACGGGTTCGGTCACAGAGTCCCCTTGGGACTGCCACCTGATGTGCTGAGACTACCTCTGAACCCATGTTCTCTGCCAGTTTGGGCCTCCAGAACCCTGCCTTGTTGAGCCAGACACGCCAGTCTGCTCCAACACAGACCCAGGGTCTGAACCACACACCCCAAAGCTGCAGACTTAACCGAAAACAGCTTAAGTGCTCCTGTCTCCAGCACCCAGATACCCAAATTCCAAATAAATCCATTTTACTCTGTATAAAGCTTATACAGGGTAATCTCATCAATTGTCTACCCTCTATAACACTGATAGAGAGATATGCATAGCTGTTTGCTCCTCCAAGTATTGATTACTTACTCTGGGTTAATTAATAAGCAAAAAGGGATTTTTATTAAGTATAAAAAGTAGGATTTAAGTGGTTCCAAGTAATAACAGACAGAACAAAGTAAGTTACTAAGCAAAATAAAACAAAAAATACGTAAGTCTAAGCCTAATACACCTCTACCCTGATATAACGCTGTCCTCGGGAGCCAAAAAATCTTACCATGTTATAGGTGAAACTGCGTTATATCGAACTTGCTTTGATCTACCAGAGCGCGCAGCCCCGCCCCCCTGGAGCGCTGCTTTACCGCCTTATATCCAAAATCATGTTATATCGGGTCGCGCTATATCGGGGTAGAGGTGTACATTAAGAAACTGATTACAGATAAATCTCACCCTCAGAGATGATCCAATAAACTTCTTTCACAGACTAGACTTCTTCCTAGTCTGGGCCCAATCCTTTCCCTGGTACAGTCCTTGTTAGTGCCAGCTCAGGTGGTAGCTAGGGGATTTCTCATGACTGCCACCTCCTTTCTTCTGTTCCACCCCCTTATATAGCTTTGGCACAAGGCGGGAATATTTTGTCTCTTTGGGTCCCCACCCCTCCTTCTAAATGGAAAAGCCCCAGGTTTTAGATGGATTCCAGTACCAGGTGACATGGTCACATGTCCTGGGAGACCCCAAGCCTTCATTCTTCCTGGCCTGACTCACAGGAAGGCTTGCAAGTAAACTGAGCCATTTACAACCAGTTGTTCGAGTTGATGGGAGCCATCAAGATTCCAAACCACCATTAATGGCCCACACTTTCCGTAATTACAGTAGGACCTCAGAGTTATATTTCATATTTCTAGTTTCAGATACAAGAATGATACATTTATACAAATAGGATGAACACACTCCGTAGAGTATAAGCTTTGTAATGATACCTTACAAGAGACCTTTTGCATGAAGCATATTCCAGTTACATTATATTCACACTCATTAGCATATTTTTATAAAATCATATGGAGTGCAATGTCACAATGCTACCTTGTTGTCATTTATCAACTTTACCTGTGTGTGTGCTTTTGTTTTTAATTAAGGGCTAAGTTGTGGAAAGAAATCTAGACATGAAAAGGTCTTAGTTTTCTAGGCAATCCTCTGCTAATTGCACCATTATTCTCTACGGGGCAGGCTAATAGAGAGCGTATCTGGCTGTAGGACTCTAAACAGCCTGCTCCAGAGGTAGAGTTTCTATTCTGAGAGACAGTCACAAGTTCACCATCAGACCCTGTGGGCTGCTGCTATCTGAAGGCATGTCTATACTAAAAAGGGGCGCGGTTCCCAGCTGGAGGAGACATAACCACCCTAGCTCTCATCAAGCTAGTGGACTAAAAATAGTGCAGCCATGGGGGTGTGAGTGATTTGCTGCCCTGAGTACATGACAAGAATGGGGAAGGGTGAGTCTTCCAGCCATCTGTTACTCTGCTAAACATTCTTTCCCCTGCCTAATATGTGTGCTTGACCTACATTTTTCACTATGTTACAAAAGTAGTTGCCTTTGAAAAGCTGCTGCTGTTTTTGTTACTTGTCAGCAGGTCATGATTTTCATTCATTCAGCTCTGTTCCCCAGTGGGTTAGAGACAGATCAAATGAAGGTGGTGGATCCCAACCCATACTCCCAATAGGCTGCCAAACTTGGTGTCTCTAACTTCTTCCTTTTTAGTCTTCCCCTTTGGAATGTACAAGTGGGCTTGGCACTCCCTGCTTTCACGCAAGGTAGGCTACATTTAGCCTTAATCAGTCATTAAATGACCACTTGGTCATGCCCCTTTTACTAGCCCTACTCCTTGTGGCAGAGGCAGTGATTCAGGAGCTGCTAAGGCGGTCCTAGACTTATGCTGCTCAGTTCCTATGGGTATATAGCTGCTTTGCACCAACAAACCTACACAAAACAGTTAGTGTGTCTCAGAGTCTGGCCCTTGATGTTCAAGAAGAAGAGGGGAGAGTACCTTTTTACTGTTGCAAAATTGGTACAAAATTAAAATCTGCCACAGCTGAATGATTGTGTCCTTTTTCTTCTCTGTGTTTGTATTTTCCCAAGATGCTATGTCAATCTTGTGATTTAATTAGCAGTGATGGATGAAAATTCTTTGTTTAAATTATGTTGAGGGATATGATCAAATTGTACATTTCTTCCCACTAACTTTAATTAAATCAGAATGGAGTTGAATCTGTTTATAGTGAAATTGTATCTTATGAAGGTCCATGATCTCTCTTGTATATTTCTTCTAATGTGTAAATATTTTAAAAATCATTAATATGAGAGCACCGTACAGTTGAGTTAGATCAAAAACTTAATGCTGAAGTTGCCCCCTGAAACTAGAAGGTAAAAATCATAGACTCTCTCTCCCCCTGCCCCTGATCCTTGTCACCCACTCACTCCTCGCTCCACTTCAGTTGAAAAGCAGCTGGCAATCTAGTAGGATGCCCATTGAACCATGGGATTGAGAAACCTGCATCATGTGATGCTGTACCTGCCCCATGAGGCATTGTAAACCCTTCCCAAAGCACCCTGTGGCCAGTTGCATAGTGGGATAGCTACCCACAGTGCACTGCTCTCTGTGTTGATGCAAGAGCTGCTAGTGTGGGTGCACTCTGCCAACACAAGGAGCATAGTGTGGACATGCAACAGCACTTTAATTAAAACGGCATAACTTTTGGTGACAAAACTCTACAGTGTAGATTAAACAATCTGAATGAAATTATGTTGCAGATGTTAAAAAGATCAACCACATTATGATGTGCTGATAGCTGTTATTGTTGGAGGAGCTGTTTCCTAAGTGGTGGCTAGCACAGGTGCCTGCTTTCTCTGGGCCCCCAGGGTGCTCAACCCCCCACTTTGCCCCAGGCCCCACTCGCTCCCTTCCCCCAATCTCCCACCCCGCCCTGCCGCTTTCTGCCCAGTTTTTCCCCCTCCCCTGAGTGTGCCCCACCCCCGCTCCTCCCCCTCCCTCCCAGTGCCTCCTGCACACCGCGGAACAACTGATAGCGGTGGGCGGTAGGCGCTGGGAGGGAGGGGGAGAGCTGGCTGCCGGTGAGTGCTAAGCGCCCTCTAATTTTTTTCCATGGGTGCTCCATGGCTGGAATACCCACAGAGTTGGTGGCTAGTGCAATTAAGGGCTATCATTTGAAGGCCATTTTCTTTATCCACAGGCTTTCACAATGCAAACTGTTCAGTAGTGGAAGATCATTGCCATTCATTCACAGCTGCCAATACCCATTACAATGAAAGGGACACAAGTGACATGTCACTAAGCCAGCATGCAGCGACGAGCTCTGTTGTTTTCCATTGGTTGAGCTGATTCATATGAATTAATGCAACTCTATCTAAAGGAATGAACAGATGGTGCAAGAATAAGTGAGACCGAAATGTTTGAGTATCTTACCATTCATATATCTGCAGCTTTGCATCAAAATTCTCTTTCCTCTTCTCACCCAGCCTCCACTATGGCACTTAGGCTGTGTCTATACTGTAGACACTATATCAGTACATATGCTGTATCTTTGATGCAGCCTGCTCTGACAGGAGGAGTTTTCCCATCAGTGTAGGAACACCACCTTCCCCCTGCCTGCCCAAATTAGCTATGTTGATATTCTTCTGTACTGGGGTTAGTCAGCATAGCTATGTCAATCATGGAGGAGGGCTTTTTATACCCATGACTGAAGTAGTTATGTCAACCTAACTTTTAAGTGTAGATCAAGCCTAAGATTCCATGGTGATGGGCCTATTAGAAATAGCCAGTTGGAGACACCATGGTGAAAATCCACTGGTCTCTAGACTATTTTATTTTCAGGGGAGGGAGGATTCCTCTCTGTCCCCCTCCCCCACAATTTAAAAAAAAATTAAATAAAATTTCTCCCCCTCTGAAGGGCCTGTATTGGGATGATCAACCTCTCAGGCAGAAGAGGACTACCTGTGGCATTTCTCTCAGTAGGAAATGGTGGAGAGGACAACTGCAAAATAGGGATTTGGATCCAAACTCCGCTCAAGTTCAGGTGTATTTGGAGCCAGGGTTTTGGTCAAACCCATCGCTAAACTGAATAAAAACTTTACAAAACTAAATCATGCTTCCAAACTCTAGCCTGAAAAAAAATGTTTTTGGCCAAAACGATTTGGTAAATTTCTGCCAATTTGTAAATAGTTTCTTGACTTCCAATTGCATTTTTGGCAAATTAATTATTTGTCCAAAAAATTACTCCCAGCTCTAGCTGTAACTGATTTGGAGGGTTCTTGTGTCAGGCAGGACGCGGGAAACTCTGCTTCTGGTCAATCACAATAAAAAGCCATCAAGTAGCCCTTTGGAAGCTGCACTAAGAGAATCTATGCCCAAGAGGACAGAGATTTAGACGTGTCCCCTAGAGCCTGTCTCTGGGGTGGGAACCCTACCACAATAACAAGTGTTATGTATTGAATCTGGGGAACATCTTCAGGCAAGTTCTATGGTATGAAATTACGGCTAGATACTTGCAGGTTATCCTCATTAACAATGCAGGCTTTAAGAACACCCCCTGAGGGGCCAAGAGTTTATGTTGTCTGTTGGAGCCAAATTATTAAATACATCAGACACCATGAGCTTCTCCATTTCATTTCCCCAATGAGGAAAACAAACCCTCGACTTTTCAGGCTTTGGAAGCCCACATTGGCCCTAGAATCAAATCAGAGCATAGCTACTAGATAACCTAGCTACAGGGACTTGTTCTCCAGTGTGGCAGGAAACACAGCCAGCCTTCAAAGTGACTCTTGGTTACAACCCATTGCTATTAAAAATACAAAGTTGTATTGTGTTCAGAAAGTTAAGGGGGAAGCTTATTCAAACTTGTTGGATATTTAAACAGCAGTGTCCCCATTAGAGAGAGTTAGTGCTTGAAATGGCTAAGCAATCATTTCAAGAAGGCTATAGACTTAACAAAAGAGAAAATTAAGTCTTTAACTGGAAAACCTGCTAAGAGACTTGTGTATTTTTAGCTTGCCTGCAGTTTGAGTGGTGTAGGTATGTAAGCCAAATTGTTACCTGTTCCTTTCCTGCTGCGCTCCAATTTCTATTGACTTTCAAGTTAACTGATTGCTCAATAACAAAACTGAATGGAACAACTGAGCTGTGGAAGTTCATTTTGCAGGCGATGTTTAGCAATACAGAGAATAGTTTTCTGCTGATCGGTGGAGTCAGCTTCTGAATCCTGAACATTAGTTTTGTTTAATAACTAGACAAAGTCATTGCCAAATTGCTCACTTAAAGCAAGTGTGATGGTGAAGGGTGGAGAAATTTCTGTAAATTTCAGGGAGGGGAAAATCCTTCTCTCTCTCTCTCTCTCTCACACACATTCTAAAACAAATTCTATTTTAAAAGGGAGACATTGTGGTGTATGTTGCTATGACACTGAAAGGAACATAGGATTTGCTATACTGGATGAGACCGGGGTTCAACAGTGGCTAATACCAGATGCTTCAGATGAAGATTCAGCAGTGGCTAGTACCAGATGCTTCAGACAAAGATTTAGGGTCCCCTGCTGTAGGCAGCTGTGGGATAATCTTCCTCAGGGATGTTTCCTCCTATTCCCCAATAGGTAGAGGTTGTTTTATGCTCTGAAGCATGAGGGTTCTTCTGCAGATCCTCTCTTTCAGATCATTAATTAATACATTAAATGCCACATGACCTGATATGGAAAGTTGAGGCACCCTACTATTAGCCTTTTCCCATGATGACAATTGACCATTTATTCCTATTCTTTGTTTTCTGTCTCTTAGACGGTTTCTGATCCATGATGATATTTTGCCTCTGGCATCATAACTACTTAGTAACTTTAGTAGTCTCTTATGAGGGAATTTGTCAAAGACCTTCTAAAACTCTAAATAAATTATATCAACCAGTTCTCCTTTATTCACAGTTTTTTATTGACACAGTCAAAGAATTGTAATAGATTAGAAAGGCATGATTTTCCTGTGCGGAAGCTGTGCAGGTTAGACCCTTTTCTATCATGAACTAAGTGTTTTATAAGTCTATTTTTAATTATCAGTTCAACCAGTTTATTAGGAAGATAAGTAAGGCTCATTGGCCTGCAGTTCCCCAGAACACTTCTAGTGCCTTTTTAAAATAATAGGTACATTTTCTACTCTCCAAGCCTCTTGAACAATAGATGATTTTAATGATATTACATATTTCTACTAGCAGCTCAACCACTTCATACTTGAGTTCCTTCAGAAATCTTGGATGTATAAAATCTGGGTCTGGTGACTTGTTGCTTTTTAAATGATCAGTTCATTCCAGTACCTCCTTTTTTGGTAGCTCAATCTCTGATAGTACTGTCTCTCTGTTGTTGAGCTTGATGTTAGCTAAACTTCTGATAGTTTTTCAAAAATTCAGAAATTTGTCATGTATGAACTTGATTGGAAATCATGTCTCATGAAATGAAGTATCTTCTCCTAGTTGAGAGTCCTGGTCTCCCCCCACAATGAAGATCTGCTCCCGCTTGAGATTTGTGATCCCTTCTTTTTGCCCTGAATACCTTCACTTACTGGGAGTCCTCTCCTTCCTGCTTTTGGTTGAAGTACTGAAGGAGGAGAACCTATAATGTCAGAAACTATTTTTTAGTGACATTTTATTGTATGTCAGGAGTAAGGAGATCAAAAAAGTCCCTCTCTGAAAGTCAGTGTGTTTCTTTTTAAGGGACTCTTTTGAGGGGCTGGCAGTGATCACAGTGTGAGATCACTGATTGGTTTTGTGTGACTCTGTCAGCCTCTTGAAACTGTGTTGCAGTCAAAGCCAACCCTTTGTAATTGACAGTGCCTGCAAAAACCCAGTAAAATGCAATCTAATAATCTCACAGAGAAGGGAGTGGAAGAACTCCCATCCTAATAGCTTGTGCTTTGCCTACACAGGTAATTTAAGAAAGCCATAATAATACTGTAGCAAAAGGGGTCTGGAACCCATTACAGGTACTGTAATCTGTTATGAATGCAGAGCATGAAGTAATTAGGGCTAATCTGGTTATCTCCCCCATCTTAAGGTTGTTCCAGCATCGTCCCCAGTGCAAGGGAGGAGAGTATTTAAAGATACTGGCATATAAAATCCTTTTATCCACAGAATGCTCTCTCGTATTCCTTGACTCAATCTATCCCTCTTTCAAATATCAAAAGTCACCGTAATGGGAAAGCTGGAGGAAACTAAGCAGCTGGTAACCTTCCTAATGGGCAGGAATGCAGGCTGGAGTCTCCACTGTATTCATCAGCGCTGTGGAAGCTTGCACTAGAATTTGATAACATTTGTGTCGAGTACATTTTGAGCTTGTAGTGTAGCTGGATTTAATGATATGAGCTATTACTCATGCTAAGTTATCTATCAGCTCCAAAACAGTGTGATGCATACACACCAGGACTGGTTTTTAAATGGGCTTCACTCATTCTTAAAAAAAAAAAAAAAAAAAAAAAAATCATGTCCAACCAAAGACATTGATAGAGGTGGGCCTGAGCTGCAAAATTTAGGCATAAGTACTAGTGGGGGTGTGGGGATTCTAGTTGGCTCACACATAAAGTGAGGCCTTAATTGCAAAACTTGGATCTGGGTTCAGGTCCAGTTTGTAAAACTGAGATCTGGGTCTGGATTTCAGATTTCCCAGGAATTTAGGGGAGTTTGGATTCAGATATATTTGTTTCAGGTCTTTGTTTCAAACTCGCCTCCATTTTGGTTGCCGTGGGATTCTGTGTCAAACCCAGGACCCTCTCTAGAACAGCTGTTTTTTCAGAAGGCAAGCTTTATTATGTTATAACACAACTGTGAGCATATTCATTTTGGATTGATCTCAATTTTGTGTGTGTGTGTATAAAGTTCTACAGGCAGTAAGCTAATATAGTGGAAATATTTGGTACCCTGTCAAGATGTTTTCAGCCCCAAATTTAGGTTTTGTTGAAATGGAAAGGATCTGAGAAAAGTCATTCTTGATATAATTTTACTAACTTTGATAGAAAGATTGACGCCTTATATGATTTCAGGAGTAGGGCACAATTCAAAAATCTGATCCTAATCCCAATTTCTGCCTGAAATTTAGGGGAAGTTTGGATCTGGATTTGAATCCAAACTCTGCTGTTTGGCTTTATCTGTCTAATAGTCTTGAAGCAGACCCCGAATCCAAATACCTCCACATTTGGGGAATTCCAGATCTGAAGTTCAAGGCCTTCTCTAATTATTGACAGGGTTTTAATGAAATAAGCAAAACAAAGCTCCATGACTACGATAACTTGAATTAACTCCTAGACTACTTAGTAGTGATGTTAATCAGCTGAGATCTGTACTGCACGTGAAATGCTTTGAGTTCTCAATTTCCATAAAGAGTGAGTAGGATGGGAGCCATAAAGACCGCAATTTCAGGCTGTGTCTGGAAGCACAGTCTGCAGCACAGCCAATCTCTGACTCCAGAGCCTGAGTGTAGCTGGCCTGTAGTAAGCTTCCTGTTTGGCTACATGACCTCAATGACTGGAAGAGTTAGCAGACCAGCTCTTAAGTCCAGCAGCAGAGGCACTTCAGCAGTTGCTCATGACTGTGATAGCACTGTCTTCTATGCCTGCTTGTTCCAACCTCTCCCCTGCCTTTCCTCACTTCAGGTAACCCAGGTCTGACCCTCAGCTGTGAATCCTGACTTTGGCTCTGATGCTGTCTCAGGCTCTAGTACCTGACTACCAACTCCTGCTCTAACCATTGGGCATGACTTGTACTGCCACAGCCTGTTCTGCACCTGTTCTGTTAATACACTGAGGACTTCTATTTCCAGGATCTGCCAATCATGTATCTTTCACCACAAATGAATTTTTAAAAAAATGCATTGGCATGTTTTAGTTCTAATATTTATTCATAGATTCATAGATTATAGGACTGGAAGGGACCTCGAGAGGTCATCGAGTCCAGTCCCCTGCCCGCATGGCAGGACCAAATACTGTCTAGACCATCCCTGATAGACATTTATCTAACCTACTCTTAAATATCTCCAGAGACGGAGATTCCACAACCTCCCTAGGCAATTTGTTCCAGTGTTTAACCACCCTGACAGTTAGGAACTTTTTCCTAATGTCCAACCTAGACCTCCCTTGCTGCAGTTTAAACCCATTGTTTCTGGTTCTATCCTTAGAGGCTAAGGTGAACAAGTTCTCTCCCTCCTCCTTATGACACCCTATTAGATACCTGAAAACTGCTATCATGTCCCCTCTCAGTCTTCTCTTTTCCAAACTAAACAAACCCAGTTCTTTCAGCCTTCCTTCATAGGTCATGTTCTCAAGACCTTTAATCATTCTTGTTGCTCTTCTTTGGACCCTTTCCAATTTCTCCACATCTTTTTTAAAATGCGGCGCCCAGAACTGGACACAATACTCCAGCTGAGGCCTAACCAGAGCAGAGTAGAGCGGAAGAACGACTTCTCGTGTCTTGCTCACAACACACCTGTTAATGCATCCCAGAATCATGTTTGCTTTTTTTGCAACAGCATCACACTGTTGACTCATATTTAGCTTGTGGTCCACTATAACCCCTAGATCCCTTTCTGCCGTACTCCTTCCTAGACAGTCTTTTCCCATTCTGTATGTGTGAAATTGATTTTTCCTTCCTAAGTGGAGCACTTTGCATTTGTCTTTGTTAAACTTCATCCTGTTTACCTCAGCCCATTTCTCCAATTTGTCCAGATCATTTTGAATTATGACCCTGTCCTCCAAAGTAGTTGCAATCCCTCCCAGTTTGGTATCATCCGCAAACTTAATAAGCGTACTTTCTATGCCAATATCTAAGTCGTTGATGAAGATATTGAACAGAGCCGGTCCCAAAACAGACCCCTGCGGAACCCCACTCGTTACGCCTTTCCAGCAGGATTGGGAACCATTAATAACAACTCTCTGAGTACGGTTATCCAGCCAGTTATGCACCCACCTTATAGTAGCCCCATCTAATTTGTATTTGCCTAGTTTATCGATAAGAATATCATGCGAGACCGTATCAAATGCCTTACTAAAGTCTAGGTATACCACATCCACCGCTTCACCCTTATCCACAAGGCTCGTTATCCTATCAAAGAAAGCTATCAGATTGGTTTGACATGATTTGTTCTTCACAAATCCATGCTGGCTGTTCCCTATCACCTTACCACCTTCCAAGTGTTTGCAGATGATTTCCTTAATTACTTGCTCCATTATCTTCCCTGGCACAGAAGTTAAACTAACTGGTCTGTAGTTACCTGGGTTGTTTTTATTTCCCTTTTTATAGATGGGCACTATATTTGCCCTTTTCCAGTCTTCTGGAATCTCTCCTGTCTCCCATGACTTTCCAAAGATAATAGCTAGAGGCTCAGATACCTCCTCTATTAGCTCCTTGAGTATTCTAGGATGCATTTCATCAGGCCCGGGTGACTTGCAGGCATCTAACTTTTCTAAGTGATTTTTAACTTGTTCTTTTTTTATTTTATCCGCTAAACCTACCCCCTTCCCATTAGCATTCACTATGTTAGGCATTCCTTCAGACTTCTCGGTGAAGACCGAAACAAAGAAGTCATTAAGCATCTCTGCCATTTCCAAGTTTCCTGTTACTGTTTCTCCCTCTTCACTAAGCAGTGGGCCTACCCTGTCTTTGGTCTTCCTCTTGCTTCTAATGTATTGATAAAAAGTCTTCTTGTTTCCTTTTATTCCCGTAGCTAGTTTGAGCTCATTTTGTGCCTTTGCCTTTCTAATCTTGCCCCTGCATTCCTGTGTTGTTTGCCTATATTCATCCTTTGTAATCTGTCCTAGTTTCCATTTTTTATATGACTCCTTTTTATTTTTTAGATCGTGCAAGATCTCGTGGTTAAGCCAAGGTGGTCTTTTGCCACATTTTCTATCTTTCCTAACCAGCGGAATAGCTTGCTTTTGGGCCCTTAATAGCGTCCCTTTGAAAAACTGCCAACTCTCCTCAGTTGTTTTTCCCCTCAGTCTTGATTCCCATGGGACCTTACCCATCAGCTCTCTGAGCTTCCCAAAATCTGCCTTCCTGAAATCCATTGTCTCTATTTTGCTGTTCTCCCTTCTACCCTTCCTTAGAATTGCAAACTCTATGATTTCATGATCATAGGAAAGAGAATGAAGGAAGAGAATGAAACACTAGGTTCAGAAGTAGTATTATATGTTCCAGTAATTTGCATAATTGACAGCTCACTAGAAACAATGAAAATCATGTGATTAATGAAAAGCCAGCATAACTGTTGGGGGAAACAATCTCTTGTATCCATTCCCCTCACCCTTCCTTTGATTTGGGTGTCTTCTTGGTTTTGTTCATTTAGATTGTAAACACTTCAGGGCAAAGACTCTTTTCCTATATGTACAATAATTAGAAAACTTTAGCTATTGCCACATAAAAATTATTATGCTAGAAGGTGTTAATGGCTGCCATAAAGTATGTCTTTGGTCTATACATCAGTCACAAACCTGGTCAAAGTCTGTGAGCATACTAAGCATCCTTTTTTCATGCTAAATGGAAGGAGCAATTAAGCCTCTTTATGGAACAATAGAAGCTTTATGGAATGTGAGTCAATAGAAGCTACTGCCCAAGGCAATTAGCAACATGGCAAAGTCTGAGCAGGGCTAAGCTGGGTGGTTTGAGGAGTTTCCCTGGAACTGACTGCAAACCTAGGGGGCTAGTAGATTGTTTTTGGCAAACTGTGTATCTTTGTTAAAGCAATCAGAAAGGTAGAGAAGCAGTCATGAGTATGGCACAAAGAGGGAGTAGAGACAGAACTTCTTGGGGCATGGGACTGGCTGGAAAGGCGAGTCTAGAAAATGTGAGCAAGGAAACTATATACCATTGTTTGTTCCTACTGTGTTCAGGGAAACAGGACTCTGTGTACATTCTTTGTGAATCAACGGGATTGCCCTAAAGGAATACCTGAATCATTTAATCAATGTTTCCTCTTAACAAACAACCTGTCAAGGCCCTGACTATTGGCTAACCGCTAGGGCCAAAGGGGAAAGAGATTCTTAAAAGGGATGGCTACAGAAATGAGCATGTATTGTTATAAATTAAAACTCTAGGTGCAGAGTGTGGTAGCTTTAGTGTTTCATGACTATAATGAGGAACTGGTAGAACTGGTAAGCTTCCCCATGTCTCTTAAGTCGTGCAACTCCAGCTGTGTCTGATCTGGCCATGTGAAGGCTGATTTTTCAGAAGGACTTAACACCCACAACTCTAATCAAAGCCAGTGGGAGATCAGCATCTCTGAAAAGCAGGCCCATCTTGACTACTCATTCTGGGCTGAGCTTGCAAAATCACAAAGTAAATTATGTGAGTAGGCCCACTGATTTTTAATGGGATTAGGTATGAGAATAAAGTTACTTGTGTGTGTGTTTGTAGGATTTGGCTGTACCTTAATGTATCCACTAGTTTTTTGTTAAGAAGACCAAACTCACTTCATTTATCCTCATAACAAAAAGCTAATCCATTAGCCTATAGTGCCATCTAGCCACCTTGTCTTCTCATTTTTTGGAAATTTCATAAGTGTAGTATGAATACTTGGGAGGAAACATCTGATGATATTCATGGGGCCATTTCTTCCTTAATGAAAATATATTTATTAGCATGACTAAAAAATGTTTCTTCAATATTTTGAAAAATGTTGACGCTCTATTAGCTGGTGGAAAAAAGTGAGAAATTTACTTCAAAACTTGGAAATTTCTTGAGTAGCTCCTCTAATTCTCAAAATCCACAAATCTGAGCAAATTATAAGGAAGCAAGCAGATAAGGTATATGATTATTATATTTTTCCAGCATGATTAATTCCCGAGTGCTTTACAAATGTGATAGGAATCACATCAGAAGCATCCTTCTCTGGGGTGGAACGGTGAAGTTGTTAGTAGCATACAATCACATTTCATAGCTCTTCATAACAGAAAATGCAGAAGAATATTGTGAGAGAGTTAAAGTGAAAGGAGAATGTAGAGTGGGGGTCCAAGATTAAAATTGTTAGGTGACCCAGGTTAGCATCCCTACTCTTGAGGGGAAAAGTGCCACAAGTCTTTTACTAAGTGGCCAGAAAAAAAGTGGGTCAAATATGGTGAAACAATCCACTTCTCTTCAATGCACTTATTTACAATTCCAACATGTCTGAATTAACTTTCACGTACCAACTAACAACATGTACATTTAATCAAGAAGGCTCCTTGATTTTCTGCAGTCCTGTGGAAACAGACATACACCTTTTCATTGTGTCTTCATTAGCCATAATGCTCCTCCATTCAGAATAGAAAGAAATTAGCACACAGCCCTTTTGTGAACGACTGCAAATGAAGGCTAAAGCTGTAGGGGGAGCACCATATTTTGATGTAAACAAAATAGACAGGAACAGAAATCATGTGCGCACGGCCGCAGGCCCTCTGTGCTGTGGACTGTCTTCTAATTAGTTTTATATTGCAAAGTAACACTGCAAAATGATCTCAAGGAAAACCGGATTGTACGAGACATTATTACTAGGACTCTTATACAAATTTCAGCTTCCATTATAGTGGTATCCACTAACATGAGTAAGACAGATATATGCTATGTACACCTGGACACACAATTTTAACTTCTTGAGGACAATTCTTTTTTTGTTCCTCATCAGGCTCCTCTGCTAGATCTTGCTGTCTAACTGTTCCTCCTGTGTTAGTGGTCTTTCTGTATGGAAGCAAATCTAGCTGGTGTACTTTGGATTGGCAGAGAACATATATCAGCCAATCAATGTATGCATTGCAAATTGTTAGCTATGTCACCTGTCCACTATCACTGATTATACAGCGGCATGTATTAGAATTTCCATTATAACCCCAGATGGCTCACTGGGTTAATACAAAAGCCCTTCAAAATTCTTGTAAAGCCAGACGAGTGCTGTATGCCCTGAGAGATGCTGTGAATCAATTCAAGGAGCTAGAAAATGAAAGCATAATCTCCTTTGTTGCCCCTAGGGAATGAGCTGCATGCTTTCTGTGGGCAACTAATCAGAAAGTGAGGTACTTGTTTTGGGGGAAATTAAACAAGGGCTGCCACTTTGAAAATATAGATCAATATCTCATTCCCTAAAATTAAAGACTTTTCGGGGGAGGGGGATGTTAAACTTTGGGAGAAAATATATGCACCCATTGGTTTTGACACAGATTTACCAGCAGGTGGTGTTGGATAGGATATCTTAGCAGTCTTTAGTACCGGGGTCGGCAACCTTTCAGAAGTGGTGTGCTGAGTCCTCATTTATTCATTCTGATTTAAGGTTTCGTGTGCCAGTAATACATTTTAATGATTTTAGAAGGTCTCTTTCTATAAGTCTATAATAAATAACTAAACTATTGTTGTATGTAAAGTAAATAAAGTTTTTAAAATGTTTAAGAAGCTTCATTTAAAATTAAATTAAAATGCAGAGCCCTCCGGACCGGTAGCCAGAACCCAGGCAGTGTGAGTGCCACTGAAAATCAGCTTGTGTGCTGCCTTTGGCACACATGCCATAGGTTGCCTTCCCCTGCTTTAGTACATTGAAAGGCTTTTCTACAGTTTCTTTGTGAGTGGCTAGTGCACCAACAGGGTTTTTTCAATACATTATTGACCGGAGACTGCAGCAGCTCAAAGATTTCTCATGTTATCTGAATGATATAATAGCTTTGGAGAAATCCATGGAAAGGCAATTGCGTAAATTGGATAATAATCACTCAGACGAGGCTATGGGATGGTGTCACATAGCTTCTCTGTCATTACCCAGTGTACTTCACTGCCTGGCCAGTTCATGTAGCTGTATGGTCACAAACACACACCAGCTTGTTATCTTTCACCAAGATGTGTATTCTTTTCTTACAAAGTAACAAGCCCTTCCTGAATGGGCTGACGGGGAAGCCGGTGATGGTGAAGCTGAAGTAGGGGATGGAGTACAAGGGCTACCTGGTGTCTGTCAACGGCTACGTGAACATGCAGCTTGCAAACACAGAAGAATACATAGATGGTGGATTGTCAGGACACCTTGGTGAAGTTTTAATAAGATATAACAACATCCTGTACATCAGAGGAGTAGAAGAAGATTGAGAAATGAGAGAATAAGTTTGTATATTTCTGGAAAATAAAGATCAGTTTTTCACCAAAAAAACAAAACAAAAAACAGTATAATGCAGGTTTAGGGCAGGGGGCTTCCCTGCAGCCTGTACTCCTTAGCCCAAACTCACCCTCTGAGCTTCCTTCAGACTATCTTCTTTGCTGCCTGTTCCTTCCACTTATATTCTCCCAATCAGGGCCGGCTTTAGGAAGTGCGGGGCCCGATTCGAACAGTTTCGATGGGGCCCCAGCAGGGATGACTAAAAAAAAACCCCACGTAAAAAAACACGTGGGCGCTCCTAGTCTTCGGCGGTGGGTCCTTCACTCGCTCCAGGTCTTCGGCGGCACTGAAGGACCTGCTGCCAAAGTGCTGCCGAAAACCCGGAACGCCACCAAGTGTGTCAAAATTAAAAAGGAGTCTCTAGCCAGGGAAGGGATTCTCGGACACTTCCTTCTCCCCTCCCCCCGGCGGCCCTGCCACTGGGCGCGGGGCCCTCTTAGGCACGGGGCCCGATTCGGGGGAATTGGTGGAATTGGCCTAAAGCCGGCCCTGCTCCCAATTACCTGGTTAGTCTAGTGATTACCACCCAGCTGCTCATAATCCCCCAAGGGAAAGGTTAACTGCCTCCAGCTGGGCCTGCAGACTTCTTCAGGCTGCAGCAATGTCAGGTGATCAGGGTGCTGCTGATAGTGCCCTGTTAAGAAAAATGAAGTAAATTGTATTATCCTGAAAAAACTAACATTTGGAAACCAACGTGATTGTCAAGAAACTTATACAGTGAAGGAGAAAAAATGGAGCTAGCCTACTAGCTACCAGTCTTACTGGACTGCAGGATTTCCTTGCAAAATGCTAAAGAAAAAATAATTTTCTGCTTGCCTGTGCTGGTAAAACCTCTTTCTCATACGTAAAGAATGAAAATTAGGAATGGTCATGAGAATACAAAACAGCATTTAATACCACTAAAATGTTATCATCTGCACTCATGTTTTATGCAGAGACTGCAAAAGAGACTTTAGATGTAGTATTTGGAATAATGAAATTCTATTAGTACAGCATAATACCTGAACACACATCCTTATATTTCTTGACTCAAGACTTCTGTTTTTTCTAGAAGCTACTAGACAGTAGCAATAGTGTATGATTTTGTTTCCGTATTGCTATGATGTTGATAAATTAAGTGTCCTGTCTTCTGGAGAAAACGCTGGTCTTTAAAGATTATAGGGAAGGAGGAGAAGGAGGAATTTGCTAACAAAGGAAAGTTTAGCTTGGCCTGATTCTATGCTCAGGAGAAGAAAGTGGGAAACATACAGAGAGTCAAATAGAGCAGATGCTAGCTAAGCAGCTGGGAGACTGGTAAATCTGCAGAGTTCAAAGGGACAGTGTCAATTTGAGAAGCTTCAAATAGAAAGTCTCTGAAGCGAGGAAAGGATGTTTTTGTGGTTCTGGCACTGAGCTAGGACTGAAGAGATCTCTGTTCATTTGCTGACTGTGCCACAGGCTTTCTGTATGACCTTGAGCAGATCACTTAACCCCCCAAGTCCACATTTGAAAAACCGTAATAATACTTCCTTTCTTCCAGCCTTTGTTTGTCTTGTATATTTAGACTACTAGCTTTTACTAGCAGGAACTGTCTCTCCCTGTGTATTTGTGCAGGGCCCTTTGCAATGAGGACCTGATCTTGTCTGGGGCCTCTGGGTGCTTATCCAAAGAAGCAAGTGGTGAAAGACCCTCTAGAAATACTAAAATGTATATCTGCTCAGCCTCTGTGATACGTAGTGTGAATTATTGTTACCATGCAATCGCTCTTTCCATGAATTGTGATCGCTCCTTTGAAACCATTACAGTCTGTGCTGTGAATTCATATTAATAATATCAAGAAATATGTAATTTTGGTGTTCAGGAGTGGGTGTTAATACAAAGGTTCAGCATTTATATGTCTATTTCCAGATTTAAAAATATCACTGAGACCCCCTTTCATTGGGAGATATATAGCTATTGATTTACAGCAACCTTATTACAATCTTGTGTTACAAACGAAAAGATAAAAGCCCAAACCTCCAAATGCTTGACAATCAGGAACCTGTAGCTGGAATTAAAATCCAAAACTGAAACATCGAAGTCTGGAACTACTCAGTGCAGATTTCAACCAGTGCTTAATTTGTAATGAAAGAGGTGCTGGGGCTCAAGCAATTTTTTTACATTGATAACTGAGGCAGCAAGCCTAGAGGTGCTGGGGCTATGAGCTGCCTGGGCTATGAGGGGCTGGGCTCAGCCCTGCAAAACCATGGCACAAATTAAGCACTGGTTTCAACACAAACATTAATTCTGCCCTCTTATCCCCAACCACTGTCCTTCATTTAACTTTAAGCCACAAAATGTATCCTGAATAAAACGCTGCAAATTGACCCATAAACTGTGAAACCATCCAATAATAAAAGGCTGGGGACCTTTTTGGTACAGACCAAAGGCCACAACATTTTACATATTGCCTTTCACAATGGTCTAGACAAACCATCCCAGTCCTTGGCTGGATATCCCACTCCCATTCACCCTCCCAATATTGGTCAGAAACCCCATGCTCAAGATTCAGGTCAGAGATCAACTAGCTCCGTAACAGATATATGGTTGCACAATGGGAGGTGAATATAAACATCTCTTAAATAATCACAGTGAAGCCTGTAACACTCCAATGGCCAGTCTACAGAGCTCAAGTACTGATCTACGAGGTGGTTTACTATTGAAGATGGAATAAGTGAAATACAACATTTTGCTCCTTCACAAACACTGCAATCTTCCTCAGGAATCTGATGAAATGTTGCTTCCAGTGTTTAACTCTATTTCATGCTGCTTTTAAAAAAATAGAATCCTGGTTAATGTACGTAGAATGGGATAATAATGACAGCTGTATTTAGGCAAGAGTATTGTGTGGAATTCAAAATGACAAGTTGTCAAAAATAGTAATGGACAACTGAGAAGTGCACCTGACATGGTTATAAGACACATTAATGGTGGGTTGGTGGAACAGATGTAGAAAATTTTTCAAGGCACCTTTTGCTACTGGTAACTGAGACATGATTATCTTCTCTGATCTATGCATAAAGTCTCCCACAATGTTATGTTGTCCCTTTAATTCCAAATGAAATATAAAAACTTGTGTGCTAGTGCACTGCAGTGCCAACTGGAAGGAACCTGAGGAAGACTTCAAGTGGGAGAAATATTGTTATTCCTCTTCTCTCATCTACACTATAAATCAGATTAATAGGTACCAGTAATTACTGAAGTTCAATGTCTGATTCTTGGTTTTTTTAAAGAATCTGTTAGACGTTGACATTAAATATTGTTTAATAACACCTTGGACTTCTTTGATATTCATGAATGGGTAGTGCTATAGCAGTTTATAAATACTATTTCAGCTTCAAGATACAGAAATTGAACCACAGAGTCTAAAGTCATAATTGGCAAACTCGGCTGAGTAAAGTTTAACCACATAAATACAATTTTCTTGTTGGGGTATATCTACACTGCAATAATAGAGCCGTGGCACAGCTGAACTGCCGGGATCACTTGACTCGGGCTGCAGGGCTATAAAATTTCAGTGTAGACATTTGAGCTCGGGCTGGAGCCCGGGCTCTGGGACCCTCACCTCTCCTGGTGTCTAGAGCCCAGGCTCCAGCCCGAGCCTGAAAGTCTACACTTACTACTGGGAGAATTCTGTGCTACTGCATACATGCAGAATTCATGTTCCCCACAGATTTTTTCCCCTGCAGAAAATAGATTGTGACAGGGAGGCACTGCAATTACACCTTCGCCTACTGGGGGCTGCTGTGGCACCAGAACAGAGGGCAGCAAGCCAAGGAGAGGAAGGGGGCAGTGGCTGCTTTCTTACGGTGCCCTGGCACAGGATATGGGGTGGGAGGATGGACAGAGCAGAGCACCTGGGACTGCTGGGAAGTCACCTAGACTGGGATTCAGAAGGGCTAGTGGGGGGACAGACTAGGGTAGGAGCACAGGAGCCAGTCGGGTGACAGTATTGAGCCAGAGGCTGAATGGAAGTGGGGATGCAGAGACACATGACAGGGAGAGCAGAGGTGGCTGAGTGGGGGTGCAGGGACACACAGGGATGGCTGAGTGTGGGTGCAGGGGCAAACGGTGACAGGAGCAGATGTGCCTGACTGAATGGGAGAGGCCCGGGTCTGCATGGGGAAGACTCCCCAACTCCCTAACAATCCCTACCCCCCAAAAAACTATTCCATAACTCTCCCACACCCAACAACCTCCGGGTTCCTTCCCAGCAATTACCCCTCTCCCTCAGCTCCTCCATTACCCCTGATGCCCCCAAGCCTTTGCACTTCTTCTGAGGGGTGCAAGAAATATGTTTCTATATTGTAGTTTAAATGAATTATTAGTTCTGTATTAATATGCCTAGTAAGGAATTTATTTGTCAAAAAAAATTTCCTGAATCTTTTTTGTTGTCTGTATTGTTACAGATATACTTGCTTACAGGCATTTTGAAATAAATTACTAAAATAATTGAAAATCATGTGATTATATTGTGTTATTTTGACCAATAAAGTATGCAGAATTTTAAAATATTGTGTACAGAATTTAATGTTTTGGCGGAGAATTCCCCACAAGAGTACACACTGCAATTTTATAGCCCCACAGCCCAAGCCCCACGAGCCCGAGTCACCTGACCTGGACCCAACCATGGGTCTTCTATTGCAGTGTAGACATACCCTTCATGTAATATGGGAACTCTGACTGCTCAGCAACTCTGAAACTCAGGTAGTCTTTATTTGCTTAGGTGCCTAACTATGAATTTAGGTATCTAACTTTAGGCACGTGTTTGAAAATTCTGGTATAAATTATTTGCTTAAGGTCACACTAGAGGTCAACCAGGCACAAACCCAGATCTCTTGAGCCCCAGTCCTAAAGGTCCTAACCACGAGTTTTACTACCTCTTCATGTAATACACACAATTCATCTAAATCTTAGTGCATTCAATGGGCCAAAATCAGACTCTGGTTTTAGTGAGCACAATTCCATTGATTTCAGTGTTAATTTGAATTCAACCTGAAGTCAACGGACTTGCATCCATTAATGACTGCTTCTTGGAGCAGCTAGTCCTGGAACCCACAAGTGGAGAGGCAATTCTTGATTTAGTTCTAAGTGGTACATAGCATCTGGTCCAACAGGTGAATATAGCTGAACTGCTTGGTAATAACAACAATAATGAAATTAAATTTATCTTCCTTGTGAAGGGGAAAATACCAAAGAAACCCACCCCAGTAGCATTTAACTTCAAAAAGGGGAACTACACAGTAAATTATTTTTAAGTACCTCAGAGGCAAGAAACCAGCCAAACAAGCAGTGGGGTACTGGATGCTCCAGATGCTAAAGGACTACTCAAGAAAGACAAGGACATAGTGGAGAAGCTAAATAAAATCACTGTAGAGGATGTGAAGGAGATTTCCACACTTGAGCCATTCTTTTTAGGTGACAACTCTGAGGAACCGTCCCAGACTGAGGTGTCAATAGAGGAGGTTTTGTAACAAATTGATAAATTAAACAGTAATTCATCACCAGTACCAGATGATATTCACTCAAGAGTTCTGAAGGAACTCAAATATGAAATTGCAGAACTACTAATTGTGGTATGTAACCTATTGCTTAAATCAGCATCTGTACCAGATGACTGGTGGATAGCTAATGCAACACTGAATTTAAAAAAAAAAAAAGGCTTCAGAAGCAATCCTGGTAATTTACAGGCCAGTAAGCCTAACTTCGGTACCAGACAAATTGGATGAAACTATAGTAAAGAACAGAATTATCAGACACATAGATGAACATAATTAGTTGGGAAAGAGACAACATTGCTTTTGTAAAAGGAAATCATGCCTCACCAAGCTATATGAATTCTTTGAGGGGGTCAGCAAACATGGGAACAAGGGTGATCTGGTGGATGTAGTGTACTTGGATATTCAGAAAGCATTTGACAAGGTCACTCACCAAAGGCTCTTAAGCAAAGTAGGCAGACATGGGATAAGAGGGAAGGTCCTCTTGTGGATCAATAACTGGTTAAAAGATAGGAAACAAAGGGTCATTTTTTACAGTGGCGAGAAGTATCCCCCTGGGGTCTGTACTGGGCCCAGTCCTATTCAGCATATTCATAAATGATGTAGAAAAAGGGGGAGAAAGTGAGGTGGCAAAGTTTGCAGGTGGTAAAAAATTATTCAAGAGAGTTAAGTCCAAAACTGACTGTGAAGAGTTACAAAGGGATCTCACAAAACTTGGTGACTGGGCAACAAAATGGCAAGTGAAATTCAGTGTCGATCAATGTGAAGTAGTGTACATTGGAAAACATGATCTCAACTATACATACAAAATGATGGGATCTAAATGAGCTATTAGCACTCAAGAAAGAGCTCTTGGTGTCAATGGGGATAGTTCTCTGAAAACATTTGCTCAATGTGCAGCAGCCATCAAAACACTAACAATGTTAGGAACCATTAGAAAAGGGATAGATAATAAGAGGGAAAAGATCATGTCACTATATATATCCATGGTACACCCACACCTTGAACACTGTGTGCAGTTCTGGTCTTAAAAAAGCTATATTAGAATTAGAAAAAGTACAGAGAAGGGCAACCACTATGAGTAGGGGTATGGAACAGCTTCCCGATGAGAAAGACTGGGGCTGTTCAGCTTGAAAAAGGGATGACTATGGGGGGAATATGATAGAGGTCTAAAAAATCATGAATGGTGTGGAGAAAGTGAATGAGGAAATGTTATTTATTCCTTCACATAACACAAGAATCAGAAGTCACCCAATGAAATTAATAGGCAGCAGGTTTAAAACAAACCAAAGGGAGCACTTCTTCACAGTGCACAGTCAATTTGTAGAACTCATTGCCAGGGGATGTTTTAAAGGTCAAAAGTATAACTGGATTCAAAAAAGAATTAGATAAGTTCCTGGAGGATAAGTCCATTAATGGCTGTTAGCCAAGATGGTCAGGGATGCAACCCATGCTCTGGGTGTCCCTAAGCCTCTGTTTGCCAGAAGCTGGAACTGGGTGCCAGGGGATGTGGGTCACTTGATAAATTGCTCTGTTCTGTTCAGTCCCTCTTGAAGCATCTGGCACTGACCACTGTCGTAAGACAGGATACTGGGCTAAATGGACGATTGATCTGACCACGTTTGCCCATTCTTATGTTCTAATTTAAATCAAGGCTGAAATTAGCCCACATTGATTCCGATTAAAGTTGCAAACACCTTCTGTTTGTTAGTAAGATGTTTTAGTACAACTGACAAAAACACAAGGAAATTAAACAATAACTGTTTGAAGTCATTTTATGGAACTGATCTCAACTTACAAATACAAGGAAATTCAGTTCTGAGACTAACATTCATTGTATCTCAGTACTACAAAAGTCTCTAAATAGCAAATAACCTTTCAATTATGTTTGTTCACAAAAGACAACCACGTGAGGTTAAGGATGGACTTTTAGCTTTAAATCTGATTTCCCCAACCCTGTTTTTTATGACCCTTAATCTACTTTAAAAATACGTAGAACCATTGGCTTAATTTAATTTATTACAAGATTTTTTTTAATCTAAATGATTGTTATCTTTAGAACTGTCTTTAAGATAAAAGTGAATAAAAGATTGCAAGCCATGATCAATTTACTTTAAATCTATTTTAGTATATCTAAGAATCCATCTCTGTAATATGGCCTGCTCCAAAGTCTTTTCATTGACTTCAATGAACTTTGATTCAGGGTCCGTCTGGGCAGCAGATATTGTGAATCAGATTATTTTATCAAGTAACATAGTATGGTGTGTAGATAAGATATGTTACAGTGATGATCCCTTTTAAGAGGAAATGGGACCAGCCCCTCCTGTGCCATAATTAATTAGTTCCTTCCCAACCTGAGTGGGGGGGGGGCTAAGAGGGATCAGCTGATACTTTAATAGGCACCTGGGCCTTAAAAAAGGACTCAGGGAACTTGCTTTGGGAAAAGAAAGATAGTGAGCAAGCAGAAAGGCTGGTGCCTGTGGAAGGCTTTGGGGTGGGGTCTGTAGGGGAATGGTATTCTAGGTGAGTCAGTCTGGTGCTGAGTGTTTGATACTAGAAGAAGGGGAAATACTCAAAGGTAGCCCAGAAAGGGGCTGAGAACAGAGTTTTCTCTGTTTTAAGAACTGTTTTGTTTTTTAGGACCTTCTTAGTAGAATCTTGCAACCCCTGCCAGGGGTTAAGTTTGTTTTATATGGGTGGAGGGTTAAAATAGGGTGCCTACAGCCCATGGAGGGGTGCTTGAGTAGCAGGTGTCCTGTTACACTGGAACACTCCTGTTATGATCCCAAGGACTTGTTGCCAGTTTAGCAGGAGTGTGATGGCTGCTTTTTTGGGCCCTATCCCTTGTGAGGTTGAATAAATGCATCCATTAGGAGCTTAGGATGCTTAATAACTAGCAGTATAGAATCTTTACATTTATTTTTTTTAAATAGCATGCAATAAGTTAAAGGGCAAATCCATTTCCAGCTCTCAAACCAAGAATCTGAACTCAAGGAAGATATGAATGGGGGAAGGAATCTTCCCCACTTACCCCCATGGAGCAGCTGCTACTGCAATCCAGAGGATGCAGTATGCCTCCGGGACCAGTATTTAAAGGTGTTTGGGTGCCTAAGAATACAGATAAATGTATATTGGGATTTTCAAAAGTGCCTAGACTCCCATTGAAATCAAACTGGACTCTGATCTTTCTGAATGGAGCGAAGACTTCCCCAGAGCAGCAGGTCATCTGACCCGGGGCCTGCCTTGCTCTGATACCCTTTAATCCATAAAAGCTTCCTGTATACATGCCCTTCATCTCCCCTGCCCTTTCTTGCACAGCAGAGATGCATGGGGTCTTCTGCTAGGAGACTCTCTGAATAGTAGAGAGGCAGGGCCAGGATTTGTCCCTAAAGGCACACAATTCTATTTGCTTGTATTTACATCTTTCTAGAAGGATGACTAGAAATTGCTTGTTGGCTGAGAGTTTACAGCTGATCAACTCTGGCCTCACCTCTACAGTCACTGCCAGAGGGTGGCAACAGGTATTTTAGGACTCTGCCTTTTAGGCTGCACTCTGAGTTCTTGTGATATAGTAAAGCTGATAATATTTTAAAAAGTCCTTACTGCAGCAATAACAGGAGCAGAAAACGCCACCAAAAATACTAGCTTCGATGTAAATTATCCTACCCAGAGGAAAAACGGTGGGGCCTTTAAAAACAAGGCTGCTGGTGTTGCTAGAAATGAACAGGCCAGTACTTCAAACTATCTGACATGTTTTGTCCTCCCTTGGCAAGCTGGAATGTTGTTGACTTCCTTGAAAGCACTGGGGCACTTGTGTGAAATTGATTAGCTCAGCAGTCCTTATATACACACACTGAAAATACAGAAGAACAGGAGTACTTGTGGCACCTTAGAGACTAACAAATTTATTAGAGCATAAGCTTTCGTGGACTACAGCCCACTTCTTATACAACACTTCCCCTTTAAACTACAGGCTGAAAAAGATGTTAAACGGGGTTCAGTAGAGGTGCCTAATGTTTAACACAGAATTTGTGAAAGGTTCACCTCGAAAGAGAACAATGAAGGATGGTTAAAAGATTGTAAAAGCAAATTATTTTTTCACCCCCCTTCCCCTAACACACACCGGGTTACTAATTAATGGCATAATGAACCATCTAGGCAGGCAGGTGCAGTACTTTGACTCCCAGGCCATCAGCACTGGGGTTATTGTCACCCCCAAGAGACCTTCTCGTCTATTGAGTGTTTCCCATGTGGCGGAGGAAAGCATTCAGCTGTTGCCTGTGGAGGAGGGCCGGGGAATGCTGGGCTTTGCTGATGTAACAGGCTCCCTGCACTTTTCATTCAGATCTGGTTGGCTGCAAGCTGGCAGAGAGCCTGAGCGACGCCTCCAACTCCGATGAGGTCATCCCAGCTCCCCTTTTTGGGTACTACAGGCAAGATCTGCGCTGCCTCAGCATTAAGGTCAGCTCGCGGCTCCCCCGGAAAAACGGATGCCTCTAGGAAGCCCCCTGCCGCCCATCCCCCCAGCCCAGACCCCGCGATTCCCTTAAAGCGAAAGGAAGAGCAGGAGGGGATTGACCGCAATGGATGTTCCCGTTTGCTCGGATTTGAACGCTGTTTGCGAGTCGGTTGCAAGAAATTGCGGAGCTGCCAGTGCCCGGCGCCTGCCTAACTAGGCAACTCCCGAGCTCGCCGCTGTCAGCAGCGACACTGCTCGCTCAGCCCGCTCCCCAATTCGGATCCCCCCATCCGCGGGCGGGGATGCAGCGGCCCCGCAGAGAGCGGCGCGGGCTCCATCGGCTCCCAGTGCCCGGAGACTGGCTGCTGCGGGACAAGCGGATCCCGAAGTAGGGTTCGCAGCTCACCGGGACGGGAAGAGCAAAGGTTTCCCGCGCTGGGCGCGCTCCAGCCCGCCCTTCAGCACTCGGGCAGCTCCCTGCACGCCGGGCCGGGGACAAACTCCTACGGATGCGATGGCCGAGTAACTCCGGGGCTCGCTGACAGCCCAGTGGCTGGTCTGGCCTGCGGCGCGTCCCTCTCCCCACCCGGCAGCCAGGCCGGAGCCGGAGTCCCGCCGCAGCTCCCTGTTGCGACTTCCCATGCCCTTTCGGCTCCGCAGGGTTCCCCGCCCGCGGCCCGAGAAGAGACCCGGAGAGAAACTTCAGCACCCGGACAGCTCCCACCGAGACGCGGGGACCGCAGCACCGCCCCGCGGCTGTGTCAAGCCAAGCCCGGCCCCGGTGGGAGCGGTGACCCCGGGAGGATGAGGGCAGCGATCTGGACCTGATTCTACCCGCGCCAGCGCAGCGATGGGGAGCTGACCTTCCGCCGCCGGCTGTGCTGCTACCTATTCGGCTGCTCCATTTGAATGCCTACTTTGCCTGGGAGTCTTCCCCTCTTTCACTAATTCAACCCCCCCACCCCTTGCATATTTTCTGGAGACGGGGGGCTGATACCTTTGCAAAGAGCCTGCTCTGGCTGTCCTTTGGTTTGGCAGTTACAAGGCTGGAGGGTGCCTGGGTAGTGTATTGTACCAATGCAGCAACCCCGATGAGCTGCAGCGTTAGAAAGAAACCCAGGATTGACTCTGCTGGTGGGGGGTGAAAAAACACCCCCACAACTTTGGCACCCGGAAAAGCGTGTGTCCCCCTACCCCACCCCACCCCAGCTTCTTTCTTCCGCGACCATAGAAAGACATTTCCCATCCTATGTAGCTGAGGGTAAAAGCGTACCCTGGGGGCCGCGCCACATCTGGCAGGGATTTGGGGGTTTAAATCCAGTGTCCGCCGCAATCAACAATGGCAAATGAACCGGTGATTCTGAATGTTTATGATATGGTGAGTATGAAACAATATGATGGGGGTGGGGGAATGACAGCGTGCGATTGGTCGCAGAAAGACCAAGATGAGGAACCTAGCATCTAGCCCCGGAGAGGCTGAATTTTCCAAGCTTTTCTTGTTCTGGCTGACGGGGGTGGTGCTGGCTCTGGCTTTTTTTGTAGCACATCACAGCGGATTAAAGGTAAAACTGTGCTGGATTTTCTGTAGATTAGTGAAATTGACTTTTCAATTTACGAAGCCGCAGCTAGAGAGAGAGAGAGAGAGAGGCGCGATCGCCTCCTATTCCTAGAGCTAGATGCCCTTGACTTTCAAGGCTATCAAGCATCAGGCTGGAGAGAGAGCCCTGGGGGGAGGAAAAACAGTTTCCAAAATATTCTTTTAGTGTTGTTAAAACTAACAACCCAAATCCGAATCTCGCATGTTTGGAACAGTTGAACAGAGCCTGTCATTAGGAAAAGGCTTGAAGAAATGACCTGGGTAATTTTTTTTAAGGCGAATAGTAATTGCTTGAGTGATAAGCAATTTTAACTGATAAAGCTTCGGTATGGGAAGTGAAGTATTCTGCACTCCATGATCATGCCTGAGAATGTTCTCTTAAAGTTGACAGCATATTTAACAGCTCTCCTTTCCATCCCTTTGGGGGGGGGGGAGAGGAAGGAGAACTTATTTGTGTTAAAATCAATAAACAAAACAGAAATCTCAAATAAACTCATGGTACAACTCAAAACCATAAGAGGGCTTTGAACAAACCATTTTATTTATGGTTCCCACATACACTCATAAGAGTTGTACCCAGCTCCCTCTTAAATGATTGGCATTGAGTAGCGTTCAGAGTGGGGACATTTTGATGGGGAAGCATTTCACCCGATTTGTCCTTTATAAGCCAAGAATATGAAATTCCATCAGTCCCACAATTTTTAATTAACTTTTCTGTGGAATATATCACTTTATTAGTCCCAACATCTGACTTGATCATAACTATCCAATCCCACACTTTAAGAATTTATGGCATGACACTTCATTTTAACTCCATACAGTGGTAATTAACACTAACTTTTAACAGAGTCCATGGAACATATAACACTCATATGCCAAATGAATTATGATGTGGAGGTTCATAATGAATGCCAAAAATAGTAATAATGGGACACTTTAAATGAAGTGTTGGCATTTACAGCAAAGATTAAGTGATTCTCTGTCAGCTGGGAAGCCTTAAAGTACTCCTGGTGGGGGAGAAAAGTACTATTTAAACTGTAACACCTAGATCTAAGGACACAGAGGAATCCAGCTAGACTAACTTGGCATATACAATACTGAGCCTCACCTGAAGGCTCTCTCTGTTTTATGAACCACGCTGACATACTTTCATTTCTTTTGGAATGCACTCTGCTGTAGTTCATGTTTAATTGGTTGGCATCCCAAAACAGTGCCTTATTTGTGAGACTGTAGTAGGAATCATTCTATCTAATGCCTTGGAAAGGTGAAGTGTCAGAGGATGGTTCATTCCAGAAAGATTCAGACCAACACCACCTCCATTTGGTTCCTTCATTTTTTTAGTAAGTGAATTCACTGAGAAGGGTGTCAGCTTGACAGCCCTGCAGGGTGAATTCTGCTGATTCTCCTTCTCAATGTTACAGCATGGGCAGCAGTGTAAGCTTTCCTTTGGTGCCCCATTCTCAGTATGCCTCAAACCTGAGCTGAAAGGATTGCCTCCAAAGGTGGGGGGAACCCAGTTTCCATGGCCCATTCAGTCCTTGACTGTTGTTCTGTGATTGTCACCAAAGATGATGCCTATTAAGGGCTTTTTTTCCCTCTGCCAGTTGTGTTGTGATGTGTATGCCTGTCCACAGGGAACTGTGCTGAGGCCACAAATTTAATTCAGACTAAACAAATTTTTGATCTCCACCAAACTGTGAAAGTCTTCATACCTCATTATTAATCCCCTGGGTTACCCCTAACTTAATGACTGTATATAGAAAGCATTCTGGTTTCATGTTCCAACTGCTTGCCTTATTACTGAGTCGCATACAACTCAGTTTCTATATAATAACTGCTGGGGCTACATTCTTTTGACTGGTGCTATGATTTTAATGCCATACAGCATGGGATATAGCCATGCAGTTCATTACATTGTGGTGGGGAGTTATGGGGCAGCAGGGAAACAATTGCACACATAAATAACTGTTTTTAAAGTGGCATTAATAAAAGGGGGGGGGGAAGGCAGCTGGGGATAACAATTAACTAGAATTTAAAGCTCTGCTTTCTTGACAAAGAACATGACCCCAGCATGGCATCAGGGAGCACTTTAGCTACAGGAAAGCTTAGCTTTGGGGCAAAAGTTCAATTAAGAACCCTCTGCGCAGATATGAAATATCCTCTTTGTGTAGTCTTGAGTATCGAACGATTTTTTCCCAGCACAAAATAATTGAGCAAAAATTGTTCAGAGTTTCCAAGTACTCAACTTACTATCAATAAAAGCAATTCTACCCACCTACAATATAGATGGGGATTGAATTATATATTGTTTCTGCCTAAAGAGCACAAAAGAATAGGAGGATGGAGAATTGACCTATTGAGACAGAAAACTTTAAAAATAGAATAGGTGGGCTGTTAACCTACTGATTTCAAAACATGAATCTAAAGTGATTGCATGGCTCAGCAACCGGTCATGGGGTTCAGAATCTTTTAACTGCTACATGCCCAGTTTGAATCTGTTTGAGAGTGTAGTCGATGGATACATGAAATGAGTTGTGCAAGTTCTGAAGGGGATGGCTGCTGCCTAGATAGTACTGCTGCTTTAAAAGGGTAAATCAGGGCACCTTTCAGATTAAGATGGGGAGAAAAAAATTAAGCTATTTAGTGCAGCCCAAACATTAGTGAGATTGTAAGATAACTTGCTTCAACCAGTCCATCTCTGGGTCTATTGAATGTCTGGGAATTTCCTTTAAGTATTTGTGGCTTATTTTGAGATGATCAGCTAAATCAACCTAACTAATATTTAATAACGATCAAGATACTAAATCAAAGGTGTAAGATTGCAAATATTTGAAAGTATTTAACTCTGACAGGCTAACTACACTGACATGCCAAAACACTTCTCTAAAGAATAGTCAGTTTTGCCCAGATTAAGGTCATCAGACAATCTCATAATGTTTTCAGTCAGTTACATGGCACATGTCTGCTGTTAAATTAACAGCTGTCCATGTATATAATTGCTCTCTTGCTTTATCTTTAAAATTGTCATGATTCTCCACTGCCTTGCACCTTGTGTCTAGCAGAAAAATGCTACCAATCTGGCCTGATAGCATTTGGTACCCACTGTGCCCTGGTGCCAATGATTACACCAGGTGCAGTGCGATGGTGAATCAGGCCTGGTGGCTGCAGTAAATGTAGAGCTGTAATGCTTGATCTCTGTATTTCCTGAAAGCATAGGCTTGAGTTTCCTCTCAGTTACACTAGTGTCATTCCACTGATTTCACTGGATTTACTCCTGATTCTCATGGGAATAAATGAGAATCCAGTGTGTTCTAGGCAAACTTGATCTTACATTTTCCCCATGATCACAACCTTCAAAATGATAGCCAGAATGTAATTATTTCACTTTGGGGAGCCATTGGCTTCTTTGCATTTTCCAGGTATCTTTTAATCAATTGTAATCCAAGTGGCTGATAGTCAATAATTGACAACAAGGGGCTGACACTGAAAATCTATGCATAAGTCTCTCATTTGCTTAGCTGATTATAGAATGACAGTGTCTATTATCTAGGTTCTTATATAGCACCCATCACTCTCTTTGCGTGGCTCATGAAATCGCAAAGCGAACACACACATTTTTTCTCTCCACTTCAGTCAACCAGGCCTAGGTTTGTTTGTGTGTGTGTATATGTGTGTATATATATATATATATTTGTGGTATTATTGTGGGAAGCCAACGCTGAAGAAAGGATTGCATATTGCTCTGAAGGTGCTGAGGTTTGTGGTCATCCTCTTCGTTTCCAGGAGTCAGTTCCAGAGGCACAGGTCGGTTGCCAAGAAAGCTCTGTCTTCTGTAGATATGAATCTCACTCTCATGTTCCATTGTTCCTATGAAACGTAGCTGTTGTGGGAAGTCATGATTGTGCAGGGGGAGGCAGTTTGTCAGGTTAGACTTGAAGATGAGAGCCAAAACTTTGAGTGATATGGTATTCAAAGGAAAGATAGTTAAGAGATTAATTCTGGGGTGATGTAGTTTCTGTGTTACTGAGAAAGGAGCTGCTGTTCAATAGCAGTTGCCGCTTTTTTAAGGTTGTTGGTTTCATATGTAGGTACAGAAAACTGCAGCAATCAATCCTTGAGGTCACAAATGCATCAACTACTCTGGCTAAATCTGAAGCTGACAGGATGGGGTGCAGTCTCCTGGCCAGCTGCAGGTGGAAAAAGGCATTTTTCACAGCTATGGCTAGTTGTGTCTTCAGAAGCCCTGAAGGGTGCAGGTGGAGACTGAGGGTGTAGACTGTATTAACGATCTGAAGGCAGATGCCTCCAGTGTAGGGTGATATTCTAGAGGTGGTAAGTTCTTTCCACACTACGCTTACCATTTTAGTCTTTCCACCATTCAGTTTCAGCCAGATATTCTTCATGGATTGGCATTGGATAAAATGATGGAATGGAACTAGACATCCCTCTTCTCTGGTATATTTGAGAGAGGAAATCAATCAAGGAAAGTAAAGAGAAAGCAGTTAAACTGAGTCCATTAGTTCAAGTAGAAGGAATCAAAAGCGTGCTGGGTATCTCATCTAAACCTCACAATAATAAACCAGTTAGAAGGCTAAAAGAGTAAGTGGCATGGTCTGTGTTAATGAGTCCAACAGCAAAATGTGTCTCTTTGTGCATAATAAATGGATTTTTGTTGTCTTAGCAACTGCCAGAAATGTGCCAACTATCAATGTAACAATCTGCTTTGTCATCAGGGTGACAAGTTAACTACCTGTCCATGGTATATCCAGTTATGCCCATATCTTCTAGCTGACTGCCATAAGCTTTTACACCAGCTATTTAATTTCTTTCAACCATTCAGCTTGTTTGGACACACACGAGCTAGATCCACAAAGGGATTTAGGCACTTAACTACGACATTAGGCCTAAATCCAAAAGTTAGATCCTCAGACCACCCTGCTCCCACCACCTAACCCTGTAGATGCTTAAATTTCTTCCAGTGGGCATGTGCAAAGCCATCTCAGTCCTGATGCCCAGCACCTAATCCCTGGCAGAATACTCAAACTAGGTGTTAGCTCTACCTATATCACCATGACTTGCACTAAACAGTGGTTAGAGCACTCACCCAGGATGTGGGTGAGCCAGGTTCCAATCCTCACTCTGCCTGATGTGGAACAGGGACTTGATCCCAACTCTCCCACACCCTAGGAGAGCACCCTAACCCTGGGCCATAGGTTGTGTAAATCAGCATAGCTCCATAAAGGAGTTACATTAGTTTACCCCAGCTGAAGATCTGATCCCGTATCTCTTTGATGGGAAGAAGAGAACTCAACTCTGAACTTTCGCAAAGTTTGGGGTGTTTGGATTTGGCATGTTAGAGAGGGTGGGGTTCAGGTGGGGATCCGGATCCAGGGGGTTGATTTGGGCCCATGTATAATGTAGAGCTTGTATGAAACATCCACAACCTGAGCATCTGGCCCACAAAGTTCAGCTCCAGATGCAAAATTCAGGCCTGGGGTTATGGTTTGGGTCTCCCTACAATAGTTACTTTCATTTATACCAGCATCTGGGAAGGTAGAGATTCTCTGAACATATGAGACAAATCCATGAACGCAGGACAGACTTGCTCATAATCCATTCAGTACTTAGCTTCTGTGCTATTCAGCAACTGGTAGTATTCTGCAAAATGGTCACCTACCCACTAGCAACTGAAATGAAGCCACCAACTCATTGCCCCTGGGCCCCTGAACAATCATCAGGTGTATCTGTTAATATGGTGATGTGTGGTATATCTGAGTATTATCAGATAACTACATTACATCACAAGTGACCTGGGCTGAATTTAAACTGGTGTCCTAGCCTCTGTTAGCTACCCCTCAATCATCCAATTTTCTCTTGTTTGATCAAGGTTGGATTTTTTGACCTTCTTGCACTCATCAAGAACATCAGGATGATGCAATTGTCTGAATCTTGAGAGATGTTTTGGGGGGTGAGGGGGAGAATCAGCCACCAAAATGAATTTATTTGTCTGTCTAGGAAGGGGAAAGAGAGAAGTAAAGTTCCTGTGTTTTTGTATCATTTTATTACTGAGCTAGCCTATATTGCTGGAAAAAACTGATTGACCGTATCCTATGTAAATCACGTGTGTTCATGAGGCTGATAGAACTAGTAGCAGAGTGAAGGCAGACACCCCCTTTTGTGGGTTCACATAGCAAGTCTGTGAATCGATGGCATTCCTTATGCCACAGCAAACTCTATGGCAGTGCACAGCATGGGCTTTTTTCTAAGAGTGGAAAACTGTTTAACTGATAGCTGGTAATCTAGGGTTCACTGATGGGAAAGCAGTATTTATTTATTTAACATTTTGCGTATTCACCGAGCCAAGCAATAGCATTCTTAGTGGCCAAGTGGAACTCTTGGAGCCCACCGCTGAATTTGGTTCCTTGACAACGTGTGTCATTGTTTGATCTGCACCACAGCTGCAGCTTGGATTGTCTCGAAGACCCCAACAGTGCTAGTTGGCTGCACGGAGGCCTCGCCCAATTCGCACTGTGTTAAGAAGGGCCCATTGAAGATATGGCAGGTCGAAGCTGGGAGGGTTAGCAGTAAGGTCTGTGATGAGAAACTGATTGGTGGTTGGTGATAAGCACCAGTCTTCCTGCCATGGGAACTCCGCTATCACATCCTGGCATGGCAACTTCAACCACAATGGGTGTTGTGATAAAAGATGTGTAGCTGGTGGGTTTAAAAGGTCTTTGAAAAAGGTAGGTTTGGGTCAGCACGTATCTTCTCAAGCAGCTTGCCTGTTGCAATCTCCTTCCTGATGTAAGGGGGAGCAATGTGGCTCAGAACTGGAAGCCCTGAAAGATGAGTCGGTTGGAAAGTTCCTGTGATGATACGCATTGTTGAATTGAATTACATATCAACAAGTTTTGGTGTGTGCCGACTGACTCCATACTGGCACACAGTACTCTGCTATTGAGTATAAGATGGCAAGGGCTGAGTCCTTAGGGTTGGAGCATTTGCTCCCCATGAAAAACCTGCCAGTTTGCTGAGAAGATTGTGGCGTGTCTTGATCTTTGCTGCTATCTTGCTCAGGTGGCTTTTGTATGTCAGTGTTCAGTTGGGCGTCATGCCTAAGTAAACTGGGTAGGCTTCATGCTTTAGCCTCTGGCCATTCATTATGATGCTTAGTTCTCTCTTAGAATTGGCATGGTGGAGGTGGAATGTGCTAGAGACTGTCTTGCTGGTGTTAGGCTGAAGGCGCCATGTCTTGCAGTAGTCAGCCAGCTTTGCAGAGTCGTCACTCAGGGTCTTCTCCAGCCCAGAGGAAGTTGGAGTCTGTAGCCCACAGCAGATGTTGTCTGCATAGGTGAACTTCCATTACTGGGTTGGTGGCAGGTTCATTGACGTATAGATTGAACAAGGGAAAGCAGTACTAGGGAAGGGCAAAGTGCAGTGTTAAAATGTTCTCCTAGAGCCCCATTTCATTCTGGAGAAAAGCAGGCTTAGGGTGCTCAGAATGACAAAAGCAAGGCAGCCTGTCTGGTAAGTGGCCCACTGCCCCAGTCCAAAATACAGGGCACTTACCAGATAGCCATGAAAGATCTGTCATTGGGAATAGGCTGGAGCAGATTTGCAAAGTAAAGAAAGTATGCTGTGAACTGTGTGTAACATGGCTTCCTGGCCTTCAACCCCAGATCTGCCACTCTTCTTTCCCTGCAGTCTTATCAACAGCTCTCCTGGGATATAAGATTTGCTTTGTTTCTCTCCTCAACACCTTCTGCAAGCAGTTTTATAAGATATTGGTGTTCTAAGAAAAAAAAGCTTTCATTACTAGGATTGCCATAGGATTTTGAGTGTGTGAACAATTGGCCAGAAACTCTTCTTAGAATATAGCATGACCTGCAGCTCAATAGGTCAATAGAGAGAATTTCCCTGGGATTTGTGAGAGAGAAAATAACTCCTAGTTATATACACCAGACTCAATTATTTGCCCAAGGCCAGAGAGTTTGAACCTGATCTGTTTTTAGGAACTTCTGGTAGTTCTTGGATGGGGCAAGCACTTAAGACCCTCCATTTTCCTTTCCCTATACATATTTTCCCCCTCCCCCCCATTAGCACATTGAATTTTGATGGCTTCCTGACAGAGATGGAACAGGAAGCCAAGAAGTTCTGTCTTCTGACCCTGACCCTGTGTGACCTTGGGCAGTTCATGCCCTGTGATATATTTCCTACATATTCTAGTGGTATGAGAACAGGCCTGAGAGCTAGGCACTTCTGAGTTCCAGTCCCAGCTCTGAGAAACTCTCTGGCCATGGGCAAATAACTTTTCTCTGCCTTTTTACGCCAATGCAAGTGGAATTGTAAAGGCAAAGACGTACATGGTTTATATCCCAGATAATCCCTCCCCTGCCCCCCCCTCCTCCCCACCAGCATGCTTGCTGAGTTTAGTTTTGGTTTTAATGCTCAGTGTTCTTGGCTGTAATGTCATCCACTATGCTGCTCATTTTAATTTTGATGGATATCCGTTAGCCAAGACAGCTGGCAGTTTTCCTTCTGGTAGCCACTTGGGATGCAAAATGGAGCAACTCCAATTTACCCCAGCCAAGAAGCAGGCCTTCTATGTGAATATATACTTGCTCAGTTTAAGATTAATGAGGCCAATACCAAACCTAAATCATCCTTTCTACTTGGTTGCATAAGTTGCCATATGACTGTTGGATGCTGACGAGCTGCCTTACGGGCGCTTAATCATGTAAAGTTGCAATACAGTGACTAATATGCGCAGTATGTCATGATGGTTGGGAAAACTTAAAAACTGTGGGAGTGTCTTTGTGATTGTGACGTAGTTTGCTGTAATTTATTGTATATGAGTGGGTTTTTTCCTCCTTTACTTCAAGAATTCTCAGTCTTTCTTGAATGAGTGTTATGGCGTGGGTGACACTGCAATGCCATTCAGTGGCCCGTTTATCATTGAAAGAGAGATCATGCTTAGCGACATTGCTTGGCAACAAATCAGCAGCATTGTGTGCTATGGAAATGTCATTTCTGCTGAAAATAATTTGATATTTAAAATCATATGGGGAGGACTCTTTCAAGTATACAGCCCATGTACTGGCTCTCACAAAATTGCACAAGCATGTACCACATGTGTAAAAATAGGTTGTGCACAAACAAATGATGTGTGTGCAATTTCTATAGGGCAGATGTAGAGACTTTCTTTTTTTTTTAAGGGTTTGTGGGTGAAACAAATATTTGATCATCATTTGGGCTGAACTATGCAACTCCCTGCTGGATTAGCAATTTATCCTGAGTAATGCAGCTATTCCAAACTCATACCAATAAAGCTTTCAAACCAAACTACTGTATATTCTCTACGTGTAAATACTTAGAAACATGTCTGAAATGACTCCCCTAGGAGTGACCAATGAGTTTCTTCATGGACGGGTTCATCTAATAAAGATCCAGCAGAACATACTCATTATGTTGGGGGATACTTTGGTGTGACTTCAGAAGACAGGAGGTTGCTTAATAAATGTGGTGTCTTGTATAAGTTTCACTGTGACTATTTCTCTTCCTCTCTCATCAGTGTGTTTCACAGTGTAACATGATTTTATATATACAAACTATATGGTATGTTACATACTGTAGATCTATCTTCGCTCCTGTTTATCTGAGTGTAAAGGGGCTGGCCTTATATTCATTATGATATGTAAATTGCCCCATCTGCCAGCTCTCTCAATGCCTGGCCAAAACCAGCACCTGTGTGCAGAGTAAATGGCTAAACTGAACCCCAGGGAGACTTCAGTGGTGGCAGCAGGAAGAGTGAAGACCTTGGATAACCTTGTCTCCTCTAGAGCATTCTCCATTATTGAAAAAAGCAACAGAGGGTCCTGTGGCACCTTTAAGACTAACAGAAGTATTGGAGCATAAGCTTTCATGGGTGAATGCCCACTTCATCAGACGCAAGTAAGGGAAATTTCCAGAGGCAGGTATAAATCAGTCTGGAGATAACGAGGTTAGTTCAATCAGGGAGGGTGAGGTGCTCTACTAGCTGTTGAGGTGTGAACACCAAGGGAGGAGAAACTGCTTCTGTAGTTGGCTAGCCATTCACAATCTTTGTTTAATCCTGATCTGATGGTGTCAAATTTGCAAATGAACTGGAGTTCAGCAGTTTCTCTTTGGAGTCTGGTCCTGAAGTTTTTTTGCTGTAAGATGGCTACCTTTACATCTGCTATTGTGTGGCCAGGGAGGTTGAAGTGTTCTCCTACAGGTTTTTGGATATTGCCATTCCTGATATCTGACTTGTGTCCATTTATCCTCTTGTGTAGTGACTGTCCAGTTTGGCCAATGTACATAGCAGAGGGGCATTGCTGGCATATATAACATTGGTGGACGTGCAGGTGAATGAGCTGGTGATGTTGTAGCTGATCTGGTTAGGTCCTGTGATGGTGTTGCTGGTATAGATATATGGGCAGAGTTGGCATCGAGGTTTGTTGCATGGGTTGGTTCCTGAGTTAGAGTTGTTATGGTGCGGTGCGTGGTTGCTGGTGAGAATATGCTTAAGATTGGCGGGTTGTCTGTGGGCGAGGACTGGCCTGCCTCCCCATTATTGAAGGCATCTACCCTCAAACTCAGTCCACAGGCTTGGAGTCTTTTTGGCCACCTTAGAGCATCTGAATTCCCAAATGGCCATGTCAGGAAACGGATGCCCACTTCAACTGTGTCTGGCCAGGCAACGGTGCCTCATCTTATGGGCCAGGGCAGACCTACCCACAGTGATCCATGAATATGTGACCCCTCCCCCTGACATGATTACTGCAACTCAGATCTAGGGATGGTGCTGCACACCCTGAAAAAGCTCCCACTTTTGTTGATACAAAACACAGTAGCCCATTTGCTTAGGAACAGGTTACCAGGCACACATCGGCCCAGTGCTCTGCTCTTGACGCTGGTTCCCTATTGAATGGTCTCTGCCCTGATGTTCAAAGGCCTCTGTGGGACTGGCCCTAGCTCCCTGAGGGATCACCAATCTCTTTCCATAATCATGGTCTCCACTGGCATTATGACATTGTCAACCAAGAGGAGAAGGTCCTGAGCATGGGAGACAACTTTCATGTAATAATATCAGGGCTAGACGTAAACTATGGAACTCACCCCTAGAAGAGATAAGAATGGCCATAGACATAACTGCAAAACTAATTTCTTCCACTAAGCTTTCCCTTAGGGAGTTCACACCCACCCACTTTCTGTTTGTGTTTACTTGCTTATTTGTGTGTGAGAGACAAACACAATCTATAAACTGATTAAACTATTTAACCTACAGAGTGGGAGGGAAGAAAGAGAGAGAGATTATTTCTATTTTAATATAGTTGGGAGGTGACAAAGCAGCAGTGGGAGCCATGTAAGTACCTAGTGAGATGGATAGATCTGTGATTGGTCTCTATACCCACACTATGTTTCTGCCTCCGTCTGAGTTAGATGAATGTTTGCTGGAGATAAACAATTTATCATACAAATAAGATCAGCTCCCCTGATTACTGTATTTCATCTTTCTAGACACTTTTTCTTGTGCTACCAATTTTGCATTTGGTACTTTGTGAAATTTCTTTGATTGTACTGCCTATTAATACCTCACAGCCCTGCTCAGCCTCTCTTCCAGTGAAAGAGAAACAATAGTGTACGCAGCCACTGACGTGTAAAATCAATTTATCCATCTTTACAGAGCGAATAGACTATATACAGGATAATACTCCTATCTCTGCATCCGTGAGGCACATCCTTCTTGTGAAGAGTGGGGGTTGGTAGAAAATGTTATTACGTGAGCTTCTCCCTCTTTGCATTCTTCTGACAATTCAGTAGGCTTAGGCATTGGTTGAAAGAAATTAGACAGTAAGCTGTTTGGGGCAGGGACCATCTTTTAGTTCTGGTTTGTACAGCACCTCGCACAATGGAGCCCTAGGCAATACCTTGGGGATTCCAGATGCTATGGTAATAGAGATAGTGACAGTTACATAAGAGAGGTGTCAGAGTACAATATTTCTTGCATACTGTGAGTAGGAGAGGGGGATCTTATCCTCTGGGAGCAGATACACTTAGACAAAGATTGTACATAATATTTGTGTGTGCATATGTATCATGTGATATATAATTCAGCTTTGGACAATATCCGTTTTTATAGCTTTCTGTTATATAACGTGGTGTCCAACTAATGATAAGCAGGGTGTTGAGGCTATATGGGCAAGAATGACTTGGACAGCAGGCCTGATCTCATATACACCTGTTTGTCCCCCCCGCCCCCCCCCCCCCCCACTTCTGGAGTAGCTCCCTGGACATTAGTGACGTTGCTCCTGAATTACACTGGTGTAACTGAATCAGGCCCAAAACTGTGAGTGAAAGAGGTTTAGAAAGGTGCAATGCCACTTTTTTTAACTCTGCAAATATTTTTATGGAAACAACTTTCTCACAATCCTTCCCTTCCTCCCAGCATAGCCACTCATCCTCACAACAATGGAAAGTCATTGGATTCATCAAGCCCGTCTCTCTCAATAGCTTATGTGAAAGGCAGTGTTCTTAGGAGAGGTGAATGCAAAAGGGAAGCGAATTTCCCATCCTCCTCTTGGTTCATCTCCTCCCTTGCTTTGTATTATCTTTCCTTTCCCCCTTGTTTGTAAGATGTGAGCCAATGAGAACAGGTGCAGCAGCTGGACCTGCTCCTGCATCAGCACAAATCTCCCTGTAACCAGACACAAAGAGAGATTGCTGAATGTATAAATACCAGCCGCCTACCAACTTGCATTTCTCTCTTTGGCAAAATGATGATCTCATCTTCCTTTTTAACGTGCTTATCTCATCGTTGCGTTAGTGTTCAAGGGAGGTACTGATCGGCACTGGGATTCGTGGGCATGTGTTATGCTGGCATTGTCTTGCTGCCTCTTCCAACTCACTCCCCTCTTTCCTTCTTGTTTACTGAAGATATAGGATGTTCAGAGGTTTCCTCTTTGCAAGCTGGGAGGGAGGAAAGCAGATGTGAAATGTAAGTGCAAGGAGGCCAAATCTGAATTAACTAGTTGGGGAGGGCATGTGTGTTCTATACAATGGTGGTGCTAATTCATAAAAAAATGCTTGTTTTCAGGGGGAAGGAAGGACCAGAGAGACTCAACATCTTCAATGGGGGGGGGGGGGCAATAAGGAGACCCGCTGGAAGATGTTTGGAGGGGTGTTGAGGGGAACCCTTTGGAGAGAGTGTAAAGGTTTCTATAACTCAGAGTCTTTTGGGGATGCTGAAGCACTTCTGTACATTTTGGATTGTGAGCGAGTTTGCCATGACAGCAGGCCTCCACTTGAGCATAGGGACAAAAAAGGTTAAGAGATGTGTTAAATAGTGTGGCCTAAAAAATAAGGATGGGCAAACCTCCACGTGTTTGAAGGTTCAATTCAGAGAGACAGTGCAGGTCTGGGATACTTATCCGACCTCGCTCAAGTGTTTGGGTCTGCAAAACTGGGCAAGGAGCCTGGGAATCTCCTGAGGACAGTCTCTCATGTGGCTTCTGGTCAGTGCAGAGATAAAGTAAGAATGGCCTCTCTGGTATTTCTTATAGTTAGAGAGTTGAGACGTGCAGTGAAAACATTTAAAAAAGGGGCTTGCTGTCATTCAAGAATTATGTGTAACCTATGCAAAAATATATAATTTTAGGCAAATGAAGTCCCTCATCTTGGACCATCTGCACCTGTGGAGAAAATGGCAGGAGGATTCCCCCCAGAAAGGAATGGGCAAGGAAAGCATTCATTTTAAGCTCCCATCTGGTAAACCACATGTGTGTTCTGTGGGTGGTTGGGAAGGAAGCTGACCCTGTCATCAAGTAGTCAGGATACAGTTTGAGCAAAGGTTTCTAGAGGAAATCATAATTGACCAATTAGCTCTTGCTTGCAAAAGGGATTTTCTTGCAATTATCCACGTCCAGCAGGGCGGAAATCCAAATCTCTCTGCCTGCTGTGGATTTGCTCTTCCAGTTCGTTAGGATTATTTTTTTTTTCACCACCCACATAATTCTCAGGACCAGTTTTTCCCTGTTGCCACATGCTAAGGTTATAAAGATGATTGGTGCTTCCTAGTGGCAGTGCAGAAGCATCTTTATCCATATCACTGTGTACCGACAGTTCTATTTTTTTCATTACAGTACTTCCTTCCCAAAGGGTGCACTCTGCTTGCTATTTCCAAAGCATGTGTCTGCATGTAGCCTTGGCCATTCCACATCTCCAATATGTCCCGCCCTGTAATGCTACTATGTAAGGGCTTGTCTATACAAACGTCTTGGTTCCCAGCAGACTGCCAGGTAAATCTATCCCGTGCCAACCGACAGCGCACTAACTGTCATGTGGATGCTGCTGCTACATAATGAAAGTTCACTAGTCCATTTTGATCTACTCCCATTTCAAAGTGGGGTAGATCAAAATACATGAGGGAACTTTTAGTGCACGACAGCAGTGTCCACGCAGCACCCCTCCAAACATCTTCCAGAGGGTCTCCTTATTGCCCCCCCTCCACTGAACATGTTGAGTCTCTCTGGCCCTTCCTTCCCCCTGAAAACAACTCACAAGCCAATTAAGCCAAAACCAAGCCTAATTTCTGTGTTTTTTCACGGGTTTGTCATGTCTGCTGATTTGAGGACAGAGTTCACAGTTGTGAATCCTGGGCAGGGGCACAACCAGAATATTTTTAAGGAGGGCGCCCAGGGAGAGAACCCCACTCCAAGCCCCACAGGCGTGGCTCAGTGCACGGCTTAAAGAGAGCAAAGCCAGCCACAGGCAGGTTTGAGGGGCTGCAGCTAGGGAAGAAGTGTTGGGATGTGCCAAGTCTGGGCCTCTGTTGCCAGAGCACAGCCCAGAGAGTGTAAGTGGAAGTATCGTGCAGACCCATAGCCCCATGTGCTTCTGTCCCTGTGGAAAGTCCCAGCATCCGGGTTGCAGCTCCCCTCCCTGCTACTGCCCTACCTGGGGCAGAGGGCTCAGGGAAGCATTGGGGACTCCTTTCACAGCCTTCAGGGCCACGACTCTGGCAGGAGCTCCTCTGTTGGATGGGGATGCGGACACCCCAGCCCAATACCTCCTGTGGGGGGTTGCAGCTCCCTGGATGTGGGGCTGTCTCACACTGCTGTCTTGGGCACAACCAGGAGGGCAGGGAGTGGCTGCTGGGTTTCTGCTCAGAGCTGGACAATGGTGGGCCTGGATTCCCCTCTTCACTGTGCCCTTGGCAGAGGGAGATACCTCCCTTGAAGTGCCTAAGTCCCTTTGAGGAGTGGGGTATAGGCCTTACTCCTCTCCTCAGTATTTCCTATTGGCTGGCTTAGGTGGCTCCTGGCTCAGTGTGCTGACTTTTTAAAATCCCATTCTTAGGCACCTAACTCTCCTGATGTGTTGTATATGGAGCCTGGATACCTAACTCATGGCTGCAGGTTCCACCAGGTGGTAGGTGCCTACAGGTATGTCTACACATGTTACATTCATATCTCCCAATAACAGCCTAGACCTAATATGAAAGTTAGGTGTTGCAATGCTAAGTTTAAGTCCCATTTGTGGATCTTAGTCTCTCTGGGTGTCAGTTCCCCAACTGTACAATGGGGATAGTAGCATTTTCCTATCTTATAGGGATGTCGTGAAGATAAATATATTAAAGACCGTGAGATGCTCAAACCCTGTGGTGGAAAGGGCTAGCTAGAGCTCTATGTTGTATTCTTCAGTGATTTATCTCCATAGTCAGGATATGTCCTGACCACATGGCTTCGAAATTGATCACCATTTGTGTGTGTGTATGTGTGTAACACATAAATATATATAAAATTTGCAGGTAGCCATCTATAGTTACTTGGGCTTTGCTAATGAAATGAAATATACAGTGAGTTGAAACTGTTTCCTCCCACTTCCTCTACCCCATCTCATCTGGGTATAATGAAATAAAAAGCTCCCCCTGAAATCAAACTTCAGCTATCACAAAGCCAGCAGTCCCCAGCAGTGAATCTCTCTGCTAATGAAAGAAATAGAGGCTACAGCTAAATGCTTCATCTGCCATATGTGGCCAAAGGCCAATGAAAACAAGGGCCAGGAGCAGGTGTGTGGGTTACCTCCCAGAAAAGCTTATTTGATATTGATAAAAGGAAGCTCCGGTGAAAGAGATCAAAGCAGCAATGCCAAGAGGAAATGAGAATCCCACGCTGCACTTTAGCAAGTGGCGATATATCACTCTTTCTACCCCTAGGCAAAACTGCGGGTGGGGTGGTGAGCTCTAGCCAAAAAATGAGTGGCAATTCCTAATTAGAGAGCTTGCTCCCATGTCACAGAGTTGGAGCAGAGTTTTAAGGGCCTGATTCTGCTCTCATTAAATTCAGCTGGAGTAGGACTGGCCCTCAGAATGGGGTTTAATTAAGAACACTTCTATTCTCCAGTCTGGTAAGAACTGGTGGTATGCACTGGAAAACTAGCATGCTTTGCAATTGCAGAATCTCTGAAGAAAGGGGGAGGAGAAGAGCCACTGCCCTGCATGGCATGCAGCTGTAGCACCTGACTCTTATGAGAATTACTTGGATTTATGCAGGTGTATATTTTATACGTAATAATAGCTGGTACTCAGGTAGCACTTTTAATCTTTAAAGCATTTTACGAATGCCCATCCCATGATGGAGGAAAGTATTTTCCTTCCTATTTTACAGGTGGGGAAATTGAGGCAGAGAATGTTACTTGATTTGCTAAAGGCATAGACTGAGTTGGAGCCAGCCTGGATTAAAACTCAGGAGTTTCTGGCCCCCAGGTTTCATTTATTTTTAGATTAAGGCCCCAACATGAGTTTCATCAGTGGGGTGACACAATCTAATAAAGATTAGTAGTATTCAGAGCCATTGATTCACACACATTCTAAGCACTTGTATTTTTCTCCAACAGCCATTAAAGACAATTTTGTATTTGAAATGGTGGGAGGAAAAACATATAGCTTGTGTATATGTCTCTGTCTGTCATTACACACAAATGAAGGCAGATCTCTGATTATGACATTCATCTTGACTGGAGAGGAAATATAAGAGTGCTCATTTATGACTAGACCAGTCACTAGATATCTGTCATCTCCTTACTCACAAAGATAAATGTCCTGTCAGAGATCATCTATCATGGTTTTTTTATACATGATGATACATACGGTGTAGCATACAGCTAACTGGAGACTGTGTACATCTTGGGATCCTAATAACACCATGGGAACAATAGAGTGAAACCTAAATTCTGTGCACAGCCTTATTTGCAGTGTGATCATTTTATGTACAGTACTTGTCGGAGAAAAACCCAAGTAGTTAACAAGGAGAATCTTTTTACCCTCATTTAAAATCTGGCTCTTACCAGAGAACCGCCTTTTGAGGTGTTCTGGCAAACTTTTATAAATGGGTCAGAGGATGAGTTTGTTTAATTGGAGTTTCTGCTGTGACAAGTGCAGACTTCAGATTACAAGACTGTTTGTATAATAAAGGTGAGTAGTTCTGTCCTTCTGTATCATCTAGGAGTATGGCATATCCTCCCATTTTAGAGTGCTTAAAAATGTACCATGTTATGAAATGATCCTACAGAGACAGACCAGGGGAACAAATTCATCCCTAGGATGGCTTGCCCCAGGGATAAAGACATAGGATTTTGGTCTGTTTTATATGTGCTTCCATGCACCATGGTGGTGTATCCTCTTTGCCTTTCCTCCACTCCTCCAGAATCATTCTAATTAGAGATGAGCCTATAATAATAATAATTAATGGAGATGTCCTATCTCATAGAACTGGAAGGGACCTTGACAGGTCATCGAGTCCAGCCCCCTGCCTTCACTAGCAGGACCAAGTACTGATTTTGCCCCAGATCCCTAAGTGGCCCCCTCAAGGATTGAACTCACAGCCCTAGTTTAGCAGGCCAATGCTCAAACCACTGAGTTATCCCTCCCTGAACCTGAACCAAAACCAAACCACTGCATCAAAAAACACCCAAAGTTTGAATCTCAGTGCAAACATTGTGGTTATTCTCTATTTTAGAGTTTACTAAATTGCCCACCTCTGCTGAATCCCTGTCTCTATAGTGGGCTCAACCAGAACCTGAATCTGAACTCTGGGAAGTTTTTAGATCCATATCTGGATCTGAAATTTCTGGCTTGGGCCCATCTCTAGTTATAATGGAATGGTCCAGTGCTGGAGACAGCATTGCTGCCAAAGGTACTTGGCAGGGGCAGTGCGGAGGGGAACCTGATTGCTTTCTTGTTACTTTTGTGCTGGGGGAGCACATGCCACACCTTTTGAAGAGTTGCTGCTCAGTTCTCCCCCGCATGCGGCCACTCCCCTGTGAGGCATTCTTTGTATCAGCTTCCAGTCTGCACAGGCAGATTGCCTCAGCCTACCAGAACACTTTGCATCCCCGCCAGCAGCACTGACTCTACCCAATGGAAAAGCCAGAATTTGGCCCATAAGAGAGAGAATTCAACTGACAAATCTGTACACGAGTCCTTGTAATTTGTATTAGTTTATCTTTTCTGAGGCTTTTGCTATGTGAAAATTACAGTTCCCTGTTATTAGGAACATTCACTTAATGAGACCTTCTCAGGCTAAAAATCACATCTTAAAAAATAGGCACATTTTCTTTCCTATGGAGCCAACAATATTTGGGACTATTAAAACTGGAACCATCTAATTTATTTTTCACTATGTGTAATCTGTTTGCATTTCTCTTGGTTTGCACTACGAAAATAGATTGGTCCATTTCACTTGCATTTTTGTTTTTTCAGTCCCTAATCAATTTCACCTTCAGATTCTCATCACTAGCCCAGTGCTGAAATGTTAGGGTCACAAACGCTGCAGAAGAGCATTTATTTTAAAAAACAACAACCTGTTTCCAGTTAACCAAATGTAACTGTACCCAGTAAAACCACATTCGGTGACTCGTGTCCTTGCTTAATTTGCAGTTTCATTTTGAGACTGCCAACAGCCAAATCAGGTGGCTTGTGTGTGTAGAATTGTGAAAACACTCATGGTGGATCTACATACCCATGTCACAGAAATATTTTATCATTGCCTCCTTCCAACCAATGTCATCCAGTTTGGAATTTTAGGAGTCTAGCTCTAATCCAGTCATGCAGTAATTGGGTGATATGGGAAGGAGAGAATGTGTGGTCATGACAAAACGTATTTACTTAACCTCATAGGAAATATAGTACAATGGAAGAAGATCCAAGGCTGGCAGCAATGGGGACTGTGTTGGGAGGAGCTTTACACAAGACAGAAAATGGGGGTGAAGGAGAAACTAGTATTTGAGGAAATCTATATGCCCATATATCTTTCTAAGCTAAACTGATCAGACACTGCAAATCAACACAGCTTTTAGATGCTTCCTAGTAAGAATCACAATTTACACTGGAGCTGGGTTTCCCCTTCCATTCTGAAAAGTGATTCCCTCTTTGGAAGCTTAGAGATGGATACTGATTTTGCAGTACTGCACTCCATACAATGGCACCCATCCAACCCCTTCAGAGTCACTGATGAGGCATTTTAAATGTGAGCCATCCAAGCCAGCATGGAGAATATCTTTCTCAGGCATGAGTCCAGGATAGAAGACAGACCTTCAGAATTCTTTCCGAGTACATTTCCCACTCTCAGCTCTCCCCAAGGCTGTTACCGTCAATACCATCTGCACAGGTGCACATGCTCATGCCAAGAGAAAGTGGACCTAGAAAACTAAAGAGGATGAGATGTATCTGTGAAATTTAAGCATTTGGGCCTGATTTTAGTCTGAGTAATACTGGTGTAAAACCAATGTGAGAGGAGAACTGGGCCCTTTTTTGTTGCGTCCTGTGCTGACTGTAGGGATCTGGCTTTTATCAAAATGTCATTCAATAACAAATAAGTGTGTAGGCCTTGGGGACCTGGCTCTATCTCTGCTGTTAGGATCTCTGTGCATAGGTATGGTGCCATGGAATCTCGAATACAAATGATGAGTGATGGAAGTGATAGTTCTGGTATGTGACTCTCAGGATTTTTTTTTCCTCTTAATTAATTAGCCTCTTAGAGTTGGTAGGACAACTCCCACCTTTTCATGTTCTCTGTATGTGTGTATATATATATCCTCACTATATGTTCCATTCTATGCATCCGATGAAGTGGGCTGTAGCCCACAAAAGCTTATGCCCAAATAAATTTGTTAGTCTCTAAGGTGCCACAAGTACTCCTATTCTTTTTGCGGATACAGACTAACACAGCTGCTACTCTGAAACCTGTCAGGAATCTCTGATGGCCTTATCTAGGTAAATAAGCTTGCTTTAGCTCTTTCAAAGATTGCTGAGACTGATAATACTGGGAGAGATTTCCAAAGTCCTAAAAAGCAGTTTGGTGCGTTGGACATCCTCCTCCCAGGGACTTCGGGCAGAGAGAGCACTGCCATTAGTCCTCCTTTCTCTTTTGGTACTACAAGAAACCTGGAGTATACACCACCAAATGTCTCTTGTTTTGGGACTGATCCCATTGTTTCTATGTCTAAAAGATCAAAGCAGAATGTAATCATAGCTGGTCAAGCACTCAGAGATTACTGAGTGCATCTCCCGCCTGTGTCTGATGGTTGATTTTTCATACAGTGGTTTTCAGCCTGTGGTCCACGGGCCCCTGGGGGACCACAGATTCTGTCTAAGATTCTCAAAAAGGTCTGACCTCCATTTGAAATTTTTTAGGGTTCCGCAAATGAAAAAAGATTGAAAACAATTGTTCTAATAGATTCCATTTTTTCCATCTTCTTTTAAGAGATTGTAAGTCTGAAGTGAGGATTTGGAACCATTTCCACTTTGCTCCATCTAGTCCTTTCACTCTCAGCTACCATGTGTTGAATACATCTCATTTTAAAATGGCAAACGCCTGTGGATAACCTTTGGACTTTCATAGGGTGCAGAAATCTCCTTGGAGTAGCCACACACTGGAACTGCTCCCATTTTCTTGATCTCTGTCTATCTGAGGTACTTATCTGGCCCCATTACTGAAGTATCTGAACACCTGGCAATCTCTAATGTATATATCCTTGCAACCAGGGCCGGCTCCAGGGTTTTTGCCGCCCCAAGTGGCGCAAAAAAAAAAAAAAAAAAAAGCCACGATCGCGATCTGCAGTGGCAATTCGGCGGGAGGTTCTTCGCTCCGAGCGGGAGTGAGGGACTGTCCGCCAAATTGCCGCTGAATAGCTGGACGTGCCGCCCCTGCTTGGCAAGCCTGGAGCCGGCCCTGCTTGCAACACTGTGAGGTAGGGAAGTGCTATCCCCATTTTACAGATGGGGAACTGAGGCACAGAGATTAAGTGACTTCCCTAAAGACACACTGTTTATTCAATTGCCTGTGCAATTCTTATTCCTTTCTTTGACTCACATGATGAAAGAAGGGATTTCTTATCCTTTTGTGATGACTATAGTTGCTATCTATACCTTTTGGTTGCTATCTAAACTTTCTCCAAGTAGTCACTCCTGACTTCTGCTGAGTCCTTAGGGAGTTGCTTTATCTGGTTATCTTCTTTCCATGATGTTGACAGGTGCTGCCTTTTTGAGACCTTATGAGGGAGTACTGTCCCTGATGAAAATCTCAGTGAATCTAGTAAGGCATGCAAGACGAATGCTGAGGATAATGCAGTCTTGTTGGTGAGAGACTTGAATCTTTTCTTCTTGACTAGTTCTTTTAAGACTAGTATTCCACTGATGAAATTAACAATCTCAACACAGCTGATGAAATTGAGTTTTTTGCTTTTTACTCCTACACTCTTTTACTCTTGCCATCTGAGGGAGGCAAGTCCCCTTTGGATGGGATCATGTTATTCTTGGCAAAAGAGGCCAGTATGGTGTCCCTTTTTGAAAGGGTAACTACAGTAGATTGACTTCATTCTTTTAGACTTTATAGAACCTCATTATGTGTCCATGTAAACACTTTCCCTTGCTGAGGCATTCAGTTCCCTTTTGACAGACAGTATGAATGTGTAGGTAAACACAGGCCTTTGAGTTAGGATGTCTGCATTCTGTCCCCAAATCTGCTCCTTACTCACTGGGAGACCTTGATCAAGTTGCAGTCTCTCTGTGCCAGCATTTTCCTGTTTTTAAAATGGAGATTATAATGTTTTCTTGCCTCACGTGAATGTTGCAAGGCTTAACAATTTAATGCTTGCAAAGTGCTTTGAAACCCACAGATGGACTGCCAAATAGAGGTGTAAAGTGTTATTTAATCCCCTATTCTGAATGAAAGGAACCACTGACTCTCCCTCAGAATTTATAAAGAACCATTTATCTCAACATTTCTCTTTTCTGTCCAGGCTGGGAATTCTCCTCCTCTTTATGATTTCTCAGTATCTACCCTGGAGTAGCCTTTCTTTAGTGTCTTTCTCCTGAGGGACTGAATCAGAGAACTCTGCTCCTCCTCTAGAGAGAGGCAACAACTCAGATGAGGATGAACCTGCACCTCCTGTCCTTAGCATTCTCTTTATCTTTTTATCTGTTTTTCTTTTTTAGGTATTTGTAGCTCTGAGTCACTCGTTGCTGAATTCCCTCAGTTTAGCTGGTCTCTTTTTTTGTGACTCACCTCACTTCCAGAAATTCTCTCCTAATCCTCTCACAGGCCCAGTGCAGCAGTTTTCCAGAGTGAGGCTCTTCAGACAGTGTCTCTGCAAAATAATGCTGACAGGGACTTGCCCACAGTGGATCTGCACTTACCCACTTACTCCATAGAAAGACAGACTTTGCTGTAGCAGATCACACCATTTGTCTACCAAGTCCCATCCTTTAGCACTGGTTACGGCCTGATGCATGAAAGTGCTGCCCTCCCCCACAAACACCTGGCTAATTACATAACTTTTTGTGGATGGTTTGGGGGACATTCCCTTCTGATCCTGGCAGGTGAGCGGCTGATGCTCTGAAGTGTGAGATTTGATTACACTTCCCTTAGTACAGCGTAAACAGAGGTCAGAGTGTGACTGAAAGAATCATGAGGCAGGAGGCTGAGCAGGTTTTCCATTACTCCAAGTTATGAAACTAAATCTAGATGTCAATGGGATTGCAGAGGCACAGGCTGCTGTCATAAGAAATAGCTGAGGAGGAAGACGAAAAAATCTTCTCTTAGAGGGAGATTTCAACTTGCCTTAAAAACAGATAGGCCAGAGGTGGACAAACTACGGCCCGCAGGCCACATCCGGCCCATGGGATCCTCCTGCCAGGACCCTGAGTTCCTGCCCCAGGAGGCTAGTCCCCAGCCCCTCCTCTGCTGTTCCCCCTCCTTCGCAGCCTCAGCTCACTCCACCGCTGGCGCAATGCTCTGGGCAGCGAGGCTGCGAGTTCCTGGGGCAGCACAGCTGCAGAGCCAGGGCCTGACCCTGTGCTGTGTGGTGGCGTGGCTGGCTTCAGCTGGGCGGCACGACTGCCTGTCCTGGTGCTCCAGGCAGTGCGGTAAGGGGGCAGGGAGCGGGGGGGGGGGTTGGATAGAGGGCAGGGGAGTTCGGAGTGGTGGTCGGGGGAGGGGGTGTGGATAGGGGTCGGGGCAGTCAGAGGGTGGGGAACAGGGGGGTTGAATGGGGGCAGAGGTCCCCAGGGGGCAGTCAGGAAGGGGAGGGTTGGATGGGGTGGCGGAGGGCAGTCAGGGGCAGAGGTTCTGGGGGCAGTCAGGGAGGAAGGGGTGGTTGGATGGGGCAGGGGTCCCGGGGTGGGCAGTCAGGAATGAGAGGAGGGGTTGGATGGAGTAGTGGGGGGCAATAAGGGGCTGGCATTCCGGGGGCTGTCAGGGACAGGGAACGGGGGGGCCGGATGGGGCAGGAGTCCCGGGGGGCCATCAGGGGGCAAGAAACAGGAGGGGTCGGATGGGGGCACAGCCTCCGCTAACCAGCCCTCTATACAATTTTGGAAACCCAGTGCCGCCCTCAGGCCAAAAAGTTTGCCCGCCCCTGAGATAGGCCCTACTGATAAGATGTTACATTAATTGTAAAACACTGGTCAGATGACAGCTCAGCTGACAGTAACTGTGAATAATTCAGTCCCTCGAGTCCAGTATCTCTGTGCTGTGGAAAGCTGGGGGTGCTCTGTGGCAATTACCTGATGGATAATCAGCCTGTACCAGCTATAAATTCCCTCTTTGGCTAGTCAAATTATTCTCCTGTCTTCCTCGAACTGCAAAGGTAATGTAGTGGCATCTAATAATGGTAGGCAGGACCCATCATCTGTCGGCACTGCTCATCCTGGTCTGGGGAATGAGAAACTGCTCATAATTGCAACAAATGAGGTTGAGAAGGAAGTTTTCACCTCCACCCACCACCATGACTGTGTAGAGTTCCTGGCTACCCTCACCTGGACCTGTTCAGTGTCTGTAGCTTTGAAGGAGAGAGCTACCCTCTGAATAGCTAATGTCTCAGGTGGGCCTGCTTTGTCATTGGATCAGACCATTGGTGCCATTTAAGTTCAGCATCCTATTTTTGACTGATGCTAATACTTGAAGCTCCAGAGGAAGGCCAGAAGGCCCTATCACGTACCTATGTAAATACATGGTGAGTGACAGGTAGAATTCAGTCCTGAGCCCCATTGCTGATCAGCCTACACCCTGAAGCATGGTATTTGATTATCCTCATTATAATACATAACCACAAATGGTAGTGGTGGCAGCCATGAAATATGCCAATTCTTTTAAAACCCAAGCCCACTTCTGTGGCTTACAGTTCCAGAGGCTGACTCCATTTCTGCACAAAGCAGGAGTATTTCCTTTCACTTGGTCTAAGTTTACTGACCTTACATTTCTTTAGGTGACTCTTTTTTGACCCCTTTTAGGGGAGCATAAAAAGGAGGGTTCAAGGTAGTTTTCACTCTGCCCTTCAATACCTTTATCAAGTCCCCTCTAACTCTCCTCTTCTTCAGTCTTGGGGGTTTGCAATCTCTCTTCCCATGTAAATCTCATCCTATTGCTACTCATTGTCGTTGCCCTTCTCTGGACCTTTTCAGTCTTTGCTGTATCTTTCTTAAGATGAAGTGACCATGAGGCCTGGACACAGGGCTCCAAACGAAGGCAAAAATAGCATTTTATTCAATAGGAGGTAATTCCGCCCTGGCCTCTGCGGTTATGGATTCTCCCTTGGCAGCAGAATAAGTACAGTTCTGTTCTTCAGGAAGGAGGGCAGGTTTCATGCAGGGGATTTACACTCTGTGCAGAGCATAGCTCAATTTCACAGCAAATGGGGCCAGGACCAGGCAAAGTCAGGGCTGAGGGTATTGTGTTATTTTCTATCCCATTTTTAAAGAATCCAGGTATCCCATGTTTTTAAACATACTGCTGCTCTGCACAGTGGTAAACACTCCCTTTTGGAGTGACAGAGATTGATAACAGTGGTGTACAACAGGAGGCATTAAGCCTGAGTCCCAGTGTCCCTGAGCCTTGGGACATTGCCCCTTCAATCACAGAGACTGTTCAAGGTGCACATGATGGCCCTGTTAAGCAGTACTTCTGGTAGAATCATGGAACTGTAAGACTGGAAGGGACCTCAGTAGGCCATCTAGTCCAGTCCCCTGCACTCAAGGCAGGGCTATGTGATAACTAGACCATTCCTGACCAGTGTTCCCTCTAATTTTCCCCACACATGTGCGGAATGAATTTTATTACGTACAGCAATATGGAAGTGATGTGTGACACACAACAAAATTCATGTGGTGGGGGTGAGACCGAGGGGTTCGGAGTGTGAGGGGAGGCTCAGGGCTGGGGTGTGGGGGCTCCGCTGGGGGTACAGGCTCTGGGGTGAGGCCAGGGATGAGGGGCTCAGAACTGGGGAAGAGGGTTCTGGTGTGTGTGTGGTGGGGTGAGGGCTCTGGCTGGGGATGCAGACTCTGGGGTGGGGCTGGGAATGAGGGGTTTGGGGTGTAGGAGGGTGCTGGGTGTTTTTTGTTGTAACAGAATGAGATCTTAAACTAATGTGATACCCAACTAGTGTCAAGGTGGCCAAACTTGCATCATCACTGAATGCTTCTTGCATCTGTTGGCTTGGAGAGGATTAATTTATCTTTACCTTGGGTTAAGGTTCTGAAAGTGTTAGTGAATAACCTGCTAGGACACCTAACCTGTGTCAAATCCACCACTATATTAGACCAACAAGTGCAGTCTATCTAAGCAAAGGCAGAGGAAAGTGTTTCTCATCTTGCATCTGTCATCCCTGTTCTCTCCAAGGAGTTTCCGTGTTTATGATGTCAGGTTCTAGGGAAGTAGTCTGACCCCTTTCTCTTTGCTAACATGCCCCAAATAAGAGGTGAGCGAGCAGGGGCTGATCACTAGCAGACTCTGTCTGTGGCTCATTCTGCATGAGGGACCTGAGAGCCTGCAAAAATCTACCCTAGAGCAATCACTCCTTTTATTCTACTCCCACCTTTAACGTATGTTAACGAGCAGTTAGTCAAATGAGTTGCGATTTGGGTAAAAGGTGAGCCAAATATGGTGCTAATCAACATAAAGCAAAATACATTTGTGCCACTATTTTTTCTGCTGTCCTATTACACTGGATAATTGCAGCCTGGGTGAAAAGCATAGGTAGGGTTTATCCAAGCCAGCAAAGAACCTTAATGGAATGGGAGGGAGTGTTATAAACTCCTGTGCTAGCTGTGGGGAGCAGGGAGCAGGAGCTAGAGTGATTTGTTGCTTCTTGTCAGTACTTTGTCCTACAGCTCAGGAAGCATCTCACAGCCCTATACTCACAGATGAAAAAGACTTATAGAGGGAATCATCAGCTGCCTTTTTAGGGTGGCGTTATGGCCAAGGCAACATTGTCGTGAACCTCAGGTCTCAAACCTATGTCTCCAGGTGTTCCAGGAAAGTCATCACACTCCAGGCCTCCACCCAGTAGCTTATTGGCATTACCTGGAGCCTGGGCTCTTTCAAGCCCATCTTAGCTAGCAGACTCCACCCCAGGGCCTCACTTGGCTGAACACCTGAGCTCCTGATTGGCCTGCTCCCCCTATTAAAACAGGAAGGTGGAACAGGAAGTTGTCTGTACAAGTGGTTTCCACCCTGCTTTGTAATGCTTACCCATCTCTGTCTGATCCCTGGTTTACTGACTCATCCTGATTCAAGGTATCAGACTCTTGGTTCCTGACCTCCTGGTTCTGAACCGCAGCTGGTGTGGGGACCTGGCCCCCAGCTCTGCGCTAACCAGTAGGCCTGGCCACGATGCCCTGGTTCTGACTGACGAAGAAGGTAGGCTGAAAGGCTGGCTTATCACTTCCCATAATGCCCAAATAATATCCTGCAGTTACCACAATCGTAGGTGTTGCATATGTAATGACCCAAGATGGTTCACCAGTAAGCATAGAAACAAAGACCTTCAGAACCCAAAACTTCTGAGCTAAAAGAGTAGTTCCTTTAGCTGTGAGTAATAGCATGCCCTTATCCTCTGTGTGATCCAGCAACAAGCAGGGGGGACCCATTCAGCCAGAGTGTTCCATGCAGTCACAGAGTGTAGCTAGCTTAACTACATTCTGAAGGAGAGACTAATGGCACATATGGGCTGAGGCAAAGACTGGAGAACTGCTCCACTTGCACACCTGAGGTGATCCACAGGAGAGGCGTTATGCTAAAGTGCACCTCCTAAACCGGTAGAACAAAATTATTAGTGTGAGTGATCAGCTCGTCACAGACAAGAGTGCAAACGCTATCTCATTATGAGGCTGATTTTTGACCCTACCCCCTTGTAAGTTAAAACAAACCAAAACCTCATGCGTTCACATTTTTAGGGTCAAGTCTCATTCACATTTAGAATGTATTCTGAAAATTTCTGAATCAACTGAATCAGTTATTTTGATATTAAAACACACAAATGCCTCCTTTGGGTGATTTGTTTAATGTTTCTTTGTGACCCTTTATCAGCCCAATAAAACATTCACATCACAACATTCAAAACATAAGTAGATTTCTGGCTGCCTCCAGGCAGCCTTGCTGTTTTTTAATCCATGTACAATGTTTATATGCCATGGTAATAAGCCCTTTATAAATGATATCTTGGATTTTGACATAGGATCATCCAACTGTGAGTTCTCAAGTACATAGGAATAATAAAATGAGGAATGTCAAAAGTCTGAGACAAAGTCCCTCATAAGGGGCAATTAAGGAATCCGAGTCACTATCAAGAGAGTGTAAAAGAGCTGGTGTAGATCAGAAACCAGCTAACAGATGGAAAACAAAGTAGTCAGAGCTGGCCTTTATAATCATGCAGACCTCATGGTCATGGGCCTCCCTTAGTTTGGAGTGGTTGAGTACCATGGCGGTGAACTGGCATCATGGGGGTTGTTAATACGGTTGCTAGACATCCATTTTTTTACCAGACTGCTCAGTCGAAAAGGGACAGTGGTGGCTCTGGTCAGCACTGCTGACCAGGCTGGTAAAAGTCGGGTTGGCGGCGCAGCAGGTTCTAAGGTAGGCTCCCTGCCTGCCCTGGTTCCGCACCGCTCCTGGAAGTGGCCAGCGTGGCCGGCTCCTAGGTGCAGGGTGGCCATGGAGGCTCTGTGTGCTGCCCCTGCCCTGAGCGCCGGCTCCGCAGCTCCCATTGGCCATCAACCATGGTCAATGGGAGCTGCAGGGAAGGTACTTGCAGGTGCAGGCAGTGTGCAGAGCCGCTTGGCCCCTCCGCCTAGGAGCTGGACATGTTGCAGCTTCTGGGAGCTACACGGAGCCAGGGAGCCCACCTTAGCCCCACTGTGCCACCAACCAGGAGCTGCCTGAGGTAAGTGCTGCCTGGCTGGAGCCTGCACCCCGAACCACCTCCTGCATCTCAACCCCCTACCCCAGGTCAGAACCCCCTCCTGCACCATAACTCCCTCCCGGAGCCCACACCCCAACCCTCCGCCCCAGCCCTGAGCCCCTTCCTGCACCCCAAACCCCTCATTTCTGGCCCCACCCCAGAGCCCACATCCTCAGCCAGAGCCCTCACCCACTCCTGCACCTGAACCCCCTGCCCCAGCCCGGTGAAAGTGAGTGAGGGTGGGGGAGATTGAGCAACAGAGGGAGGAGAGATGGAATGAGTGGGGAGCGGGGACCTGGAGAAGGGGTGGGGCCACGGTGGGGAAGGGTGTTCAGTTTTGTGTGATTAGAAAGTTGGCAACCCTCGTTTGTTAATGTTGTCTTGCCTTATTATGTCTTTTTAGTGGTTGTGGTTTTGTGAGGGGAATGCTCTTGTGCAGCCCTAACTGTAAGTTAATAAAGAATTTTGTCTGGGAATTTCCCAGTTTATTTAAAGAACACGCCCCCCAGCCCTCTATGTAAACATAAGGGTTGGGGAATCTGGGTTGGAGACTGGTTGAGAGCGTGGACAGAAAGGCAAGCTGAGGAATTAAAGCATCTTTCATCAGGAATGTAAAGTTTTAAACAGAGCCAATATGACTGTTTCACCACTATCCCTGTCCTTTGTATCTCACTAGCTCCATTCTTGACACCCCCAACTAGTAACCATGAAAAGTCTTCATCCTCTGCTCTAAACCCTAAGGAGGGACATCCTGTTTTCCCCAATCTCTTCCTTGTCTACTGCCACCTCCATTGCCCCATCCAATTTTCTTGTAGACCAAGGCCTTGTCTCTGTCTGTCAATAGCTCTGATTCATCAATGAGTGTAAATGCATTGGTGCTGATACTGACTCCTAAATGCCCACGTGCAGCTTTGCACTGATTGAGTTAATCAGGATTTTGCCTTACTTCAAGTCCTTAATTTTTTAAAAGTTTTTCACGTGGGGAAGGAGTGTAAGGAGAGGAGCTGAGTTAGTTGGTTGACTCTATGATGCTGAAAAGATGACACCTTAAGTTACATTTTTGAAAAAGTTGATTTGTGAGGTTTTATAGTCTATTTTAGGAGCATTACTCAGTGCTCCAAATACCCTCAAAAATCCAAGGGATCCTTAGAGCTCCTCAGAGCTGAGTGGCACAGAGTTGTGAATATCTCACTAAAGCCAAATGCTTGCTGTTGTTGGGGCCTCCATAATAACTGTGCCTAATGCCAAGTTTCTGCTACCACCTGCTGAGCACTAGAGCTATTCCCAAACAAATTGCAAATGTGTTTTTTTTTTGTTTTGTTTTTGTTTTGTTTTTTTACAAACTGGGGGGAGGGATAGCTCAGTGGTTTGAGCATTGGTCTACTAAACCCAGGGTTGTGAGTTCAATCCTTGAGGGGGCCATTTAGGGAACTGGGATAAAAATCTGTCTGGGGATCAGTCCTGCTTTGAGCAGGGGGTTGGACTAGATGATCTCCTAAGGTCCCTTCCAACCCTGATGTTCTATGATTCTATGAAAAGCATATATATTTTTTCTCCTTTCATATAGTTCTCAAATCCAGTTGACTCATTTTTGCTCTATCATTTCAAAAATTGTTATTTCCAGATTCAGGTTGTGATTCCTTTGCATATGTAGCCCAAAACTGCATTGCTTTTTGTTATGTTGCAAAATTCCATCTTATTTCCTGTACTGTGGAAGTTAAGTGTAGACAAGGCCATTTTAAATTTTCTGCCCAGGTTTCTAAACTTTTTAGGTCCCTTTGTATTATTTCTCTGCCCTCATTGATATCTACAGAACCTTCTCATAAATGAGTCAGAGAATCTGATTCTTTGCTTATAACCCTCTTGCAGCTCTTCCTTTTCTGTACCTTGTCTCCCAGTAGGCTTAAAACCTGTACTTATATTAAACCTGTTACTGCTAAATTAAACCATTTTTTTTTGCATTAAAATGTGTTATGAGCAACCTCTTTTATTATATTTCTAAAGTGAATTGAGTGAAAGGTACTGGATTGAGAGCCCTTCAGACTGAAGTCTTATCTATTTATCCACAAAGCCTACCAATATGCTTCAACCCAAACTTGAGAAGACCGCCTTCCAGGGCTGCAAAGGGAATTCAGTGTCCATGGGATTCTCAGTAGACAGGCCAAGGACTAATTGGGCCAATAGCCAGAGCCAAATTAGTATGAACTGTGGTGATTTTTATGAGGTGGAATTGTCTCCACTAGAAGACTGGACTGGACTGAAGCCATCCGCTATACTGCATATGCCGCTAACTATCTATCAGATGTCATTGACTTTGATTCATCACTTGAACCTGAGGTGAAAGGCTCTGCAGCCCATTAACAATCCTGCCCCTGTTGACTTCAATTTCTGACATTCTAAAAGTGTGGTTCCCAAGGACAGCAGTAGAGAAATAATGTTTCTGGGCCACTGGCAACCAGATTTCATGTGTTCACCTTTTGTTTACAGAGAAAGAGATCATATAATAGTGGAGATCCTGGAAATGGGGTCTTGATGTGGAACAATGAGCTTTCCTGGCTTGTCACCTGACTTAACACTGGAACTCCCCATGGCTTCTGGTGTAGTAGGACAGGCGTTTCTGTTCTCATGCGAGAGACCATTTTGGTGAATTCCTGTGGCGTATGAAGTTCTAAGAGCGGTGGTGGTGCCTGTTTGTGTGGTGCATTCTGTGTGGCAGAGTTCTAAAGACCTGTTTGCTGGTAGCTGTTATGACTGCATTTGTTTTGGAGGCTGCACTCAAGAACACAGCTATGGATGTAATTTGTAAATAAGGACCCACATATTTATTTCTTTGTTGTGGTTTGATGTTCTGATCCAATGAAAGTCATTGTAACAGATTAAAAAAAGTATAATTCGCTTATGGGATTTCAGGAGACTAACTAATCCCCAGTTGGAATGCTCCACTGAGGGCTGACATGTCTATGCCATGCAGCAAAGGCACTGTAGAGTACACCACTCACTGGGAACCATGTTGAAGACCTAACGTTGGAAGCTATCCTCCACCCAGGCAGAATCACATGTAGCTGTTGCATTGTGAAAACAGAAGTAATTTTTTCCCAGGTAAAAATACCAAAAGGAGATCTTAGTTGTCTATTCCCTCCCGAAATATCCTTTTTTGACAGCAGCTATTAATAGTGTCTTACAATCTGTTCCTGTTTTCCAAACCATTAGGAAAAACAAGGTTTTATACTTGGTTAATTCACAAGCTTTGTACCATTGGAAATCTGAATATAAAATGACATAAGTCACAGATGAAATGAGCCTTGGATCTCATCCAATGGCTAGAGAGAACTTGCTAACATCAGACCTGCTATGTAATTTGATGTCATTTCACATGATGGTACGTTTCTGCTCCTAGGGTGTCAGGACTGGAATAGAAATAATGGTAGGATTGAGGCATATTGACAGAACTATGTGCAAGCCCAGGACTGGACAATTAGTGGATGATGCACATCAGGGCTGAGGTGTTTTGGCAGAAGTTTGTGGGGTAGCGTGTGTCATGCCTACTTATAATCAGGGTAATCTTGCCTCTCCTTTGGAAGCATTCCATTTATATCAAGGAAGTAAAATATTTGTTTGCTTTTCTCTCTCTGTTTCCTTCTTCACAGATCTAAGTAAGGGTTCTGGAAGCCATTAACCTATGTTGGAAAAACACACTGGGTGAAATCGTGGCTCTGCTGAAATCAATGGGAGTTTTGCCATTAATGTCAATGGGGCCAGGATTTCACTCAGTGAATTCCTGAAGTGGTATTCCCTGGTTTCCCCTCTGTCTTCCTCTTTCATGCTATCACATTTCACATCTGGATCAATACAGCCTAAGAGCTGGATGTCAAGACATTACTTTTGCACTCCCTTGACTGGCCTGCTGAATCAAACTGGTGCTGCCTCTACTAATGGCTTTTGGTTTTCACCTTCATGTCACAATGGATTTTCCCATGCTTGGGGTGTGTTTGTGACTACATACATGCACTCAAACATGCAAGCGTATATATACACACTTCTCCACGTGTATACCACAGGATGCGTGAAATGTCCTCCCATCCCTGCACAAAGCCTAAGCAAGTGAACTTTGCATAGAGGATCTAAGAGGGGCTGGTGTGGGGAGAAAAACTCCCTGCCAACCTGGTACCTTTCATGGAACATCTGTGCAGCCAATGAACTGTGATAGCAGCTGGGGACCCTTATGCCACCGACTCCCCCATTCTTCTCAGCCTGACCCCTCTCTGTGCTGCCGATGCAATATGGAATTGTATAAGACTATCTATGCCTGCAAAGGAGGAAGGCTCAGCATTTGGCTCCCAATTAAAAGTGACTCTAAAACAAACCACAAACAGTTGCACAGATGGAATCCATTTCAGAAGCTTGTGACACTTAGCAGGAAGACTCCAGAGGCTGAGGATCACTGGAGTGCAAGGTGATCTGGCCAGGCCCCTCATACATCTACATGCTCCCTACTCACCTCCAACATCCAGATCTCAGCCTTAGCTCTGCTCCCCTTTGCCCTTACTTATTCTCCACTTGCCACATGAAAGAAAGTTAAGGCAACCTTGTTGAATTACATTTGTATTGTCTCTTTAGTGTGATATAGGGCCAGATGGATCCTCCACTTCATTGACTTCATCTTGACTTCAGTGGGTTTACATTAATCTGCACTCCTCTTCCAACATATATCAAGCAAAGGGTCTCATTTTTATCATGCAACAGGTTTGTGGCCTGCATGTTCAGATGGATCTGGGGAACAGCTGAGTAGGGTTGCTGACCAATAATGGGAGGATGAATGTGGTAAAGTGGGGTATCCAAGCTATGGAGGGGTATTGGATGGGAATAGGGTTTAGTATATGGACCACTTGGAGGAGCAAATATGTGAAATATAGTCACAATGTGGGTCCACAGGGTGGACTGCAGCCTCTAAGGGTTTGTCTACATTGCAATGTAAGCCCAGGGTTAGTAAACTTGAGTTAGCAGTCCCTGGGTTTGTTATCCTAGGCCTTGAGCATCTACACTCATTTGTAACCCCAGGTTAGGAATTGTTGAACCCTGGGTCCTAACTTGGGGCTCCAGTGTTTACACTGCATTATATGGGCCTGAGTCCATGCACCCATAACTCAGATTTCCTAGCGCCCTTCCCAAATGTGGCTGCTATAGCCATTTATTTGTGATGCAGTGTGGGACAATTTGACTGTCTACCAAACGTGACTCTCCAGAGGACAAAGAAATTCAGCACATGGGATTGTGGGATTTTTTTGGCAGACTCCCAGAGCATGAATCTACCGGGGCTGTATCTACACTGTAAAGCAATAGGGCTTGAACCCCGGGTCCCAATTTGACTCAGGTTTGAACCCTCCACCCCCAGGGCAACCTAGGACGAGCCCTGAGTTAGCACAATTTGCGTGTAGATAGAAGGGGGGTTAGGCTTCAGCTTGAGTTCGAACCCTCGGCTTACATTGCAGTATAGACATACCCTAAAGCAGGGGTCGGCAACCTTCGGCACATGGCCCATCAGGATAATCCACTGGCGGGCCGCAAGACATTTTGTTTATGTTGACCATCTGCAGGCACGGCCCCCCCCCAGTTCCCAGTCACCGCGGTTTGCTGTTCCCGGCCAATGGGAACTGTGGGAAGCCGCGGGCCACAGAGACGTGCTGGCTGCCGCTTCTCGCAGCTCCCATTGGCTGGGAATGACGAACTGTGGCCACTGGGAGCTGCGGGGGGCCGTGCCTGCGGACGGTCAACGTAAACAAAATGTCTCGTGGCCCGCCAGCGTATTACTCTGATGGGCCGCGAGCTGAAGGTTGCTGATCCCTGCCCTAAAGGGTTAGCTAGCCAGACCATCCAGCATAGGAGGGGAGGAAGTATTTCTCATTGTTGAACATTCGATGCCAGCTGGGAATAGTGGTCTGAGGTAAAAAAGCAGGGTTAAAATCAGTGATGGAAAATTGAATTGCTGGCAGATGTGAGCAATGGTGTTAATGGGCAACTACTCTTGGGACCTTTATCTTTGATAGGAGTCCATGGGTGCTCGCATTTCCCGACACCTTGCAAAATGAGGTAATCTGTACTCGCCTTCTCCTCTACTTCTCCAGACCAGTCTTGTCTGCAGTGATCAAAATGTTGGTGTTTCTCAGTCTTGTACTTTTCTGTGATGCCTAATGTGGTTCAAATCATGTCCTATTCAGATTTCCACTTCACTTCTGTATCTGCAGACTAGAGACGGGTACAAGGATAGGATCAGAATAAGAACCAGTTTGAACTTTCTCCCCAAATTTACCTTACCAAACCAACCACACTACAAGGTTTTTGGCTAGAGCTGGTCTCAAACCCAGCCTCTGGAATCAAAAAAATCCCTGAATTTGGACAGTGTTTGGAATCTGAATCTGGATCCAGATCCTATATTTACAGTTTGGTTAGCTTTCTCCACTGCCTCAGTTGTTCATTTTCAGGTTTTTCTGTGTGTCTTAGTTCCAGATGAAACTGAGACAGAACTGCCTAAATCCATTCGCTTGGGATTTACTGCCCAATTTTGCAGACACCATGTAATAAAAGTATGAGACAGCAATGTGCTAGTCAGAGACCAATGGACATTATTCCTTGACCTGGGATGGGGTTACTGTGACGCTTCTCTGGACACTCAGGGCTGTTAGTCACCTTGATGCCACCTTCCTCCAGTATCAGTTCCCTAAACAACCAGCCTGTCAGCCACTCAAGCACTCTTCTCTGGGCTATACCAACCCTGCTGGTGACAATAGAGGTACCCCAGCCTCTAAATCCCTTCACAGTGTCCACTTGTGGTATCCAGCCCCCGATCACTGGATATCCACAGAAATCCCAGATCCTCTATGCCCAAAGGAACAGTGGGCCCCAGTTTTACCTTAGACCAGCACTCCTGCTTTACACCAAGCACTTGAGTGCAATTATAAAACAAAAGGAAATTTATTTTAAGAAAGAACAGAGATTCAAATAGAAACAAGTGTGAGTGATGGAAACAAGTGGTTACATACAAAACAAATCATAAAACACAAACTAGGGCCTATGCTGACTAAGTTACCTTTCCTGGCTAATGAAGTACATTCTCACCCCAAAGTTCAGCCTTTTGCAGCGTTTCCTGGCCCCAAGGAGCTAGGACCCAGTCTTTCATGAAGCAACCCCTGCACATTCAAGGTGCCTCCTCAGTGAATGGATCCAGAGAGTCTTTCTCCACTCTGTTATAAGCTAAATCAGTCTTTTGTCTTTATTCCCAGGCAAGGCTGTCATATTTTTCCTTTTCATTCCCAAGTGGTTTTGAGGTTTAGTTTATCTTTGATGGTTCTCCATTGACTTTTCTGGGTTGTTATCAGTGCTTAATTTGTGCCAAGGCTTGCCAGGACTGAGCTGGCCTGGCACCTCTAGGCTTGGCAGTTCATAGCCCTGGCACCTCTAGGCTTGCTGCATCAGTTATGAATGTGAAACAATTGCTTGAGCCCTGGCACCTCTTTCATTACAAATTAAGCTCTGGTTGTTGTAATGGTGGATAACTGAGTAATACATTATGTAATTGAATTACCAGGCAGGAGTGACAACTGCCTCCCACCTGAATGGCCCATCACTGAGATATATGATTCCCTGATGACTCACTGTTACTCCAAGACCATAAGGAAATAATTTTCAATATAGTCACATTATTCCTTAAATATTACCTGTGCATGCATCTCCCAATGACTATGAGTATCACTAAGTTGTAAGCTTTCAGTAGAGCCCTCATAGGCTACCTCTTATGGATAAATACCATGAAAGTGGTGTATTGGGTGTAGTGAGTTTGTCTGGTCTGAGGTAGGAGTTACTAGTAAAGAACAGGGAACACTTTGCCAGTTGGCACTACTGGGCCTCTGCGTCAGTTACAAAGACCAATAACCCTGTTGTTTGACAGGGATCAGTATTTGCTGACTCAATTGATAGCTGTTACACTCAGAAATGCAGACAGCATCAGGCAAGTTTCTGTGTGCTTGAACAAACCAGAGTTCAGATCTGACTAATTTGCTGAGCTGGAAAAGAATCTGACTGATGTGCTCAGTTTAGACAGAGCAGCCATGTCCAGAGATTTCCTGAGGACTGTGCCGAAGTGCTGGCAGGTGTTTGCTGCACGTTCAAGCATGCATAGTCCCGAGGCAGCTTCTGCAGCTCTCTCGAGACAGGGATGAGGTGAGGACGATGGTACCCTTGCTGCAAAGGTGCTTTGCTTTTTGGTGCCTCTGATGAAAATCATGGGGACATTTTTTGTATCTGAAATAGACATGGGCCCAAACCCAATCCGCATTCCAATAAATGTTCAGGATTGAGGGTGTTTGAAATCTAAAGCTTGACCTAGATTCAGCCTCTTCAAATGACTCCTACTATTATAATAGGCAGAAGTAAAGCACCAAGGCCAAATTGCTGTACTTTGGGATTTTCAAAATCTTTATCTGAATTTTGAGGTTTGAGTTCATTTCTAATTTTAAAACTTCCCCCTACTTCCAGGTTCCTTATTCCTCCAACCACCGGGGCTGGCAGAGCCTGCAAATGCTGTGAGGCATTGTTGCTACTTATAGAACCATAGAATATCAGGGTTGGAAGGGACCTCAGGAGGTCATCTGGTCCAACCTTCTGCTCAAAGCAGGACCAGTCCCCTACTTAGTCTGAGGTGTGGAGGCAACATAATTAACACATACTCTTGGACTGTGTGGTGAGTGGCCCTCAGAAGGTTCAGAATTCAGGCTTAGTTCCAGGGCTTCTCCGAAGCTTAGCAGAAAGAAGTGAGCATGTGAGCAGCCAGCCAGTGAGAATAGAGGAAGGAAACTGGGGGATAAAGAAACTGAAATTGGCAGAGAGATGAACAGCAATTAGAGAATGAGGATAGCGTCACTTTCTAGGGTGCAATCCAGACCAGTGAGGGGTTGTGTCCTGCAATCTAGGGTGCTTCACAATGCTTTGCTGTAGCTCCTCACCGGGGCCACTCACAACCATCCTACTAGCAAGCAGGTCACACCCTGTGTGTCTCTGTGCTAGACAGCCCTGGTTCAGCAGTTCTGACCTCAGCAGCCAGTCTACAGCCCCACTCTGGCTTCCACAAGCCTTGGTCACTACTTGCAGGTTGACCCCAACACTCTCCCAGTCCTGAATTTTCCAAAAACCAGGTGCTCTGCAATGTCCAGCCCTGGACAGTTCAGAGAAATAATATGATTTATGTGCTCCTTTAAGAAGTGAAAACACACCAGTTTGCCACATTAACTGGAGCTGATGTTCATTTTAGTATGAACACAACAATATTGGTTTAATAATAAAACAAGTTTATTAACAAAAGCAGATAGGTTTTTCAGTGAGTTAAGTATAAGAGATAATGTTATAAAGGGTTACAACCAAATAAAAACGAAAACACGCATCTAAAAGCCTAAAGATTTGATTCAAGGCTTTATTTAAGGTGGCATTTCTCACCCACAGTCTTCAAGCAAGATGGTGAATCATCTATTCCTTCATCAGGATCTCTTCCAGAGGCCCATATGCTGGTGCCTTTGTCATTTTAGGTGAAAAGATTTTTGCCTAAGCAGGTTTCTCATCTATATTCGGTTCCAGAGACTTCTGTCTGCCCCCTATTAGTTTAAGGACCCATCTTTCTCAGCCTCCAAGAGCTCTGGCCCCTTCTGTCTGTCTAGTGATGGATGCCAAAGAGAGCTTCTGTCCTTGCTTATATCTTCCAAGTTCAATGACCTTGCTTCAAGAGGCAGGATGACCGCATGCTGTTCTGTTCTTCCTGTGGGCTTCCTATATGATTTCTATGTAAATGAGTCTTCCATTGTTTTTGATTCCACCATGCTTAATGTATATAGAAGACAGGTAGATAACTGCCATTCCCCACTGTCTGGGCAGACAATACAGCCTAATATCAGTGAGCATCCATAATTCCTTACATTGTGTTAATACATACATTTCACAATTATATTAATCACCAGTGTGTCATCCGAAAAGACCTCACTCTGTACACTTTTATAATACAGTAATATTGTATACAATCAGTTGATTATCATTTGAGGTTAACCTGCTTCTCCCCATCTTTATAGCCCAGTAAACCTTTGAAATTAATTCTTCTGACAAGTAAAACCCAGACCAACCTTCTCTCTCCTGCTGGATGTAGACGCCATGCTGTCTTCTCCCCCACTTGTTAGTGTGAGGTTTGCCTCCATTCCTTGTTAGCTTGATGAGTCTGTTTACTGTTTATATGTAAATTGAGGTAAACACACATTCCTTTATCAGAGGGGTAGCCGTGTTAGTCTGAATCTGTAAAAAGCAACAGAGGGTCTTGTGGCACCTTTAAGACTAACAGAAGTATTGGGAGCATGAGCTTTTGTGGGTAAGAACCTCACTTCTTCAGATGCAAGTAATGGAAATTTCCAGAGGCAGGTATAAATCAGTATGGAGATAACGAGGTTAGTTCAGTCAGGGAGGGTGAGGTGCTCTGCTAGCAGTTGAGGTGTGAACACCAAGGGAGGAGAAACTGCTTCTGTAGTTGGATAGCCATTCACAGACTTTGTTTAATCCTGATCTGATGGTGTCAAATTTGCAAATGAACTGGAGCTCAGCAGTTTCTCTTTGGAGTCTGGTCCTGAAGTTTTTTTGCTGTAAGATGGCTACCTTTACATCTGCTATTGTGTGGCCAGGGAGGTTGAAGTGTTCTCCTACAGGTTTTTGTATATTGCCATTCCTGATATCTGACTTGTGTCCATTTATCATCTTGCGTAGTGACTGTCCAGTTCGGCCAATGTACATAGCAGAGGGGCATTGCTGGCACATGATGGCATATATAACATTGGTGGACGTGCAGGTGAATGAGCTGGTGATGTTGTAGCTGATCTGGTTAGGTCCTGTGATTGCTCATTCACCTGCATGTCCACCAATGTTATATATGCCATCATTGAGGGACTACAGAGGCTCATGTAGTTTGGCAGCTGCTCTCCTGAAATGGGAGCATATGTTTTAAGGCAAAGATCTGCAAAGAAGAAGAAGCACTAGGGGCTTCCTCACAGGGGGAACAGGCTTGTAATGTCTGAGAAACTGCTAGACAGGCATTTTGGAATTAGGGGTTTATGGTATTTGGGTTGAACCTCCTCCTAGTCACCTTTGGGATTGCACCAAGTATAACAATGCAACACTTTATATGGAGTTGTAGTCAAATGCATCTCCAGATATCTCACAGAGCTAATACAGTCAGTATTCAATCATCATCAATAATCCATAAACAAGTAGAACTCAGAATGTAGATTAAGTGGAACAAATTTGTGGTTACCTGCCAACCGTGAAGCGCCTACTCTGCTGCACATCATGGCCATGCAGACCCCACAGAGATAGAAGGGATACAGCTTAAATATTCTGGCTTCAAAAGCACAGACTCCCTACTATGTGAGCTGAGAGTAAATCTCCTGTAGGTGTTAGCATTATAGGGTCTTGGACACAGTTGAGGGTAGTGGTACACGTATACTAACCAGTTCATTACAGGATTATTCAGGGAGAGTGACAAATGATTGAGGCTAACCGTCCTAGCAGGGCTTAAAGAAACTCTGACCATGATGTTCTGAATCACTAGGAAGTATCTGGAGGAGGAGAAGAGAGAGTAAATATGTGCTGGACTGTAGAATTCCTCTGCCCTTGGCGGAATGCAGATGTCCTGACTTGGAAGCAATGATCTCATTTTCATTGAATTTTCTGAGGTTGGCTACTGATTTTGTGAATCAATATGAGACCCCATTGGGCTGGTTTTGGAGATGCAAATGCTCAGCCCTTTTGAAAATGGATGCATTTCATATGAGCTGGCACTATGTAAAATGTTGACCTTAACCTCACTGTGTTTTTGTTTCCACATCTGTTCTGCAAAATTATTACCTATGTAGTACAGATAGTGGGAAATGGTGCTTTATAGACATGTGAGAAGAGATGCTCCCTGCTCCAAAAAGCTTGCTACCTAAGTAAACACACACACAATTCCTTAATACAAAAAATCTGAAATGGGGAGAGTATTTACCTAACTCACATGGGTGTTGTGAGCTTAAATAAATTGGTGTTTGTAAAGTGCTTTGAAAGCCTCAGATGGATGGGTGGTATAAAAATTGTTGTTAACAAACTTACCTCTGTGTTAATTAATGTTGTTAAAATGCAGAGACAGATAAATATGCCTCCCTCCACCCCACATCCCCTACTGCAGCAGCTGGTTCTTGGTGGGTTCATAGTATGGAGGGTATATTTACATCTAAACCCAGGGGAAAGTCCCACACTGTGAAGTCCAGATGAACAGTTTGTTTGGACATCACCCCATCAGTTGGGCAAGCACAGCTCCCATATCCAAAGGGGTTCGTATTCTATCAGTGAAGAGTTTGTTTGTTTGGTCCTTGCCAGACTCCAGAGAAATAGCCTTGAGGAAAGGACACCAGGATATATAATAGACCAAGGTCCTATGTTCAGTTTATGCTCCACTAATGCTCCAAATCTACCTTTCTTCTTACTGTAGTACTGGATAAATGAATACACCTCTACCTTGGGGATTGGGGTCTTCCACTCCGGCATCGAGATCTACGGCAGAGGTATGAAGCTTTCTTTTTAGTTACATCTGAGTCTGGGGAGACAATCCTACTGATCTTATGATCTTTTATAAGAAAGGGGTGCCCTGGTTTGTGCCTTGTGGGGTGAGGGGGCTCTGAGGAGTAGAAATTCAGCCAATTATTTTTAGACCGGGGTGTCCAAAGTATGGTGTGTAGCTCATGCAAATAATCTCTTTTTCAATATAGATGTGCTGTCTGCAAAGCTAGAGTACTGTTTCTTCAAAGCTGTAGCAGGATGTTAGGCAAGAAGGGGCTGGGGAACTCTATAGGCAAAGTGAAGCAAGGCGAGAGACACAAAGAGAGTAGCTTTAAGGATAATACAGTTTCCCTTATTTTAATACATTTCCTAGTTCAGTGTTAGAAGAAAGAATCCCAGAAAAGTGGCTTTCTCACTGTCCAATGACATAGTCTCAGAAATTGAGTAATTTTGCATCAGCGAGAAAAATAAAATGTCAAAATTCAACCCTGCCCAAGACTTTCAGTTTCATAAGCCCCGGAATGGCCTAAGGGGAAGGACCACTTTACTAGATATTGAAGCTTACCACATAGTTTGTGGTAAAATACAAGTCAGCTCATTAATTTATGCAGTGGGGATTGAAGCTAAAAATGTTTAGAAATCACTTGCCTTCACTGAGGAATCAATAAGAATAACTATTATGTTGCCTTTTAAAAGGGTGGTGAGTATTTAATTCCAAAAAGGAAAGTACTATATGAACGGCTATGCTTTTATGGCACTTCTAAAGATCTTTTATGAACAAACAGAGCATCGTGACTTTGGTATCTGTCAGGGTGAGCACGTAAGAGAACATCTAGTAGTTGGGATTTTAAACAAGGAGCTTTCAAAAGAATCAGGTCTGAGGTCCCCTGGAACAAGGTGGTACAACAGATATGGCCATCTGAACTAGTGAAAATGCAAGTCACCCAGCAAGGTAGCAGTCAGAGCAATGTGCAAGAAGTAGCAATGAAAAAATTCCCTTGGAGGAGAAGGGGAAAGAAGCCTCATAACAATGGCTCTTAAGAATGCTGAGTTCCTGGTCAGAACTGTGGCAGTTGTGGCCGGGGAGAGCACAGGACAGATTATTATTATTTTTATTATTATTATTGTAGTGCCTAGGAGCCATTGGTGGAGGTACATAGAGGTAGAGCAAGACACAGGGATATTAGCGGAGCAGCTATCAAAGCAAAGGAATGAAGGAGTACAAGCAAGAGTGGAATAATTCATGTTTCTTAGGATGTGTCCAAAGGCAGCGTTTGTGAATAGATTTGGATCTAATCTCAAGATCTGCAACATTTGTTAAATTTAAAATTGATTTCAGGGGTAGAGGTGACTATCTTGTAAAGAGACTTAAGAAGATAAGCCTTAGTCCTAACTTGGAGTGGCCCAAAACAGTGTTCAGTAGCCCAGGGGAACAGATCCATTGCCTCAGTCAATTCAAACTTACCTACAGAGGCAAGGAGCATGTGGTGTTAATGAGACTACCGCAAGTAAATTAGACCAAACCACAATCATTAAGATGGCCCTCATAAAACTGGATATTGGCATGGTGTTCAACAGACAGAGCCTACTTAAAACAGAACCATTCCAGATCCTACTAGAAGAGGGGATGTACCCTATGTGTGCAGTACCACCTGGAGAGTGCCCATCCCACTGCTCCTGAAAATGAATGAAGAACTGGATAGGATGGAGAGGAATGGCACAATAAAGAGCAGTAATGAACCACCGGAGTGATGTGCCCCAGTAGTGTCATGAGGCAAGGGGGAAAACTATTAGCATAGCTCTAAAGAGGCTCAGTTAAACAGTAAGGAGGGAAAGGGATATTTGTCTCACCCCAGAAGATACTATCCCCAAGTTAATGGGTGCAACAATGCTTTCTTCACTAGGTTTCAGACAAGTTCTTCTCCACCCCAACAGTTCCAACTTTTCTGCAAAGCTATTCAGAAGGAATTGCTCTTTGCTGCCTCCCAGTCAGGGTCACAAGCACCCAGAAATCTTCCCATGGAAAAGGAGTGGGATACTGCAAGGCCTGGAGAGAGTGGAAGCTTTTCTGGATGATGCTATAACTCCTAGGAAATCAGAGAAAGAACATAGCATAATACAGTATTGCAACAAGTTCTGATGGCAATGTTACAAGAAACCCAGGAACAGTTCCAATTGCTAGAAGAGGTGGGAGGGCACATCCAGAGAAAGCTAAAGCTATAATTGAAATGTTACCACCTAAAATATGCCAAAAATGATGTGGTTTCTTGGTCTGATAAAATTTTGGAAAACAAACTGGAGAAAATTCAGATCTTACCCACCCTCAAAAGGTCAAACTCTTTATGAACTCCTTAAAACAACCATCTCTAAGTGAATCTGGAACCAAGCATAAGAACAAGCATTTGAGGATCTAAAGAATCTATTGACCACATCCCAGGTACTGATATGTTATGATGTTTCCAAGTTTACAGACTCCACAGATTTCAGCTGCTACTGTGGGGTGCTAATAGGAGCCTTTAGCATATTGTTCCAGATGGCTTTCAGATCCTAAAACCAAAGCAGAGAGAGAACATTTGGCAAGCATATGGGCATGTGAGAAGATCAAATGGTACATATAGGGTCTTGGCAGTTTCATGCTCGAGATGGACCACAAACCACTGAGACCTTTAATAAACAGCAAAGATCTAGGAAAGGTGCCCCTTACATGCTAGAGTTTTCTCATGCATTGTTTGAGAATTAAACCTAATGTAGAATATGTACCACGGAAATCCTTTGCGGTGGCTGAGAGGTGCCAAATCTAAGAGGCTTTCTTCTCTAACTGTTAGAATGCAGCCCAAAGCTTATCCAGCCTTAAGCCAGGAGACTCAATCCTGATAAAACCACATGAGGAAGAATGTTGGACAACACCAGCTATTGTCACTGGACGTAGCTGCAGCCTGAGATCCTACATGACTGAAACTGGTGAAAGTACTCAGTACACAAGAAAGAGGCAGCACCTTTGTCTGGGTGGAAGGAAGGCTTTAGACTGGAGCTCTGCAGTGAAGCAGAGAGAGAGAGACAGAATAGCTTTAGGGGTAATTTTGTTTTTCCTTATATGAATAAAGCTCCTTGTTCAGTGTTAGACGAGAGTGTCTGTCTTTCTGTGATTTTTTTTTCTTTTACCATTGCCACATGACAGATTACATGTTCCAGTATGCAATGGTCCACCTTGAACCAAGCAGCTTTTACAGTTGACTCGAGATGGAGCATGACATGATGGGTCCTGTAGTTTCCATATGTCTGACCTGCATAAAGATGAGTGCAGCTGCAATTAGCTCAGATTTCTAAAAATCAGGTGCAGACTTTTGACTCCTGGTAAACTGCCTGTGTGGCCTTCTGCTGGGCAGTGTTTGGTAACCCTCTGCTTTACTGAAGAATGGAAGAGCTTTCTTAACTGGGCATCAGTCCCATCACCTTCCTAAATGACTTTAGGATTTCTTCACCTTAGTAATAAGCTTTGCTGCCCCCTTGGCTTGCTGACCAAATCCATTCAGGCAGGCTCAGAGAGCCCCACACAGGGATTGTCTAGGACTATGGCCAACTAATAGCATTAGCAGAGCTGGAGCATGATTGGGAATTGGGGTTGTGAGGGTATCCTGGGGCTGATATGTAACTGGACTAGGAGGATGGATTTTAGTGCCTGATTGAAACTGACTCTGGCAACGGCCCTAACACCATGGCTAACATTAAGCCATGCAGACAGCTGCTGTGGACTTTCCCTGATACAGCCTTCATTTGATTACTCACAGTCTCTTTCTTTCCTTGTCAGAATTTGCCTATGGAGGGCATCCTTATCCTTTCAGTGGGATTTTCGAGATCACACCTGGCAGTGCGGTAGAGCTTGGCGAGACCTTTAAGTTCAAGTAAGGGCCCTTCTCCACACACCCTTCATCTTGCAGTTATCAATGAGCCTATTTAGGGTCAACAAATCAGTCCTGCCTTGCCATTTTGAGTCTCATCTTCCCATTACCTGCTCCCACCCCCACCATGTTTCCACCTGCTCCTGATTCAAAAGCAGTTCAACAGGACTCTTGGTGTGGGTGAAGGTTGTGCACAAGGATGTGGGGCAGTATATCTGAGAGAGTGCTCAGAGTGTTTTCCTCCTCTGGTTTCAAGTGCAGTTTGATGTGAACACAGTTCTTTTTTGTAATTTGGTTGTTTTCTTTTTGTGCTCCAGTTTTGCCATTCAGCAAATTCTGAGATGAGTACCTTGGTAGCTGCTGCAGAGCCAGTAAAAGGAGCACAAGAACATCACCCGTTGCTTTTTATGCTTTCCACAAAACCAGGAACTATTGGAAGTTTTCTCTTTTGTCTGTTCCCTATTGACAGAGTGGGAATACATTACTTTCTAGAGCAGAAGTGGGAGGATTTTAGATGCCCCATTATAAAATATTCAAGGTGATCAGATTTTGGGACTGTGGCTCAGTTAATGGAAGATGGAGCCTGTCTTCCCTAGATCACTGATTCAAATTTGGCTCAGAAGAAATTGACTGACTGGAGGATTTTACCCTCAGAGATCCATGGCCTATGTCAAATGAGCTTGGTGTGGACTTCTGACAGTAGGAACTGGATTTAAAATTCTCCGCCCCCATCACAGAAACCACCACCATAACTGGCACACTTCTTGGCAGTCTCAGCTGATGGACCCCGGACTGAATGGGTAGAAAAGTGGTCTCTGCAGCTCAGAGTTAAGGCACTTTTGCAGGGCAGTGTGTAGGGAAGGTCTCAGTGCCGCTGCTTGGGCTGTACCTGTTTTTGTGGATAAATAAAGGACATTAGTCTGCAGTGTTGGTCATTTAGGAACTTTTCACCAGCACTATGTACATGTAAACCAATCCTGCCAAATTTAAAGCCTAAATGACTTGCCAGTGTCTTGTTTTCTCTCTCTTTAGCCTGTGTTCGTTCAGCTTTTTTCACTGTGTCTTCCCATGTTTCCTGTTTTGTTTTTAAACTAGAGAGTCCGTTGCCTTGGGCACCACTGATTTCACAGAAGAGGATGTGGATAAGATTATGGAGGAGCTGGGCAAGGAGTACAAGGGCAATGCATACCATCTTATGCACAAGAACTGCAATCACTTCTCCACCGCTCTAGCAGAGGTTGGTATAGCTATTTTCTACTTATCTTTACTGCTTCAAGACCCAAGGCAATGCTCATGTGGGAACTGGGGCCAGCACAGCCATAACCAGATCTCTGGCTTTAATCCTCCTTGTGATGTTGCAAAAGTCCTTTGCTGTTCTTAAGCTTTCCAAAGCATGCAATCAGGAGGGTAGTGAGATCCAATACAGCAGGTTAATCGCAAGTAGGTATTGTCTGTATTGCTCACCTATAACTTATGTATCTGTGGTAAAGAGGCGGGAGCTGAAATAGTGCTATCGGGCAGGGGTACCTGCGCTCTGGCACACTGTATTGGCCACTCAACAGGAACTGAAAGGCCATATTTAAGTAGCATGTAAAATGTACATAATTTTTAAAAGCAGTCTTAAATTGCCCATGCAACCTTAATTCAGCCCCCTTGTGCACATGCCTTATGATAGTATATGATCATGCAATTAAAGCCTGTTTTTTACCACAGGACCCCAGTCTCATTCAGTGAATGGGTAGTTATTCGATATTTCTTTTTATCCTCCGCATTCCGTATGTGACCCCAGGTCTTATTTACCACACATCATCCGAACCCTGCACTGAAGACTGACTTACTAATTTCCTCATAGACTTTTCTATGGTACTCAACACTGTAGTATCTGAGTGCTTCACACATATTAATGAATTTATGTTCACAACACCCTTATCTCCATTTTACAGGTGGGGAGCTGAGGCACAGAGAGATTAAGGTAAAAAAAAATCCCCTAATTTTGGATGCCCACTTTGAGACACCCAGGACTTGATTTCAGAGTGCTTAGCATTATAGAGAGCTTCATATATTCAAAGCACAGCTTCAGTTACGGCTGTGAGTACTCAGCACTTCTGCAAATCAGACCCAGGGTTTCAGGTCAGGCACTCAGAAAATGAGAAACACACAATGAGTGCCCATCTGTGTAAAGTTTGGTTTAACTGACTTGCCCAGCGCCACACAGGATCTCTGTGGCAGAGGCAGAGAGACTCCAGTCAATTGCCTTAACCGTGAGAATGCTCTTCTCTGCCTGCAATCCCCTACCTGATTCACTATACACTTTCCAACTTTTGCAACAGATGAAGCAGAGGTCCTATAGACAAAAGCCTCTGTCACTACACAGTCTTGATTGATCCCCACACCAGGTCCATCCTCTGCACTGAATGAGGCAGGGGTCTTGTGGAAAAATGGTATGTGCTCATGTAATTAAAAGCAGTGTCATAATTGTGAGAATCAAAGGTTAATTTAGGAGGGAGCTGATGACTGGCTGACATACACCCAGATTTTCAATGGTTCTGGTCCATGTTGTCTATTGAAAGAGAGAAGATTCAGTATCCGTTATATACATTTTATTAGTATTAATAAACAAAAATAAAATCAAGAAAGCATATCGCTAAAAGGAAACTTCTATTAACACTGCTAAATTGAATTAAGAAATACAATTACCAAATCAGCAAGTTAACAGCAATATTGGATGGGAGTCAAATCATCAGATTTATTTTATACAACAGATAAACCTATAAATCATAAAAAGGCATCTCAGGAGGTGGTTGTCTGGTTATAAGTTCCAACTAAAGAACTTCATCCAAGGCAGTGCAAAAGACGAAATTTGACAATTCTTATTTGCCAATTTACAGCTGACAGTTTTAAAGTGGTTTAGTTCTCTACACAGAACATGGAACATGCATTCAATCAATAGCTTTCAAGAGACTGAGTTCAGGGTTGTTTAAACTTTCTTTCCAGTTCCTTTTCTGTGTGAACATTCTAGGCACTCATAGGCACACACACATCCACGCTTTCATCTTCTAAAATGCTGCTAAAAGGCCGGGACATCCTCCAATTAATAAAATAAGACAAAAACAGAAAAAGGAAAAATAAAATACATAAGATAACAGGATTTGAACTCTTTAGCTCTCATGGTCTCTGTAATCACATGGAATAGGAGCTGGAGCTGCAGTCAGGGAACCAGATGATGATGTAGCCGATACAGTGCTTGGTGCTGGGAGCCTGGGCAAAAGCTGGTGTAATCTGTTTTTGTTGTCTTCACTTCCTTTCCCCAAAGGTGGCCTGCTTTGTATACCAGGAGTGTCAGACTTCCCTCGGCTGGCCTGTTGAGCTGATGGACAAAGGCCCATGGCTTTAACCTTCTTTTTTATAGTTTGCGATTCTCACTCACTCCACCTTACAGCACCTCCCCCTGAGTCTTTGGGCAAATCAGGCGTGAAGTATACCTTGATCAGAGGTTAGGTAATTTTTAGGCCAGCATCAGTTTGAAAAAGAGCTGCTTAAGCCAGCAGTTTTAAAAATATTTATTGTTGCATACTACAAGCACTGTGGGGGTGAGTTTGTCACCCCCAAAAATATCCAAAATGAAAGAGGCGCAAGACCCCTTTTGAGGAAGTTAACCTCCCTCTCTCTTCCCTGTCCCCTTCGGGGGAGAAAGCCTTTGCTGATATCTTGCACCAACTTACCAAAAGCGAGGGCTCAAAATTCAGTAAAAATAGCTGGTTGCAAAGACCCTAGCAAAAATGCCAGCCTCTCAACATCCATCAGCAACATTAAAATTACATGTGAACATCTTCTAACAGATGTCTCTGACTTTTCTGGTAAACATGATCATTTGGCAACCTTCCTATTTTTAAAATGAGTGACAGGTCATGCAGCTTATGTCTTTGAAATTTCAGTCTTCTAGGGGAAAGATTTTAAAGCTTCTTATGATAAATCCCATTTAAACGAAAAATAGTTAAAGTTTATATAAAGTCTGTATTTTCATATATGTTATTTCTCTCTCAAATCACACACACACAAGGGGGCCAAATTAAGGTTGTGCAGGCAACTTTAATTTAGGCATTTCCTAATTTTTGACTGCTTAACTTTGCTTGACTTAATATTCTTTTCATGTGGGTTTTAATGTAACTTCCTATTAAACAAACAAACAAACTGAAAAAACAAATTCTATCATGTGGAGCCATACTGACCACCCACCGGAATCATCAGCAGGGTTTGGATCTTTGCATTCACAGTAAAGGGCAGTAGAATCATAGAATATCAGGGTTGGAAGGGACCTCAAGAGGCCCTGGAGGTTTTTCGCCTTCCTCCTTAACATGGGGCAGGGGTCGCTTGCTGGAGGATTCTCAGCTATTTGAAGTCTTTAAATCATGATTTGGGGACTTCAACAGCTGAGTCAAGGGAGAGAATTCTTCCAGGAGTGGGTGGGTCAGATTTTGTGGCCCGCATCATGCGGGAGGTCAGACTAGATGATCATAATGGTCCCTTCTGACCTTAGAGTCTATGAGACTATGAGTCATCTAGTCCAACCCCCTGCTCAAAGCAGGACCAATTCCCAACTAAATCATCCCAGCCAGGGCTTTGTCAAGCCGGGCCTTAAAAACCTCCAAAGAAGGAGACTCCACCACCTCCCTAGGTAACGCATTCCAGTGCTTCACCACCCTCCTAGTGAAATAGTGTTTCCTAATATCCAACCTGGACCTCCCGCACTGCAACTTGAGACCATTGCTCCTTGTTCTGTCTGCTTGATTGCTTGCTTGTTTGTTTGAAAAGTGTGAATTGGGAGTGCTTTGTTCCAGGTGGGCCTTGAGTGGGCCTGACTGGTATATAAGGGCAGTCAGCAGTGAACCAACTGAGCGGCGAACAGCAGAGGTTAACAGAGGGAGTTTGCCTGGGAGCTGTCTGAGAGGAGGTACGCTAAGTGCTGCATTAGGGGGACTGTGTTGGTGAGTATCTGAGTGTCTGCTGCTGGGACAGTTGGTCAGTTTGACCGTGTGCTTGCTTGCTTGCTTGCTTGAAAAGTGTGAATTGGGAGTGCTTTGTTCCAGGTGGGCCTTGAGTGGGCCTGACTGGTATATAAGGGCAGTCAGCAGCGAACCAGCTGAGCGGCGAACAGCAGAGGCTAACAGAGTAACTAGTAGCAGTAGTAGGCTGTTATCTTCTCTATAGACCAATCAGTGGAGGATGGCAGAGAAACACGCTTTGCCAGTAGGCTTCACAGATATTGGCTGAGAGCAGACAATTTAGAGACTCAGGACTCCTCAGTTCAATTTCAGGTTCTGAAGGGGTATGTAATCTAGTTGTTATAGACCCTTATGCCCCCAGCCTGTCTCTTTTCCCCATACTCCTATCCATCACAGCCCAGCTCTCACCCTTCTGCTCTTATCCATCCCCAATTCTCCACCCACCCTCCTTCTATGCTCCTACTGCACCTTGCCTCCAGCTCTCCTCCCATTATTCAAGCCCCTATCCCCTGGCTTCTGTCCCCCCCACTCCTCTGAGACTATGTACCCTCCAACTTATTCACCCTTTTGCTTCTATCCATCCCTGTCCCCTTCTGTTCTTATTCAGCCCCACCCCCACAGAGGCTCCTCTTCACCTGAGGCAGACCACAGCATCTATTTAATAATGCATAGCTACATTATGCAAAAGTGAAGAACTGGAAGTAAAGAAGAATATCGAAGTGTAGAGGTGCTGGCCAGGGCTCGTCCCGCTTCGGGGCGGAGGGGAGCCACACTGCCTCACTACACCAAGAAAAAAATTGAGGTGGGGATTTAGGTCAGCAGAATGTAATTACTTGCTCGGACTGGGAGTTGATTAGGGACACCAGGTTAGACATACAGCCCCATGCAAAAAATCCCCCAGGGAGCTCAAGTGGGTACATGTGGTCAGGACCTCTCTTGCAACCTCTCATCCAAGAGATGGCACTTTCAAGACTACTGTGCCCTTACACCATGCTTGGCATTGACTCACTTCTGACATGGAAGCAAGAGTGCTACCTACTGAATCATCAATGCCACTTCCTACAGCACACTGGCATTCCTTGGAGGTAGTGTGGCCTAGTGGATAGTGCATTGGACTGGGCTTCTGGAGACCTGGGTTCTGTTCCTGGTGCTGCTGCTGACTTGTTGGGTGACCTTAGGGAAGTCTCTTCACTGCTCTATGCCTCAGTTTCCACATGTATAAAATGGGAATAATGATACTGGCACTTTGAGATCTACTTATTGGAACTGCTAGATTAGATCTAGGTATTACTCCTGCTTCTACTATGATTATTATTACTATGTGTCAGGCCAATACTACCTGTGGTGCTCTCAGTGCAGACAAAATCAGGGGTGGCTCTATGAAGCTAGGGAAAGAACTATCTCATCCAGAAGGACTGAGCTGAGACAGCCCAAAAGCCAGTTGGCAATGTAAAAGTTAACATTTAATTTTTCACAAATATGGCTGGTGGGCCTCAAGGGTCAGATGGACAGCCGTGTGCTAGCTGACTGTGTTTGGCCTTCTTAATTTTCTCATTTGGTTGTGGCCCTGTTAATTAGTGTCCATACAGATGATTGGCTGGAAGTTTGGAGGCTACCGTCTGGTCACGTGGTCTGAAGGCAGACTCCACGGCACGTTAAGCAGACCGAGGTCATGTTGCCACAGAAAGAGGACAGAAAGGAGTAGGAGCTCTGTTCTCCCCATGGGGAATGGGTTAGGTTCTGAGTCCAATCTTAATAAAACACCCATTCTTCCCATTGTTCGGGCTCAGCTGATCGATTGAGCTCCCTCAGACAGAAGCCCAATTACAATCTGAGACAGGAATTTGAGCTACAACATTCAGATTTGGATCCAGTTGATAGCTGAGTTTTGGAAACACTTGATAGTTGAGGAGAAAAGGGGGTATATGTGTTGATTTCAACCTCTCTCTTATTACAGTAGGACAGATTTACTTTTAACAAGGCCTCAGCTTGACTTGCCTTGCTGTTTTATGCCCACCATTGTTGGTGGATGCAAATAGTGTGGATGCAATTGATGTCATTTAGATGTCTAACTGCTGGCCTGCACCCACATATTAGGCATCTAAATGATTCTAGCTGCAACCTTACCTAGCTGCCCCTATTGGTATCTTAATGGTTCATCTGGGAAGGGAGTGGGAAATTCGTGAATGTGGCAGCCTCCAGCAGGGATTTTCAGATGTGAATGTGCAAGAATAACCTGGTTCCCTTTCAAATTCTTCTAGGGCAGAGGCAAGTCTTAAACTGTACAAAAGTGTGCTCTGTGATCCTTATGACAGATCATGCATGACTGCTCCAAACTGTCCCTTTTGATGATGCATCCTCAAGCTGATGTCCCTATAATTAGGTACTGGATTGAGAACCACAAACTGGTTTTAATCTTAAAGGGCATTCATATTGGAAGTACACTGCAGGGCTGCAGTGACAGAAAGGCCAGTGGTCGGTTCATTTATTGGTTCTTTGCTCCCTGCTCTTGAAAGGGGAATGATTTTCTTTTTGATTTGTATGCGTAATTTATCTGAAGTGCCACAGAAAAGGTCACAACCTTCTTCATCTTGTAGCAGCCTCCCAGCCTGGAGTTATTTATCTGTCTTACAGTTGCTGTGAAACCCTCCTGCTGCTGCTTTTTTTTTTTTTTTTAAATAATGGGGGCAAGTAGAAAAAGGCTGAATCAGTCAATCCAACCAGGTCAGGTCTCCTGGGGCACAGACAGAGAATCCCTGACAGCTATTGGGCCAAACACTGCTCATATGCCTGTGTGAATGGGCAATAATTCTGCTTAAATCAATGATAGCAGAATTCAGCTGCGTGGTTGAAAAACTTGTTTTGAAAGGTTTCAGAGGGGTAGCCGTGTTGGTCTGTATCAGCAAAAACAACGAGGAGTCCTTGTGGCACCTTAGAGACTAACAAATTTGTTAATCTTAAGGTGCCACAAGGACTCCTAGTTGTTTTTGTTCTGAAAGAGCTCTCTGGGATGCTGAGATGAGAGTTAAGCATCCCAAATCACCTCCTAAATTATCATATTTTTTTTTAAACCTAGAGAGACTATTTAAAGAGACTGAAACTGATCCTGAAGTTAGCACATTAGGTTCAAACTCCCATGCGATTATTCTTTCAAAGTCTCTATATTTCTAAGACTATCTGTTTAGATTTGATTGGTAAAAATCACTTGTAGGAAGCAGTATCATCTCAGTGACCAATTCCCTTCTTACCAGGCTTGGTTTTTTCCTCCTTTTGCACCTGCTGCTGCCTTGTTCCTCCTTTATTCCTCCACTCACAAGCCAGTAGGTTCCCCATTGTCCAGCATCATCACTGTGTGGGCTAGTGGAATGATCAAGTGGAACCTGGCAAGGTTCAGAAGTTTGGTTTGGATTAGCACCTTGAACTGATTATCTGAACGTGTTGGGACAAATTCATGCACCTTCACAGACTTCAGTGGTGTTGCACTTCCTGATTCTATCCTTAGCAAAAATTCCAGTATGCTCCACTGAAAGTTTCCAAATGCTCCCTCTTCTGTCTCTGCTGGATTTATTTGGAAATCTAGGAACCAGTAGACCAAAGAGCTGCTTTGCTTTGTTTCAAAATTGGCCAAATGGAAAAGTAGTGTGGGAATGTGGAAAGCATTTCCATTTCCTTCCCCATCTATAACAAGATCTTCCCACCTTTGCATATCTATGACACACACACACACAAACACACGTATACCTTGGCCACCTCTCGCCAGTCTATGGGCAGTGTTAATCCTCCCCTCCCTATCTGAAATTCTTCATCATGTGATCACACCTTCCTCACACCCAAATTGGCTCAGGAAGTGGCGCCAAAGAGCAGTTTCCTAAATGGGCAGTGGTGAATGGTATTGAGGAATTAGTTCTCTGCTGATGCCTGATGGCTCTGGAGTTGGACAGGATCATGGAGAGGGAATTTAGAAAGATACTTTGGCTGGTGGATCATGGGTACATATATGAAGCTGATTCTAGGGATGGCGAACATGGTGCCCACTTTGGTGACCAAAGCTCTGGGACTAAGAGTAGTGGCAATAGTTATTTTAGAAAAAAAAAAAAAGGGTTGAGATAATGATGAAAATTTCATGGGTGAGGAGTGTCTCCTTGGGGAGAATAAAAGGAAGGTGACTGAAGAAGCTTGTGTCCTACTAGGCAGTTCTCATAATGTCACAAGACCAATGCTGCTCAGACATGCTTGGGGCCATAGCTACTGGCTCATACAGACTCTGGATTCTCACTATTAATTGGTAATGAGCCAATACCTAGAGTTCAGAGGCCTGATTTAGAGAAGCATTCGAAAGCTTGGCTGCTTATCTGCCAGCCTTTGAGTGGTAGCTTCTTTAGTTTTATCTGTCTTACTCCATAAAGGAACTTAATTGCTTCTCCTATTTAGTCAGAATGAGGGGAGGCTAGCACACTTATCAGCCCCAGCTAGGTCTGTGATTGCCCACAGATGAAAGACATGCTTGCTGGCAGCTACCAACACCAACAGGAATGGAAGGAGAGTGCGTATGAGGTCAGCAGTTAGAACGTGAGATTGTGAGCTAGGATTCCTGTGTTCCATTGCCTCTGCCGCTGACTCACTGTGTGACAATGGACAAATTTGCTAAACTTCTCTGTCTCCATTTTCTCATCTGTAAAATGGTGACAATAATACTTCCCTCTTTCATGGGCATAGTGTGAGGCCTAATTAACATCTGCAAAGTGCATCAGATCCTCTGATGACAGGTGCTTTAAGGGGCAAAGTATATATATTTTTTATTAAATAGCCTTAGTTGGCTGCCAGAAGAAAGAGAGAGGCTCCTAAACCCCTAAGCTGGTTTAGTTCAATCTGCAATAAAATACTTCAATGTCCTTACTAGGGCTGAACTGTGAGATTCCAAGCTTGTCAGAACCAGTTACCACTGAGCTTTGTAGCTAGAAATCTTTTGTGAGTTCTGGTTCAACTGATTGAGCATCACTTCACTCAGAGCATCCTGCTATGAGGGTTAGCCCAGAAACTCACAAAGGCAGTTGGGTTCTCTGAACTTTGGTAAACATCCAAACCCCCAAATTCTTTGGGGTTGTCATCCTCAGTAATGCTTATTTTGAAATTGCTAAGATTGTGTCAGATGGAGTCTGAATGAGGGATTATGCGGGGTATTGCAACCTGAGAGCTAGTGTGAGTGTTAACATGTGGGAGCTAAACTAGCAGTCTAGTGGACAGGGTGCTAGTGGCTGGCACCATGTTAAGATTATCAAGATTATGGGGGCAGATGGAGCTGGCTTGGGCAGGCACACCTGATGAAACCATGCAAATGGAATCTTAGAGGGAGGTATCTGTATGCAGTGTTGTTGTAGCCATGTCAGTCCCAGGATATGTGAGAAACAACATGGATGAGGTAATACCTTTTATTGGACCAACTTCTGTTGGTGAGAGAAACAAGCTTTTGAGCTATACAGAGCTCTTCTTCAGGTCTGGGAAAGGTACTCAGAGCGTCACAGCTAAGTACAAGGTTGAACAGATAGTTTAGCATAAGTAGTTATCACATATTCTAAGGCAGAGGTGGGCAAACTACGGCCCGCGGGCTGCATCTGGCCCACGGGACCCTCATGCCCAGCCCCTGAGCTCCTGGCCCAGGAAGCTAGCCCCCGGCCCCTCCCCTGCTGTTCCCCCTCCCATGCAGCCTCAGCTTACTGAGCCGCTGGCGCAATTCTCTGGGCAGCGAGGCTGCGAGCTCCTGGGGCAGCACAGCTGCAGAGCCATGGCATGACCTGGTGCTCTGTGCTGCGCGGTGGTATGGCTGGCTCCAGCCAGGCGGCACGGCTGTCTGTCCTGGTGCTCTGGGCGGTGCAGCTGTAGTGCCACCATTCACCGGTGCTCCAGGCAGTGCGGTAAGGGGGCAGGGAGAAGGGAGGGTTAGATAGAGGGCAGGGGAGTTCAGGGGTGTGGATAGGGGTCAGGGCAGGGAAAAGGGGGGTTGAATGGGGGCAGGGGTCCCGGGGGAGCAGTCAGGAAGGAGAGGAGGAGTTGGATGGGGCAGCGGGGGGCAGTCAGGGGCGGTGATTCCAGGGGCGGTCAGGGGACAGGGAGCAGGGGGTGGGTGAATGGGGCAGGGGTCCTGGGGGGGCCGTCAGGGAACAGGGAGGGGTGGATGGGGCAGGAGTCCCGGGGGGCCGTCAGGGGGCGAGAAGCAGGGGGGGTCGGATGGGGGCAGGGGCCGGGCCACGCCTGGCTGTTTGGGGAGGCACAGCCTCCCCTAACTAGTCCTCCATACAATTTCAGAAACCCAATGTGGCCCTTAGGCCAAAAAGTTTGCCCGCCCCTGTTCTAAGGGACCATTCAAGATGAAGTGGCCTGTTAACACCCGTGAAATCATAACACAGAAAGGGGGTTACAGATTGTTCTAATAAACCATACATTGTGTCTGTATTAAGATGATGATTTTTAGTGTCTAGCAAAGTTATGAATTTAAGCTCCCAAGGTCATCTTTACAAAGTGTTGTGCAGGTTTCCTCTGTGTAGCTGGAAAGCATATCTCTCTCCCCAACAGAGATTGGGTCAATAAAAGATATTCCCTCAATGACCTTGTCTCTGGGAAGTATCTGGCAATTCCTGATGCTACAAGATTTGCAGGTGGAGCCATATCCAGACAGGATACAAGATTTTGTCCCCCACCCCACCCTTATCATTCTGGGCAAAGGTCTCTCTATTGATAGGGGTGGTGGTGTGTGGTGGGGAGGGGGGTGCAGGTCTGTCACTGGTTGATAGAATCATGCTGGACAGGTTTGTGCCCTGTGTAATTGAAGCCATGGTGGAGTGGGGTTAAGCAGTCTTAAGATACCTGTTATGTGGACAGGTGGAGTTATGTTTTTTGCTTTCAGTGTGGTGGGTAAATGGGTCATCTTTCATACGGGCAGTTGGAGCCATGTTGAGATGGGGCAATTTGTTCTATTGTCAGGTGGAGGGTAGAGCTGTGCTGAGGAGCGGATGGCTGGAGCATACTAATTGGCCTCTTGCGATCTGTATTTCCTTTCTAAACCAAGGCAAACCTGCTGATGTGTGCAACAAACGTACCCCAGTGTTCTGATTGCCTTAAAAATTGTTTGATTGTCAGCAAGGCAGGTCTGCTGCATCAAGGAATGGTCAAACAAGAAAGCCGCTTTTTAGCTGTCAATGAATAATTCGACTCCAAAGCTGAATGCATCGGTGTCCGATTTTGAAGATGCAGCTGTTTTTGGAAGCTGAACTTGAGCATATCCCAGTCAAATAGTATCCAAGGTTTCTTCAGCTGATAATTACTGTTGGTTTGTTCTCCAAAGATGAGGCCCATGGAATGTGTTTGTGGGAATGGCATTTTGTTCAGCAAACACATATGAGCTATTCTGGTTAATGGTTGGCAGGGGGCAGAGACAGTTAGGAGGAGGGATGGGCCGCAGGAAGAAATAACAGAGAAACAAAGAACATCAAGTGTTTGCTTGTTTCGTTCCTGGTCCAATATCCACTGAAGTGAATGGAAAACTCCAACTGACTTCAGGGGGCTTTGAATGTGGCAAGCTGGGGGCTGGGGCTGTATATTTTTTCTTAGTTTATGTACCATGATGATTTACAGCATTCCATAGAAACTCATTAATAATGACATTCTGTATCCATAAATTCCTCCTGCAGTTTCAATTGGAGGTGATTTTTCTTTATTTCCTGCCATAAGGTTATGTAGTTTTGCTGTTGAATACAGCAGCTGTTTTATTTCAGGTTTGGCTACATTAAGGCAGTGAAATGAGCAGATTTCTAGGAATAGCTTCTACATCAGTTTAAGTTTATGAAGCATTTTAGGATTCCTTGGGATGAAAGATGCTATATTAAAGTCTAAGAGATTATTCTTTCATCACTAACCTTTCCACTCTTGGCTGCACTGAGTGATTCTCTCAGCTCAGTGAAAATGATTAACAGATAAATGGTTCAGAGAGGGCAACAAAGATGATTAAGGATATGGATCAGCTGACATATAAGGAGAGACTAAAAAGATTAGAGCTGTTCAATTTAGTCATAGACATGAAGGCCAGCTGATCACCTGGTCAGACCTGCACATCACAAGCCACAAAAACCTCACCCACCCACTCCTGTAATAGGCCCATAACCTCTGGCTGAGTTACTGAAGTCCTCAAATCTTGATTTAAATACTTCAAGTTACAGAGAATCCACCGTTTACTCTAGTTCAAACCAGCAAGTGACTCATGCCCCATGGTGCAGGGGAAGTTGAAACTCCACCAGCATCTCTGCCAATCTGACCTGAGAGAAAATTCCTCCCCGACCTCAAATATGATGAGCAGTTAGACCCTGAGCATGTGGGCAAGACCCACCAGCCAGATACCTGGGAAAACATTCTCTGTAGTAACTTGGAACCCTCCCCATCTAGTGTCCCATCTCTTGCCATTGGGGATATTTGCTAATATCAGTTGTGGATGGGCCATATGTCACTGTATGCAATCTCATCATGCCATCCCCTCCATACATTTATTAAACTCAGTCTTAAAATAAGTTAATTATTTTGTCCCCACTTCTCCCCTTGGAAGGTTTTTCCAGAACTTCACTCCTCTGATGGTTAGAAACCTTTGTCTAATTTCAAGCCCAAACTTACGGATGGACAGTTTATATACATTTGTTCATGTCAGTTTTGGCCCTTAACTTAAATAACTCCTCTCCCTTCCTGGTGTTTTTCCCTCTGATGTATTTCTAGAGAGCAACCATATCTCCACTCAGCCTTCGTTTTGTTAGGCTAAACAAGCTAAGATCGTTAAGTCTCCTCTTGTAAAGTAGGTTCTCCATGCCTCTAATCATCCTAAAAGCCTTTCTCTGCACCTGTTCCAGTTTGAAATTATCTTTCCTAAACATGAATTGCATACAGAATTCCAGATGAGGTCTCACCAGTGCCTTGGATAATGGTACTAACACTTCCCTATCTCTTCTGAAAATACCTTGCCTGATGTATCCCATGATTGCATTAGCCTTTTTCATGGCAACATCACATTGGCAGCTCATAGTCATCCTGTGATCAACCAATACACCCAGATCTTTCTCACCCTCTGTTGCTTCTAACTGATACGTCTCCAGTTTATAGCAAAAAGTCTTATAGCTAATCCCTAAGTGTATGACCTGCACTTTGCACTGTTAAATTTCTTCCTAGCTCTTTTACTACAGTTTTCAAGGTCATCCAAATCTTCTTGTATGATATTCTGGTTCTCCTCTGTATTAGCAATACCTCCCAATGTTGTGTTATCTGCAAATTGTATTAGCATACCGCCACTTTTATGTGCCAAGGTCATTAATGAAAGTGTTTAAATATGACCAGTCCCAAGACTGATCCTTGAGGAACTCCACTCGTAACCTCTCTCCAGGCTGACCGTTCACCTTTCAATATGACCCTTTGTAATCTCTCCTTTAACCAGATCCGTACCCACCTTTCAATTCTCATATTAATCCCCATTTTTTCCAATTTAACTAATAATTTCCCATGTGGAACTGCATCAAATGCCTTCCTGAAATCAAGGTAGATTCGATCTACTGCATTTCCTTTATCTAGAAAATTGGTTATCTTCTCAAAGAGATTATGTTAGTCTGCCACAATCTACTTTTTGTAAAAGTCTATTGTATTTTATCCCAATTACCATTTACCTCTATGGATTTAATTATTCTCTCTTTCAAAATTTGTTCTAAGTCCTTGTTTGCAATTGAGATCAAACTCATGGGTCTGTAGTTTCCCAGTCACTATTTTTTCCTTTCTTAAATATAGGTACTATATTTTCAATTCTCCAGTCATAGGGTATGACCTTCCCCCAAGTTTACACATTCATTAAAAATCTTTTGTTATTGGGGTGGCAATTTCATGTGCCAGTTCCTTTAATATTCATGGAAGGAGATTATCTGGGTTCCCTGATCTGGTTCCATTAAGATGTTTGAGTTTGGCTTCCAACTCAGATGTGATGATATCTGCTTCCATAACCTCGTTCCCATTAGTCACGCTGCCAATGCCCCCAAGCTCCTCATTACCCTTATTAAAAACAGGCAAAATATTCATGTAGGTGTTTTACCGTGCCTAAATTATCTTTAATCTCCAACCCATCCTCAGTGCTTAGCGGTCCCACTTCTTCTTTCCTTGTTTTATTTTTATTTAGATGGCTAAGGAACCTTTTACTATTGGTTTTAATTTCCTTTGCAAGGTCCATCTCTGCTTGGCTTTTGGCATTTCTCATTTTTCCCCTACACTTTCTGACCTCCAAGAGGTAGGTTTCCTTGCTGATGCATCCTTTTTTCTATTCCTTAAAGGCTTTCTCATGATACCCTATTTGAAATACTTGTTCATCCAGTTTCGTCTGGAACCCTTCTCTACAATTTTTTCCCCTTGCTTGGGATGCAGGGTTCTGATAGTTTCCTCAACTTTGACTTAAAGTAATTCCAAGCCTCCTCCACATTCAGATCCTTGAGTTCTTCAGTCTAGTCCACTTCCCTAACTAATTCCTTTAATTTTTTTAAATTTGCCATTTTGAAATCAAGGACCCTAGTAGCAGACCTCTTACAAAAGAGATGATTAAGGGGGGAGGGAATATGACAGAGGTATGTAAAATCGTGAATGATGTGGAAAAAGTGAATAGAGTAGTTTTATTTGCCCTTTTCCACAATACAAAACCCAGGAGTCATCCAATGAAATTAACAGGCAGCGAGTTTAATACAAACAAAATGAAGTACTTTTTCACACAATGCACCATTAACCTGTGGAACTTGTTGCCAGGGGATGTTGTGATGGCCAAAAATATAACTGAGTTCAAAAAAGAAGTAGATAAGTTCATGGAGGATAAGTCCATCAATGGCTGTTAGCCAAGATGGTCAGGGATGTAAGACCATGTTTGGGGCAACCCTAAACCTCTGGGTGCCAGAAGCTGGTAGGGGAAGACGGGTAGATCTTTCCAAAATGGCCCTGTTCTGTACACTCCTCCTGAAGCTCTGGTACTGGCCACTATCAGAGGCAGGATACTGGGCTAGATGGACCATTCTTATAATTGCCTGTGCTCACTCTTGGTCCAGCCTCAGTCCCGTCTATCCGCACTTGTGGGTAAGAACTTTGAATTAAGAACAGAAAACCCTTAAATTTTACATTTCCATTTTAAAGTGGTCCTATTGTCAAGCAAATGATATGAAATTTGCAGGTATCTTATTAAAATAAAGGCACATGTTCTCAACTGGCGTAAATTGGCATAACCCCACTGTAGTCAGAGGAGCTATGCCAATTTACACCAACTCAAGATCTGGCCTGAATTTTCCTGGTCATAGCAGCATCAGTGGCATAGCCAGGTTCTAACAGCAGGGGGAGCGAACACAGGAAAAAAAGGCGCCACCTGCTGCAAAGCAGCGAAGAAGAAAAAAGAAAAACCCAAGTCTTGCGGAAGAACCCACCGCGCCGAATTGCCGCCGAGGACCCGGAGCTGCCTGTGGGTAACCCGCGCTGGAGCCGCAAGGTAGCAGGTGCCCCCCAGCGGGCACAGGGAGGAGCGTCACCCAGCCGCCACAAAGCGAGGGCGGGGGGAGCAGGAGCCGCCGCCGCAAGATGCACGCAGCGGAGCCCAAAGACCCGGACGTGCTGGGAAGCGCCGAGTGAGTGCTCAGGGGAGAGGCCGCTCCCATCTGCTCCCCCCCAGCTACGCTACTGAGCAGCATGACATTTTTGTGTGTGCAATGGCATGAAAACATATTCCTCTTTTGCACAGCTCTAGATGGCAAGGAAAAAACCTAATCCTTATAACTAAGCTCGGTAGGACTAGCTTTGTATCAGTAAATGTCAATTTTACCATAAACACAGGCACAAAAATATTTCCATTGATGATGATTGAAATTTACAGATAGGCAAAGTAAGAAAAATGCTGCTTGAGTTCTAAGAGTTTGATTTAAGGATATTTACTTTGTATATTTTGACATGTGATGTTGACAATTTCTATTTCAATGGCTGTAAAGCTTAAACTTTTTGAATCTCTGTCAAGGCTGCTTCCCCACTTTGAACTTTAGGGTACAAATGTGGGGGCCTGCATGAAGACTTCTAAGCTTAACTACCAGCTTAGATCTGGTCCGCTGCCACCATTCCCAAATGGATTCCCTTCCCTGGGAAGCCTTGAGAAACTCTTCATCAATTCCCTGCTGAATACAGATCCAAACCCCTTGGATCTTAAAGCAGGGAGAAATTAACCATTCCCCCTCCTTCTCCCACCAACTCCTGGTGAATACAGTTCCAACCCCCCTGGGATCTTAAAACAAGGAGAAATTAACCATCCCCCTTCCTTCCTCCCACCAACTCCTGGTGAATACAGATCCAACCCCCTTGGATCTTAAAGCAGGGAGAAATGAACCATTCCCCCTCCTTCTCCCACCAACTCCTGGTGAATACAGTTCCAACCCCCCTGGGATCTTAAAACAAGGAGAAATTAACCATCCCCCTTCCTTCCTCCCACCAACTCCTGGTGAATACAGATCCAACCCCCTTGGATCTTAAAGCAGGGAGAAATGAACCATTCCCCCTCCTTCTCCCACCAACTCCTGGTGAATACAGTTCCAACCCCCCTGGGATCTTAAAACAAGGAAAAATCAATCAGGTTCTTAAAAAGAAGGCTTTTAATTAAAGAAAAAGGTAAAAATCATCTCTGTAAAATCAGTATGGAAAATAACTTTACAGGGTAATCAAACTTAAAGAGCTCAGAGGACCTCCCTCTAGCCTCAGGTTCAAAGTATAGCAAACAAAGATAAACACTCTAGTAAAAGGTACATTTACAAGTTGAGAAAACAAAGGAAAACTAACACGCCTTGCCTGGCTATTTACTTACAAGTTTGAAGTAGGAGAGACTTGTTTAGAAAGATGTGGAGAACCTGGATTGATGTCTGGTACCTCTCAGACCCAAGAGCGAACGACTCCCAAACAAAGAGCACAAACAAAAGCCTTCCCCCCCCACCCAAGATTTGAAAGTGTCTTGTCCCCTTATTGGTCCTTTGGGTCAGATGCCAGCCAGGTTACCTGAGCTTCTTAGCCCTTTACAGGGAAAAGGATTTTGGAGTCTCTGGCCAGGAGGGATTTTATAGAACTGTACACAGGACAGCTGTTACCCTTCCCTTTATAGTTATGACAATCTCAATAACTACATTCATTAAATAATTATTGCCTAATCCTCTATTGTCTGGACCCCCCCATAATTTCCCACAACTGTGAAACTTTAAAACCATAAAAATAAAAGAAAATGCTTAAAAATAAACATTGACATTATCCACTGAAATTACATGTATAAAAAAATCAAATTCTGCCCAGCCGACTTATAACAAAAGCCAGTTGATAAGTAAGAAGTGTCAGAAGGGTAAGCAAATTACCTAAGTGTGGCCGTTAGTTTTTGCAGGATTGGGAGTCTTGTTTGGGAGCAAATCTCCCCTCACTCCTAAGAGCTGCTGGATTCTACCTCTGATCTTCCCCTGCCTCCCGCCACTCCACCAACCTGTTGCTTCTGTATAGTTGTTAGAGAAGAGCAGCTGGGAAAAGAAAAACTGGAGTATCAGAGTCAACCCTTCAGGAAAGAGGCTGGTGGTGAGCTCATCACAACACACAAAGGGATTGGCCTAGAAGACATGTTCACCATGGAATCCACACTCCAAGGGGTGAATCTCTGAGTTGTGGCTGTTCTGAGCCACTGGCCTGGCGGGAACACTTGCTGGGAAAGAAGAATTCCTCTGTGTGCCCTTGCAATAGGTTGAGTGAATTACAGTCATTCATCCATTTGGTATGATAACCTTAATTCTAAGTGTCACCAGTAGTCCCAGTCTTAATTATACTCCGTCTTCCCTAGAGGACCTTCTGCTATTAGGCCACTTGTTACCGATCTTGTCATCCTGCAGCTGCTTGCTGTACTTAAAATCCTAGTCTCAATGAGTTTCACACAGGGGAACATCATCATAGGGCAGGCTTGGTTTACAACTGAACAGCTTGATACCATTGGTGGATTTGACTTGTTTTGTTCATCAAGATGGCATATAGTCCAGACTCTCAGCCTTTGAGTATCTCAATTGGAGCCCTGGTTGGCTAGGTTGAAATAGCACTTCATCACCCACAGCCCTAGAAGCCAGCTGTTTCATTTGACCCTGATTTTTTTTCTGCTCTCATAACTTCTCTGCTCATGGATTCCTATGTACATGTAGCTATATCCTCTAGTACAGGGACATGGAAGTGCAACTGCCATGTTTCCTGCAAGTGGGCAGGGGGAGCATGAGTGATGGTTTGGCAGACCCATCATTTCTTCCTGCTCTTTCTCTTTTGCAACCTCCTTTCCAGGTTCATTGTGACAGTGCAGAGGCTTGTTTCACTTTACATGAGGAAAGTGACTGGGATTCCAGGGAGAATCTCCATGAGTGACCATCTCGTACCTAGGGTGGACCAGAAAGTGATTGCACGGGGGAATCTGGGCATCCTGGATAGCCCTGCTTGAACTGATTTTAAAGCTTCTCACCCCTTTCCCCGCTGGCCTTAGGATACCAATTCCCTGAAAACAACCAAACTCCTGAGTCCAGTCATCCTCATTTACTAGTCTCAGCTGTTCTCTACACTGTGAGATGAAGGCCATTCACAGTACTGCTTCTTTAGTGCATGCACGTTGAATGCAGTCTGGCCTGAGCTTTATGGCATGTTGCCACTCAGTCTATTTTGTTGATCTCTGCAGGCTAGTTACACTCCCTGGGGTGAAAGTTCAAGTTTTTACACAGTAACTATAAAACAAATTTAGTCTACAATTAATTCCAACATGAAAACTTTACTAAGGCTTTTAAGGAAACTAAGCAGTCATGGGGTAACGGGGAAGGTCTTCTCATGGACCAGTAACTAGTTAAAAGATAGGAAACAAAGGGCAGAAGTAAATGGTCAGTTTTCACAATGGAAGGAGGTAAACAGCAAGGTCCTCCAAGGGTCTGTACTGGAACCTGTACTGTTCAACGTATTATTTAATGATCTGGAAAAGTGAAATGGCAACGCTTGCATATTCAAAATTATTCGAGATAGTTAAGTCCAAAGCTGACTGTGAAGAGTTGCAGAGGGATATCACAAAACTGGGTGACTGGGCAACAAAATGATGAAATTCAACATTGATAAGTGCAAAGTTATGTACTTTGGAAAAAATACAAATATATAACGATAAGTTCTAAATTAGCTGTTATCACTCAGGAAAGAGATCTTGGAGACGTCATGGATACGTCTCTGAAAACGTCAGTTCAATGCGCAGCAGTGGTCAAAAAGGCTAACAAAATGTTAGGAGCTATTTGGAAAGAGATAGAAAATAAGACCAAAAACCTCATGTGTCACAATATAAATCCATGGTGTAGAGTGTCTGGTTCTGGTCATCTCATATCTAAAAGGATATAATGGAACTGGAAAAGGTTCAGAGAAGGGCAACAAAGATGATCCAGGATACGGAACAGCTTCCATATGTTGAGAGACTCAAAAGGTTAGGGCTGTTCAGTTTAGAAAGAGGAAATATGATATATAGAGAGAAAATAATAAATGAGATGGAAAAAGTGAATAGAGAAGTTTTATTTGCTTTCCCCACAAACAAACAAAAAATAATCAGCAGGTTGAATACAGTAGAACCTCAGATTACAAACACCAGAGTTCAAACTGATTGGTCAACCACACACCTCATTTGGAACCGGAACAATGCAATCAGGCAGCAGCAGAGACCCCCCACCCCCCAAAAAAAGGCAATTACAGTTCAGTACTGTGTTAAATGCAAACTACTAAAAAAATAAAAGGGAAAGTTTTTTAAAAAAAGATTTGACAAGGCAATGAAACTGTTTCTGTGCTTGTTTCATTTAAATTAAGAGGGTCAAAAGCAGCATTTTTCTTCTGTGTTGTAAAGTTTCAAAGCTGTATTAAGTCAATGTTCAGTTGTAAACTTTTGAAACAACCAAAACGTTTTGTTCAGTAACAAACATTTCAGAGTTACAAACAACTTCCATTCCCAAAGTATTCATAACTCTGAGGTACTATTGTAGAAACAAAAGGAAATATTTTTTTCCACACCGTGCACAATTGACCTATAGAACTCCTTGCCAGGGGATGTTGTGAAGGCCAAAAGTATAACTGAGTTCAGAAAGGAGCTAGATAAGTTCATGGAGGATAGGTCCACCAATGGGTATTAGCTAAGATAATCAGGGACGTAACTCTGTGCTTGGGGTAACCCTAAACCTCTGCCAGAAGCTGAGGGGAAGATGGATCTCTCAAAAATTGCCCTATCTATACACTTCCCCTGAAGCTCTGGGTTTGGCCGCTGTCAGAGACCGGATACTGGGCTAGATGGACATTGGTCTGACCCGTTATGGCAGTTCTTATGTGAAATTGTTTTTCACTACATCTCAAGTTATGGTTTCATGCTTGAGTACATGTTACCTTTCAGGAATGTTATTTGAAACAAACAAACCTCATGTTAAACAACCAGGAAATGAGGAATTCAAGTTGCGCTTCTCCACAAGGTACCCAGGCTCCCGTAACTCTGCCTTCATAGAGATGCCAGGCTGCCATCTTCCCTCCTTTGCATGCAGAGCATTGATTCTAAAATTTAAACTATGAATGCCTGAATGCTAATTGTGCTGCGTTGTCAACACAGTAACTCTTTCTCTTTTCACATGACGTTTGCACAATAGCATAATCTGGGCACATGACGTTTGTAAAAGGAGACCTGCTAGCCTGTTTCCTGGCATCGGTAGAACTGGTTGCCACATTGAATCACAGGGCCTGGTTCTGAGGGCTTGATGAGCGCCATCTACAATGTACTGAATACCTTCAGCTCCTTGCCAGATTCTGCCCTTAGAGTGAGAGCCAAAGCCCTTGGGAAGACTCACATTGACTTCATGAAGCTTTGGATCAGGCCCTTAATGAGGTGTGGGAAATAATTGCCTTCACTGTGTTATTTGTCTAATCAGAAATTTGTAAAATTCTGTGTGCGTTCTAAGTATGATCCTAAAGAAGGTTGTGAAGCAGCACAACAATTATATGCTTAATGTTGAGGCTTTCTAGTCTTTGTGGTCACCAATAAAAGGAAGTTCTGTAGTGCTTGGATTAAGAAGTAGGAGTTTCTGATTTTGTAGGGCCCAGGTATGGAGACAGAGTTAAGATGGTTTGGGGGTCGTGTTTGAGAAGTGTAACCTTCACTCTGCATTTTATAATGTGTGAGGATTGTACGGTGTTGTTCTTAAAAGCTCTCATTCTTGAAAGGTAATACACACCCAAACTGCTGAGATGTGCCTGCCTCAAGTGAGTCTAGAGAGTTTTTCAGGCCTCCAACAAGCCAACGTAAGTCTGTCAGGGTCTGAAAAGGCTCAGGCCTCCTGTTGTCTGCAGTCCCATCCCTCTGCAGGTGTCCTAAGGTTTGCAGGACAAGGACTCCCTTCCTGCAGACCTCAGAGGTCTGCCGAGTGAGGAGCATATGAAAATTGGAGGGGAGTGATGGAGAATCCACCAGGAACCTCAATAAGTTGTTCCAATAGTTAATCACCCTCACTGCTCAAAATGTATTTCCAGGATTAATTTGTCTGGCTTCAGCTTCCAGCCATTGGATCATATTATACCTTCTTTGCTAGACTGAAGATCCCTTTATTAAATATTTGTTTCTCATGTAGGCACTTATGGACTGTAATAGACTCACCGCTTAACCTTCTCTTTGTTAAGCTAAATAGATTGAGTATCTTGAATCTATCACGAAAAAGCAGGTTTTCTAATCCTTTAATCATTCTTGTGGCTCTTCTCTCACCTTCCTGCTAACCGTACTCCCTCCTTATCCCCCATTCTCATGTTTAGGTCCCCAGTACATTTCTAGGTATCCCAAATATCACAGGGGTATTTGGGGATATTGGGCTAAACCTAAATACCAGTGATATTTAGGGAACTATTCAGCTGGCTGAATAGCACCCGTTAGGGACGATAGTTTCCTCTTGCATTAGTCCAAATGTTTTTTATCACACCTTTTGTCACTCTCCTATTGCCTGTGAAGTAGCATTTTTGGCATATGTGGGTCAGATTATCCAGCTGTCCGTTTCAGCAGTAGTAAAGGATGCGGCTGCCAGCAATAACATGTGCTTTAAACATATGGTGGATGTTATAAATTTCTGCTATTTTCCTTCATTTAAATGAATTCAACTCTCAGATACATTGGAGGATGGGAATGGGAAATGGGCCTGACTTCAGGGGCTCTGAGGCTCTCTCTATTTTCTGCATCACTTGTAGATTGGTGAGCTGAAGCACTGGTGTGGACTTGACAGCTCCCCAGAACTAGATCCCAGGCTGTCAGTTCCCATCTCTCCTTCACTTTTGGCTTCTGTTCTATATGTCTGAATTGTTTCTACTTGGCTCCCCAGACAGCAGCAGGGGCATTTGCAGTTCTTAGCCAACCCCCCGCAGAAGAACTTCTAGTAAAGGAAAGCCAACTTCTCTACTGTAAAATGCCCCCTAGTGGCAGTAAGTACACACAGCTGCTGCAGAAGTTTTCTGCCTCAAATGGGGGCAATGCATGAAGTGTGCAGGTTTTAGTGTGAGCCGTTAACCCATAAAGGAGATGGTGGAAGATGCAGGAATATCAGGGATGTACATGGGGATAAGCAGTGACTCTCAATCCCTACTCTTGCTAGTCCAAAGTGTTGAATCTCTGTCTGTAGGAGCAGTGAGAGCCCCAATGACACCAAAATGTAGTGGGGCAAGATGAATAGCTCAGACTTGAATACAGAAGCTGTGGAAGGTCTAGGGCCAACAGCAATGAATGGATACCAGTCACAGGGGTTTTGTATGAACAAGAAAAACTGTTCCTGGGATGTGTATTTGGGACTTTTTCTCTAGTAGCTGTACCTCTCAAATGGCCACTGTCTACACTACCAATTTGTGTTGACAAAAGTGATGTCGACACCCAAAAGTCGACATAATAAAAATCGCAATTTCGTGTTCACACTTGCTACTTCTGTTGGCAGATTGCGTCCACAGTGGGGGCACCATCATCAACAGTGTGAGCAATGCACTGTGGGTACCTATCCCACAGTCCTTCTGTCGCTAGGTCTTGTGGGATGATGGAGTGGATTGCGATGCATCTTGGGACATCTAAATATCCCGTGATGCATTGCTTTCTGTCCCAGAACTCCATGGGCTTCTGGCTTTCTTTTGTGGCAGTTTTTTCAGCGGCCCTTCTTTGCTGTGCACCCCGGCATCTTGATGAGAAGGGATGGATCCCGCACTGCTCTCCTATGCTCTGTTAACTGTCATGAAGACCTCGTAGAGGGCAGTGCAGTTAATTGTGAAGTTCCTAACTGAGGAAGACTCGCAGGTGCTTGACATTCTGCACGATATGGATAGGAGCAACTTTAGATAGCTTTTGGCATTCACAGAGCAGGTGCATAGGATAGATCGTCGCTTTTGGGCTCATGAAACAAGCACTGAATGGTGGGGTCGTATCGTCATGCAGGTGTGGGATGACGAGCAGTGGCTACAGAACTTTCAGATGCGGAAAGCACCTTCCTGGAACTGTGCGCGGAGCTGGCCCCAGACCTGTGGCACAAGGACATCAGAATGAGAGCTGCCTTCTCAGTAGAGAAGTGTGTGGCAATCGCTGTGTGGAAGCTGGCAACTCCAGACTGCTACCGGTCAGTTGCAAATCAATTTGGAATGGGGAAGTCGACTGTTGGGGCTGTGTTAATGCAAGTGTGCAGGGCAATAAATCACATCCTGCTATGAAGGACCGTGACTCTGGGAAATGTGTGTGAAATAGTGGACGGCTTTGCAGAAATGGGTTTCCCTAACTGTGGAGGGGCGATAGATGGCACATACATTCTAATTTTGACACCAGACCACCTTGAGATGGAATACCTCAATAGGAAGGGGTACTTCTCCATGGTGTTGCAGGCGCCTGTGGATCACCGTGGACATTTTACTGACATCAACATGGGGTGGTCTGGGAAGGTGCATGACGCATGCATCTTCAGGATCACCAGCTTGTACAGAAAGTGCAAGCGGGGACTTTCTTTCCTAACCAGAAGATTATGGGGGGTGGGGTTGAAATGCCCATAGTGATCCTTGGAGACCCTGTGTACCCCTTACAACTGTGGTTCATGAAACCTTACACGGGACACCTGGACAGCAATAAGGAGCAGTTCAACAACAGGCTTAGTAGGTGCTGGATGACAGTTGAATGTGCCTTTGGCAGATTAAAGGTACACTGGTGATGCCTTTCTGGCAGGTTGGACCTCACTGAGGCTAATATTTCCAGGGTCATAGCCGCGTGCCGTACATTGTGTAATTAGGGTGACCAGATCACAGGGATGAAATATCGGGACGCGGGGAGGGGCGGAAGGGGGGCGGAGCAAAAAAAATAAAGCAGTTTCGCAGGGGCGGGGGGCATTAGCAGGTCCCAGCCGCGCCGGGCGCACGTGCTGCCCACCCCAGGGCAAAAGCTGGCCCCGATGCAGAAGGGGCTAGGGATAAAGAGGGCATGGGGGGGGACAAGAAGCAAAGTCCGGGGCTGGCCGCGGCGCGGGCGTGCAAGGGGCCAGGGCTGGCACAGCCGAGCCACAGCAGCGGCCGGTCGCCTGAGGGGCTCCAGGCTTGGCAACGGGCAGGAGCCAGGGCTTTTCCCAGCCCTGCAGAGCCTCCCGCCCCCCAGCCCGCCGTGGGCACATGCGGCGCGTCCCGCCGCCGGCAGGGAGCCCCGCGCCTCTCCCGCTCGGCTGCGCTCCAGCGGCTCCTTCCCGGCGGGGCCGCGGCAACTTTCCCTTCCCCTCCTACGCTCCTAGTAGTTGCCCGACCCTCCTCCTAACCTCTTCCCTCCATGGAGAGATCCAATGGGGGAAGGAGGCGGCGGGGTGGGGGGGGGCGTGAGCGCCGGAGCGGAGGGCAAAATTGCTTTTTTGTCCAGTGTCCCGACCGAACATCGGTCGGGACGCGGGACAAAGAAGGAAATATCGGGACTGTCCCGATAAAATCGGGACGTCTGGTCACCCTATGTGTAATCTCTGTGAAGCTAAGGGTGAAAGGTTTGCTCAGGGGTGGAGTGCTGAGGCAGACTCCTTGGCCACTGATTTTGAGCAACTAGATACCAGGGCTGACTGAGGAGCCCAGAGGGGAGCTATTCGAATCAGGGAGGCTTTGAGGCAGCACTTTGACAATGACCACCAGTAACGTATATCTCTGTGTGAGTTGCTTTGTTACATTACATGTAGTTTTCCTAGGGGGGAAATGTCACCATTTGGGGCATTATATTCCTGTAATAAAGTGATTAAAAGGCCTGTGCATGTATTGGCAGTGCCTGCAATCTCACCTTGTAGGAAAAAAAAAGAGATGATTTACCATTATAAAAGTTTGCTTTTATTGCACAAGAAAAAGCACACACAAACACACAGATGCTTGGCAGGAAAGGAGGAACCAGGGAAGGGCAGACTTTCACAACTGTGTGTAGGTCCAGCTATCATTGTGAAAGTTGTCCAAGGGGGTGGAGTGAAGAGGAAACTGAGAAGTCCCGGAAGGTGGAAAGAAATGTGCGGGAGGAGTTTGGGGGGGCATGGAAAAGAGTTCTGAATGTGCTGCAGTAGAGGTCGAGCACTGATCTGCTCAGTCTGCTGCATTATTAAAGACTTCAGCATCTGCGTTTGCTCCTCCATTACTTTAATCATCTGCTCAGTAGCATTCTTAACAAACCTGTGATTCTCTTTTCTGTCCTGCTATTTGGCTTCCCAGCACTCCTTGCGTTCCCTTTTTTCTGCATTGGAGCACTGCAGGACCGGAACATGTCTTCTTTGCTGAGTCTTGGGCGCTTTCTTTTCTGGTGCAGACGCTTGGCAGGGGTGTGTGGGGTGTTCCCGAAGGCCACATCTGGTGAAGCACAAGGGACGATGCACAGAAGCGAGATTGTTAAATGTACGCACAGCACTGAAACATTTAAATTAAATACACCTTTGCAACATTGTCATCGCTTTCTCACTGACCCTAGCCAGGCACACATCTCTGCGAACACCCAAAGCATGGCGAATGTTGGCGGGGGGGAGGAAGAGGCGCTCCACATGGGGAAAAGAGCACATACTCTTTGCAAGGGTCATGGTGCAGCATTCTAGGGAACAAATTGTAAAATTCTCCAACACTTTTCCACATGTGGGGTAATTCTAGCAGACATCTCACTGCTAAAGGTAAGCAGGGAAATGAGGGTACATCTACTCCATGCTTGTGGCTTCCGCCCTGCTCCCTATGGTGCTTGTCTATGTGCCACTTTGGACCCATACAAGTGATTTCCATATGGCATGGGAAAGTTTCCTACAATGAGGGAAGGAACAAAGCTGCTCTGCCAGGAAACCTTCAGCAGAGGATTACTGAGTACCTCCAGGAAACTTTCTTGGAGATCTCTCTGGAGGATTCCCGTGAGATCTCGGCGCGCATCAATACCCTGTTCTGCTGTATTGATTAGCTACACAGGGAAATGTCCAGCTCACAGAAACACAGCCAGCCTCCCACATTTCTTTGCCCTGAACCCACCTCCGCACTACACAAGCCACAGACACTTTCCAGGAGTCTCATCTCCTGCTTCTTGCTCACTGCTGAGAGCAACTGCTGAGACTGACTAGGTACCTCTGGAGTGGAGAACAATTCCTGGCTGCCTGCTCCACCAGGCAACTCCACCGGGAGCTGCACATCCTCATCTAACTCCACCTCTTCATCAATAACTTCGTCCTCTGGGTTAGGTCCTCTTTCCGCCATCTCCGTGCCCTCCAAAGTATCCACGGGGCTCTTGGTGATGGAGGTGAGGTCACTACTGAGGATAGCATCCAGCTCCTTATAGAACCTGCAGGTCTTAGGTGAAGCAGCGGAGCAATGGTTTGCCTCCCTCACCTTATGGTACGCCTGCCTCAGCTCCTTAATCTTCGCTTTGCACTGCAGTGTGTCCCGATCATAGCCTTTTTCGCACAAGCCTCGATAAATCTGCCAGTAGGTATCCCAGTTCCTATGATTCGAGCGCAGCTGGGACTGCACGGCCTCCTGTCCCCATATACTGAGCAGATCCAACAGCTCCGTTGTGGTCCAAGCGGGAGAGCATTTGCTGCAATAACCTGCCATGGTCACTGGGGAAGATGCAATGAGACCTCTCCATGCTGAGCCAACAGGAAATGGAATTTCAAAAATCCCCAGGGCTTCTTTGAGGGAGGAATAGCTCAGTGGTTTGAGCATTGGCCTGCTAAACCTAGGGTTGTGAGTTCAATCCTTGAGGGGGCCATTTAGGGATCTGGGGCAAAAATCTGTCTAGGGATTGGTCTTGCTTTGAGCAGGGGGTTGGACTAGATGACCTCCTGAGATCCCTTCCAACCCTGATATTCTATGATGGTTAGTTACCTGGCTGTAGGGCAGTGGAGTTCAAACTGCTGACCAAAGCAATCAGGATGGGCATTGTGGGACACCTCCTGGAGGCCCATTAAAGCAATGAAATGAAGCATGGTGTCTACACTTGCACTTTGTCAAAAAAAAATGTAAGGGAAAAAGACATAAATCTATTGTGAGTATGGATGTATTTTGTCACCAAAACTGGGCATTTTCCCTCGCAAAAGTTGCCTTGCAGTGTGTACGCACTAACTGTTTTTGGGTTGACAAATGGCAGTTTTGGTGACAAAACTTGGTAGTGTAGACAAGGCCTTCATGTGATGTTCCTTAAATCGAGGCACATTTGAGAGGTACATTAGTATTATGCAAGCTGTATTCTTCCTCAAATGGATGCCTAAGCATCCTCATTCTACCTCTTCAGAGTTCAGTGTGATGTAGCCTAGTCCAGCCCTTATAGCTCCCTATCTTCATTTTCTAAGGGGGGATAAGCATCTTTACAGTCAACTTAAAGGGCTTGTTTAGTGTAACAAGGCTCCCTGTCCCAATTAGCAGAATCAGCTAGGAGCCTCAACTGCCTTCTCAAAGCCTCAGACAAACTGGAAAAGACAGCATTCCTTATTCTATCCACATTGCAATACAGTTGTCCTGCTCCCAGGGACTCTGCAAAGCCTGACAGGAATCCAGATGAGGATTCACTACAGCTCTTTTAAGTTTCCTAGGGCAGCCAGTAGGTACCTTTTGAAAGCATGATGGGTGTTTATTTTGATCTAGAAATCAAGACCAGTGTTTCTGATCCAAGACAGTTTACCTGTTGTGTCTCAAAAAGACTTGTACACATCCCTCCACAGAAGGGAATGCCCCTCTCGGGGTGGGGGGAGGGGGAAAGTACGCCTCATTGTCTGGCATGTGTGACACCCATGAAAAGGTTACACTGCTGGAAACAGTGTCTGGCCATCAGGGTAGATGAGTTGTTCTCCTGTTGTAATGTTTCTAACTGATTATACTGTCTGGGGAGTTACAATGGGCAGAGTTTTCCAGGTATTCAAATATTGGAATTCTCCCTCTTCATTTTCCTTGTACGGCTTTAATTAAGTTCAGTTGGTCTAATCTCATTAAAATCTGGTTTTCTCTATTACCTCTGGACTGGCATGTACTACTACTCTAGCCACAATACATTGCAAAGCAGGCAGCTCAAACCTAAGGAAAAGGTTGTACTACTGTTAGGATTTCCTGAAGTTCCTTTTTGCTAACTTGTTGAGATTCCTATTCCACTGTGGAATAGTAACAAGGTGGCTTTGGTGATGGAGAAGACTCAGACTGGCGTGTTTCTGAGGGAAGGGGAACTGCTCAGGCCTGGTCTACACTTAAAAGCTAGGTTGACATAGGTACAGCACTCAGGGTGTGAAAATTTCACATCCCTGAGCACTGTAGTTATACCGGCCTAGCCCCTGGTGTAGACAAGGCTAGGTTGATGAAAGGATTCTTCCACTGCCCTACTGACCATCACTTGGGAAGGTGGATTACCTACGGTTACGGAAAAACCCCTTGGTAACAGGGTGTGCTGAGTCAGGAGCTAACTTAGCACTCTGTCACTCCAGTCTCCACCAGTATATATTAATGGGGACCTTACTGGAAGGCGGATAGTTGACTGAGGGTGCCACTTCACTGAGGAGAGCTACAGCTGAGGGTCTGATTGAGGGGGAAGCAACTCCAACTCCTAGGATAAGATAAGCAGACAGAAAGGCAGTGCTGGGGAAGAGGAGGGAGCTGAAGGAAGGCAGAGATAGGCAAGACTGGCTGCTGCTAGTACTAGTCCCTGCCCTAGAAGCAAGTGGGGAAGCTGACTCTGGACAGTAAATGTATGTAAATAACACTGCAGGCTGTGGCCTGCTGGAAAAAACACAGTACTGTACAATATGGTGGTGGCAAAGGAGATCTAGAGTGGTTTTGGTTTGTGTTTAAAGCTTGAATGGTCTCTCAGTGGATTGCCCCGTGACACCCTCCTGTCACTGTAGGAAGCATCTACACTATAGAGCTGCTGTAGCTGTACCACTGTAGCACCTCTAGTGTAGACGTGATCTTAGGCCTCATCATTGCCCTCAAACTCCATAAACTGCCCTAATTGGTGAGTGATGGCCTGATGCCCACATGTCCTTAAGTACGTTTTACAGTTCCTCCTGGCTTCACTGATTTGCCCTGTGAAAAAGCTAATAAAAGCAAAATCCCCCAGCATCATTGTCACATAGGGAATGGCAGGAGCAATTGTCACAGTTTTCTGAGCTGCTTAGTGAAAGGAATCAAACAAAACAGCCACTCCAACATCTCCTTCCTTCTGCTGCTTTTTTCTAGCACTAATTCTCCAGAAGCTCCACTACTATGTTCATTGTTCTAATGATATTTTTGTGATTCCTTCTTAGCTTTGATCCAGCGCCTTTCCCCAGAATTAAATGCATACTTTAAAAAACGGCCTCTTATTTTATATATACATTTTCCAAGGAGGCGGTATGTTACCAGAGCTACTGGGGCTGGAAAAGGGATTGAGGGGAAATGCAACCAAAAATGGAGGCAATGGTACTAGGTTTGGAGGTACTGGTCAGGCTTCAAGGAGATAGATGGGTAAAATATTTGCTTTTCAAAGGTGAATGTTGGGCTAAATTTATATAATATAATTTTAAAAATGAATTTTCTTAAGATCCTGGATGGAACTAAAATGACTTGCTGACAAAGTCTTATTCAGTGGTTCTCAAACTGTGATTTGTGGATCAGTCTGGGATACAGATCCTTTCCTGTTAACTATTCTTAAACCCATGTAGTAAGGGTATGGTCCATGAGAAGATCTGGCCGTGGTGTTTAGAAATTTGGGAGGAGTGGTGACTCCATGAGGAAGTCACTGAGGTAGGAATTTGTCCCCAAAATGAAAATGTAGAACATTACTGATTCCTACATAACTTGGGTATTTACAAGTAATTTTGGCAGCAAAAGAGCTACTCAAGGGATATGGTTCTATTCACTTCTCTGATGCTTAGTACCAATGCCCTGGGTTTCCTACACTTATCTCTAAACTTTAAAGTAGTTCCACATGCTACTGTTGTTCAGTAAAAATGTATTTGGACTCATGGCCTAAGGAAGAAAGGGTCTGTGTCACAAAAATAATCCCCTGAGCCATCCCATGCCATCATGTCAGATTTTGTGTGGTTATTAGCAAAGCAAAACAAAACAAAACATGCCTGTGGTCTGTGTAGGACCCACAAGATATTGGGATTTATTCTTGGTGGTTTCTTTTTCCTATTTCAGTAGTTTATTTTAAGGAAGAAAGGGGCTAAGAGTTACAATAAGAAAAGAACTTCAAGGTGCTGTGGCATAAATCTACTTTGTAGATTAATCAACCTGACTGCATCAATGTCACAGAAAGTGGGGAGCAGACAGAATAGTTCCTCACAATCATCCATTCACCTGGTTACGGCCAACCATCAGCTTAATGAAGCTCAGGGCAATGTCAGTCCAAATCTTTTGGCATTACAGAGTGAAAATGGGATTAACTGTGTTCTGAGAGCTACCCGCAGGACTGGCTTTCTGATCTATGAGCCCCAAATAAGAACAAGGTCTCAAAATGCCGAGGGGGGGAGAGAGGTCAGGAGTACTTTTCCCCACCTTCCCCAAACCTGCTGATTGAGGGACAGGTTGGTGGCCAGTCAATTGGGAGTTTGCCTAAGGCACTCCAAGAAGAAGCTTACATTGTTTGAGTTTAAGGCTGGCTGTGACCTCAAAAGATAGCCCCTGTAATCAAACAGGAATCTTCTGAGCACTGAGGAATCCAGGCCACTGACTGACTGGGGAGGAGGAGGAGGTCGTCTTCATAGCAGCCTCATGATACACATGCCTTGGTGTTGGTAACCATGTTCCTTTTCTGTTTGCTCTGCAGATCCTGTGTGGGAAGGAGATCCCCCGTTGGGTGAATCGCCTAGCCTACTTCAGCTCGTGCATCCCTTTCCTCCAAAGTTGCCTCCCCAAGGAGTGGCTGACCCCAGCAGCCTTGCAGAGCCACATCAACCTCGGCCTCCACAAGGAAGAGCAGGAAGACACGACAGATGAGGAGTCCCCATCCACTTCTGCGGCTGCCTCAGCCTCAGGCACCTCGCGAACCTGTAGGCATACCCGGGTCTAAGCTGTGCCCAACATGCTCCCTTCTCTCGCTCTCTGGGTTTCTTCTATTTCTTTCTAATTTCCTCTCTTACAGCACCTTTTTTTTCACCTTCTTTTCTTCGCCCAAGAACATTGGGGGAAACACACTTTAATGAGAAGACGAGCTCTTGATCCTTCTCGAAGGGTTGTCACTACTGTTGCTTGGCAAAATGATGCTGAACTATAGCATTGTGCTGACGAGTGTGGTGGCTAACCTGGATTCTCCTCCCAAGGCCCCCTGTGCTCCTTGATCCACAGAAAACTGTTGACTTTTTGGGCACGAAAGCATGGGACTGGAGGGGAACCATACTGTGAAGTTCCTTGGCTGGAACTGTTTTTATTCTTTTATCTTCCCCTCTCTCTCCTCTCCAGTTCTGTCAAGACTGCCCCCCACCTACAGCATTCCTCCTGGACATACCAAATGAAGGAAGCAGAACCTCAGCTTGACTTTTTCATCTCTAAGACCAGCAACACGCTCCTACCAATCTTCTTTTTTGTAATTACCAGGTTTCTAAATCATTCGAAGGACAAGTGAAAGGTACTGCTGTTCTACGACCACCAGTTTTCTGTGTTAGAATTTAAGAGATCAGAGGACTGCCTTCCCCCCAACAACAATACCAAATTTACCTAGAAAACAAATGTGTAATGGTGATTTTTATTTGGTTACAACAGGGGGTGGGGGCTAATGCTTGGGGGTAGCTACTAAGTAGATGCAGGGGTGTTCTCTGGTGGATTGGTTCTCTTACTTCCCCTACCCGTCACCAGTTTCACATCCCTGGTTTGCTGTTTCCCTTCCTTTTCAGTGGGGTGTTAAATCTGTCTTCTGGCTGACTAGCCAGCTGCCTCTGGCAACCTGTGTTTTGGGGAGAGACTTTTGGAGTGAGAGGGTGGTGAGAGGGAATCCCTTGGGCAAATTGCTATTTCCTGCAGTCTTTCTTCCCAGAACCACAGAACCCAACATATGGGTCCCTTGGCAGCCATCTACCCAGTCTAAATTTAAAACCAAGCCAGGAAGGCGAAAACTATCTAGACAGAGAATAAACCAGAAGAACTAACATTTGTTCCCCTGCCTCAGAGGCTGTTTTGGGATGGAGAGGGCAGCTTGGAATCCTGTCAGGAAGCAGAGGATGCTGCACCATGTACATCCCCATGGCATCTTTTGTTACATAACAATCTCTTTATTTCAGTCATTTGGGATAGAAAAGGGGCAAGGCTGGTTGACCAACCACCCCAGCATTAAGAACAGGAGTACTTGTGGCACTTTAGAGACTAACAAATTTATCTAAGCATAAGCTTTAGATGTATTATGCCCATGATGATGGTTTCTGTGGTGGAGGGAAGGTGGAGAAGGGAGCAGGTACGCCAATTCCATTATTCAATCACCTAACCAGGAATTAAGTTCAGCGGCTACACCAGCATGGAAAAGGAAAATCTAGGTCCCTCTTCCCCCACCAGCTATGCAGAAGAGGAAGACAAGAGTCTGAGGATGCATGTGTAATGTATTGACTTAGGGCCTGATTCTTGGAAGTGCTGCGCACCAGCAGCTCCAGCTGAAGGCAGGAGGAGCTCTGGGTGCTCAGTGCCTCTGAAAATTAGGCTGTTAATGTGGATAATCCTGTCTCCTGCTGGTGGTCAGCCACAGTGAGAATAACAGCCTGCTAATTACAACCAGCTACGCAAACTACTCCATTAGCTCAAGTTTATAGAAATTGTGGGCTTGGTATTGAAAGTCCTGGGTTTGATCCCCACTGATATGCCTAATGTCTGTACATACGTGGCCTCAGTTTGTTACGTGTATGTATCTATATGCCCAGAGAGATTAAGGAATAATGAGAACCCTGTGAAGAGGTTGGGACAACTGCTGCATTCTTGGCAAGGTAGCAGACTCTAGGGGCTTTTGATGGCCAGAAATTCAATCCTTACGGTATGGTCTAACCTCATCCCCCTACAATGATGCACATGTGTACAATGAAACCTTTACAACATGCTTCTAATGTTTCATAATCTCTACAATGAATATTAAAAAGCTGTAGTTCCTAGTATCCCTGCCCAGATCCAAAGTCACATTCTCTGTTAACCTTGACTACCCCGGCTGGTACCCACAATCAGTACCCTGTTGTCAATTATTCCACTGCTCTTGGCATAGCTACCCAGAACCAGCACCACACACTATTATCCTGGGTTCCTGGTGTAGTTGCATAGAGCCAGCATCACATTCTCTATTACCTTGGTTTGTTCCGCGATGATTTACTAGGATCAGCATCATATTCTCCATTCAGGGCCGGCTCCAGGCACCAGCGCAGGAAACAGGTGCTTGGGCGGCCAATGGGAAAGAACGAAGTGGCGCGGTAGAGCTGCCGCCGAAGTGCCGCCGATCGCGGCTTTTTTTTTTTTCCTTTGCTGCTCGGGGCAGCAAAAAAGCTGGAGCCAGCCCTGTCTCCATTATTCTGAAGTTGCCAGAGCTGCTGCCGCCCAGACACAACATTACACAATACAGTACTGCACACTCAGTTGCCCTGCAGTGACTCATGTCACTGCCTAAACCAGCCATGCAATCTCCATTTTTTTGAAGTTCCCAGGGTCGCTGCCAAAAACCAGCATTGTGACCGCAGGTATGTGCAGTGACTGGAAGGAATTGAGTGGAGATCTCCCGGAGCTTTCATTTGAAGGGAACATTGCAGTCAGATTAAGAGGTAATAGCAAATAGTCCCTGATCAACTGCCATCCATCCATCACCCCAACCTGCCATCTTGCATCTGATCTCATATGAAGCATCACATTGGAAGTCCCAGATGGAATCAGGGCTCCAGTGACATACCTTTCCTAAGGAAAATGCTTTCTCGAAATATTTTACTAAACCGCATACATAACTATCTTTATTTTAATCCAGGCAAGCTGCATTCTTCCTCCATTCAAGCCTTTGGGGAGAGGAGACATTCTTGAGGTTGCAGGACACTCCTTTGGTGCAAGCTGTTAGCACTATAAAAAGATATATATTTTTGCAATGGGGACAAGGCGGTGAAAAAGAATCAAACCATCACTATGGCTAATTCATAGCTCAGAATGTGTTCTAGTCCTCAAAACTGCTGCTTACCTCCCCGCCCTGGCCAAGCTACCTGACCAACGGTGACCAGAATAAAGAAAAGCGACACTGTGGAAATAAGTATAATAACAATATTGTTACCTGTGTAATTAACCACATTTTAATGATTAAAATGGAGTTTTTAAAATCTAATGTATTGGTCCCCACTGGTGCAGTTTGTTTATTTTGGGCACTTTGCTTACCCTTCAGAGAGTGAAATTAAACTGGTTGATTTCACTTTCTGGTTCTAGTCACTTTTACTTCCTATTTCTCCTGTACTGCTCAGTGCTGTCCTTTGGGCTCCTAACACTGCCAGGGAAGTTTCAAATACAAACATTTTCCACTGGAAAAAATATATATGTTTGTGTACATTTGGAAAATATTTTTATTCATAATGTTTTGTTGCTCCCGACCTCTTTTTTCACTTAATTACAAAACCTAAAGTTGGGGCCAAAAATACTTGACAATGTCCTTTTAAAAGGAGACTCAGAGGAGCCATCTTGGCACCTTGAGACTAACAGCTGAGAATGATTCTTCTTATAGAGGGCGTGGTTTGCAAAGATGAGGTGATAAGAGTTCAGGCATGGTTATACGGGGACTGGAACACTAGCTTCATCCAAGAGGAGAAGTGTAGGACAAGAGAAAGAGAGGTAAGCAATAAACAGAATCTACTCTCAGAAACTATATTTCAATAATGCCAGCTCTCCTGATTTGGGGAGACATTTCTTTCAGAAGGCCCTTGTCACTTGGCTTCTTCCCTCTCCTGATCCAGGATTTGGGGACCCCCAACTCTGAAATGCTTAGAGGTCATAGAAAACAGTAGCTCTGCTTTTAGAGTCTTTGTCAGTTAATTACCTGAATTTTGTACCACTGCATTGGGACAATGCAGTGAAAAGTGCCAGTCTGAGTACCACATAGGGCCTGGTGCAGAGGGGCTCCTCTCTCTCCCCCGACATACTTTCAGTTGGAGTCGTAAGCGTTTAAGAGCTCTGAAAATCAGGCCCATATTTCTCTTGCATAGCCGGTAACTTCAAGAAGCAATAGCATTTGTGAAGATGTCAGTCCCAGCTAAGCAGCCCTGCATCTTCTGCAGTTGAGAATTGGGGTACATGTGGCATTTATGGTAAGTGACTTGATGACCTTTAATTTTCAAGATTTTAGCCTGCTAAAAAAGAACAGCATCCCTGATACTAGAGATGGAAATACCTCATAGGCCATCCAGCTTAGGGCAGCATTGTTCCCTACAGTATACTTTCCAGGGCTTTGTCTGGTTTAAAAGACCCAAGCTATGTGACTTCCATCATTTCCCATGGGACATGATTCCATCTGTCTCGTTGTCAGGAAGGTTTTTTTTTGGTATTCAGCCTAAGTGTTTTCCTTTTCTTAAGTTCATCCCATCACATCTAGTTATTCCCCTTAATATCCCCTTAAACAATTCTTTCCCCCTACCTTAGTGTTTGAACCCTTCAGATCAGTTCAGAGGTGACCCTGGCAACTACAGGCCAGTAAGCCTCACTTCAGTACTGGGGAAACTGATTGAAACTATCGTAAAGAACAAAATTGTCAGACACATAGATGAACATTAATGGAGCAAGTAATTAAGGAAATCATCTGCAAACATTTGGAAGGTGGTAAGATGATAGGGAACAGCCAGCATGGATTTGTAAAGAACAAATCATGTCAAACCAATCTCATAGCTTTCTTCGATAGGATAACGAGTCTTGTGGATAAGGGAGAAGCTGTGGATGTGGTATACCTAGACTTTAGTAAGGCATTTGATACGGTCTCGCATGATATTCTTATCGATAAACTAGGCAAATACAATTTAGATGGGGCTACTATAAGGTGGGTGCATAACTGGCTGGATAACCGTACTCAGAGAGTTGTTATTAATGATTCCCAATCCTGCTGGAAAGGCATAACGAGTGGGGTTCCGCAGGGGTCTGTTTTGGGACCAGCTCTGTTCAATATCTTCATTAACGACTTAGATATTGGCATAGAAAGTACGCTTATTAAGTTTGCGGATGATACCAAACTGGGAGGGATTGCAACTGCTTTGGAGGACAGGGTCATAATTCAAAATGATCTGGACAAATTGGAGAAATGGTCTGAGTTAAACAGGCTGAAGTTTAACAAAGACAAATGCAAAGTGCTCCACTTAAGAAGAAAAAATCAGTTTCACACATACAGAATGGGAAGAGACTGTCTAGGAAGGAGTACGGCAGAAAGGGATCTAGGGGTTATAGTGGACCACAAGCTAAATGAGAGTCAACAGTGTGATGCTGTTGCAAAAAAAGCAAACATGATTCTAGGATGTATTAACAGGTGTGTTGTGAGGGAGACACGAGAAGTCATTCTTCCACTCTACTCTGCTCTGGTTAGGCCTCAGCTGGAGTATTGTGTCCAGTTCTGGGCACCGCATTTCAAGAAAGATGTGGAGAAATTGGAAAGGGTCCAGAGACGAGCAACAAGAATGATTAAAGGTCTTGAGAACATGACCTATGAAGGAAGGCTGAAAGAATTGGGTTTGTTTAGTTTGGAAAAGAGAAGACTGAGAGGAGACATGATACCTGAAAACTGCTATCTAAAAGGGTGTCATAAGGAGGAGGGAGAAAACTTGTTCACCTTAGCCTTTAAGGATAGACCAAGAAGCAATGGGCTTAAACTGCAGCAAGGGAGGTCTAGGTTGGACATTAGGAAAAAGTTCCTAACTGTCACGGTGGTTAAACACTGGAATAAATTGCCTAGGGAGGCTGTGAAATCTCCATCTCTGGAGATATTTAAGAGTAGGTTAGATAAATGTCTATCAGGGATGGTCTAGACAGTATTTGGTCCTGCCATGTGGGCAGGGGACTGGACTCGACCTCTCGAGGTCCCTTCCAGTCCTATAATCTATGAATCTATAAACATAATTTGTTGGGAAATAGTCAACATGTTTTTTGTAAAGGGAAATCATACCTCACCAATCTTCTAGAATTCTTTGAGAGTCAACAAGCATGCGGACAAAGGAGATCCACTGGATATCGTGTATTTAGATTTTCAGAAAGCCTTTGACAAGGCCCCTCACCAAAGGCTCTTAAGCAAAATAAGCAGTCATGGGATAAGAGGGAAGGTTCTCTCATGGATTGGTAGGAAACAAAGAGTAGGAATAAATGGTCAGTTTTCAGAATGGAGAGAGGTAAATAATGGTGTCCCCCAGGGAACTGTACTGGGTCCAGTCCTATTTAACATATTCATAAACGATCTGGAAAAAGGAGTAAAGAGTGAGGTGGCAAAATTTGCAGATGATACAAAACTACTCAAGATAGGTAAGTCCCAGGCAGAGTGCACAAAAGGATCTCACAAAACTGGGTGACTGGGCAGCAAAATGGCAGATGAATGTTGATAAATGCAAAGTAATGCACATTGGAAAACATAATCCTAACTATACATATACAATGATGGGGTCTAAATTAGCTGTTATCATTCAAGAAAGAGATTTTGGAGTCATTGTGGATAGTTCTCTGAAATCATCCACTCAATGTGCAGCAGCAGTCAAAAAAGTGAACAGAATGTTGGGAATCATCAAGAAAGGTATAGATAATAAGACAGAAAATATCATATTGCCTCTATATAAATCCATGGTACACCCACACCTTGAATACTGCATGCAGATGTGGTCGCCCCATCTCAAAAAAGATATATTGGAATTGGAAAAGGTTCAGAAAAGGGCAACAAAAATGATTAGGGGTATAGAATGGCTTCCGTATGAGGAGAAATTAATATGACTGGGACTTTTCAGCTTGGAAAAGAGGTGACTAAGGAGGGATATGATAGATGTCTATAAAATCATGAGTGGTATAGAGAAAGTAAATAAGGAAGTGTTATTTATTCCTTCTCATAATACCAGAACCAGGGGCCACCAAATGAAATCAATAGGTAGCAGGTTTAAAACAAACACAAGAAAGTATTTTTTCACGCAACGCACTGTCAACCTATTGAACTCCTTGCCAGAGGGTGTTGTGAAGGCCAATACTATAATGGGGTTCAAAAGGGAGCTAGATAGATTCATGGAGGATAGGTCCATCAATGGCTATTAGCCAGGATGGACAGGAATGGTGTCCCTAGCCTCTGTTTGCCAGAAGCTGGGATTGGGTGACAGGGCATGGATCACTTGATGATAACCTGTCTGTTCATTCCCTTTGGGGCACCTGCCATTGGCCACGGTTAGAGGACAGGATACCGGGCTTGATGGATCTTTGGTCTGACCCAGTATGGCCATTCTTATGTTCTTAATCATCTCATTAGATGGATTGGTATCTTGGAGGATTTGGTCACTGAATGGAAACACCATTAAGGAGTTGTACACAATATCACTTATGTTCATATAATTTATGTCACATGGGGTGTGAATAAGCCACCCTCTTGAGCAACATAAGTTACGCCGACAGAAGCGCTAGCGTGGACAGTGCTGTATCAATGGGAGAACTTCTCCCACCGACATAGCTACTTCCTACCTCGTGGAGGTGGTTTTATTATGCCCACGGGAGAGCTCTCTCCCATCAGCATAGAGCAAGGGTGACCAACCTGAGCCTGAGAAGGAGCCAGAATTTACCAATGTACATTGCCAAAGAGCCAAATTAATATGTCAGCAGCCCCCTCTCAGCTCCCTCCTCCCCCACTCCCAGTGCCTCCCACCCACCGGCAGTCCCGCCGATCAGCACCTGCACCTCCTGATCAGCTGTTTTGTGGCATGCAGGAGGCTCTGGGAGGGGGAGAGAGGAGCAAGGGCATGGTAGGCTCAGGGGAGGGGGCAGGACCTGTGGCAGAGCCAGGGGTTGAGCAGTGAGCACCCCACTGCACATTGGAAAGTTGGCGCCTGTCGCTCCATCCCTGGAGTCGGTGCCTATACAAGGAACCGCATATTAACTTCTGAAAAGCCGTGTGTGGCTCCGGAGCCACAGGTTGGCCACCCCTGGCATAGAGCGTCTTCACCAGATGTGCTACAGTTTACTTTTCATTGTATATTTGATCATCAGGCATAGTTTGTTTATGCTCCTGGCCTGTCTAACGTGGAAAAGCAATCAGGGCCCTAAAAGGGGAATCACCACTGAAGTGCAGAAATGTTTCTACAGCTTAGTGTTGCCTCAATGAATCAGGATCCTTTTTACAATTATTATTTATACAGTACCATTGATGTGTATGGTACTTAGTGAGCACATAGGAAGACAAGGGGCCAAATTCAATTCTGGCATAGCTGCTCCCACTGTTCTCCTTTAACAGTGTTGAATTTGGTCCCAAATCCTGTGGCATTAACAATCTAAGAGTCCTGTCATGCATGTTAGCAGTCAGTGGGGGCTGTACCATGAGTTCCTTGGGAACAGGACTGGGCCATGAGGGCTTCAATCTGTAACCCATAGCTTATCACCTGCTTGGGACAGGGAATGTGACTTTTATCTGTCTAGAAAGCACCATTCTCACCTATATTGCTGTAAAAATACTACTAATATAAATAGTGACAGACTGCCAGGAGAATTGAGGGTCCTCAGCACCTCTGACAATCAGGCCAATTAGTTAGGTGCCTAAACATGGACTAAGATGCCTGGTTTTAGATATCTACTTTTGAAAATGTTGGCCTAAGTCAGTGGCCTGAGGTCACACAAGTGAGAGAAGTGGGAGTAGAATTCCAGAGTCCTGACTCCAAGCCTGGGGGATGGACTCAGTGGTTACAATAGATCTGTCCATCTCTTCCTACTATGATTCCACTCAATAGTATTCTCTTCTTCTTCACTCTGTATTTAGTCAGGTCTCCAGGCTGTTGGGGATCCTTCATATGGGACATTAAATTCCTTGAACTATCTGCTTGAAATTTAAATTAGCAGTTTAGTAGGCTTTTAAGTGTCAGTGGGGGTTGACACATCATCTTCCTCGCTGCCATGACCTGATGTAGAACTTCAAAGAAGCTGTTCCTTTTGAGTGCACCTCACCCCTTCAACAACCCCCATGCAGCAGCTTCTCTGCTTTTTCCCTATGCACCTCCTGGTTGCAGGCTCTCCCCTTCAGCTGCTTCTTCCCTACGTCATCTCACCGTCCCTTCCAGGGCCGGCTCCAGGGTTTTTGCCGCCCCAAGCGGCGCAAAAAAAAAAAAAAAAAAAAAAAAAACCCTAAAAAAAAAAAAGCCGTGATCGCGATCTGCGGTGGCAATTCAGCGGGAGGTCCTTCGCTCCGAGCGGGAGCAAGGGACCGTCTGCCGAATAGCTGGACGTGCCGCCCCCCTCCGGAGTGGCCGCCCCAAGCACCTGCTTGGCAAGCTGGTGCCTGGAGCCGGCCCTGGTCCCTTCTTATTGTCAACTATACTCATGTCTGCCACGTGTGGCTAGAGCTGGCCCTGTGTTTGAAGCACTTAGCAATTCTTTGTAATTAATTCATTGACTGATGCAGGGAACCAGTGATCTAGGTTTGCTGTGATGCTGTCCAGATGTTCAGGCTGTGCAGGTCTCATTTGATTACTAAGGAAGCTCTCAATCTCCCACTTCCACTCAGTCCTTTTTCAAATCCATTGGTATATACTGAACCCCTTTGCTGCAGTAGCATGCACAATGCAATCGTGTTCCTGGGAAATGCTGACATTTTGCCAACACCTTATGGTGATACAACTCCATGGGTGGCAGCACCTGACACATTTTGCACCAACTGCCTGGTGCTATGTGGCGCACACAAGTGGTTACTAGTAGAAATTCATTGTGGTTCTTAATCTAAACTAAAATGCACACTCGTGCCATGATAACAGATGGTCCAAGCTCTATAGCTTTGTTTTTGTAGAGCCTACAGAAAGTTATGCACCTGTTGTTTTATTACTCATGGCTGTGTTGATTCGTGTGACTAAAATGAAAAACTGGTGGCAGCTGGAACCTGAGGACTGCATTAGTCAATGAGCTTTAATAGTCAGTTAAACATTATAGGAGAAATTCTGCCCTCAGAGGCAAGAATGATCCACCCATGAAAGTCAGCTGGGACTACACATGCACAGTTTAAAGCAATGTTTGGCCAATTGACAACACACCTGTAACTTGTCCTTATCTGGTTGAAAAAGGTGCTGTTTTGAACATCAAATGAGAGACTAATAGTGTTGATTTCAGTTATAAATAGTGCAGGCAGGTGCTGTACACGTTTCTCCTCCCTGGGTCTCCGAATGCACATCAATCCTGAACTGGAACACGCTCAGCTATTCCAGTCCTGTTCTCCCTCGCAGCTCTGCCAGTGCACTGCCTTCCTCCTGAGCTACAGCACTTCCTAATCCCATCATGTTGCCCTCTTCTAGCTTTGTCAGGGGGGCTCAGTCCTCTTGGCCCAGTTTGACTCAGACTGTAAATCACACCGAAGTGCGGGATGGGTCTGGGGAAGTGGAAAAAAATCACTGAGAATTAGGATGAGATTAAACCCATTTAATCTGTGACCTGGTGGGCTTTGAACTCAGCCTTCCAGAAGAGGCTGAATTTGTGTTTGAACCTCACTTCATCCTACCCAGGTCCTCCTATCACATGTTTCCTACAGAAGCACAAAAAGGCAAGTTTTAAACAGCTCAACACTCCGAGTCAGAGAGTTTCACTTGAACTTTCTTTTCTTTTCAAATACTCCCCATAAAACAGACAGTCCAGCCGGCGATGGTATTGACCCAGGTATGTGTGTGACCCATCTCACAACTGGAATGCATTGCATAGCATGCATGCACAGTGCAAAATCATCCCCGGGCTTCCAACTGCCAGAACCCAGAGGACACCAGGGCTGAAAAAGACAACCCTTTCCTCCCATATCTTCACCTCTCTGAAAAACATCATAGGATTAGCTTCATGGCTGTAAATGCCATAGCAACTGTCAAAGTTCACACCAGATTGTTTTTTAAGCAATGCAGAAGGGTTTGTTCTCTTCTCAAATGATTCCCTGCAGTCTTTGCCTCTTTCATGACATCTGGTCGCTGGCTGATTGAGCTGATACAGTCTCAGGGAAGATGGGGATAAAGACCATGTTCTCCTCTGAGATCCTTGAAGGAGAAATCCCCCTGAGGGATTCTCTGTGATAAATCATCTGGCCACTTGGTAACACCAAGCTCCTTATCAGCCTGAGGGTCAGGGCCGGCTCCAGGCACCCGCTGAGCAAGCTGGTGCTTGGGGCGGCAGATTGTTCGAGGCGGCATTCTGCCCAATCCTAGGGCGGCATGGCTGCTTTTTTTTGTTGTTGTTCTTGTTCCACTCCAGCCATCCTGTAGGGGGCGGCGGCGTGGAGAACCAGAGCACCCTGCAGGGCAGTCCTCTTCCTTCCCTCCTCGCCGACGGGAGCGGAGCCCTCGCGGCAGGCGGCGGCGCAGTGGGAGGGGCCGCGTGGTAGCGCCCCTGCTGTAGCCTTGGCCGCCCCCTTCTCTCTCTCTCCCGCCCGCTCCCCCCTACTCCCCAGCCGGTCCCCCTGCACCCTGCCGCAGGTTTTTTTTTTTTTTTTTGCTTGGGGCGGCCAAAAAGCCAGAGCCGGCCCTGCTGAGGGTTATACTGAGAGCCTCTCTCTCTCTCTTTCTTTCTGTGACCTCAAAGAGGTTGACACTCAAGGCAAACTTCCCTAACTTCCAAAAGGAATTTTGCCTGAGTATGGCTGCAGGGTCAGGCCCTAAGTGAAAGAGTATCAGCCTGTATGCCCTCCATCCCACCAGTGTTTAGCAGCATTAAAATGGCCTCAGCTTTGCTGCTGGCTATACCAAAGTGGGTGTCTTTGGATTTCCATTGGCTTCTGAAATACAGAACTGTTGAATTGCTGCTGCAGGACCAGCAGAATTGCTGTCAAGGAATGGTTATCATGATTATTGGACTGTATTGGACCGTAGTGCCTGTAAACCCCCAGTCATGGATCGGAAAACCACTGTGCTAAGTGTTGTACAAGCAGGGAACAAAAGGATGGTCCCTGCCCCGAAGAGCTTCCTTACCAGTTAAGAGAAGGGTGGGAACTTCAGTTCGAATGCAGCAGATTGACAACTAAAGAAATAAACGTGAGAGAAACGACCCCACATGGGTTAAGAAATTAGTAGACATGCAGCACCGATAATACAATTTAAACAGCCTGAGTGGGATGTAGTTAAAAAAAAAGTGTGAAATAGTGAATGTCCTTATTTAATTCATATCCTGTAAATGGTTTGAAAGGTCCTGCATTGTAGCTATAGCAACCTCCGGCTCACCCAGACCACACAGCCAGAGCATCCAGCCTGCTCAGTGAGGGTGAATGAAGTATTTTATATGGATTATTCCAGAATGTGGTTATGCCATGTGTGAAGCAAGGCAGGTAGGAGTTTAATCAGGGCTAACTCAACTATAAAGATCAGTTTCTTTTTTTGACCAGTCTGTCTGACATGTAGTTTAGCTGGAGTATTGAATAGAGATGGGCAAACCCTGATAAAATCAGGCTTCAATTCGAGATCTAGATCCAAACATTCCCAAGATTCATCATGTTTGAACACAGGATTTGGACTATTATAGTGAGAGGGATCAGTGGTGATGTTTGATCCAGATCTGAACTTTCCCAGAGTTTTGAGAATATTTGGATCTGGGGATTTGGTTCAGCCCATTACAAAGAGATGGGCCAATCAAAAAGCTTGCATTCAGAGTTTTGCACACTATGGGGAGTCAAGAGCTGGGAATTTGGCGCTCAGGACCATAATGCAATCCAAATGGATTCAGGATTTTGGTTTGGGACCATCTTCAGTCTCTCTCAATTGGAGGCAGAGGGGAAGATGAGAAAGTGGCTGCAAATTGCTGCATCATTGAGTCCCTCCATACATAACTGTAGTTGTGATTTTGTAGCTGGTTTGAGGCAACAGGCATCTTAACAGGTGATAAGCAACACTGACAAATTTTCTGTGCTGCCTAACAATGTTTGTATTAGTGCATTCTGGGAAAATCTAGGCAGTTATCCCATGGGATCTCAGTAGGATATTCCAGGTCCAGAAAACTTGAATACAGAGCAGAAGTGCATGGGGCAATGCATTCTAGGCTGTCCACCAGCCCAGATTGCTGGGAGGAAGGAGGACTGGCCAATCCTGTTATACAATGGTGGGGGGGAGCGGTCTTATCTGCATTGCAAAACAAACAAACAAAAAGCCCCAAACAACCAAGTGTGCTGATTTGGTTACAGAAAGGCACCCCTGTGCCAGACCAGGCAGGGATGCGGAGACCCATTGTTAGCTGCTACAACCACTGAGATTTAACCTCCTGGTGTCCAGACACAACCCACATTTAAAAGCTGACCATGCCAGTAAGTGGCTACAAACTTAATTAAGGATTTGTGTGGACAGGGACTTAGTTACTCTCTGGTACCCCCTTGCCACAGTTGGCAGAAACTTTCTGCAGCTTTCTATGGAGACAATGTGAAGTAACTGCACTAATGTTTGACACCGTCTAGTGGCAAAACAGGAAGTATACTAGTACAATCAACAGGTTAATTTGCCCAGTTTCTAAAGTCCCAAATTTTGCTACTGGAGGATAGGTCCACCAGTGGCTATTAACTAAGATGTCAGGAATGCAACACCATGCTCACGGTGTCCCTAAACCTTTGCCTGCCATAAACTAGGACTGTATGCCAGGGGATGGATCACTCGATAATTGCCCTGTTCAGCTCATTCTGTTTGAAGCATCTGGCACTGGCCACTGTTGGAAGACAGGATATTGGGTTAGATGAGCCATTGGGCTGACCCAGTATGGCCATTCTTATGTTCAGATGTTTGATGCCATCTAGTGGAGAAACAGGAATTATACTAGTATAATAAACAGTCTAATTTGCTCTGTTCCTAAAGTCCCAAATTTAGCTACTGAAATGCTCCATTGCAGTGGAGTGAACCACACACATCTACTCTTGTGAGTCCTAAGCTACATGAAATGTTCAGATGTAGTGGTGTTATCTAAGAATACGTTCCCTCATGGCTCCCACCCTGAGCTACCTGAGTGCCCATCCTAGAGAGCAGTGATAAGGAAGGAGGCCCAGGGTTGTGGAGTTAAGACAGTGACTTCTTTGCCAGTTTGAGGCACACAGGCTTTTCAGACTGTATACTTTAAAAGTTATTGGAATCACTCATATCCATTAACTGAAATGAAAACATGTCAACAAAATAGCATTAGCACTGAAAAGCAAAGCAGAATTTACAAAATCTATTTAGTTGTAATAGGGCAATACTTGTAACAGAGGTAAGGACTGTTTTAAAATATCATTTTTAACATGCTAATGCCCCTTTAGTATTGTTAGAATCTACTTGAACACCATCAGTGCAATTAGCATGGTACAGAGCAGAGGAGAAATGTTGCCTGGCTCCCAAGATGGTAATAAAGTAAGAAGAAAAGCAAACAAAACACTCAAAGCTCTGCATGGCCATATGGTGGAGCTGGATGTATGGCGGCACCACATTCTTTTGTTATTATTATGAGTGAATCCCATCATTGGAGTTGCTGGGAAGTTATGTCTGTAATGATTCACAGGGGAGCCTGCTCCTGTTCTGGTGAAGATGCAGCATGAACCCAAGAGACAATGGGGCAGCTCCATGCACCCTCGGAAGTTTGGGCGGGAAATTGGAAGCAAGAAATGGGCAGAATCTGTGTGTAGGGAAAACCTGAACACACAGGAGGGTCAAGCAGTTAGAGGCAGGGGAAGAAGAGGTGCAAAATCAGGGATGGGTAGTGTGATGGGGTGTCTGCCCCACACTGGGATGCAATGGGTTCATAGAACCCTAAAGAGCCTGTGCAGGAAACAGCCAATAAGAGAGGGGCTGTGAGAAGCAGCCAACCAGGGCCCAACAGGCCCATATAAAAAGAGACCCAGGCAGTGCAAGGCCAGTTACTCCCTGGAGCTTAAGGAGTGTAGACTAGGTGCCTTGCAGATAGAGAGAAGCTAGCGCCCTGGACAGAGCCGTGCTGGGCAGGAATGGAGAGTAGAGGGAGCTACTGGCTGGGTGCTAGGACTGGCATCCTGATGCGAGGGTGAAGAAGGTGCTGGGACCATGGGGAAGTGGCCCAGGAAAATGAATTGAGTTGAAGAGGATGCAATACGTGGCTGCCATCTACAGGGTCCCTAGGCTGGGAGCCAGAGTAGCGGGCAGGCCTGCGTACACCCCCCTCGCCACTGAGAAAGTGGCTGGACAGTTGACTGCAGGTCCCTCAGATGGTGGGGAAGCAGAGATTGTGACATAGAATCATGGAATATCAGAGTTGGAAGGGACTTTAGGAGGTCATCTAGTCCAACCCCCTGCTCAAAGCAGGACCAATCCCCAGACAGATTTTTACCCCAGTTCCGTAAATGGCCCCCCTCAAGGATTGAGCTCACAACCCTGGGTTTAGCAGGCCAATGCTCAACCCACTGAGCTATCTCTCCCCCTTCCCCTCCTTAATAATATATGGAGATATACCTATCTCATAGAACTGGAAGGGACCCTGAAAGGTCATTGAGCCCAGCCCCTGCCTTCACTAGCAGGACCAAGTACTGATTTTGCCCCAGCCCCCTAAGTGGCCCCCTCAAGGATTGAACTCACAACCCTGAGTTTAGCAGGCCAACGCTCAAACCATGAAAGGGATGCTGTGGTCCTTGGAGTGATGCGGGTTTGGGAGCAGACATGATGGCGGGCGAGACACCATTGGGAGAAGACGTACCGACCTGCAGTACTAATCCCCGAGACAGCCATCAGGAGGCACCAGTGTGGTGAGTGGATCCCCCATCACAGGTAGGGTTGCCAATTTTGGTTGGCCATATTTCTGGAGATTTCATCACATGACATAATCTTCAAATAGAGATAATCATAGGACTGGAAGTGACCTCGAGAGGTCATCTAGTCCAGTTCCTTGACAGTTGGAAAGTTTTCCTAATGTCCAACAGTCAACTGTCCAGCCACTTCCCCAGTGGCGAGGGTGGTGGATCCAGGCCTGCCCACTACTCTGGCTCCCAGCCTAAACTGCCCTTGCTGCAATTTAAGCCCATTGCTTCTTGTCCTATCCTCAGATGTTAAGGAGAACAATTTTTCTCCCTCCTCCTTGTAACAAACTTTTATGTACTTGAAAACTGTTATCATGTCTCCCCTCAGTCTTCTCTTCTCCTGACTAAAAAAAACCATTTTTTTTTCAATCTTTCCTCAGAGGTCATGTTTTCTAGACATTTAATTGTTTTTGTTACTCTTCTCTGGACTGAAATGTGGCGCCCAGAACTGGACACAATACTCCAGTTGAGGCCTAATCAATGCAGAGTAGAGCAGAAGAATAACTTCTTGTGTCTCCTGCTATTACATCCCAGAATTATATTTGCTTTTTTTTTGCAAGAGTGATACGTTGACCCATATTTAGCTTGTGATCCACTATGACCACCAGATCCTTTTCCACAGTAATCCTTTCTAGGCAGTCATTTCCCATTTTGATGTGTGCAATTGATTGGTCCTTCCTAAGTGGAGTACTTTGCATTTGTCCTTATTGAATTTCATCCTATTTATTTCAGACCATTTCTCCAGTTTGTCCACATCATTTTGAATTTTAATCCTATCCTCCAAAGCACTTACAACCTCTCCCAGCTTAGTATTGTCTGCAAACTTTATAAGTGTACTCTCTATTCCATTATCTAAATCATAGAAGATATTAAATAGAACTGGACCCAGAACCGATCCCTGTGGGACCCCCTTGTTATGCCCTTTCAACTTGACTGTGAACCACTGATAACTACTCTCTAGGAATGGTTTTCCAACCACTTATGCACCATCTTACAGTAGCTCCATCTAGGTTGTGTTTGTTTATGAGAAGGTCATGCGAGACAGCATCAAAAGCCTTATTAAAGTCAAGATATACCAAATCTACCGCTTCCCCCCATCCACAAGGTTTGTTACCCTGTCAAAGAAAGCTATTTGGTTGATTTGACATGATTTGTTCTTGACAAATTCATGCTGACTGTTACTTATCACCTTATTATCTTCTAGGAATTATCTTTAATTCCTGGAGATTCCAGGACAATCCTGGAGGATTGGCAACCCTTGGGATGGGGGCAGGAGTCTGGGTTAAGAAAGAGGTAGAGGCACTGTGTAGCGAGGTGGTCACCCCGCTCTGGCCCTGAAGGGGTAAAAGCAGCCCTGGAGAGGGCTGCAGCTGGGAAAAGGTAGGCTGATGGGGAAACAGCCACAGCTGTGGCCAGCTTAATCAGGGCCCAACTGGCCCTTATAAGAGGGCAGTGGGCCAGAAGCTAGGGCACACATTCTCTCTCTAGCTTCTTGAGGGAGAAGGACCTGGTTGCCTAGGAACTGAGAAGGGTACCTGAGGTAGAGGAGTGCTGGGGAAAGGCAGAGGGAGCTGAGGAGCTCCAGCCTAGAAAAACCCCAGGCTGCAGGTCTTAAAAAGGTACTGGGGCTACAGAGGGGTAGCCCAGAGATAGGCAAAGGCAGTAGGTCCTAACCCCCTTGCTGATGATGAGTGGTTTTCAGACTGCAGTCGGCCCCACGGAGCGGGGGCTAGATGATGACTGGCAGTAGCCACTGAGGCAAGGTGGGTTTAGAGGGCTGGGGGTTCCCCTGGGAGGGGAGACCCAGAGAGAGGGGGTACTGTGGTGGGCAGAACCCCTGGGCTCTGGATAAAAGTTACCTCAAATGAAGTGAGGATAAAAGTTACCTCAAATGAAGTGAGCTCTCTGCAGTGGTTGCAAAAATAGGATGTTGAGGGGCAGAGGGGCTCTTTCCTCCCTTGCAGGAAGATACCTCTCAGCACCCGCTTCCCAGGGCTGTGTTCTCAAGGGCACAGTGCATTCCAATGCCTAGATAAGGCTGTGCTTCTTTATCTGAAGTGATGTATTGAGCTGCTAAAAAAGACTGGACTTGGTGAAATATTTTACAGGTACACCCTCCCCTAAAAATTATAATTGTCATACATGGTGTTAGTGGTTTTTTTTGTTTTTGTTTGTTTGTTTTTTAAAAAACCTAATCCAGGGGTCCTGGAACAGGATGGGCTGGGGGCAATGACCCCATCACTTTTTATCTGCCTTAAGGTCGCTCAGTGGGGTGAGGGGCGGAGAGGAGTGAGTGGAGGTAGAGCCTTGGGGGAAGGGGCAGAGCAGGGGCCAGGGCCATGGTTTCGGTGACAGTTGCCCTCCCACTTCTAGGAAGCTTTTGGCGCTCCTGCCCTAATCTGTTTATATGTCTGCATAAAGCCTCATGGCAGTTCACAAATTTGTCTTGGCTGCTGTTCAGATTGCCTGAATTGGACTGCCTTTTTCTTGTACTGCACTGTAAATGTAGTTTCATTCCTTTAAATTATTTACTTTTTAAAATGCTATTTTTAATTACTCTTGGCATGTCATCATGTTCCTTCATTATAACTGTGCAGATGTCATTGTGCTTTTTATATTTTTATTAGCAAATAGTAATTCATATTTAAATAGTTGCTAGTAGCGTCAGCAATCACATCTCACTTTTGTAATTTACATTTTTTAATTCTATTCTTTTCTTTATTTTATGACTCAAGTTTATTCTTCAGGCTCATATGCATACCAAGTCTGACTGATTTCCTGAGTTGATATCAAAACTTCTTCAGTTTCTTTTGATCTGTCAATGGGGATCACCTTAGTCCCTGTTGTTTTGCTTCTCTATCCTGTACCCTAGTGCTTTTTCATATCACCACTTGTGTGTAGTACTTGGTTCCCAAATATTCTCTGAGGTACAAAAGGACCTAGAGGCTTTTGAGAATCCCACTATAACATTCAATGCCACTTTGGACTTATATGGTTCCCCTCCCACACACACTTTAATTTAAAATGTATTAAAAATTCTTATTTCTGTAAGTAATTCTCATCCTGCAAACACGGAAACACAAACTACTCTTCTATTATTTCATTTGCTGTGTACATGTTTTTTCTTCTGAATTGTTTACATTTCTAATTGAAGATTTAATTTTATAGCCTTTAGGTTTGCTGCCTATTTTGTTCTGATACATTTTGGTGATCTTCATTCTGACAAGTTTGCTTTTTGTACTTCTCGCCAAAATCAAATATATTTTTACATAAATTGTTACTTCTTTGCATAGGTTGGGCAGAGGCATAATATTAACCTCACCTAGTTTACCCTGTGGTGAAACTGAAGTGCCTTGTCTCCCCCCATTGTTTTTAGTAGCTAATGCATATTAGAGAATTTTTCACTTGACCAGAGCTCAAAGAGCCGGGAAGATCCCCCGCAGTTAAAAACACACCTTGTTAGCAGTGAGGCCACACACTATAATGGTGACTCGGGTGTTAAATGCACTTATTCCTGTCCATGTCTTGACAACGGCGATACTGCGGTAATACTGCTCCTTTGCTATCAGAGGTAGGTCATCCCAGGGCATTTTAAACTCAAGGAATTAACAGAGTCTCTCCTCCCCCCCGCCTTCAATTTCCCTTATTCCCTCCCCTTTGCTTACTGAGGGCTTGGCTACCTGGCCACACTAAAGCTGTGACGTTCATGCTTCACAATCCCCCCTTCCACCTCCGCCCACCCCTGGAGCGGGCGCGAGGCGAGCGGAAGTTGCTCGCTGCGACATGGGGAACCTCCCTGCAGTACCCGCTACCTGCCGCAAATTACACCGGAAGCAGTTTAATGTTACACCGCCCCCCCCCCCCCGACTCTTCTCTGAGCGGGGCGCCCCGCAGCGAGTGCCGCGGGGGGTTGGAGGGGGGGGATGTCCAGTCGCGTTCCTGAAGCTCACGTCATGCTATGGCTGCGCCTGCGCTGAGCGTGGCCCCTCCCTGCAGCGGGGCGGAACCGAGTTGCTCAGGGCGCGGTGTCCGCGGGGGCTGGTTTTGAAAGGACCGCGCCTCCCGGAAGTGTTGGGGGCGGGGCCAAATGCAGGAGGCGGCGGCGCGGAGCCTGCGGCGGGGCTTGGAGAGGCTGCGGCCGCTCGTGAAGAATAAGACGCTGCGATACGGGGTCCCCATGATGGTGAGTAGCAGGGGGCGGGGCCAGTAGCGCTCTTCGCGGCCGGGGGCGCTCTCCGGAGCCGGTCGGTGACCCCGCTACTGGGAGGCTCCGCCGCGCCCAGGCTGTGTCTGTGGGGGGCGTTACCGGTTCGGTTCCCGTCCCCGCCGCTCCGGTCCCGGGGGAGCCCGGCTGAGGCCGCCGTGTCGTGTCCGGCTCACGAGGCGCTGTCCCCGTGCACCTCGCCTCCGAGCCCCGCTGTGAGCGGAGCGCTGGGGTCCCCTTCTCCGCTTGCCGGTGCTCGGTGCGGAGCCGGGTCGCTGCTGTCAGCTCCTGCTGCTGAGAGCGGACAGGCCCCGCCTGAGCGGGTTGGGTTGTGGCGGACCCCGGGAGACGCTAACCGGGGCGGGCAAACCCCGATTTCTTTGTGAAAGACTTTCCGAGCGCGCTGTTCAAAGGCTGCGCTGTTGGAAACTTGGTTGGTTTAAATCAGGCGCTTAGACGATGGTGTTGCTGGTGTTCGTTCGTTCACATAGAGCCTTCCCTACCTGGCTGCATCGCTCAGACCCGTTAGGCACATCGGCCAACCCTACTCCCACTATAGACACTGCTCGGTTATGAATGACTTAGCTTAACCTCTCAGCGGGTTAGATTAACTACAGTGCCCTTCCTTAGATGTAGGAAGCGTCTGTGCTGCAGCACTAATGCTGGGAGGGGGAGGGCAAGCAAAGGGGGGGGGGGGCTTGGAGGTCTGTGGCAAAATTTTAAATCACAACGGTGGTTCTCAGTTTCTAAAGTTTGAGAACTACTGGTATAGAGGTGTGTGTGTGAGACTTGGGTTTAGTTACTACTGAGCTGTAGCTCTGCAATGGCTTTTTGTGCTGCCTGTACTTTTAAATGAAGGAATAGGTAGATGAGTGATGTGGCAAAACTGTAGATGCTGCACAATTATTTAGGATAACTAAGATTAGAAAAGGGAATTAAACTCCAGAGTAACCAAACAAAGTGGTGCAATTGCGCAGGGTAATGTCAAATAAAGTTCCGTATAGGTAAGCGTAAGAGAATGCATATTGGCAGAAATAATTCAAGTGCTCAAACGTGCTGATGAGTTTTAAATGTAACCACTCAAAAAGGTTTCAGAGTGGTAGCCATGCTAGTCTGTATCAGCAAAAAGAACAAGGAGTACTTGTGGGTTTTAGCTCATGAAAGCTTATGCCCAAATAAATGTGTTAGTCTCTAAGGTGCGAAAGTACCCCTCATTCTTTTCACTCAAAAAGGAAGACCTAGCCAGCAATGTGGACAGCTCGGTGAAAAGATCTACATGTATTGTGATGGTCAAAAAAGCAAACAAGATTTTTAAGGTGAGTGAAAAATAGTGGAAAATAATCCTGATGTTATCCCATTATATAAATTGATGGTATACCCTCACCTTGAAAACTTTGTTCAGTTTTGGTCAACACATCTCAAAAAAGCTAAGATAAAGTAGAAATGGAAGGGGATCAAGAAAGGCAATAGCAATTCTTAGCCCCACAGCAGGGCTTCTGTCTGAGGAGATATTAAAGTATACAATTTAATCCTTTTACAGTTGAGACAAAGAGGTGACTTGATAGAGATATGTAAAACAATGATGTAAAGAAGGTAAATCAGGGGCTCCTACTTACCCCCTTTCCTTAATGCAACAACAAGGTGACATTTCAAATAAAAGGCTAGTAACAAATTTAACACTTAATAACCATAGCTCTTATCCCTGGGGATGCCTTATTGTTGGTTGGGAAGTGAGAGTCTCATACTATATCTCTTTCCTAGCCCCCTCCCTTTAAAGTTTTTCTCCCTCTGTACATACTTCAGAGCCCCTCTCTTTTGCTTTCCAGAGCTTTCCAGTGCAGGAAGAGAGTGGTGAGGATATGATTCTTGTTAATTTCACAGCTGCTCAAGGAGTTCTGAATAGCATCAGTGAAGCTAAACAGAATCTTGTTAACTTCACTCATACTGTTTGGGAAGCTAGGAGCAGCAGCAGTGGCACTGGATCTGTGTGCATAGTCAGGAAGATACTGACTGTGAACTGAGGCAACAATGTCTTTGCAACCAAAAAGAATAGAGGCTTAATTTCTTCAGAAGTTGTTGGTACATATAGCATTGTTTTACTGTGAGGAAAACTTGGAATGTTGTTTCCTGTGCCATACTTGCTTTGTTGATAAAAAGAGGTCTTTAGTCATGAGGTCTGTCAGCCCTTTCATCAGCACTAAATTCATTTAAAAATACATTCAAACTGCCTTGAAATGAACCTCATTGTCTTTCATTTTACAACTTGAAGTCTAATCTGCCACTCTTTCTGCAGATCTGAGTGAAAAAGATAATCTTAAAGACTATTTTTTATCTGCTTTGAGTCAAAGAGGTTTTCTTTTTAAGTGATCTTTAAAGCCTCAAATTATCAGCCTCTGAGAGTAACATGATCATCAAAGTTCCTCAGTCACATTATCCTAGCAGGAAAGAGTGTTTTCTTCCTAACACCAGCTGGACTGTAGAGAGTGCGAATTAACAAATCAATGGAATGAACAGGGACAGATCTCCACCCTCACCCCCAAGATAAATCAGTGAATCTCATTTTCTTTAATTCTACAAACTTGACATATGGTGATACCAGTGCCTGGCATAAGGCAACATGTGCTTAGGAAAGTGATGTAACCTGGCATGGAACAGCATTTAGCAGCTTGAATGCTAGAGGGTGTAGAGTCCTGAAGCACTAAGATGGTAACATCTGTGTAGATGTTGGAATGAACTCCACTGACCTTGTGAGGAAGAAGGCTGTGTTGCCTGTGTATCCAGTTAGTGTACTTATCTTTATTTCCTGCTGTATCCATCTCTCTCCCTTTCCTATTTCAGAACGGAACAGGGGGATTAACTCTTTCATTACCACCTGCAGGTTATCATGCAGGCCTGTATGGCACTTGGTTCTCCATTACAGAGGAAGGGTCCTAGCTTTCAGTCAGTGTTGTTTCTTATTCCACAGATAATTCTGTCTGCCTGAATAGGGATATGTCTGTCAGTGTCCCATTCCTCCTGTGACACTTTCAGATGATACTGTGCCAGCAAGGCTCTTTGTACTACTGCCAATGGAGCTGGCACCATACACTCTTCCGAGACACTGAGCATGTAAGATTACTTTTCAGTGCAATTAACACATTTAAAGGTGACTGGAAATGCATTTCCTTCAGACAAATACAGATTGTTTTTCCAAATGATTAAGAAAATACGTACTCACTTAAAAATTACAAATAAATAACGTTTTAAAATGAGTGTTGCAAATCACCTCCTACGCTCACAGTAGTAGCCAAGAGTCAAGTTAATTGTTCTTCGTTTGTCTGCCACAGCCAATGACTTTCTAAGCACCTAAAGCTGTATAAGGAATATAAATGTGGAGCTTCTTATGATTCTTGCTCTGCCATCAGATATTGTAAGAGAAAAACAGAAACCTGAGGCTCTGAACTTGAGTCATAGCAGGTAGACCTTTTTAAAATACATCTTGAATTCTAACTTTTTATTGCATACAGAGATATAGTCTCAACTGTAGCATCTTGAACTATTGCACTTTCTAGCCTGATAAAGGTAGATTCTTCTGTCTTCTTTACATTTATCGGTTTCTCTCTCTGCGCTGTAATAAAAATGGCTTGTGTTTCCCATTCTTCCTCTGAATTCTGCCTCTGGCATTGAAAGTGCTGTGCATATTGTTGCATTGCCATTTTGTGTGTTCCTATTAATCAGCACTCTGCTCTTTGTGTCACATACAGAGCAGGGAACAGAGTTCAGCCAGGAAGGAACACACCAGCAGCATTGGAATAAGTGGTCAGTACTTCTAAGCACCATCAAGGAATGACAGTGGTCTGCCAGGCTCCTACTAAAGACTTATTTGTCTGGTTAAATTAATAAACATTCTGCTGGCAGGACAGTTTGGATTTATGTTTTTTGGGGTTATTTTTATCGCTAGTTGAAAGCTCTGGAAGCTCTGACTAGTGTTCAGAAAGATTTTTGTCTGCATTCTGGAGCCTGCCTTTTTACCATGCAATGTGTTTTTTGGGTGGGCAGTCTCTTGCAGGCCTAATGGTCTGGTGAAGCCACTCTATTTTTTTTAATGTATTTAAATAAATGGCTATCTGAGGATCTCTTAATGAAGTGGGTTCAGACTCCAAAAAGTAGGTGAATTTCTGAATGCCTGATCCTGTAATATGCTGAGCACATTTCACTTCCATTACCTTGTAGGATCTAAGTGAAGATGGCACATCCTAGAATTGAGAAAGATTCTTGCTATGAATAAAGATTCTAAGGGACACTGCTGACGTTAATTTCTGGGTACACAGATCGTTACTACATTGTCTTCACTTATTGCATCAAGTGCCAAAACTCCCATTACAAACACACAAGGAGCATTTCCTCTGCTTCTTGATGCTCTGCCAGCATCATGGCACCCTTAAGCTCACACATAGCATTCCACTAAAAATTCACAGAATGTGAATCTCAGAATCTTCAGGGAATTTATATTTATTGCCTCGTGACTTTTCTGTTCAAAATACACTTTACTGTATGAAACATATTGAATTTAAATCTTCATATGCCTAGAATGTGTAGATGAAGAACAAATGGGCCTTAATACTTATCCTTGAGACCCAAAATGGCTTCTGAGTCTTGTAGGTAAACTGATGTATATGTAAACAAACACCTACTAGTGCTGTACATAGAGGATAAAATCTTTTGTTAATGTTATTTTAGTCTTTAAAACAATTTCTCCCAACCACTGATTCATATGCTGTCACCGGTATGTGTCTGTGGCTATTATTCCAAGCACTGCTCCTCTAATCTAATGATGAGATGAGTTTCTGTACTGGGTCCCTGCTGCACCACTGCTTCTAAACTCTTATTCAGCTGCATCCTTTCTGGAGTATGGCACTGCTCTATGTGAGACCATCCTTTGAAACAGCCTATGGTATGCTGGAAGCTAGTGTGCACACCTGAATGGTCTGCTATGGCTGGTTCAGCTCTGGTCTTAGTTTGGTAAACTAGTACGGCTGCCTGAATTAGCTGATGTACAGTGTCTTTCCTTAGTCCTTCAGTGCATTGATTTAGGTCTAGGGCATGTAAGAGAGTTTCTGAATGAATGTCTTCCGAAAACACAGCAATGTTCTTTTATTCTGTGAATAGGACCCCAACTTCATTTTGAATAGATTGTGTATGTGTGAATTTAGTGCTGGTAGAATGGGCCAGCCTGAGAGTCATGTAGACTGTAGTCCTCTGTTTATCCTCAGAAAAGATGATACACAGTAGTGGTGATGTTGGCTTCCTTCTCCTCCTCCTCCCCCATTTCCTCTGTACAGCCCTGCAATATGTCTCGGTCCTTATCAGGTGGAATCACAGAGAGGGGCAGGAGGTTAGTTCTGTTTCCATGGCTCATTGAGTTTTTAGCCCTGTCCTAATACTGACAACTAGGGGGACAGTTAATGGCAACAGTGGTGATGGTTTCTTTGTTTTTTGTAATGTAGCTATTAGTCTAATGGTAACTGAACTTATACCAATATCTTTTCACGCTCAGAAACCACCAATGTGCGAGCAGATGGAAAGAGCCTTGGTCACAATAAACCTTAGCTGGATTTGCACCTATGATTTATGGGTGGCAGTAAACTTAGTTTTTAAAATGGTACTAGGATTCCCTTTTTATTTATTTATTTTTTTTTAAAGAAAGGGGCAGTGTTGTTTGTAACAGTAAGCTGTGCTTGACCACCACAGCATATTTGTTCTCCAAACAGCTGCAGCTGCTGAGTGAAATTCCCTTGTCACCTGACCAGTCTATGCACTGTGTATAATGCAAGATGACAACAGTCTGGTTGAAAAAGCCCATTTTTGCTAATGCTCACGCAAAGGAACATATGGGTTGCTGTTTCCTCTGTTGTTCTGAGATTGGTTTCTATTAAATGCCTTTTCTGCATTCTCCCATACGTTAAGAAATGGACATTTTAATAAACAAGATTTTTTGCCAAAAAAATAGACTGCAGTGTCTACAGCGTGTGACAAAACTGAGCTTTACAATGTGGCCCCCAGCCATTCGCATCTCGAATGTCATCCAGCATCACCGCTGTGATGCTCTGCTGTGTTCAATGATAACGGGGGTGGGTGTGTGTGTGTGTCCCTCTGTGTGCTGCCCCGGCTCTGCACAGGTAGCTGGCACAGCAGACCCCAAGAGCAACCCCATGGACCACAGACTCCGATAAGGCACCAGGCCAGGTTTATTGTCAAATGAAACGCAGTCTCTAACTCCCCGGATCAGATGTCGACAGTTCTGCTTGTATATGTGTGCTCCCTGACAATGGACCAGTTCAGTCAGTGGCAGGATTCTTCACTGCCCCCTAGGCCAGACAAAAGACAACTACTCAAGGGTGCATTCTTATACACAGGTACAAACAAGTTACACATCACTCCTGACATATTGCTGTCTCTCTCCTGGTACATGTTGATTCGAACAAAACAACTCTATCCATCATATTATCCTTTTGACCCTGTCTTTAGGATGGGTCAGCCTGTTCCTTATTATCGATGTGGAATGTTAGTACCGGAATGTTCTGGTACCATCCTGGCACATGTTTATCTTACTAGTGCTTAGTACCTTTTAAGTATGCGTATACGTGCACTATCAGCCACCTTCTTGCCAGCTTCTGTGAGCAGTGCCTGCCTCTGACTCACAGTTTAACTTTGCTTATGTTAAAGTCTTGACCATTACTTTAGTTCAGGCCTTAAGTCTCATACCAGGCCTCTGATACAAGGGATTATGTTTCAGGGCCTCATCTTACTACATTGAATATGGTCCCAATATGCAGTGCTCCAAACTGATCCAGGTGATCTGGTTGCTTGGATCAAGATGGAGTACTGTGTGCTGAGACCTGCAATCTGAGGCCTGAATGCCATTGCCTCCAATCTTGAATAGAACAATCTGCTTTTTTTTTTTTTTTAAACCAAGTTGCTGCCCTAGGGTTGTCAGCAGGGCCCTTTACTTAGTATATTTTATCTGCTCATGAAATACACATACACACCCTTCTGTGTTTCCGTAGTTGTGTATGAACAGTGCAGAAGAATTCTGCTGGCAGTGGCTACAGGAGGCAGAATAGTCAGAACAACAGGTTGCAATGTTTGTTAAGGAGTAGGTTTCCCAGCAGGGCTGGCCCTTGTTTTCAACTTGGGTAGGTTGCAGCAGAAGAGAGGCTATTGCTGATCTCTAAGCTAGAAGTATTTATGCACTGTAATGATGTTCACTCCTTTCTCTATTGGTTGTCATCTGCTAACACACAATTCCTAAACATTTTTTTTCTTAATTTGTGCTTTGCATCAAATATATATTTTTCAAGGCACTCTAGCACCTTTCAAAAGGAAGCTCTATGGCCTGAAATGAAAATCAGGTTAATCTTTTTGCCACAAAGAGGAGTCCTGAGTTAGAGACCCTCCCCCTTTTGTGGGGAGGAGAACCAAACTGAATGATCCCACCCAGATTTCTGCTCAAATGAAAGGGGAGAAGGGATAAGGTGGGAGGGGAAAAATGAGGCTTATGTGAGATGATTTTTTTACCCCTAATCCATTTCTCTGTCCCATTTGTCTTCACACTTGGATTTAGCACACACAGATTGACTGACTGCCCCCAGCCCCTCCCCTGCTGTTCCCCCTACCCTGCAGCCTCAGCGTGGCTGGCTCTGGCCAGGCAGTGCAGCTGCCAGTCCTGCTGCTCTGAGCGGCATGGTAAGGGAGCGGGGGGGGGGGGGGGGGGCTGGATAAGGGGCAGGGTGTTCCAGGGGGCAGTCAAGGGAGCAGGGGCGGTTGGATGGGGCAGAGATGCGGGGGTGGGGGGTGGTCAGGGAACAGGGAGTTGGATAGGCATGGGAGTCCTGGAGGGCCTGTGGATCGGGGTCATGGAAGTCAGGGGACAGGGAGCAAGGGGGGGTTGGGTAGAAGGTAGGGTCCCAGGGGGCAGTTAGGAGCAGGGGATCCCGGGTGGGGGTGGTCAGGGGACAAGGAGCAGGGAGGTTTGGATGGGTTGGGAGTTCTGAGGAGGCGGGTAGGGGGCGGTGGCCAGTCTGTTTGGGGAGGCACAGCCTTCCCTACCCAGCCCGCCATACAGTTTCGGAACCCCAATGTGGCCCTCAGGCCAAAAAGTTTGCTCATCCCTGGACTATACATTACCATCTGGAGGCTGCTCATACGAAATGAGTTGGGAGTCTCAGTAAACTTCCCATTTAGACAAATGTTCATGGTACAAAACCACCACTACAGCTGGCACTAATTGTCTCCCTTATTAGCAGTCACAGCATAGGGACCAATGATTTGAAATGTCCATGGAGACTAAACTATCGCCTTGCCCTAGAGGGGAATCCCTCCAGCTCAGAGTTGAGCCAGATAGCTGTTTTGGTGGGATGGAAGCTTCCAGTGCTGCTGCACTTGTTTAGTGGATAAATGGAGGACTTCGTTCTCCAGAGCTGTCCAACCGGCACCTCTCACCAGCACTGAACTGCACGCACAACAGTTTTTAAAAAAGGAAACCCCCAAAACCTTTTAACTCTGATCACTGCAAACCAAAAAAAAAAAAATTCATATGACTTCCAGTTTTGCAGCTACACAATGCAGAGCTTGAGGCTTTGGCAGCAGCTGTCTTGGAGAAGACTGGCTTGAAAATTATCATATTACTGCTCCAGTAATATATTTCATAACATTTTCCTGCTTTCTTTTCACCAGTGCATGATCTGAGTTGCCAGTATTGAATATTGTGATGTGATTAATTTAGGGATTTATGACAAAGGAAATGTAATTTTGTAAGTTGGCTTTCACAATCGGTGCTGCAGCAGGAATGAGTTTCTTTAGCAACGGGGATTCTATAATACAGCAAATTGCTAGGTGATGTCAGAGAAATTGGCTCTTGTTATTTTGCTAACCCAAGAGACTAAGGGTGGCTGCTTTAGATTGTTCAGGATAACTCAGGGAAGTGCAGTAAGTCAGGGAGTTCTCATGCCATCAGTGAACAACTCACTTTTAATTGGTGACAAGCACTAGCATTCTCCATCTGAAATGCAGCCTTAATAATCAGCCCAATGCCATCCATAACTGTTTGCATAACACACTTCAACAGAGAAGAGAATGGGTAGATTTAAAAATAAAGTTAAGGAGAATTTAATGTCAATTGTTTTTGCATAAAACGCTTACTGAGGTTGCTGAATTTATGTGACAGATGGTACTCTTACGTCACCTTCTTTTATTCTACTTTGCAACATGTTAGTCTTCTGTGCATGCATGATTACGGTAAAATGTTGGGTTATTTTATAGATAATCATTGATGCATATAGGAATAATCCAGTTTGGAACGTTTAAGAGGGTATTTATGGTGGCAGTGCTACTAATATGCAAAGTATTGTATAAGTTATAAGTATTTATTTTTAAAGCTGACCTTTAGATGTCAAAAAACAATGAAAAAATACCACCATTAGATCCATATGTTGAATGCTTCAAAATAACTAGTTAGAGGGACATTTCAGCATGCAGTGAAGTCAGAACCTTTTTTATTTCTTCTCTTGCACATTCTATAAAGTGTAAAATATTAACAGCTTTCTCACATAAAAAAATACAGGTTTATCTGAGCTTTTTCAAGTTGGTTCTGTTCTCCAGTTGGGTTGTCCACAGCATAGGGTATGCTGGGTCATCTGATTAAATGTGAGGCAGCAATTTGCAGGTTACTATAATTGGGGTGAGTAAATGTTTTAATCAGGGTGGATAAAACTCAATGATTTTCTTTTAAAATCAGTTTTGATTTTAACAGATTTTTTGATAAAATGCTTTGAGGAAAAAAATCTATTTAAAAATTTTAATTAGGATACATTATAGCTCATCTCATCGAATAAGGATTATAAATTCTATAGTATGAGACAATATATTCATGTAATGTTTAAGAAAAGTTTTGTAAATTAGTTCATGGATTAGGGATCCAATCTTATGGGGTTCCAAGGGCTTCTGTATACATTATTTAGGTTAATCTTTCTATCCACCCAATGGAACTCAGTGCTCAGTCTAGAAGATACCATCAAAGATGATTAGTTTTGCAGTTCTCAAACTGTGGGTTTGTCTCCAGAGATAACATGCTTGTTAACAGCAAAAATATTTTTAAATGAATGAATAAATAAATAAAATAGAGGTGAGAAATAACAGGCCTCAACCCTATTGTCCCTCTGCAAATTTGTGTACACAAAGTCAATCCCTTACCTCTCTAAAAGTGGAAAGTTTCAGAAAGTTCAATTAATAGAAGATTGTTGGGGGTGGAATAGATCTGGACAAGGAGAAGTCCGGAGATAAATGTGAGAAGGGAGGGACAGGCAGTAGAAACAAAAGGTGGAACTGTTTGAGCAGCATATTCCAGAAGTCTTGAGGTCTTTGAGTGTAGTCTTCATTGATTTGAGATCTACCATACCACTCTCACTAGAAGGGAAAACCTATAATGGCTGCAAACCATAAGAGACCCAGTTTGGGAATATTTTAATGAAGTTCCTCTACCTGTGGTTAAGACAGGCATGTGTGCAAAATGCAAACAGTGCAACAAAGAAATGCAAGGCCTGGTTGCCGGAATGAAACAACATCATGAGAAGTGTTCCTTCTCAGGAGGAAGCTGTGGTGAAGGTGATGAAAGGAACATGTCTGAATGTGACAGTCCACGCCCCTAGAGTCAGGGCAGCGTGGCCCATCGGTCACAATCTATAAAGCAGCTCTTCAGTGCAGGGCAGCGTGGTCTAGCGACCAGAGTCTATAGAGCCGCCCTTTGATGCAGGGCCTAGTGGCCAGCGTCTATAGGATTGGGGCACCCCTTATGGGGTGTGGCAGCCTCGGTAGGGGGGCCCGGGCCCACCCAACTCCACTGGGCCCCACTCAGGGCCTTAACAGTGGCGTAGTGCCTTGCCACTCACTCAGCAGGTGGGTCCTACTGAAACACGCTGAGTTTCCCCGGGGGGGGGGGGGGGCGGATAGGTACCACTCAGTCACTCTACCTGGGTCACTTCTTACCAGAATCTATGTTGAGGTTTCCCAGGAGATGTCAGGTCCTCTGTGTTTGGCAAGGCCAGTCATCTCCAAGAGTTCCTCCAATCGCCTGGGTGCAGGCAGGCCGTGCAGGGCTTTGATTCCTGGTGCAATCAGGGGCTGTGGCTGGCCCTCCACAGGAGCTTCCCAGGCAGGTCCTTCCCCTGCAGCCTCCAGCCCAGAATGAGCTGGGCTCCCTCCCTTTATACTACTAGAGCACTTGGAGCATGCCCAGTCTTGCCAGGGAGGCAGGACTTCTGCTGTCAATAACGTGGGCTTAACCCTGCCTGGGCTAGTGTGGGGTAAGCGGACCCCGCCACACTGAACATGCAGGATCTTCAGGTTGATAAACTTTTTTTATTTCATACTTCTTTCTTAAGGACTGCCTGTCTTCCTTCTGGACTATTCTTGAATTCTCATGTTTGAGCAAAAAAAATATAGTTGTTAGTACCATAGAGTATCATTTTAGATGCAGGTGTGATAAATAAATAGCTGAAATAGACAGATCTTCCTTTTACAATTTCACCTTTAAAGTACTACTGGGTGTCAGTGAATGCAAAGAGTAATACTAAATGAGCAGTATGGTAATAATAATTAAATAACTGCATTGACTTATTTTGTTTAGGAGAATCCATCCTCAACATACAGGATTCTGAAGACTATCCACCCTCAAGATCACCATCACTTTCTATAGTTTCAGAGTTATCTGCCAATGATAGTGTTTCAGTCATATCATGTATGTCATATAGCCACAGTATATCACCTGTAGCAAAAAGAAAAAAATAATCTCCATCATCCAGGAACAGCCATAGATAAGTTTGTGATAAGAACCAGCAGATTACAAAGAGGTAGTTGATGGAAAAAATTGCCCCATTTGTTTATGCAACAAACTCTCCTTTCCATGATTGAGAACCCATACTTCATTAACATGGTTCAGTGATTAAGACCAGGATACAGTCCACCCAACAGAGCAGATGTCGCAGGCAAATTGCAAATTGCAAATTTCATAAAGTATATGAAAGAGAAATTGAGCAGTGTGCAAAAGGTCTAGAGGGTGAAATTGTTAACTTGAGTCTTGATGTTTGGAGCAGTGTCCACAATGATCCTGTTGTATGTGCTTGCGTGACAACAGAAGAAGGGAATGTCTTCCTTACAGAAACCATTGATACATCAGGAAATGCACACACAGCAGAATACTTACAAGAAGTAGCAATAAAAGTTATAACAAACTGAAAAAAAAATTCAAATGTCTAGTATGCATCTTGGTCACAGACAATGCTGCAAATGTATCCAAGATGAGAAGAAATTATGTAGAAAGAGTCCCAAGCTAATAACATACCGTTGCAGTGCTCATTTGATGCACCTCCTAGCCTAAGACTTCAGTGCTCCAGAAATAAAGGCTAATGTTGTTGAAATTGCAATATACTTCCATAACAACCACTTTGCAGCAGCTGCTCTGAAAAAAATGCGAGGAACCAAGCTAACTCTCCCACAAGACGTGCGATGGAACTCAGTAGTGGACTGTTTTGAGCACTGTATCAAGAACTGACCTAATCTGATGAGTTTGTGAACAAAATCGTGAAAAAATAGATGGCACTCCCACAGCCAAAGTTCTCAACGTTGAGCTTAAGAGAAATGTTGAACACATGCTGAGTACTCTGAAGCATATTTCTGTAGCCTTGAACAAAATGCAGGGAAATAACTGTTTTACAGCTGATGCTGTTGAAATTTGGAAGGAACTGAGTGAGATCTTAAAAAGAAAAATAGACAATGTATGGCAGAGCTCTGACCTTGCCCCCATGGGTCCTGCGCTTCTAGGCAGTATATGCTAGCCTCAGTGGCTCTCTGTGACCCTCCACGTAGCCCTTCTCTCTCTAGGGCCAGGGTTACAGTCTACAGAGCCCTTTTCATCATAGGCCAGCAAGGAGGTTGGTGAGAGAACTTCCACAGTCGCTGTTGTCCCTAGGGGCTTGTTTTAGAACAGTTTAGCCTCCTGTCCTGACAAGGACCGGACGTCCCCTCCCAGGAGGTGTTCCTGTAGTGGTGGGTTAGGGGGAACCTGGGCCCACCCTCTACTCCTGGTTCCGGCCCAGGGACCCTAATGGTAGCAGCTGTTGGCAGCCAACCTTTCACTGCCAGAGTTGCTACATTTCCCTGGGCCACTTCCCCACAGCTCTCCTGCTTCTCCCTTCTTCACCCTTACCTTAGGGCTCCCTTATCAAGAACTTGAGGGTGTCTTCATTAACCAGCCCTTCAGCCACACTTTCTCTTCCCTGGCTCTCTCTGCCTGACTGGAGTGAGCCCTTTTTATAGTATCAGCGGGGCCTTAATTAGAGTCAGGTTGTCACATTAGCTTAATGGCCTCACCTGACTCTTTGCAGGTTAATTGGAGTCAGGTGTTCTCATTAGCCTGGAGCAGCGCCTGCTCTGGTCAGTCAGGGAACAGAAAACTTAATCCAGTGGCCAGTATATCTGCCTTCTGCTATACCCAACTGGCCTGGGTCTATCACAAATGATAGTTAAATTACAAGCATTAAAAAAAAAACAAATGGAACAAGCACTATCTCCAGCTCATTTTCTTGCAGATATTCTTGATACTCGGTACCAGGGTCAAAACTGCTGAAGAGAAGTTGGCTATGACATGGACATCCAGCAATCATTCCTCCATAATATCAACTATAATAAACTTCAGAGCTAAGGGTGAACCATTTAAGAAATATGTTTGCTGATGATGTTTTAAAGAAAGTCCCACCAGTTCACTGGTGGAAGTCACTTAAGCACTTGGATTCAGAGACTGTTGAAGTGAGATAATCTCACTTTTAACAGCAGTAGCTGCTTCTGCCGGTGTAGAAAGACTATATTTTCTTTCTTTGGACTAATTCATTCCAAACTGAGAAATCGTTTGTGACCTGAAAAAGCAGGAAAGCTTGTTTTTTCTTTTCCGAATTATGAACAAACAGGAAAATGAAGGTGAAGATGACTGACTGTTAGCTGCAGAAGCCAATATTTTAAATTTCTCATGTTGACCTGTCTGACATAGCCAATTTAATTTTTTTTAATATTTCATTTAACTATTTTTAGTTAAAAACAATTTTAACAAAAACAAACTTGATTTTTCAAAAATCCATATGCTTGTTTTGTAAAATATTATGTTTGCTGTTGAAGAAAAAATCCAAATGCATAACTTTGTTTTAGTTAAATAAAACAATTTAAATGTCTGTCTGATGTTCTCCTCCTAATACAGCATGGCAAGAAAATCCTCCAAATATTAATGATTAACCTGTTGAATTGGAGATAGTTCACCTCCCAGTGAGTTCATAAATATCTGCTTCAATTACCTTTTGGTAAATGAAATAACCAAACAATCATTCATTTTCTGATATAGCTGTAAAATTATTCTGAAAAGTTTTCAAAATAAATCACTTTAAACATGTAGAGTGTGTACCTTCTAAAAATGAAACCTACATCTCTGAGTTGTGAAGAATATGTATTAAGGTTATAACAACCAACAAGAATGCACTTTTATGTAGAAATCCATGATTAAATCGAGTCTTCCTCACTAGTGATTCAAATCCACCCTGGTTTTAATTTTCAGTATGTACTTAATTACTGCTCCTCCTTCAGTTGCTCAGCATTATATACATAATTGTAACATTGGTAAGAATTATTATTTATTATTAGTGGTGGTAGGAAATATTTATATTATGGCACACCCAATGGTCCCTGTTAGGGAAGATGACTATTTCTGATTTGGAAATGAGAAAATGGAACCAACCCATCTGGTTTCACTGTGTGAAGGGCAAAAAGTAAACAGAATTTAAACATTCTTTAGATTTCATGATATAACGGTGATGTCAGTAAAATTAGGGCAGGTAAAGGTTTGGAACTGTATTCTAAGGAACAGAGTAAATTAGTCACACCAGCTGAGTCATAGCCTCTCTCTCCACTGCAGAGGCTGGTGGTGGTTTTGTGATCTGAACAAACAAGTAATGTGTACAAGTCTGAAACCACCGATCTGTTTTGCTTAGAGCCTCAAGTTAGGCCTTTGATGATGATTATATTTTATTTAATACTGTAGTGCTCAGTGCTGTACTATATTTGGAGGAAGACGGCATCTTGGTGTTACAATCTAAATTAGGTTAGTGCAGTTCAGATATTGACTTTCAAGAAAAATAGATACTCTAATCACCAGCCCCCTTTTGTATGTCTGTGTATGTAGCATTTTTATTTATCATGTGATATATAGCTGAAAGTGTGCTGGGTACACTTGGACTCTCTCCTCAGACCCTATGCTACCAGCACTCCCAGCTATCTTCGAGACACCACCGACTTCCTGAGGAAACTACAATGCTGATGTTCTTCCTGAAAACACCATCCTGGCCACCATGGATGTAGAAGCACTTTACACCAATATTCCACATGAGGATGGACTACAAGCTGTCAGGAACAGTATCCCTGATGAGGCCACAGCAAGCCTGGTGGCTGAGCTTTGTGACTTTGTCCTCACCCACAACCACTTCAGATTTGGGGACAACTTATACCTTCAAGTCAGTGGCACTGCTATGGGTACTCGCATGGCCCCACAGTATGCCAACATTTTTATGGCTGACTTAGAACAACGCTTCCTCAGCTCTCGTCCCCTAATGCCCCTCCTCTACTTGTGCTATATTGATGACATCTTCCTCATATGGACCCACGGAAAGGAGGCCCTTGAAGAATTCCACCTGGACTTCAACAATTTCCACCCCACCATCAACCTCAGCCTGGACCAGTCCACACAAGAGATCCACTTCCTGGACACTACAATACAAATAATTGATGGTCACATAAACACCACCCTATACCGGAAACCTACTGACCGCTATACGTACCTACATGCCTCCAGCTTCCATCCAAGACACATCACACGATCCATTGTCTACAGCCAAGCCCTAAGATACAACCGAATTTGCTCCAACCCCTCAGACAGAGACAAACACCTACAAGATCTTTATCAAGCATTCGTAAAACTACAATACCCACCTGGGGAAGTGAGGAAACAGATTGACAGAGCTAGACGGGTACCCAGAAATCACCTACTGCAGGACAGGCCCCACAAGGACAATAACAGAACACCACTGGCCATCACATACAGCCCCCAGCTAAAACCTCTCCAGCGCATTATCCACGATCTACAACCTATCCTAGAAAATGATCCCTCACTCTCACAGAGCTTGGGAGGCAGGCCAGTCCTCGCTTACAGACAACCCCCCAACCTGAAGCAAATACTCACCAGCAACTACACACCACACCACAGAAACATCAACCCAGGAACCTATCCCTGTAGCAAACCTCGTTGCCTACTCTGTCCCCATATCTACTCTGGAAACAGCATCACAGGACCCAACCACATCAGCCACACCATCAGGGGCTCATTCACCTGCACATCCACTAATGTCATATATGCCATCATGTGCCAGCAATGCCCCTCTGCCATGTACATTGGCCAAACCGGACAGTCCCTCCGCAAAAGAATAAATGGACACAAATCAGACATCAGGAATGGTAACATACATAAGCCAGTAAGTGAACACTTCAATCTCCCTGGTCATTCTATTACAGATTTAAAAGTCACCATCATTGAACAAAAAAACTTCAGAAACAGACTTCAAAGAGAAACAGCAGAACTAAAATTCATTTGCAAATTCAACACCATTAATCTGGGCTTGAATAGGGACTGGGAGTGGCTGGCTCACTACAGAAGCAGCTTTTCCTCTCCTGGAATTGACACCTCCTCATCTATTATTGGGAGTGGACTACATCCACCCTGATTGAATTGGCTCTGTCAACACTGGTTCTCCACTTGTGAAGTAACTCCCTGCTCTCCATGTGTCAGTATATAATGCCTGCATCTGTAACTTTCACTCTATGCATCCGAAGAAGTGAGGTTTTTACTCACGAAAGCTATTGCCCAAATAAATCTGTTAGTCTTTAAGGTGCCACCAGACTCCTTGTTGTTTTTGTGCTGGGTAGTATATAGTAAATGGTCTCTGCCAATCAAGACAGGACAGAACATATACAGCGTGGTATGACTATTGTTTCATGAAATTTTGAGTGTTTTTCCATCGTTATGGCACAGACAAAAGGGTGATGATTATTAAATCATATTATATACAGTGTTTTAGATGCAGCAAAGTAAGAGTGTGCGTTGTCATTTCCTTTTGGTTAAAGAGTGGCTTCACAAACCACAGTATATTGACCATTCTTAATTTAGTAGGGCTTGGCTTATGAGGAACAGGCTAGCTGTAAGTCTTTGTTAATGTGAATAAGACACAAAGTGAACATACATTGTATAGAAGGGGTTGGCAACCTACAGCACGCGTGCCAAACATGGCACGCGAGCCGATTCTGAGTGGCACGCTGCCTGCCCGGTGAGAGGAGGGGGCGGAGGGGCCGGAAAGCACCACGCTGGGGGAAGAAGGGGTAGGAGAGAAGCTTGGCTGCCGCAGGACCAAGCTTCTGCCTCCTGCCCCTGCAGGGGAGAGCGGTGGGGGGGGTATCCTGGCCCCCAGCCCCACTCAACCCCCACCGCTCTCCCCTGCTGGGGCAGGGGGCAGAAGCTTGGTCCTGCGGCAGCCAAGCTCTCCTCCTCCCCTGTTTTTTTCCCACACCGTGGTGCATTCCGGCCACTCCTCCTCCCCCCCTCTCCCTGCCAGTGACGGCCCTTGTGAGGGGGAGCGGAGCAGAGCAGAGCCGAGCGGCAGCATGCTCGCTGCTCCGTAGAGGAGGCAGAGAGAGGTAGGGACGGGCCTTGGGGAAGGGGGTGGAACAGGGCATATCCTTCCCAGCCCCCTGCCATGAGCTGCTCAGGGCAGGGGGCTGGGAGCAGCCCAGGAGCCGAGCACCCCAGCCCTCTGCCTTGATTCCCCCCCCCCACCCAGCCTTGTGCCTTGCACCTCCACACACCCCCAGCCCTCTGTCCTGACCTTGAGTCGCCCCCCACACCCAGCCTTCTGCCCTGCATCCCCCCCACACCCAGCCCTCTGCCCTGCACCTCCACACACACCCTAGCCCTCTGCCCTGACCTCAAGTCGCCCCGCTCAGCCCGCTGCAGGCCTAGGTGAACAGAACCCCAGGCTGGAAGCGGGCTGAGCAGGCTGGCAGCGTAAGATCAGCATTTTAATTTAATTTTAAAGGAAGCTTCTTAAACATTTTGAAAATCTTGTTTACTTTATATAACTAAACTATTGTTGTATGTAATATAGACTTAGAGAGAGATCTTCTAAAAAACGTTAACATGTATTACCGGCACACGAAACCTTAAATTAAAGTGAATAAATGAAGACTCGGCACACCACTTTTGAAAGGCTGCTTACCCCTGTTGTATAATATAATTTTATGAGTGCTCATTGCTGGGCAAACTAATGCTTAATGGATCTAACGAGATTAATTATTGATTTCTGAGTAGTTTGACAACTGGGTACCAGATACTTTTCTAGTGCAGCTGCTTCAGACCTGCATTCTTCATACTGTATGTTCGAGTGATTCCAGCTGGTAAACTATTGTGTGTGATAGCAATAAACTTCTTGAAACCAATCTTGCAGTCTGTTCATTAGAGCTTTAAGAATGTGAGGTAAATCATTGGGCTGTTAATTAACACACTAGTCATTTTCTATGAAAGAGGATCAGTTTCAAAGGAGATTCTTGTTTTAATGAGAATAAATGCTGTGACTCAAACCACATTTGGTTAGAGTTATTGCCTGATCCTGTGAGATGCTCAGTGCTTCATGCAATTGAACTTTAACGAGAAGAATGAATGTATTTGCTGACTAATCACCCGTGCCATATTTAGGCAGATCTTTGAATCAGCATATTGGGGTTTTTGTTTTTTTTTTTCCTTCTCCGATCTTATTACCAAAATATTTGTTAGTGAGCAGAAGCTTTTCCCATATAAATCCCTGCTTTCTGCAGTATGTGTTTTTGTTGATCCAGCATCTACGACAATATCATCACTTCCTTGAATGGTGGAGTCAGAAATCTGGCCCAGTTTGGTTCATAATGGTCCAGGTTGTTAGCTACTGAAAATTATTTGCTACCACTTGATGGTTCTTTGATTGGCTTTGTGAAATGAGTTGTAGTTCTGGGTCCAGTTCCTATCAGGTAGGTGTCCATATCACAAAAGCCACTGCTACATTTGGCTCCAATTGTCATGTACACCTCTACCTCAATATAACGCTGTCCTCGGGAGCCAAAAAATCTTAACCCGTTATATTGAACTTGCTTTGATCCACCGGAGTGCGCAGCCCCGCCCCGCGGGAGCACTGCTTTACCGCGTTGTATCTGAATTCATGTTATATCAGGTCACGTTATATCGAGGTAGAGGTGTACATCCAAAAGATCAAGATAGAATGAGACTGTGCAGACTTCACTCCTTTGAGCACTCATTGCCACTTGCCAAAGGGTGCCCATTTCTAAGGCTATCCATAAGGGTTCAGTTTCCAGTGCTATCAATCTGTCACCTTTCAGCTTCTGAGGGGAGGTTATACCTATTGCTGTTTCTGTTGTGGGGCAGCCCGACCTCTTCCAGTGGAAAATCAATTTGGCCAGCACCTTTCAGGAGGAATAAACTGAGAAGAAAAGTCACATTAAAAAACAAAAAAACAACAACAAATACTGCATCTCTGAAATAATCTGTCAGGGGTAATGTGCTAGTTAGGAAGGGCACACATTTTTAACCATGTCTATGCAGCATGATTTTAACAAGTATGAGACTCAGCATGTTGTCGTGCTGTGTTATGAGCATGATGCATTTAATTTGAACACCAGCATTGTATGGAGAACTGCTACCATGTGAATTGCAGTAGCCTGCAGAAAAGGAGTTAACTAGCAGTGAGGAGAGAGAGAGAGAGAAAATACAGGATAGTTTTTCTTCTGGGGTCCTCGGAACATCCCCCTCCCATTGCCTTCCTCAGACATGCCTCTCTTTGAAGCCTGTTGCCCTCCCATTCTGTATGTCAGCCAATGGGCCTTGCCAGAGAACAGCAGAAGGAGTGTGTCAGGCCAGAGCAAGAGTCAGAACTCTGATCTTCCATGTGGCAACTAGATTACTTGGCCAGCCCTTAATGGTGCACTTGATCTTTAGGTTTGTCTGAGTATGGCAGGGCTCTCTAAAGGTTAAAATAGATGTTTACACTTTGTGACGTCTCTCTGCCTGTCGTAAAAACGAATCATTTCATGATTTTCTTCATGCTGACATGAGACTCTGCCTTGCCTATTTCTTCCTTTATTATTCCTTTCCATAAGCTTCAGTGGTGTGGCGGGAGCTCCAACAAAATAAATGGGACAATAATGAAGATACAAGTGCAGTGGGTTTGATTTCTTCAGCAACATCATAAATGACGACAGGACCATTGTTCCAATCTTGCTTGTTTGTTCCAGAAACTTAATTGGGTCCTTTTATGCCCAGGCATAAGAATAAACCAACTGGGCATTGTTACTTCCCTGTCATTGGTATGAAAATAGTGAGAAGAAATCCAGTAGCAGTGTCCTCTGCTGCTGACAAATCAAGGAGCCATTTGAAAAACAATTTATATATGAAGATGGGGGGGGGGGGGGAACAGGCACTGAGAAAATCGGAGTCCCCCTACAGTCCTTTCTGCATAAATTAGAAATTTGGTGAGATCCATAGACAGACTATCATGGATGGAAGCTCTGATGCTCCCGCTTATCAGGTGATGCACCCCTTGTTTTTTATTCTGCCTTGGGAAGAATGTGAGGCCTCCTGACACTTGCAATGGGTGCAGGTCAGTGTTCTCTTGTAGTAGTCCAGTGTGTGTTGTACTGTGCTGTCTTTTTAGTGAGTGCTCTTTCTTTGTTTAATATTTCAGCTCCTGATTATTGGTGGGTCCTTTGGTCTCCGTGAGTTCACTCAAATCCGTTATGATGCTCAAAAACTCCACAGCAAGGTAAGTTAAGTGGTTTGTTGGTTTTTCAAATGTAGAGAGCACCAAAAAATAGCAAGGACTGGAAAAATAGTATGATTTGGTATTTGTAGCGTGCCTAGCATAGTGTGGCCCTCATCCATGGTTGGGGCTCCATGGGAGGCACGCCACAAAACAAATAATGATGATAATGAAACTTTAAAACTTTTCCTGGGTGGCAGGTTGGAGAGCAAAAGTAAGATGAGTGCTGCTACATCTTGCATGGCTTAGGTGCAGCAGCCCCTCTGACTTAAAGGGGAGCAATGATGAGTTACAGTGAAGGGGGGTGATTTTGCCAGAAGGATGGTGGTTACAATGGCCCTATTTAGACCAGAAAAATAGGTGATGTTTTAGAAGTTGCTAGCTAATATGTTTTAACGGACATGTTTTTAAATACCATTTAGTGCCTAGAGTAGACAGGGTGTTACTCCTTAAAAAATGGTATTAAATGGTTCTGGTCAACCCAAGGTGGCAGTGAGGTGGGGTAGGAGGAGCCTAGGGTTGACCAAGACCAGCTAACACACTTTTAAAAAGCGTTAAACCATATCTCTCTTACGTTATAAGTGGTGTTTAAAATTTTGTGTTAATCAACATGTATTAGTTCACACATTTTAAAATGTCACATTTTCCCAGTTTAGACATACCCACTGAGGGTTGCTCTATGGTCCCCGAGGGAGATAGAGGACCCATCTTCACCTCCCAATCTTCCCGCATATATGAAACTTGTACTAAAGGGATGGGGGGAAAGAATCTTGTACTGTAACTGAAAACCCATAACTGGGGGAAGTAAGTACATTAGATATGGAACCTTTCACTGAGTACTGCAGCAAGTGGTGCTGGTGATTCACTGAGTGGTACTCTCACTTCTGAATCATTACTGAATCAATGCCCCAGTGTGTGGCTGTGACTGGGTCCCCGGTGTACAACCTAGACTGTGTGACTGCTGAGCCCTTCAAACCCACCAGCCTGGGCTGCCTCTCTCACTGTGATGCTGATGTCAAGCTACAAACCTTTGATAGGCACTGCACTTACACAGATATCCATGGGCAGGGACACACCCAACTGTGTTACATGAATGATCTTCCAGCCACTCATGAACCATCAATAGTGAGGCTCCAGTCAATTCCCCCCAGCTTTGCACCCCAGAATTGTATTGTCTTGCACTGGTCAAAAGCCTGGCCAGTGTAAATTAAGTAGTTCGCCACTCCCTCAATGTGCAATGGACTCACACTAGCCTTTGTAAACTGAACTGAGATTTCACAAGCACTTCAACCAAAACACACTGATTTAGGTAAAATATAAAACAGGTTTATTAACTACAGAAAGATAGATTTTTTTTTTTAAGTGATTGTAAGTAGTAGGCATAGAGATCAGAGTTGGCTACTTAAGAAACAAAAATAAATTCACTGTCTAAGGCCTTGGCTACACTGGCAATTCACAGCGCTGCACTTGCTGCGCTCAGGGGTGTGAAAAAACACCCCCCCTGAGTGCAGCGCTGTAAAGCGCCAGTGTAATCAGCGCCTGCAGCGCTGCAAGCTATTCCCCTTGGAGAGGTGGAGCTCTCGCAGCGCTGGCAGCGCGACTACACTCGCGCTTAGCGCTGCTGTGGCAGCGCTGTGAATCCGCAAGTGTAGCCAAGGCCTCAGTTCTACAAACTAAGCAGGATTTGAATCAAGCAGTGTCTCACCCTGACAGATGGTACAAGCAGATTACAAATCCTCAATACACAGACTGGGACCACTCTTCTGCAGTTGAAAGTCTTTGTCCGCCAGGTGTTGCGTTGGGGGTGGGGAGTGGCCAAGTGATGATGTCACTGTCTCTCTTATATTTCCTTTCAGCTTGCTGGAAAGATCTTTGCTGTGATGTGAGTTACTCTCTGAGAAGTCTCTAGGATAGTGGATTCTTTTCTTGATGGGTGTTGATGAGCCATTAACGCTGTCTGACTACTGATGCCTACTCCTGTGTAACTGAAAGGATGGTTGTGGGTGTTCCCAACCTCACAACATATTTCAGTACCACAAACAGTAATGCTTCATAACTTCACATACAATGATAGTACATACAATCCAACAGGATATTAATATTCAACAGATCAAGACTTTTAAAATTATACCTCACAATATATACTTTATACAAAACATATCATACTCGTATCACCCTGGTGAATATGGTGGTTCCAGAGTGCTACTTTGACGTAGAGAGTGTCATAGCAGTGCTCGGAGTCATTCAGCTGCTGACTTTCCAGTGAGATGTAGAAATGAGCTTTTAACCCTTTGTAATCATTAAAGATTCCATGGCACTTTTTGTAAAAATCATTGGATTATTTTAAGAGGTGAAGAACAGAACTTGGTGGGTTAATGTAGCTAGACAGCACCTTAGCTCCATTCCAATCCTTGGCTGCTCTAGGCCCTGGAAAAGCCCTTATAACTTAGATGACCCTGGGGTCAAACACCACCTCCCTGGGCTATCCTTTGGGAGGCAGCACTGCCCAGAGACTCTGAAGCTCTGCATGGTACAGTCCCACCTCCAACATACCTCCTGTATCAGGTTTTGCAAGAGGTTCTTGAAGGACAGCCTTACAGCTGTGCCTGCATTGGGGGACAGCAATTGGTGGGGAAATTTTTTTGGGGGGGGGAGAAGCTGGGGGTCAGGGGAGTAACCCCTGTGACCACCCTCCACATGACACCCCCCCCCACTCCTAACCTGGGACCCCCACATTCTCCCTGTCCCATCCCTTCCCACCTTATCTGGGGAGGGCCAGGGGAGGATGTCTCTGGCCTGGCTGGAGCTGCTCCAGCACACCTGGCGGCATGGCCGCATCCTGCTCTGGCGGGCCAGACTGGGCGACGCAGCCACAGCATGTTCCAGCAGGCTGGACCGGGCGGCGTGGCCACAGCATGGTCTGGCGGGCCAGGCGGTGCAGCCACAGCCTGCTCTGGGGTTGCGGGTCCGAGCGGCACGGCTGCAGCCTGCCAGCCCCGGAGCTGCAGCTGCTTTGGAGGCTGGGGGGAGAGCAGTGTGGCCAGAAGCAGAGAGACTCTGGCCTGATTCTTCCCTTCTGGCTCTGCTGCCTCTCCTTGCTCCCTCTGTTGGCGGGAAGGGCTGTGTCCCACTTTTTCTCTCTATACCATTCATAAGCCGACCCCCTTCTGTGGTGCTTCCCTTTTTTACTAAAAAAATTCGGCTTAGGAATGAGTAAATAGATAGTTCTGGGCGCCGCATTTTAAAAAAGATGTGGAGAAATTGGAAAGGGTCCAAAGAAGAGCAACAAGAATGATTAAAGGTCTTGAGAACATGACCTATGAAGGAAGGCTGAAAGAATTGGGTTTGTTTAGTTTGGAAAAGAGAAGACTGAGAGGGGACATGATAGCAGTTTTCAGGTATCTAAAAGGGTGTCATAAGGAGGAGGGAGAAAACTTGTTCACCTTAGCCTCTAAGGATAGAACCAGAAACAATGGGTTTAAACTGCAGCAAGGGAGGTCTAGGTTGGACATTAGGAAAAAGTTCCTAACTGTCAGGGTGGTTAAACACTGGAACAAATTGCCTAGGGAGGTTGTGGAATCTCTGTCTCTGGAGATATTTAAGAGTAGGTTAGATAAATGTCTATCAGGGATGGTCTAGACAGTATTTGGTCCTGCCAAGCGGGCAGGGGACTGGACTCGATGACCTCTCGAGGTCCCTTCCAGTCCTATAATCTATTAATCTATATACGGTAACTTGGCTGCGTTCATATAGGGACTTTGTGGCAGAGCTGGGAATAAAATCCAGGAGCTCATTTCTTCCCATCTCAACATGGAAGTGCATATGGCCAGGATACTGTGAATGGGAGCATTGCATACTAAGAGCTGTAGGCTCAGTTGGTTCCACTTTTGATTGTAGCTGCTTCATTGTGAATACAATCTTCTCCATTTTGTGACAAGTGGTACTGTAACTTGGTCTCTTGGCAATTTTCTAATGCAGCCTTTGGTTAGGCATGGTTTGGGCACCTCTATTGGCGGGTCTCCCTCGGTGATGCACAGTAAATTTTTAATCCTAAACTAGCACCAGGGTAGTCCCCTTATCCTGAATAGGGTTTGTCTACCTGGGTTTTTTTCTTCAGTGTGACCACCAGTGTTGCTGAGCTAACTGACAGCCAGATCAGCGTGAGGGTTTTCACTCCACAACAGTATTTGAGAGGAGCCTGCAGTAGAGCAGCTGGCCTTGTTGCAAGAATAATGCAGCTAAGCACCACTTTCTTTTCTCACTGTTATGGTTTAATGAACAGAAGACCCCATTAAGGACATTCCTAAGTTATTAATACCTTTCTAGCTTGTTGTCAGATACCAGGAGTTGGGAAGAAGGTTAGCGTGTGACATTTTTGCATTTGATAAAAGTATTGCCATGCTAGCTAAAATGATGGCCTGAACAGTAATGTCAGTGTGTAACAGCCATTGAACTGACAATGTCCCAACAACAGATGTTATAGCTATTTAGAGTAACTTCTTTGGGTTTGAGAGTGGTAAAAGCCCATCCTTTTCCTCAGCAAAAACATGTTTTAGAATGAGCTGAGCCATTTAAATTACCCAGGAGTCAGATAACTAGATTACTCACATTATGTCAGTACACTGAACATTCCAATTTGTTTATTTACCATGGGCCATATGTTGAGGTCCATAATTCTGCAAACTCCTCCTGAAACCAATGGGAGTTATGCGTGAGTAGGGACTTGAGGATTTGGCCTTCAGAAAAGAAAACTTCCATTGACACACAAGTAATTTTTGCAATAAAAACCCAGATAACATTTAAATTGCACTCCTGTTAGGTTGCCTAATTATTCCCACTTCTGGGAAGATTAGATGCAAAGCAAAATTGCTTATAGAAAAATAAATATCTTTATGCAAAAGTCCTATAGAATTTAATGGAGCAAAAGCAATAGCTTTGTATAGAAATTACTCTAAAAACCGTATAGACTTTAATAGAAAATGAGATCCTTTCTATATCATTTTTATTCCAACCAATATATTCAATTTAATAGTGAAACTTATTCCTGCTATAGAATTCCGTTGAATCCTTCAAAAACTTTATAGAAAAAAAATATTCTTCTATTAAATTCCAGGAAACTTTTCTGTAAGGACAGGAATTTGAACCTGAATATTTTTTAATAGACAGGTACTGTAGCCATCCAAACCATGACATACCTTCTCTGAAGATCAAATTTTGGACCATCGAAACAGGAGACATAGGAATGTCTTTTCACAGCTGTCCTGTTGGCCATTTAGTTACTGCACTGTGCTGCGGGAGATCCAGCTTTGATTCCAAATGCCCCATTCTATTCTATATAGGTTTTTATACATGTATATCACCATTGTATCTGAGTGCCTTCCAATAGTGCATTAAGCAATGTTTCTACTCATCTGTCACATGTGTGTTCTGTCATCTTCTCCCCAGAGGGAAAAGCCATTTTCCGATGCAGGCAACCAGTAGGGGAGGCAGTGATCAGCAGTACAAGTGCAGAAGCAGTGCATTCAGCTCCAGGGAGAAGGGCAGTGCTTTGAGCCCATCAGCTAATCCCTCTGACCAATTGAGTTGCATTTAGCCGTTGATTAGAGATGACTTGTAGGCTGTTCCAATGAGTCATTGTGCTATTGACAACTCTTAGGACTTTATTGTGAGGCTATGGCTACACTGGCGTTTTACAGCGCTGCAACTTTCCTGCTCGGGGTGTGAAAAAACACCCCCCTGAGCGCAGCAAGTTACAGCGCTGTAAAGCACCAGTGTAAACGGTGCCCCAGCGCTGTAAGCTAATCCCCTCGTGGAGGTGGAGTACCTGCAGCCACGGCAGCGCTTTGAAGTTTTGAGTGTAGCCATGGCCTGAGTCTCACAATACTTGTTATTAAAGCCCAGCTCCTGGAGTCAAGCGATTACATGAGAATTTCAGCTTTAATTTTACAAAAGGACAATTCTAGCCCTCATGGTTGTGGCGAAAAGCTGGAAAACATGACCCCTACAGGCTCAGAAATTCAGAGGCAGGGGTTCTCAAACTGGGGGTTGTGAGGTTATTACAAGGAAGAGTAAGCTGGCAGCATCCACCCCCAAACTCTGCTTTGCCTCCAGCGTTTATACTGGTGTTTAAATGTAAAAAGAGGGGTTTAATTTATAAGGGGTGGTCGCACTTAGAGGCTTGCTGTGTGAAAGGAGTCACCAGTACAAAAGTTTGAGAATCATCCAAATATTTACCATATTTTAAAATTTTAAGCCACTACATGATTTTGGGGGGCTGACTCATTATTTTTGAACCCTTAGGGTTGGCAATACTGCAGTGTGCCTATATTCAGGTTAGTCCCATTCATTTTTAGGGCTTCAGCCTATTGTTGGGGTCCCTGTTGTTGGCATTCAACCTGGTGGTTAAGGCACAGGAATGGGAGTCAAGAGACCACAGGTAGGCCCCATGATCTCTCTCGGTCCCCATCCAGGCAGGGTTTAAGTAACCCTCACTGACCCTAATAGGCATTTTACCTATATCCTGTTCAGAAAGAATTGGGCTCCTGGATTCTATTCCCAATGTGCAGCAAAATCCCTTTATGAACTTGGACAAGTCATTTAATTTCAATGAGTCTCAATTTCCCCATCTGTAAAATGGAGATGATAATGCTGCTGTATCTCATAGTGAGGTTTCAGAGTTTAATTAATTCACATGTTTTTAAAGTATTTTCAGATCTTCATATAGAAGGCACTATTTGAGTGTAAATTATTATTTCAGGTAGAAATTGCTCAAGTAATCTCCATTCAGTGATTTGGGTCAGGATGAAACAGATAAGGATGAAATGGGAGCACAAAGTTGACCAGTCCCTTTGGGATTAGATGAGGGCCAGGGACAGTGAAAGAGAATAGAAGTAAGGAAACAGAGGTTAACAGTGGACAAAATATTAATTCACAAGTGACCTTGTAACAAACTTGTAGTTAGTAGATAAAGAAATGGTAAGGAGAGTAATGTGTGATAAGTTTGCAGCTGCAGCTTTGTTTACTAGCATATTTTGTATCTTATGGACAGTTTAGGATTTGTTTATGTAATGTATATGTGTTTAGTCTGCATCTGTAATCTCATGTATTATGTGCTTTTGGAATTGTGGGGCACCCTAACCCACCTCCTGATATTTGGGCATGATCACCTCATTTGTAGCTTTATGAAATGTCAGTAAAGACACCTCAGTGACAAGACCTGATTCAAACCAAGCTTTTGGATTCCAGAGTATTGGATAAAGTGTTCTCCCAGAACCAGATGAGGTGTTCTGGGTAAGTGGAGTGGAAAAGGTCTCGGAGGGAATCTCAACAGGTATAAATCCAGCATGCATCTCAGGAGGGACCAGAAATCCAGTCTGGGAGTTTCTCCTTTTCCCGAATGAATCCTCAGAATGTAATAGGGACTGCCCGTTAGATACCATTTGTAAGCTTTATATCTAGTGGTTACTGTTTTTTCCTGAGATAGTCATATGTAAATTCTAGTCTGGATTTTTGTGCACTACAGACTCTGGCAATATCCTTGAAGCAGGAAGTGCCTGTTTCTCTTACTGGAAAATAAATATTCCCAGAAATGTACTTAATGTATGATGATCTGTGCGTCACTTTCCATTTTTTTTTTTGGAAAATGTGTTTCATGTGCGTTCTTCCTGTAAAACAAATGCAGCAGGTAAAATGAAGATAAGACCAAATCTTTAATTGCAAGTCAGTAGCATCAACAATACATGGATGAAACCAATTTTTTTTTCTAATCATGGAGTTTGGAATGTCAATATTTTATTACAATGTAAAATACATATGATAGCAACAATGTTTTGTAAGTTTCCAGCTTTTCTTCTGCCAGCAGGCATATTCCTAGCTGCTCTGATAGTTGTTGCCTCCTTTCTGTGAGCTGCCCTTTTTTTTTCTTCCTTTGAAGACCTCCAGATGTGTTAGAAAATGCACTTTGTACACATTTTGTGTATAATGAAACTACACAAGAATCTCTCTTTAGAGGCTTGGCATTAGGATTTAGCTGGCAGAGAAGGGAATTGAAATCAGTGAAGCTATGTAGATTTAAACCATCTGAGACTCTGGCCCTCTATTTTTGTGTCTCAGCAACGCATTTTGTTCATAGGAAATCAATGAATTATGGTAGTAAGTCAATGGGTTATTATAAACCTATGGGATTGAAATAGCTCATTAGTAGCATATGGCGCCTTTCATCTCTGTCACTGGTACAGATCCAGCCCAGGAGAGTGACTGAAGGCCATTATAAGTTTTGTGTCAGTTCAGTTCCTAATAGATATCCACATCTTAAAAGCTACTATCACAATATACCTTCTTGCAGGCAAGTCTCAGCAGTGTGGCCAACTTCTGAATGTCTTTCTCATGTTTAGAAGCATCTACCTAGAGCAGGGGTCGGCAGCCTTTCAGAAGTGGTGTGCCGAATCTTCATTTATTCACTCTCTAATTTAAAGTTTCGCGTGCCAGTCATACATTTTAATGTTTTTAGAAGGTCTTTCTATAAGTCTATAATATATAACTAAACTATTGTCGTATGTAAAGTAAATAAGGTTTCAAAATGTTTAAGAAGCTTCATTTAAAATTAAATTAAAATGCAGAGCCCTCCGGATCGGTGGCCAGGACCTGGGCAGTTTGAGTGCCCCTGGAAATCCGCTCGTGTGCCGCCTTCAGCACACGTGCCATAGGTTGCCTACCCCGATCTAGAGTTTAGGCAGGTGGATGGGGTGAAGCGGGGGAAGATCATGCAACTACAGCTTGTCCCTAAGATAAACAGAGGACTTTATTCTTTAGCAAAGTCAGCCCAACACACTTCATCTCTATTTTTGCTTTTTCATTTTATTTATTTATTTTTGTTCCATGCAATCAGTTTTCTTCTGAGTTCTGTGGAGGAGATGAGCCTTTTGTCCCATGTAGGTTTCGACTCACCTTCTGGAATTCAAATAGGCCAACTCCCTTCACCAACGTAGTTTACTTAAAATTAAAAATAATAATATAATAAAACTCTTGAATAACTTATAGCTCAATGTTTTTTAGCAATCCATTGATATAAAATAAATATTTTATTCACTGCCTAACTAAATCTAATTTTTTTATACATGCAGAAGCACTGTACACTAAAGATTGTTACCAGGATGCTCTGTCAGCAAACTAGTATTGATGAATAGGCAGTGGGAGAGAAGTGGAGGGTCTCTTTGAATTATTCCACTATATGTTGTTTTTTCCCTGAGGCACAGTGAGATTCTGGAAAGAGCTTTTCTCTGCCTGTCTGTCCCTTAAATTCATAGCAGGTTGTTTAAAAAGATCTGTGTATTTTTGTCTGAACACTCCCTATTTGGTGGGGACTTGGGGGGATAGGAAAATAACTTCAGTTTGTCAGCTAGGGAACAGAGTCATTGCATTGTCTGTCACTGAACTTTGAAGAATAATTAAGTCTTCTCATCTATCTGTGCTGCTTGTTTTTAATTGGTTTTCAGCAAGCTAGTCACACGAACGCTGTGTGGCAGGGGATTGATGATGACTGCTGTTCATTTTTTTTTTTTTTCTTTCTCCTTAAGCAGGTCAGGTTGGCCTGACTCTCAAGTCTAATGAAGACAAACATCAGCTAATTTCTTGGTGTAAGTTGATTTTTCAGAGACTAAATTCATTAATGAGCTTGGCTGTAAGTCATTTTAAAAAAAAAAACACATTAAAATGTTTTGGTGGTTTAAAGGGCTTGTGAGAGGCACAAATTTATGAGTTCTTATTACAAAACCCAAAGCTGTGTCAGCCATTTGTCTGTATTTAATAGAGGCATTTTACTGAATTAAAACATACTTCTGTTTTCAAGCATTGCATTGCCTATTTGGTGGAGGATTTGAGGTAGTTTGATATTTTAGTACAGTAGCCTTGCTTCTGATTGGTGGGGGACATGATACTGTTATGATAGCTTTGCTTCTATTAGCAAAGGGGTCTTAGATCCCATTATCTCATTTTAGTTCCCAGTTCTGAATCATCCAAGTTAGTAAGTTCTGACCTGCAACATGACAGAGGAATGAAAGGAGTTTTTCATACTCCATATGTTAATCATACCAGGTGTTCAAGCATTAGCTCTTCCAAAAGGATTGTTTGGATGGGGAAGTCTGTTTATTTTCCCTCTCCCATTACAGAGTTTAGAGCCCAGCTACTAATGTTGAACTCCTGGACTTTCGCATAGGTTATGGCAGCAGCAGGAATCATTCTTTCACTTTCCTGGGCTTAACTGAGCCACTCCCTCTCTTTGCTGGATGCTTTCTTATTGAATTTAATGATACCATGCACTGGATTATGGATCAGCTGAGATTGTGCATCATTTTCCCCCAATTCAGAAAGGGACTAATACTGTTGCCCCACCTCTCAGCTGTGGTGGAGATGGTAAGATTTTTGACTCTGTAGAGATCAACACCATCTGTGTGCCACAGGAGGGAGTTTTGGGGCCAGGTCTATGTGGTTCCACTGGTTATTGCTCCTGTAAAGGTCAGCAGCTCTACTGCAACTCCTCCCAATACACTATTGTGGAGTGAAAGCCCTCACTCTGATCTGGCTTCTCCTTAGCTCAGCAACAGTGGTGGTCGCACTGGAAAAAAAAAACAACAAAAAACCCAAAACAAACGAGGTAAACAAAATCCTATTCAGGATAAGGGGACTACCCTGGTGCTACACTTTAGGATTAAAAATTTACTCTGCATCACAGTGGGAGACCTTCCAGCAGGGCAATCTGGAGGGAGTAGTTTGCTCCCTCCCTGACCCTGTGTTATCTCCTTGCACCAAGCTTGACTACTTGTAGTTAATGCACTAGGAGGCTTTGTCTTACGAGCATGGCTGGATCTGACACCAATAGAATGTAGATGGGGAGAGGAAAAACTAGACCAGGACCACCCTAGTGAAACAGATTAAAAAGTTGATACATAAATGACAAGGCCATATGCCCCTTATAAATACCTAAAATAGACATAAGCCTCCTGGACAACAATCTTGTTAAACCAGGACATATTGGTAACCCTAGTTGTGTAATAATACCAAGAGACCTTGATCATAATACATAAGCTCAGTGGGGTAGAGTTAAGGTTGCTGTGTGAGCCTTAAAGCTTTGAATTAGCTGGCTTTTGTAATTATAAAACTTTTAGTGCTGCGCTAGTGTAACTTTTCTGAATGTGACCAAAGATCCTAGATAAGTCTTCAGTATCAAAGGTCTACCTCTTCAGGCATATGCACACAAAAGTATGTGGACATTGCTGCTCATACCTGACTTCTATATAAAATGACTTGATGCACAGACACAGAACATAGTTTGCTTGTGCACTTACATAAAATAATGCATGCTTTTAAAGATTGGGCATCAAGTGACTTGCCCAAGGTCACCAAGCTGTTCTTTGACAAAGCTGGGAATAGAAACAGGTCTCCCAGCCTTGTGCTTAAACACAAAAACATCTTTCCCTTATTAGTTTGCTTTATTTTTTCTTTATCAAAAATAGGTTCATATCAAATTACCTTGTAGAAATTGAGTTGGATATCATGCTAGCTGGAAATAACATCAGCATATATAATGCTGTTAGTTTTGAGGTGGTTAAATTTTCTGCAGTACCAACAATTCTAGTTGGTTGCTTTGAGTTCTACTACACTTCCATAATTAATTAGTAGTCTTCTTCCATTGCAGTTGAAATGAACCCCTGGCATATAGTTTCTCAACACATTTTTGCTAAAGCATAATTTAATATTCAGCAGTGTTTCCCTTGGTCTTTTTCAAGTACTTATGATGCTTAGCAGCCTTTCACACACTGTATCTCCGTTATTTGTCTTGTTTGGTAGCCTGAAGCAGGGCCCTGGACCAATGTTCCCTCTAATTTTTCCCATCCATGTGCGGAATAATTTTTGTCATGTGCACCACAGTATGTGCGGATGTGAGCCACCAGCAGAAACAAACAAATCTAGATTATATTTAAAAAGTTACCATAGGGATAATTACTTCAGCCAGGACAGGTTAGGCATTTTAGAGCTCACTACTCAAAGAATTAAATTTAAGTGCAAGAGAAAAACATTATGAAATGCATAGACCAGTCAAAACACTAAAATAACACACTTCGAAAGAATAAATGTACAAATAATATATGTGCATTGCAGGAGGTACCAAGAAGTAACAACAATATAAATATGTGTTGGGAGGTGAATGTGAAAGAGACTCTGTGTGTGTGTGTGTGTCCGTCTCTCTCTCTCTCTCTCTCTCTCTCTGAGTCAGAGCTGGCTGTTGGGGAAGTCTCAAACCATGCACTGTCTCTTTAAGAAAGGCACTCGCGCACCGATCAGACCGCTGCAGCTCCAATCCTAAGCCAGGCTGTCCCCTATCCCCTGCTGTGCGGAGATGCGGTACAGGGGCAAAGAGAGGGGGACACTGACATCAGTACCCCCCTGCTTTGCACAACCAGCAGGAGGGTCCTGACAGCAGCAGCAGGACAGAGCAACATGGCTGCAAAGCAACAGGGGAAGAGGCACCTGAACACATGCTGCCGGATGTGTGCGCACTGTTTATCAACTGGGTGGCACTTGAATCGCTCCTGGGTGGCCGTCCAACCGTGCAGCTAGAAGGAACACAGCCCTGGACCCATTTTACTTGGCAGACTTTTATTGCAAAACAAGTGACAACAGCATTAGATACCAGAGAGTAGCTCAAAACTCAAGAACAGAAGCACTTTAAATGTAGAGCTGATGTATCGGTCCCTAGACTGTGAATTGTTTTAAGAGTTGTAGCCATGTTGGTCCCAGGATTTCAGAGAAACAATAGAGGTAATATCTTTTATTGGACCAACTTCTGTTGGTGAAAGAGGCAAGCATTTGAGCTTACACAGAACTCTTCTGAAGAGAGATTACCTCATCCACCTCATCTCTAACAGTTTTAAGAGTGAGCTGTGTCTAGATGACCTTACTTTTTATGTTTCTTTGTGGTTTTAATTTGTGTTTTTTTGTTGACTAATGTTCTGCAGAATTCTGAAGTAGCAGAACCCAAACCCTTTGGAAATACAATGGCAATTGAGAGGGGGGAAAAGAGAACCTGTCACTCTCTTCCAGTAGTTGTCCCTGAACTTGTCATTTACAGCTTCACTGGTGATTCAGGAGGTGACGCATTTCCCCTGGAGTCAGTGCTGAATCAGTACCACTGTGAGTGGTGTTAGGCAGTTGTAAGCTGCATCTTTTTGATAAGGTGCAAAAATGCAGCTTAGCTTTTAGAATGGTAAAGAGTCTAGGGTCTGGTGTGATGTCATGTTTCACCTCTCTAGGAAGCTGCCTGATAAGAGCAGGAGAAAGGTGAACTTGCATTCTCTCCCCCAGTGGGGAGGTGGTAGTGGCCTGGTGTAACCCACACGCCACCTGGGTGTGGTGCTCTGTCCCCTCTGTTCCTGGCCAATTGGAGCTGTGAAGCCAGCACTCTGGACAGAGGCAGTCTGCAGAGCTGCCTGGTCGTGCCTCCACCTAGCAGCTGAGCAAGGGGGATGTTGCCGCTTCTGGGGAGACCCCCAGGTTAGCACTGCCCAGAGCCCCCCTCACCTCATCCCATGCCCCTGCCTCCTCCATGCCCAAACTATGCTCCTAGGGTTGGGGGGCCGAGACTGCCCTAGCAGCGGCCGGTGCGCCTGAGCTGCCCCGAGCCAGGCACAGCGGCCACTGCAGAAGTCATGGAAAGTCACGGAATCCATGACCTCCGTGACAAACTTGCAGCCTTACCTATGACTAAAGTCCTTAGTCAGTCAAAACTTGCATTAACTTTAATGGAAGTATTAACTTAGCTAAGATTACTGTATTGGGCCTCTACTGCTCAAAAATAGCATAATGGCCAGAGTGGAGAGAATCTGCTCCCTGCTTGGCTCTACTGTTAATATTAATAATAAAAAACTGTAAGTATGGCACTGTCTTCCTTGTGCTATTTATTTTTCTCTTTCATTTTGCTATAAATAGATAAATTGCATTTAAAAAAAAGAGTCAAATTATCCAATTAATAAGAACACCTACTGGCAATATGTGAGACAACTGGCAATTTTACCAGTTATGTTTAAATGTAATTAGATCTGATCTACCCAATCTAATCTTTCTAGGTATTTTAATGTATCCATCAGAGTGTCTGAGACACTGCCAACATGTACACTATTTTTTATTTAACAAAAAAATGTTCAAAATACAAATATCTTTTCAAGGGGATTATAGTTTAATTCTAAAGCATAAAATTATACAAATATGTAGCAACTACTTTCCAAGGGTGTTGTGAGGACTAATTAGTTAATAAATCACTGTGAATATGAAAATCTGAGTGTTTAGTGTTAGGACAAAGTTGAGTTTATTTTTGTTACTGTAGAATTTCACTAGATGTCAGTATAGAAACCATTTTTACTTATACGCTGTTCAGTGAGCTTTGTAGAGAGTGTGGGTTTTTCTCCCTCTCAGTATAGCAGGAAAGTGAGCCAGTTTAATAAAAGGTCTAATTCCTTTAGCACGTACTACTTCAGGAAGTCATTACCATTTTCATGAAGTATGTTTTAGGATGGCAAAAACGTTACTTTAACACATCTGTTCTTTTAAAAAATAAAATCAATTTTTCCTTTTTTAGACCCTGATCAAGCATCCTTGATCAGGAAGGGTTCTTATGTCCTACTGAAGTCAATGAGAATTAAGCATGTACTTTAAATTTAAGCACATGCTTAATTATTTCCTGAATTGGGACTTTAGAGCCCTTGAAGTTAATTCTTCTAACGGGCATACTCCGTTGTCAAGTATTTCTTTTAAACGACTTCCTTTGCATATCTGCATTGGCTAGCTGCACAAAAGATAATGGGCCAGAACTTCTAGTATGTGGTGCCATTATTTTTGCTGCATTGTCAGTATAAACTGGACCCACCTTCAGTTAACTGACTCATGGGGGAAGTCCTCAGTGCAAAGGTGGTCCTCCAGAAGCATAGAGCCAATGTAAAGGCTCTTATACCACTCCCCTTCTTTGCAGCTGGTATGGCAGTGCACAGAGGTGTTGGAGGCATGGGGACGTAGCCAGGATGCTCCTGCGCCATGCTTATCTCCGGCTGCATTTTTATCTCCTGGAGTTGTTTGCTGTCAAAATTAGAGCAGCCCTTAGGTTGCCCTAACTTGGCAGAAGGGAACTGGTGCTGTATAGAACGTTAGCATGATTAAGAGTGTAAAGGTGAAGTTTATGCCAAAGTTGCACCTTCTCCCCATTGCTGACTTGTACTGTGTGCACTTAGGCTGTAGCTCTGAATCTGACACATACATTAAAAAGCAACCTTTTAATAAATATTATGAAAAGTGACTCTGGGAGAACGGCATCCAGACTAAGAGATGTTTTTTCAAACTGTTAGTCCTGCAAATTCATGCTGTGAGACCCCTCCCCATCTATTATTGGGAGTGGACTACATCCACCCTGATTGAATTGGCCCTGTCAACACTGGTTCTCCACTTGTGAGGTACTCCCTTCTCTTCATGTGTCATCATATAATGCCTGCATCTGTAACTTTACTCCATGCATCTGAAGAAGTGAGTTTTTTTTACCCACTAAAGCTTATGCCCAAATAAATCTGTTAGCCTTTAAGGTGCCACCGGACTCCTTGTTGTTTTTGTGGATACAGACTAACACGGCTACCCCCTGATACTAGTAATAAAGATTGTCTTCAGTGACATGTGTGGCTCCATTGCCTTCACAAAGCTTCTGCAAGTGTATCTGATTAACCCTATAGTTAGTGCTTAGGAAATAATTCTGTTTGATGCACAAAAAGGAATGGAATTTCAGATCACTCTCCCTTACCTGTGTTAGCTCTGCAGGGATAGAGGGAGTGCAAACTTTTTTTTTTTGATCACTAATGAGCAGATATGTCTTTGAAAACACATTTTTACAGTTATTTTTCAGAGTGGAACGTTAGGTACCTTTGTATACCCTAAAAAAGATCAAACGTTTTAACAATAGGAGCCAGATACCAATGATGGGAAAATTAGAAATGCATAAAAACAGATTTTGAAAATATAAATGTCAGACAAAAATTAGCAGCAAAAGGAATTTTGTAGAGAGGTTTGTTAGATTAACAAAGAGTACTTGCAGATAAGATCGCATATGGTATAATCAACATTTAAAGATTTCAGTTCTTTTACAAGGAAATATGAATGAATGAATTTTTCATAAATTATACCCACTTTGAGGAGACAAGGAAAAAGGAGAGAGAGTTTTTGAAGCTCTGCCTTATATAACATTTCCTTTTTCTCAGCTGATACCCTAAGGGCATTTAGTTTAAATCCTGCACTTCAGGCTGTTTAAGTGGTTTGTAACAGGACAGGTACAGCATATTAAAGAGGCTTTACAAAGGCACCTTGAGGAATTGTCTTTTAATATTTTAAAGATGGGTGTCTTACTTTTCTCGCTCCCTTCCCTCCACCCATCACCATTTTATTTTAGCTGAGTCATCAAATTCTGCTGCAGCAGAACTCCAGAGTAAAATCCTACTGCGGGTTGTGCTATTTGTGAACAACACAACAGTCCACTTTTTGGCCTCAAAGGAAAGCACATGTGCCTGCTTTTTATTTCCTCTAGACTGAAATGAGGGCTAAGAGCACCAAGTCCCTTGATGAAAAAGGCAGGCTGAACAACTCTTGCCTTTCTCAAAATGCCTTGTGCTGGAGTATTGGGAAGTTGTGGCATTCATGGTCAGGTCTGCCTAATTCCTTAGAGAGATCTACACTTGCTTACATCTTTAGAAGGGGGATCACTGAAGGGCCAGAAATGCACGAAAAAGTGCACAAAAAGGCACAGCAAGTTCTTTCCTTCCTACCATTGGAGGTATAGAAAAATCAAGATGTAGTAAAGCTCAGGGGACTTGGCTTTGAAAGCTCCTTTTAGAGAGTTATGTCCTGCCGAGTCTGATCTGGGAAAGATGCATGGACAGTGCTTGGAATCTGTTAACCTTCAGGGCATGCTGCAAGGCCCACCTTTTCCCCCCCCCAAGGCATTTGGGGAGGATTGCAGGTCTTGTTGTTAGTAGTGGGGGTTATTTTATGTATTGGATCATATTTATTATACATGGGAAAGAACAGTCCATTGTATTAAAATGTTACTGTGAAATTAAATTTATTGGCTGGGTGCCCAGAGCTTGGGAAGGGGATCTCTAGTTTTGTTTATATAAATCAAATAAATCAGTATGCACCTAGAAATGAAGCAGACTGTGAGGGCATAGAAATAATTGATTAATTCCATGAGAACATTTTTTTTTTTTTTTTTTGAGATGAGGGCTGACAACCCCTGCCATTTCCCGATGGCCCACGTATGTGAGAAAAATATAGAAACATTTAAATATTATGCCAAACAGCTAGAGGGTGCTCAAGTTGCAGCCAAAGCACCCTCCATCCATCCCCTGTTTCAGGCTCTTAGGGCAAATCTAGCAATAAATTAAGTAGGGGGCAAATAAACACTCTCATTTGTGATCTTCAGCTTAGTATATTTTTAAAAATTGAGAAAAATAGCACCCACTATAAACTGACCAGGTCACAGTTAGAAGGGCCATAAGTCTTCATATCGTGGGGCACGAGTTGATCCCTCCCCATCTATGGTATTGCTAATTTGGATGCTTATGGCAGGGATTCTCAATTTTTTTCATTATATGGACTGAAATTTAATAAATTGTCTCGTGCACAATTCCTTTTCCATTTCTGATTGCGCAGACCATCTCCCTTCCCATTCCTGACCACATAACACCCCTGCAATTACAGCAGATGTTCACATGGAAAAATAGTAGGGAAGAACTTAATGTATTTTTAGCCTCTCTCAATGCAATTTGACAGCTGGAAATAAGGAGGAGTGCTGACACCACTTGACCAGCAACTCTTGTCTCTATGGCTCACGTTTTGAGAACTGCTGCCTTACAGGGTTTTATATGCAATTTTCTGAATCATAAGCTTGGCTATTGTCAGCTATCAGTTGGACTACTGGTCCTTCCTTGTGTGGCAAGTTCAGAGTTCCTACATCGACCCACTTTTTTTTTTTTTTTAAAGAGATGGGCCCAAACCATAAAGTTCAAATCTGGATTCAGAAGTCTCTGGTGGTTGGAGGTGGTCAGATCTAGAGTGATGAGATGGGCCCATCTCTATATTTTATACGGCTGAAATGATTAATACAGGGGTCGGCAACATTGGCATGCGGCTCGCCAGGGTAAGCACCCTGGCGGGCCAGGCCAGTTTTATTTATCTGCTGACGCGGCAGGTTCGGCCGATCGCGGCCCCCACTGGCTGCGGTTCGCTGTCCCGGGCCAATGGGGGCGGCGAGAAGCGGCACGGGTGAGCGATGTGCTGGCCGCGGTTCGCCGTCCCAGGCCAATGTGGGGTGGCAAGAAGCGGCGCTGGCGAGCAATGTGGGGGCCGCAATCGGCCAAACCTGCCGCGTCAGCAGGTAAATAAAACTGGCCCGGCCCGCCACGGTGCTTACCCTGGCGAGCCGCGTGCCAACGTTGCCGACCCCTGGATTAATATAATAAAACTAAAGAGTATTACAAAGAACTGTAGGTAAATGTATTTTGTAAATACCTTCTCTGTCTTTTCACTATATTACTTACACCCTTCCCTGCTGTTCCCTTGCCTCCTGGGAAGTAAAATAGCATCTAATTTAGTTGCTTCCGTGTAATTATACATTGCACTTTTAAGCTCTGGGATTTATCCCTTCTTGCCTGTAGCTTTTAAATCTGCTCATAAACCACAGTTCAGTAGCCTGATGTTAGAGATCCATGTGACGAGGTTAAAGTGTATTTTTCCCCCCTCTCCTTTCTCAAGAAAGATCCAACCTGGCTGAATCTCTGAAATGAATTGCTGTTTTGCCTTTTATAGGAGTAGAAGTATGATGTGTGAGCTCTAGGAAGCTGTTTCCCCACTTGTAAGGCTTCAACTGTTGCTACTCTGGATTATTTCAGATAATAAAGTACTTTGTGGGGGGAACAGAATTCATCTGGTTCTAGTGTACATGGTCACACTCTGGGCCTTGCCCTGGTGTTAGTCATACTCCGAAAGATTGTGTCCACTCTGCTTGTACTGGAGTGAGCAGGTAAAAAAAAAAAAAAAAAAAAACTTGGTTTAAACCTTGTTCAGTAAATCCAACCACGAGAGTTTCTCTATTTACAGAATGAAAGTTGAAATCCTTTTTAATTTAGTATTGTTAAGTGGGGGGATGGGAGGCAAGAAACTCATATTTTAGTAGTAAGAGTCCTAAATAATTAGTTTTAACACAGAAATATCTTCTGCTGCCCACTTGGAAAGATTTTATAGCCCATGAAGTTCTGAAGTACAAATATTTGGTCAGTGCTTGCCAATCTTTGGATGTAACTTTACCAGTTTACCAGATTAAGATCTAGTCAACATTACAGCTACTTATGCTAAAGGGAGCTGGTTCCAGCACAGTTGTACCCTTATGGAGTTTCATTTTGCAGTGTAGGTGGGCCCTTAACATTGGTCCCAAAAATGTCCTAAAGCCTAGATCTGCACCAGAGCCCCTGACCAGAAACGGTACATGTGTGCACACAAATAAATGTTACAATTACAACTAGAAGAGTGTGAGTTGCTGTTGCAAAAATTCATTTTTAAAACCCCCGTTCTAAGCTCATGTTTATAATTGGTTACTGTGATTCTACTCTGAACATTGGGAAAAAACTTCCCTTTCATCCTTTCTGGATGATGAATGGAAGGGATGCTGCCAGTCTGCTTTGGATTCCTCCACTCAGTGTCAAAGGTCTTTTTTGGAAAGCTACCTCTTCCCTAGCCCTTGAGGCAGGGCCATCCCTAGAGGGCTTTGGGGCCCGGGGCGGAAGCGACATCGCTTCCAGGACCAAACTTGCTGGGGGCAGGTAGGGGAGGCTGGATGAGGTGGTGCTCCCGCAAACAGCCAGGTGTGGCCCTGGCCACACTCTGGCCCCCACAGGGCCTTGCTTCAGCAGCACCACTGGGCTTCAGGGGGCTGGGGCCACACCACCCGCCTTCCTGGGGCTGGGGAGGCTGCGACGCTGCCGCCATGCACTCTCCCCCCCCCCCCCCCCCGGTGCACTCTCCCTCTGGTGGAAGGGATGGGGCTAGGGGTAGCCTCCCCCAACCAGTGGTTCACCTGCTGCCCATGTGGCCCTAGCCCGTGGGGCCTGGAGCATTTGCCCTGATTCGCCATCCCCTAGGGTCAGCTCCGCCTTGAGGTAGTTAGTTGCATGCACAAATTTCACAGTCATCTCTCTGAGACTATTTTTTATTACTAGACTAAAATGAGCATGATGGTCACTCAGGATCAGCGTAAGGTGTTTAGCTTGGGAGTGTTTTTAGTGTTAGCACAGTTAGTTATATTTGTGCCAAACAGCTTCTTGTCACAAACAAAAATTTCCTTTGGCTCAAAAGTACATGAAGAGGCCAACACTCTAGTAGCAAGCAGCATGTTGCAGGAGTCGCTGGGCTGACGGGCTGCAAGCACTGAAGTGCTTCACATTGCTCCCAAGTGACACCCTTCCTCCACCCCCATAATCTGACCAGTGCTTGGAAGGGCATTTATCAGCTGGCTCCAGTTGGATAATGGCAGCCTTAAGCTAAAGAGTGGGGTACAGATTTTTAAAGGTATGTAGATACCGAAAGATGTAGACATGCACCTAGTAGGATTTTCAGTGTATCTAGGCAGGTATTGATCTTCCAACTGATCTTAAATGCCTGGACACTTCTGAAAATCCTGGGTTCCTGTCGGATCACTGCAGTTGAGTGTTGGGAAGGATAAAATTCAGAAAGAAATGGAAGGGTAAATTGGGGCAGGTTTCTGGGGAAATAACTTGGTCTTCAATCAATTTTTTAGGATTTTTTTCATTTAAATAGTTTCAATGAACCTATGCAGTGCAAAATACTCTGGCAAATAATGTTAATTTGAATGGGTCTTATATGTAAGTAGGCATTGTAGCAGGGTTGGGACTCACCACCTGGGGCCTCCTGCTGGTTATCTCTGGGAATTAGCTCAGTCCAGTGGAGCGCCCTCTCCTGGTGGTGTCCCGTCCATTGTCTCGCCCTTGGTTGGCGTGTGGACCCACGTTGCTCATCAACTCGCAGCGTCCTTTTCCGGACCACTGCCCTCCGGCAGTGCCCCTCAGTCCATCCACACCCCCTTCCGAGGGGGGTTGATCAGCAGTCTCTCTACGCCCCAGCCGCCATGTCCAACCACACACCCCAAAGTCTAATCCCTCTTGTCAGGGATCTGGCGTAGTCTATGATGGCCACTTCCTATGGCCAATGGCTGGGTGTACTGCAAGGGGGGTTGGGGGGGACCCAGGCCCGCCCGCTACTCTGGGTCCCGGCCCAGGGACCCTCTGGCAGCAGCCTTGCTGTCCTCCTTCTCTCCCCTCGTCTGTCCTCTTCCCTGGGCCGCTTCCCCTACGGCCCCTTGCACCCACTAGGCCCTTCCCTTCAGGGCCTGCAGCCTGGCAGGCTATGGGCTAGAGCTCCCTTTTGTTCCCCGAGCCTGGCCAGCACTGTACTGTCCACGGTGCTAGTCTCCCACCTCTGGAGACAGCTTCCCCTTTCAAAGGCCTGGGACAGACTGCCTGCTCTCTCCCTGAGCAGCCTTTTTATAGGGCGGAGCCTGGCCCTGATTGGCTGCACGTCTGCGCAGGCCCACTGGCCTGCTGCAGCCTAAATTCACCAGGAGTGGGGCAGCCGCCCCACTACAGGCATTTTAAAAAAAATACTTCCTAGAAAAGTAAAATACAAAGCCTGCTTTCTACCTTAAACCCGTCTGAAAGGACTCCCTGAGGATTTGAAGGAATTCTTCAGTGGCATAGGAACACTGTGCCTCTTAACCCATGGTACATTGGACACAGTCTTGTTCTTCCTGCACCTTGACAATCTCTGGCCACTAGAATGGCCCATAGGGGCTTCTGGTCAGCTGGTGTAATGCACAGCAGCCTCCGAGGTCAAGAAAGCAAAAATGTTGCATAGCTACCTTTGTGCACGCCCCCTTCCTTATCCAGGTGTGGAAGGATGGACTCCTGGATTTGATTGTTAGTTTCTCTCAGTGATTCCATTTCAAAAGAGTCCATTTTATAAACCAAAGAACATTTTCAAGCTGCCAGGCCAGTGCTGCAAACTCCAACTGGGATCTGAGAATTCAGCAGAGCTTTGTCTGCCTCAAGATTCTGCCCTCAAAATTCAGCTGATGATTCTTTTGCTGATGTGCGCAGTAGAATAGATTCCAGCTCACTGTACTGTATTGGCTAGGCAAGGATAATGGAAATACAACTATGTTTGTGTCTGTGAAATGGGGAGGTCTGACTGCTTACAGGGAGATCTATAGAGTAAGGAGTTGCCATTGTCATTTTGACATAGTTACTTTCCTGGTCATAGCCATACTCTAAATGTTCTCTGATGGTGCTTGATTATGGCTTGACATGCTGTTCATAATTGTAGCATGTACTAATGAATGCTTTATTAGAGGGAAGATATGCCCATTCTGTCTTTCTTTCCTTTCCATAATGTTGCAGATGTGGTTCACTGAGACTTGGAGTCGTGGGAAGTGGAGCTTTGTAAGAGACGTTTTCTCCATGGTCAGCCATCAGGATCAATGCATTGGTTCCAAAGACATGTATTCTTGTTTAACTCTTCTGATTAGACCTGGTGACTGAAATGTGGGATCTTGAAGAAGCGTTTTCTGTGTACTTGCCAGAGAGCGTTAACAGAATAACATCTTGTGACGTTTCACTCCATATTTATGAAAATATGCTTATTATATGAATGACATAACTGAGATATGCAAGATGGCTTATGTAAGATATAATTGGAAAGGTTATGATTTACTGAATGTGATTATCCAATTCGTAGGCCTGTGATATTTCTGTATCTGAACACTTGTTTTTCCACTGGGAGACAAAGGGTTCCTGCCATACATAAGAGCTATATAAAGCAGGGGAGTGACATCATCGTGGTTCTCCTCTGCCTCCCCACCCAAAGAGACAGTGAAAAACACCTGAAAGCAAGAACTGAATTGATGGGAGAAGGGTTGAACCCAGGCTGGGAGGGTGTCCAGTCTGAGAGTGGATATACCTGAAATCTCCAGCTGCAGGCCAGTGCAGCTGCCTTTCAATACTTTCTGTAATCTACCTGTGACAATATCTAGGGTGAGAAATTACATTTTGTAACCTGTTTCTTAAGTATATTGAGCTTAGCGTGCGTATTTCATTTTATTTGCTCAGTAATCTGCTTTGTTCTGACTTTTATCTCTTATATTCACTTAAAATTCACCTTCTGTAGTTAATAAACTTATTTCTTGGCTGTGCATACCTTCCTCTACATTGAGGGAGGAAGCGGATTTCATAACCTATCTTTGGGTCTGCACCCCAAGGGAGGGGGACACCTGAGTGCTGGGGCACGTCCCTTAAGCTGAGCCTTCCCAGAACTGATCTCAGTGTCTGTTTCATCCTGCAGTTTGGTGTGGCCCTGCCTGTGTGTGTGCTGGAGGAGGCTTAGTAGCATAGCTTGGCTCAAGCAAGACAGGTAAAAAGGGTACCCAGGCTGGCATAATGGTATCAGTGGTATCTCAGCACATCAGGTGGCATCCTAAGGGGGCAACCTGTCGCACATCTGCTTGAGCAATTTCAGGCTGACCAGGTTTATTTTGGGCAACATTGCTGTGACTGAGTCAAGCTAGTTACAAATTTGCAGGATTTCTGTGTATTAGACTTAGATGCTCCCCTCTCCTTCCTCAAGTGGAGGGGAATTAATGCACAGGAAGTGGGCTGAGAGCAGAGGGGGCCTGGAGTGGAGCAACAGCAGTGATCCCCTGAGTTTTCACAAATGTAGCCATATGAACTAGAATCACTAGACATAAGTAAAATAAATCAGATAAATAGGGGATATTGAGATGTTTATGGTAACAGTCAAAACAAAAATAATCATATAGGTACATTTTGCCTGATGTAATTGAAATAAAAACACAGATTTAACTACGTAGGTACTTTTATGGGACTCACCACCATGATATCTGAGTGCCCCCCAGTCCCTGCTCCCTTCTCCATCTGGAGAAGTAGCTTGAAAAGCTTGAAAAGCATAAGAATTAATTTCCACCTTCCCTGTGTGTGTGTGTGGACTATGTGAAGAGCTATTGTGAGGACACTAAGGAGAAGTTTGCATTTAGCCATGAGGTCCAGAGGTTTTTTCCTCTTGCTCCAGAGAGAGTTCTCTCTCCCGCAGTGTGAAGAGCGGAGCCTTTTCACAGAAGCCTGTTTTGCTCACCGGACAGGCTTCTGCATTTTGTACCAGGTTAGCTTTTTTAGTCTGTCTGGCTTAATTCCCAGATGTAATGAGCTGCAGTAGAGTCTGGAAGTCACAAATACGTGTATTACAGTAGCTAGATCTGTGACTCATGCAATGGGACTAAGGCCTAGTGTACATTTAAAAATTAGCTCAATCTAGCTACGTCCCACAGGGCTGTGAAAAATTCTGAGCACTGTAGTTAGGTTGACCTAATTCCCGGCGTAGATGCAGCTAAGTCGATGGAAGAATTCTTCTGTTGACCTCATTACTGCCTCTCGGAGAGGTGGATGTATTGTGTCACAGAAAAACTCCTTCCGTTGATGTAGAAAGCTTCTACATTACAGCACTACTGTGACAGAGCTGCAGTTCCATAGCTGTGCCACTGTAGCAGCTGTAGTGTAGACATGTCCGAAGTCTTCTAGCCATTCACAGATGGTAATGATAATTTTTCACAGCCACAGCTGTCTGAGCATCTTTAGGAACTTAGATATGCAAGAGGACCCCAAGGCTATATATTGACTTTACAGTCGGCAGTTAGGTGCCTTAGATCAAGGGAAATATTATGGAGGAGACAGGTGCTCAGAGCACCTACCTTTACCAATTCTGTCATGCCTGGGTTCAGTTTTAGCCAGCTGCTCTTCATTCAAGTGTTGATCTGTGCTAAGGATTAGGAATGCAGAGAGTTGGTCCTGTTTACATCTGATGTGAAGGAGACATACAGTGGGGTATTATCTGTATATTGCTGACATTTTTCAGTGTGTAACCAGCTCCCCCAGTGTCTTCATATAGATATTGAATAATATTGGGGAAAGGACAGAGAGAGCCTTGCAGCAAGGCAAGAGCGCACTTTCAGGGCAGAGGAATAGTTGCCCATAACACCTCTCTGGGTTAGTTCTGAAAGAACGCAAACCATTTTAAGACATTTCCATGGACCTGTGCTGTTCATCTGAGCAAAAACCTCAGTCTAATGTGTATTGAGTATTATTATCATTTCCACATTTGTTTGACACAAGAGAAGCTATTGGAATGGGGGAGTTGGCAATGGGACAGCTAATACAGTGTTGCTGGAGTGGGAAATGAGGAATTTACCTCTCCAGTATCAAAACTTCAACTGCTTCCTGAGTACTAATACTCTTAGCATCCAGCTGTGAACCACCCCCCCCCCACACACACACACCCTCCCATGCATTGCAATATAAACAACAGTGGTACATTGAAAATTTATGGGCAGAGTAAAATAAAATTCAGGTAATATAAAATTAAGTAACATAAAGGTTACTTTATTGTACTTGGAGTTCCTCCTCCTCTCTCCCTCCCCCTCCCTCCCCCCCCCCCCCCCCCCCCCGCTAGTCTGAAAGAGCTAGAATCTGTTGACCTTTGTTCTATTCGGGTTCATATATTGCACCCATCACCGTGGTATCTGGGCAATGCATTTAGTTTATTTTTAAAAGAAGATTGAGAATTTTTTTTTCTTTCAAATTTGGGTATATTTTATAAATAAACATTTTGGATGTCTTTTCTGTTTGCCTTACAGATGGATCCAGCTTTGGAAGAAAGAATCAGAAAGAATAAGATAACATTGGAATCTGAATATGAGGTACTGTAGGCTTCTTGCTCAGGGCTTGTAGCCTTGTCTTGCCTACCCTAGCTGTTGGTCAGGTGTGCCTGCCCATAATTAAAATTAAACCAACTCTTTGTCTTTAATTCACTACTGTCCAGTAAAACTAGGGTTTTTTGATAAAAGATTTTGAACATGCAATGTTTCTTTCTAAACACAGCCCTGCTTTGATCTCCAGTTGCCAAGTACAGCACTACAAATGAAGCTAACAATTTCTGTGGCTAGCCTAGTCTATAAAAGTAAAGCTTACGCTGGACTTGGATAGAATATGTGCATGTCAGCATTTATGCTACATATGATGTGATGAGATCCTTGTGAGAAATTGCAGCACCATGTGACTGCCTAGCTGACACTACCCACTAATCTATCTGCCTCCATAACTACTACTTATATTCCAAACATGTGTGCAGTTTTCACACAGCTGCCATTCCCCTTTTGTCCATCAATATATATATATATATATCACGGAGAAATATTTCCTCCTTTCCCCCAAATGTATTTCTTCCCACAATTACACTGCTCTAAGATGGAGGCCTGAGCTAACAACAGGTTTAATGTCCAGTATCTCATAAGTCTTCAAGGCTGGAAATGGGTTTGTTATCCCTGAGGAAAGCTGTTATCCCTTTCCACAGATAAAAGGTGTTTGTTTCAGGCTCAGTCCCTTCCAAGATATTAGACCTTAAAATTATGACGCTGATATATAGAAAAGGTTTTTTAGGTAATTGTAGAGTTTTATAAAATTCAATGCAACAAATTATCTGCTCATTGTTTCTGCACTTGGTTTGTTTTGTTATTGAGTGGGGGGGAGAGGGATAAAAGGGCACAAATAATTTGGGGTACAGTTTTTTGCCTACAGTTACTTGCAGGTGAAATTCCTGACACATGGGTGTCAAGTACTTGATTTCACCCTACTTAAATATTCAAATGATAGAAACTAGGGATGTAAAAGGTTAACCAGTAAGCATTAGGCTTACCCGGTAACCAACCTTAACCGTTAACCCTGACGGCCCCGCGCAGGCAGCAGGCACCCACGCCCCGGCTGCAGCTGGCCAGAGGGACCTCAGCCCTGGCCGTGCTGGGCTGGCCGGCGGGACCTCAGCCACGCCAGGCCAGTGGGATCCCAGCCCCAGTCGCGCCAGGACGGCCGGTGGGACTCAGCTGCACCAGGCCAGCCGGTGAGACACAGCCGCACCAGGCCTGCCATCCAAAGCGGACCCAGCCCTTGCTATGCCAGAGCTACCTCGGTTAACGGTTAATTAAACGATATAATTTTAATCATTTAACCAGTTAACTTTTTTAACCGATATTTACATCCTTAATAGTAACTGGACTTGCTAATAAAACTGTTCTATCACACTATCCCATCCATCATGAATTATCTATATCAGAATAATAATATGTACTCTTTTTTTGCTTTTCTTATGCAAGCACACAGACTTTTCCTTCTCTAGAATGGTAAAGTTATTAAATTAAGATGACTGGAAACAAATTTGGGGCATTGCACTTTTTACAAATAACTTTGTTTTGTACTGTTTAGGGGGCAGAAAGCTTCATACTCTGAGTATGAATGGAAAATCCCAGCCTGAAATTCATAATTTACAATCCACTAATGACAGTTCCGTTTGCCTTTTGGGAGCCTTTAGTCTTGTGCGCTCCCTTATATGCATTCTAACTCTGGTGTGATTTATTAATGTGAAAGAACCACAGTGCAATGAAAATAACATTTTCAGTCCCTGTCCTTTTAACATGGTGCATAACTCTAAGCTCAGAATGGAACTGTACGTGTGTTTGGATAAGCCACACTTTCTCCCAACCACAATTAAGTACATGGTTGAAGGACCATATTTAAACGGCCATAATTGCACTGACTCTTGTAGGGGACATCAGTGTTAATCAAATGAAAATGGCATAACACAATCTTAAATGCATGTTCAGATAATTCTTGTGAGGTTCATTCCTGTTAGCAGAAATGACTGAAATATTCTTAATTTTTGTTTTTTAATCTAAACTGCGGGTGAGCCCCACGCCACAGAGTTCAGATCTAGAGCCAAACTTTACCAAACAACACAGCATTCAGATCTTGCATTCCAGTGTGATTGATTATAGAGAGAGGACCAATATATGTTATTTGGATTGCATCAGGATTTGAAATTCCTCATAATTAAGGTGGATTCAGATCAGTTCGGGGCCCATCTCTAATGTCAAAATACAAATATATAAAAGTATATAAATTATAAAAACTTTACTATGGGCCCAAACCTGCTAAGTGCTGAGCATCCTAAATTCTCACTATAGTGCAAGTTAAAGGAGCTCAGTGCCCCAGCAGGGTTGTATATCACCTCACAGGATTAGACTGTATCAGAGTGTTTGACTATTTAATCCATTGTTTCCTCTCCATTCCTACTGAAAAGATTACTGGACAAGTCCTTTGTCATCTCTCTCCTTGAGTACAGTAAACTTTCTCCTCTGTGGACCCTATATTCTACCTTTTCCCTACACTACTCTGTAGGCCACCCAAAATATGGCTGCTTAAGAACATCTTGGAATTTTATATATAGAACTACTTAGAGGGTTATAATAGTGCCTCTTATTAAGGACAGTAATAGTAAAATGCCAAGGGCCCTAAAATGGTTGCATAATTATTATGTAATACTCAAAGGAGAAGGGCATTATTTTACAATTTTGCTATACTAACAGCATTAATTTACACAGCTGCTGTTGAAGACAACTGTCCTTCTTGAAATTTGACTGTCTGATGTATAAAAACCTTCTGTTGACTTCTTCTTCTTCTTCTTCTTATCAGAATATATGTGTTGAATTCTTTTGGTATGCTGAGATTACTGCTTAAAGCTTACCTACCGCCTTTTGAGTCCTGGCTCACAGGGCAAAGATATTTCCAATGTACTATAACATTATATCCTGACTCAATATGAATTTTGTGAGTTAAGATATCATCAAGTCATGATTTAAAGTGATAAGTTTCATGTAAAGACATTTTTTTCACTATAACTTAATAGTTGTGCGAAGTTCAGTTTATCCCACATAGGAGCATAGTTGGTATTGATGTTATTTCAAGGACTGCAGTAGAGGCAACCATTTGTGTGTATAATCTATACTGAAGTGTTAATCTCTCGGGTCTATCATTGGTTCCATCCATCTTGTGCTTTGGGACGTGCCAAAGGAGCAAACTGCCTTTACACACGTTCCCTTTTGCCTTGTGTTCTCACACAGCCAGCTAGTCCTTGCTGCTCTCATTTGCCTAATAAATCATTGCCCTTTCCATAGCTGAAATTAGTACTAATGTGAATGTTCCATGCTTGAGCCTTGTTAAACAAACTGTAAAAAATGCAAAGTACAGCTCTACCCCGATATAACGCTGTCCTCGGGAGCCAAAAAATCTTACTGTGTTATAGGTGAAACCGCGTTATATCGAACTTGCTTTGATCTGCCAGAGTGTGCAGCCCCGGCCCCCTGGAGTGCTGCTTTACCGCGTTATATCCGAATTCATGTTATATCGGGTCGTGTTATATCAAGGTAGAGGTGTAGTATATAACTTATGCTAAGACAGAGGTCTAGAGTATTTTTTTTTTTTTAAGTGCTAAAGTGGCACTTAAAAAATTAAAGCAAGGAGGGGAATTATTTTCCCAATTGGCACATTGTTCCCTATCAAATAATTTATTTTGAACACCCCAAAAAAAAATTCTTTCTAATCATAATTTTTTTTTCTACGGTATCTTTCATCCTCCAGGATCTAAAGTGGTTTGCAAATGTAAAGGGTCACAGTCAACTTTTAATCACAATTCTGTTTGAAATTGGTTATTTACTAAATTATATGTTACCCTGAAGATTACTATACCTGAAAGAGATTAGGGTGGTTTTTTTCTTCTTTTCTTTTTTTTTTTCTTTTCAGATTTTGTACTTTGTGGGCAATCACTTTCAATGTCCCTACATCCAGCATAGCACTTAACTTAAAGCCTGTGTTTAACTTAACTTACAGAAGTACTCCCATTGAAGTCAAAGCCTAAAATGAAGCACATACATAAATTTGCAGGATTGGGGCCTTACTTAGTTTCCCCTATTATTTGTGTGAGTCTTTCCAACAGCGGAAGAGAAGAGAAAAATATTTTTAAATTGGAAAATATGATTGTAAAACCCCCCAAAAATGGCAGGAAGAGGGACTCAGGAGCATGTGAAGAACCTGAAACTACTTTTAGCATCCTCTCTCTCTGTCTTTTCTTTAACTGACTAGATTTCGAGTTATCAGTTTTCCTTTTAACTAACTAACTGCAAATACATAGTTGCAGTAAGAATTTTTCAAGACAAAACATAATTACCTGGGTTGGAATTTAGCAAAGGTATCCAGGATAACAAACCAGGTACTAAAGGGCTCTTCAGTCTAGCAGAGAAAGGCATATCAAGAACCAGTAGCTGGAAGCTGAAGCCAGACCAAATTCAAATTAGAAACTAGGCATACATTTTTAACAGTGAGAGTGATCAACCACGGGAACAAACATCCAAAGGGAATGGTGGATTCTCCATCTCTTGATGTCCTCGAACCAAGACTGGATGCCCTTCTGGAAGACATGCTTTAGTCAAACAAATTATTGGGCTCAGTACAGAGATAACTGGGTGAAACTTAATAGCCTGTGATATACAGAAAGTCAGATGAGGTGATTAATGGTACTTTCTGGCCTTAAACTCTATGATATATGAAACCAGATACTGATCCACTTCCACCTTGCATAGTTTATTAGATTAGCTAAGAAGTCTGCGTGAGGAAATATGACTGAACTCTACCACATGCAATGGGTTCACATCCCCTGTCCAATGGCCCACCCAAATCATGCCCCATACTTTGCACAATAGAACTACATCAGTTCTGCTGCATGGAATGACCCTGGCATCCATGGAGGAGGCGGCAACATTTGTCCCTGGATGAGGAATGTGTAACTGTTTACTTATCATGTGAGATTGCTGGCAAATATTGCAAAATTATTAAATGGCATCTCAGTCTTCAAACAGCAGAGCAAGAGGTTTGGGAAGGCTGCTTCCTACACAAGATGCCTTGTGAGTGAAAGGAAATAATATATGTATTATCTCTGATAAGCTGGTTAGTGCCATTTACATCTCTTATTAATTGAATTTGGGCCCGGCCCCTGCACCTGTGGGGATCCCGGACCGCCCGCACACACACACGCCCAAGTTTTAGTCATGGCGGGTATCTTTAGTAAAAGTCATGGACAGGTAACGGGCCTGTGAATTTTTGTTTACAGCCTGCAACCTGTCCATGACTTTTACAAAAAATACCCCTGACTAAAACATAGCCTTAATTATTAGTCTTTCACATGCCAAGACTAGCAGTAGGTATGACAGCAAGTGGATTTTAGTTAGGGCAGTTTTTGTGTTTAAGTACTGTATTTGTTGAGTGAATGTACAATATATACATAAGTTATCTTGTTCTCCCTTCTTCCTCTTTCAAAAATCTCATAAACCTGTGGTTCAAGATGTGGGTCCTGGGGAAAGGTCAAAGTATTACAGGAAGGTGAAGCAGGGCAGCAATTATGGAACAAGCTCCTAAGATAAATTCTGGCAATAGAGCTTTAGTACGAGGAGGAAGGTTCTTACTTTCCCAACAAGACTTTTCTCTCTGTTGAAAATGTTGGCTTATCCAAGCCTTTGTTTCCGTTCGGGTAGGGTACGCCACCCAGAACTTACACTGAGTGCTCTCTCCACTAGTTGATTAAGAGCAGGCCATGCCAGAAAGAACTTAATATTCTTGTACCACACATTCCTGCCAGGATGCTGGTTATTATCTATAAAGCCCTAATTAGCCTAGGGCACAGCTAGTCCAGGCACTGTCTCCCTTTCTGACCTGCCACCCAATCTGTGCTTGTCCTGAACATTTAAGTTAACCGTCCTATAAATGAGGTTTGAGGGGGCCAGGACTTCTCAGTAGCTGGCCCTCACCTCTTGAATTCACTATTGCTAGATATTCACGAAAGCCCCAGTCTGGCCACATTGATAACCCAGTGTAAGACACGTCTCTTTGTACTAGATTTTCCATAAGTGCCAACTCTTTCTTCATTTGCTGAGTGGCAGCCTCCTTTTCATCTCTATCCTTAGTGCTTAAAGTGTCATTGGCTCCCCTTAGATAGAACTTTTTCTGGGAGGGTTGATATTCATCTAAGCCATCTACAGTGTTACTGTGATCAGTATCATACAAATGCCTGAAATAAATAACCTCCTCTCTCCCCCTCTTCAAAATGGAGCTATCCATAATGGTTTGCAGTTCATCTGCTCTTCTTGGTGTTTTTATCTCTGTGCCACAGGGACTGATTGATTATTACCACATTTCAATGCCAGCATTATGCATTATCTCAGCCACCAGAGAATACAGTGAAAAAATGTGCCCCTGTGGGGAATCACTAAGTCTTTGGTATAAAGTATCTTGCAGGAAAAATTTTAATGCAGTGGATGGGGATTTAGCCACACAGCTAAATCTCTAGGCATTCCCCTAATTGACTGCCCCTCAAGGAAGTGCACCAGGGCCGCTAGTTCCACATAGCCCAGGAGCTATCATTTGAGTAATGGTGTAAAGTGGTCTTTCACAGTTGTTTCCTTGTAGTTGTGTTACCATGTTCATTCTTTACTCTTTTTTGTGAACTCCTTAAGCATTACTTTGAAAATGTATTATTCTAGTGAGTTTTGGCCATGTCCACATTCACGGTTTCATTGTTGCCCTGGATTTGAGGGTTGTGTATACCCCAGAATGTGATTAAGCTAATTGCAACCATATTATGTGTACTTAGCTACTATAAAGTATTGAAATAGAACACTGCATAGTTAAGGGTTAATTTGGAGATAGGCTTTTAAAAACAAGGTTAAAATGTAGCTGGCAGTTTTTGCTAATCAATTTTTTTCTAAAAAGTAAATAAAAGCCTTGAGTCTAAACATCTCTAATATTAAAAGCTTATTAAAAGTTAGAAAAAATAATGATCCAGTTGGGTCATTCTGATCTATGTTTTTGTAAAAGTTAGTTATAAAAATTTAGCTAATAAAGTGTACTTTGCAGCAGTCCTCTGAAGCCATTTTGAGAGACCTATTTCCTGACACTTTTTCTCCATGGTGGGTGAGCAACTGGCCACTGCAAACCTGCTGTTAATTACTCAATACCGTTCATAAGAACATAAGAACGGCCAAACTGGGTCAGACCAAAGGTCCATCTAGCCCAGTATCCTGTAATCCGACAGTAGCCAAGGCCAGGTGCCCCAGAGAGAATGAACAGAATAGGTAATCATCAAGTGATCTCATACCCTGTTGCCCATTCCCAGCTTCTGGCAAACAGGCTAGGGACACCATCCCTGCTCATCCTGGCTAATAGCCGTTGATGGACCTATCCTCCATGAATTTATTTAGTTCTTTTTTGAACCCAGTTATAGTCTTGGCCTTCACAACATCCTCTGGCAAGGAGTTCCACAGGATGACAGTGCGTTGTGTGAAGAAGTACTTCCTTTAGCTTGTTTTAAACCTGCTGCCTATTAATTTCATTGGGTGACCCCTAGTTCTTGTGTTATGAGAAGGAGTAAATAACACTTCATTATTTACTTTCTCCACACCAGTTATGATTTTATAGACCTCTGTCATAGCCCCCCCGAGTCATCTCTTTTCCAAGCCGAAAAGTCCCAGTCTTAATAACCTCTCTTCATATGGCAGCCATTCCATACCCCTAATAATTTTTGTTGCCCTTTTCTGAACCTTTTCCAATTTCAATATGTCTTTTTTGAGATGGGGAGACCACATCTGCATGCAGTATTCAAGATGTGGGCATACTGTGGATTTTTATAAAGGCAATATGATATTTTCTGTCTTATTATCTATCCCTTTCTTAATGATTCCCAACATTCTGTTCGCTTTTTTGACTGCCGCTGCACATTGAGTGGATGTTTTCAGAGAACTATCCACAATGACTCCAAGATCTTTCTCTTGAGTGGTAAGACCTAATCTAGACCCCATCATTTTATATGTATAGTTGGGATTATGTTTTTCAGTGTGCATTACTTTGCATTTATCAACATTGAATTTCACCTGCCATTTTGTTGCCCAGTCACCCAGTTTTGAGAGATCCTTTTGTAGCTCTTCACAGTCTGCCTGGGACTTAACTATCTTGAGTAGTTTTGTATCATCTGCAAATTTTGCCACCTCACTGTTTATCTCTTTTTCCAGATCATTTATGAATTTGTTAAATAGGACTGGACCCAGTACAGACCCTTGGGGGACACCACTCTCTCCATTCTGAAAACTGACCATTTATTCCTACCCTTTGTTTCCTATCTTTTAACCAGTTACCAGTCCACAAGAGGACTTTTCCTGTTATCCCATGACGGCTTACTTTGCTTAAGAGCCTTTGGTGAAGGACCATGTCAAAGGCTTTCTGAACATATAAGGACACTTTATCCACTGGATCCCCCTTGTCCACATGCTTGTTGACCTCCTCAAAGAATTCTAGTAGATTGGTGAGGCATGATTTCCCTTTACAAAAACCATGTGGACTCTTCCCCAACAAATTATGTTCATCTGTGTGTCTGACAATTTTGTTCTTTACTATAGTTTCAACCAGTTTGCCTGATACTGAAGTCAGGTTTACCGGCCTGTAATTGTTGGGATCACCTCTCGAGCCCTTTTTAAAAATTGGTGTCACATTAGCTATCCTCCAGTCATTTGGTACAGAAGCTGATTTAAATGATAGGTTACAGACTACAGGTAGTAGTTCTGCAATTTCCATTTGAATTCCTTCAGAACTCTTGGGTGAAAACCGTCTGGTCCTGGTGATTTATTACTGTTTAGTTTATCAATTTGTTCCAAAACCACCTCTGATGACACCTCAATCTGGGACAGTTCCTCAGATCTGTCACCTAAAAAGAATGGCTCAGGTTTGGGAATCTCCTTCACATCCTCAACCATGAAGACCGATGCAAAGAATTCATTTAGTTTCTCCGCAATGGCCTTATCATCCTGGAGTGCTCCTTTAGCACCTCGATCGTCCAGTGGCCCCACTGGTTGTTCAGCAGGTTTCCTACTTCTGATGTACTTAAAAAAAATTTTTTTTTGCTATTACTTTTTGAGTCTTTGGCTAGCTGTTCTTCAAATTCTTATTTGGCCTTCCTAATTACTGTATATTTTTACACTTCATTTGCCAGAGTTTATGCTCCTTTCTATTTTCCTCACTAGGATTTAACTTCCACTTTTTAAAGAATGCCTTTTTGCCTCTCACTGCTTCTCTTACTTTGTTGTTTAGCCACGGTGGCTCTTCTTTGGTTCTCTTACACTGTTTTTTAATTTGGGGTATACATTTAAGTGGAGCCTCTATTATGGTGTCTTTAAAAAGTTTCTATGCAGCTTGCAGGGATTTTTCTTTTGGTGCTGTACCTTTTAATTTCTGTTTAACTAACCTCCTCATTTTTGTGTAGTTCCCCTTTCTGAAATTAAATGCTACAATGTTCGGCCACTGGGGTGTTTTTCCCGCCACAAGGATGTTAAAGTTAATTATATTATGGTCACTTTTACCAAGCGGTCCAGCTATAGGCACCTCTTAGACCTGATCCTGTGCTCCACTTAGGACTAAATCAAGAATTGTCTATCGTCTTGTGGGTTCCAGGACTAGTTGCTCCAAGAAGCACTCATTTAAAATGTCAAGAAACTTTATCTCTGCATCCCATCCTGAGGTGACATGTACCCAATCAATATGGGGATAGTTGAAATCCCCCATTATTATTGAGTTTTTTATTTTTATAGCCTCTCTAATCTCCCTGAGCATTTCACAGTCACTATCAGCATCCTGGTCATCTAGTTGGTAATATATTCCTACTGCTATATTCTTATTATTCGAGCATGGTATTACTATCCATAGAGATTCTAGGGTACAGTTTAGTTCATTTAAGATTTTTACTTCATTTGATTCTACGCTTTCTTTCACAGATAGTGCCACTCCCCCATCAGCACGACCTGTTCTGTCCTCCTGATATATTTTGTATCCTGTATTACCGTGTCCCATTGGTTATCCTCATTCCACCAAATTTCTGGGATGCCTATTATATCAATATCCTCATTTAATACGAGGCACTTTAGTTCACCCATCTTATTATTTAGACTTCTAGCATTGGTATATAAGCACTTTAAAAATCTGTCACCTTTTAGCTGTCTCCCATTACATGATGTAATTGAATGAGACTATTTTTCATTTGACTGTTTCTCATCTGATCCTACCTGTATTTTATCATTTTCCATACTCTCCTTCTTACTAGGACACAGAGAGTCTCCATTAGTAGATCCTCCCCTAAGGGATGTCTCTGTCCGAACCACGTGCTCCTCCTCACCTGTTGGCTTTCCCCCAGCCCTTAGTTTAAAAACTGCTCTACAACCTTTTACATTTTAAGTGCCAGCAATCTGGTTCCAGATGTTAGGTAAATATCTGGGATGTTCTAAACCTATTGCTTGTGTCTGTGTGCTTAAATCTAATAAACTGTAGTTTTAGATAGAGCACACTTACTTTCATTAATCTTTTATCAGATGGAATTGCTGTGCTCCCATTGATTTATTCCTGACAGCGCCTGGAGTGAAATAGTTAAATTACCCCTGTTGGGGGTTCTAAAAACCCTAAGTAACAGTATCTGTGTTTGAAATGCTTTTCAAGCATGATTCCAGAAGAACGCTGTTATAACATAGTCTGTAAGCTGCACATCAAGGGGTGGTTATTAAACGTTTATATAATACTCTAAGTGTACATGGCACTGTGCAGTATTAGGTGGGGGCCAAACAGTGAACCAGTCCCTGCTCTGAAAAACATACTGTCTAAGAGCAAAAGGGAAACCAAATGTACAAGACGATAGTAGGGATTGGCCATTAGAGTTTGGATGCTTCATGAAGGAGATTGAAGAAGTTTTTAGCATATAGCAGTAGGGGGTTCATTGCAAGCATTAGGACAGCATGGAAGATGTTGTGGAGTTGGAAGGGGCTAAGATAACACATAGGTTGGAGAAGAGGAAAACTTAAATTGAAATCAGGAGTAGATGTAGGAGAAAATGAGGCAAGTGAGAGTTGTATACAAGGGCAGAGTTGAGGAGAAGCTTGAAGTTTGATGCAGAAGAGAATGGAAGCTAATGCAGAGATTCATGGATGGGGAAGGACAAGGTCAGAGTAGTGGGAAATAAAAACTAACTTGTTAAACTATTCTGTAGACATGCTCATGGAGTAGACTATAGCATACTTTCCACTAAAGAGATTACTTTAAAAAAATCCCTGTTCACACTGGGTGCTAACTACAATTAGAAGGGTTGTTTGAGTAAAGAGATAGGAAACCAGGTGGATGAGGTAATATCTTTTATTGGACCAACTTCTGTTGGTGAGAGAAACAGAAGTTGTTCCAACAAAACATACTACCTCACCCGTCTTGTCTCTCTAATATCCTGGGACCAACACAGCCGCAACAGCACTGCGTACAGCGCTGGGCAATAGGAGGCAGGAGACAAGAGGGCCCAAATTTTAAAATGTATTTAAGTGTTTTAGGCTACTAAGTGCCTAAATCCCTTTTGAAAATGAGACTTTTGCTCCTGAATCAGTTAGGTGTTACAATACTGAGCACAGTAACGCTTACATACCTTCAAAAATGTGGGCCGCGATCCATTATCACCTGTCACTCTCTTGCTTTGTGATCTTGGGCAAATCACTTAACTTCTGTCTGCTTCATATTATCCTTCTGTAACAAAACAAAAGCAATAGTAGTAGTAATAATAATCATTAATATAGGGAATAATGTTTATCCAGCAATGCAAGATACATTGAACCACACAATTAAACAGTGCATAGCAACTGTTTTAGAGCATGATTGGATCTGATTTGTCCAGATTTGGCAGTGACCAAGAGTGTCATATTTACAATAATGTAAAAATGTTTCACAGTGAGATTAGAATGGTCCAGAGACTGTCTAGTTTCTGTCCTGAAGCCTGCCTGCACTAAGTGCCATCTTGCCAAACTTTACTCAGTTCATATGCCATCACATTCTGGGATAAAATCCAGACCAGTGCGGGGCTGTGTCATGCCTGCCATGGAACTTTGGGTGCCTTGCAATGCTTTGCTGTTACAGCTCCCAACCTGGGCTGCTCCCACCAGCCTACCAGCAGGCAGGTCACACCCTGAGTGTGTGTGTGCGCGCGCTAGACAGCCCTGGTTCTGCAGTTCTCACCCCAGCAGCCCATCTACAGCCCCACTCTGGCTTCCACTAGCCTTGGTTACTACTTGCAGGGTGACCCTAGCCCGCTCCCTGTCCTGAATTTTCCCAAAACCATGTGCTCTACAGTGTCCAGCCCTGGACAGTTCAGAGAAATAATATGGTTCACTTGTTTCTCTAAAGACACAACACACATCACAGCTTATTGACTCAACTGGGGTTAATACATCCTTCCCTTTAAACACCGCAGTAAGTTGGTTTATAGTAAAATAAAACAAATTTATTAACAATAGGACATAGGTTAAGTGATGCTAAGTAAAAAGAATAAGGTTAGAAAGGGTTACAAGGAAATAAAAGTGAAAACACACATCTAAGAGTCTAAAAATTAATCTAGCAAGATACAGCCTTTGTTCAAGATGGTTTCCATCACCAGTCATGCTTCTTCCATCACCAGCCATGGCTAACTTTCCGTCAGTCAGGAGCTTCCAAAAAGGTACATGGTGCTAGCTTCCCTTGTCATCTTAGGTGAAAGATCTTTGCTTAAACAGGCTTCTCACCTCTATTCAGTTTCAGAGACTTCAACCCCCCCTTGTTTGAAGGACCCATCTTTCTCAGCTTGCAAGAGCTCTGTTCCCTTGTGTCTGTCGAGAAATGGATACCAAAAAATGATTTTTTTGCCCTTGCTTATATCTCCCAAAGCTCAATGGCCAAGAGACAGGAAGCTCTTCTGTGTGCTCTGCTTGCTGTGTCCATCCACTAAGAAGCTGACCTCATGCTGTTCTCTTTCCCCCTTCTGATTTCTATGCAAATGGGGCTTCTGTTTTGATTCTATTATGCTTAATTTACACAGGAGACAGATAAATGTCTGCCCCCATTCCTTGTCTGGGCGGGAACTTCCTTTGGCCACACACTTTAAAATATAATATCAAAAATTAGCTGGAGTATCCTGCTAATTCTCATGGATGAATTTGAACAAACTCTATATATGGACTACCTATTTGGACTATAACCTGATTAAGTGATTCTGGCAATAACTTTTTGCAACTCGGCAGCTCGCACCCTCTACCATGAAACTGACCTAAGAATTTTATTCATATCTTTATGTGTAATGACCTTTTAACCAATACTCTTTCTCGTTTTTCTTTTTTTTTTTTATACATCTTAGTTTAGTTAATAAGCATTGGCTGTAAGCGTGTATTAGGACAAGATCTGAAATATTCATTGATGTGGTGGGTAATGTCTGATCCCTTGGGATTGGTAAAACTTTATATCTGATTAACAAGATTTTCAGTAATCCTCATCATATTTGATTTGGCTGTCTGGGTAGAAGCCCAGGAAGCTTTAAGGAAGCTGTGGTTTTGGCTTCTGGGTAACCAGTAAGGTATTGTAGAAGCTGTTTTGTTGCTGGTTTGGTTAATCTCCTTATTGGAATAACCACCAGTTTGGGGGATCGTCTGTCCCATTCTTTGCACTTAACCCTGATTGAGCAATCTCACTGGCCCCTCCAAGGCACCAACGGTCACAGTTTGTTTACTGCATATATGTAAATTGAGGTAAATGCAAATTCCTTTGTTTAGGATAGACCTGATTAACAATTCACCCGGACATACCTGGTTCACACACACTTTAGTTATAATTCCAGCATATATTCATGACTCTTAATATGCATCCCATTGGGAGCTGGGTGTCTGAGTTTTGGAGACAGGAACACTTCTTAACCTGTTTTCAGTTTAGCCTGCAGCTTTTGAGGGACCTGGTTCAGACCTGGGTCTGAGTTTGTAACAAGCTAGTGTGTCTGGCTCAAACTGGCAAGGTTCTGGAGTCCCAAGCTGGCAGGGAAAACAGGTTAGAAGTAGTCTCAGCACATTAGATGGCAGTCCCAAGGGGGTTTCTGTGATCCAACCCATCACAACACTGATTATATTTTTGATGAAAAAGACGTTGTACTTTATAGTGACAATTAGGAATACGGGAGTATAAAGTAGTTAGTAAGAGCATTCAGTTGTAGGGAATCGCAGTTGCTGATGAGGGGAGTGGATCGTGCAGGGTTCCGCCCCGCTCCGCAACACACACAAATTAATCCCACTTACTATGGGAATTGAATGTTCTGTGAGTTCGTTCATTCATAAGGGTTGGGCCTGGTTAGTGCTTAGGTTGGGAAACTGTTGTGGTAAGTCAAGGTGCTTCAGGAAGTGTACAGTAGTTGGTGATTATAGTCCATAGCACGCTCCCCTGGATCAGTACAGAGCCAGTATCTCGGTGTAGTGCTCAGGTGCACTGTGCTGCTAAAAGTGCCATTTTACAGTTGTGTCATAACTCCCCACCCCAAAGTCCTGACCCCCTTTTCTAACAAAAGGGACTGTAACCACTATCACTTGACCAAATTCCACTTTAGGTAATTGCATTCTTCCTTCCTAAATTCCCTCTATAGCTCCAATTCTTGTATAGAGTTAAATGGCTGCCTGGTTCCATCCCAGATGTGTCTACAAAGGTGAAGTGATTGCAGTATCCTTTTGGATCCCTCAGAAAGAAAGGTACAATTTATTTGCAAGCAATATTTATTTATTTTATTTTATTTTATTTACTTATTCTACATCCTGCACAGCTTGAGGGTGCCACCCAGAAATCTGCCTGAAAAAAGAACGTCCTGGGGGAAAGGGAGCAGTGTTACCAGCCTTATCAAATAAAAAAACAGAATTTTAGCCAAAATGAAGAAACAAGAGGTGGCATGGAATGGTTGATTTATTTTATATTTTTTTCCCAGGCATTTGCTCAGAAACACAAAGCAAAAGGTGGGCATTGGCATCACTGAAGAAATAATTTATAGCTGGAGGAATTGAAGCTGCTGTGTTGCATCCGGCCAAAATCAGAATTACTAACAGAGACAAAACCTTTCTGTTTTGGGACTATAAATTGTCAAGCAAGCTCCTGGAAGAGATGAGTGGAAAATCTGCAGGAGAGTGTGGATAAGAGACAGAGAGCTAACTAAAAAGACTCAGTGTGAACACTGCCTAAACCAACAGCTGGTCTATAAACAGTAACATCTGAGAAACAGAAAGTGCAGTTTACAAATATAGAGGGGTGAATTAGTTTCTAAGTTATATCTGCTACGTGGGTTTTTTAATTTTTTCTTTTCAAAGCTCTTAATGGCCTAAGTGTAGGCTATATTTAAGCCCCTTTGTTTTCAGTTTAAACCGATCTTTACCAAAAAATTCTGGGGCTTTACAAAAAGTAGTATTCATTTTTTTCTGATTTTCACCCTACTTTTGTATTATTCAAATATATAAAAAATAACTTGTTTTATTAGGAAAATACATATTGCATGAGATAGATGTATTATGATAATAATTAGTCTGGGTGTATATGCAAAGCTGCCTGTTGAAGTAAGGCTATGTATTAGTCTATACACACAATAAACAAGCAGGCACGCATGCAAGGTCTGAAGTTCATGCACATCTGAACATACTAATGAATCTTACGCCCACCACGTACACATTTCAAGCTTTTATCAGATAACGGTTTAAAGATTTGACACACTAAAATGGGAAGAAAACAAAAATCTGTATCAGAGTACGTTTCAGAACACCGGAAGTATTTGAAAGTTTTTAAAAAACACACAGGAGACAAGGCTGGAGTTGAGTGTATGTGCTGCAAATGGTGTGGCCCAATTATAAAATGTAAATATTTATAGGCTAATAGTTCTAAGTCTACAACAGTAAACTGTTTATTCAAATGAAAAGTTTTATTTGGGGATTAGAGATGCATTGTTTTCATAAACTCAGAGGGGGCATTGTGTTTTGAGTTCTGTAGCAAACCACATTGATTGAATGGAATTCAAAGCATTAATTTACTGAATACTTTTTCCCCGTCTTTCCGTCCATCAAAATAAATCCCGATATTTACCCCAAAAAATTAAGTTTTTTGTACTGATTTTTTACCTGCTTTTGTTGTTGTGGTAATGAACACTAATAAATTCCTGGGGAAAATTAAAATAAAAACTGAAAATGAAGGGCCCTAGCTATATTCGAGATCTGTTCCTTGAGCCTTGTCTTATGGGAGCCTGTATTCCGACATAAAGAACAGGAGAACTAACACGGCTGCTACTCTGAAACCTGTATTCTGACATGACAGTTTTTAGGGATGCCACCATCATGTATTAGTTTGGCAGGTAATCACCTCTTGCTATGGTGGGTCCTTGGCTCACTCCTTCACATGCATCTCAGCCCTTCCCTTCCACTTGCCAGAAGCCCCTGGAAACTTTTATATTACAAAAATTTTCAGAGGATAAACCTTCTGGTAGCACTCATATGTGAAATGCTTCCCTTTCTTCTTCCTCCCTAGTAGTGCATCTTCTGTTTTTAGTATATAAATTTGAAAGAGTGTTTTTAGTTAATTATTTGTATTGCATCAGTGCTAGGAGATCAGGGATTGGGTCTCATTGTGCTAGGCATTGTACACACACAATGAAAAGATGGTCACTGCCTCAAATTGCTTACAGTCAAAGCAAGATAAAGGAGTAGGTCTTCTCCCTGGTGCCCACCCTGACAAATTCAGCTGACTGCAGGGGACCGCTATAGAGGGAAGTGCTGGAGGAATCTGTATTCCTCTCCCCACCTAGGTCCAGGAGAAAGACCTGAGGTGCTCTGCAGATTGTACTCCATCCATACAATTGGACTATGCCCCTAGCCCCCATTCTCCTACCGTGCTCATCCTGCAGTGTATGGGGGATGGGGAAAGACCAGAGAAGCTGCACAGCAGGGGAGCCTCACACTTTGGCCAACCCCACCCCAGATCTCACGGCACATAGATGCATAGAGAGTACCCATGGAGGTGGACTCCAGGCAGAAAGAGAACACCTCTCAAATGTCTGCCCTGCTGGTTCTGCTGGAAGGGGGCCCTTTAAAGTAGTAAAATACTGGCTAGGATTTACTTCTAAAAGTTTTAATACAATATTAAGATGGCAAGATTAAGCACTCAAAAGTAAAGAAATTCCTTAGCCCCGGTGCACCTGCTGTAAATTTTATGGCACATCTCAGAGACAAAGAGCAATACTTCCGTCTCTTTCTGAGCATTTCTAAGGTCTTGTATCTTAATATGCTAACCTCCCATAAACAAGGGAAAGAGGAACAGAAAATATTACATATGTGCATCCTGGCCTAGTTAAGGTTGGAACTCACTGAATTTTCAGTGCCTGTTCTTGCAGACTTAACATTGTGTTAATACTACTATTTTGCTTTTAATTTTCCAGATTTTTTGTTTAAGGAAAGAAGATAATGTAGAAGTAAATGGCCAAGTTCTGTCGGCTTTATTACTGGAGCTTGTGAATTCTCTGAACCAAAAGCAATACAAGAATGGCCTTCTGTCACTGCTGATCTCCTGCCGTGTGCGTGTATTCTGGGGCCCTCTGGGGTGTAGGAGGTGAAACCTCTGGCCAATACAGTGTGGGGTTAGTTTAAAAATGGAAAGGCTATGTAACCCCACAGATTACTGAGTGCATTAAATACTCTGGCTATTAAATAGTTTGGATCTCCATACTACCGTCCATCCAAGGCTCTCAAAGCAATTTACAAATATTAACTAAGCTTTACACACTCCTGTAAAGGAGGGATGTACTGCCCCTATTTGAAAAATGGAGAAATTGATGCACAGAGATAATAAGGCACAGATTGTCAAAGGTATTCAGGCTCTTAATTTCCACTGATTTCAATAGAAGTTAGGAGCCTAAATACTTTTGAGGATCTGGGCCTAAGTGATGTACCCAAGCTCATGTGCCAAGAGTGAGATCCTGTCCCATTGAAGTTAATGGCAAAACTCCCATTGCCCTCAGCATCATCAGTATTTTACCACAAGTCTTCAGCAGAGCTGAGAAGAGAACCCAGATCTCTTGGATGCTAAGTTAGTTAGGTACTTAAGCCCCAGACTTAGGCACCTAAGTCCCAGTATTAGGCTCCATCACAATCCACAAAAGTCCCACTGAACCCTGTAGGTGCCTAAACTCACTTAGTATCTACATTTTCAGGGTAAAAGTTCCCGTAAGTTTGTGCCTCTGGGTATGTGCACTGCTGCTTCCTTCTAGGTGCCCAGTTCCCTATCTCCTATCTAAGACCCACTGCAATTCATGAACCAGGGGAAGATAGGCAGAGGAGCACCTAATGCACTCATTGGCCCAATCTGGTAAGCATGCAGAGAGGCTGTCCACTGGCTTGGGTTCCATTCAGAATTGGAGGCCAGGGAAAGAAGTGGTCGTGGTGCCCACCTTATAACTTTTAGCTCAGTAGTTAGAGCACTCACCCGGAATGTGAGGAAGAAAGGATTTGAACAGGCAAGTGCTCTAACCACTGAGCTGGGGGATATTCTTATGTAGGGCTCCTCAGTCTCGCCTGTCAAAGCTGTTCTGTGTTGCATATAATTAGTCACAGTGCTGTAATGCTCAGCCGGAGAGTGCAAGAATGACTTTGTAACCTGGTGGACCCCATTTCGGAGGTGGGTGACCCAGGGGTCCAGTCCCCCTGCTCCAATAACTCTTTAATTATCTCCCATCAGCATCTTCCACTGGCTATCTGAGCTGGCTCTCTGCCTAGTGTGCTGCTTTTGTGGATCGCATTCTTAGGCACCCATCTCTTCTCATTCATTGTCTAGGGAGCATAAGCACCTAACTCGGGCTCTGTGGATTGCAGTGTTGTTCCAGTAATTTTCTAGGTGCCTCACCTAGAAATGCTGTAACGCTTAGTGTCACGCTGCCTAAGTTCCTTTGTGGATCCAGGTCTAAATCCTGTGCTCCAATCCCACAACCATTCTTTCCTTCACTAAATAAAAACCTTACTTCAGACTTTGCATTCTCTTTTCTCTCAACTTCTTCAGCCCTTGTCAACTTGCATTATACATGAATAACATAAAACTACAAAGAAACACCCTCTGGTTAAAAAGAATTACTCCATGCAGCTTTCCAGTCTGAGCAGGATTAATCACAGATAATAATTAAATACAAAGTGATAACCCTTAAATCACTAAACAAATGTGGCAGCAAACTTTTCTAAGGAAAATAAAAAGAGCAAAGAGATTGCCTTGTGAAAGATTTCCTGCAAAAACAGAGCTTCATTAGTGCAATAAGGTGGAGATTTTAAACACCCATTTTAACTCTGTCCCCCTACATCTATACGTTACAATAGGGTCTTTCATTACACGCGCTATAGCCCTGGAAGTAATTTGTTGCTCTAATACGTACCGAGCTGATTTGATGCAGTTCTCTTCCCTGCTCCTTTTAACTGTGAAGATGCTCCTCTCTTTGTAATCTTTCCATCTTTATCTGAAATTTTACATGCCAGTTACCATAGTGACAGGCAGTAATTGCCCCTTTTGATTTATGTATAGGCATTTCTGGGGTGCTTATCACCAAAGTATCTGAGCACCTCACAAGCCTAATGAAGTAAGCCTCCTAACACCCTTCTCAGAGAGGCAAGTTTTTATTGTCTCGTTTTTACAGGTGAGATAGTGAAGCACAGAGACACTATAGTCACAGTTGTAAATGACCACTGATTTTGGTGGCCAACTTGAAATAACTTGGCCTGATTTTTCAGAGGTGCTGAGAGCTCCCAGGTCCAAATGAATTTTTATTGACTTCAGTTTGTTCTTTGTGGTGTGGAGGCTTGCCCTCTACGGACAACATATACCCAAACTCACAGGGTAATGATTTTCAAACACCATCAGTGTGGACCAGATTTGAACCAGTGAGCTGGGAATGAATGATTCCCTAGGCCACTTCCTGTCCCTTATACCATCCAGTATTCCTAATATTGAAACCTGCTTAACAGGAGTCTTATAAAAGCAAAATGTGTAGTGAGCAGCTGAATGCTTGTTTAGCCACACCATCTACTCACAGAGCTGCAGCTTTCTTCTAGTTACAGCTTGTCAGCCAAAGACTTTTAAGAGGCATTTTTAGCTGATTTATTTCAGAGTAGCAGCCGTGTTAGTCTGTATCCGCAAAAAGAACAGGAGTACTTGTGGCACCTTAGAGACTAACAAATTTATTAGAGCATAAGCTTTCGATGCATCCGAAGAAGTGGGCTGTAGCCCACGAAGCTTATGCTCTAATAAATTTGTTAGTCTCTAAGGTGCCACAAGTACTCCTGTTCTTTTAGCTGATTTAGAAGGAGAATCAGTAGGTTTGATGTACTACATTGCTCTAACTTTAAACAATTAATTTTCAGTATCCTTTGGGCTATTTGAGACAAGTAGCAAAAGGGATGTCAATCAGATCTGGTTAAATCTCCTTCAGTGATTGACTGTTTAGTGGATTGAATAGTGCAGGGGATTGGTAGCAGAGTAGAGAGCCTTTCACCTCTAGACAGCCAGTTTGTATAGATCTCAAGTTGGGAGTGGCTGAAAGTAGTTTGCCATTTGTATGTGGTACTTCTGTGAAATTAGGGGGTCTCAGTCTTGGTCCTAATGGACAGGTGTCCACATCACAGCTAGCACTAATTGGCATACTCAGCAGAAAAGCCAAAGACTGAGTGAACTTGGGGGTTGAGCTACCCTCTCACCCAAAGATGTGGTCCTGCTACATGGTTGTGTGCCAGTCTGAGGGAAGCTTGTAATGCCGCTGCCTGTGCTGTTCCTATTCAGTGGACAGAAAGAGGACTTAACTCTTCAGGGTTGTCAGGCTTATTTAAGAAAAATAAAAATAGCACAGTAACAGTTGAAGGCCAAATTGCCCAGCACTGGCGCAGTCATTTACCTCTGTACAAAGTGGGTGTGAAAGGCTCTCACCAGTGTGACTGAGTGAGTGGAGAGTTCTGGTTTAGTAGAGTTGTACCCACACTTTGCACAGATGTAAATAACTACAGGTGCTAAGCCGTAGAGAATCGGGACTTTTTTCAGGTCCATTTTCATAGCTGATGTTCCTTCTTACCTTTACCTGAATAAAAAAGGACCCCTTTTCTTTTTAAAACTTTTATGACATAATCAGATTTGGGAAATTGTATAGCTTGGCTGTTCTGAAAGTATAACTGATTGGATACATGTCCCTTCTAGACTGATAATAGTTAAGGCTACGTTATTGTCACGCATATTTTTAGTAAAAGTCCCGGACAGGTCAGGGGCAATAATGAAAAATTCACGGAAGCCCGTGACCTGTCTCTGACTTTTACTAAAAATACCCATGAGAAAATGGGTAGCCTGGGCAGCTGGGAGGGGAGGGGCTGGGAGCTCCAGGGTCCCCTCCCACTGCAGCTGTGAGCTGCCTGGGTCCCTTTTGCTGCCCATGGCAGCGGAAATCCTGCCTGCTGCTGGGAGCGGCGGGAGTCCCTCTTGCTACCCCTGGTGGCCGGGAGCTTCGTGGATCCCCTCTGCCTCCTGCAGTCCATGGGAACGGTGGGGATTCCCCCTGCCACCAGGTCCCCCCTGCTGCCCACGGGAGCTGGGAGCAGCGGGGGGTCCCTCTTGCTGCCCACAGTGGCCAGAAGCGGTGGATCCGCCCTGCCACATGTCTTTGGAAGTCCTGGATTCCTTGACCTCCAAGACTAAATCGCAGCCTTAATAATAGTTGCAGATTCTGCCATGTGTCCTTAAGAAGCTACTCTCCCTAGACTTGCAATGAGGCATCAAATGAACTCTTTATTGTGAATGTCACAAGCTATTTATGATGTTCAGGTGTTACATTCATGAACAAACAAATGTATGGTTTCTCTGTGCATTGATTAGATTTATAACTCCTTAATTTTAACTGACAAGGATAAACTCAGTTAGTAGACCTCATCAATTGTATAGTTTAATCTACTTATTTACTCTGACTATACTCATCCCTTGTATGTTAAGTCATTCATTATGTAATTCATAATGTCTTTTTCAGGAACCCTGATACCACTAAATTTGGAACAAAGACTACCGAAATATTTTCTTGTTTTCATTTCCTTAGATACTGTACATATTTGAAACACCCTGTGCTGTAAGTAACCCTTTGTCTTGAGAGTGACCCCTTCAAAGCCTTCCTAAGGTTTCCAATACAATTGAGTATGACCTTTAGTTAAAGACTATTCTCTATTAGGTATTCTGCTTGTGTTGGTCCCTTAGCTAGTCTCTTCAGATACTGTAAGTTTCACTGAATATATTTCACTTTCAGTAACTGCTTATTGAAAATATCTCTGAACATTTTTAGAGCAGGCATTGTGGGTAGAGAATCTAAACTTACAGCTGCACTGTATATGTGTTTTATAAAGTCAGAATGCTTTCCCTTTGTAAAGCACAAGGTTCTTTGCAGTCTATTTTCTTTGAATCTTCCGTTTGAGTCAGGTGTTAAATTCGGTCTCTTGTAATCCCAGTGATGGCTGCTGACGCATGGGATGATGGGGCACCTTCCCTAAACTCCCTCTCCTCCTCCTCCCTAGTCAGTTCAGATTTCTTCCAGTGGAAATGAAAGGCTGGTTAATCACAATTTGAATAAAGTAGCAAGGACAGTTTTCAGGAAGTGCTTATGCTAACTCACTCCACTGTATGAAAAATTCAGCTGCTGCTACCTCATATCAAAAGTCTGGTGAATGTATATGCGTGCACAAGTGTTTTCTGTGGGATCTCGCTTAATTTATTTTGAAATCTGACTAATCTCATTGAGATTTCTTCAAGTTGTAGAAGTGTCATGAAGGTTTTGCATAACATGAACTAACAGGCCTGTCCTGTTACAGCTGCCAAATTTTTCTGTGACCCTTTTTTTTCTGTGTCCCTCATTGTTTGTCATCCCTATTGACAGTAGGCAAATTAGAATGCAAGCACTGTAGGGCAAGGGTAGTGTCTTCTGGTGTATTTGTAAAGTTCCTATTGCAGTGAGGCCTGGATCCTGAGGCGGGGGTTGGGTCCCACTACAATATGTATCATTAATAAGGCTATGTTAATGTCACAGAGGTCATGGAAATCACAGAATCCGTGACTCTGAGACCTCTGTGACATTCTCTTCTTCAGCCCCAGGGCTGCAGGACTCCGGAGCTGACAGCCAGTGGGGCCCTGGGCAGGGTTCTGGTGACAAGCCATAGGAGGCCCCCTGCAAAGTTCCAGTGACAGGTGACAGACTCCTGAGGGGGCCCGCCTCAGGGTTCCAGCAACAGGCAACAGCCTTGTGTGGCAGGAGGGGGACACCTCGGGCAAGCAGCTGGGGTGTTCCGTTTTCTCTTTGGGAAATATGGTCACCCTACAGCTCCCAGCTGCTGTGGGCGGAGGGGGAACCCCACAGCTCCCAGCCACCACAATGGTGGGGGAAACCATGGAGCTGCAGCAGCAAAAGTCACAGACAGGAAGGACATGGCTTCCATGAATTTTGGTTTATTGCCCGTGACCAGTTCATAAATTTTACTAAAAATAACCATGACAAAATCTTAGCCTTAATTATTAATAATATACAATCTTCTCCACTTCGGTAACACTCGGAATGCCCCCGTGTCCCATCAGTGTGAAGCTTTGGGATGATGGTGCAAACTCCCTCACAGGTCTGCTGGTTAGCAGATGTGAAGCTCCAAATTTAGGAACTTACTGACTAGAGAGAGTCTGTGCCTAGTGGGAAATGGGACTTCCATTTCTCAACTAGCTGCACTGTGAAGAGGTGGGTCAAATTTTGGCCTGGTGTAAACAAGCAGAACTCACATTGTTGTCAGTGGGAGAGGTGCCTGCTTATACCACTGTGGGACTTGGTTCAGAATGTGCTATCTCAAGAATAAAGTGTGGAGAATGGGAGGTGGAGAGCAGGGGAAGTAACAAACTAAAGTAGATGGTCAAGGAGAAGACTTGCGATAAGCAGCTACTTCTCCACTATCTGTGTGCATTAAACTAAAGGAAGAGTCAGCGGAGTTTGCTTCCAGCTTGTTTTCAGTAACTGCATTGAAATTAAACTTTGCACTAAAATGCATTGGATACAGAAACTCTCTTGGCTTTTGTCTTTTACTGTTGTAGTTCTTTGACATGGGAACCGGCGAGGCTTTAAAAAATAGTCTGCAAAGGTTCTCTAGCTTCTCTATAGCAAGAACTGCAACGTCCTGTGCCAAAATGCTGTCTTGTGTGTTGCTACAACCATACTCCTGGGGGAATCTGAGCATCCCTTTGCCTTCTGCAACAGCAGTACATTGCAGGGGAGGACAGGAGGGTATTTCTTCTTTTTACCCAGTCACAGAAATGCATGAAGAGTCCAGTTGTGGATGCCCTTGAACAGGGGTGCTAGAGGGGGCTGGGGAAAGATCCTGTCTACTCCCCAGAGCACCTGTGTGGGAAATCTAGACATTGTTTAAGTGCTAGGCTGTTTGGCCACTTAACACACCCCAGGCCTGTCTCCACAATGTATTAGTCTGCATTAGAGGGGTGTAAATTCTAGTGTGCACTAGTGTTGATATAAAATTATTCTACTTAACTGCCAAGGGGAAAATTTGTCACGTACACATGGGAGAAAGAAGAAGGGAAAACATCAGCTATAGGTTGTCGTAACTCAGGAAGTTCCTTCGAGAGGAAATGTAGCCAAACTCCAAACCTGGAGACAATGGAACTTTCTGTGCCTGCGTCCTGTAGATAACTAAGTGCTTGGTTTGCAAAATAACTCAAGGAGGGAGCAAGTAGATGAACAATAAGGGGTCATAAGAGGGGCAGATACATGTAGCTTGCTAATTATGTATGGTAATGATAGCATATTTTGGCCAGTCATAGAGCGATAGATTATCATAAGCAACTGCATATAATGCTTTGGTGTAAGTGTTTTCTTTGTTCTTGCTGACTTATGAGCTCGAACCCAATTGCAATTGAAATAAATGGCTCGCCCCTCCTGGGGCTCCTTGCTTGATTAGCTGTGCCCGTCTGTCCTTATTCCTCAGGTGGAATGGACAAGAATTTCTATGACTGTGTGTTGCGCACTAACTGGCCCCCGTGGACCCTGCTAGCATGCACTAAAAGTGATTACAGAAATCTGACCACGGCTCATATAGTCCCATTTCAAACAGATTAACGCACACTAAGAAGCTTTTAGTACATACCAACAGGGTCCACATGGGCCAATTAGTGTGTAACACGCTAATGGACACCCCTCAGTGTGGACTAACACACCATATAGACAAGCCCTGCAGTGTATTCCTCACCCCAAAGGGGGACATGGGTAGGTGGGTTGGGAACATGGCTATAGCCCCATCTCCCATTTGTGGCTTCTGGAATTAGGAAGCACATTCTGGAAGACCGTGCATTCCTCTCTTTTATATCAAAGTAGTATGGAGTGAAGGGGATCATGCTGATTCAAACTCCCTTGAGGCCATCTGCCCTGCACAGGCAGACTACCTCTGGACACCAATGATCAGACATTGTCTTCCCTCCCCTACCTCTCACAAGAGTAGTTCCTTCTGCAAAAGCCAGGTTTTGGTTGTTCTTTGGCATCTTTCTATACCTTGACACCAGAAATTCCTGCAGTCAAAGGGCTGACCTGAAAAATAGGATAGTTTAAAAAAAAGAAAAAGTAAAGAAGAGAACCTTTTCTGCCTTGTCCAATGGCTCGCTCTTCCCTAGATATTGAGGAGCAGTTACAGCTACAGTCGTTGCAATTAATATATTTCTCTGTTCTTTCTCCTGTCTGTAGACTTTTTTTCTCCTATAGACTATCATTTGGTCCTGGGTGAAAGTTAATCAGCCAGTGGACGATGTTACATTTGTGATATAGGAAACAAGCACATTTGGAAGAACTCTATTTAAAGCACTGCACTCATGCCCTAACATAGCTTTATGTTTGTTACTGTTTATAGAAACTGAAAAGCTCTGACTTTGATGACTGGAAGAACGTCAGAGGGCCCCGTCCATGGGAGGATTCCAAGTCTCTTCAAGAGCAGCAGCAGCAAGTTCTTCATGCCAAGCCATCTTGACTTGTGCTCTCACTCCGGTATCTTTATAGAATCACTGCTATGCCAGTGACTGGGCTTTCTTGCTTTCTAATCCTGTGTCCAGGGAGAGACATGGGTGGGGAAAAAACAAGTTGACAGGTGGTTTACTTGAGATCAATCCGAGATGAAATGTTAAATAAAGATCTTTGTTCAATTGCATCCATTTGCATGGAAGCCCACAGACTGTGTATATTAATTCTTAATAAAGATCAGCCTATTCTTTCATTGAGGATATCAGTGTTTTCCTTCAGTATTTTTAATAGCTACTGGTCAAAATCTTGTGTGGGCTTCAGTGAGGGCTGACATCTAGGAATTCAGCCTGTCAGTAGCACAAGTTGTCACCCTAATGAGAGAGCAGTGGTTCTGCAGATGGTTCTAGATGCGTGTGACCAGATGCATGTTGGTGCAGAGAGCTCCTGTGTGATCTCAGGCTCAAGACTTTTAAACATGGGAGGTACTCTACAGACTTAAGAGCTGTTAAGGAACAGCATGCACATTTTTGGATAATAATGCTCTTGTGTTTTATTTCTAGCACCTCGCCCGTACACTAATCAGTTCCAGCAGGTAATGGTTTTAATAACTTTCATTCAGCTGTGGTCAGATTTCTGTAATCACTTTATCGATGTGCTGTTGCAGGCAGCAACTTTCCCTGTGGAACATTTCAGTTTAAATAAGAGCTCTTCCTCTTTAAGAGCCTTGCTGTTTTTTATGTGAGCTAGCAGAGCAGAGTGGTAGATTCTTCTTGACCCAATATGAGAAGTGCAAAATCTCCCTAGGACTGTTACAATATACATGTATGTGCACATACATATAGATGTAGGGAAACTGTTTACCTGTAACACTGCTCTACAGCCAAAATGCTTCTGAAATAAATGTAGTCAAACTTTACTAATTCTGGATCACTGAGAACGAAAATGATGCTTAAAATTGTTGATTGGCTTTAGTTTTAAAGATCTGCTATTGGGTCAGTATATACGACCCTTGACTTGGGAATGGTGGAGGATAAGTGAGTTATAAAGGGAAGGGATCTCAATTTCAACCAGAAATTACTAAAATACATCTTTGACTGGATCTATGAATAAATCTATGACTGGGTTTGGACAGTACTTGCTTTTTAGGCAAAACAATGAATGATGCAATCTGAAGCTGGTATTGCATCATACATGATATGAATTTCATCATGTTATTCCTAGAAGTCATGGATGATGCAATCATAACGAAGCTTACATCACTCTGCTGAACAAATTGCCCTATATCAGCTCTAGAAGTCATACAGTGTCGTGCCGTCTTATTTGTCAGTGTTTGATTTTGCAAAGGGACACATTTCTGTTTAGCCAAAGTGAGCAGAGATGCCTCATACTTGTGTGAACAGTGCAGATAACTTCTGCTATGTTTGTGGTGAAGTGACTTTTGCATCACAAAAGCGCAGTATAACCACTATGGTTAAGAAAGCCTATCACCTTTATTTTGGCTGCAAAATTGGAGATCAGGACAAGAGGTGGGCCCCACACATATGCTGCAACACTTGTGCAACAAATCTTCGCCAGTGGTTGAACAGGAAAAGAAAATCTATGCCTTTTGCAGTGCCAATGACTTGGAGAGAGCCAACAGATCATACCAGCAATTGTTACTTCTGCATGGTGCCTCCAGTTGGGAAAGGTGTGTCAAAGAAGAAAAAGTGGACTGTGCATTATCCAAACATTCCATCAGCTATACGCCCAGTATCCCACGGAGAAGGACTACCGGTTCCTGATGCACCAGAATCATTCTCACTTGAGTCAGACGAGGAAGAGGATGAAACTTCTGGTCCTGAACCATCAGTGTCACAGAACCCACATTTTCTCCCATCCTCCTCTGAACCACACCTCATAACAAGGTGAACTGAATGACCTTGTCAGGGATTTGGAACTACCCAAGAGTAAGGCAGAGCTGTTGGGCTCCAGACTACAGCAGTGGAATCTCCTGGCAGGTGATGTTAGGGTTGCCATGTTCCGTGACCGTCAAAAGGATCTTGTCCCATTCTTCTTCATGGAAGGTGATCTTGTAGCCTGCAACAACATTGATGGTGTGATGGCAGCCCTCAACATCGTTCCCAATCCAGATGAGTGGAGACTGTTCATTGATTCATCGAAGACGAGTCTTAAAGCTGTTTTACTGCATAATGGCAATGTTTTGCCATCAATTCCAGTTGGTCATGCAGTCCATATGAAGGAAACCTATGACAACATGAAACAACTTTTGAGGTGCATAAACTATGACCAACATCAGTGGCAGCTTTGTGGCGATTTGAAGGTTGTTGCTCTCTTGCTTGGTCTACAGACTGGATACACAAAGTACTGCTGTTTTCTCTGCGAATGGGATAGTCGTGCAAGAGATTCCTACTACATCAAGAAAGATTGGCCACTCTGACAGTCATTGGAGCCTGGGAGGAAAAGTGTTCAGTATCCGCTACTTGTTGAATCAAGGAAGATTTTGTTACCACCCTTACACATCAAGCTGGGTCTGATGAAGAACTTTGTCAAGGCCATTGACAAAACACAAGCAGCTTTCAAGTACCTCCGTGGAAAATTTCCAAGGTTAAGTGAAGCTAAGATAAAGGAAGGTGTCTTTGTTGGTCCTCAGATTCGTGAACTTCTTCGAGATGATTCATTTGACCATGCGCTGCGTGGCAAGGAAAAGATGGCATGGAAAGCCTTCCAGTTAGTGGCAATAAATTTTCTTGGAAATAACAAGGCAGACAACTACAGGTTGTTTGGTGGAAAACCTCCTCAAGGCATACAAAAGCCTTGGTTGCAACATGTCACTAAAGATAAATTTTTTGCACTCTCCTCTAGATTTTTTTCTACCGAACTGCGGAGCAGTGAGCGACGAGCACGGTGAGCAATTTCACCAGGACATTGCAACAATGGAGAAACGCTATCAGGGCAAATGGAGCCCATCAATGTTTGCAGACTATTGCTGGACAGTGACAAGAGATGCTCCATTTAATGAATACAAGAGACAAGCCAAGAAGTGCCGAGTAGACACTGAATAGGACTAAACAATGTACATAATAGTTTTTTGCCTTTTGTTTCATAATAAATTTTATTTCTATAACCCTTTTGCTGATTTTTAAAGTGTTACATAAACAGGACAGGTGAAATATTATCATGTAAAGCAACCATAAACACAAGAAAAGACCTATGTTTACAATTTATGATTAAAACTCTACTATCTACACAATATACATAGACATAAAATGTAAAAACTTAAATATCTTAGAAACAGTAGCCAATCAGTTGTTTTAATTGTCATATTTGAATTCAGCACATCAAAATACATAATAAATAGCACATTTTATCTCTGAAGCAGACGGCGTCTCAAAAATTGTAGACCAGTGTAATTGGCTTTCTCTACAATCTTCTTTGTGTGAATCTGCACCTTCATGCACTAATATGTAAAAACTGCTTAGGCAAGTAGTTATGGTAAAGTTTAGAACCTTCTTGCAAAGAATGTCTTTGTAGCTACTTCTGGGTGGTTCCTTTCAGCCACAATGAATCTGTGTCTAAGGTGTTGCAAAAGACATGTAAAACTCCTCTCCTGGAGAGCTGGGTAGTTAAACATGGGTCAACAGAAGATGCTACTTTCGGAGCACTCCAGAGACAAGTACATTTAAATCTCTTCAAAACTCACAGAGACATGTTCTCTTTAAATCCCTTCCCCAGATAATGTGTCTAATGCACCTGGAATGTCCTCCCCCATCCTGTGTATCATGCACCCTCCCTCAAAACTCACTTTTCTACAGGTTCTCCAACAATGAGCTCCATTCCCAGGCCACACTAATGAAATCTACATTCATTTTAAAGAGGAACTAACATGATACATGCTGCCTGAAATCAGACAACCTCTTAGCCTTAGTGAGGTCTGTTTGCATGCCAGATTTGAACTTTCTGCCATATTTTAGTTATCTATGAAAAAATGAATTTGTGATCAGACTGGGAAATAGTTGGTACGTTTCTGGTCTCATTTGCACTAATGCATCTCTGGAATAACTCTCATCCCTTCCCTTTTTGAAGTATATTTTATCCTCACTTGGCTGCCAAGATCCCCAGGTAGTCCCTAATCCTGCAAACATTTAAATAAATTGGACTTGCATAAAGTTAAGCATGTACATAAATGTTTGCAGATTTGAGACCTAAGTTGGTAAATTTCTCAGGACTGTCTTCTATGTTTTCCCTGTGATGCATTTATCATACTTATAGCGTCTATAAAATAATAAATAACAGTATAATACATGTATTATTTTTACGATATTATACCTCAAGATGGCTGAATGAAAGTTGCTCAGATTTTTTAAAAAAATTACATTGGACTGAGATGAATGGAATTGGAATGTTGCAATTTTTTTGGAATGTTGTGGGAATGTTTAAACAGTGAATTATTACACAGTGTTTTGCTATTTGAACTACAGAGGTCACTCCCAGGGACTGCTGTAATAATGGCTCATACATCTTTCTTATTGCATTTTATCTTAAATAATTTCAGCTCTTATCTTTCATCTATTCAAATAGATTCCTTTCTTCCACCTCTCTCCCATGTACAAGATGCAGTCTTCTGAGAGCAATTTAATATAGTTTTCTAACACATACGACACTTGATCTGGCAAATCGAGGGTGTGAATTCCCAGAGAAGTCAGGTTTACAATGTGACACTGGCACACCAGGTGCCAGCTCATTCTAAGGTCCCTAGGCCTCATTGAACTCTTACAAATGCATAGCTGGAAACCAATCTGGCTTACCTGTGGGTTAGCAGTATCAAAATAGATATTAGAGTTATAACTACGTGTTTAGACTACGGAATGCTTGTAGGATGCTGCATGTATTAATCCTAGTTATAATATTTTCGGTATCCCATATTATAAGGTAGTGTTTAAATATAAAAATGTTTAAGACTGTAAATTCCTCACAGTCAGGGGAGAAGAATTACCAAGTGTGAAATATTAGTTTACCACAAGAGGTGTTATCTCCTGCCCATCAGGAAGGACTATTGAATCCAAATGGGCCATTGTGGAACAAAGACTTCCCTCCCTCCCCCCCCCAATGAAGTGGTTGCATGCAGGATCGCTCATCCCATCAGCTTGGATTCCGAGGTAGCAGGGATAAAAATCCCTGACAAGGAGAAACTGGATCTTTTATACTGTCTGGACTCTGAGGAGCAAAGATTTCCAGACATAAGCAAGAGATCCCAACGTTGCTTGGCATGGGTCAGCCCTAAAGGACATATAGAGATGCTTATTATAGAAACTTATATTACCTTATATTATATTACCTTTCTAAATCTAAGACTGTAAAGTCTTGTATGTCTGTTTTCTGTTTTACCCTTATAAATAATTCTCTTTTCTTACTTAATAAATCTTGAATTAGTTTATTACAGGCTTGGCTACAGGCATTGTCTTTGATTTCAGATCTGAGTACAAATGACCTGTGGTAAGTGATTGGGACTAGGAGTAACCTGAATATTGTAGTGATTTTTGGTGTAAAGTGACCATCTATCACGTAGTCCAACTTACCTGGGTGGCAACATCATCCCCCTGGGCATTCTAGTCTATCTGTGACTCCATGGTAAGACTGTTACAGACTCATAGACTTTAAGGTCAGAAGAGACCATTGTGATCATCTAGTCTGACCTCCTACACATTGTAGGCCACAGAACCTCACCCACCCACTCCTGAAATAGACCCACAACCTCTGGCTGAGTCGCTGAAGTCCTCAAATCATGGTTTAAAGACATTAAGTTACAGGGAATCCATCATTTACGCTAGTTTAAACCTGCAAGTGATCTGTGACCCATGCTGCAGAGGAAGACAAAAAGCCCCAAGAGTCTCTGACAAGCTGACCCGGGGGAAAATTCCTTCCTAGTCCCAAATATGGTAAGCAGTTAGACCCTGAGTATATGGGCAAGACCCTTGGGGCAGATACCCGGGAAAGAATTTTCCATAGTAACTCAGAGCCCTCCTAATCTAGTATCCCGTCTCTGGGCGTTGGGGATTTTTCTACTGGCAGTTGCCAATAGGCATATGTCATTGTAGGCAGTCCCATCATACCATCCCCTCCAGAAAGTTATCAAGCTCAGTCTTGAAGCCAGTTAGGTTTCTGCACCCAGTGCTCCCCTTGGAAGGCTGTTCCAGAACTTCACTCCTCTGATGGTTAGAAACCTTTGCCTAATTTTGAGTCTAAACTTGTTGAGGGCCAGTTTATATCCATTTGTTCTTGTGTCCACATTGCACTTAACTTAAATACCAGGGAGGGAGAGGAGTTGTTTATTCCTCTGATGTATTTATAGTGCTTTAGGAGTTCACACTTGTTACTGGGTTGATGAAATCCAATTACAGAACATACAACCAGTCAGGGCCGGCTAGTGGGGGGCAAGTGGGGAAATTTGCACCGGGCCCCGCAGGGGTCCCCACGAGACTGTTGGAGGCTCCCCCCCGCCTCCGCCTTCCCCCATCCCCCAGCGCACCGCGTCCAGGAGCAGCCCTGGACAGGGCTGCAGCAGCGTGGCTCGAGCAGGGCCTGAGGTCCTCCCGCTCGGAGCCGCATGGTAAGGAGGTGGGGCTGCGAGCTCCGGCAGGCCTAGCGGCAGGAGCTCCTGGATGTGGCTTGCTGAGGCTCTGGGAGAGGGAGGAGGCGGGGGTAAGCGGCATGGAAAGCCCCTCTGAGCCGGGCACCCCCCGACCCCAAGCTCCGAGCCCAGCCCCTCTGAGCCAGGCACCCCCCGACCTCCAGCTCCGAGCCCAGCCCCTCTGAGCCCTGACCCCCAGCTCTGAGCCCAGTCCCTCTGAGCTGGGCACCCCCCGACCCCACCCCCTCCAGCCCTGACCCCCAGCTTTGAGCCCAGCCCCTCTGAGCTGGGCATCCCCTGACCCCCAGCTCCGAGCCCAGCCCCTCTGAGCTGGGCCCATCCCTACCCCATCCTCCCCCCCCCAGCCCTGACCCCCAGCTCCGAGCCCAGCCCCTCTGAGCCGGGCACATCCCGACCCCATTCTCCCCCACAGCCCTGATCCCCAGCTCCGAGCCCAGCCCCTCTGAGCCGGGCACCCCCCAACCAAGAGTCCAGCTCCCCACCCAGCCCTGGGCAACAGTAGCGCCACCCCCAGGCAGCGACAGCCCATTGGCACCAACCATCACCATCACCCAGCGACAGCCCATTATGTAATTACAAATGTATACATACCATTAAAGCATTTAATGTTTTTAAATCATGTATTTTGTGTATTTTCAAATTATTAAAAATAAATTTTTGAATGTATTTCACTGGTTATTTTTTACATTTCCAAATACCTGTTACTATAGTATTGCAACTTTTTTTTATGGCAGAGGCCCCCTGAATTCTCTGGGCGGCCCTGCAACCAGTTTGGGGTTTCTGCCCTGCCTTTTGACAGTCTGCCCTGAGTCTGGCACTCACAGCTGTAAGCCACTCCAGACAGCATGACATACACATTAGTACCTCAAACTAACCTGTTTCTCCACCCCCTCTAGAGAGCCAGCTAACTCTCTCTACATATATCATGCATCAGACTCCCATCTATTTATCCCTAAGGCTGCTGCTGTTTCCCCTCTTTGCTAGCAGTAGAAGGATGCATATAGGATTCTCTGCAGCTGTCTAACATTTAAAATGTCATCATTTTCCCCCCCTAAATGGATGCTTTCCTTCATCACTTTTAAAAGACAGCCACTGCTGGCAAACAAAACCCTATTTAACCTTTATGCATTCAGAGCACTCTCAGCCTTACCTTTTCTGCCCATTCACTGATCATGAGACCTGTGTGAAGATAGGTGCTGCCTTCTCCCTGATCTGTTCAACGGGGTGTGTGTATGCTGTGGCCACAGGGGCCAAGGCACCAAAATCCAAGTTTGCCTAGAGTACCATTTTCCCTAAGGCCGGCCCTAAGGACATGAGAGGAGGCATTGCCCTCACAAGTAACCCAACTGTGGCTCAGGGAAGGGGAGGGTCCTGACTAGGAACCAGAACAAAACATTAGTGGAGCGCACCATGGGCACAGGTGCGGTAGAGAATGCTGATGCAGTAATGAAGAACCAGAGATGAGAAAGGGTCCTGCAAAGATAAGAATGAGGGATGCTGGGACAAATACAAAGAATAGACTAAAAACAGTAGGAACCCAGACCCTGAGAGACAGAGTGCTGGGAGAGCCTACCCAACAAGGAAAGGTGCTACAACAGAAATTGGTGGCAACCGAGAAGGCTTTACACGAAGCTATAGAGGACATTCAATTCTAGAAGGAAAAGTTTGAAGACACCATGGAGGAGAAGGGTAAACTGCTTCTCATGGTGGGCGACTTGGAGCAGGAGCGGGATGACCTGCAGACCCAGCTCTGGCAACACTAGGGGAGAAGGCATCCATGCCTCCGAGGGATGCAGTCTTGAGGGGGACAGTGTGTGGTGGGATGTTCACTCCACATTAAGCTTGAAAGGATTAATGATGAGAAGGAGGCCAGTTAACTTGATAGGCCACACCTGAGGGGAATTAGGCTGGATAAGCAGCCCCTGATTGGGAATAGAGCCCAGCTGAGAAGTAACAGGCAGGGCTATGATAAAACCAGGAGGTTGGCAGCAGAAAGGGGGTGCAATGAGGGAGCCTGCATCCACTCTCTGGACATTAGAGAGGGAAGGAGGGAAACCTAGGGGAGAGGCTGTAGGAAAAGGCTCAGGAAAATGGCAGCAAGGCTTAAGATCATACAGGCCTTATCTACTGATTGGAGGATCCCTGATCTGGAACCCGGCCTACAGACTGGGCCTGGATTCCCATACCAGCCACAGGGGAAATGGCACCACCTGGGCAGTGAATGAGAAGATTGACAAAGACAGTTGCTCAAGGGTGGTAGAACAATTTGTTTAGTGGGGGTGCTGAGAGCCATTGAACCAATCTGTGAACCCTGCATATAATGGAAATCACTTCAAGCCAGGGGATGTGGAAGCACCGCCAGCACCCATAGTTCCAGTACCTATGCGGTTGGAAAGACTTTGATACGCCAGAAGAGTGAAAGGACTATAATGACCTGGCAGAAAGGCCACACCACAGAGAGAGAGAGAGGCGCAGCAGGACACATGAATGAGCAGCAGATCTGGGAAAAGCTAATCCCCAGAGCAGCCAGGAGGAGGAACCCTAAAGATGAGTGGGACTGTAGCGATGTGGGACTCACCCCTGCGGCACCCCCTGCTAGTCTCCCAGGGAATTCGCATTCCAGCCATTGGAGCACCCTCTGCAAGTCACTGTCCTGCTGTCGCTGGCCCCATGTCCCTCCCGGACCCCGGTGCCCCTCTCCCTTGGGTGCTGCCCCCTGGCAGTACCCCCTCTCTCTGGGCTCCCCTCCCAGGGGAATTCCCACCCTCTATCCCCATCTTGCCTCAGTGTTCACTGTTCACTGCCAGTCCTCATCTAGCCCCCACGCTCTGGGGCAGACTACAGTCCATATCACTCATCGTTGGCAAGGGAGGTTTGAACCTGCTGCCTCCACCTACCCCCGGGCTGTACCCCTGCAACCCCAGTACCTTTTCAGGCCTTTGGCTAGGCTTGCAGCCTGGGGGTTTTCCAGGCGGGAGCTCCCCGGCTCCCTTGCCCTATTCCCCAGCACTGCTCTACTCCAGTACTTTACTCAAGTCCCAAGCAGTCTCTGCACCTAGAGAGGCTGCCTGTGCTCTTCATAGGGCCAGCTGTGGCCTGATTGGCGCATGGCCCAGCTGTGGCTACTTCCCCAATCAGCTCAGGTTTTCCCCTACCACAGCCCTCCCCCAGGGCTGTTCTCAGCCCTTCAGGGCAGGAGCGGGTGGCCACCCTGCTACAGGGACCCCATGACACGGCCAAAAAAAAGCCAATGTAATGGACACCATTTTAAGGCCTACCTGGCTTGTGTTTGATGCAAAAACAGTGGAAGGCTCTATATTCCATTGCTAGTTCTCTGAGCCTCTTCCCCCAGGTCCTCTAAAGAACTGCCATAGACTGTAGGTCAGGATATGGGCATGGTGACCAGGTGTCCAGTTTTTGACCAAAACACCCAGTTAAAAAGGGACCCTGGCGGCTCCAGTCAGCGCCACCAACTGGGCCATTAAAAGTCCGGTCAGTAGTGTTGCGGATCGAAGGCAGGCTAGTCCCTACCTGTCCTGGCTCTGCGCTGCACCCCGGATGTGGCCAGCAGGTCTGGCTCCTTGGCGGGGGAGCCACGGGGCTCCATGCGTTCCCCCCCCCCCCCCCCCCCCCCAAGCATTGGCTCCACAGTCCCATTGGCTGGGAACTGTTGACAATAGGAGCTGCAGGGGTGGTGCCTGCAGGCGAGAGCAGAGTGCAGAGCAACCTGCCACGCCTCCACCTAGGAGCCGGACCTGCTGTCCGCTTCTGGGGCACAGCGCAGAGTCAGAATGGGCAGAAAGCCTGCCTTAGCCCGCCGCTGACTGGGAGCCGCCGGGGGTAAGCCCCTGCCCCAACCCTAAGCCCCAAATCCTTGTCCCAGCCCTGAGTGCCCCCAAACCCAGAGCCCCCTATTGCACCCCAAACCCCTCATCCCTGGCCCCACCCCAGAGCCTGTACCCCCAGATGGAGCCCTCACCCCCCCTGCACCCCAACCCCCAGCCCAGAGCCGCCTCCTACACCCTGAACCCCTCTGCCCCAGCCTGGAACCTTGTCCTGCACCCCAAACCCTTCCTCCCTGGCCCCACCCCAGAGCCTGCACCCCCAAACAAAGCCTGCACCCCTCTGCATCCCAACCCTCTGCCCCATCTCAGAGCCCCCTCCCACACCCTGAATCCCTCTGCCCCACCCCCCAGCCTGGAGCCCCCTCCTGCACCCCAAACCCCTCATCCCTGGCCCCATCCCAGAGCCTGTACCCCAACCCCCTCCCTCAACCCACAGCCCCCTTCTGCACCCTGAACCCTTTGTCCCCAGCCTTACTCCAGAGCCTGCACCCTCAGCCGGAGCCCTCCTCCCCACACACACCCCAAACCCCTGCCCCAGCCCAGTGACAGTTAGTGAGGGTGGGGGAGAGCGAGCCACCGAGGGAGGGGGAATGTAGTGAGCGGGGGCTAGGGACTGGGGAAGGGGCAGGGCTAGGGTGTTTGGTTTTGTGCGATTAGAAAGTTGGCAACCCTAGATCTGGGTGGTAGTATTTATTTAATTTTTTTTGGCTCTGCTCTGTGATGAGGTTTATATTTGGAGACACCTAAAGCAATGATGATTTCATGATGGCAGTAAATAATCATTACAAAGGTGAACAGGAGTACTTGTGGCACCTTAGAGACTAACAAATTTATTAGAGCATAAGCTTTCGTGGACTACAGCCCACTTCTTCGGATGCATACAGAAGTGGGCTGTAGTCCACGAAAGCTTATGCTCTAATAAATTTGTTAGTCTCTAAGGTGCCACAAGTACTCCTGTTCTTCTTTTTGCGGATACAGACTAACACGGCTGTTACTCTGAAAATTACAAAGGTGGAGGAAGATCCAGCCCTGTCATCCTTTATTAAGATGTAGCATGCAATCCCAGCTTTGTCCACTCCTCGGGTAATCTGCCAAAGCTCTCAGCTCTGGGAAGGGAACCACCCAAGAACCCGGGGAGTGGAAATGCTGTCAGATTGCATGGGCAGGACTAAATGAAATACTGATCTTTGGGTAAAATGATTTTTTTCCCAGCAGATCTTTTCTGACCTAAAATGGTGAGTTTTGCCTCGAGACCATCCCTTCAGTGAGATCACATGTTGCATGAGCAATAAGGTCAGAGCCATAGGCTTAAAAGTCTCGTCCAACTCGACAGAATGAATAACACTGAGATGTCTTACACCATTAAGGATAAGACTGTACACAGCACTCTTGGGGTTCCCCCAAGACCTCGTCCACTCACTTTTCCAGCAATTCAGTTCAACTCCAGTCTCATCACTCAGGTTCCTTTATTTGGCACACAGCAAAGCTATGCTGAGTTGATCAGACTCAAGCATAGGAGGTGAGTATATGGCATATCACATCCAGAGTTACACAGCAAGCCTCTTCCTTTATATACATTTACACATTACATTGCATTTACTATACATTGCATCACACGTTTTGGGATTGGCTTGGTCGCTTTGTAGGAACCAACCCCTGAACTGTGCATACTGCCCATGCATAGCTTATTCTTTACCTCAGTATAAGAACATAAGAATGGCCATACTGGGTCAGACCAAAGGTCCATCCAGCCCAGGATCCTGTCTACTGACAGTGACCAATACCAGGTGCCCCAGAGGGAGTGAACCTAACAGGTAATGATCAAGTGATCTCTCTCCTGCCATCCATCTCCACCCTCTGACAGACAGAGGGCTAGGGACACCATTCCTTACCCATCCTTACTAATAGCCATTAATGGACTTACAGGGCCGGCTTTAGCAAGAGCGGGGCCCGATTCCTGGGGGCAGAGCTTGCTGCAAGCCCCGCCCCCAGGACCCGAGCCGCGCCGTGGGGGGGACCCGAGCCACGCCGCGGGGGGGGGACGGGACGGGGACACCCGAGCCGCGGGGGGGGACCCGAGCCCCGCCGCGCTGCGGGGGGGACGGGGGGACCCGAGCCACGCCGCGGGGACGGGGGGGGGGGGAGCCGTGCCGCGCCGCGGGGACGGGGGGACCCGAGCCGCGGGGACGGGGGGACCCGAGCAGCGCCACGCCGCGGGGGGGACGGGGACGGGGACACCCGAGCCACGCCGCGCCACGCCGCGGGGGGGACGGGGACACCCGAGCCGCGGGGGGGACCCGAGCCGCGCCACGGGGGGTACGGGGACACCCGAGCCGCGCCACGGGGGGGACGGGGACACCCGCGCCGCGCCGCGGGGGGGACGGGGACACCCGAGCCGCGGGGGGGGACCCGAGCCCCGCCGCGCTGCGGGGGGGATGGGGACACCCGAGCCACGCCGCGGGGACGGGGGGGGGAGCCGCGCCGCGGGGACGGGGGGACCCGAGCCGCGGGGACGGGGGGACCCGAGCAGCGCCGCGCCGCGGGGACGGGGGGACCCGAGCCGCGGGGACGGGGGGACCCGAGCAGCGCCACGCCGCGGGGGGGACGGGGACGGGGACACCCGAGCCATGCCGCGCCGCGGGGGGGACGGGGACACCCGAGCCACGCCGCGGGGACGGGGGGGGGAGCCGTGCCGCGCCGCGGGGACGGGGGGACCCGAGCAGCGCCGCGCCGCGGGGACGGGGGGACCCGAGCCACGGGGACGGGGACACCCGAGCAGCGCCATGCCGCGGGGGGGACGGGGACACCCGAGCCACGCCGCGGGGACGGGGGGGGGAGCCGTGCCGCGCCGCGGGGACGGGGGGACCCGAGCCGCGGGGACGGGGGGACCCGAGCAGCGCCGCGCCGCGGGGACCCGAGCCACGGGGACGGGGGGACCCGAGCAGCGCCATGCCGCGGGGGGGACGGGGACACCCGAGCCACGCCGCGGGGACGGGGGGGGGGGAGCCGTGCCGCGCCGCGGGGACGGGGGGACCCGAGCCGCGGGGACGGGGGGACCCGAGCAGCGCCGCGCCGCGGGGACGGGGGGACCCGAGCAGCGCCATGCCGCGGGGGGGACGGGGACACCCGAGCCACGCCGCGCCGCGGGGGGGACAGGGACGGGGACACCCGAGCCGCGCCGCGCCGCAGGGGGGACAGGGACACCCGAGCAGCGCCGCGGGGGGGACGGGGGAGCCGAGCCGCGCCGCACTGCGGGGGGGACGGGGGAGCCGAGCCGCGCCGCTGGGGGGACGGGGACGGGGGGAGCCGAGCCGAGCCGTGCCGCGGGGGGGACGGGGACGGGGGGAGCCGAGCCGCGCCGCGCCGCAGGGGGGACGGGGACGGGGATGGGGGGAGCCGAGCCGCGCCGCGCCGCAGGGGGGACGGGGACGGGGGGAGCCGAGCCGCGCCGCAGGGGGGACGGGGACGGGGGGAGCCCGTCTGGAAATCTAAGTACACTATGTCCACTGGATCCCCCTTGTCCAATGTTTGTTGACCCCATCCAAGAACTCTAATAGATTAGTAAGACATGATTTCCCTTTACAGAAACCATGTTGACTTTTGCCCAGCAAGTTATGTTCTTCTATGTGTCTGACAATTTTATTCTTTATCATTGTTTCAACTAATTTGCCGGGTACTGATGTTAGACTTACCGGTCTGTAATTGCCAGGACCTCTGGAGCCCTTTTTAAATATTGGCGTTACATTAGGTAACTTCTAGTCATTGGGTACAGAAGCCAATTTAAAGGACAGGTTACAAACCATAGTTAATAGTTCTGAAAGAACTCAAATGTGAAATTGTGGAACTCTTGGGTGAATGCCATCTGGTCCCAGTGACTTGTTACTGTTAAGTTTATCAATTAATTCCAAAACCTCCTCTAGTGACACTTCAATCTGTGACACTTCCTCAGATTTGTCACCTACAAAAGACGGCTAAGGTTTGGGAATCTTCCTAACATCCTCAGCTGTGAAGACTGAAGCAAAGAATTCATTTAGTTTCTCCACAATGACTTTATCATCTTTAAGAGCTCCTTTTGTATCTCCATCGTCCAGGGGCCCCACTGGTTGTTTAGCAGGCTTCTGATGTACTTAAAAGGTAATAACAAAATGTTTTTTGAGTTTTTAGCTAGCTATTCTTCAAATCTTTTTTGGCATTTCTTATTACATTTTTACACTTAATTTGGCAGTGTTTATGCTCCTTTCTATTTACCTCACTAGGATCTGACTTCCACTTTTTAAAAGATGCCTTTTTATCTCTCACTGCTTCTTTTACATGGTTGTTAAGCCACGGTGGCTCTTTTTTAGTTCTTTTACTGTGTTTTTTAATTTGGGGTATACATTTAAGTTGGGCCTCTATTATGGTGTCTTTGAAAAGTGTCCATGCAGCTTGCAGGGATTTCACTCTAGTCACTGTACCTTTTAATTTCTTTTTAACTAACCTCCTCATTTTTGCATGGTTCCCCTTTCTGAAATTAAATGCCACAGTGTTGGGCTGTTGAGTTGTTCTTCCCACCACAGGAATGATAAATGTTATTATATTATGGTCACTATTTCCAAGTGGTCCTGTTATAGTTACCTCTTGGACCAGATCCTGCGCTCCACTCGGGACTAAATCGAGAATTGCCTCTCCCGTTGTGGGTTCCCAGACCAGCTGCTCCATGAAGCAGTCATTTAAAGTATTGAGAAATTTTGTCTCTGCATTTCATCCTGAGGTGACATGTATCCAGTCAATATGGGGATAATTGAAATCCCCCACTATTATCGAGTTCTTTATTTTGATAGCCTCTCTAATCTCCCTTAGCATTTCATTGTCACTATCATTTTACGTTCCTGGCTTATTTTATCCATTGTAACTGGTTCCCTGAGTGTTCCCCCTTATCTTAGCTAGTACAGGCATTCTGTTTCTAGCTTCCTGAGTCACAGACTTCCCTAATCCTGTCTCCCAGAAAGTGAGGCCTCACCATTGTTCAATTACTCATGTCAAGCCTGGCCTATGTTCCTCTGCTTTTGTTTGCAATGCAAGCATAACATTTTGTGCAGCATTTCTACACCCTCTCTGCATTTTACCCCACAGAAAATTTTTGCAACCCCCAAATGTCCAGCGGTTTTAAGATCATGACAACCTCAGAGCCTCTTTTTTTCAATATATCTGGTACAACCATTTGATGCCTGTATATATCACGTGCTGATTTCTCCCATCCCCTACACAATATTTCATCTTTAAAGGCCAAGCCTTCCCACTGTGACTGGAAAGTTTTTACTGTGGTGTTGTGAGGGGACACCATTCTAGGGTGGCTGCAATTGCCAGTTGATTTTTTGATCACACACTATCCTGATGTCAGGATCCTCTCGCTGGGAAGTTTTTAGTTGCTCTGAGTCCATTCTTGCATTCCTGTTGTTCCAGTGGATGAACCAAGAACATAGACACTTCTGCGAATCAGAGGACGAGAGGAACACCCATCCCCTGATAACTTAAGTCATTGTTCTCCTGCTTGGGGCAGTGTTTGCAATTAGCCTCCCGACAAGACATCAGCATGACTATGCTTATGGACAGGCCTGTGTGTGATTGCAAAATCATAGTACTGCAGTTTTTTCCAACCACCTGGCAGGCTGTCCCTCAGGATTCCTGAGTCTAAAGAGATATTGCAGGGAAGCATGGTCTGTCCTGACCACAAACTTCCTCACATGCAGATAGTGATGAAAATGTTCTATGGACTTAACCACGGCTAGGAGTTCCTTTTGGGAAGTGCAGTAATTTCTCTCAGGAGAACTTAAACTATAATAAGATACCACTCATTCAAACCCTTTGATTTCTTATTTGAATACTGCCCCCAAACTGTATGCACTAGCATCTGTGTCCAATACAAAAGGGACACAGGAATAGTACAAAGGGAACTGTGGTTGCTAAATGTGAACTGGTCAATCTGATAAATACTGGTATAGAAGGAAACTACACGGGAAGGGAATGAAGGTGAGCTTTCAGAGTTTGTACTGGACTGTTTCAGCACTTAAATGGGAAACAAAAGAACAGCTGAGCATCTCATAGACTCATAGACTTTAAGGTCAGAAGGGACCATTATGATCATCTGGTCTGACCCCCTGCATGCTGCAGGCCACAAAACTGTCCCTACCCCTTCCCTTGACTCTGCTGTTGAAGTCTCCAATCCTGTGTTTTAGTGACTTCAATCGGCTGAGACCCTCCTGCTAGTGATCCCTGCCCCATGCTGCGGAGGAAGGCGAAAAACCTCCAGAGGCTCAGCCAATCTACCCTGGAGGAAAATTCCTTCCCGACCCCAAATATGGCGATCAGTAAGACCCCGAGCATGTAGGCAAGAGTCTCTAGCCTGACCCATGTTGGCCATTATACTATTTACCTACCATTGCTTGGTATTCCTTGGCTATTGTGTTTTACCATTAAACCATTCCCTCCATAAACTTATCTAACTTAATCTTAAAACCAGACAGGTCCGTCGCCCCCACCGTTTCCCTCGGAAGGCCGAGGGAATCTATAAACTGGCTTATTGCCAATTCCCCCTGGAAGGCATCACTGGTATCTGGGTATGCCCAGAACACAGGCCTGTGTAAGACCTCTGCCAGTTCAGGTGAGGTTTCTTCTTTCCTCTCCTCCTTGCTCTTAGCAGTGTCCTGGCCAGCTCAGATTGACGGCTTGTCAAGAGCTTGTACCAGGTCTGGATAACTCAGTCTGTTCTCTGGGAGTATATTTTGCAACACTGTCAGTGTTGGGCTGCAGTTAAACCCCCTTTCTGTCCCTCCTCCCATCCATTCATTTGGCCTATCATGTTGAATTCATCTGAATAAGCTTCCCAGGGAGTTTTTTCCCCTCAAATAAAATGATTCTTTTACATCATTTGAGCTGGGACAGGCCAGCCTCTCCTCTCTGTGTAGTTTACAAGCGGGATAGAAAACAGTTGTAAATGTCTGGTCTTACCCAAGTCCTCTATCTGGATCAATTACTCATCCAGGCAGCTTCATTCCACTGTGGCCTGTGACCCTTTGATGTCCTTCTGGAGCTGAATTTTCAGCACCTTTAGTCCTTGCTGCAACGGTCTCCACCATTTTAGGGCAGAACTTCTGTTCTATGGCAGTCAGATGGGAAACCCCACTGCAACACACTCCAGCTGGGATGGTAAAATTGATTGATTGAGGTGCCCGCCGATCTGTCTTCTCGCTCTGTAGTCGCTGCTCTAACAGGGATCTCATCTCAGCCTACAAGTCCCTCTGAATCCTTTCTGGGAAACCTCCAGCTCTTGTTTTAGGTCTTGTCTTTATTCCTGCTGGCCGTTTCTGATTTCTACAAATACCTCTGTTGTTTGTTCTGTCTTGATTCAATAGGAATACCAGCTCAGTTACTCTTCTTGGAAACTGGATCCTGCTGCTAACACCAGTGTCGCCCCTATTTGACCCGAGCAGCTAGTCAAAAAGATTTGTTCTCCTGTGTTGCAAGTTTAGACGTTTCCCTGCTGTTGGGTAAAGGAAAAGATTCTATCCTAAAAGATGCATTTTAAAGAAAATCAGTGTTTGTTGGGTAATAGGAAAGCTGGAAATTATATTTGTGTATTCACAAGAGAGGGTGATTGGAACAAAAGTCAATGTGTATTTTTAGTCTCTCTTGTAAGTGTGTCACCTTTCAAAATCAAAGCATCAGTGCACTAGAGCTGAGGAACTTAGGGCAGGACACATTCTCCCAAGAAAAATGCCATGCCTCAGGTGGATTGGCTGAGACATGCAGGCCAGGGAGCGATGTTACAAACACAGGCCTCAGCAGACTTGTCTCCTCCCATCTGCAGATTTCCTTCTCTTCTCAGATCCAGACCCCCAAGCGGCCTCCTCCCTGGTTCTAATCTCCCATCAAACTCTCTACATACCTGTGAAATCAACTGTATCTGCCTGACTGGGAACAATTTAAAAACTGTCCAACCAGACAAAAATATAGACCATGTACAAGATGGCTTGGGGTTCTTTCATCATCTCGGCTCCCTGGGCTAGAGCACACCTGCTTATGTCCAATGGTTAGACAGCCTTGCAGGAGAGAGTCAAACGGGAACTACTGACCAAACTATAATGAAGCTATTAAATAACTTTTAATTCATTTGATTTCTTTCCAAAATAACTTAAATCTAAGGCAGCTTGAGAGAACTTTTCTCAGCATCCAGTCTCATCTGTTTAATAATTAACATTTATTGGCTATTCTTCTCTGGTCTCTGTAATCTAAAGTGACTCTTTCATTTGGAGAAATTACTGACTAGTGTTCTTGTAGGAAATAGGAACCTGTTTTCTAGGAGAAGCAGGGAGAGGTTCTTGGCTTTGCCATCGGTTCTCTGGCCTGGATCCTCAAAGGTCATTGATTTCAATGAGCATTAGGTACCTAACTACCTTTGAGGATCTGGGCCTCTGTGTGAGCACGGTCAAGTCACTTAATGGCTTCCTCTCATCTGTAAAACTGGGATATATCTGTCCTTATCTGGCTTGTCAGCTTGGAAGCTCTTCAGTACAGGGTCTGTCTCTTTCTCTATGTTTTGCGCAATGCCTAGCACAATGGGCGTCTACTCTGTTACAGCCCCTTAGTGCTACTGTAATATAAATTGATTAATATTAAAGCCCATGTTGGGTTAAAGGCATGGAAAATGCTGTGATCTTCCTCAGCAGTGTCACAGAAGGTGGGTAGGTACCGGTGTGAGCAAAGGGGACATGGAGCAAAGAAGACAGAAGAGGCTCCTGTGATGTAAAATTCCTGTGAGCTAGGCTTTGTCTCCTTCATTTAACCCTCACTAATGTTAGATTCCCAAGCAAATGCCTTCTACTACAGCCTGTGAGAATGATGCCCATGAAGGCAGGACAAAGGGCCCATTAGAGCCAGGGCCGGCGCAACTCATTAGGCGACCTAGGTGGTCGTCTAGGGTGCTACAATTTGGGGGGCGGCGACCGCGGTGGTATTTCGGTGGCGGGACCTTCTGCTGCCTCTGTGCGGGGTGGCATTTCAGGGCGGGACTCCGCCACCTAGGGCGGCAGAAAAGCTGGCGGCGCTCCTGGTTAGAGTGCTGTTAAGATCCAAACACCAACTGAAATGGCTCTGGCAGGGCCACTGCAGAATTAAATGAACTATTTTTCACTCACTTCTCATCACCTTGATATTCCTAACAGCCTGCTGCATGGGCTGTTCTCATCTCTCAGTGGGATACAATTGACTAACCAGGGTTTGATAGGATGGGGCCGTGGTTGCTAACAGGACCATTCATCGCAGCCATTCTCTCCCCTTGTACATATCACGGTCTTCACTGTGGATCAGGATTTGTTTCCTTACAGAGCACAGACAGTGCCTGACTGATGGATGCTCAACCAATGCCCTAACCAACTAAACAGGCTTAGCTATTCATATGCCTCTGTTTCTGTGTCTGTGACAAGCAGACAGCCAATTGATTGGGCAAATCTTGTCGTACCCTGTCCCTCCCTCAGCTTCATTCTTCCCCTGAGCAGTATCAAATCCCTGCTCTGCTGTACTGGTACAAGCAGAGGTGTGAGGTTTCCTCCATGTGCCAAGCTTTCAGTCTCCTATTCGTTCTGCCTCCTGCTGCACGACTCCCATCTATAAGACTAATTAAGCTATAGAGCTGGCTCTTTATGTTTTTTCCTTTCCCAGAAATGCTGACGAACCAATCTTCCTTCCATGCCCACTAGTGAGACAGCACTGAGATTCCCCTTGATAAAAAGGGGAATAAGGAGCATATATTTCATTCAGTGACTCTTGCACTGCAGAGTTCCCCCAAATCTGCTATGCAGAATGTCGATTATGCTGCAGCCCCCCCTCCCGGTCCCCAGCTAACCCCCCCCCCAGCAACAATGCTAGTAAACAAGAACTTGGGGTCCTAAAAAACAAGCTGCTAGCACTTAAGGCTTGTCAACAGGGTGGGCTAATGTGCTCTACCGGGTTGTGATTTCTAAAGCAGGCTAATGTGTTGCATATTAATTGGTCTGTGTTGATCCCGGCTGAGCCCCGGGAAATGCAGAAAGAAAACAAACTGCACCCATTGGGGAAAGCTAGATTAGTTTGGGATGCAGTTTGATACAGCAGCTAGGGGCTTGGACTAGGAATTACAAGACCTGTGTGTCCTGTTCTTGCCTCTGCCACTGACCTACTGTGTGGCCTTGGGCAAGTCACTTCACTTCCATGTGCTTCCATGTCCAAGCCCAGCTTTCCTCTGTCATTGTTATTTAAATTGCTAGCTCGTCAGGTCAGGGACTCTCTCTTACAATGGTCAGGATCTTGCTAAGACTTACGCATGTGCTTACCTTTACACACTGCGAGTAGTCTCACGGAAGGCCATGGCACTGCTACCTGTGTGTGCAGTAGAGCTGGTCAGGACTCTTCCATCACAATAACTTTCCAAAGGAAAATGCCCTTTTTTGCAAAATTTGAAATGTTCACTGGAAAATTTCATTTTTGCAGAAGAATTTTTTCCGTTGGGACTGTGCCGCGGCTCCCCACCTGAAAGCTCCCGTCAATTCCATTTGCTGCTGCCGGGAGAAAGCAATCTTGACAACAGCCTTCCAGGCAGGCAGGCAGGCGGTGGGAGAGCCACAGTGGGCCCTGGCTCGCCACTTGGCTACAGCCTAGTTGCCTCTCCAGCAGGTGCAGGGAGGCTGGGAGGTGGAAAGCCTAGGTGCTCTGACTGACAGTCCACCAGGGAGGCCTGTGTGCAGGCAGAAAGCGGCACTGACAAGAGCCTTCCAGGAGGGGAGGCGCAGAGCTGTCCTTTTGATTTCCCCAATCTGAAGACACATTACAAAGGTGGGTAACTATTATTAACCTAATCTTCTAGCTGGAGAATCTGAGCCCAAGACACATTAAGTGATATCCCCACATGGACACAGCAGGAGTTTGGCAGAGTTGAGCCCTGATCCCGAAAATACTTATGTATGAGCTGAATGGGATGACTCCTGCAGTTAAAGTTGAGTGGGTTACACACATAACGTTAGGTCTGTGTGTAAGTGTCTGTAGGATTGGGGGCTAGGTCTGCCATTTCCCAGTCCTCTCCTCTATCAGCTAGTGAAAGCTACTTTGCTACCTTGTTAATGAAGTGCTCTGAATTCTGACTGAATAAAATATTCAGCCTTCATTGTGTGCATGGATTGGAGGGTGGCATGATAGGCAGGCCTGTAGGAATACGTTACTCATTTGAGAAGGCACCACAGAATCTGGTAACATTTCAGAGATCCAATCATAGTGGAACTAGCTTGTTCAAATGTTGCATCAGTACAAGGCATAACTTCTGAATGCCCTTCGCTCCCAGACCTTTCATCAAGTACCGCAGTTGTGCTACATTTCTCTCCCATTCTAGAAGAGTTTGCATATTTCTCAGTCCAGCTGTTAGTGTGTCCATATCACAGAAATCACCACCATCACTGGAAATAGTAGAGGTCTGGTTGGCAAGATCAGCAGAAAGTCCAAAGGCTGAATGGCCCTTGGAGATCAAACTCCTTTCATACTCCTGCTGGTACTGACACACAGGAGGGACAACATGGGGGAAGCTTGAATCATCTCACTCACTGCTGTACCCGCTTTGTGGATTACAAACATGATTAGTACCCAATTGTTGTGATGTTATTTTGCTCTAGATAGACCCCTAGCAGGGAGGTATCTGCTAAACAACCATTTCACAGGAGCACCCAAACAGCAACAGGGTGGGAATTAGGATCAAGCCTTTCCTGACCAGGGTCAAATCTGAACTGGTAACATAGTACCGAAGGGCCCTGCATCCATTAATAATTCTCTGAATTAGCCAGTCCCCAAATGATCTATTCTATTTCAAAGGGAGATGTCGCCCATTCACCCTTGCCTCTCTGTGGCTTTTGCCATGCTGTACCAGATGTGCTTAGTCAAGAAATGATAGCGAGCAAGATAAAAATGTATTCTCTTGTCAAGAAACAAATCCTGTATAATAACCTTTTGGAAACTTCCCCCGAGCCATTTTTGTGGTCACACTTCTTGTCTCTCTCATTACGTCTCTGTGACCCATATTTGTAAAGACAGGTAATCCAGGTTAAAGAGCTATAAGCCATTCAGTGTTTGTGTGATTTAAAATCTAAGAGACAGGTTCTGGGGCTGCTGAACTTTTTCATCTAATGACTCACACTTCTCTTTTCAATGCCAATTTGCCAAAGTTCAGGGAAGACAATTTAATTTCTCCCCATAGCCACTCTATTATTTGTTATAATGTATTTTGGTGGGTACTTTTCCTTCCACCAACCCCCTTTTCTTCTGCCAGCTTTTGAGCCTGATCCCTCCCTGCCGGGCACCTGGTGTCGTCATTTACACCTGTGTACAGTGAGCACAAAGCAGGTGGGAAGTGTTACCAAACCAGAACTCCACTCATACTGGTGGGAACATTTTACACAGGTGCAAATGACAACACCAGGTACAAGGCAATGGAGAATAAGGTCCTTAGAGCCTGACTATCTGGTTGGCTTCGCTGAGTGAGCTGTGTTCTAGGGTAAGATATATGAAGAGAGAGCAGTTAAATCTCATACTATCCCTCTGATGAGCAAAACTATTACACTACAGAGGCTCCTCTAATCACCTAAATTCTGATTTTCTCTCTTTAGGCCTGGGGTGTCTTTGAAGGGGAGATCTTGGTAGAAAAGCCAGTGTGCTCTAAAAAGTTTTGTAAAACTCACTCGTGTTTTTCTTTTGGGGTTGGGGCTCACTTGCTACATCAGAAGGGTGTTGGAGGTGTTGATTTTGGATGAGATGTGAAAATGAGGTGATCTGGTTAATCAAAGATTCATCCCTCCTGCAGGCCACAGAATCTCATCCGCTAACTCCTGCATCAAGCTCATAAATTATGGTTGAATGAGAACATGTCTTTTAGAAGGACTCCCAGTATTGATTTAAAGGTTCTACAAGTGATGGAAAAACCAACCACATCCCTAGGTAAGCTGTTCCAGTGGATAATTACTCCCACTACTAAACATTTGTGCCTTTCTTCCCATATGAATTTTTCTAGCTTCAACTGCCAGCTGTTGGATCGTGTTATGCCTGTGTTGCTAGCATCAAGATCCCTGAAGTATCAAATGTCCTCTGCCTATGTAGGTACTTTTAGAGCCAGGGCTCGGGTATCCTAGCCAAATTCCATTTTGGCTACATAAAATATGTCCTGTAGTTTCATTTGGATATAGCGTTCTTCATCTCCTAACCTAAATAGCTGTGTAGTGTTGCTGTGGGTAGACAGGCATCTGCTGTGTTCCACCCCAGTGATTACTGCATTTTCGTGGTGGGTGAAGTGGCTGTTTGTGTGTCTCTATAGTTTGTAAGGGTTTCTTTGATCCTCTTGGATGAAAAGAGATACGTTAATGTACACTTTCACTGTTGTGCTCAGAAGAAGGAGTATAGAGTTCTTTTTGTCCACCTGCAGTCCATTCTGTGGTTGGTAGAGCATATACTGCCAGAGGCTATAGCTTAATTTAGCTCAGCTACGGTGTCTTGTAATTAAGAAAGACCAAATCACCTCTGGTAATGGAAGGTTTTGAGCAGGAATTGATTTTTAGCAATAAGAGACTGTGAGATCCCTGGCCAACAAAATCAGTAATAAAAATGATTCTCTTTGTGCTAATCTCGCTGCAATGGGGTGTTCACCCCACACGTGCCCTGAAAAGGTTAATGAAAACAAAGAAGGGGGCTAATTAACCCAACAGGCCTCAGCTGAGAGGAATCAGGTGGCTCAGCAATCCCCTGATTGAATGAGGAAGTCCAGCTGAGGACAAATGAGCTGGGCTGGGAGTATAAAGGCAGAAAATAGGCAGCAGAAGGGAACTGTTGGGAAAATCAGTAGTTACTTCATCAGAGAAGGGAGATGTATTTGGCCTGGTAAACCGGGGGGGCGCTGCCAGGAAGGTAGGACAGGACTCGGGGAAAGACAGTAAGGTCTAGACGGGAACAGACCTTGACTGCTGGCTGAGGTTCCCTGAGTTGGAACCCAGAATAGAGACTGAACCCAGGTTTCCCTGCCAGCCACTGGGGGAGTGGCACTACAAGACCGTGAATGGGAAGACTGCCCAGGAGTGCTGGTGAGGAAAGACTTCGGTACTCCTGAAGTGGAAAATGTATATAGTGGCCTGGTCAGAGGGTTGAGTCATGAAGAGGCAGCAGTAGCTTGAGGAGCAGGAGAGGGGCTGCAGCCCCAGAGACAGCATGCAGCCGCAAGAAGGGGCATCGATCTGGTGCGCTATTCCCCAGAAAAGCCAGCAGCGGCCCTGTCCGAGAGGTGAGTGGAGCACCCTGCCACACTAGCTGTCAAAATGTTCCTAAAACTCCCAGTTCTGTTCTCTAAACACAGGATCATTTGCCCACACCGAGTAATTCATTTTTTTCCCCTCACACCAAAGATCTCAATAATGGACTTTGTCACTTCTGTTTTCTCCTTATTGTTCAATTTGCCCTGTGTAATAGAAAGGAATTTCAATTTTCCACAGAGTTTAGCAATGTTGTCTCCACAGTATGAACACAGCACCATCCCAGCTCTTCTCCCTAGGTATCTTCCTTCATTGTATTAAAATGGGGAGGGGTGTGTGTGTGTGTGTGACAACCAAATAACTATTTCTAAAGATTAGGTCTGGCAGATAGTTGGTCGGCATCTAAATAATGCCTCGCCATGCAGCAATTAGTTTCTTATAGTGGCATTTCCCTCCCTTTCTGATATTTTATTGTCAAACCTTTCCTTTTGTGTCCTGTATAAGAGCTGCCACGTTGGCCTAATAGTCCACTTACCGAACTCGTCTGCCTTTTTTTCAATACTGCACCGTGCAAGTTAATGACTGTCAATAATACATAATCTGGGCCCAACAGTGGCTGGTACTAGCTGATTCAGAATGCATAAAGCCCCCCAATACAGCATCTTAGTGTTGTGTAGGACTATAGCAGGAAAACTTTCATTGTTTGTTTGTATTATTGTATTTGTCCCTAGCATCCTCTGTCATGGACCAGAACCCCACTGTGCTAGGCACTGTACGAATAGAACAAAAAGATGGTCCCTGCTGCAAGGAGCTTACATTCTAGGTATAAGACAAGAGACAATAGATGAATACAGCTGGATGGGACAGCACAAGGAAACAATGCAATAGTATTATGAGCGTGATGGGAAGTGGTCTCTGCATGCCGGCGGCCTCACTGGTAAGCCTTTTTTAGGTGTCATAGCAAAGCAGAGTTTTAAGGAGGTCTTTGACAGAGAACAATGAAGTGGCTCTGGGGATGCTTATGGGAGTTCCTTCCAAAGGGCAACTTGGGAAAAAGTATGACCCCCCACTGGTCATCAACTTATTCTGAAGCATGAGGCTTGATTGCCCTGGTGATTGTTATTGTATCTAATTTATTCTCCAGGGAATAATAGTACGTTTGGATTGAGGTCTTGTAATGTATTGGCTCTGTATGGATGAACGTGTGAGTGACTGATGCTGCCCTCTAGTGGAAAGTACTTTTAGCTCAAGTGATTCAGGTCTCTTTTTGGACCAGAAAGGGTTTTAAAGCCAGCTCCCTGTGTGCGTGAGATTTTTGTATAGTAGTAAAGTCTGTCTGCAACACATGGACTCATTCCAGTCTTCAGCGGCACAGGTGAGCTGCTACTTACTGGTCGGACCTGCACTCTCCATCTCCCATAGGACTACTTGCCTCTTGTGATTCTAATCTTTGGCGACTGCTGGGATGTCACTGATCTGATATTGCTGTGGGTGACACTTTATTTGCATATATGCCTTCTCCTCTGTTTAACATGGCTAAGAGAACATGGTTAACATGTGTGAACTGAAGGATGAGCTGAACAGAGTAAACAGGAAACAAAGACCAGGGATGTTAGGGATACGTTACCTGACAAGTGGTACGAAGAACTAGGGCCTGATTTTCTTTCTTCTCTCTTGCACTGGAAAAACACTACTGATGTTAGTGGAGTCGCTCCTGATTTACATCAGTGTAACTAAGCACTTTCTTCACTGCAGTGTTAGCTTGCGGAGTAACTCGAGTGTTGCCCCAGCCTGACTCCTCCATCCACACACACATCTCTACCTTGAATTAAGTAGTGCTTGAAACTCAAGCTACCTGGCCATTCAGGAGGGACAGGGCTAGGTTAAAGCCCAAGTGTTGCTGACATTCAAGCTAGTGAAGCAGTGCGGCCTCAGCATTCTGTATGCCTACAAACACTGTGTAGCTTGAGCGTTTCGCAGTACAGCCGCTCTCACTTGAGTTAGGTCAGCTTGAGTGTAGATGACTTGAGCTACTGCTACAGTGAAAACCAACCCCGCAAATCAGGCTCTTAAACTAAAACAGTCCAAATCATCAGATGATGTAGCCGCCCTTATTTACACCAGCTGGGGATCTGGCCCAACATGTGCCTAATTCAGCTATTCTGTGAGCAGGTGCAATTCCATAGCCTTCAATAGGTGCTATACCCACTTATCTGTAATTTGCACTTGCGTTTGTATTTAAACACACTGGTGTAACTCTCCACTGAAGCCAAGGGGAGCAGAATCTGGCCTAAAGCTCCAATACTTGATTCCATTTGATCCATCAGTGTCTCCTTTCACTTTGGCTTAATTCTAAGGTGTTAAGTTTGGGGAAGCAAAGAAAGGGTCTGCCCCAGCTGGAGTCTCCGGAATTCTGGGAGGGCAGCAAGCTCTATAAAGAGCCTCTGATTCTGCAATATTCAATTCTTGCCACTTCTCAGCTGCCTCTCCTGAGTCATTTTGAAAGCTGATGGGAATTATTGATCCCATTTACACTCCTGTTTTTAAATGCAGAATCATGGAGTGTCCAGATGCAGAATTAAAGAGCAGCTCATCCCATGGCCAGATACAAAAATGACCTATGAGTCTGACCTGTAGTCTCTGAAAGTGGCTTCATACTTTTGTGGGATTGCTGCCCCCTGCTAGGGTTACTGGCTTGTAAATTACTGTGCCTCATCCATTATTCTATGGTCTGCATCCTGTCCTTTCTTGTTCCCTAAACCCTCTTTCCTCCAGCACATGCATGCATCTTCCTGCCTACTGCCTAATAGAACAAGTGCAGAAAATGTTCTGAATGCCGGGAGGCAGGTGGCATGCCACACCATGCCAGACTCCTTGTTGGTGAGAGGATGAGCTGCCACTTGTGCTTCTACTTCTGGCAGGATGGTTTCTTCATGGAAGGGCAGGATTTCACCTTATGTCCGAAGTCAGCCCTGAAATAAACAGTATAAATCTGTTTCCAATGGGAATTGCATATCCTCACACCAGGGCTGAGTTTTGTCCTTTTTGTTCTGATCTTGTACTACTAGCTTGCTAGACAAAAAAAGCACCAAAAAGGTCGCTCAGTGCTCTAATCTAAAGTACCATAGGTTGGTGTGTTGACCAATTTTCTCTGGGTGCTGTCAGTGCAAACTTCTCTGCGAGCTGTGCTCCATAATGGGGTAAGTTTGTGTCATCCACAGAAAGGAAAGAGAAGAAAAGCAGATCTTAATTTCCCTTGTCACCTTCTTTAGTCTCTTTCAAGCCACGTTCTTTCTGCCCAGGTGTTGTCTGGAGGGAGGTAGATATTTTTAAAGAAAAAAATGTGTAAATATTAGTAGTTAAATGGAACTTTGTTCGAACAATTTTTTTTTTTTTTGAAATGTATATAAGTGCACAGGCTGTTATGTCCAAGTGATCTACTGCTTTGCTTCTTATAACCTTTGATTTGTACCCGTTTGGTACAACAATATCTTGTCTGTTTCATTCCAGCTGACGTCCTGGCATATGCAAAGGATGTCTTCACTGTGTCCTTTACAACTGGGGGAGGGAGGACAATTAAATTGCAGCTTACAGGGAGAATTTCATGCAGACCTCTCAAGCTTTGGTACCTACAAGTTCAGCTGCTTGTCCAGCCTCTTGAGTCTGCAGAACTGAGCAGGAAATTGGTATGCATTCTGTCCTAAGACATCAGGTCTTCCTGCTTATGGCTGGGCTGATTGTATGGTGGGAACAGCATTTCCCTTAATATCCCAGTGCTTCTGATCCTCACTTCAACCAGGAAGTGCAAATACATGCCAACCTCGCCCGCCCTGCCCCCCCCAAAAACTACACACACACCACCCGTAAAACACATCCCTCCCCCCAAAAAGAACCAGTTTGTTAAAAACTCTAAAGTCCGAGGTTTTGGAGGGAGAAATTCTCATTGTAGCTAAACCAGCTCACCCAACCTTCATTGTTACAGACAGGTAGTCAAGAGTAATCAGCATGAGATTAGAAGATAGGACTCTTGGGTTCTTCCCCATTTTTGCTACTGACTTGTGTAGCTTTGGGCAAATCCACTGAGCTGTTCAAAATTCTCCATTAATGTTGGGTACCTCCATTTTTCAGTGTTCAACTTGAGAAACATGGGGCCTGATCTTTAGCGGCGCTGGGCACTCCCCATTAGTTGATGGGAATCACAGGTGCTTGTCTCTGAAATTCTGTTCTTTAGTTGCTCTGTGCCTCCGTTTCCCCATCAATGAAAAGCAGGGAAGTTGATTCCCCCCAATGTTCATGCAATATGCACAAAGGTGAAATTGCTATATAAGGGCCTAATGTTGTTTTTAGTTTGTACCAGCATGTGTGCTGTGAAATTGAGAGCTGGATTTCAAATACTTCAGAGCTTGAGGGGGTTTAGATTTGGGATTTTTGTTTGACCTATGAGAGAGAGGCACTAGCAGCAAGATCTGCAGGTTTGAATTCTGAACCCTCACCTCCTGGAATATCAGAGGGTGTTTGGATCCAGGACTTTCGTTCAACCCAATAATAAACAAAACCAAAGCAATGGTGAAAAATATTTCACTCTTGTATAGTGCTTTCCATCCATTTATCTCTATGCCGAGAGTGATATGATTTATCCTTTTGTAACACCACAGGTGAGTGGAAGAGCCAGGAATAGAACCTATGTCTCTGGCATGCCCATGTAGTATGCAAGAGAGACAGGGAGGGTGAAATAATAGTTCTTATTGGACCAACATCTGTAGGTGAAAGACGAGCTTTTGAGCTACACGGAGTTCTTCAGGTCTGGTGGATGACGTCTGTAATACCTTATCCACTGGAGCACTCTGAACAAGATTGCCTGTGAATGATGAAATAGCACTTGGTCTGTGCCTGTCCTTCAAAGGCTTTCCCCTTTTCCGCTGTGAAAGAGCCACATCACCCTAATTTCTCTAGTAGGTGAAGCAGCCTACCCTGAAGGGTGTTGAAGGCAGCAGAGTGAAGATAACTAGGCTGGTGTGATCACTGTGCTGCCTCCATGTGAGCAGAACAGAGAGCAGCTGGATGAATGGGAAAGGAAAGATTTCAAGACACTCGATTCTTTGCTGAGGGGGATCTCTTGTTGCAGGAGAAGGAGGAAGTGGAAAGGCAGATTTTTTTTTTCTGTCTAGATTTTTCACACACCCAGTCCAATCCCCCTTGCCCCCCCTCCGTACTACGTACTTAGAAGCCTTGTGTACACAAAGAAATCAAACTGTTACTGAAAATGGTGTCTCTTTTTTCTCTTCCCTCCCCGCCCCAAGCCAATATTGAAAATGGATGTCTAGTCTACACACACTTAAACCACTGTCAGTATTAGTTCAGGGCTATGTGTGCTGAAACCTTTTCATCAACCGTTCAGTTTCCTAGGGTAGACAGAGCTGGAGTTTCATTCATGTAAATCTTTGTCAGTTACACTTCATATTTCTGTTCTGTGGCTGCGCAATAGACACAACTGATGGCAGGAAATTGATCACACGACAGCAAGCCTGCCGCCATGGGGAATGTGACAACATTGACAGAGTGTCTCTTTCTGGTGGTGCCTCCAGAATCCCCTGAAATACAGTATAAAGCCTAGTATCCAATTTCCCCTGCTCTGTAATTCTGTATGTGTGCGTCAGTCAGAACCACTGTGTCATTATCTGACGATCTATCACATTAAAACATGGGGGAAGGAAAACCACCCTGGAAGGGAAAAGTAATGCTTTGTAGCCTTTGAAGCACATCCCGTTTAGTCTTGGCCTCTGAAACTTTCATTTAGTCTTGTACCCTCCCAAAAGGTTCTGCCCATAGCCCAGCACTTCACTGTACTCACAACAAGAGACTGAGGTTGGGGGACTAGTGCAGGGGTTCTCAACCTTTTTCTTTCTGGAACCCCACCCCCCCACCACCCAGCAGGTTGGGGTGCAGGGAGAGGTGCAGAGTGTGGGAGGAAGCTCAGGGCAGGGGGCTTGGGTGTGGCAAGGGTTGGGGGCTCAGGGTGGGAGGTTGAGGTATGCAGGGGACTGGGGTGCAGGTTCTGGCCCAGCGCCACTTACCTTGAATGGCTCTGGGGTGGCAGCAGCACACAGCGGGGCTAAAGCAGGTGCCCTGGCCCTGGCCATGGCTATGGCTATGTGCCGCTCCCAGAAGCAGCCGGCACCACGTCCCTGCAACCCCGGGGGGGAGCGCAGGGCAGAGGGCTCCGCATGCTGCCTTTGCGTGTGGGTACCTCCCCCAAAGTTACCATTGGCTGCGGTGCCCCATTCCCAGCCAATGGGAGCTGTGGGAAGTGCTGCCTGCAGGCGAGGGCAGCACACAGAGCCCTCTGCCCCCCTCCCTCAGGAGCCACAGGGACGTGGTACTGGCTACTGCCGGGAGCAGCGTGAGGCCAGAGCAGGCGGGGAGCCTGCCTCAGCCCCACTGTGCCACGGAGGTAGCAATCCTGCGGGCTGGATCCAAAGTCCTGACAGGCCAGATCCGGCCCGCAGGCTGTAGTTTGCCGACCCCAATCTAGGCTTCAATCTTACCAGCTTAGCATGTGTGAAAGGAGGGTGTCTGCCTACACTAACCTTTTCAAATGTTAGTTAGCACATGTTGCCTGACGCCTAGCATCACACCTTTTGTCCTAGTCTGCCGTAGGAGGTTAGGGTTGAAGGAGGGGAGAGTCCCGGGTCTGTAATAAGAAAGTATCTTTTCTCCCCCCTTATGCCCTTTATTAAGCAACAGACTTGCTCCCTCCGGGTGTGCTTTTGTCTGACTTCACAGCCTCCGCAGGGCTGCACCCTGTTGGCACTAGGATGGGCACGTCCCAAGGAATAAGAACAGGAGTACTTGTGGCACCTTAGAGACTAACAAATTTATTTGAGCATAAGCTTCCGTGGGCTACAGCCCACTTCTTCGGATGCATAGAATGGAACATATAGTGAGGAGATATATATACACATACAGAGAGTATGAAAAGGTGGGAGTTGTCTTACCAACTCTGAGAGGCCAATTTTTTCCCCCCTCTTACTTAATTGGCCTCTCAGAGTTGGTAAGACAACTCCCACCTTACCAAATAACCAACTTCAAGTCCAAGTAAACAGACTTGCACTAGTTGGGCTCAAGCTAATGTGCTAAAAATAGCCACATGGACGTTCTCCCTTGGGATTTGCAGCGTAAGGGGTTGGGTGGGTTTGAGAGCCCAAGCCAGAACATCCACATTGCTCTTTCTAGCATACTAGCTGAAACCTCCCTAGTACAAGTCTGTCTTCCCACACTGGTAGGCGCTCTTCCAGCTGCAGTGTAGACACACCCTAAGTGCCTATGTATTTATTAAGTGTTGAGAAGATGCTGCAGTGGTGGTATTTATGAATCAACACCTGTGAAGGAAACCTCAGCAGCTCATAGATTTCTCTTGTATAACCAAAACAAAAAAAGTTTGAAGGGTTACATCAAACCAAATGAACAAAACCTTTTTTGTTCTTAACCCCCCTCTTCGCACCTCTCCTGTAACTGGAGCCTACAGAGGGACTTGACAATGTGAGAATGAGCTTGCTGCAGTTGCGATTGCATAGAGGCAGAGGTTTGAGGCCCCCACGTTTCATGGTGAAAACACTTATAAAATTAAACCGCGATTTCACACATCCTGATACTCTGTGAAAATGATTTGATGCAGTGTCTGGGGGAAGGGAAGGATCTTGCTGAGATTTAGTTCCTTCTAATCATGTGTGTGGTGGGGTTATTTATTTATTTATTGTATTTTAAAGTGTACTCATGAAAGCCTGATGTCTTGATTCATCTGTGGAACAGGAACAGCAAGGACATGGCAGTGCAGGTTTCCCCGCTGCCCAGCCACTGGGCCCGTCCCTTTCAGATGCAGAGCTATTCCTTTTCATTGAATTACTTGAAAAGTGAACAATAAAAAGTTCAAATATTGCTCAAATATGTTCACTTTATGCCAAGATCTGCACACATGCAAACTACCATGGAAATTGGACTCAGTGCTCCAGAGTATGCTTTGCTCCTTCCATAGAAAAACCTGTTCAATGTCTTTGTTATGCCAAGAGGGATAACCAGGGAAGAACGCTGGGTGTAGATCTGTCTGCGGGTTTCATACTGTGCTCATCAGTGGCGACTGAACTGTAGCAAGCTGAGCGGAAGAAGCCTGAGGCACTCTGTTTGTGCAGAGCAGGTGGAGGCAGAATGCCCCTGGAAGCGCGGGGGGTGCATGCTGTGCAGCACTTATAGTTGCTGGAGAAAAATATAACGTGCACTTCACGCAGTGTCTTCTGCCAGATGCTAGCAGGTACCTGGGGATGGGTCCTTGGCTTTGCCCCCCAGGGGCTGACTGGCAACGGGGGTTGTGGAGAGCTAATGGCTGTTAGCCAGTAGCCCCCAGTGCGTTTGTGGAGTGACAGTAGCAGCATTCTGCCTGGATCTGTGGGAAAGGAAAGCTCTGTATGGGTAGAAGGAAGGAGGTTCCCTCTACCCTCTTTCTCTCCCAGGGGCAAGATGGCATAAAAGGGAAAATATAAAACAAAGAGGCAGAAAAATGGATGTGTGTGTATGTGTATATATAGGGGCCCAACCCTGCATTCAATTCACAAATCAAACTCCTACTGAAATCTTGTATCCTCAATCAGATGACCACAGGGGGGAATGTTGGGTGAATTAAGATGCAGGATTGAGCCCCAAACCAGTTGTGATAATACCCTGACAATATCCTGTTATATTCTGAACAGACTTTATGGAATTAAGATCCACTTTATGGAATTATTGAATGAAGATAATACTTCTGGGATGGGTACATCAGATTAAAAATGTAACTGTGTATGTGATGTTGGCATTATATGTACCTTCTCTCGTAGGAAATGGGGATGCTAGTGAACTTTCTCAAGCCCTTTGAAGCTTCCCCCCCCTCTCCCCCTGAGGGAGAGATGCATACACTAGTTCAAACTGGATTTTCCAGAAACCAATGGACAGACTTTTTTTTATAAAAGCCTGGGTTTTAAACTGACTCCAGGCCTTCTTCCTGATCCAGGAAATGGACAGGACTCCTGGTCCATGGAGAGTCCCAGTCCTTAGGGGAGGATTGGAAGGACTTGGCCCAGGGGACCATGGCAATGGGATATGGGAAGCTAGCACCAACGGGGTCCACGCAGCTCCACAGGTGTTCCTTATACCTCACTTGGGGGTGGCTTTGGTGGCAGAGCAGCCACACAGATAGATGGAGGGTTAAGCAGCCCTCAGGGAGGCTGCACAAAACCCAACCAATGGGAGGAGGGCTTGTAGAGAGCCAATCAGGGCCATATAAGAAGGGCTGCTCAACAGAGAAGGACTGGCTGCCTTGGAGAAGTACCTTAGATAAAGCAGTGCTGGGCAGGGTCAGGGGCGCAATAGGGAGCTCCAGCCTGAGGACTACCAGACTGAGGCGCCTGATACAAAGGGCCGGGAAGATGCTAGGGCTGCGGGGAAGTGGCTCAGGGAAATAGGTAGCAGGAGTTGGAGGAGCGGCGGCTGGCTATAGGGTCCCTGGGTCAGGGCCCAGAGTAGCAGGTGGGCCTGGGCCCCTCCTCCCCCTTCCTCTACTTGCCCTAGAGGGGGTTGGCCAGAATTCAGACTGCAGTTTGCTCCATGAGGTGAGGAGCTAGACTGAAGGCTGCAGTAGGCCACAGCGGCAAGTGGATGGACGAGAAACAGCTGGTTCCCCCAGAAGCAGGGAGAAAGTGGAGTGGGGCACTGCCGGAAGGCCATGCCTAGAAGAGGATGCTGGGGAGTGACGCAGGTCTTAGAGGTGGAACAGAAGTGACGGCAGTGAGACACCACTAGAGGAAGGCACACTGGCAACCAAGAGCTAATTCCCAGCATGGCCAGCAGGAGGCGTTGCGGTGGGGAGTCCTGCCTCGTTACACAACCAAAGGGGCTATTGAGGCTGCAGCCATGAGCACAGGAGGATTCTGTCCCCACTGCAATCTGCAAAGACCTCACCAGCAAACGCTGCCTGTTTGTTCAGCTCAGTGCTCTGTCTAGGAGTGTGCTGGGAGGAACAACACCTCTCTGACCAAGCTTTCCGTTAACCACACAGGTTCTTAAATCCACTGGCATTTAACTGACTTGACGAGGGTTTCCCATCCCTTTCTTTTAAGAACAGCAAGTTTGGCATTGCATGGTCATGGTGCTCCCTAACTCCAACCCTTGCAAAGGGCCTGCGGATCCTGGGGAAATGGGCACTTTATAAATGTGTGTGACAATAGTAAATATGTTGGGGGAGGGAAGTCCCACTGGATTTTATTTGTAGGGGTCTGAGACTGACAGAACTCCCTGATTTTAGTCAAACGTATCTTGAACTCTTTTTAGCTTCACCCCAGTTTTGCATAGAGGTTTGGGGTTTGTACAACTGAAGAGGGGTTTCCTGAGCTGCCTCTGATTGGAATATTGCATTGCAGAAATTAGGGGTTTCCTCCTAGGGCATCTAGCCCTCCTTGGGTGGTACCTCCATTGGCTTCCCAGGAGCTGAAGGTTTTGAGGATCATGCCCCAAGTTTACATCTGTCAAGACCGTCATGGCGGTGCGTCTTCCTTGGCTTGAGTCACTGCTATAACTGCAACATTATGAACTGTATGTCTTATGAAACGCACAACAAATACACTGATATAATGCGAGCCGATATAACGCGGTAAAGCAGTGCTCGGGGGGGGGGGGGAGGCTGCGCACTCCAGTGGATCAAAACAAGTTCGATATAATGCAGTTTCACTTATAACGCAGTAAGATTTTTTGGCTCCCGAGGACAGCGGTCTATCGAGGTAGAGGTGTATGTGAAAATGAGGAATTTTTCCATCTGGAGTTTCTGTTCATGACCCCCTGGGAGTTCTAAGTTGCTTGTTTTAAAAATGAGTAACTTACGTGTTGTGGACTAGTCACAAAAGTGACGTGCCCTTTTCAGTGGCAGACTGGTGAGCACTGGGGCGTAGGGAAAACCACCTAGCAGAGCAAATTTGCAAAATGATCTGCTGCCACGCAGCCCCATCTAACATTGAAATAAATAGCTGGAAGCCATGAAAGGTTAAATGTATGTGCCATTGCAGGAGACCCTCCCAATATCTGACCAGGATAGGCTTGTTAACCCAAGGTTTAAGACCACTAAGTGAAGTATTTCAGCTGTTCCTAGGTTAACTCCCTTATTGGCTCCAAGGCAGCGCTCCTGTTCTGAATGTAACAGATTGCAAAGTGGTTACTGTGTAACTCAGACAGAGAGCCCTTCCAAGCCCATTGCTTTTAAGTGACACCTTCCCAGTGAGTGATAGCCAAGCATGTGTACTTGCAAAAAAGATTTGAGGGTGTTTGATACAGAGTGAGATAAACCTTAGTTCTGGAAGTGGGGGCACAGGAAAAGAAGCAGAGGAGGGAGAAGTGTTTGGCTGAACAGTTTGAACATGGGGCTGGGTATCTGTTTGTTTTTTATTTTGTTCATTCTTATTCAAAGCATTAACAGAAATCATGTGCCTGTTCTAAATAAATAGATGAGGAAAGGCCACCCAGGGTGTATGTCTCTTTCTTCTCTATAAGGAATTATCCTGCTCAAGATAGTCTTGACTATTCAGAAGATGGGACAATATTGGTTAGATAAATGGACGTAGTTTCTCATTTTATTAAAAGTGGGCAAATTTAGTCATGATACAAAAGTACTCATTGAAGTGATAGACAACAGCTGCTATTTTTTTAACTTTAGTCCATCCTCTTGCAATTAAAAAAAAAAAAAAAGCACTCTGCGCATCTGCCACACGACTGTGTCTAGGCCAAATGGTTTGTGTGTAGCAGTCCATGATCTGTTGTATGCAAGTAGTAAATTGCTTGTTCGCAGGGTAGTAATCTAAACGCTGCTCTAGGAGAGGCAGGCTATTAGGAGAGGTGACTAAATGGGAGAACACTCTTTAGTGGAGAGCCAATGTTTTATTTAATAAACCACAGTTCACTACTCTTATTCACTGGAATCAAATCATGCGTTCAGAATCACTTATTACAATCTATTTACTTGCATTACCATTAGCCTTGCTCTTATCACTCTTTTGCATACGCTGTAAACTATTTGATCCAAAACATTTCACATATAAAAAGGACACTCTAACCATAGAGAGATGGGAGAGCTAAGAACTATCCCTCTGTACTAGGGGCTAGTAGCAGAGCTGATGTACAGCGAGCATAAGGGCTGTATGCTGACCAGACATCCTCTTAGGGCTGCTTCTGCTATCCTGAAGGCCAGTCGATGCCACCAGAATGAGAATCAGACCCAATAACAGAGAGTACAGTCCCTTTAGGGACTATGTAGACCCAGTTTCAGAGTAACAGCCGTGTTAGTCTGTATCCGCAAAAAGAAGAACAGGAGTACTTGTGGCACCTTAGAGACTAACAAATTTATTAGAGCATAAGCTTTCGTGGACTACAGCCCACTTCTTCAGATGCATATAGAATGGAACATATAATGAGGAGATATATATACACACATACAGAGAGCATAAACAGGTGGGAGTTGTCTTACCAACTCTGAGAGGCCAATTAATTAAGAAAAAAAAAAAAAAAAAAAAAAACTTTTGAAGTGATAATCAAGCTAGCCGAGTACAGACAGTGTGCTAAGAAGTGTGAGAGTACTTACAAGGGGAGATAGTCAACGTTTGTAATGGCTCAGCCATTCCCAGTCCTTATTCAAACCGGAGTTGATTGTGTCTAGTTTGCATATCAATTCTAGCTCTGCAGTCTCTCTTTGGAGTCTGTTTTTGAAGTTTTTCTGTTGTAATATAGCCACCCGCAGGTCTGTCACTGAATGACCAGACAGGTTAAAGTGTTCTCCCACTGGTTTTTGAGTATTTTGATTCCTGATGTCAGATTTGTGTCCATTAATTCTTTTGCGGAGAGACTGTCCGGTTTGGCCAATGTACATGGCAGAGGGGCATTGCTGGCACATGATGGCATAGATCACATTGGTAGATGTGCAGGTGAACGAGCCCCTGATGGTATGGCTGATGTGATTAGGTCCTATGATGATGTCACTTGAATAGATATGTGGACAGAGTTGGCATCGGGGTTTGTTACAAGGATAGGTTCCTGGGTTAGTGGTTTTGTTCAGTGATGTGTGGTTGCTGGTGAGTATTTGCTTTAGGTTGGGGGGTTGTCTGTAAGCGAGGACAGGTCTGTCTCCCAAGATCTGTGAGAGTAAAGGATCATCTTTCAGGATAGGTTGTAGATCTCTGATGATGCGCTGGAGAGGTTTTAGTTGGGGGCTGAAGGTGACAGCTAGTGGTGTTCTGTTATTTTCTTTGTTGGGCCTGTCTTGTAGGAGGTGACTTCTGGGTACTCGTCTGGCTCTGTCAATCTGTTTTTTCACTTCAGCAGGTGGGTATTGTAGTTTTAAGAATGCTTGATAGAGATGCTATATGCATCCGAAGAAGTGGGCTGTAGTCCACGAAAGCTTATGCTCTAATAAATTTGTTAGTCTCTAAGGTGCCACAAGTACTCCTGTTCTTCTTTATGTAGACCCAGACAGTCAAGAAGGAGCTGTGGCCTGGGGAGAGTTTAGGATTGTGGTTTTGTTACTTTTATTACCCTGGAAGGGTGGACTTCTAAGTGTATCTGAAGGACTAAAATATCCACAATAGGCGAGTAATTCTATGGAAAGACCTTGATTCAGCAAAACACTTAAGAACAGGCTTAAAAACAAAGCATCTGCTTAAATCCCATTGGGACTGTGCTTCAGTGCTTTACTGAATCAGGGCTAGAGAGAGGTAAACTACTACAACAGTAAGAGACAGACTGTCTACCAATGTGGAAAGTGAGGCACAATTGCAGCCTGACGGCAAGAGGCATGGCACCCATCTATAAGCCCATATTGTTCTAACTGGATATAATTAAATTAGCATTTTGCCTATATTGAATGTTCTCTGTAATGTCTATAGGTCCATTATTCACCCCTCTCCCCTAATTAACTGTCCTACTCTTTGTAGGCCCATTTTCTTCACCCCATTGTTAATAAAATGGGATCAATGTCTCTGGGAGGGAAGCTTAGATTGTATCTAATTGTTCAAGGGAAAGAGGTATGTCTAGCTGTCAGGTTTTGTCCCAGATTTCTAAGGTAAGATATCCTGTTGGACAGGAGCTCCTTTGAACAGGTGTCTGCTGAAAATTATTATGTTGACTTCAAGGAAGCAGTGAAATCTTGTTCCATATTTATCCAGTGTTTGCAATGCCCATGCCAGCAAGGCCTATAATTGTTCTGCCCCATAATGTTCTGTAAAGTCTGGGGCTTCCATTTTAAATCTCACATGCTTGAAGTGACTACTCACTTGTTTAAAGTTAAGCATGTGCTTAAGAACTGGATTGGGGCTATATGGGGATTCCGTCCATTTCCTAAATGTGTTTTCCATCCCCATGCCATCCAGCTCTTTTGAAAAATAATTCCATTCAACCCTTTCAAATGCCTTCTCTTGATCGTGTGACAGCAACATGACAGGTGTAGTCTTTGCCTGGGTCAAATAGATGACATCTGCAAGTGTCAGAAGGTAATCTGCAGTCTACAATAATCTTTGGGTCTCTCTTAATTAATAATAGTAGCAGAATCTAGCCTATTAGCAAGCACCTTGGCAAGTGCTTGCTACCTGCATGGAAGCTGGAAGGAGGAATCTGGGATGCTGGAGGGAAGAGTTTTTGGAGGAGGCATCAGGAAACCAGTCTGTGTGAATGTGGCTTCAATGCTAGCTGCCGTTGCAGCACTTCTGTAAATAGTGCTCTTAATGAAAAGCCAGTTTAGTTTTAGAAACATGGAGTCCTCTCAATGTATTGCTCAGCATGTGGTACATGAAACAGCCAATATCTTGGTATCAGCATTTAAAAAGAAAATACCTCTGTTAGAGGCATAATCAGTTTTGCCTTGGCTGGGTTTCAAAATCAATGGGAGAAGGTCATATTTCATTGTGGTGGGGTTTTTGTGTGTTTTGTTTTGTTTATTGATTGATTGACTTAATTTGAGATGTCTGGGAAATTATTAAAAAAAAAAATTAAAAGCTTGGGAGTGAGATTCTTTCCTGGATCTTGATAATATGCACTAGAACCCATCAGACCCTGGAGACTTCCCTACAGGCTCTTAGACTATTCTATTATTTTATTGACCATATAAACCTCTTCTACAGTGATAGCTCTTTTGAAACCCCCTTTTGGTCCTTAGTGAGAATAGGTAAATGAGTAGTTGCAATATACTTCCATTATCTGGTTTTCATTTATCTGGATTTCAGTGGAGGCATAAAAACTCTCACAATTTACATTTGTGGGTTGTAGCAGAGGTATGTTATTTAGCAAGTACTCTAAAATATCATCAAAGGATTAGTTATAGGAGTCTTCCCTTCCCCCAGAGAGGTTTCCCTTGCTACCCTCCCAAGTTGGCAACCAATATGCTGGGGAAAATCCTTTTAAAAGGAAATACATTAAAAAATAAAATCCTATTCCATCCCATTCCAGTGTGTTGCCTCATCTGCCCTATCCCAGACCAGCTGGCAGGCAGTACCAGCTCATTATTCCTGTCATCCCATTCCTAGTGCTCTTTCTGCCCTTTGCTTGCTATAACAATGTGTGTGCCAGGACAGCTCCTAATAATCAAAACTAAAATGGAAAGCTTGGAACAAATAGAATGTCGGTGTCCTAGAAACTTTCTCCCCAACAGCCAGCATCTTCTCTTTCCTACTTCCTGTCTCTACCCTCACTTCTATCTGTCACCATATGTACTCTTTGGAAGACATCTGTTCCATTTACTGGTCCTCTGGGCCATGACTTGCTGCTGCTTCAACAGAGACCTTCTGCTAGTCCTGTTTCTTTCCTCCTTGAAGCACAATTCCAGCTCCTCTAGGAACTGTTCATGCTCCGCTACTGTGGTGTAGTACAGCAATGTCAATTGGATGCCCAAATAGGATTTTATATTGGCCTGGAACAGCATTTCAGGGATCCTGCTGAGCTCCCCTCTCATTTGTGATGTAAGTGAAGACCTCTTGGAAACATAACCACACTTTGTCCATATGCCTCCAGTGGGGAACTTGGTGCTCCAATGATTCTCATTAAGGATCTGATCTCACACAGACTTAACTCTCTGCAGGATTGAGACCTAAGTGATTCTTAACCTCATAGTAGTGCAGCTGTACAGCCTTATCCCCAGGGCAGGACCTGGCAGCTGCCTGTGGAAATGTGCTCTGGCTATCTACACAGGAGCTCCTTTCTCCTTCACCAAGGGTTCTCTTAGCAGGGTTTCCTTATATTTTTAGGGTTCCCTTTTATATTCCTCTGTGAGTGCCTTCCCACCCTTCTATTATTTTTTCTTTCCTTATTTTCCAGATCATCCATTTTTTTTAAGCTTCAAATCAAGCTATTTGCCTTTCAAGTTTCTTATGTACATCAGTTAGTGCATCTGGATATCTTGTTTCTGCATGCCTTGACTTCAGTCACTCAAACAGCAAGTTCTTCTGTATTTCTCATTAATTCCCCTGAGCACGTTTGCATCTCAGATCCCATTGATCTTGATTCAGACATTAATTCTCTGTCTGCCTTTGTGGCACCACGCTCCTTGTCTTCCCCAATTGTACTTCATTTATAAGGGGCACGTTGGGCCTCCTTGGTGACTTGTACACAAAGGCTATTTGGAGAGAGAGGCCCTCTTCACAGGCATATGTTTCAGGCTCTCTTGTTTTTAAAATGGCATGTGTAAAGTACAGCGGAGTTCCATTAAAGAGCAGTCCTTTTTGTCCTCCTCCCTTTCACCAGCTGAAGTTTGCCCAATAAAAGATATTCCCTCATCCACCTTGTCTCTCTAATAGCCTGGGGCTGCCATGGCCACAACCACGCTGCATGTATCCCCGCTCCCTGAGTATTTGGAACATAGATTCATAGATTCTAGGACTGGAAGGGACCTCGAGAGGTCATCGAGTCCAGTCCCCTGCCCGCATGGCAGGACCAAATACTGTCTAGACCATCCCTGATAGACATTTATCTAACCTACTCTTAAATATCTCTAGAGATGGAGATTCCACAACCTCCCTAGGCAATTTATTCCAGTGTTTAACCACCCTGACAGTTAGGAACTTTTTCCTAATGTCCAACCTGGACCTCCCTTGCTGCAGTTTAAGCCCATTGCTTCTTGTTCTATCCTTAGAGGCTAAGGTGAACAAGTTTTCTCCCTCCTCCTTATGACATCCTTTTAGATACCTGAAAACTGCTATCATGTCCCCTCTCAGTCTTCTCTTTTCCAAACTAAACAAACCCAATTCTTTCAGCCTTCCTTCATAGGTCATGTTCTCAAGACCTTTAATCATTCTTGTTGCTCTTCTCTGGACCCTTTCCAATTTCTCCACATCTTTCTTGAAATGCGGTGTCGAGAACTGGACACAATACTCCAGCGAGTTATGAAACTGATCAGACGGTAGAGGGGGAGAATGGTAGACAAAAGCATCCTGTTCTTTGGGCTCACTGCAACCCCGCTGGTGGGATCTCCAGGATGAGTGGGGAGGAAGAAGGAAGCAGTACCCTGTCCCTGCCTGTTTTGGGCTCCCAACAGCTCGCAAGTGGATCCTCTATTCTGTCATTTTAATAAACCTTAATACTTAGGCTGGCATCAGAAACTCTGGCATTGGGTACTGGGTAAGTGGCAGCTTTTTTTCAGCAGTACGTGCATCTGACCTAGCCACAGACATTCATGCCTTTGCCACATCCAGGCTGGGTTACTGCCATGCACTCTAGTTGGGGCTGCCAAGTTACTTGAAGACTACTCCGAAGCTCCCATACAACTAATACAAAAGGTGGTCTGTCTGCTTAGTGGAGTGAATTGATGTGAGCACGTTATTCCTGTGCTTTGTGAACTGCCTGAGTTCCTATGTGCTTCTAAGGGCAATGTGAGGTGTCTATAATCTATACAGCCCCTCCTATGATATGGGACCTAGCTATCTTAAAGACCACCTAGTCCACTGTACCATCACAACAGCTAAGATCAGCAGAGGCAGTCTTGTTTTCAGTCCCTAGATATGCAGTCTTGAAGGGTGGATGAAACACCGTGGCTATGGAATATGCTCCATATAGCTCCCTATCAGACCCTGAGTTTGACTTTCTAAACATTGTGTAAGGCCCATCCTTTTGGTCCAGAAGTTGTTCTCCTGGAAATCACTTATATGGAGAGTTTTCCTGTGGCAGCTTGGGGTGGCACAGAGAAGATGATGTTTGGGGCATCAATTGTTTAAATTAACATGTTGCTCACTTTTATGTTGTGTTCTCAGGGACCAGCATGCAGAGCCTTCAAAAATCATTAAATACATGTGACAAGAACCCCCCCCCTCACATTAGAACTTAGCAATGTAGATATTGACCCCTAAATTAAATGCTAAAAGTGCAGCTCCACTCTGAATAGAGACTGATGTTTTCTTCAACAGGTCTGCCCTTTTGTGTGTCATAGCCAGACTTGCTGGCTTTAGTGGTTAAAAGATTTTACTCCTGTTAGCCTTGCAGAGCAAGCCCAGCTCAGTGGGGGGGACTGCATTCTCTTCTGCCTTCTGAATCATCCACAGGATTCCAATTACAGGGCCAACCAGTTACACCTGTGAATGAGGCTAATGGGGCTGCACAGCTATCACTGGGATTATTAGTAAATGCCAGTGGGATTGCACAGGTGACACCAAGGATACAATTTGCCCTGCAGCACCTTTATTGCTAGTGGTGGTCTGTGTCATTCTCTGAGCTTTGGCTGTGTTTGCAGAGCTGGATGTTAGAGAAACCAACATTTTCCTTGTAAACTGAGCTCATTTGCTCTGGAGTCACTCACCCATGATGACATATATATATATATATATATATATATATTTTTTTTTTTTGCAAAGTCAAACTGCACTTTTAGGGTTCTCCAGCTGAAATCCTACTAATAAATGCCACATTATCCAACCCCTTCGGATGCTGAAATGAAGAGATGTCTGACAAAAGCTGAATGAGGAAGAAAAGCAGAGCTATAAGAAACACATAGATAATGAAACCCAAATCCAGGTGATCCAAGGCCAGGTTTGAACGAAAATGGCTCGCTCTTCTAACCCCATTGGACAGAAGTAACTCTCACTGATGTCAGTTACTTGTGGCCTGTATGGGGACAATAAGGTCTTCAGTGTTGTGTTGAGTGCTGAATGAATGGGAAAGAAGTGAGTAAAAGCAATGCATGTTTGAAACCGCTCTAAGGCAGTTAGGGGAGCAACTGGCACCAGAAGAAGAAAGCAAAGTCCTGGGAGCTGTTACATTTCTGTGAGTGTGCTTAATGAGAGAATTCAGTTTAATCCTGCTGCCAGCTTGGCTACTTCAGCCAACATACGCTACAACACCTGGGTCATTTTAAGATTTGGGATGGAAACCACATGAAATTCTTTAAAAAAAAATTACAGTAGAAGTGCAGTCTTCTATGGGTATAGAGAGAAACTGCATAGGAAGGGGGCAGTTTCTATCTGGTCCCAATGATTCTCCCAAGCAACCATGGCGCTAACGGATTTGTACGTCAGTAGGTGACGTTGCCATGACAGTGCCCTAGCAATGCTTTGGGAAAGCGTGTGTGTGTGTGTGAGAGAGAGAGATCTTTGACAACACCATTTTCAGCTAAGTCCTGGTTGCAGAATCTCTAACTTGTGATGAAGTTAGAGGAAGGAAGAACTCAGCTGGATTTTAAGATTGTGGATTGTTGCGTTGGCAGGTAGAAAAAAAGATCTCTTTATATGAAAAACTGAGCGCCAGCCCTGCAGGTCTTGCACACCACATATTGCCAGTAAAATCAATGGGAGTTTTGGAGGTGGCTTCACCTCAGTTTTTGAGTACGCAAAGAATGGATGAGTGGGTGGGTGGGTCCTTGATCTGGAAGCACTGACAGAGAACTGAAGATGGGATCACACAGGGTCCTGTTAATACTGTTACCCCACATTGAGGTGCTGAAAGGGAATATTTTACAAAGGCTTTTGTTTTACCACACACATAATAAAAACAAATTATCGGCTACAGTTGTCATGGTCTGATATGTATTCAGTTATGGTTCAGTATTGGTATTCAATTGTCATCTTCTAGGTCTGTCAGGTAACACTTGAAAAATCACCTGTGCTGGAGTCCAGTATTAAAAAGTGAAATTCAGGTTGGTACTGTGGGAATGTAAACTGCAATCCAGTATTTTTAATATACATGAGCCTAACCTCAAGGAACATTTTTCATTGGCAGGTTTGGATACTTGCTTGCCTGGGTTGGTACCTACCAAAAACATCTTAAGATTATTGAGAAATAAAATATTTAATATACCCGTGTTGTACTAATTTATTTCTTCCTGGCTGAGAGGCAGGAGTTCATGCACATATAAAATGGGGAAAAAAGAGGGAAATGCCTGGGAGCATTTCTTACACGTATTAGGCACAATTTTATGTACTGGGTTGTAGAGATGAGGTGAAACAAAACAGGTGTGTATAATAAAGAGTTGTCTGTCTCAAATTATTATCAACCATAAATTTGTGCATTGCCCCCAGGCCTTGTTCCTACCACTAAGCAGTTTGTACCATCACGCCTCAACTCTACACCGGCTCTCACTGAGAATTAAACAAAAAATAATTGTTTCAAACCACAAAAAATAAAATAAAAAAAATTGTGGATTGGAAGAGCTTCTGCACCTGCCACTAAGGGATGTAGCCTCTTAGGCCCAGGAACTGAAGATATTGGACTAAATCCTGCCCTGAATTAGTGTGGTGAAATTCCAGAGTAACTCCTTCAACTCCAATGGAAGTATGAGCATCAGCCCACGAGCCAGCACTAGGGGCAATCTGAGAAAAGGTGTGTATGAGGAAAGGGTTCGGTCTGGTAAGATGAAGTAGCTGGCCAGAGTAAACCTCATAAGTCAAGAGGCAGTAGAAACCAGCACCACAAGAAAAATGTTGTGCTGAATACCAGCAACATCTCCTGGCTACAGCCAGACCCCTAGAACTAGTCAAATAGTAAAAACAAAGATCTGTTAACATTTTCCCACAAATAAAAGTGCAGTTTGAGGTGTGTGATGATTTGCAATCAAATGTTCAGACAGTTGCTGCCTAGTTGTAAAAATATTTGAATCCTGAATATTCATTGATCTGAGCAGAAATGGTTATTTGGAAGAAGATTTATACCTGAAACTAATTATTGGTTGGTCTCTTGTTTAAAATATTTGTTATCCAATCAAGGGAGCTGAAACAATACCATGTGACATGGTGATGAACCACACACCGTGAAGAGTAAACAGCTCACAGACAACCCAGGAGCTAAAAATTATTCATCCAAATTATTACGTGGTGAATTAACACATTACAAAATTTAGCCCCCTTTTTTGTTAATGAATTCTTCATAAGCTGATCCTGATCTTTTGTCCTCCTCAGACAAAAGCTTGGATATAATTTTCAGGAGATAATGCTGCCTACTTCTTGTTTACAATGTCACCTGAAAGTGAGACCGGGTGTTTGCATGGCACTGTTGTAACCAGCATCGAAAGCTATTTACGTGCTAGATGCGCTAAAGATTCATATGTCCCTTCATGCTTCAACCACCATTCCAGAGGACATGCATCCATGCTAATGACGGGTTCTGCTCGATAATAATCCAAAGCAGACTGGACCGATGCATGTTCATTTTCATCATCTGAGTCAGGTGCCACTAGCAGAAGGTTGATCTTTTTTTGGTGGTTTGGGTTCTGTAGTTTCTGCATCGGAGTGTTGCTCTTTTAAGACATATGAAAGCATGCTCCACGCCTCGTCCCTCTCAGATTTTGGAAGCCACTTCAGAGTCTTAAACCTTGGGTTGAGTGCTGTATCTGTCCTTAGAAATCTCACACTGGTACCTTCTTTGCATTCCAAGACTGCTATAACATGAAATATATGGCAGAATATGGGTAAAACAGAAGAGGAGACATGCAATTCTCCCCCAAGGCGTTCAGTCACAAATTTAATTAACACATTATATTTTTTAACAAGCATCATCAGCATTGAAGCATGCCCTCTGGAATGGTGGCCGAAGCACGAAGGGACATACGAGTGTTTAGCATATCTGGCACATAAATACCTTGCAACGCCGGCTACAAAAGTGCCCTGCAAAGGCCTGTTCTCACTTTCAGGTGACATTGTAAATAAGAAGCAGTCAGCAGTATCTCCCATAAATGTAAACAGACTTGTTTGTCTTAGCAATAGCTGAATAGGAAGTAGGACTGAGTGGACTTGTGGGCTCTAAAGTTTTACATTGTTTTTGTTTCTAAATGCAGTTATGTAACAAAAAAAATCTACATTTGTAAGTTACACTTTCACGATAAAGAGACTGCACTTCAGTACTTGTATGAAGTGAATTGAAAAATACTATTTATCATTTTTATAGTGCAAATATTAGTAATAAAAAATAATATAAAGTGAGCACTGTATACTTTGTATTCTGTGTTATAATAAAATCAATATATTTGAAAATGTAGAAAAACATCCAAAATATTGAATAAATTTCAATTGGTATTCTATTGCTTAACAGTGCGATTAATTGTGATTAATTTTTTTGAGTTAATTATGTGAGTTAACTGCGATTAATCAACAGCCCTAATAACAAGCAACAATTCATAGGTAGAGTATAATATAACTAATGAAGCCTCACACCACCCCTGTATCAACGATGGATGATTGTTTGTATGACAGTAGTGCCAGAGGATTGGGGCCCCATTCAACTAAGCATCGTACAAACACATAGTGTCTGTCCCACTGAGCTTACCCTCTTCATGGACAAGTCAGACACAGGGTAGGAAAAAGGAGCTATTGTTGTCCTCGTATTACAGATGGGGAACTGAGGCATGAGAAATTGAGTGACTAGGCCAAGGTCACACACACTGGCACAGTTGGGATCAGAAATCAATACTTGTTGACTCCTGATTCTGTGTCTTAACCACAAAAGCTGTCCTCCTCCTCCATCATACCTTACTTGGTGTCAGGGCTCAGGGTTAGTAGCAACACTGGTACCAATTCTATTCTTACACAATGCAGGAATAGGTGTAGTGACTGTCATGTGACTGATAATGGCCATGGCCCAGGCACCATGTATCAGAAGAAACTGAATGAAACATGACCATACATACAGCTGCCTGTGGCTTAGGCAAAGCATTCTAGCCTTCCCCTGACGCCCACAGATCTCAGGGAGTAATGGCATGCTGCTGGTTTCATGCATAGATATTGTTAATCATTGTTTTCCCTGTCAGGCATAAAGGACCGTGGAATGGTGAAAGCCTGATGTTAGCCAATAGTGCTGGGGGTGGGGGTGGGGTGCTGGCTTTTGTATTACTGGGGGCCCCATGTTTATGTGTGGGCTGCAGTCCTATGCACCTTCTCTGTTATATGTGTGCCTGGTGTTGTATAAATGAGAGCTGCTCCCAGATCCCTCTCTCCCTCTTATTGCTCCAGTTATTCAGATGAGCTGCCGTCCCTGTGTCAGGAACAGCTCAGCTTATCTGTTGCACAAGTGGCTGTTGCTTGTTCTGGGGTGAACCAGATGGCTAGTTTGTGGCGGGCCTCCTTTCTCGGGATAAACTCGGTGCTTGTCTGATTTCCTAAGGGCAATGTTTTCTCTACATGCTTTAGTGATAGCCTCCAGCAACCCCCTCTCTCTGCCCCACGGAGGCCACACGCCACGTCTGAACTGCTGACTCTGCAGCGTGGGTTGGGTTATTTGTGGAGAGCTGGAGTTGTGAGCAGTGGTAGTTGGCTTTGGGAGCTGGGTGTGCTTGTAGCAGCTAGACTTCATAAGTACTGTACATGTGTGATCCTTTGCATTCTCCTAGTTTGGCTAGGCAGCCCTCTGCTATTCATTCATTCTTTCTGTAGGTACCTTTTTTCCTGACTTGCCTCTCCTTCCTTGCCTAGCTCCTCACCTCTCCGCATCCCTTTCCTGTCTTAACTGCCTTCATGTACACATCTGCTGCTGTGACGGGCCTGGGGTCAGAGCAGTTAGATGGTTCTGGAACAGATTCAGAATGCTCCTTGTCCTACTTTGTGTTGCCAGTCTGCATAGTCACTTTTGACATAGGCAATTTGCACTTGTGTAAGTGCTTAAGTCTTCAAACTAAAAGCTGCTGCTTCAAAACACAGCACAAGTCAAATGATGAAAGAATATACCAGGGTGATGAGTTTACAACCGAGTAAAGACCGCTTCCCTTTATAAAACAGTACCTCATTCCACAGTAATGCTTGTTACTCTTTTGTACGCTGTAGAGTTTGAGGACTTTGCTCTACAATACTTCATAATTCTTTCAGAGGTAGCCTATGCCAACAGGTAAACCTTAGGGGAGATACATTCACCCTTCCCTGCTGCGGTTGTGCCTGACAAATATAGAGGCAATTTTAGGCTGTGAAAAACATTGTGTCTGTACATAATTTTGTGTCTTACACAAAATGCAAAGCCATCATTCTGTTCTGTGGTTGTGGAACATGCCTAGCGCCAGTCTGCTTTGGCCAAAGTCAAATACCAACATGTGAGGCAGCACATATTTTTAGCCTAAAATTATTTGCCACCCCTCACAAGTTGTTGTTTGACTTTGGTTAAAAAGATGAATGGGTGGATTCCGCAACCACAAAACAAAGCATGCAGTTTCAAATGAATACCCAGGACACAAAGCTAGGACTGACTCTGCCTATATAATTTTCTTGGCTATATTTAATCTCTCAGATGTGTTTGGCAGATACTTTAAATTTAAGATTTACAATCAATATCTTATGATCTGAAGGTGAGCTCCTGGGATCCCTCAGTCTTCTGACTGAAATATACAAGGTACAAAGTCAAGTCAATAAACTTAGAGGCTCCAGTGGTGATCTCTGTTCAATCAGCGTGTGTGAAATTAATAAAGCTGGTCTGTCTGTATTTCTTTTGGACAGGGTTTGTCTGTGGGTTTATTGTGATTTTTTTTTTTGCTTTAAACAATCTGGAAACCTCCCCCGCCCCAATTCAGAAGAATAAATATGCATGGCTTGTAATTCTGTTGCAGTTCTTGCGCCCAGCTGATAGGGTGACGTGCAGTTCGGAGGCTTGGAGATTGGCTTTTTGATTTGGCTTCTTGCTGCAGTTGTGCAAACCTCGTTGTCTCTCAGAAGTCCGGCTCAGCGACTTGCCTGGTGCTGTGATGCTGGAAAGTCTCAGCTGAGCCCCGATGCTGTGAGAGAGAAGGGGGAAGCCCGGCACATTCGATTGCAATTGGGGCACAATCCAATTTTTCCTCTTCAATCCCTATTCATCCATCTCTTCCTCTGCCCACATCTCCCCGCCCCAAACTATTGCACACCCCAGGAGATCAAGGCTGGTGGATTTATCAACATTCAACCACCCCTCCCTGCCCCCCGCCCCCGATTTCCCGATGCACTTCCCCACTCACCCTGACAGCTGCAAAAGAGAGCAGAGGTTTTTTAGCAAGCGAGGCAAGTTGGACTGACATGCAAAGGAGGACCCTGCGCCCCTCCCCAGTCACTGATTAACCACCAGATGCAATGAGCTCTGTTTAAGAACCGGCAGGATCTACACTGGGGAGCAAGCAGCCCCCCCAGGAAGTCAGAAAGGCAACCAGGAGGGGTAAGTACGAGGGCTCTATCCCCGCTCTGTAGGAAATGCAGGGCGTATGGTTAAGTTTCCTGCTATGAAGCGGGTCCTGATTTATTGCATGAGAATTCCCATTGAGGTATAGTGGGGTGCTGCGGGGGGCAGGGATCTCGCTGTAAGAGCATCCAGCAGAGAAGGGGTTTTAACATTGGAAACCCGGACAGATTTGTCACAATCGTGCCGTTTTCCTGCCCCTCCCCCCCCCTTGTGTGTGTGTGTGTGTGCACGCACAGATGGAGATAAGCCGGCTGCTGCTGCAGCTTCGCATCGCGGTGCGAGCAGCCTCTGCGCTTGGGCCATGCGAAGAAGCGGGTGGGTTTTGCAAGGCAGGGGGCTGATGTTTTCATGCTCCGGGCTGTTCGGATAATGTAGCTCTATTTCTCCCGCCCCGTAATATCCTGTCTCGGGGGCCAGGAGCTTGACGGGGGATGGGTCCAATCTAAAATAACAACAAGCCGGCGGCAGCTGAGAAGGAAAACGTTCAGCCCGCTGAGCAGTTTCAGACCCAAACCCGAGGTTCAAGGCGAACGTGCCGAGAGCCCTCCAGCTCCTGTGCAAAAGCAAGCGGCGGAGGCTGTAGAGCAGAAGAGGCAGTTTCCAGTGTCCCCTCCCCGGGTTGGTGTGGGGAGGGGAGCGGGCACGTTAGCCGGAGTAAATGCCTCTAATGCAGTGCTATAAATTTCTTGCTTTTCAATGCCTGACTCGGGCTAGGGAAGCAATCCGAAGGGGCAGCGGGCAATTTGCAAAGCGGTTGAAATTGGCCAGGTGCAATTTCCCCTAGGACATAAAAAAAGCTTGCAACAGCGTCGGTGAATCTCTCTGGCTGCAGGCGACAGCGTTTTATTTTTATTTATGCCTGGGAGCTGGGGGGGGGGGGCACACGAAAAGCCCCCACAAGAATGGGGAGCAGGATTGTTATGATCCCTTCAAAGGGAAAGGAACCCCTGGAAGCCCCCGGCGTGTCTGCCTGGCTGGCTCTCAGCGTGTGCGATTAATCTCGCACAGCTGTTGTGCTCCATCCACTTGTGCTGAGATCTTGTTTACCTCGGTTTTCAAATATAGCTACTGCGCCATGCTCTTCCCTAAATAGGGCAAGGGCAGTTTACTTTGTAGTACGAGACAAGCTGGGATTTCTGCTCTTCGGAAGGGGGTTACCCTGTTGCCCTCATGGCTTCTTATGCCTTGGTCTCTCTTCCCCCAAGAGGGAGCGGGGACCAGCCAAATACTGCCAAGCATAGGAAGACATAGTACTTTCTTCTGTACCCATTTTAACAATGGTTTCTTCCAACCCCCACAATCCTCTGAACACACACACACAATTTGACCTAAATGTTGAATAATTTTATACTCCCCCCGCCCCTCCTTTTTTATTTTCATTTTCCCCCACCAATAAGTCTCCCCTTAGGTCTGAAATCAAACACCTGTACATTAAAAAAGTGACATGCCCATTTTTCTCAAGCTGAACTGCAGTGTAATAATGGGGTTCTCGGCCTGCTTGGGATATCCCTGGTGCTTGTTTTTAGGGTTAACCTTCTCAAATGTACTTAAAAATTAAGGTGAGGCGGCGGGGGTGTGTGTGTGTGTCCTATAATGGCCTTTTTGTTGGGAGTGTGAGAAGATACATTTCTATTCACATCACCTTTTCCTGATATCTATTAGGGGGAAAGGACAATTTGCTGAGCCATTTTTGATTCTAAGAGGAGGTCCTAAAGACAGAGCAATGGAAGACTGTGGGCAACCTCTAGCCAACATCTCCCTATTCAAAAGCTTTCATCTGTTCAGCTCTTGCCACCTGCTGTTGAAGCCAAGGAGAGCAGGAGCTGGCTGTAGGGGATCATTAAACTTCATAGGCCTTGTAGATAATTTGTAGGCTTGGTGCAATGGGGAAAGGAGAGGCAGCTTTCAAATGTGGTGCTTACAGTCAGAGGAAGTTTCTAACTTTTCCCCATCTGCAGCTGGGTTACAGGCATTTTATTTGCCTTTTGTGTAGTTTTAGTAATGAAGGTAATTTGTGTTTGGTAACTCGTGTGCTTGCATGTAAACTTTGTGGTTGTCTGTTTCAATAATTTTTGTTCCCTGGATAGAAGTAATGAGTTAGAAGGGGAGAGGGTATAAACCCTCTATTAAAGAATATATGGTTCAGGAAAGAGGAAGTGTTTATCTTATTAGAGCTGTGACATGGGAGCTGGGACTCCTGATTTCTCTTCTCCGCTCTGCCACTAACTTGTAGTATGACCTGGGGCAAGTCCCTCAGCCTCCTTTTTTCTCAGTTTACCTATCTGTAAATAAATGGGTATAATATCTACTGCATAGAGGGGGGAGTTGAAGCTTAATTAATTGCTATTTATAAAGCACTTCAACTCCTCAGATAAAAGGTGAAATATATCCAAACAGAAATGTCTTAGTCTAATAACCCATGACCCCAATTAATATAGTTCCAAAATCAAAACCACCCAAACATGCTGTTCCAGAATTGGCACCAGCAGGCATCACCAAGGGCTTGTGGTTAAGGTGCTGCACTAGAACTCGGAAGTTCACTCCTTGCCTCTGCCACAGGTTTCATTTGGGATCTTGTGCAAGTCACGTAATCTCTCTGCAGCTCAATTCCCTATCTGCAAAATGGGGATAATGACATTTCCCTACCTCCCATTGGGTTTGCAAGGATACATTCATTTAAAGCTGGTGAGGTTCTCAGATACTAGGATTAAGGTGGCCACATATCTATCAAGAAATGGACATGCACAGCAGCACTTGCACTATTCAATATTCAGAATAAATAGCCCATTTATATGTAAAGCGACCATTTAAATTATGACAAGTTAGTGTTCCCAATACTTGTATCCAATCTGGATAGTTCATTATGTTTTGGATCATGCAAACACTCTCCATTGTTCCAAACACCAATCTTCAGAATTACACCACTAGGATATTACACTTGTATTCTAAGTATTGTGGAATATTTGGGTCATGTGAACACTATACCATATCCCAGATGCTTTTCTGTTGGTGCTCACTGAGCATGTGCAAGAGCGTGAGCTGCCCAGTACAATCTGTATTCAAAATAGTAGACTTGACTTGTTGTTGAGGAATGCTATACGTGTCCTTTGCAGAGAAGTGAATTGTTTGAAATGCTGCTCCTGAATTTTCTTATCTTTGTATTTCAAAGGTTGTGGCATAAAAGCTGTAAGTATATGACAGCTGCAGAGTTACACCAGGGATGAATTTGGTTGAGTATGTTTCTATTTTTTTCTCTCTGAAACAGGGGGTATTGAAGCTGGATGGAGATGGTCTGAGAGTCTATGGCAAATCCTACTGCTGGTTAAAAGGTGGTTTGCAAAGGGATTTGACTAGACCATTGACTTCCCTTGTGTTTTGATTTGGTGTGTATCCATACAATTGGACAGCTTCAGAAAGTCCTGGCTGAATAAGACATCCTCCCTTTCCAAGGATAGGAAGTGTTATAATTGAGTGTGTCAGCACTTCTTAGAGAAACCACATTAAAATGAATTCTTCCTCCATAACAATATTTTAAAACCAAGGTTTATAAATATAAATGGATTTTCTGTTCTATTCAGTCAAAATACAGCAATTCCCCATCCCAAAACTTCCTGAATAACCAAGGAGCCTTTTTAAAAACATTTTTGCATGTTTGTACAATCAAAAATGGCTTTGCCTGCCAAATTTAATTTGTTTTTCAATCAGGCGGTAATATGATCTAATTCTGTATTAAAAATAAATAAAGGAAATTAAATTACACAAAGGGGGGGAGGAAATCTCAGATGTAAAATGGAAAAACCTCTGAAGCCAGGAAATTCATAGTTGAGATACTCCGGCATCCAATCACCCCTCTGTGTCCAGGTAATTTCACAGTTATTACTGTTTGTATACCATTTATATTACAGTAACTGCTAGAGGCATCATCCAGGTTGGGTGCCCATGTTGCTAATTGCTATACAAACATGTAGTCAACGACAATGTGCATCCTGAAGAGCTTATGCATCTAATTCTGGTTGTTGGGCAGGGTGCGGGCGGCAGGTGGTTGGAGTTTAGTGGCTGGGATCAATGCTCTGAGATCGATTTAGCGGGTCTAGTGAAGACTCACCAAATCGACAGCAGATCGCTCTCCAGTCGACCCCTGTACTCTACCCCCGACGAGAAGAGTAAGGTAAGTCAATGGGAGAGTTTCTCCCGTCGACCCCCTGTGGTGTAGACCCCCCAGTAACTCAACCTAAGGTACGTCGACTCCAGCTACATTATTAAGGGAGATATTTGGCCTTTTAGAACTTCCTTACAATAGTTTTTGCTAATAAAAAACGCCCAAGCCCGCCAACTAGCACTTGCCATACTAACGATAAAGATCGCTTTTCCAGAGCAGCCAGAGCTTCCATTTTCATTTACTGGCAGGTTATTTTAAGATAGCACAATGATCTCGTTCCATTTGTTACTGTGGCACTAGTACCCTGCCAGGGGGCATAGATCAGCATTCACGTCACACTCCTTGTCAGTGCCGGGCCGGGAAAGCTAATGATCCAGCCAGAGGACCAAATTCGGTGATGAACCCTGGTCACGTGCCACCTGAGGCACATTGCGCATGCGCTAAGTGGAGGAGTACCCAGCCTCCTTTCGTCTGAGCCTCCCAATTACAAGTACAGGCAGAGACACGGTGGTCAAACAGCAATCAACAATATTAATATCTTCTACATCTAAAGGGCTTTTTATCCAGAAAGGGTTTGAAGAGCTTTAAGGCTAGAGCCACAAAAGGATTTAGGCCCCTAAGTCCAACACTTAAGTGCCACTGAGATCATCAAAACCCCTAATCCGTTGCCACCTAAACCTGTAGGTTCCTAAAATCCCTTGGCATCAGAGTTTCTAACCGTGAGCATGTATACAGCCACCTCAATTGTGGCACCTGGGTACCCATCTCATACCTAACCCCCAGCAGGATCCTCAAACTAGACAACCCCCTACCTATGAGGCCTGATCCGGTAGGCAGTCTTAGAGTATGGCTAAACCCACACAAAATGTCCTGGCTGGGGGGGGATGAGAGGGTGGAGGCAGTAACAGCCTCCTTCAGCCCAGTGGTTAGGGCTCTCACCTGAGAGGTGGAAGACCCGCGTTCAGATCTCTGCTCCATGCATGGAGAGAGAGAGAGAGAGCAATGTAGCCGGGTCTCCCACATCAGTGCTCTCTCTCTCTGCATGTGTGGAACAGAGATCTGAATGCGGGTCTTCCACCTCTTAGGTGAGTGCCCTAATTGCTGGGCTGTAGAGCTATTCCTGCTCTCTCCTTGGCCCAATGAGTATTTAATTATTTATACACGGTGGAACAGCTTTGGCGGGAAAGACTGAGATCTCAGTCCAGAATATCCCATAGTCCTGTTACTAAAGCACTCACCTGAGAACTGTATGGGTTCCAATCCCTGCTCCACATCAGGCAGAGGGGAGAATTGGACCTGGGTCTCCCAAACCCTGGGTGAGTGTCCTAATTCTCTTCCATGCAAAATATTGCTTAGGTGCCTGACTCCAGGACAGGTTTCCTGGCTGTGCAACCCAAGCAAAGATAGGTGCCTCCCTCCAGCCCAGATTTAGATGCCTAACTCCGTGGGTGGTGGAGGGCCTTATGACCTACCCCTCTTTTTTGGCATTTCCTGCTAGCTAGCTTAGGCAAGTCCTCCACTTGGCATGCTGCCTTTTGTGGATCCCAAACGTCTTAGGCATCTAACTTTCCTAGTGCGTTGTATAGAGTGTTAGGCGTTGCATTGCCTAAGTCCCTTTGTGCATGGAAAGTATATACTCTTGGGAATCCCTTCAGTTTCCACATTGATAAGCAGCCACCTCTGGAGCATGACTTGGCAGCTGTTTAACAGCACAAAGCAATGCTCTACAGCTGTTTAGGTAGTAATGTAGAATACTGCTGTGACAGACTGACAGTATCCTGGAATATACCGAAGAAACCTCATGGAATTGAGATAAGCTTTATTGAGTTCAGTTTACCCCTGTTGAATTAGGGTTAACACCTTTGGGGTACATTGTATTAAAAATGCAATTATGTATGGGTTATTGTGTAATTCTGATACCTTTTTTAGTGGGCGGGGGGATGCTAATGTACTACTTCTGTTATCAACCATTTGAAGTCCTCCCCCCCTGGGGAGATATTCATACACTAGTTCAAACTGGATTCTCCAGAGACCTACAAACAAAGACTTTTGGAAAACCTCACCGTTTTCTTCCTGACCCAGCATATGGACAGGACTCCTGGTCCACAGAGGGCCTTGAATCCTTAGGGGAGGATTGGAAGGACTTGGCCTACTGAGGCCCTGTGAGATGGTGCAGTTGTCCTGAGCTGAAGCTCTGATGAACTTGTAACCACCATGGGCTCTGGCAGGTGAAAGACTGCACCTGCCAGAGCCCATGTGAGAATGGTGGTGACGCCTGATAAGTCGGGTCCTACCAAAGTCACGGCAGACTGTGAAATCTGGTCTCCCCGGGGAAATCTAGTCTTTGGTGTAATTTTATCCTGTACTATACAGATTTCACGGGGGAGACCAGCGTTCCTCAAACTGGGAGTCCCGACCCAAAAAGGGATTACGGGGGGTTGCGGTATTGCCACCCTTACTTCTGTGCTGCCTTCAGAGCTAGGTTGCCAGAGAGCAGTGGCTGCTGACCAGGCAGTGTCCCACCAGCAGCAGAGCAGAAGTAAGGGTGGCAATACCACACTATGCCACCCTTCCTTCTTCTCTGCTGCCTTCAGAGCTGGGCAGCCGGATAGTGGCGGCTGCTGGCTGAGGGCCCAGCTCTGAAGGTAGCAGCATAGAACTAAGAGTGGCAATAGCATACCATGCCATCCTTACTTCTGTGCTGTTGCTGGCAGAGGTGCTGCCTTCAGAAGTGGGTGGCCAGAGAGTGGCGGCTGCTGACTGGGAGCTCAGCTCTGAAGGCAGCGCCACCGCCAGCAAAAGCGCAGAAGTAAGGGTGGCAATTCTGTGACCTCCCTACAATAGCCTTGTGACACCCCCCCACCACCACCACACACACACCCTATTTTGGGCCAGGACCCCTACAATTACAACACCATGAAATTTCAGATTTAAATATCTGAAATCATGAAATTTATGATTTTTAAAATCCTATCACCTTGAAATTAACCAAAATGGACCACGAATTTGGTAGGGCCCTACTGATACACATGCTAATAAGTTTGTAGGTTCTTTTATTGTTTTGAATGTTTTCTCTGTAATGCTTTTTACCTTAAGAATACAGTAGGCTTGCTTAGAAAGGTGTGGCAACTTACATCTATATTACACTGCTATCTGTCTCTGAAGAGAAAGCAAGCAGGCGTTCTAAGGCAACCTCTTTGTGCTGGGAATGACACAGTGAAGGTAGGGAACTATCCAACCTGGAAATACCCCAGTCAGAAGGGAGAGAGACCTGTGTCTCCACCCAAGAGAGGCCACAGCTGGGGAGCTGAAAGCCAAGAGTGGTGGGCTTACTGACCACTGGGGAGGAGGGAAATCCAGGTGCAGTTGCCCTGAACTGTGACAACTTCATTAAACACAAGCTACAGAGAGAACTTAATGAGGCGGAATGTAATAATTTCAGTTGGGAACTTTGGCTATAATGCTGAGATGAACAGCCCCTATTATTACTAAAATTATCATGGGAGTCTCTTAAAAACCAGAAACCATTAGGACTTCTCTTACCTTTTTTGGAAAGGGGACACCCACCAGTAGCACAGTATTCCATAACATTGTATCAGTTCCCCACTGGATAAGTATTTATCCAGAGGGAAATGTGCCACCTACTAAATTATCAGCACCACTCCTTAAGCACTCTGTATTTCCTTGCTGATCTTCCATCCATGTTTGAGATCTGATAAAATCACAGTCTGGTTGTATGCCTGTGAGGTGAGCAGCAGAAACAACCAATTTGGTCAACTTAATGTATTCTCTGTACATACACGCACATCATATATCATTTGAAAACCTATTATGTCTACTTTAAGATGAGGAACTTTCAAGTGGTACCATAGAAATGGTGATAAACACTGACACCATCAATATGTTAAAATGACTTCTTTGAAATATTTGCATTCATTTGTTAGTTTAATGACTGTGTATTATTTTAAGACATCAAATTGGATTTCTTTGACCTCAAAAGAAGCAACAATCTGAAGGGTAAAACAAAATCTAATAATAAATTTGTGCACGTATCACTGAAATGTAATAGCACAGGTGACATTTCTAGTCAACATCATTCTCATCATCTTGTTCATCACTCTGATCTCTGTCGAGAGTGCGTGGGATACCACAGTCTTCATTGCCTTGGCATATACACAGTTCTGTGCAGGGAAGATTGTTCTCACTTCAGACTAAGTTGATTCTCCAGTGACCCCTAAAGGTGCAGGAACAAATACGATCTTGTAGAAGCTCAAGTGCCATTGAAAAATACAGGAAGTAGCTCATCATCCCCATTTGTCCATGTTGCTTGCAAAGGTGATCCAATATCTGGTTAACATATGTGCGAAGACATCCAAAGCTTTGTCAAAATGCTCTTTTGGCATGCTCTTCAAAACTGCCCTCACATGGTGGAAGTTTGGCCAGTGACTTGTCCTTTTTGATGGCTAGGTTGAGGTTCAAGCAACTCCAGCATCTGTGGGTCGTCTTTTCTGTCTCGCTCTGGTCATACAGCACTGCTACCAACTTCTTTGCTGCAGAAATTGTGGCTTCTCCGTCAGTCTCTCCCAATTTGGCAAAATTTCTGAAGTGGTCAATTCTCTTTGTTTTGACAACATTAAACACAGATTTCCCCCCCCCCCCCCAATACCAAATAGGGATGGCTCAGAGTCACATTCTGTTAATGCATTTACAGCAGGAAGTATGTTGCAGAAGTCAGGAGTGAGTGCATCACAAATTGCATGCACTGGTATGAAGTGATACTTGTCAGTTGTGCTGGTTATGGTGCCCATTTCTATCCACATGTTATCTGTGTTCCATTTTTGAAAAGTAGTGAACAGCAAGGACTAAGACAGCTCTATCAGGAGACCTAATTACTGGGGCTCTTTTGACACCCAGAGGCCCAAAAGCTATATTGGCACATACAGCATGCAGAAGCATCCTTGTGTCCATAGGTGCCGACTTCCTCTCTACTCGGGAGATGCTCGACACCCCCCCCCTCTGCCCCAGGCCTGCCCCCACTCCACCCCTTGCCCCCCAAGGCCCCACCTCTTTCCACCCCTCCCCTGAGCACACCCCCTCCCTCCCAGTGCCTCCTGCATGCCGGGGAACAGCTGGGAGGGAGGGGGAGGAGTTGATCAGTGGGGCCACCTGTGGGTGGCAGGTCCTGGGGGGGGGGGGGGCGGAGCTTGGCTGCCAGTGGGTGCTAAGTACTCACTCATTTTTTTCCATGGGTTCTCCAATCCTGGAGCACCCATGGAGTTGGCAACTATGCGTGTCCCCTTCCTCTTGAGTACTATACAAGTCTTAGGCTTCTTCAGCCGCATGTAGTGGTAGTGGACTTTGCTACTTCACCATTGGAAAACCCTCCAGCAAGAAGGAGTGTTTGTTTGGGTGTGTGCCTACTCTCAAGGGCACTTTGAACCATGTATTCACAGAGGAATTTTACAAGTGATGGCTTGTTGGATGCCACATTTGGAAACTTTTTCTTGGAGGCCCAGGGTGTCCACCAGTCATCTGGTATTTCTTGTATCCAACCTTAGATCCTGTCCGGCACTGTCCTTCTGCAGTTTTCAGAGGTACTGTTGTCATATCTGTTAAAGACTTCAATTACAGAATTAGTTTTGCCAAATCCTTTTAGGACCTTCCTCAAATTCTCAGCAGCCAATTCACTGAATGTGTGGAGTTTGTCTTCAGCCATCATTTGTATGACAGCCATGGCATGCATAGTGTGACAGGGTGCTGGCTAGGAAACCCTGAGCCACACCTCTGTCATGCCAGCTCCAATCAGGAAAGGAGAATTGGAGCTGGCTGAGTAAGCCCGGCCCTAAGTGGCAAATAGGGAACAGCTGCAGGCTTTGTTAGCCAGGGGCTACATAAAGGCTGGCAGGAAGGAAGCTAGGGGGAGGGGAAAGGGAGGAGCCAGGGAGTTAAAGGCCACCTTCCCTCCCTTGCTAGCTGTGGAAGCTAGCAGTCCTGGAGGGTGTAAGCCTGATGCTGTCTGTAGCTACATGGTGGTGGGAACTTGTACTGTAAATAAAGAGCATGGGTGATTGCACCAAAGTAGAGGTCTCTGGCTCATTTGTGGGCGCAGAAGCGGCAGAAGATTGAGGGGCCCACCTGCGCCCTGTTCCACATCGCTCATGAATTCTTTCAGCTTGAGCTTCCAGCTGATGCTATAATTTAGTGTTGCCTGTTCTTCTCATTGTTCCAAAAGCATAGCAGAGTGACATAGGTACAAGTCCTATTGGGTTACTAAGCACATCATTGAAATATCGCTTCATCTTGTGAAGGACAAAGCTCTGTGAAAAATGACTTCTGGACTGATAGCTGCTGTGATTGTCCCTCCCTTGACAGATTTAAATTTGGTCTTCTTGGCCATGTCAGAAATATTTTGAAGCCAGGTTTCATAGAATCATAGAAGTAGAGGATTGGAAGGGATCTCGAGAGGTCATTTAGTCCAGTCCCCTGCAGTGAGGCAGGACTACACAATAACTAGACCATCACTGACAGGTGTTTGTCTAAACAGTTCTTAACCTCTCTGTCTTCTCTTCTCCAGACTAAACCATCCCATTTTTCAATCTTCCCTCATAGGTCATGTTTTGTAGACCTCTAATCATTTTTGTTGCTCTTCTCTGGACTTTCTCCAATTTGTCCACATCTTTCCTGCAATATGGTGCCCAGAACTGGACACAATACTCCAGCTGAGGCCTAATCAGTGCACAGCAGAGCGGAATGCCTGAAGTTTCTTGATTGAGCTGAAGAAGCCGTGTCCCGTCAGAATGAAGTGCATCTTTCACAAATCTCTCCATTTGTTCTCACTAATGTCTTCTAGTCTCAGTAAAGACTCATGTACATCTGATGTTACATGAAGTCCAGTAGGTATGCTAATAAGCACCTCTTGATGTGATTCAGGGTCAGATGGGTTTGTTATATTGTCAGTGACCTGGTTGGTAAGAGGCTAGTATAGCATGCACAGGCAATTACAAATTAAAACCTTCTACCAGGCAGACTGGATGCTACAAACTATATTTATTTGTTTATATATACACACACACACACACACACAACCTTTTAAACTGAGAAGCATTATACAGTATTAGGAATTCATGTATGTTTATATCTATCCACTATGCAAAACTCTGGGTATGCAATCTACATGTACAGCCTTCCGTGAGAGACTGATCTGGCCCACAACTCTCAACAGAAAATATAGAAAACTGTTATAATCCCTTGAGATACTTTGACAACTAAGAATATGCAATGTGAAAACATTTCATCTTCGTATTATTTAAAGATGTTGATATTTACCATTTTTGCCATGAACTAAAGAGCTTCATCAGTTCTGGAAAAAAAATAGTTCCCCATGCAAAACCAATACAAATCTTTTAATGCATTGTCATCTGGTAGCTTTGACCAATATAACACCACATTAAGGTGTTGAAATTAACTTAAACAGTGAAATTGCAAAAAAGGACACTTTCTTATTATGGGTACCATTGTTTCCCCTCACCTACAGGCTTATGGCATATCATACTTTTAAGTACATTTACATGAGGTAAGCTTTCGAATGGTATATGATATGGGGATGTGAGTGGGGGGGGGAGGGGAGTTTCATTAAACTCCAAAAATATGTCCCTTTTTGGAGAATTGCCACCCGCCTATGTAGAGTAGACTTATAGGGTATGGGTAAAATGTACCCCAATGCAGCGGATCAGCACAAGGAGCGCTAAGCCTTAAAAACAAGGCTCATGTGGAATGTAAGGGGAACCTACTCCTTGTGCTGTCCCACTGCAAAAGGGGTAGGTACGTTCCCAGACAGATTTAGTCAGACTGTCCTCAAAATTGTGTGTGGTTTAAAAAAAAAAATATGGGGGGGGAATTTAGAGGATTACTGAAGTTTTAAAAAGAACATTGAAAGGGAAAGAAATGTTAAGGTAAGGCAAGACTTAAACAAAAACCTCCCCAAACCTCTGAGAAATATTGGAAAGTGTGAAAATGAGGTTAAGGTATCCCAAATAACCTTAACTCTCCCTTTCTATCCTCCCTGTAGTCTGCACCCTTTATCTAAGGCAAATAGATGTCTATGACAACAGTTGCTGCTAGTTGAGCATCTTGAACCTCATATGCTTTGGTGGTTTACCTGCAGAGTCTGAACTCCATAGATATGGTTATTTTTAACTGCATCCCCACTGAGTCCATAGCAAAGTACTTATAACAAAACCACAAAGGTATACAGGGTCTAAGGTGGATTAACTTCCAGTGAAAGAAGGTAAGTATTGCATATAGGGAAGGTATGTATGGTGTGAGTTGAATAGGGCTTTGTTGTGCGCTTGAAGCTTCAGGTGGAGATGTTGATGGTCAATGGAGGTTGAATTGGAGGATTATCTGCAGTGTGTAAGGTGGACCTGTATGAATGTGCACATATTTGTATGTTCAGAAAAGATATGTGTTGTGGCGTGTGAGAGTCACATTGCAATATAGACAGTACACAGTGTGGTGGTGAAAATTTAATATGGGTGGGGGGTGGCCGAGGACAGGAAGATAGAATTAAGTTTGTTTTTAGGATACCTTCATTTTTCCATTCCGTGTTTCCTTTTTTTAATGTTGTATTGAAACTTAGAATTTCTTGGCTTTTCCATTTTTATTTTAGGAAATTTCCTCTTCTCCTGCCCCTTTAATGTGTGTGTATGTATATGTGTGTGTGTGTGTGTGTGTGTGTGTGTGTGTGTATATATATATATATATATATATATATATATATAAATTAGTTAGAACTGTAACTACATCTTAACAAAGTTTTCTGTCTGGAAATTTCCATGGTTTTTGTCAAGAATCTCGCTGTGACGCTTTGATACACACTGCTGGTTTAGAAAGATGAAAAGTATTTGTCTCAACCTTTGTTGAATATGAATGGGGTGCTGATTGCTTCTGAAAACCATGCAGGATTCATAGCTCCACCGGAATCCTTGAGTACAGGTGGGTTTGTTAAGGCCTCATCTAAGTTAATGGTGACACTGAGCTAATGGTGACAAGCTGCCAGTGGGAGGTCAGTTTCCTACAGTAGATGGACTTTAAAGTCCTCCTTGTGACAACTGCTAAATTAGTTCCAAGCCAGGTGACTAGCTCAAGGGTGCAAGCAGATTACAAAGGATATAAGAATGCAGGTCTTAGTCTGCAGGGCAGCTCCTGGATTATTAAGGGCTTCAAAGGTCTGTAGCAAATGACTTCAACATTTTAAATATGAAGCATTCTCCAAAACACACAAAGGGATTGATCTTTGTGGAGGATAGGAGAATAAAACAAACGTGGAGTCTAGGCCAAGCCATCTTTGAGATATGACATGCCAAAAAGACTTAGTTTTTCCAAAATGGAGAAAAAAAAATCACATTTTAATCTCACTGTCATAGGTCTGAAATCCTGTCTGACTCACCTCAAATGAGGCTCAACAGGAACCTTGTTCATATCTAGTCCCTCCCACACCTTCCAACAGCCCAGGATTGCTCCTTGCGTGTATCTCTCGAGTGCTTCAAATGGTTCACTCTTGAATAGCCCTGTTGCCCACCATAACTCAGTGTGCTTGGTCACCTTGGGTACATCTACACTGCAGTTAATCACCCAGGGCTGGCCTGTGCCATCTGATGTGGGCTCTTGAGCCGTAAAATTGTGGTGTAGACATTCAGGTTCGGGCTGGAGCCTGAGCTCTGGAACCCTCTTCCCCTCACGAGGACCCAGAGCTTTCTACGCCACAATTTTGCAGCCCGAGACCCGCAAACCTGCCAGCTAACACAGGCCAGCTGCAGGTGTTTAGAGGGGAATGTCTACACTGCAGTTAGAGTAGACTGCTACAAAAACCACTCCACCTGGGGTGACCCTGAAGGTTGCGCAGAAGCATCAACTGGTACAACACACAGCGGCGAATATCTGACAGTAGATAATTGAGGAGAATATTTCACGTTTGTTCTCTGCCCTTCTTACAATTATTGATCTGCTTTAAAGACTTAGGGCCAAGTTCCCTGCAGGTGTAAATGTAACACCATTGATTTAAATGGAGTTGTACCCATTTATGCCAGTGGAAAATTTGGCTCCTACTCATAACCCAGATGCTGGCGTGTAGGATGAATATCGAGCTACCTCTGGACCTCCCCTTTCTCTCTCCACGCTTGCTGAGAACACCACGATCAACAGGGATGTTACAGCTGTCCGAGTCCAGGGTGAAGCACTGTATGGCTGGGAGCTGTGTGTTTTTGGTGCGGGGTGGGCTGTTGGATCAGGACCTCGCTACCAGGGATCAGGCTGAATTCAAGTCTAGCCATCTTCAGAGCACAATGCAAGTTGTGGCTCTCCGGGCAATGCTCTTCTCCCAAGGAAGAAGGCTGGTGATATCGTGTCCGAAAGGGAGATGGCCAGTGGCCTGTTGATATTGCTTTATTTTTACTTTGGTAATCTTCATGCAAGAATGATCCTTCAGAAATGCCTAGACAGGCAGGGGCAGAGACTATAGCCCTAGTCAGACAGCACAGATGCTTGTACTAATGCTTGCAGTTGGCACCTGAGTGCTATGGTGATGGGCGCATTAGAAACTGGAAGATGAGTCTTCTCCTTGTTCTCTTGTAAATTTACTCTCACTCTTTGGGCATCTTTTTTCCTTGTGTTAAACGTGAAGGATAATTTCAGGCTCGCTACTTCTCATTATGTTCTCCCTTTTTTACCTTAAATAATCCATCTAGCCAAACCCAACCTGACAGATGTTGCCCTCGCTGTGACACTGAGCACACAGCATGCTGCATGAAAATCTGGCTTTGTGGGTGAATGCAGCATGAGCAGTGACCCTCCTAGCATCCCTGCTAAAAATAAAACTCTTCCCTTCTGGCAGTCTTGGGGTTGCTTTTAATAGGTAGCCAGTCTCACCCCAGGGCTTAACTTTCAGCATGCTGGGAGCTGGCTCATCGCTGGGAAGCTGCACTCAGGTAGTGAGGGTGAGGATGTTTAGCTGCAGCAGGTGCACCTCAGTTGCTCCCTAACAAACTGCCAGATCACCCAGATACATGATAGGTAATGCTCTGCATTTCCTAGCCCTTGTGCAGCATACATCTGTGTCCTCCAACCACCCAGCCTCCTCGATACTCCTTAACCCAGCTCTGTCTTCCCAGTTACATAAACCTCACGCTACCCTTGATTGTTACCCCGACAAGCAACTCAACCCTCTGCCAGCTGCCTTGTCCTGTTAACAGCCCTCACACAGTGTTCCAGATCAGCGCCCCTCTCGGCTGCTGGTTAGCTGTCCCTCTCAAAGGAAAATCGGTATTGCCATGCTAGATCACACCAATGGCTGGACACTGTTCAGAACTAGATGCTTCATTATGGGAGTCTTTACACCTTCCTCTATAGCGGCAGTAAAATTCCTATGGCTGCAGATGTTTGTTTGTAACCCAAGGAAGCTAGTGGTTGGCTTATATTCTGGAGAGTGAGGGTTGATGCATCATATATGTATTATCCTAGCTAGGGAAACTGTGGATTGTTTTAATATTCAGATACATATTGAACCCTTTTTTGAATCCCACCAAGCTATTTGTCTTGGCATGGCAATGGGTTACACAGGCTTTATGCTATTTTGTTTTTAATTCAACCACTTCCAGGACCCCAGATAAAAAGCCCAGAGCCTACGTGCTTCTCCATTCTGTTTCCCTTGGACAAATCTTGATACCAGTCCCAACTCTCAGCACCCTCCATCTACAAATCCTACCTTTCCAGGAGTCCTCCACCTGGATATTATGCTGTAACTTGAGGCTTAAAGTGAATTATGAGTAAGGCTATGATTTTATCATGGGTATTTTTAGTAAAAGTCAGGGACAGGTCACTGGCAAGAAACAAAAAAATCACAGAAGCTGTGACCTGTCCCTGACTTTTACTAAAAACATCCCTGACAAAATGGGGAGGGGAGGGTACAGCACCCTGCCCTGCGGGGCTGGGTGCTGTGGGGGGGGGGGGTCCTCTGCCACCCGTGGTGGCATGGGGAGATGCAGGGGGCCCCATGCCAGTGCTGAGCAGCTCTGGATTCCCTCTGCTGCCACCAGCTGGGAGCTGTGGCCGCTGAGCAGCTCCAGGGTCCCTCTGCCACCGGTGGCAGCGGCTATGGGGGAGCCATGGCTGCTCGCGGCGGTTGAGCTGCTGTGGGGGGGACCCCTCCCGGCGGCAGCTGGGCAGATCAGAGGTCTCAGCAGCTGGTCAGTTGCGGGGAGGGGGGGTCCCGCAACCCGCAGCTGCCCTGCCACCTGTGGAGGCTGGGCTGCTGCGGGGCCCCCGTTGCCGGCAGCGGCTGGTCAGCAGTGGGGCCTCCACTGTCACGGAGGTTGCTGGAAGTCATGGATTCCGTGACTTCCGCAACCTCCGTGACATAATCTTAGCCTTAATTATGAGAAGTTCTGAATTTTCCACTAGCCAACTACTGACCTATGGGAAAACAGGGGAGTGCTGCCTCAGCCATCCCTGACCATTGGAACAGATTGATGTATCCATCTTTGTCTGATAACCGAAGGGCATCACATCAACTGTCCCCCACCGGCTTTCCCTGAGTTTCTGCCACCAGGCATGGGGAGATAAATTGGTTTCAGCCTATGAATGACATACCCGAGAAGCAAAGCAGCCAATTTTAAGGAGTAAATTAATACTAAGTAAGGATTAGTCTCCTGCAGATTTTCTTGTGCATCTTGTTTGTTTTAAACCTGATGGTTTTATTAACACCCCTCTGGGATCCACGGTGTTGGTGCTGAGTAAAGCTGGGCGGAGGATGGCAATTCTGTTTCGCAACAATGTTTCCAAGGTTTCCAGGCTTGTTTTTGTTCTGCACTGGAATGAAAACTAAACCTTCCAAATGTTTTAGCAAATGGGTTTGTGTTGAAAAGATCAGTTGTTTTTTTTTGGGGGGGGGTTCTCTTTCTCTCCCTAGAAATGACCAGAGTCCCCTCTGGACCTCAGAATCCTACCTGTTAAAACTTTATTGAAAAAGATACGTCTGCAAAATATTTTGCATTTTAAACAGCATTTTTTATTAAAAAAAACATTTAGTTGAAAATATTCCAACCATCTCCAGTGCTGATAAGTGCTTTTCAGGCTTCCAGCTGCTAGAAGGCATGCTCATTCCAGGTGATAGCTGCCTTGTGGTGGTTAATGTGGTTAACACATTTTCCAGCATGGTGTTTTCCCCCCAGTATAGACCAGTCCTAGGGTGGGTCAGTATCCATGGCCCATTCAATCCTGGGCCTCTTTGCTGTGATGACAAGTGCTAATTGTGTGCGTGTGAAATAATATATGGATGCTTTTCCACAGGAGCTGGTTTGCAATACTGTTTAGGAGAGTTAAATGACCGTGGGAGACTTCCACCATTTTGGATCAAAATGTAGTGTTGCCATCCCCAAGAATTCAAAAATTGAGTCAGGCCCCCCCAAAAATCATGAGTTTGGCTTAAAAATCACGTGTTTTTTTTTTTTTTTTTTTTTTTTAAATGGTACATCTGGGAATTTTTGTTTGCCTTCTGGTTTCCAAGTCTTTGGGGTACACTGAGGTCACATTTTCAAGATTTTTCTCTGCAACCAAGAGACTAGAAACTTACTTTTTTTTCCTTTCGAAAGCTGAAATCCTTGTGCAATCTCTTGATTCCAATAGCTTGGACATTAATAAAAAACACCAAATATCACCAGACTGCTGATTAAAATCAGTCAGCAGCACTGGAATTTCACAAGACGAGCTTATCAGTGCCATGACATGTCTGCACCAAGAAACATCAGCACCATCAAACCTTACACTGATCTGGCCTCAAACCCAAACTCTAGCCTCAGCCTAATTCAGATCTGAAAAACGGGCCCATCTCTATATATGTCACAGGCTGGATGGCCCTTTAAGGCTCCACAAAGATGCTCCTAGTCAGCTGGAGATCAGGTGGCTCATCTTTTGTTACCAGATCCAGCTGGGGAGTTCCATAAAGAGCTGAGTGACCCCAGCTAGAGGGGAGTTTGAGGAGAGGAATGGGGAGAAGCCTGAGAAGGACAGACAGGCTGCTCCCAGGGTGACTTGGAAGCTTGACCAGAGGCAGGAACCCTGCAGAGCATCAGCCTGCCTGAACCCGAGTGAGGGGAAGTGTGCGCCAGCCCCTGGCTATTGCAGGCCCGGGAGCATGGGACAAGGTGTGGTTGAAGACTACAGCGGCTGAGACCCACCTGTGAGGAAGAGATGACCTGCTGAGCCTGTCTGGGCTGAAGCTTTGGTTGTTTTCAATCTTTGTTGGACTTTGATAAAGTAGAGTGCAGTCTCTTCTGGAGCTGCAGAGTCGAGTGTCCTGGCCATAGGCCAGAGAGGGGTGGAAACTTGCTTGCCTTTGTGTTTTTGTTAAATCTGGGGCATATCTTCTTCTCCCTCTCATGTGGATGACTCCACCGTACCCATGATACCAGTGGTGTGTCTACCTTGAGGAGAGTAGACTTCTAGTTTAACTGTTGTCAGCATGGAGTTGTTGTCCCATCGGGGTCATCAGTAGATATGTAGGGGCTGTGGCTGCAGTTCCCTCTATTCCACTGAAGCAGATGACAGGAGCAACCATAAACTGACCACTGATACGTGGGGCACCTCTTTTGAAGTGCCATGAGGATTAGTGCAAAGGATTGCGGGGGTGGGGGGGTGTCTGAGGAGGATTGGCTGCGAGTGGCTGACTGGAGTCGTGGTAAAAGAGCTTGTGAACTCCTGCCTTAGCTATTGGCTCAAGCCTGTTCTCCGCTGCATTGCCCATGAGAGGGGGATTCTGTGCCCTACTGGTACTTCCAACATCACAGCAAGTGGAAAATGCCTCTCTTAGTCTTCCCTCATAGACATGCACGGAAGGAATTGCTGCAGTGCTTAAGGCGTTTGGGGACTCTTCTCTCCTCAGTGAAGCAGGGACATAGCCACGGGCCCACCCACTCAGTGTCCAGGCCCACCCAAATATGAATAGGGGTGTAGTGCTGCCACAGTGGCCCAGAGCATCACTTGGGCACCTGAAATCCAGGACAGAGCTATGTGGCTGCCCTTCAGAAAGCTACGCTCCAGCAGCTCTGCCTTGCCGTTTTCTGAGCCTCCCCATGTGCGTGCCCAGCTCGGCAGGTGAAGCCCTGTGTCTGGGGGCACCACGGCTATGAAGAGGGCGTGGCATCGGAGAAGCTGAGCTGGTGAACTACCAGGCTCTCCTGGGCCAGTATGAGTTCAATCTGTGGGGCTCCCTGCCCAAGTTTAAGGACTCCCTTCAAGTGTGTGATAGGAAGGAGATCAAAGTGCTGGTGGAGGAGGGTACAGCGGCTGCCAGGGCAACCCTGCATCTGAAGCTGCCTGCAGCAGACACGGTTGCGCGGTCCATGGCCTCAGCGGTGTCCATGAGAAGGGCGTCGTGGCTCCTGCTCTCTGGGCTGTCCAGCGAGGCGCAGACCTCCCTGCAGGACCTCCGGTTTGATGGCAAAACTCTGTTTGTGGAATAAATGGATATAAAGCTGCATGGCCTGAAAGACTCCCACACGACTCTCCAGACTCTGGGCCCCTATGTTCTGGCTCCGGCTAAACCTAAGTTCAAGCTGCAGCAGACTCCCACTCAGGCCACCCACACACAATATGAGACTGCGGGACTATAATAGACGCCTACAGAGGCAGTCTCGGCCTGTCCCCCAGTCTGGGTCCTCCAAGGGCAAGCAAGCGGGGAAAAGGTGGTTTTGACGGGATGCCCAGGGGCACCCTGCCAGTTCTCATCGGGGATCCACCCTCAGTAAAGCTTCCCTTCTCTAATCGGTTGTGTGCTTTCCTCCCTGAGTGGTCACGGCTGACCTCGGACCAATGGGTCCTCAGCACCATCTCCCGGGGCTACACCCTCCAGTTTACTTCCTCCCCGCCCAAGTGCCCCCATCCCTCCTGGGGGACCCCTTGCACGAGGCTCTGCTCAAGCAGGAGGTGGGGCGGCGCCTAGGAGTGGTGGAAACGGTACCCAGGGAGTTCAAGGGGTCCTGTTCCCACTATTTCCTTATCCTGAAGGCCAAAGGCGGGCTCAGGCCCATCTTGGACCTGCGAGGCTTGAACCAATACATGGTGAAGCTCCAGTTCTGCACGGTCTCCCTGGCCTCCATCATCCCCTCCCTGGATCCTGGGGACTGGTACACTGCCCTTGATCTGCAGGACGTGTACTTCCATGTTCATTTCTCCGTTTCACGGTGGGGTAGGAACACTACCAATTTATGGTCCTCCTGTTTGGCCTGTCCACTGCCCCCAGGGTATTCATGAAATGTATGTCAGTGGTAGCGGCCTACCTCAGGTGCTGTGGGATCTAGATCTTCCCCTATCTGGACAACTGGTTGGTCAAGGGCAGCTCCCAGTTGCAGGTGTGGGATCACATGGCGCTCCTGTCCACGTGCACCACTTTGGGCCTGTTGGTAAACAACACCAAGTCCACATTAGTCCCGGTTCAATGCATAGAGTTTATTGGGGCGGTCCTGGACGCCTTGTCGGCCAGAGCCTCCTTCCCACTGGACAGGTTTGAGACCCTGAAGGGGCTCATCGACACAGTCATAAGATTTCTGGTGACAACAGCCAGAGCGTGCCTCCAGCTCTTGCGTCACATGTTGGCATGCGCGTATGTGGTACCTCACGCCAGACTCAGGATGAGGCCCCTCCAGCTCTGGTTGGCCTCGGAGTTCTCCCAGGCCCGGGACATGCTCTGAGCCTACTTGGCAAAGTGGTCTCGATTTTCCAGATGGGCGGACGAGTGGGGGTGTTTCCCCGGTGGCTGCCCTGATCCACCTTTATTCTGAACTATCTCCTTCACCTTAGAGCCCAGGGCCTGGAGCCCTCGTCAGTCAAGGTGCTCTTGGCAGCCATATCAGCCTTCCGTCCGCCGGTGCAGGGCCACACGGTATTCTCCCGTGCTATGACTGGCCGATTCCTTAAGGGGTTAAATCACCTCTTCCCATATGTTAGGCCCCCTGTCCCGCAGTGGGACCTAAACCTGGTGTTGGCCTGTCTCACGGGGCCCCGGTTTGAGCTGCTAGCCACGTGCTCCTGGTCACACCTCTCGTGGAAGGTAGTCTTCCTGGTTGCGATCACGTCAGCTAGGTGGGTCTCGGAGCTCAGGGCCCTGACCTCCGAGCCCCAGTACATGGCGTTTCATAAAGATAAGATCCAGCTCCAACCACACCCTTTGTTCCTCCCGAAGGTGGTCTCTGCCTATCACATGGGTCAGGACATTTTTCTGCCGGTCCTCTGCCCCAAGCCCCATCCGTCCAGTGAGGAGCGCTGCCTCCACACGCTGGATGTGAGATGGGTTCTGGCTTTCTACTTGGAGCGGACTAAGCCATTTAGAAAGTCCTCGCAACTGTTCATCACCTCGGCCGAGTGCGTGAAAGGTCGGCCGATCTACACTCGGCTCTCCAATCGGATCACCCCATGCATCCGTACCTGTTATGACCTGGCAGGAATCCCTCCGCCACTAATTGTGAAGGCGCACTCGACTCAGGCGCAGGCCTTGTCGGCTGCCTTTTTGGCCCACGTGCCCATTCAGGACATTTGTAGGGCTGCCATGTGGTCTTCAGGTCACACGTTCACCTCGCACTATGCAATCGTCTCCCAGACCAGGGATGACACCGGGTTCGGCAAGGGCTATGCTCCGTCCCGAGAATTTGTGAACTCCTACCCACCTCCAACAGATATACCTTGGAATCACCTATTGTGGAATACACATGAGCAATCATTCGAAGAAGAAGAGACAGTTACCTGTTCCGTAACTGGTGTTCTTCGAGATGTGTTGCTCATGTCTATTCCACATCTCGCCCTCCTTCCCCTCTGTCGGCGTTGTCTGGCAAGAAGGAACTGAAGGTGCGGGGGAGTGCGCAGCACCCCTTTATACCGCGCCTTGGTACTATGGGTACTGCTAGGGGAAAAACTTCTGGCACGGTGCACATGGCGAGCACACATACCTATTGTGGAATAGACATGAGCAACACATCTCGAAGAACACCAGTTACGGAAAAGGTAACTTTTTTTTGATCTTCTCATTAGCTTCAATAGGAGTGGCTTGTGTAATACCCCTGCACCTCCGTGGCAGCACAGAGTCCGCTCTCTCTTCTTCCCTTATGGTTTGAATAGAATGCATAGCTTGTAATGAACATTGTTTCAGACACCCAATGTAAGTGAATCCGGTCTCTGGACCTCCAGGGTTAGGAGACACTTTCAAAAGCAAATCCAAAGTGGCTCAGCTGTAGCCAAGTAGAGATTGTTACTCGGCGCATGCCTGGCAAGTGGGACGCTCCCCAGGCGTACCTGGCTACCCTCTGTCCTTAGCATGAGGAAGTCTTGTCTGTGCTTGCTGTGGATCAGCTCTCTGACTCCACCAACCTCTGGCAACACAAGCACTGCCTGCCAGGCCTCCACAAGCCTTGCTGTCTCCACGCAGGTTAGCGATAGGCACACGCCAACCCCCGAGTCCTACGAGTGTCCCTCTGGCGTGCCCAGGCCCTGCTCCACTGAACACTCTCAGAACTCTCTGGGTCTCTACTCCCAAAGGAATAGTACACACCAGCTTACTAGTTTCACATCAGGATCACCGCTCTGCTTAACACACCGCATTTAGATGTGTTTATAGTGAAAACAGGAGTGTTTATTATCAAAGAACAGAGATTTAAATGATAGTAAGAATGAATATTGGAAACAAATGGTTATCTATATTAAAACAAAATCATACAATGCTTCCTAGAGTCTAAACTAACAAGACATTCCCCTGTTTCCTACAAGGTATCTTACCCCACATCCTTTTTCCCCAGCATTTTCAACCAGGATGGCTGACACCCTCCTTTCATAAGATCAAGCCCACAGGCAACCTGTCTTCCTAGATTGAAGGATGCCCCGAGTACCTCTGTGCTCCTAGTTATACCCCAGAAGTTCATTGTCTTTACTCATAAACATGATAACCTCTCCTGTTTTTGTGTTTTCTTGCAGCACTTGCAATCTACTCATTAGCATTTGATTCAATATGCAAATAGACATCCATTGTACAATACACAACCAGGGAGATAAGTGGCTCCCACTTCCTGTACCTTTATGTGACCTGCCTTTAACTACCAGGCCTTAAGAATGTATTCATACGTAACTCCTTACACATTATCTGCCCATACATTTTGCAATGAATGTGGTGACTAGTGTGAGGCATGCTTTGAGAGACCCCTCATGACCCCTTTTGGTGAACCCACAGGAACTCCCGTGCCCTCTGCCAGTGAGCATCAACTGGTCCTGGGGTAACAGCAAGGAAGTGGCCAGGCCTTTTGTACTGGGAGATGGGGCTGCTGTTGTGGATGAATGAGGGTTTTCTGCATTTGTCCCTTTGAATGCAGTCTTCTCTCATGATTCAGCCACTTCACATATCCAAGCAAATCTGGGGCTATTGAATTGAGATCCCCTTGCTATTGCCAGTGTGGAGTGGCGTATGATAGAGAAATTGGTTGGGGTAGGGAAGGGAATGGTACGGATGGAATGTGTGTGTGTGTGTGTGAGAGAGAGAGAATGAATTATGAGGGGGAGGTGGATGGAAGTTTCCTATTGAGCAGTAGATGAAATGAAATGCTGTCAAGACTTAGAGCCTGATCTTCCGCTAATATAACTTGCTGTAACTTTATTGGCCCTAAGAATCATCTCTCTTCCCCATAGCAATCTGCAGCTGAACTTGAGGGGACAGTTAGGCTTTTGTGCCTCTCCAGGCCCGAAAGAGGGTTCTTATTGTATGGCCTCAGCACAAGGAGGCATTTTGGCAGAGGAGGAAGGGGAGAGAGGGTGAGTGATGTTTTTGAATATACTAATAATTCTTTCCACCTCGGTAAGAGAGAGAGAACACCATTTTTATGATGGACTTTGTTAGATGCCTTAGAAATACGATATAGAATACCTTGCACCTGAAGCTCTCAACATGCTTTACAGACATTTTGAGTTAAACTTCACAGCCCCCTGTGAGATAGGTCAGTATTATCCCTGAGTTGCAGATGGAAAAATGGAGGCACAGAAGTTAAGGCCTACATTTTCAAAGTGCAGGGGTGGGGGAGCTAATTTTAGAGACTTGGATCCATTGTTGGGGGTGTGAATAGGAGGTCTGATTTTGGAATCCTTTGAAAATCAGGTCTTTTTTTAGGCAGCTGAGTTTGAAATTTTTGGCCTAAGTGACTTACCCAAGGTTTCACAGATTTCCTTTCTTCTGGAGAAGGAGGTAATAGGATTTCACCAGAAGGCTGAAGTTGCTGGGGGAAATCATGTCAGATAGTGCCTGATTTTCAAAGGTACTTATGTGCCTATAGATGGATGTAGGCACCTAATGGGAAATTATTTATTTCAATGGCAGGTTAGGTGCTTTTGAAAATTCCACTAGATGCCTAACTGTATCTTCAGGTTTCTAAAGATCTTTGAAAATCTGGCCTATAGTGCTTCCTTTGGTGAGTTATGAGAGACAGATTGAGGCTGTGAATCAGCTGGAGGATGAAGGAAGTAGTAGTAATGCTGCAAAGGGAAAAGCAGAAGGAAAAACATGTATGGAGATATTTACCCTGGTTGCCAACCATAGTGTAGGTTGTTTGCCCTTGACAAGACAGAGGGCCAGCTGACTGGGAAGAAACCAAGGACAGACAATAACTCAGACCTGCAGTCTAAATGCAAGTGTCAAAAGAAAGAAGCAAGTGATCCTGTCCGGTGAGACTCTATTGAAGAACAAATCCTGGCCTATCTATATCACAGCCAAAGAGAACAGAATGGTATTGCTTTTTGCATCCCATGAGAGATGTGACCAAAAAAAAAAGAGGGTTGGGGAGGAGGGGAATCAAAGGCCTGAACAATGCTTCCACTTACTGTAATCACTGTAACAGCTGAGCTTCCACTTATTGTAGTCCATGTGATCGCTGCAATTACCGTATGATAAATCTGACTTCAATCTCTAGTAGATAATAGAGCTTATGTTAAGAGAGAATCTGCAAACAACTAGTACATTAGGAACAAAGAACAGTAAGCAGCCTGGTCTTGTGAAGAATTAATCATGCTCAATTTAAAAAAAAACTGAATTGCAAAATTAGCAGCGGAATAAAAGTCAGTAGCTGTGACATCTGAACGTCAGTAAAGTACTTGCTATGCTGCACCATGAAATCTGACTTGAGATACTAACATGAAATCTGACTTGAGATACTAAGTTAAATGGGGGTGAATTAAGCATTGTCACCTACCAAAAACTGGTTGGAGGACTGTATGCAAAGGGTAATGATAAAGGCAGCGCATTGAGCTGGTACTGGTGTGGTGGAGTGTAGGGATTGGTGTGAGGAGAACCAGTTTTAACATCTGTTTTAATGATCTGGAAGAGGGGCTAAACCACCTAATTAAATTTGCAGATAATAGTAAACTGGGAGGTGGAGCTGTGTGGATAACTGATCTTACAGATTGGTGGCCAAACTGAAAAATAAAGTAATGATAATAATTGGGGGTTGATGTGAAACAATTTTTTTATTTTATGTATTCATTAATAAACTTATTTTGGTACACCGAAAAAGTGGAAAAGTCATTTCACATCAAATGAGATGTTTTCTTTGACCTGAAATGAATAGTTTAATTTTTGAGGGTTTTTTCCCCTTAAAAATTTAATAAAATTGAACAAAAAGTCATTTGGGTAGAAAAGTTGAAATGTTTCATTTTGAAAATGTTCAAATGAAATATTTGGACTTCTTCAGAATTTTGGGAGGTTTTTATTATTATTTATTTATTTATTATTTTTTGAGGAAACAATTCAGCGAATTTGACACAAATTCACAAAATGTTTCATTTGACGTGGATCTGTATTTTTGGGAGGATGTGAGTGTGTTATAATTCTCCGTTTGAGAGTCTGACTCTTCAGTTTAAGCTGTAGAGACCCATGTTTTTAGCTAGGACATTCCCTGGTTCAGTCCCCGGCATGTTGGCCAAGATGACGGCCTTCCATCACCCAAGCACCAGAGAAGACAGGCATGCAGTGGGGACAAAAATCTCTTAAATATCAACAATAAAATGAGATTGTCTGGAAATTTCAGTTCAGTGTATTTGGGACATCATCATCACCATCATAACCACCAAATCACCACCAAATCCAAATATACAGTACAGGGAGAGGGAGGAAGCAGGAAAGCAAAAATGACTAAATAGACTGTGGGATGACAGTGAATAGCAATTTTGATCTGAGCTTCAGAATGGTATGACTCCAAAAACAGCCAAGGCATAAGTGACATCATTGTCATGGAACTGGGAAGTGATGCTCCCTTTCTGAGGATCTGGTTCTGCACTACTAACGTCGATGGGAGATTTGTCACTGATGTCATTGGGAACAGGATCTGAGATGCTGGGCAGTTGAATAATAGTAGGGTTATGACCAATTAGACAGAAATGAGAGATCAAGACAAATGATTAAATGGCCGACTGGGCTAATTTATGAAGGAAAAATGAAAATAGGTGTCATCTTGCTAAAGGATAACTGTGGAGGAAACAGCTGTTTACAAGTAGCTGAAATATGTAAATTTCAAGTAGGGAGGAGCACTGTTGAGTGTACCAAGGAGTGTATGAGATCCAGTAGCATGAATTTTCTTAATTTCTTCCTAAATAGAAGGAAAGGGTCCCAAACCTCTGAGGCCTCTTCCATCTCTAATTTCAGCACTTCAGAAATCCCTGCTAATTGGGCTTAGCCAGAACCTTTGCTAACCATTTCAGTGTCTGTTGTATAGAGAATTCTTAAAGCTCTTCAATTTACAGTAAGACTAAAATGCTTTTCTTTTTTGTTGGCAGCAGTAGAATATTTCCAAAGATCAACCTTCTCACTCTTCCATTTGCTGTTTTTCAGTCTCTTTCCATCACCCTATTCTTCCCACCGTTCAGGTGCCACTTCTCTCTCCCCAAAGCCCAGGAGAATAGAGTAGTATAAGAACTGGAATTTCTGTCCTGAGGAAAATTTCACATTTCTGGGGAAAAAAATTGTTTTGAACTGGAATGAAAAGTCAAAATTTGCCATGGTACAGAATTTTAAAAAAAAAAAATTTTTTTTTGAAGAACCTAAATGGAATTTCCCAGCTGCTCCCTGCCAGCCCAGACAGCTTCTTGGCCAGCCTGGGGAGGTTGGCAGCCTGTCCACCCACGAGATGGGCTGAACCCAGGAAGCAGGCTGCCCAGATAACTGGTGTCGCCAGGCAGATTGCTCACCAGCCAGCCAGGGAGTTGGGGAAAATGAGGGTAGTGAGGGAGCCTGGCAGGTTGGCAGCAGGGGTGTTGTGGATCTTGGGGTGGGGATGGGTGCAGGCAGTCAGGCAGTCTGGAGAGCCAGGCAGGGTGATACGAAACCAAGCTGACAAGCCAGCCAGGTTTCATGTTTGCACAGAATGTTTAAGTTCCATGGAATCAGCATTTTCCAATGGAAAATTGTTCCGGCGGAAGACATTTGACATGATCTGCATCTGAAGAAGGGCGATGATCTTCTTGCACCCCACAGTGTGTTTCCAACTGGGGCTCACTCCTCTTGTCTGGATGGAATAGGACTGGGTGGACTTTCAGACAGCATCAGTTTAGCAAGATCCAGAATAGGATTTGGTACAGGAGGCCCGGTGATTTATAGATTAAAACAACAAAACTAAGTGCAGTTACAATATCCACTGTCAATGGTTGTAAAGAGAGAGTGACCGCAACAGATGGGAACGAAGTTTAGGGGAGAGGAAGAGATAAGAAACCAGTTTATACTGGCTGATATGACCCTATCTCCACTGAAGACAAGACAATGGACTACTCTGATTTACACCACTGAGAATTTGACCCACACAAGTTAAAATCCGGAGTGTTGTAAGGAACACATGTGAAGTAATTCTTCCTCTCTACTCTGTGCTGATAAGGCCTCAGCTGGAGTATTGGGTCCAGTTCTAGGCACCACATTTCAGGAAGGATGTGAACAAATTGGAGAGAGTCCAGAGAAGAGTGACAAAAATGATTAAAGGTCTAGAAAACATGACCTATGAGGAAAGATTGAAAAAACTGGGTTTCTTTAGTCTGGAGAAGAGATGACTGAGAGGGGACATGATAACAGTTTTCAAGTACATAAAAGGTTGTTACAAGGAGGAGGAAGAAAAAAATTTCTCGTTAACCTCCAAGAATAGGACAAAGAGCAGTGGGCTTAAATTGCAGCAAGGGAGGTTTAGGCTGGACATTAGGAAAAGCTTCCTAACTGTCAGGGTGATTAAGCACTGGAATAAATTGCCTAGGGAGGTTGCGGAATCTCCATCACTAGAGATTTTTAAGAACAGGTTGGACAAACACCTGTCAGGAGTGGTCTAGTTATTATGTAGTCCTGCCTCAGTGCCGGGGACTGGACTATATGACCTCTTGAGGTCCCTTCCAGTCCTACACTTCTAAAATTGAGATGCACTTCTACACTTCTAAATTCTAAAAAGAATGCACTTGTCCCCTCAATCCTGGCAATTTAGACTGTCAGAGTTGTATTTGCAGGCACAGTCAGGTACGTAGACATGAAAAAGGCTTCATTTGTACTTACAAATAACAGTAGGCGCAGTAACAAAGACAAGTGTTTGAAAATCTGACTCCTGTAATGGAGCCTTCCAAACATGTAACAAAGGCTGGAAATTCATAGCAGTCACTTTGTCACCCATATGTGCTAATGTAGTTAAACCACTAAAAATGAACATCAAGCTGTAATTTCCTTAACTCAATAAGTATATTCAACCTGCCTACTCAGCTCTGAGTATTGTAGTTTTCATATTCTAACACCACCCACCATGGTTCACTAGCAGGGTGTGACAGGGTGGCTTGCCCCATGGGCTGGGAAGCCTGGGGCTAAGTCTACCCTGATTACTGGATAAACCACACCTGAGAGGAATCCGCCATTCCTGTATGAAAGGAGCAGGAAGTTGCACTGAAAGAGGGAAGCCCAGGAGATTGCAGCAATGTCTGTAAACACTGTAGGGAGCAAAGTGGCTCCTGCAGGGCCCTGAGTCAATGGGCGAAAAAACGCTGAAGAAGCAGGAGAGCGTGGGAGAAAGCTCCTCCGGCGGGAGAGTCTGTCTGAGCAGGATGAGAGACCGTAAAGACCAAGTTGGACGAAGACTGCGAGTTTGTGTTTTGGATGACTCAGGAGAACGAAATTGGTCTTGAGGCCTAGAAGGCCAGTATGTACCTGAGGATTAACTAAATGGGCTCCTTTGCGGGGACCGTTTGAACCACCTTTGAAATGTAAGATCTTAAAGGGCCCTTGGGAGTGGGAAACAAAGGCAGGATGCTGTAGAGTGACCCCTGGCTACAAGGGAGTGCTTGGGAGGTGGCTGCCCATGTTACACAGGCTCTGAACCTAGGGCCTCCATCACCCCCACATAGAGCTGTCCCACTTGAGCCAAGAAAGTAATTCTGTTTGCTGGTGGTAATAGTAAGTTGTTATCCCCTATGTGAAATAGCCCTTAAAAGGGGATGCAAAACACACTTTGGAAGTAGAATGTAACCAAAACAATAAATAAATCCAGAAACAATAAATGCATATTGGACCCAAATAATGTTGCTTTTCAGGGGTTAGTGGCCCTAAATAATTTATAAATCTAAATATAAAGTTTTGTTGTTTGAACACTTAAAACAATATATTTGTGAAACGATACAATGAGGAGAGTAGCATTTCTGCTCTCTCTTCTACTGAGCACTATCTAAAACATTCTAATGTATCCGCAAGAGTTAAAATACAGACATGCAGAAGTCTCTAAAGAGAGTGCACACATTTTCTTGGCATAGTATGGGTTGCAATGTAAATATTACTGTTCTAAAGGACATGGCAACCACAGATGTCCCTCTAATTCCTGCATCCTTGTTCTTTAAATATTTATACAGGTTGTATAAACCATTCCTCCCTCAGATGTGCAACTCCTATTAATGGATCTTCCCTTTTAAGGGGCGGGGGTGTGTGTGCCTGCATTTCTTCAGGTGGTCTCCTGTGTTGTTGCGGGATGGGCTCGCTCCAACTTGACAGTGTTCTTCTCTCCAGTGAGCATCTTACCCATGCCCCACTTTGGAAGCTGCTCTGCTTGTTCCCTGGTTTCATAGGGTATGGACGCTTTCTCCCCACCCCCACATCTTCCTGCTGCTCTCTTGGAAACTGGACCTGCTCTGCTAGCCAGCAGGATCATCTGGAATTCTTCCCCCGCCAAGGTCTAAGTGGACCTAAAATCAGCGAAGAATCTAACATTCCCTCTTGGCTTGGGCCATCATGAAGCCTGATGGTGGCCTCCTCCAGCAACCGCTTCTCTTTGTTCCACTGCTGTGCTTTGTGCCCATGGGGGAGGAAGCCCAGGAAGGCTGCTCTCTGCACCACAGCCTGGAAGAGGTCAAGAAGTACTGGGCTGCTGCTGCTCCCTTTTCAGTTTGGAAAGCAATGAACTACAATCCCCTGTCATGGCGTGTGGGGGATGGAATGTCAAGTGCATGGAATGCAGAGTACACGGACATCACAACACAGAAGAAATGGCTGTGGGTCTGAGTGCCTAGGGGTATTCTGGGAATGCTTCAGGCTGCACATAGGCTTGGACTCCATGCCAGTTCACCCTCTCTGGGTGTGTAAAGTGTCTGAGCATAGAATATACTCCTAACACTTCGCAGCATTTTTCTTTACAAGTATTAGGCCCCAGTTCTCATTTTCACTAAGATCCCTTTGTAGTACTGAAGCAATAGTAAGGAGTCATAGTGGAAACAAGAATCAGGCCCATGAATATTAAAGAATTTGCCACAGTCATAAAAACAAAACAACCCCTCATGTCATAATAACTTTGTGCATGATCTTACTTTGAAGGAAAGGGAGCTGGTATTAACACACATTCGGGGGGATTGTTTTTGTAGACAACTATATATAAAGCTACATGCTATATAAAGCCCTGTTTTTTGGCACATTTACTGTGGAGCACAAAACAACGACAAGCAATGGCCACCTACTGTTTCCCGCTGTGACTTTCCCCAGGAGCCAAACTAAGGGGGGATATGGTGAGGGACTGATAATGAAATTTGAAGGTTTCCTTGCTGTAGGTCGCTGATTCAAATACAGCCCAGGAAGGTAGGGAGCAAAATCCATGACATTTCATGGCTGGTTGGTGGCCTATTTGAAATGTGCTGGTGGATCTCAGTCCAGTTCCCAGTAGACCTGGGTCCACCACCACCTTTGTCATTAAGACCTGGTCTATGTTTAAAAAATTGGCACTGGTGCAACAATATGTACTTACTCTGGTCCAACTTTTCTAACTGGACAAGCCTTAGCTGGCACTCTTGTTGATTGCCCTAGTGGTGAGGCCTAGGATCAAATAGCCTTTGAGTAGAGCTGGTTGAAAATGTATTTTATTTCGAATGAAAAACTTTGGATATTTTGTTTCTTTCTACGCTTTTTTGTAGAATTTTGAGGGGTTTGTGGAAAAAATTGAAGATTTGGGGTGTTGAAAATTGAATTATTTGGGTTTCAGATTTTCATCAAAAAACTGAAAAACTTCAGTAAAACCAGAAATTTTCCTGAGAAAATCTGGTTAGTCAAAAATTCATTTTTCATGAGGACAAAAAGACTCTATAACAAATTTGACCAGCTCTGTTACGGAGACCAAACTTACTCCTGCCCTGAAGGGGCGAGAGGTGGGGTAATGTGGAGGAAACTTGCACTGCAGCAGCCTGTACTGTAGCTGTTCTGTTGCTAAACCTGGGACTTCACTCTGCAGGTGTGTCATTCTGGCATCTGTCACCAATGCGAAGTTCTGAACATAATGGAAATATCCCAACACGTATGTACAATAGAAAGGGCCTCCTTGCAAATCTGACATGTGAGTGTGGATTCACATGGATCTGAATGTTCTCAGTTGCTTTGTTTTTTGTGGGGGTGGGGGGGGTGTCACATTCATCCTGCTGTGATTTGACTTTCAAATCACGAGGTTCTAAGCCCAGACAAAACCCCCATTGTGAAGTTCAATGGGAGTTTTGCCTGAGTAACAAGTGAGTGTGGCTCTAGGCTTTGACTTGTTGTTTGTAGCTCTCTTGTTCTATTTAGCAGCCTACTCAGGAGGTAAAATGAACATGCAGCCTCATTGTGAAAAGCAATAGTTCGGCGTAGCAAGTGCATTATCTAAGCAGGAGGTGAAGTGCACCACAGTTCCCTGCTGGAGTACATGTTCTCTGGGTGTGCTAGCTTCAGGAGATTCCTTCTTTCCCCACCCCCAGCTCCATTCAGCAAAGGGCCTGGTAGAGTCCCTTCAAATTTACACTTGCTTTTGTTAGCAGAGCTGTCCCACAGCATGAATGAGAGAGAATGACTTTATCTTTCGTTTGAGTAGAGCAATCTGGCTGTGGCTGTGTTAGCATGTGGAGAGCAGCCAGCACTTACCTGCTATCTTCAGGCAAAAAAAGCTGATTTGCTTTTTTTGTTTGCAGATGCCTGCATGGATCTAGTGGCTGTCAATCTTTCACAGGGAAACAAGTGTGAAGCAAGTTAGATTGTGTGTGTGGGGGGGGAAAGCTCTCATGCATGTAATTTTTTATGCTCAGGTAGGGCATCTGTGCCAGGAGTATTTTTTTGAGTTTTGCTACGCCAGTGGAGTTTTGCTACGCCAGTGGGGAAAAAAACCTAAGGTAGACAAGCCCTGAGTCTTCTCAAATTTCACTACTGTAATAACAGAAATACCTACTGTCTAAACCTGGGACAGGAAATTAACTAGGGGGACTAAAGTGACAAGATCTTTGAGGCACTATCCCTGCTACAGTTTGGACTTTGTCCAAAAATATTTTCCAAGAACTGGTCTTGAAAACATTTGTTGGTAAGAGTTGTCAGCTACTCCAGAATGGGGAATTCCCCCCCACCCCCCTCTGACCATAATAGCAGAAACCATCTCTTTAGGAGAAAGCAGGAGTTCAGATTTCACGAACCATTCAATCCTTGAGCTTTCCGTTAAAAGTACCACACAATGGGCCAGTTGTTGTGGTTTTGTGCACTAGGAACTGGTCTGAGACAAACATTCCATGTCACCTGGGCAGCTGTCAGATGGCACCAACTTTTGGTTACTTTCAAACAAGGCTGAATGTAAACTAGCAATGATGAAAGATTTTAATAGTCCATTATCAATCCCCTAAGCCATCCAGTTCTCCAGAGATCATATTCTTTACAAATGCTCACCTCTGTTACTTGTCACCCTCTTGATGATTTAAAACTGAATTTTAAATCATTCTGACTCACCATTTATGCAGTTTGTTACTCTTTATATCGCTTGAACAGTGATTTCAATGGAGTTATACTGATTTATACCTGCTGAGGATTGGGCCCAATGAGTGTTTGTGCATTCCTGCATAATTTAGAAATGGCAGAAACTGACTCACTGAAATTTCCCAAGTGGCTAGCTCTGATTTAGGCTTTTGCTCCAGAGCACTTGGCAAAACGAGGGCCAGATTCTGATACCCTTACTCATCGCAAGTAGTATCGTATTCTCCGATTAGCCCTATTGAAATCAATAGGGTTACTCAAGGAGTAATTACTTGGTGTGATTGAGAGGATCAAAATCTGGTCTTAAATAAACACCCCTAAATAATGGAACTGTAATTTTTCGGATTTCCATATGTATGGTACAAAGTTTAGAGTTACAATATTATCTGAGATAATGGAATTGAGTAAATACAGATAATCATTATGAGATACTGTAGAGCGGATGTGGTTTTGCACTTCTGTTTCACCATGGAGTTCAAAATGGTAGCGGTGTCCATTTTTTTTTTTACTATGTCAGGATGGTACTACATAGTGAAATCATAGAGTAGTGTTTACTCTTTTTTCTTTTATTTAAACAGCAAAAAGCCAAGGAAAATAAATACAACTTATGTTACTGTAACAGTGATGAACTGAGAAAATGTCTGTATTATTTCTTATTAATGTTGTGCGTGGCTTGGTTTCCCTGTTCAGTTATGCATGGCTGAATGCACAGAGTTAAATCAAAGGGGGCTGTAAAGGGGCTCTTAAGGAACCCAGCAGGAAAGGTAAAACAATGACAAGGATAAGACAGCCGTTCAAGTACCCAGCTTCAAGAGAGTGAATATAGCAATGGCTGGGTCATCAACTGCGGGAGGCAGGGGGGAAAGTTACCTAGTTAGATACATCCAAGCTAGGGTGTTTTACTTTTCCCAAACTTAGGATCAAGAGAGAACCTGGCTCTGCACGCACTAAAAATAGCACTGTGGCTGCAGCAACATGGCTGGTGGCTCAGGATAGCTACCCAAGTACAAACTTGCCGGACCCTTTGGATACATACGCAGGTGGCTATTCTGAGCTGTGTTGTGATAATTGGGCCTATACATTTACCCTTATTGTGAACTCAATGTAAAAAGTGAATGAAAGGGAAGGAATGAGTTTCACCATCATGCTGCCACCCCCACGATCTGCTGGGATCCTAGAATCCAGTGTGACCCCACTGTGCCTTTTTTGTCTTAATCCTGAGAGATATCCTGCCAGATCGGGCCAGAGAGATTGGGACCCAAATGACACTGGCTTCAGCTAAATCCTGAATACCACCTGGGCTGTGAGACTGTCTCTTCCCCCTTTCCTCCCTTATTTCCTATTTCTTCTCTTTCCTAGCTCTCTCCTTTTTCCTTCTGTCTAATAAGTGTCTGGCTTACTCAACCAAGACTGCATATTTTGCAAAACATGCTATAAGCATGTGACCAGAAAGGCAGTTAAATGAAGTGCCCTAAACAGCCTGATGCTGGTACAAGTTTGCTAGGTCTGGGAGTGGTTGATTTAGACCGTGTGCTCTGCCTGTGTTTTTCCAGCAGCGAGGTTGCAAATGACAGTCAACACCAGAGACAAGCTGCACTTTCTATCTTTGCTGTTTTTATTCTTTCCCTTTTGTGTGTGTTTATCTTTTGTCTTGTCCTCTAGGAGATTGGATTGGACTCTTGGACTGCAACAACGATCACTCCAGCCCATCTCCACTAACTTCTCCGTTACCCAAAAGGATGGTTATTACCATCTTTAATACCATTTAAGAGACTGTCAAACAAGGGAGATGCTTTTAAAAAACCTCTCTACAGCTAACGGGAAATGGAACAAGGAATTTTGTTAAAGTAAAAGCCTTATTTATTACTTCACATTTCAAATGCCTTAACTGTTTTTCCTTTTTTAACCTTAAATAAAGTCAAGAAGATTATTAAAACTGTTTGCCATGGTACTAAGCAGGCTGAGGTCCCCGTATACCAAATCCCAAACCTTGCTTAAAACTGTTTTAATGTTGGACAGTTTCAGTGACTTATGGTTGCAGAGAGAACCTTAACTTTTGAATTTCCTGACTAACGTAAATATTAAACATTCATAAATGTTTTATTAATATAAGTTTTTAAAAATCTAGTAAATGTATCGTGTTGCAAAGCACTTTTGCTCTGGTTCCCGGAGGGCTACGGAGGATGCTGTATTGCGGTCTGAAGACTGTTTAACTTAAAACTGTTATTAACAACACCTTTGACTCTTTGGGTGCATCTATTCCATCTATCTTAATACCACAGCTCCCACCCATGCTGCCATGGCCACAGTTATTTTTAGTTCATCAGCTTGAGCAAAGTTAGTGCATGTCTGTCTCCTCGGGCTGGGAAGCATGCTCCCAGCTGCTGTGGAGAGGTATCCTCAGAGGCAGAGGGAGAATGCTGCAAGCAGTGTAGTCTTCTCCCAACTCGGAGATGGGGGAATAAGCCAGACTCACCTGAACTACCGATAGAGAGTCTAAGTGTAGGTAAGGGAATGTGCCTGTAGGTCTCTTTAGTTTAAATCCACTTCTCTAAGCACAACATGCCTTACGGGCGCAATAAATCCTGCTTGGTTTTGAAGAAACTATTTCTGACTCATTGCAAATGTGTGCTGACACAGGCTCCTAGAGAAACCCTGGCAAAGTCTAGCCCAGTTGGACCCTGTGAATTAGTCACAGTTGGTACCCAAGGGGGTGTAAGTCACAGATCCAAGCCAGGAATGGTTGGATGAGGCAATTCCACCCCATAAAGAAGTGGAGGCCTGGGTCTGCCACGTGAAAGCGGTGCACTTTGGGGACTGGAGGAGGGTCTCAGCCAGGGCAGTTTGGCCAGGAACTGTGAGAGTAATATATAAGGATTGCAGTTTACAAGTGAAGGTTTTCTTTGTAAAGAGTATTCTGTTCTATTTGTGAGAGTGTAATGTTATTTGTATTTGCTTTAATATACAACTGGCCAAATTCTGCTCTCAGAGAAGCACAGGCAACTCCAGTGATTTCAATTTGAGTTGCCTAGATGTATCTGAGGGCAAAATTGGATCTTGCATAAGCAACGCAGATGACTTATGGTTGCAGAGAGAACCTTAACTTTTGTATTTCCTGACTAACGTAAATATTAAACATTCATAAATGTTTTATTAATGTACGTTTTTAAAAATCTAGTAAATGTATCGTGTAGCAAAGCACTTTTGCTCTGGTTCCCGGAGGGTACGGAGGATGCTATATTGCGGTCTGAAGACTGTTTAACTTAAAACTGTTATGTTATTGAAAGCATATTAAGGTCTCATCTGGCAGTCCCCATGCAGACAAAATTCCTTTGGATTTCACTGGGGAATTTTGTCTGTTTCAGGATGGCAGCATTGGGTCACTTGTTACACTGTTTTTGAAAATGATTTTGACTTCTGCTTAATGTGAACCGGGCTCATTGCAACAGTTAGTGAAAAAGGGGAAGAAATATGTTGCCAAGCTTGTGTTTTTATTCTGGAACCAGAGGCTAGGTTTGGAAATCCAAAAGTGTAAATAGAAGCTACCAACAAAAGCGGTTGCTTTAGAAAGCTCATTCAGTTAGTTTGAGGAATAATCAGTATAATGATCCATTATTAAATATTTTTTTAAAATATTGGCTGGCAAAGCCTCAGAATGGTGTGAGGAATGAACTGCAGTAGAAGCCATTAGAGCTACGTAAGGTAGATAAATAGAATCATAGGGGTGTATGACTGGAATGGACCTTTAAAGGACATCTAATCCAGCCCCCTGCGCTGAGGGTAGGACCAAGTAAACCTAGACCATCCCTGGCAGGTATTTGTCTAACTTGTTCTTAAAACCTCAAAGGATATAGATTTCATATGCTTGACTATTCTTATAGATAGAAAGCTTTTCCTGATATCTAACCTAAATCTCCTAGTGTTAATTATAGAAGACGGTCAGACCACAGAGAGGAAGGCTGTGGGTAGCAGTGATTGATTTGAGGGAAGGAAGTGTCATTGCTAAGACAGTGTATGTATGATACTCTGACTTACTTAGGCACTTAAGTGACTTTTGAAAATGCAGTGTAGTTGTAGCTGTGTTGGTCCCAGCATATTAGAGAGACAAGGTGGGTGAGGTGATATATTTTATTGGATCAACTTCTGTTGGTGAGCAAGAGCTTGTCTCTCTCACCAGCAGAAGTTGGACCAGTAAAAGGTATTACTTCACCCACCTTGTGACTTCTTCTGAAAATGGGATGAGGAATGAACTGCAATAGAAGCCATTAGGGCTACATAAGTAGATAAATAGAATTATAGGGATGTATGGCTGGACTGGACCTTGAAAGGGTATCTAGTCCAGCTTCCTGTGCTGAGGTAGGACCAAGTAAACCTAGACCATTCCTAGCAGATACTGACATTTCCTATCTCATTAGACAGGGTCACATTGAGACATCTTGACAAAGCAGCATGGGGAGCGGGCATGGTTACTGCCTGTTCCATGGATACTTTCATCTCTGAGTCTGTCAATCAGGCACCATATACCAGCCACAAGTTAAAAAGAGAAACAGAAAGATAAGGCTTTAGAGAGAGCAAGTTGAGGAGAATCTGTCACTTTTGAATTAATCTGGGTAGCATCAAGGAGATGTTTATTTCTTTCCATCTTTTTCCATACCAAGGGGGTGTGATATGGATTTGTGGTTCTGATACTGCATAATCAATTCTCTCCTCTCCGCTGTGCTTTGTCAAGGATGGCTTTGTTCATTTGCAGTCTTTGTTCATTCTTTCCTTCCTATTTTGCTTGTCTCTCTAGATTCTTATTTTTGTAGATTCAGGGAGATTGTGCCTGCTTTTGGAAGGAATTGAGTGACACAACAAGATGATGATGATGATAAAATAGCCATTTGCAATGCATTTGTTCACTCCAGTAACATTAAAGTGCTGCCTGGAATAGACACACTGTTCTCTAGCCGCTTGAGGAACTTGTGGTTGGGGTTTCAAAAGCATCTAAAGGGTAGGTTTTTAAAGGCACCTAAATGCCTTCAAAAATCTGCCCCTGAGTGACTTGGGAATACAAGTCCCATTGAAAATCAGTGGAGATTGAAAGTCCAATGGATATGTGTTCCTAAGACTCTTGGGTGCTTTTGAAAATCCTACTGTTAAGATTGAGATTCCATGTGAAACTCTGTGTTCAGATTCACAGGGCCCATGGTAGGTTAACTAACCATGTTATCCAAATTCCTCCGAAAGCATACTGTGACTGAAAGAGAACAGCCTGTTTTATGGCAGTGTGTACTGTTTAAACCCAATTGCTAACAAATGAAAGGTCTACTAGCATATAATGCAATGAGTAGCAAAATACAGTAAGTGGGCCTGGGATGTGATGTACCTAATTCTTCCACCTGATTATCTTTCCTGGTTAGTTTAGGGGGGAGGCAATTTTTACTTTATACAGAACTTGAAAATAAACACACACACACCTATCGATCAATCGATTGATTGGAATGTCACTGGGTACTTGAATTTTGCTACTGTATATGGGTTCATTAGTGTAACTCTTTCCGGCTCTGGTATTATCAAGCCTTTTAGAAGAGCATTACCAAGTTCTTGTTTTTTGTTTGGTTTTTCTAAATTTTTGGTGTGAATTTAGTGGTACTGAAGAGTGGCACGCTGATGGCCCTGGAGAGTGGAGTCATCTATGCGCAGCCTTGGTACATCATAGCAGTAGTAGTAGTAGTGAAAGTTGTATGCCACAGTTCCCTGCCAACGTGTCTACCCCCTGACTTGGAGGCACCTCTTCTCGGGGAAGAGAGAATGTTAATCTCAGTGGCCCACTCAGGGGCTTTCTGCTGAAATTCCCAACAAGGGTGCCAATTGTGGTAGTAGTTTGGTCATGTGAACACCTCACCTAGTTTGCTGCCCTCAGTCCCGCTTACTGATCTCAAATATAGGCTACTCAACAGCATTAAGTAGTGCGAATTGCGTCCCCACCAATCCCTTGAGCCACTTCATCCCGTTTAAGTAACAAGAGGAGGCGGGAAAGGAGAGGTGAAGTAGGTAACTTTTGTTCTTTACACCACCCTGTTCCAACTCCAGTTTATTTTATTATAAATTCATCTGATATGGACCTCCATTGAACTATTGGGAGACTTGTAACTGGGTACTTGGTTCCTAAATTAAACAAATTGTTGGTCAAGAATTGGGTTAATATAAATAATTTCCCTCTTGGTTACTTGTTTATCAGTTCTTCTGTCTGTTCAGCATCTAACCTTCAAAGATAGCATTGCTCTTTGTGATTTACATTTAAAGAGTCTCTACCACTGGTGAATACCTTTTTGTCTAAGTGGTGGAGAGACAACTCATGTATTTCTACTTCAACTCCTCAGCAGTGAGGTATTAAAGTGTGTATATGAGAACATCACATATTTTTGCCTCTGTCTCATGCTTCCCCCCATTTCTGTTTTGTTCCTTTCAGATACTTGGAGTTTTCAGAAGACTGTTGCATCTACACAGTGGAAGTCAAATTTTGTGTATGGCGTGGTTAAGGTTGCAGCCTCTCACCTCAGCCTTCCTCCACTTTGGGCTGGTTACCTTTGTGCTGTTTTTGCATGGTTTGCAGGTGGACGCTGGCATAACGGGAGAGTCTCTAAGTACAGGACAAAACAGCTCGTGCTCAGGATCTTCTGATTGCAAGGAGGGTGTTATCTTGCCAATATGGTATCCAGAAAACCCATCCCTTGGGGACAAAATTGCCAGAGTTATTGTTTATTTTGTGGCACTTATCTACATGTTCCTCGGAGTCTCCATCATTGCAGATCGTTTCATGGCATCGATAGAGGTCATTACATCACAAGAAAAAGAGATTACAATCAAGAAACCAAATGGGGAGACCACCACGACTACCATTCGGGTTTGGAATGAAACTGTTTCCAACCTGACCCTGATGGCTCTAGGTTCTTCTGCTCCTGAGATTCTTCTGTCATTGATAGAGGTATGTGGCCATGGATTCATAGCCGGAGACCTGGGGCCCTCTACCATTGTTGGCAGTGCGGCTTTCAACATGTTTATCATCATAGCCATCTGCGTTTATGTGATCCCGGATGGGGAAACCAGAAAGATAAAACACCTGAGGGTGTTCTTTGTCACATCTGCATGGAGCATCTTTGCTTATATCTGGTTGTACATGATCCTTGCCGTCTTCTCTCCAGGTGTGGTGCAGGTCTGGGAAGGCTTGCTCACTCTGTTCTTCTTCCCTCTTTGTGTCCTCCTGGCTTGGGTGGCAGATAGAAGGCTGCTCTTTTATAAGTACATGCACAAAAAGTATCGTACTGACAAGAACAGAGGCATTATCATTGAGACAGAAGGTGAACACCCTAAGGGAATAGAAATGGATGGCAAGATGATGAACTCCCACTTTCTGGATGGAAATTTAGTAACTATGGATGGGAAAGAGGTGGATGAATCTCGCAAAGAGATGATCCGGATCCTCAAGGATCTGAAGCAAAAGCACCCAGAAAAGGACTTGGATCAGCTGGTAGAGATGGCCAACTACTATGCCTTATCTCACCAGCAAAAGAGCAGAGCCTTTTACCGCATCCAAGCTACCAGAATGATGACTGGAGCTGGCAACATTCTGAAAAAGCATGCGGCCGAGCAAGCCAAGAAAAGCACCAGCTTGCATGAGGTGCAGGCAGATGAACCTGAGGAATTCATCTCCAAAGTTTATTTCGATCCTTGCTCCTACCAATGTCTTGAGAACTGTGGCGCTGTCCTCCTGACGGTGGTGCGGAAAGGGGGTGACATGTCCAAGACCCTCTATGTGGACTACAAAACGGAGGATGGCTCTGCCAATGCTGGTGCTGACTACGAGTTCACAGAAGGAACTGTGGTCTTGAAGTCAGGGGAGACCCAGAAGGAGTTCTCTGTGGGGATCATTGATGATGACATCTTTGAGGAAGACGAGCATTTCTTCGTGCGGCTTAGTAACCTCCGCGTGGTTGAGACTGAGGAACCTGCCGAGCTCAACAATTTGCCATACCCAAAGGCCATACTGACTTCTCCTTGCGTGGCCACAGTGACTATCTTGGATGATGACCACGCGGGCATCTTCACATTTGAGTGTGATGTGATGCATGTCAGTGAGAGCATTGGCGTGATGGAAGTCAAAGTCCTTAGGACATCAGGTGCTCGAGGTACAGTCATAGTCCCATTTAGGACAGTAGAAGGGACAGCAAAAGGAGGTGGAGAGGATTTTGAAGATGCTTATGGGGAGCTGGAGTTCAAGAACGATGAAACGGTGTAAGTACCCCTTAATTTCTTTTACCTGTCCTAGTTACTGTGATTAACTCCAAGTTTGCCTCCATCACAGGTGAATGCAGACAACAGATAATGGGCTACTTTCTACAGCTCTCCTTCAATTTCCATACTTACCTCTTCCAGGCAAGAACCCTACAGCAGGATCTAAGAGGGTAATACCTCTTGTCCCTTTCCTCCCAGGAATTACAAAATGGGGCTTGGAAATCTCATCAATGAGAAGACCTATAGTCCTCAGAATCATCGACTCAAACCAGTGAGTGGGACTTGGAGACTGTACTTAGACATTTTCACAGTCCTTTAATTTTGAAGATAGGCGGTATGATCGTGAGTAGAAGACAAAAGGCATGTTGAGGCCCAATCTTTCAGACCTTAGTTAAATTAATAGTCCCATTTACTCACTGCCAACATAAATGGCCAGATTTTCAATAGTCACTGAATAAGGTGGGATTTTCAAAAAGGCTCAGCACTGGCCAAATGCTGCTCCTGTTGACTTCAGTGAGAGCAGAGAGAGAGAGCAGCTACGAGCACTTTTGAAAATCCTACCCAGAAGAGCTAAGGGAACATTGAGAACAATGAGAACTGTTGGGAGCTCTGAGCTCTTTTGAAAATCTGGGCCTAGGGGATGTGAGCAATAGCTGCAGGATCAGGCCCTTGGTCACTAAACTGAACCTCTGTTTTATAGATATTTCTTCCCTTAATCCCCTCTCCCTATCTTTTTTTTTTATTTCCCTCAACAGACAGCAAATTAAGGGTTGAATTTCCCCATGCAATAGAAGTGTTAGTTATGAGTAAAGACAGAGGGGAGAGGAAAAAAATCCTATACATAGGTTTTTAATGGACTCTTGAATATGCTAATTTGGGATATTAAAAGGCCTTTTGTAGGTTTGGTTTTCAATCAAATCAGCCACCTCCAGGTAAATATAAGCCACTTAGCTAACAAGGGCTCTTCCCCTCCCTCGAACTACATATGTACATGGTCTGCCTGCGCCTCTTGTACATCCAGGTGATTCATGTGGTAGCTGAATCCACAAAATCGGCAGCAAAGCACACCCTCTTGCTGGCTTGTGTAATAAGCAATAATTCCAGTCTGTGTGCCCCTGTAGCCTCCGCCTAGAGCTGCTTGAGCTAGGCAGTACTCTACCCACAGGCCTTTCTTTACATGGATCTTAGCATAGGCATTAGGGGGTGGGCTAAATTTTCGGCTTTTGAGGAGCCTTCTGTGTGATCATCTCTGAGTAAGCTGGTCTTCCCTTTGAGTTTATTTACTAGTGGTTTTCCCCTTAAAAATACTGCAGTATTCTACAGTAATGATCCAAAAAGCTGCAACTCAGTGCTTCCCTGCAGCTCCATGACCTAGTGTTTTCATACAAAACAAGACACACGCACTCCTCCAGCCTGCGGAGGGAAAGGATTACATGGCCTCTAATAGTGTGAACCAGCCCTGTTAATTCAGCTCTTTCATTATGAACAAACGTAACTGATGCGAGAGAAGTGAGTAATAAAGACCAGAGACATAATAATGTCTAACTGCTTTAACTACCTTCCATTAACATTAGTGGAGGATGAGGAAAAATCGCTTAGTAGAGGGAGGTGGTGTATGGACATGATGCTAACATTCCCTAATGCTGAGTGCTTAGGTGCCTCTTGTTAAAACCCAATCACTTGAGAAATCAAAGGAAGAATTGTGCTGACTTGCAACTGGCAGCAGAGAAAGGAAATTACTGTACTAAGTCCGCTTATACAATACACATGTAGACGCTGGTACACTGAGCTACAGAACAAGGATGTGCCTGAATTCTGACATCTTCCCATGGTCTGTGCCCACCTGTCATGTGTTGTGTTTTTTTTTTTTTGTTGTTTTTTTTTAAATTCAGTTGCTGTCCACAACCCTGGTATTTGATTGCACGTGCATGTTCTCCCTTGATAGATGAACAGAAGTTGCTGGTTGGCTGAGATCACCAACAGTAAAAGTAGGCTTGGAAGGATTAGATTTGTGGTGGTAAATGTCAATTTCTTGACATGTGATGTTGACGATTTGTGTTTCAATGGTTAGGCTTTTTTTTAATCTCAACATCTACTGTCATTAAATAGTCTGATTGTCATCCCGTTCTTCCCTCCCCCTCCCCAATTTCCTGCAACTGTGGAAAATTTACATTGATAACAATAGAAAAAAATACTTAAAAATAAGCCTCAACATGAGATGTCAAAATTATGAAAATAGACACATTGAACTGTGCCAAGCCTGAATAAAAGATTGAAGGTGATCGGCTTTGTCCTCAACTTGCTGCTCCAGGGAGAAGGTGGCCATGGGTCACCGTGCCAATCTCTGCTGCTACAACTGGTCCTCAGGCTGCACTTTCTGGACAAAGTAGACCAAGGTCTCATCTACTCAGTTAAAATCTGTTGTGCTAGGGGACCCACCTACAACATGGTTTAATTCTAATTGTGTGGGCACAATGATGTTTTAAATGGGTTCTCCAATATGGTAGATGTTACTGGGGCAGTTGGAGCCTAATAGGCTGGATTATTGACAGAACTAATTTAAACACTGTAATATTCCAACCTGCCCCTCCTCTATTACTGAAGCTTTTTTAATTTACAAAGTAGGGGAGCATTTTAAGGTCCTGTTCATGCTACCACTAAACTGCTTTAAGCTAAACCATGTTCAGCAGAATCATGTTTGAGTCTGTTCTCCAAGATGGAGTCAAATGCACTAGCACATAACAAGTGCTGCCAGTTACAACTCTTCTCTCTGACACAGTCAAATCACAGTTCCATTTTTGGAATGTAGGTAGAACACACTCAAATGACACTAGGTTCCCATCTGTGCTTTAAAATGGAATTCTGTTGGGGGACAAATATATTGTAACTGAGCCACTTTACCCTTCAGAACTGATACTGGCTAGTCATGGGTGAACCTCAAAACCTCTGAAGTTTGAGTTTGAACAAGCACCTGTAATTCCAGATGTTTATTTAGACATTAGACAAATCCTGACCTGGTGTAAGCCACTGAAATCAAAGGAGCTGCACTTGCTTATACTGTGCCTGCATTTAGCCCTCCAAGCCTCTTGGAGCTTTTTGCTGCCATTCTGTAAGAGTTTCACTCAGATTCAGTTGGAAATAGCAAGTGCAGAGACATGAATGGTTGTGTCTTTCCTGAAGGGAAAAAATAATTTTGGGCAGATGTTTGGGGTAGAAAGCAGCCAATGTGGAGAATTCAGATCCACGTTTGACCTTTTGTGAATATCAGCGTTTCTCAGATCCCAGGTTTTGGTATGGGCTCATCTCTAGTTTAGGGAGGTGTATGATTATTTTATCTGAAACACTTCACTCATCCTAAATGTTAAAGTGCAGTGGAGGTGGGGTGATGTGTTTATCACCACAAAGTTGTATGAAAACACTGGGTCAATAAACTATCTTTCTTCACACACTAGGGATTCATTACCTGATTCCCCACCTTCTCCCATCACCCCTTCATTCTCTTTGCAGTACCATTGTTAAAGGGGTCTTTTGCTCATAGACAGGAAGAGCGAAAACACACATATGCTTCATTTCTGCAAACACTTAGGGTATATGTACACTGCAATAAAATACCCATGGCTGGCCCATGTCAGCTGACTCAGGCTCACAGGGCTTGGTCTATGGGGCTGTTAAATTGCAGGCTCGAGTCCAGGCTCTGGGACCCTGTGAGGGGAGAGGGCTCTAGCCCCAAAGTCTACCCTGCAATATTATAGCCCCATAGCCTGAGTCCCGTGAGCCTGAGTCAGCTGACACAGGCCAGACAAGGGTCTTTTATTGCAGTGTAGACATATCTCTAAGCATGTGCTTAACTTGACTATCATGAGTAGTTCCATTGGGACTACACAAGGTAGACAAGTTAAGTATGTGTTTAAGTGTTTGTGGAAGTGGGGCTAAAGAGATTTCCAGGCCCTCTGACTATGTAGATTGATGTAACTTACATGCAAAGGAGGAGGGTGAGAGCTTCAATTTACGTCCTCTTCTGGCTCTTGGTGGGTAAGTTCCTGATTTAGATTCCATTATATGTTGGCAGAGTGGATGTAAGCAGCTCTAAGGGAGTGTAACTGCATGTAAAAGTGTCTACATTAATGTGAGGGGCTCCAAATTCCACATCACCTCTGTATTGAATAACACTGTTTTCTACAAAATTCTTAGAGCCAACGGCTGGACATGATTCCCCAAATGTTTTCCCTTGTCCCACTCTTTTTGAGGGGATTTCACTTCAATTTAAAAAGATAAAATAAACCATCTCTGCTTAAAAAAAAAAAAAAAAAAAAAGTGGATGTCCCCAGGGAATAAGGGATTAAAAATAGCTGAGCTGATGCATAAAATAAAGTGTGAGAGGGAGATGGATCCTGCCACAGGGTCTTGCTTATTGCTTCTGTGATTCTCTCAAAGCTGGTATGGTCAAAGTTTCCTTGCCTGTATATTGGGTGGGGGTGGGGAGCAAGCTGACTTCTCTTGAGGTGTGAAACCTCAATAATGCTGCTGTTGTTATCCAGTCGCGTGCGTGTGTGTGTGTGTGTGTGTGTGTGTGTAAAACTTTGCACTTTACTATCTAATGAGAAAAGTGAATACTCACACAAGCTTCAGACTCGTGGTGTTATAACATTTAAAAAATAAAATGATACATTTGTTACTTCCAAATGCCAACTTCGAACACACACACTTCTGATTGTGTCTTGCCATTTTACATTTTAAACAGCTGAAATGAGAACGGTCATCTCTAATCTAGTGATACTCAGACTGAGGCTCGTGAACCGCAAGTGGCTCTTTAATGTCTCCCTTGCAGCTCTTTGCAGCACGTGATATTAAAATGCTGTGTGATTTAATGATTAACCAATCAGGATGCTTTTATTATAACCAATTGTAGTGGATAAAAGAATAATACTTGGTCAGTTCATTTTGCTGTGAGAATAATATAATATAGTAAATGAAACAATGAATTCACACTATTCTGGCTTTTGGGCAATGTTGATCACTAATTTGACTCCTAACCACTGAGGTCTGAGTGTCACTGCTCTAGTCTGTTAAAAGGATACTGTTAAATAGATTAGGCCCAACACTTAGGTTTTAAAAAACAAACAAAAGCCCTAAGAATCAGTGGTGCAAAACAATTTGTGTTTTTTCGCTTTGCATAATAGTGTTAATTAGTAACGCAGGGAAGGAATCTGTATAATACAATTCCAGGATTGTCACTGTGAAGCCTAGAATGTCAGTCAGTGTGGAGCAAAGCAAACAGCTAGAAGCATGGATGAGAGCTTTTTGTTCAGCAGATCACTAGGTGCAATCATCACTGGGATTTGTAGTCTGTTGCTATCCAACTCTTAAGTTCTCAGTATTTTGAATTTATGATTTACACCCTGTGCGATGTGCAGGAAGGCAGGTATCTATGCCATGCCAAGAGTCCTAGACAATTATGATATCCGAGGCAGCTCAGCCAATCACGACCCTTCCTCTACGGCTAATATTTATGCAACAGTTTCCTTTGTTGTGAGGGGGAGACTGCATGGTAGTGGATTACTTGGCCTAACTGCCACCTGCACAAATAAACACAAATCTCCCAGACCTCCTCCCAGGCACACATCTCCCAGCACAACCCCACCGACACAAATCAACACAACCACTCACATGATAATACAACCAGCACACACAATAACCCCAAACACAGCCCACACTCTTCATTTGCCACCGGCGCAAATCCACACAACTCTCTCAGCACCGCACAAATCCACACAACCAGCACATGCAACAACCCCAAGCATCATTCAGATGTTTGGCTTTTTTTATAGACATGACTATGAATTACACCCATGTGACAGCACAGGCTTTCAGTTGCTAGTCAGGGCCAGCTCTGGCTTTTTGGCCACCCCAAGCGAAAAAAAACCAGCCAAAAAAACAAACAAATCTGCAGCGTAGCCAGAGCCAGAGGGGACGGGGGGGGAACGCGAGGGGGAGAGAGAGAGAAGGGGGACGGCCAGGGCTTCGGCGGGGCGCTGCCATGCGGCCCTCCCGCCCCGCCGCCTGCTGCTCTGCACTGCTCCAGTTGGCTGGGAGGGAAGGACGCGGGCTGCCCTGTCGGGCTTGCTGCAGGGCGCTCCCATCCTCTGTGCCACTGCCCCCTACAGAGTGGCCGGCACGTAACCACACACACACACACACACACACACAAAAGTGGGCATGCCGCCCTAGGATTGGGCGGAATGCCGCCTCCTACAAGCTGCCGCCCCAAGCACCAGCTTGCTCGGCTGGTGTCTAGAGCCGGCCCAGTTACTAGTAATACCTTAATTTATAATTATATTGACTGTGTCCTTGGTAGTCCATCGAATCCGATGATGATAAATCTGTGCAGATCATCAGTTGTTGGTCTTATGGTGTACCCTCTGGTGACTGTACGAGCCAATTTCTAGAGGTGCACATTTTGCTGCAGATGGTGCATGGGAAGTTCGCGGTCAGTGGATTGTGCGCTGCTGATGCTCTGTGACGTCGTTAGCGTGCCTCTTGTAGACACCGGCAGCGGTCTTCCTCAAAGGTGATGCAGGTATTTCTGACTTGCATGCCACTGTGTTCTGTCGCTGGCAGCGTCCTCAAGGTCCCTAGGTTTGATACTGCTGTACTGCAGATTGGCTTTGATGGTGTCCTTGTAACGTTTCCGTGGACGACCTATATGCCGGATGCCCTGGGAGAGCTCACCATACAGAAGCTGGCGGGGGATTCTGTTGGCATCCAGGCGTCTGACATGACCGGTCCAACGTAGCTGTGACTTCATGATCATCATTTCAATGCTTGTCATCTGGGCTCTCTCGAGGACCTCGAGATTGGGCACTTTGTCTTGCCAGCTGATCTTCATGATGTTGCGGAGGCAGCGCATGTGAAATGCTTCGAGCTGCTTGATGTGACGCCTATATAGTGTCCATGTTTCGCACCCAATTGACTCTGTACCCTAGTGTTATAATTATATTGACTGTGTTCTCAGTGGTGGCAGATGAAAGAACAAGAAGCAATGGTCTCAAGTTGCAGTGGGGCAGGTCTAGGTTGGATATTAGGAAAAACTATTTCACTAGGGGCTTGTCTATACTTACCGCGCTGGTTCGGCGGCAGGCAATCGAACTTCTGGGTTCGATTTATCGCGTCTAGTCTGGACGCGATAAATCGAACTCAGAAGTGCTCCCCGTCGACTCCAGTAATCCTGCTCGCCGCGAGGAGTACGCGGAGTCGACGGGGGAGCCTGCCTGCCGCGTCTGGACGGCGGTAAGTTCGAACTAAGGTATGTCGACTTCAGCTACGTTATTCACGTAGCTGAAGTTGCGTACCTTAGTTCGATTTGGGGGTTTAGTGTAGACCAAGCCTAAGAGGGAGGTGAAGCATTGGAATGGGTTACCTAGGGAGGTGGTGGAATCTCCATCCTTAGAGGTTTTTAAGGCCCAGCTTGACAAAGCCCTGGCTGGGATGATTTAGTTGGGGTTGGTCCTGCTTTGAGCAGGGGATTGGACTAGATGACTTTCTGAGGTCTCTTCCAACCCTAATCTTCTATGATTTGCCTTTGGGTCAGTTTGGAACTATACATGTGCTATTAGAAGCCAGTTTGGATGCTATTTGGAAGTCTAAGGGCCAAATTATACTTTGTGTTCCTTGGTGCAATATCAAGGATTTTAACCTAGAATTAGGGTAATAGATCTATTTGGGCTTGTCCTCATCACTGGTATCAGAGATGGTTTTGGGATCCATAGTGGTGCATGGTTGGAGATTCATTTTTGTTGGGGACAGGGAGGAGTGTGTCTCCCCTGCCCAGCAGCGTAGCTTTTTGCCACAATTCCAAAGTTTCGTAAGGGTGTTTTATGAATCAGAAAGGGTAGTAGGTGTCAGTAGAAGCTGTAATGTTAAACTGGTAGCAAATGGCTTGCTAACACTCTTGGCAAAACAAAAAGCACTGAGATTTTGGATGAAATGTGTGTGGTTACATGGGGCCACTGCTATGGGTGGTTTTTATGCAAAGCTTGCAATAAAGGCATAAGTAGCGAAGAGGCTGAAAGGATCTACCTCCTTCTGTTCCTCCATTAATGAAAACATTTCTGGAGACAAACATATTAAGACTGAACTCTTGGAAATGTTTATTGCCTGTGGCCTAAACAACACTGCCCTTCAATATTTTTGGAGATACATTTTTTTGAAGCACTGAATAAGTATAGTTACTAAAGAGCAGGGGTCATTTGTAAAGTACATGTGACCCATCTCCTCCACTTCTCCGCAGAGATTTTTGACTAGGAGTTGCACTGCCTCCCAGCTTCTGTGTGTGCAGCTGTGGCTGCCCTGCTGAATCACTACACATGTGGTATGTAAGCTCTGTGGTGCAGGGACTGTCGTCTTGTGGTGTGTGCATCCAGCACTATGTGGCTGGGTAGCACTATAAAATAATAAATTCCCCTTTATTTGGGCTTTGAAAATCATCTCCTTGCCAGCTAAAGCAATTACACAGAATACAGGGGGAAGTTCAGAAGACTGGGCCCAGGTGGGTAGTGGAAGGAAGTGATCAGCTATTAACTGCTTGGAAAAGACCACTGTGAAGTTTGATGTAGCCACTTGTGCTTCTTTTCTAGACTTCACTGTTGGAGGAAACAGTGCCTTTTTCAGTTTGATAGACAACCCAGATGAGAATGTTTGATGATCTGGAGATTCAGCAGTTGGCTAGTTGGGAGTCTCGTCCTGTCCTAGGCTCTTCCTCCTCCATAATTCAAGACCATGATGAGCCAGTTAAAACTTGAGGGCTTCTTCCTGCCCATTAGATCACTGGTTGTGGATAGTGGTCATTACCTCCAGTTTTACAACAGTGTAACGGTGTTGGGACTCACCACCCAGCGCCCCCTGCTGGTCATCCTCAGGAATTAGCTTAGTCCAGTGGAGTGCCCCCTCCTGGTGGTGTCCCGTCCATCGTTTCGCCCTCGGTTGGCGTGTGGAACCGCATTGCTCCCAACTCGCGGCGTCCTCTTCGAGCCATTGCCCTCCGGCAGTGCCCCTTAGTCCATCCTCGCCCCCTTTCGGGGGAGGGGAGGGTCAGTCAGCTGTCTCTCTGTGCCCCGACCAATGTGAGCAACTGCACCCCCAAAGTCACACCACTCTTGGCAGGGGGTTGGTGCAGCCCAAGACAGGGCTCCCTGAGCAGCCTTTTTGTAGGGCTGAGCCTGGCCCTGATTGGCTATCTCCAATTTGGGCCCAGATTGGCTCCCAATAAGACCTTCTCTAATTGGCTGTTCGTCTGCGCAAGCCCACCTGCCTGCTGCAGCCCCCTCTAGCATGGGGGTGGGGCAGATGCCCCACCACAAATAGTCATTGCAATTTGGGCTTTTATGCTCCCCATTTTAATTTTAATCATATGCTCCATATTAATTCAAAGACCTATGTTGGCTAATTGTCGGCTGGGGCAATCTCAAGCTAATTGCATAGATTTTTTTCAAGACCCGAAGGAACCATTATGATCTAATCTGAGCTGTGCATATCAGGCCGTAAAATCTCCCTCCATAATTCCTGCAGTGAGTTTAATTTGTGGCTGAAGTAGAACCTCTTTTTCAAATAAAGATGGAGATATCTGTTAGCGACTCCAAGTGATGGAGAATTTACCATCTCTCTTGGTTAATTTGTTCCAAGGGTTAGTTACTCTTTCTGTTACCACAGCTCTCTCGTTATCTATCATGTACTTCTAGTTTATCCCTTAGGGTGACCATATTTCCCAAAGGAAAAATGGGACACAGGGTTGGGCTAATCTGAGGCCCCCTACTCCATGTGGGATTGGCCAAGCTGCTCTCCCAACCCCCCCTCCCCGCTCAGGGATGGCCCGAGCCACTCTCCTGATCCCGCCGCCCCCCCTGGGACTTGCAGAACTGCTCTCCCAGGCCCCCCACCCCATGCAGGGCTGGGGCTGGTGTTACTGCTTGCCTGAGCCCTGCCTGCCCCCCGCACGGGGTTGGCATTGCTACTCGCCCCCCCAGAACATTACTCTGTACCCCATTTTTTTTAAGCAAAGGTGGGCATTTGTCCCGTATGTTCTTGCCAACTGATCAAGTTGGCAAGAGCACATGGGACAAATGCCCATTTTTTCCAAAAAAATCAGGACAGCCAGGATAGGGCTTAAAAAGGGGATTGTCCTGGCCCAAATGGGATGTATGGTCACCATATTGTCCCTCCAATCTCTTCCTCTTACCCTCCCCCATTAGCATGCAAGCTCAGTCCTACCTTCTCACCCTTCTCCTCTAGTAAAAGAGAGGTGACATCTGACTGGTGCTGATCCCTGGCTCCTTCTCTGACCCAAATTAAGAAGCAGTAGTACCAACTCTGCTCTCTGGCTCCTCCCCCTGGACACTGTGCTCCCACAAATCCTCTTAAAGAAGTCGTCTCTGGGTGTTCTGTTTGCCAGGTTTGATAATTTCTGAAAGAGGAAGGTGCCAGCACATCTGCTCCCTAGCTTTAGTTAGCCCACTTGCCTGTCCAAATTCCTACTCACTCCATGCAATACATTTTTCCCCAAGCCCTGATTTAGTGATCTGTGTTGGTGATCTCCCAGCGTATCACTAGTGTGAAAGATGTTATGCCCAGTTCTCACTCTGAAATTCCCTCATGTAGGTACTGTTAAGACTGCTCGTTCCTACCTTAACTCAAGCTGTGTACATTTATTACATTCCACTTAGATTTCTGGTGAGGATTAGTATGAGGTGCTGGTGGGGGGTGTCTGAGGAGTGAATAAAATCAGCCTGCAGAAATGTGAGACAGAAACCATCATGTGAACAAGAGAAGCACTGAGCTGACCTTTATCCTCTCATAGTTTTGGTGACAGGCATTGAGTAGAGATACATGCCACCTGTCCATGAGAAGGACAAATGACATCCTGTCTGGGGCTATGACTTGTTGCCCATCAAAGGCATTTGGATGTATTATGTGACTGCAGCAAACAAGGGGGCATTTCAAACCCCAGTTTAAGTCAGCCTTTAGTCAAATTCAAATTAGGGAGGCATAAATGTGGGCCTGATCCTGAGAGAGGTAAACTCTCTCGACTAGCAGTGAAGTCAGGGAGTACAAAGTGTGCAGCACCCTGCAGGATCAGGCCTTACATGGGGAAGAGATGAGAATGTTTCACAGGGGCATGTGGATTCATAATTCTAGAGAGAGCACTGGGAACTTGCCCATGCCAAAAACTGCAGCCCCAAAGTGGATTAAAAAGGTTAATCCCAATTCAGGTCAAAAACTAATTTACTGTGGGTTGGGTTCAGTTCAATTCAATCTGATTACCGGAAGTGTCTGAATGAAATGTGAGTGCTAGTGACACAATCCGACCCTGTGAGTTTTGAAAAGTTGACAGACATGTACTTTGCACACATACCTTCAAATGCTTATTTACAGACTCTGTCCTTTTGTTCTCCCTGCACACACTTCTACTAGGAGGAAGGGAATGTGCTCCTAGATTTTTATTATTAGGTAGTGCCTGTCACGGTCTAGGGCACCTGCACCTGTATTCCCCTCTAGGGTCCAGCAAGGGCACTCACCCTCAGGCTTCCAGCTCCCCAAGCCTGGCCTTTCTTGGGTGGAGACCCACGTCTCTCTCCCTTCTGGATGGGATATCTCCAGGCTGCACAATCCCCTCCTTTCACTGTGTTGTTCTCAGCAAGAGACTGTGCTTAAACAGGCTGGCTTACGTTCCCTTCAGAGACTAATAACAGAGTAATCCCCCACCATTATACGGTACCACACAGTACTTCCTATGCAAGCCCATCATAAGATAAAAGCACTACAGAGAAAACATATGAAAACCAATAAAACCACCTACACGCATTCTAATAAGCTTACCTAAAGATCACTCCAACCCTAACACGGGCTCTGGCTGGAGCAGTCCTTCAGAACCACGCAAGGGATTTCTTTGTGGTTTCAAGTTCATCAAAGCTTCGGCTCAGACCAAGCACACTCATGACATGCTTAGTCTACCCTTTATGCAGTTCAGGGGTCTTTGATCTGATGTTTCCAGAGCAGGAAATGAGCAGACAATGGTTTTCTCTTCCCAGTGTGTAGCTTAAAGGATGGACCTAAAGTGGGTCATTTACATTCCCTTCACCCCTCAGGTATTTCCTAGGAAATCCACTTTATGCGCATTGTTCCAAAAAGTCCTTTGAAGTGTTTCCAATCTTCCTGAATTGCATTAATCCTGTCTTCCGGCTCAAGAAGTTCCATACAATTCCATAATAGAACATAAACATTTGCATTTTTCATACAGTGGACCCCAAAGGTATTAAATCTAATTCATGAACGTTAAACTTTATTGAATTAACTTAATCTTAATTTCATAACGTTTGTCCAGGATATTTTCAGTCTATCCCGGTGTCATCCTTTGACAAATGTATTTTTGGGGTGGGATATGGCCAGGAACGGGCTAGCTTGGGTGATTTGTAATGAGACCTGACGTTCAAATTTGACTCTGGATTTCTTGAGACAGCTGTGGATCACTGGGGAAAGAAACGGGGATTCTCTGCAAATCAAATTCTTTAAAACTCCACAATAACCCACCTCCTTGACCCATATGATCTGGAGAGACTCTGTGACTCTCTCTAGATAGACATGCCAGGAAGATACCATTGTACCAGGAAGAATCCATTGTTATATAATACTCATAATTGGCATAGCCTCAGAATGTACAGGAACACATGGCCAATGGCAGGACTATAGAGAAAGAGAGGCACAATGGGCCAAATTCATTCTTTGTTGAGCTCCAGTGAAGTCAGCGGTTTTACACCTAGGAAGAACCTGGGCCAGTGATTTATAGATGTCTAAGAGATGGATCCTGACTCATGTGACTATTCTGAACCCTCCCCCCGGGTCTGATGTCTTGGATCTCTAGGTGTCAAAGCTTATTGCCTGTTTTTTGCAACTGAGGCTCAAATGCAGTCAGACCTGGTTGGCTGTTCTGGACTCTAGGCCCTTGGCTGGGTCTGGCTGGAACATGAATTGGAGTTTGGCACTAGGATTTCCTGTTTCCTGCCTTGGTTCATAGGCTTGTTCTCCCTAGACTAAGTACCTATTCCTCTTTGCCTCTTGCCAGTTACCGGCTAGCTGTACCTACCCTGTCTTGATCTCCTCCACCTCAAGTCATATTGCAGATACTTCACCCTTGCCAAATCTTCTTTCCTTTGTCTAGTCTTGCATTCAGCTGCCTTGGTCTAGCTGTGTTCCCTTTGTTCCTTGGCCACCTGCTTTGCTTCTGTGCCCAGCTGTTTCCCCGGGGAGGAGATAGTAAAGAGAGCAAGATTGATAAGTCATCCTCTCTCAGGACCGAAAACCTTGGACAACTCCCACAGCTTGTCCCTGCAATCACAAATAATTTCACAGTATCCACTCAAGTTGTGACCAAAGTGTTGGCAATAATTTTAACTTCTATAGCTCCTTATGAATGTTAGTGAGTTTAGGATGGGCCATTCCTGGTTACTGAGGGAACCTGGAGCCTATGCAAGTAAAGGCTGAGGATCCAGCCTCCTGATACCTACCTTACATTGAGTATTTTCTGAATCCAAAAGGTGTTAGACACGCAGGAAGAAGCAGCTTTTATCCCCTCTATCTTTTTCCCCTCCCATCTCCAAGTGCACTGTCCAAGACAGAAGTTTGCTGTGCTTTCACTTGGGATCCTTTCCTACGAGCCCCTCCCTGGACAGTTTATTCAGGGATTTAATTCGTTCGTGCCATGTGTGTAAATGTATATGTGGAAACCAGTCACTGTAGAGCTTATCTTTTTGCTTTCAGTGAGAGAAACAAAAACATTCCCATGCCCATACAAATCATAAAAATGCCTTGCCTTGTATTTGTATTCCCTTATACCATATAAATATGCAAATATTTAACTTGGAAATTCTGCTAAATTAATCTCTGCTTTCTATGCCTTCCCTCCTGAATTAGAGGATTAGGGTCAATCTGCAAGTCTTTCTCCTTTGCCTCATCTAATTGATCATGTTGCTCTGACACCCCCATCTCCTCCTCCTGTTGTCAAGACACACCTGGAGAGCAGTGGCAGAATGCAATGTACCAGGAATAATTTACTGACCTTCTAAGGCCAGCTTTGCACTGAGTAGTTTTCCAAGACATCAAAATGCATTTTGAAGATGCCCAATGTCTTTTGGGGCATTAACCTAGCGAGCCTTAAGGACTCAGATTTTTTTCTCCATTGGAGTGTTGGGTGTAGAACATGAGTCATCTTGCAGTTTTTCAAGGATAATGTGCTGTCAGCTGAAAATAGAGTGGATAAAGTTGGGGCTGCACTCCCTTTCCAAACCTACAGACTAACAGAGGATGAAATATCCTGTAAGATATAACTGCTTACCCATGAGCAAACCTCCTTGAATTTGATCAGCTTCGGATTGTTGGGTCAGTGAACAGTGTCTGAATATGTAACAGAGTGGGGTATGTTAGGATCCTAGCTACCTCTGACATAACGGGTGCAGCACCATTGAAGTCAATGCAGCTTTGTTTGTTTGTCTCAGAGGTGACTTTGGTGCTACATCTGTAAGGAGTTCTGCATCTCATATAATACTCATGTGCATGGAATGAAAAGGCTTCATGTGGCCTGATGGAATGCTGTTAGAAGGGGAAGAGGATGCAGTCAGTGGGTCTCAGAACTGAGGGAGGTTTTACTAGCTCATGAGACTTCTTTGTGATATGCAGCTGGTGCTGTCTTTCCCCTAAGGAAACTAATACATAGGCTAGGAACCTGCATATCCCATCTTTTGTGTGGCACACAGCAGCAGGAAAAGGCATAACAGGTGCAACATCTGCCCCAATTGACAGCAAGTTGTGCACAACAGTAGCGGAGCATGCAAGGAAGAGAACAGGGATTGCTATTTAAATGAACCCCTGGAAGTGCACAGTGCCCCAAAGGGGGCAAAGAGCAGGGGAAGAGGTGGAGCCATTGTCCTCCCCCTGCCCTGTCGTCTAGGCAAACTGTCGTCTAGGCAAACAGCTGATTTCCCAGGACCAACAGTGTAAATTACTTGGAATAACATAGATAAGAGAGAGCAAATGGACTCAAAATCTAGTACAAAGAGAGATGACAAAATTTAGGGGTCTAAATACGCATTTAGGAATATAACTTTGGGTACCCAGGTTTGAACATTCTGGTCTCAGAGCATGCATTTATATTCAGTTGATCTGCCACAGGATCATTCCCACCACCTCTGGGCTATAACATGGCAACTGTTTAGCAATGCACAGCAGTACTCCATGGTTTTTCAGGATAGGAAGTGCCAGCCAATACCATATCCAGTTGAAGCCACAGGGGAAATATAAGGTAGGTGGAATGTAATTACCTCAATTCAATTTGGCCAAGAGACTGGAATTGATGTCTTTACCATGGGTGGTTAGGACCTCTGTTCTACAGCTAGCTGAAAGAAGGCCCCTGCAGCAACACTGTTTAACTTCCTGACACCATGCTGGGGAGTCAGATCAGTATTGACTCAGAGAGGAGAGCACCCGAACTAGAAAGCTCTCCTTTGCCTAACAGGCTGCTCTATTGTACAGACTTTGGGATTGCAAGAGGTGGGGACACAGTAGGGTTCAACTGAAGAAATTGGAAAAATAAAAGAAAAATCTTAAAAAGACAGAGGCCCTCGAACTATTTTTTTGGTTTGTTTTAACAAACTAGTTCATAAAGTAACAATACATGCCTTGGAGGGTACTTCTAAATGAATTAGAGGGTGGCTCTGTGTTGTTCCAGGCAGCGAGAGAACTGCTCAGCTTCCTTTAACCGCTGCCCGGAATGCTTGTGAGACACCCTATAATTCAATTAGAAGTACCCTCCAGGGAGCATATAATTATATCATATCTGTGAAACGTAATGACAACCCCCTTGTATCACATGGTGAGCAACTCTATACTGCTGCCCAGAACCTTTCACCGGTAAGGAACTAATCTGCTTAGCACAGATTGAACTCGGCGGTGTACAGCACTTACCCAAATGCTTCTGAAAGGAATCCCTGCCAGCGGAATAAACCAGTTAAAGGCACACACTTACCACACACCAGGGCCTATGCCTCCTCCTTCTCTGCCCTCCCTGACCATCTTGGTCACTTGGAGCTTCCCTTGAAAGGCTGGGATTTTAAAGGAGACAGCTGAGCTTCTCTTTAGCCCTTTAGACTATGTTGGATAATTAACCTAAATTCAGTGTGCTGGGTGGATGGGATTTTATAATGAGCAAAATTCCCTTCTTCCCTCCTCTCGGATGGTATGTCATGAAGTTTCTAGACAGGCCATACACTTAGTGTGAGAGAGAAGTAATAGCACTCATCCCCATGGACATGCAGCTACTTCTGGTGTGAAATGCAGCAACTGTTTAACATGCGCTCAGTGACATAATAAACTGTTCAGGACTGGAAGGGAAGAATACTGTAGTGTACTGGTGTTTGAATTGGATACTGGAATTTCATTTAGGTAGAACGTGATTATCCAACAGGAAATATCCGGTGTGTTTGAATCTGAGAGCATGAGCATGCATTGGCAAACTTACATCCTCCAGGCCTTATCTGCTCCAGCAAATAATGTTATTCAAGAAATTAGATGAATGGGCTGCCTGTCAAATCTCATTGGAAGAGGTACCTCTTGTCAGAAGAACTGCCCTCTTCCCAGTAAATGACAACACTGAAGCTGACTGGTAATAGGCTGATTAGACTCATTATAGTGAAAAGCAAAGTGGGGGCGGAGTGGAAGGGGAAGGTGCTCGTTGCCTCCTAAAGAAATCCTCTTGGAAGGAGAGGAATTTCCCCCAAACAGTGGAACTCGGTTGGGAAAATGGTCTTACCAATTTCCAACAGCATTGTGGTCAAAATGAGCCTGGATTAAATCGGCCGCCTTAGTCTGAATGAGTTTGAAAGATGCACTTGCTCATTTGAATTGCCCCCTTTCCCTCTTTTAACTCTGCTGTCTGAAATGCCTGTCTCCAAAGGATCTTTCACTCCAGAGGAATAACGAAACCAATACCTGTCACCAGCTTGTAGTTAATGCTAATGCTTTAACATTACTGGCTGTCAGTCTTAAAAGTGTCCTTTACAGCCTCAAATCCCTTAGCTCTGAGTGAGTTGGATGCCTCTCGAATGCTAAATAAAAGTAGCAAGGAGGGTAAGGAGCAGCTCTCTGAGAAAGGACTGAGAAAACAAGACCTGTTCCCATCGGAAGGCAGAGGAACTGATCTGAATCCCTGTGTAAATCTTTTACCGGAAGCACAGTGGGGATTGAGTCAATAGAGATGGATGGGGAGCAAGTATGTTTAGGCAAGCTCTTCTCAAGAGATTATTACACGAGGAAGCACTAACTAGCAGGGCCACTGGGTTGAAATGTGTAGCTATTCAAGAGGGAGCTTAGGTGTGTTTCTAAGCACGCTGAAGAATGAGAGAAGGGAATTAGGAAAATTGTAATGCAAAAAGACATGGATGAGAGCGACTTGCCTAGAGCCTCTTTGGCCTCTGTTAGTAGGATAGGATAAGGTTGGAAGACAGTTAACATCTTTGATCAGGGCGTCTCGGCATTACCTGGAAATGGATTGAGGTGCAGGGTCACACCCCACTGGTTTTGAGGAGGGAATAATATATAATTTGACATGATCTGAGTTCTGCCTGGAGCCTAGGCAGCCTTCCCACTTCCTGCTGGTGCCTCTGTTCTGATGACAGCCCTCCCCACCAACTCTATGGCAGCTCTCAGACCCCTCTACCCACCTCCTTCTTTTATCCCCCAAACTCTGCCCACACACAGCTCAGTTCATGCAGGATGCAGTGTGTCCTTGAACCAGCACTGCCCCAGAGCTGTGCATTGTATGGAGGGAAAGGAAGAGAAGGGGTGGCATGAAGGGAAGACACTCCCCCTGTACTCAGCAGTCTGTGTTCCCTCCCTCAGCATGCAAACCCAGCCGCGCTCTTTTATTTGCTATGACCCAAATGCCACAAGTCCAAAGGATATCTGGATTGTCTGAGTTGCAGCAAAATATCCCCAGGAGGTTAGTTCCCATGTGGAAGAAGGGTGAGCGCCACTGAAGTAGATGACATGGGCCCTCAAGTGTCATGTCATTACTAGGGCAAGTGAGAGTCTTTTGAGTAAAACTATTTGTGAATATTGCAGGCGCTTTCCTTGTTTGTGTGAGGGATTTCCTTTTCAATATACTTTTGCAGCATGTTGCAAGGGTCACTCACGTTTGCCCCCACTATATCACGGTGGGTTTACTGTCGATAAAATGATCCCAATGGTTCAACAAAGCAGCAGCTAGGAGTTTCTGAAAAACTGCATCAGGCAGACACTCCCCAAACAGCCCTTTTACCAAGTGACTTGTCCATTGGTTGTTCTTAGAATTTTTAATTCTAAGAGCAACTGATGCCATCTGAATTTTTCCTTTGTAACTGGACAGTGGCAATCCCAGTGTTGCCTAGTTTTCCATACATTATGTGTAGGGAATACCTAGGGAATAGTGAGGGTCTGTTATTTAGTTACCCCAAGCAGTTTCATGCGATAAAAAATATCTTGTATTTGCACGACACCTTTCATACTGAAGAATCCCAAAGCGCTCTACAAATTGTAGAAGCGGATCATTTAATTCACCACTCAAATGCAGCTGCCTGTAGGCATCAGCTGTTTAACAGCAAATAGCACTTTAGGACAGGAAGTGAAGGAGAATGCCAATTGAAATTTCTGGGGGAAGTTAGGAAGGCTAGATGTAAGGACCAGAACTGGAATTTGGGCAGAACAGAAGGATTAATGCTCTGACCCAGGCAAGTAATGCAATAAGATCTTTAATGACAGCAGATGAGCAGGACCTTAGTTTTACTTCTCATCTGAAAGATGGCATCTGTGGCAGCACAGTGTCCCCTAACGCCACCCTGGAGCACTGTCTCAATCACAACTGACAGTGAAGAGTGACCCCTACTGAATCCCTGGCACCACTGCCTGCAGACTCCTGGGATGTCCTGTATAGTTGCTAAGTAGGTAGAGCCTTTGACAAGTGAGGATTGCAGCAGCCATTGGTACCACTGCAAATACAAACGAGGAGCCATGTGCCTATTCTCCATTTGGAGTTTCTACAAAGGAGGGGAGCTAGAGAAACCACAGGGTTAAAATTGCAAGAATAAAGGAGTAGCTAGATCTCCTAATCCCCCTCCAGCTGAGTCAGCGTGCTAGGAAAGAACAACTCATTCTCCATCCAGGGAAAGGGCCCAGCCTTGGAATAAGAGGAATGCTGAACATAAACTCAGTGGTGTTTTCAAGGACCCAGACACCTGTTCATTAGGGATTGCCTGAGCATGTAAACAGTCACCAGTATGATTTGAGGTTAAGGCCTCAGCAGGTGAATGGAGTTTGTGGCTGCTGTTTGGCTGAAAATCATTTCTTCTCTCCGGGAGAATATGTTTCTCTGGATCCTAACCCCTGGAGAGTGGATAAGAATCTGTTCCCCTGGTGGGAAGGGTGCAATAAACATTTCTGGGATGCCATGTCAGCTTATAGCAACTGAGTTCAAACTCTGCTTGTTAGGAGGTCCGCGTAGATCCAAGCTTGTTCATTTGAATCTCTGTATGGCTGCAGCCTGTAGTTCATCCCCCTGGTGGCCAATTGGGAGCTCAACAGGTGTCAGTAATGTAAGTGGTTTGGAGAGAGAAACAGGGCAGCATGTTGTTTAAAAATCAGACTGAGCCAGGATAGCCAGAGTATGGTTAGAGCTAAGATTCAGGGGCTTGAAATGCCAGCAAGTGTCATCAGCCAAAGCACAACTGTTGTTGAAATCAAGGCCTGCCTTCCTGCACAACCTGTGATTAACATCAGAAATTTGGGACAAAGCATCTCCAGGGGTGGCCAATCTATGACAGCCCCAGACACTCTTTAGTCATTGCAGAGACACGAAGTAATGTAAATCCATCTTGAAAGCAGGGATCTTGTCTAGGCTTAACATTTTAGTGTAGCACTGCTACCTCATGCCACCTCTGAGTTCCCACAGTGCACTGGGGCCCACCCTCTCTGAGCAGATGATGTAGATCTAAATGTCAGTTATTGCTTCAAGGCTGCTGCAGGGATGTGGTTACGTACCAGAGCCCTGCTGTTTAAAGCATTAACCTCTTGCTAACCCCTTTGCAGCTGTGGAGTTATTTATCCACCTCTTCTTTCTCTGTTTGCCACAATAGGCATAGCTTTCCCTTCTCTTGCACTGTCTCTCAAACATATGACCGTATGCTGTGTACACAAGAAGGAGGATATTACCATCACTGCCCCCCAGTTATAGTTCTTGCATCTTTTCCAGCAAATATTTTTGTGATGCTGGTGGGAGGGGACCCTCTCTAGGGATGAGAGAGGACTCCAGCCAATATGGTCCATTCAGCCCTTGGCCTTTTTTGCTCAGGGGCCACCTGTGATTGTGGTTTTGTGGGATGTTGATAACTGTCTCTTAGGAACTGTGCTATGACCCCCAACTTATTTTCCAGAGTCTACTGAACAGCCTCCCAATGGTAACAACTTTTGGTCACCCGGACCTGCATTAAATTTACCCTGGAAACCTAGAGGGGCAGGCGCAATCTGAAAAGATACTGAATTGGAATTTTTATGCCACCATGTATATTTTGTAAATGATCTTGACTCTGAAACAGTGTTTCGGTGCTGCCAGGTCTCATGATTTCACTGCGAGTAACCGATTTTTAGTCCTACTAGATAGAGCCAGTCTTGCAATGATGTGAGAGGGTCCATCTCTCACCCAAATTTCAGCTTTGCCTTTTGAGGAACAGCAGCTGATAGGGCTGCTGCCAGGAGGTAGGCAGAGGTCTCTTCCTTCCCCTCAGATAACGACAGGATTTTTCAGGTAGGGAAGGGGGAGAGGAAGCAGTTGACATCAACCATTCCCACAAGAGAAGAGGGGGATGATGACGAGGGAACAAAAAGAGCCCAGCAGTTCAGGGCAGTTCTGCTCCCATCTTCTCCCTCCCCTCCTGTGAAAAATAGGTTGGCCCTCTCCTCCTCCATCCTCCAGTCTCCATCCCTAAAACACCAGGCCTGGGAATAAGGAGGGAGATGAAAAAGCCCTTGGAGCTGACCTCCTCCCCAGGCCTGGGAAAGGGCAGAAGGGAACCCTGCTGCAGCTGTCCCATCAGGCCTATGGGGCAGAACTGATGTGGGGCATTGGGAGATGCCTAGTGAATTGCTGGGCTGGGAGATGGGCAGATGTGGCGCTGGGTGGGGACACACAATGAATCAACTGGAATGTTGGGCTTTGGGGAGAAGCTGGAACCTCTGCGCCGTCAGGCAGCCAGTGAAAGCTGCTTGCAGCTCGGGACAAAATCCCCTCACTGTGTACATTTGGGAGAGCTGGCAACACTAACTGCCACATACACACTGGAGGTGGGCAGAGGCCAAAGACAAGCCAAAAGAACCCAGTGCAATCTTTGCAAAATCCCTTGATTTTTGGGCCCTGTCTCATTAATGTTTTGGGTCAGATTCATGATTTTTGAATTTGTGATGTTGGCAACTGCAGATTTTTTTTTTTTTTTTAATTTGTTGAGTTTTGGAAATGAACAGTTAAAGAATCCTGCCACTTTCCCATTGCCTTCTAATTCTTCACTCACCATCACCCTACCTAATTTAAACCTCTCACCCAACCGTAATTTGGTCCCTTTCTTTTATTCTGGAATGGAAATATGGTCTCGGATGTACACTGTTCATTTTATATACTATTTATTGAATGTGTAGTAAAGATTCTGAAGGGAATATAGCCCCAGAGGGCAGTTATGTCAGAATTGTGCAAGTTTTCTCATGGTTGAAAGTGCTGGTGGAATCGAGGAATATTTTTATGAATGACTGATAGATTTGATGTTAATGAAGTTTGATTGCAGGAGATTTTATGTTAGTGCTGTGTATTGGAAATGGATCATTGACTAGGGAATGATATTTTATAATGTGCCAGTAACCTGTTACTTTGATCTTTGCATGTTATTTGCAGTTTTTAAGTGGGCAACGTTAAGGTGCGTGGGATGATAGTGAGCACTGAAGGGTTATATGGCAGGTTGCAATTGGCTGGATCTCTTAACAGTTCACTCTTAACTTGTTCAAGATCTTGGTGCACGTCAACCTCTGGAGAGTGCCAGCAAGGGAGGAAGGGCTGCAAAGAAATTCAAAATAATTGTAATCATAATAAATGACAATGAATAATGAAAAAAGCCACATTTTCTCAGATCTCAGAAAAGTTTGTGTCAAATCTTTGGCAGGGATCATACAATATCTGAAGTGGATCTCCCAACTTAGTGCTTGGTTGAACCAGGGGCCTGAGCCAAAGCCTATTGAATTCAATGGAGAGACTCCCACAAATACAGCTGGTTGGAAAAATTCCAGTGAAACATTTTTTGGTCAATATTTGCTAATTTGTTTAAAGAAAAAAAGGTCCTGTGGAGATTGCTCAATTTTGACTAAGGTTTGTTGGATACCTGCTTGGTTTCCTGCCAGCTTGCCCGGGCTTTCAGGCTCCACAGCTCTAGGGCATGGTGGGCTGTGTGAGAACTGGGGACACCAGAGTTTCCAGGGTCCCTGGTTCTGGGGCAGCCCTGCCATGTGTACAGCCCCAAAGCCAGGGCCCTATTTCTTCACAGAGAGGTTTAAATCTGCATGAGAACAAAACCAATTTGGAAATGTTGAAATCCTCTGCAAAAAATAATTACTTTTCTCCACACAGCTGTGCCCACTTGATGTTTTTTGGTTCAGACCCAAAAAGAGAGCGGGTGGAATATGTTGTGAGGACACCACTTTTTGTGGTTGGTCTTAATAGAAAATGAGATCAATTTGAAACATCCGGGGGCTTTAGACCCCCTGAGCTTGATATCAGACACACGTACTGTCATCCAGTAATTTGAGGAGCACATAAGGAACTAGAGGGAATGTGTACTGAGTAATCAGCTACGTTTACGGCCCTTTCCTACACTAACTCAAGTAATTTCAATGACAGCAGGATTAGGGTTATACGCAAAGGGCCTATCTTATTGGCTTTCTTTGCTGGCCCATGTGGGGACCAAGAAGCTGTACTTGAAAACTTCTACCTCCTGGCTATATGCTTCAGTAGCAAAAGAGTTAAACATCAGTGATCAGCCCTGGAGATGAGACCTGGGAGATTAGATCTGGGTTCCCATTCTTCTGCTGCACCGATAATAGGATCTTATCAGGCTGCCACTTTTACTTTTATTACTGAGGCTTGGGACTGCAGAAACGGAAAGTAGAGATGGGAAGTGACTATTGATTGGCAATCAGTAGAGGCTGAGGTTCTTTCATCAGCCATGTGGAAGTGTAGTGCATGCTAATAGCAATAGGCAAATCCCAATGGTGCCAGTGCGGGTGCTGGGAATTATTGTGGCTGTACACTGTGATGCCAGAAGTGATCACACTTGAAATTCGTGCCCTTGGCATTGCCCCCGTGTAAAATGGGGCTTCAGGTGACAGAACCGCCAACTGCCCAATCTAAGGCTGGCAGCAACCAAGTGAGGGATGACAGAGGGCGAGAGAGGGCAGAACAGTGTGTGCAGCTGCGTTATGTTCCCCTAAATAGCAATTCTCTACTTTGGGGTGCTCTAAACAGTGTTGACTTTTGTGTATTTGTGGCTAAGCCGGGGACGCATCTGTCAGTGAGCTGGGGCTATGCCCGAAGTCCCCAGGTGCTCAAAAGTGGCCACACTGATTTGCCCCAATTCTCCTTTCTTTTCCCCTCTGCCTTCTCTGTGTTCCCTCCCATTTGGACGACTCCTTCCTCCTTTTGTCAATGGATACCTCATCATTTCTTGCTTCAGCTGCATGTTTTCACCTCCAATCTCACTATTGCTTCCTTTGTTTTGGAAGGCAAGGCTCACGGGACAGGGTAGGGTTGGGGAGTGAAGCAAAGAGGGAGTTTCTCTTTCCCGTTTATCTCACTGAGGGAATATGATGAAAAGGGGCCAGTGACCAGGGCTTTGGATGCTCTGGGTGGCACGGACAAAACATGGTGTCAGCTCCTGTAGCCAAAGGAAGAATGAGATTTAACATTCCAGAATTAAAAAGGGCAATCTTTCCCTACACCCCTCCCCCAAGCATTGGTCAGTGGACTGTACCACCAGCTGGTCACTGTCATGCTGCTTATCCCTCTCTCACACACGGTAGGGAAAAATCCAGCTAGTTGGAGGTTGAACCTCCCGTCCATCTCTGTCACCCTAATGCTCAGCCGCTAAACCAGGGGAACAGCTCTGGTAGCAGAGCCCAGCAGAGATCTGGTTATATAACCGAGACTGAACCGCACAATCTCTGGTGCTTATTTCCTTTTAAAAATAGCCCCAGATTTTAATTTTTAAACTGAAGTACTGCTGTAGGAGTGATGCTACCAAGGTGGCACAGTGACTTCCATTTGCTGTGGCTTACTGATTTTTAAACAATGACTTGTATGAAGAGCCAAAGCGATTCTGAAAAAAAAAATTGAATTTGGCATGAAAATAGGCTGCTGCTTTTTAAACCTGCCTGGTGATAATGTAAAGATAGAGTTCAAGGCCTCTGTCTTGTAATTGGATTCCCTAGCGCAGATCCCTGCACCCATGCAATGAGGCATTGACTTCAGTGATGCTCCACGCAGACTCAGGTATCTCCCTGTGCAGAGTTTATAGCAGGATCAGGCCCTTTGGTGTCTGATGTCATCAGCTGATGCAGGGTGAGCGGAGTCCAGAATTCCGGTCTCGGAGGGTAAGTAAAGGTGGAACAGATTTTCCATCATGTACTAAAGTGTAGCATATCTGTAATTTTTTTTTTAAGTGTACCTGTGTATTTTGGTACAGATTAGGGATCTTTTTAATTTTTAAAGGGCACTATCAGGTTACGAATCTAGGTATTGTATTTTTTTTTAAATGAAATGTTTAGACAAATATCCTTGCCTATATTAGAAATCACACCTTAGATAATTAACATAGAAAGAATTTTCGAAATTTGTTACTTGTCATTATTCCCACTGCCTGTTCACTTTTTGCATTGTATCTTAATGTAGTTGGACTATGAATAGAGATTAGTTAGTTGGCTGGGATCCACAAAGGCTCTTAGGCATTGTGATGCTGAGAATCAAAGCACCTAACTTTTAGGTGCCTAGAAAATCCCTGGAACAACGCTGTGATCCACAAAGCTTGAGCTAGGCACCCCAGCATCCTATACAATGAATGGGGAGAGAGAGGTGCTTTAGCATGAGATCCACAAAGCCAGCATACTAGGCGGGGAGCCACCTAAGCAAGCCAATGGGACATGCCGATGACAGAGGTATGTGCTGAACTCTGGCTCTCTCTCGGAGTTAGGCACCTAAGTCCGGGCTGCAGGGAGGTGCCAAGCCCAGCTAGTGATCCATGAACTGGGGGAAGATTGGTGATTACATTGGTGTTGCATGTGGGGCCCAAAACAAAATGCCTGTCTGCTCCCCCAGGCTTTTAGGACAGAGTGGTGATGGGGGGCAATCTGGGCATGCAGGGGTCTGAGCTCTAACCCAGCTCCTGCTCCTTCTCCGCCTCCCCAGTGAAGGGGTTGAGGTGGAGGACACAAGATGGGATAGGAGGAAAGCTGTGGGGGACACACCCAGGAAAGGACCTTGTGGTGGGAGGAGAGCACAGGGTTGGGGGGAATCTTGGGGCGGGGAGAAGGAGGGGTCTTTGGGGGAGAGGGAGGAGAAACTGGAGATCAGGAACTCGTGGAGGGTGGATGCCTGGATAGAGGGAGGTGTTAAGAGCTTTATTGCTGGTGGGGGTGTAGGAGGGGATTTATACTGCTGGGGATGCTAGGGGGGCTTTGTGGCATTGTGAGGAGGACCTGTGGTTCCCCTCTTTCTGATGAAGTTACCCTACTGAGCACAGCCTACAACAAATAGGGAGGAACTCGTTGAGAATGTGAAAGTAGAAGGCAGCCTGGGTGAAAGTGATCATGAAATCCTAGACTTTGCAATTCTAAGGAAGGGTAGAAGGGAGAACAGCAAAATAGAGACAATGGATTTCAGGAAGGCAGATTTTGGGAAGCTCAGAGAGCTGATAGGTAAGGTCCCATGGGAATCAAGACTGAGGGGAAAAACAACTGAGGAGAGTTGGCAGTTTTTCAAAGGGACACTATTAAGGGCCCAAAAGCAAGCTATTCCGCTGGTTAGGAAAGATAGAAAATGTGGCAAAAGACCACCTTGGCTTAACCACGAGATCTTGCACGATCTAAAAAATAAAAAGGAGTCATATAAAAAATGGAAACTAGGACAGATTACAAAGGATGAATATAGGCAAACAACACAGGAATGCAGGGGCAAGATTAGAAAGGCAAAGGCACAAAATGAGCTCAAACTAGCTACGGGAATAAAAGGAATCTTCTTGACTTTTTATCAATACATTAGAAGCAAGAGGAAGACCAAAGACAGGGTAGGCCCACTGCTTAGTGAAGAGGGAGAAACAGTAACAGGAAACTTGGAAATGGCAGAGATGCTTAATGACTTCTTTGTTTCGGTCTTCACCGAGAAGTCTGAAGGAATGCCTAACATAGTGAATGCTAATGGGAAGGGGGTAGGTTTAGCGGATAAAATAAAAAAAGAACAAGTTAAACATCACTTAGAAAAGTTAGATGCCTGCAAGTCACCCGGGCCTGATGAAATGCATCCTAGAATACTCAAGGAGCTAATAGAGGAGGTATCTGAGCCTCTAGCTATTATCTTTGGAAAGTCATGGGAGACGGGAGAGATTCCAGAAGACTGGAAAAGGGCAAATATAGTGCCCATCTATAAAAAGGGAAATAAAAACAACCCAGGTAACTACAGACCAGTTAGTTTAACTTCTGTGCCAGGGAAGATAATGGAGCAAGTAATTAAGGAAATCGTCTGCCAACACTTGGAAGGTGGTAAGGTGATAGGGAATAGCCAGCATGGATTTGTGAAGAACAAATCATGTCAAACCAATCTGATAGCTTTCTTTGATAGGATAACGAGCCTTGTGGATAAGGGTGAAGCGGTGGATGTGGTATACCTAGACTTTAGTAAGGCATTTGATACGGTCTCGCATGATATTCTTATCGATAAACTAGGCAAATACAAATTAGATGGGGCTACTATAAGGTGGGTGCATAACTGGCTGGATAATCGTACTCAGAGAGTTGTTATTAATGGTTCCCAATCCTGCTGGAAAGGCGTAACGAGTGGGGTACCGCAGGGGTCTGTTTTGGGACCGGCTCTGTTCAATATCTTCATCAACGACTTAGATATTGGCATAGAAAGTACGCTTATTAAGTTTGCGGATGATACCAAACTGGGAGGGATTGCAACTACTTTGGAGGACAGGGTCATAATTCAAAATGATCTGGACAAATTGGAGAAATGGTCTGAGTTAAACAGGATGAAGTTTAACAAAGACAAATGCAAAGTGCTCCACTTAGGAAGGAAAAATCAATTTCACACATACAGAATGGGAAAAGACTGTCTAGGAAGGAGTACGGCAGAAAGGGATCTAGGGGTTATAGTGGACCACAAGCTAAATATGAGTCAACAGTGTGATGCTGTTGCAAAAAAAGCAAACATGATTCTGGGATGCATTAACAGGTGTGTTGTGAGCAAGACACGAGAAGTCATTCTTCCGCTCTACTCTGCTCTGGTTAGGCCTCAGCTGGAGTATTGTGTCCAGTTCTGGGCGCCGCATTTTAAAAAAGATGTGGAGAAACTGGAAAGGGTCCAAAGAAGAGCAACAAGAATGATTAAAGGTCTTGAGAACATGACCTATGAAGGAAGGCTGAAAGAACTGGGTTTGTTTAGTTTGGAAAAGAGAAGACTGAGAGGGGACATGATAGCAGTTTTCAGGTATATAAAAGGGTGTCATAAGGAGGAGGGAGAGAACTTGTTCACCTTAGCCTCTAAGGATAGAACCAGAAACAATGGGTTTAAACTGCAGCAAGGGAGGTCTAGATTGGACATTAGGAAAAAGTTCCTAACTGTCAGGGTGGTTAAACACTGGAACAAATTGCCTAGGGAGGTTGTGGAATCTCCGTCTCTGGAGATATTTAAGAGTAGGTTAGATAAATGTCTATTAGGGATGGTCTAGGCAGTATTTGGTCCTGCCATGCGGGCAGGGGACTGGACTCGATGACCTCTCGAGGTCCCTTCCAGTCCTAGAATCTATGAATCTATAAGTGTTCTTGGGGGAGGTGATGGTTCATTTATCCTGCTTTTCTTGATATCTAAAGATAAATAGAGAGCTGTCCCCAGGGACTGACTTGAGCAGAATCCCCTGTGCTTTCTTCAGGGTGGAGACTTGTTCAGTGGGCGTGTGTCCCTGCTGGAGAAGGGATCCCACCTTTGCTTTAAAGTATTGTTATAGTCAGGAGAGTGCTGGTGTAAACATGGACCCCATCTTATCCCACCATTCTGCTCCCTGGTGCCCTGATCATCTCATGTGGAAAGGAGCCTATGCAGGGACCTAGAAATGCTTGGAGGATCCCTTCATGTAGTTCCTTGTGAATTCTCCCACCAGCAGTGGGGGTACCCCACTTTCCTACACCCAGAGAAGAAGCAGAGGGTTCACCCATCATAATCTGGCCTTTCCCTGTAATCTGCGTGGATATTGAGGAAACCATTGAGAAGTTGTCTGCCTCTTGCATCTGACGAAGTGGGTATTCATCCATGAAAGCTTATGCTCCGATACGTCTGTTAGTCTATAAGGTGCCACAGGACTCTTTGTCACTTTTTACAGATCCAGACTAACACGGCTACCCCTCTGATGCTTGCCTCTTCCAGGTTTCCCTGGCCTCCTTTGTTGTGCTGGCTGCAAAGCTCCATTGGATTGGCAGGTAGGGCTCTACAGTACAAAGAGGGCCAGACAATTGTTCACACAAATTGAAGCTGCATGAATTTCATTGTTGATTCTCTGTCAAGTTGGTGTGAGTATGATGCACATTTCTCTCCCATCTCCTTCGCCAGCTATGCTGAACTCAGAACCCATGGGCAAGGGGAGGGAGGATACAATACTATGGAGATAGTTGATCCCTCTCCCCCACTCCACACCAATTTCTGAATTGAGAAGGGGAGATCCGTATAAAATCTCCAGTGCATGGTTTGTGTCTATTCTTCTCTCCCTGCTTTACCAACATGTGTAAGCTCCTACAGAAGCTGTACAGCTTCAGCAGAATGAACTGGAGTCTCTTCTGATTTGTGCGTCAACAACAGAATTGTCCTGTAATTTCAGATTGCAGGATCTTTATTAGAGGGGATAGGGTAAGAAGCGGAGGGAGGCTTGTTTGGATCCGGGGAACTACAGGCCAGTCAGCCTCACCTCAGTCCCTGGAAAAATCATGGAGCAGGTCCTCAAGGAATCAATTCTGAAGCACTTAGAGGAGAGGAAAGTGATCAGGAACAGTCAGCATGGATTCACCAAGGGCAAGTCATGCCTGACTAATCTAATTGCCTTCTATGAGGAGATAACTGGGTCTGTGGATGAGGGGAAAGCAGTGGATGTGTTATTCCTTGACTTTAGCAAAGCTTTTGATACAGTCTCCCACAGTATTCTTGCCAGCAAGTTAAAGAAGTATGTGCTGGAAGACTGGACTATAAGGTGGATAGAAAGCTGGCTAGATCGTCGGGCTCAACAGGTAATGATCAATGGCTCCATGTCTAGTTGGCAGCTGGTTTCAAGCGGATTGCCCCAAGGGTCGGTCCTGGGGCCGGTTTTGTTCAATATCTTCATTAATGATCTGGAGGATGGTGTGGACTGCACTCTCGGCAAGTTTGCAGATGACACTAAACCGGGAGGAGTAGTAGATACGCTGGAGGGTAGGGATAGGATACAGAGGGATCTAGACAAATTAGAGGATTGGGCCAAAAGAAACCTGATGAGGTTCAACAAGGACAAGTGCAGAGTCCTGCACTTAGGACGGAAGAATCCCATTCACTGTTACAGACTAGGGACCGAATGGCTAGGCAGCAGTTCTGCAGAAAAGGACCTAGGGGTTACAGTGGACGAGAAGCTGGATATGAGTCAACAGTGTGCCCTTATTGCCAAGAAGGCTAACGGCATTTTGGGCTGTATAAGTAGGGGCATTGCCAGCAGATCGAGGGACGTGATCATTCTCCTCTACTTGACATTGGTGTGGCCTCATCTGGAGTACTGTGTCCAGTTTTGGGCCCCACACTACAAGAAGGATGTGGAAAAATTGGAAAGAGTCCAGCGAAGGGCAACAAAAATGATTAGGGGTCTGGAGCACATGACTTATGAGGAGAGGCTGAGGGAACTGGGATTGTTTAGTCTGCAGAAGAGAAGAATGAGGGGGGATTTGATAGCTGTTTTCAACTACCTGAAAGGGGGTTCCAAAGAGGATGGATCTAGACTGTTCTCAGTGGTACCAGATGACAGAACAAGGAGTAATGGTCTCAAGTTGCAGTGGGGGAGGTTTAGGTTGGATCTTAGGAAAAACTTTTTCACTAGGAGGGTGGTGAAGCACTGGAATGGGTTACCTAGGAGGTGGTGGAATCTCCTTCCTTAGAGGTTTTTAAGGTCAGGCTTGATAAAGCCCTGGCTGGGATGATTTAGTTGGGAATTGGTCCTGCTTTGAGCAGGGGGTTGGACTAGATGACCTCCTGAGGTCCCTTCCAACCCTGATAGTCTATGATTCTATGATTCTCATCCCAGGCTCAGTTTGCTGCACTGGCAGTTTTAAAAAAAATTCTTTTGACTTGTAAACTGAGCATATTTCATATGGAAGCCATTGAGAGAAGACAAATTACAGAGCCCCTCTTCAGACTATAACCACACCTTACGGAGCTAAATCTGTTTTCCTCAAATATTCAAGGCATCCAATTTGCAAAACCAAGCAGTCATTCAAGAGACCACTAGTCTTCTTGGAGTAAAACACTCCTTACTGATAGCATTTGCAAGGTCACCCCGTCCTACTCTTCCTGCCCCTCCCCAAAACTGACATACTGAGGACCATCTGCAGTTCATTTCCCCTTGCCAGCGAGTGACAGGAAAGGTGCAATAAAAGGATGAGAGGCATTCATGACTGATGGCAGCAGAGCTTGGTTGAATTATTGCCTGTTGCGTGGGGAGCAGAGGTTTGCTTTTGGGATGCTGGATCCTAAGTCATCTGTCTTTTGCTTTTAAAGGTGAACTGAATAGCTTTCAAAAAAAGGAAAGAAATTAACCAATTATTTAGGAACTCGCATCGGCACCAGACAATATTTGTTGTCTTAAAACACACAGATGCATTTAAAATCAGAATAGAAACGTAGTTCCTCCTTTACTTATTCAGTACCAAGGCCTGAGTTCAGGTTTCTGCTATCCCCTAGCTATAGCTGATACCGCTACCACCTAAATCAATATAAAGAGTAATTGCTACATTCTAGAGCTTTTCTTCTCAAAGCACGTCATTCTATACATAGGGATTCCTTTTCCTCTCTTGAGATGCATCTGCCTGTGGGGTGAAATCTTACAGCTTTAATACAATACTCAATTGGGTTGCCAGCTTTGGTTGGATGTATTCCTGGAGGTTTCATCACACAACATAATCTTTAATTAAAGATTAATCTTTAATTCCTGGAGACTCCAGGACAATTCTGGAGGGTTGGCAGCCCTAATGCTCAACCACGTAGGGAGGAAGTGTAGGATATCTTTTTTCCTCATTGAAATTGCTGAGGAACTTTAAAAAGATGGAATGTAACTGCTCACATTGGAATTTGGCCAGGACACCCAACTTAACACTTCTACCCCTGGAAAAAGTGCTACTGGGGACTTTAATATATGAAGCCAGGATCTTGGTTTTAAGTTTCACTCAGCACCGCTAGAGCCACAGTGCCCCCTAGTGCCAGAGTACTGAGATAGAAGAACACCATTTTGCTGAAGTGCCAGCACTGAAGCTTGGAGTACTTCTGTGTTCTGTAGAAGTCACTTATCACAGTCACAAATACTGACCTGACTTTGCTTTGATTAGAGCTGGGGCGATCACAGCCCTAGGGTCTATGTGTGAAGGAATGTAGTTTACCTGGGGATGGGACTTGTGGGAAATAAAACTGGATGAGCCAGGACATGGGAAAGTAAAACTGAGCAGATGGAACACAGGAGGTCACATCCTCAGCGCATGTAAATTGGCACAGCCCCTTGACTTCATTGGGGTACAGTGATTTATATGAGCTGGGGGGTCTGATTCCCAGTCTTTTATAATATATAATTTGTGCTTATCTAGCACCTTCTCAGTCCCCTTTACAAACATTTACTTAGCGTCACAGCACCCCATTTCACAGGTGAGGGAATTGAGACCCAGTGGTTTTGTATCTTTCCCGAGATCACACAGCAAATCTGTGCAGATTGGAATCCAAGTCTCCAGACTGTCGGTTCTTTGCCTTGCTACAAGACCATCCATTCTTCCTTTTAAAGGGCCTGGTTTTTTCACCTTAAAATATTTCTTTTCCTTCTAAAACTCCAGCTGTGACAAAGGCATCACATTTGATAACCTGTCTGCCCGGGAAGAAGGCTACTGTGCGGCAATGGTACCCTGCTGGCTGCTGTGGGGCTAGGATCTTGAACAGGGAAAGTATGAGTTCCATGCTGAATTTCAGAGTCCGATTGTGTAGCATCAGTGATTGGCTGGCTGGAATCACCACCCGTGCAACTGGGAGTCAGTTTTCTACACGTGCGAGAAAGAGTCAGTTCAGAGCATGTTGGTGTTTATGGTGGTTTGGGGTGAGCAAGGCTGCTGGAATCTGGCCCTGAATGTTGCCTTGCCTACACTAATGCTGTGCAGGAGATTGTGCCCATCGGGTTGCTGCCTTCTAACCAGAAAATGTGATTTGGGCATCACAGCCCTCCACAATGCCTCATTAACTAATGCTACTTAAAAATCAGAAACTAAAGGAGGCAGGATGTTTTGGTTTTATTCACGATCCCTTTACCTCTTGTGAGATGAGTTCTAGTTTCATTTAAGACACAAATAAAAGATTTGTACAAAAGAATCCTCATAATCCCTATCTATCAACAGCGCAGAACCCCCATACATGGTGCCAAGTATCTTCACAGGAGATATTCAGGTCTGGAAAAGCAGAGAGTATTGTAGGTGAGGATTAAGGTGCATTGGCAAAGGTAGGTGGGGTTGCAGGACAGCATAACTAATGTAGTCCGTCAGGGCTGAGGTGCATTGACAGGTGTAAGGACCTAGAACTGGAGTGCTAGAATTATGTCCCAGCTTCCCTGTTCCCCATATCATTTCCCTTCCCCATTTTATTGTTCTTCTACCCAAGGCTTTACAAATTCAAAAAGAGAAGAAAGTCCCCTCCTGATTTTATTTTCTCTTCCCTTTTCTCTGCAAGGCGTTGTGTACATGTGAGCAGATGTAGGCAGATACATTCAGAGGAATAGAATTCATCTGTCACTGTAGTCACGTCCAGTGGGGCTGCTGTTTGTGTGGTCTGCCCCTGAAAGCCTACACAGGCTTTATTAAAGCACAGCCTGGTTAGGAGACACCCCTCCCCCTCCCCTCTTTCTTTTTATTGTTGTAATAAATCCCACACAGTCTCTGTACCGGGAAGGGGGAGATTTCCTGTCTAGTGCATTCCAGGGTTTTATTGACTGTCCAAAGTGGCAGTAAATCTGAAGCAGCAGGTGAATCCAGCAGTGGTGAGCAGAGCACGAAGTGTTGTCGCCCGTGGCAGGTGAGGATAGATTGGAATTGCTCGCTAGCACCGTGAGAGGTTTCAAGGTTTCATTCCGTTTTCCTAGTGGCTCTTGAGGAACCAGAAAGTGAGCTATTGTTACCTAAACTTCACCTTTTTAAAAAAAAATTCTGGTTGCTTCCCCCACTCTTCAGCACATGCAATGTTTAAATCTCCCTCCCCCACGAGCACTGCATATAAATCACCTGTCACCACCACAACTTTCCACCAGCTGAAGGCATAATTTGTAGGCTTTATCCAAGTGCTTCGAGTAATGCTCTGTAGATCTGCCAGCAGGGTGTACTGCAAGAACGGGTCCACTTACGCCTTCCTGAAGCTGAGGGTGGGAGACAAGTTTGTCCCACACTGGATTGGTTTTGCTTCACAGTTCTGCTAGTAGAGGAAACTGAGAAAAGAGTGGCTCACATTCTTTGTCCAGCTGAGAGGACGGGTGATAGTCTTATCCAGGGTGCAGGTCAGTGTTCCTTTGTAGATCTGCCATCATTCTGGGACCTATGTAAATTCACTATCTGAAAATCTACACTGAAATCTTCTAAATTGTGCCAGTAAGAGAAGCTAATGTCTGTGGCTTGTGCCGGGTTTCTAGCCCTTCGCTTAATTTAGGCCAATTAATAAGATTTTCTGTATGGTCCAAACTCCATCTCCAGCCCAAAAGCAGGCATCATTTTCTTTTCTCTGTTTGCTTTTAGTCTTACTAGTTTTTCTTCTTCATTTCAAGTTGATGTTTGCAACAGAACCACTGGCATGACATTTTTATAACCCCTTTCAGACAGAAGGATATTACAGTGCTTATCAATCTAATCTTCCCAGTCCTAAAAGGTAGCAATATCAAAGGTGGAACATAGTGGCTGCTTAACTGGGCCCAGCAATACTATACAGCCCTTCAGGACAGGAAGTGAAGAAGATTCCTGCATCTAATTAAATTGCGGGGGAGATTGGCAAGCAGAATGGAATTGCCAGCACTGGCAGTAGGAGTCTTTTTATCAACTTCCATGGGCTTTGTATCATAAGGTTTTGCCCTATATCCTCCCCCACTACACTGGTGTTGGTCCTGAATGAACACCAGCAGCTTCCAATAGTTCACCACCCCAGACATCAGCATTGCCTGACCCAACATGGGGGAGATTGTTTGTTTCCCTTGTTAGGCACCAACCTGTTTTCTAACTGGGATGTGGCTATGCAAGAGAACAGATTTCCTTCCTAGGACCCACTGATGCAGTAATTGCAGTTGTCTGATGCTCTGGGGCAAGGAGACAATGAGAATTCTCTTGGTGAATTTACTGGGGGGTGGCTTTCTCCTGAAGGAAGAAGGGTGATAGCCTATTAGCTGGGGTGTATTCTCCACTGCTGACACAAGTGCGGTCTTGTACCTCTCTGTATGACATGAATGTTACTTGGTTTCCCAGCTCATCTAAGAAGTATCTGGACTCCGGCTTCATATTAAAACAGTGCTGAGATTTGCTCTGTCGTGACATGCTACACCAGCATAAATATTGCGTGGTCACCTGGGAAAAGGGGCGTATTATGTTGCCTTCCTTAGCCTGGTATTTACAGAGCTATCAAGATGGTGAGAGACAGCAGATGGGTTAATGTCAATGGTGCCCTGTAGGGTTCTGTGAAAAGGTTAACATGCCCAGTGGTGACCTTGATGGGGACTGACAGTGCATGGTTTCTTTTGGTCACCTCCTCCAGGTTCCCCCTTTGCTAATCACAGAAATGTGTGCTGGTTTCTGGTATGAGCCGCTAGTTCTGGATAGCTTGCACCTCTGTGAGGGCAAGGAAAGTCTTCTGTGGTTCATTGATCCTGTTTGGTGGGTTTCGATGTGTCAGAGGCAGAGCCAGCTTTACCCTTTTCCTCCTCCTCAGTTGCTTCCTAACATACTGTACCACCCTAGTATGGACGGGAGTTGTGCTTCAGTGAGTGGCTAATGTAAATCCTTCCTGAAGTGCAATATCTGCTCTCCCAATTCCCTTGTCTCCCTGCCCCTGTCCAGTCCCCACAGCTTTGGCCCTGCCCCTAGTCCCCATCCTCTTAGCAACTGCTTGCTCTCTTTGACTCTGTCTCTGTCTGCATCTCACCTATGCTCTTCTATGTGTTTGGAGTTTTTTAAATGAGCTTGGAGTAGGAGTCTCAGATGTTAGTAGCTTAATTTTTGTCTCCTGGCTTAATTGTGCCCCTTTTTGAACTTTTGAAGATGCAGTTTGGACACTCAGACCCTTAACCAGATCCTGGCCCCTCCCTCATAGATCCACGCACAGAGTGCCCGGGGCCTTGGGATATGACCAAACTACCTTTCTGAGAATCCCCACGTGCCCCAAACTGCACTGAGTCCCAGTTAAAGCAAGCAACATGCCACTTGTGCCAGCACAGGCTTTAGAAAAATTTGGCCAGAATTTCTTCAATCTCACAGCTAGAGAATTTTTTATATCCCAAGGTCACCCAAGTCAGGTGGTGAGGTGTGGAGTATCTGTCTGCGGGCTCTGCAGATCCCAAAGCCTAGCTCTGATATTGCAACGCATTAACAATCAGTTGGATCAAGAGACAGTGAATCAGCCTGTGGAAGTTTAAAGAGGGAGAGTGTGTATGCTGCTAGGCAAGGAGTCAGGGGAGAACAGATTTTATTTTCCAAACTGCATGGGTCAGATCAGTCCTGGGACCCACACCAGTGATCAAGAGCCAGCCTGCAGGAATAGAATTGTGCAAGTGGATGAGAAGGGGGGGATTTATGGATTGATAAAGTGATGGGTGGCAGATAACAGAGGCAGGGCAGCGAACCACTGACAGATGGGGCTCTTACTGGGAAGGGCAGGCATGCTATGACTCCTTATTTGGTAAATGCTTCTCCTTCACTGCACAAGCCGTTTGCTTTCTTTCTTTCTTCTGTGAACATTTATATGAATTAGACATTAGGATCAGACATTTCTATGAATAGGAATAGCATCTGCAGTTACATTAGCTAGGATTAAAAATCACCAGGGCTATGAATCCTCAAGCTTCAGGACATGAACTGATCAGCAGCTTGGGTCAGGAAGAAATCCACGCTCCCCTGGGACAGTTAAGTACGTTATAGGTAAGTTTACATCTTCCTCTGAGCTATCTAGAATTAGCCACTATCAGAGAGAGGCCACATGGGTCATTTGTTCAATGCAGTAAATCTTATGCTATATTTTAATGTTCCTGTGTGTCAACCCTCCATTTTCTAGGGCTTAAGAATTCTAGGTTGTTTTTTCTTTTGGGAAAGCTGTCATAATAGCAGGAGCTGCAAGTTTAGAGGTAGATTGAATAGTCAAAATACCTATTTTTCCATACCCTGTTGCAGGTTTCCAGATGATACTGCTAGGAACATTAGGAAATGCCATATTGCATCATACCAGTGGTCCATCTAGTCCAGGATCGTGTCTCCTAGTGACAGCACCAGATGCATTAGAGGAAGGTGCAAGAACAGATGTGGGATAATCTGCCCCCTATGAAAGTCTCATCATAACCCCTCAGAGTTAGATTAGTGTGTAAGCCTTGAAACATGACATTTTATATCACTTACATATTTTTTAACAAGCATTAACTATTCTGGATAGCATTGTTATTCATATAAATGTCATTCCCCAGTTTGAATTTTGCTAAGATTTTCGCTACAATGACATCCTGTGGCAATGAGTTCCACAGTCTAGTTGTGCATTTTATGAAAAAGTATTTCCAGTCATCATTTTAAAATTACTCCTTACGGTGTCATTCAATGTCCCCTTCTCATGTCCCCTGTGAGAGAGAGAGAGAAAGCAGAAGTTCCTGATCTACTTTTTCTAAACCAGTCATTATTTTATATACTTTTTACATGGCTTTCCTATTTATCCCCTCTCTAAGGTAAACAATCCCAATCTTTTCAACCTGTCTTCATATGAGAGGTTTTCTATTCCCCTAATGATTTGGGCTTCCCTTCTCTAACCTTCTGTATCAGGAGAGCACTGAATCTTCTCTTTTGTTAATACTTTTAACAGTGAATGCAGTGCTGGAGTGACAACACTGCAGATTGAAGTCCTGTGTTTAGCCACAGGACAAGTACAGCTCTGGCAGCAGCAGCACCCAGAACTGCCCACCGCCACCCCCATGTGCCTCAGTCCTAACCAGGGATGGGAATGTAGTTCAATTTCCACAGCCCATTCAATCTGTGGTCTTACTCTCTCCCTCCAGTCTTCCAGCAAGGGGGGCATTTAGGGCCAGTTGTGCTGTTATTTTTGTGATGAGGACCCTATTCATTAGAAACTGAACTGGGCTGTCATCCATTAGAGAGCAACATTTGGTCTCTACCACCTTGGGGATGGATTTGAACCAGTAACCTCAAGATGAAAGTCTCCATAACCTACTAACAATCCTCCACATTATTGAATCCCTAAAAATATTTCTGACTTTATTTAGCCTGTCCCCGCTTTTCAACATTTGCTGTATTTGATGGCTGCATGAAATTCAAAGGACAGAATAGTTCTGACCCCTGTTAGTCCTATAATGGCCATGACAGTAGACGCACCAACCAGAAAGAAATACGAGTGTAATGGGACTGCAACTGTTTAACCCCAGAGGTGTAAGCTGTGTTTATGTGGTATGGTCAGGACGAGGCACAATCTGGCCTTGCTCAAGGTCACGTAATAATTCAGTGACAGATTTCAGGGGTCCTGACTCCCAGCAGTTCTTTGCTCCATCCCCTAGATCCTTTCCTTACCTGCCAGCAGCGAATGGGTTAACTTATAAAAGGAATAGCATGCAGCATGGTACATTTGCTGGAAACATCAAGGGGAATTTGATGGAAAAGTGATTTCAGTGCCCTGTGGAAAGCGCATATAGAGCTATATTTGGCCTTTTTAGGTTTCATCTTCAAGGTAGCTTGAAATTCAACCTTTCACTCCAGTCCAAAATATCTCCACTGGCCCGGTGAGTTTCCTGTTCTCTTTTCTTCCCATCCCCCCGACATTGCTTTTTGTGTAGAGTGGTTTTTCATATGAGACTTCTACTGTGGCTAGCACCCTCAATAGACACTGACGTGTCATGCAGAGCTGAGCTGTCAGGGCTCTTGGGTGGGTGTCCCTCTCTTCCCTGTGATGAGCTGTGCCACTACCACCACTGCTTCCCAGGCCTCCACTCAATGCTTTCATTAACATTTCACTGTGAATGTGTTGGGGACCAGGGAACAGAAACCTGGGGATAGCAGTGTTCTAAGGGGAGGGGGAATGTTGTGAAAAGGACCTTTTTCCTGGTTTCCTTGTTGGAGCAGAGAGGTGATTGTTCAGATTATTTGGTTTCCCATTTGCCCTTTATTCCTTAAGGTTCCCAGCAGTCTGTCTCTCTAGTTCCCTCACTCCTCCCCATTCTGTCCAGCTAGCAGGAAATACAGACTCTCTGGGATAGATTCTGATCCCACTGATGCTGATGTAAATCAGGAATTACATCAATGAAGTCACTGAAGCTAACTCGTGTAAATGCTTAAATTGTACGTGTGACGGGTTTGGTCACAGGGACCCCCTTGGGACTGTCACCTGACATGCTGAAGCTACCACTGAGCTCATTTTCCCTGCTAGTTTGGGACTTCCAGAATCCTGCCTTGTTGAGCCAGACACGCTAGCCTGCTGCAACACAGACCCAGGGTCCGGGCCACGCCCCCAAAGCTGCAGGCTTTAACCGAAAACTGCTCAGCAGGTCACCTATCTCCAACACCCAGACACCCAGTTCCCAATGGGATCCAAACCCCAAATAAATCAGTTTTACTTTGTATATGAGTTTACCCTGTATAAGCTTTAAATTGTCCACCCTCTATAACACTGATAGAGAGATATGCACAGCTGTTTGCTCCCCCAGGTATTAATCACTTACTCTGGGTTAATTAATAAACAAAAATGATTTTATTAAGTATAAAAAGTAGGATTTAAGTGGTTTCAAGTAATAACAGAACAAAGTAAGTCACCAAGCAAAATAAAGCAAAAACACACAAGTCTAAGCCTAATACATTAAGAAACTGATTACAGATAATATCTCACCCTCAGAGATGTTCCAATAAGCTGCTTTCACAGATTAGACTTCTTCCTAGTCTGGCCCCAATCCTTTCCCCAGATACAGTCCTTGGTAGTTCCAACAGACATTTTAGGTGGAAAACAGGAGCTTTCTCATGACTGCCTCCTTTGTTCTCTTCCATCTCCTTTTATAGCTTTGGCACAAGGTGGGAATCTTTTGTCTCTCTGGGTCCCCACCCCTCCTTCTAAATGGAAAAGTACCTGATTTAAGATGGATTCCAGTATCATGTGACATGGTCACATGTGACTGTAAGACTTCATTCTTCATTACCAATGGGCTGTCCCACATGTACACAGGAAGGCTTGCAGGTAAATAAACTATTTACAACCAATTGTCCTAGTCAAGATTCTAAACCACCATTAATGGCCCACACTTTGCATAATTACAATAGGACTTCAGCATTATACTTCATATTTCTAGTTTCAGATTCAAGAATGAAACATTCATATAAATAGGATGAATATATTCAGTAGGTTATAACTTGTGTAATGATACCTTACAAGAGACCTTTTGCATAAGGCATATTCCAGTTACATCATATTAACATTCATAAGCATGTTTTCATAAAGCATATGGAGTGCAACGTCACAGTATGTGCTTAAATTGCAGCAAGGGCGGTTTAAGATGGACATTAGGAAAAAGCTTCCTAACTGTCAGGGTAGTTAAGCACTGGAATAAATTGCCTAGGGAGGCTGTGGAATCTCCATCATTGGAGATTTTTGAGAGCAGGTTAGACAAACACCTGTCAGGAATGGTCTAGATCAGTGGTTCTCAAGCTTTGTACTGGTGACCCCTTTCACATAGCAAGCCTCTGAGTGTGACCCCCACTATAAATTAAAATCACTTTTTTATATATTTAGCACTATTATAAATGCTGGAGGCAAAGCAGGGTTTGGGTTAGAGGCTGACAGCTCACGACCCCCATGTAATAACTTTGCGACCCCCTGAGGGGTCCCAACCCCCAATTTGAGAACCCCTGGTCTAGATCAATGGTTCTTAACCTGTTTATCATTGTGGGCCGCATATTGGCCCACAATGTGTTACATGGGCCGCAGGTTGAGAACCATGGTGCCCCCCCTTCAAAACTCACCAGTCCCCTATACTCAGCATTCCCCACTCAGAGACCCCTCCACAGAGCGGGGCCAGGAGCGGAGCCCTGGGCATGGGGCTGGGCGGCTGGGACCTGGACCCTGAGTCTTGCCGCGCGGGTGCCTAAAACCTGGGGGTGCTGCAGCACCCCTGCAAACTCCTAGTTCTCAGCATCCCCACCCTCTTACTGCCCAGAGCGCCTCCATTCCCCATAAACCTGCCCAGAGATCCACTCTCCCATACCCTGCCCCCCTGCGGCACTCACCATCCCCCTGCTGGCAGGAGCACTACAGCAGGCTGCCAGACGCTGTCTCCCCCTCAGCCAGCCCCACCCCCCTTTCAGATCAGAGGGGCAAATTTTGAATTTTTTTTAGCACAATTGGGCAGCAGCTGTGTGCTAATTGGGCCGCATGCGGGCCATGGGTTGAGAACCACTAGTCTAGATAATACTTAGTCCTTCCATGAGTGCAGGGGACTGGACTAGATGACCTCTTGAGGTCCCTTCCAGTCCTACGATTCTATGGTTGTATGCAAGTATTGCCTTCTCCCCTCTCCACCCTTCCCACCATCTCCATTAATTCCTGTGGAATAAGGTCACACCTGGATACTACGAGGGAGCCAAAAACTGAGTGTGGAATTGTTTTTAAAATCTTACTTAGCAGCAATCACACTGAATGAAATGTTTACCTGTGCCCCACACTAGGGCCAGCTGGCACAGTGGGCATTTGAAAGAAGAGAACTGGAAGACTGGCCAATGTATGGAGCAAAGAGGGCTAGGCATTCAACAAGCAGCAGACAGCTACGAGGGAACAGCTGAAAAATCAGCTGATTAAGAAGGGAGATAGAATGTTGTGGGCCTTGTAGGTTTATAGGCCAAATATTCTTTGTAGCCATGTGATGCCACTGCCTATATTTGATAAGCTCTCCAGGATGTTTGCTAGCTGTTTACATGGGCACTGACTTTTTGGTATAAGTGGATCCCCTAGGTTTAGCCTTTTCATTTTTAGCAAACAACCTCTGCAAGTTTATACCCTTTCACATGTTCAAATTGTCCTTCTCATCTATCTGCCTTGCAATAGCCTTGCTAGCTTTAACTCTTTGCTTGCCTAGGTGTGGTTTATATCCATGTGTTGCCTGAATTGATACAGCATGGGTTCTTTGAACAGAATGTCAGTCTGATCTGGGTTCTGAAGACAGAAAGGTTATCAAGGGGGCCGATTGGCACAGTTTGAAACTATACTTCTGCTCTTGGTGAGAAGAGTTCAATTAACATTTCTAAGGAACTTGGAGGTAGTCTTGACCTTAATCAATGTTTCACATCCAGAAACCTCAGCTCAAATATTGGCTGGATAAGAGTGAAGTGAATTTGAGGGTATCTCCTCTTAGTCTCCAAAGGATAGTTGTCCATATTACATAGACCACCACACCACTCTGTACAGTTTGCAGCCTGTGGGAACTAGCAAGGGGTGGGTGTTGCAGGGCGGGACAGAAGAATTGCCTACAGGGCTGGGAACAGGAGAGTAATGGATGCTGTGGATCAGGGCTGAAATGCACTTGCAGTGCTGTGTAGGGGAGTCCAGAGGTGGAATAGCAGGGAGGATTGCACATCAGGGTTGAAGTGTTTTGGTAGAGCTGTGAGAGGCTCTACGTAAAACTCTGCTTCATCCGTTCAGGACAACTGTCATTGCTGCATCGCTGGCTGGTGTCTGCTTATAGCTGCACGTCTCTGCTTCTCAATTCCCTCCTGTGCAGCGGCAGCAGCTCCAAGACTCTGGTGCCTGGAACACAAAGATCTGATAAGCTCTGATGACTTGTGGCTGTGCAGCTCCCCAGTCCTCTCCTCTTCCCCCATGCATAGACCTCCTCTTCCCCCACCCCCACATGCTACAGCCAAATGGAAAATACCAGTCAGCTAAAAACAGCTGCTGTTTCTGTGCTTCCAAACACGGAATCCCCCCACAATCCAGCCTCCCCCTGGGCCTTCCTATAAGTCTCACCTACCCAGAGTCCGGAGCTTGGGATATATGAGTGTTTGTTCAGGAACAGAGGGTTAGCGTATAAAAATACATTAGTGCATTGATCTACCAGCTGCCTCTCCCCCCTCACCCCCTGCTGCCTCCAGTCTGATGGCATCATTTTATTTCTGACTGCAACCTAATTACGGCAAGATTAGAACTTAAAGTGCTGTGTGCCTGCTGAAAGCAGCAACTGTGCTGCAGACTCCCACACAACCCGTAGGGTTGGGAGACGCGTGTGCCGGGGGGGGAGGAGGGGAGAGCAACGGGGGGTTCAGATGAGCTTTCTTTAAAATTCCACTCAGCATGAGGTAGTGGACAGCAAGATGGTGCTGGAAGGATGGAGGAATCCAAAGCCTTCAGTCGTCCCCATTTTGCTGGACAACACTCTGTTGTTGTTATCCCGAATGCACCCAGTGATCTGCACGTTGGCTGCCCTCCTAGTCTTTTGAAGGGTACTACTAAGGTGTGTGTGTGTGTGTGTGTGTGTGAGACAAAATTAAATTGGGGTGGGATTTGTACCACCTCAGTTTATGGATTTCACCCCTTCATGAAGGGTAAGGGCAGTTGCTTCCCTGACATCTTCCCTTAGACCCTCTACAGATCCTTCTGCAGCCATGTTCTGCACCTGCAGGGTGTCTTCTTACTGACCCTTTGTAACTGACTGATAGATATTTGCCTGAAACAGCCCACCCTGCTGGCAGGTGTGGATCCTGCTGGGAAAGAGTTAAGTGGGTTCTGTTGTTTTGCTGAGGAGATGCCCAGTTACTCCGTTGGGGTATAAAAGAGGTGGGAGTGGCTGCATAGGGCAGAGAGGTCTAGAGTTTGTGTTCAGCAACCCTGAAATAGGAAATAGGAGCAGCTAGGCCTGGGGAGAAGGCTTGATCTGAACTTCGTTATTAAGCTGTTACTTTCTTTGTTAATAAACCCAATCCCAGGGAGGGGGTGAGTTTTGACTCACTATATGAGCTTTGTTTGAGAGCAGGTTGAGATATGCTCCTGCTCGCGCACTCCTGCCCTATTCCCATGGAATTACTGTGGTTGGGCCCCAGACTGGACAATGTACAAATCAATATACCTTAGGGAACAATCCTGCACTGGTCCCACTTGATGATACATTACAAACAAGAGAAAGATGGAGGAAACTGTTGATCCACTACTTAGTGGGGAAGGAGAACTAATAATGGACAGCACCAAGAAGTCTGAGGTGTTAAATACCTATTTTACTTCAGTCTGCACTAAAAACATTAATTCTGAACAGATGCTAAACACAATTAACAACAAGTGGGAAGGTACACAAGCCAGGATAGGGAAAGAACAGGTTAAGACTATTTAAATAAGCTAGATGTATTCAAATTGGCAGGGCCTGATGAAACTCACTGTAGCATATGGAAGGATCTAGTTGAAGTGGCCTCGGAACCATTAGCAATTATCTTTGAGAACTCATGGAAGACGGATGGGGTCTCAAAGGAGGGGAGAAAGGTACTATATTTGCCCATCTTTAAAAAAGGGAACAAAGAGGATCCAGGGAATTATACACCAGTTAGCCAAACTTTGATACTGGAAAAATACTGGAGCAAATTATTAAACAATTCTCGAGCTTTAGTAGGCTAGACACTCACTCTTTCACAGCCCATCACCCTCTGGCTTTAGGCAGATTAAGGTCTATCCTACAGGAGAGAGGATTCTATCCTCAGCAGATGACTCTGTGGTGGGGGGATCTCTGCCAGCACCCACATCAGCAAAGCCATAATGAGCCACTCGGAGTCCTTTGTTGGTAAGGTGTTGGCAGAGGTCCCCCAGAGCAGCAGATTTCAGAGGTAACCACTGATTATGATGAATAAGGCAATTCACACTTCTCAGAGCTAATGTTTCAGACTGTGTGCAGACTTGGGATGGTATTGCATTGGTTACATTTGGTTCACATTTTCTAGGCTGTCTTTACATCCAGAAGAGCTAGAAATGTAATCGTTCATAAATGAAGGCAGAGATTCCAAAATCATCATGTGACTCCAGGAGCCAGAGCCCTAGGCATGTGCCTATTGTGCCTGTGCCTCAATCTAGCTCTGACTCACTATGACATCAGATAGATCCAGGTTCTGTGAGATATCAGTGATAGTTTTCATCTGGCAAATATAATGACAGGGAAACCAGCTGAAGTGGAATCCTGTAGAGAGATTATACTGATCTCCTGGCAAACAGATTAGTGGGGGAAAGAGTCAAGGTGCCCATTGATATTCCCAGAGACCAAAATCCTTTTAGCTACAAAACAGATACAGCAAAGGCAGAAAAAATATCAGCTTGTCCACACTTCCCGATTAAATGTGACTCAACGCAGACCTCATGGGACCATCTGTAGGGAAAAGAGGGGAGTTCTATGGTCAATTAAATCCCTGGCCTCTTTGCTGATTCTTTCAGCAATGGGGCGGGCTATTTGGTGCCTTGTAATATTCTTTTAGGTTAGAGAAGAGAGAGGGCTTCAATATAGTAAGTCCAAAGGGAACTGTTTAATTTTGCCTGGCACAGCATAAGACCTTAATGTTGCCCTATTAACTCTTGGATTCCCTTTTGCTTCATGGGGTCTCCATAAATCCCAAACCTGAATTAAGCTGTCATGGAATGCAATTCAGATGCCTATGCACTGGGTGGCCTGCTTCCTGGACTTTGCTCACTTGTTTGGGACTGAGATGCAAAAGATTGCTGGCCACATCCATGTCAGTGGCATAGGATCCTGATGCAGCATGTATGTACAACGGCTGGAAGTGGTTTGGGAAACCTCCTTTCCATAGTGGAATTCCTCTGTCTCTTCCAATTTACAGCCAAATGCAATGTGATGACTTTCAATCCGTCATCTAGTGGAATAGAATCACAGGACTGGAAAGGACCTCAAGAGGTCATCTAGTCCAGTACCCTGCACTCATGGCAAACTTAAGTATTATCTAGACCATCTCTGACAGGTGTTTGTTCTAACCTGCTCTTAAAAATCTCCAGTGATGGAGATTCCACAACTTCCTTAGGCAATTTATTCCAGTGCTTAACCACCTGGACAGGACGTTTTTCCTAATGTCCCACCTAAACCACCCTTGCTGCAATTTAAGTCCATTGCTTCTTGTCCTATCCTCAGAGGTTGAGGAGAACAATTTTACTCCCTCTTCCTTGTAACAACCTTTTATGTACTTGAAAACTGTTATCACATCCCCTCTCAGTCTTCTCTTCTCCAGACTAAAGAAACCCAGTTTTTTCAATCTCCCCTTATAAGTCATGTTTTCTAGACCTTTAGTCATTTTTGTTGCTCTTCTCTGAACTTTCTCCAATTTGTCCAACTTTTTCCTGAAATGTGGTGCCCAGAACTGGACACAATACTCTAGTTGAGGCCTAATCAGCATGGAGTAGAGCGAAAGAATTAGGTCTCATGTCTTGCTTACAACACTCCTGCTAATACATCCCAGGTTGATGTTTCCTTTTTTTGCAACAGTGTTACACTATTCACTCATGTCTAGCTTATGATCCACTATGACCCCAAGATCCCTTTCTGCAGTACTCCTTCCTAGGCAGTCATTTCCCATTTTGTATGTGTGCAACTGATTGTTCCTTCCTAAGTAGAGTACTTTGCATTTGTCCTTTCTGAATTTCATCCTATTTACTTCACATCATTTCTCTAGCTTGTCCAGATCATTTTGAATTTTAATCCTATCCTGCAAAGCACTTGCAACTCCCCCAGCTTAGTATCATCCGCAAACTTTATAAGTGTTCTCTGTATGCCATTATCTACATCGTTGATGGAATTAAGTGTAGGGGCTGTCTGTATTCCCTGATGTAATTACGTGCCCCTTCTGGGCAATGCAGACCCCCTCAGAGATGACGCAGCTTTGGTAATGTTTTCCCTCAATATCAATGCAATATATCTGTGTTAGTCAGAGATTAAACTTGATGGACAAGGACTGTGGAAAAATTACATATTTGGATACTTTAAGAAAGAACAACCCTTTATTATTGCAACAGTCTAGATTTTCCAACCCTCTTAGCAACAGAGCATTTGTGGAGTTGTGTTTCACAAGGTTCCTTGTCACTGGAATTCTTCACTGCTGCTTCCCCTTCTGCCGAGCATCAAAGAAAACAACTTTTGAATTGTTCTGCTATTAGCCAGATGCTTTCATTCCAAAAGTTGAATCCTTTCAACCAGAAGGCTTTTTCCACAGAACTATTTCTTTTAACATCCTGAATCCTTCAGAGGGGGGTTGCCACCAATCTGGGTTTTACCCGGACAGTCCAGTTTTTGGCTTCTGTGTCCGGGTGCCATAGGGTTGCCAGGTCCCTGATTTTTCCTAAATGGCACCTGAACCAAAAGTCCAGTTACTGCAGGGTGGGAGGAGGCACTGGGTCATTAATCTGCCCCAACCCCTGTTCAGCTGGGGCCACCTTCTACCTGAAGACTGGCTCCTTGAGATGATCCAGTGAGCAACGAGGGGAGGGGGGAGAGGAGCGAGCGATGGGGGCAGGGTTTTGGGGGAAGAAGTGGGGTGGGGCCGGAGCCTCAGGTGTCCAGTTACCAGCAATCAGAAAGGTGGCAACCCCATCTCAGTGTGATGAAGGAAGCAGTGGTTGATGTCTCTAGTTTAGCCTTTCAAGCAGAGCTGTCCTCCTGGCCTTCTCAGACCCGTTCACTCCACCTCAGTTCTGTCTTTCCATACCTCTGGCTTGTTTAGTGTTTTTTTTTCCCCCTCCTTCTTGCTCCAGAGTCTACTCTAGAAACAGCAGCCTGTGTTTTCTGGTCTGAAAGTATGGTGTGTTCCTTTTGGTCACAATTCCAATAACGTTATAGATTTGCTGATGGGGGTTGTAGTGGTGAGGCCAGAATAATACTCTTCTTGGCATTTCCCTGGCTGCACTGAGATGTCTCATGTCTGGGTACAATTCCCTCTATTTCCCAAGCTACATGTAGGGCACATAACAAGAGGGGTCTGGGCTACAGACCCTCCTTTCATTGTCGGAGAAGAAAGGGGTCTCTTTGAACTCTTCTGATCTCTGGGCGCTCGGGGGGTCCCTTTTTTTCTAGTCACTTTTCTTCACAAGTTTATTTTAACGGATACTTAATTCTGAACCTGCCATTAAAGCTAATGCTGTAGGCCTAGTGGTGTTACTGTAGGTTTCTAGGACTGAATTCTGCCCTCGCTTACACTGGTGTGAAGGCAGAATTTGGTCTAAGCTGTATATATATGCAGATTAGTGGGAGAGAGCTGTCCTTGGACATTAGATACTTTAGGTTGTTCCAGCCAGAGGCGAAGAAAACTCAAAAGGAAAACAAAGGACGGCTGTAGGGGTTTCTTTTTCCCTTTCCAAAGCACTCTAACTCAGCTCTTGGCTTTGCAGTATGAAGCCCCTATAGACACTTTGACAATAACCCCTCCTCCTCCAACCCAACTATCAAGCCCTCTTTCAGCAAATGACTGCAGATGACCCCGTTTGGCTTAGGCATGGATGAATCACCATGTGCATATGTCAAGCTGAAAGAAACAACCCTCCCCACCCCCACCCCCACTGCTCTCTGCTCTCTGCTGCCAAAGAGTCTTTAGAAATATTTCTCTCTTGCCAGTGCGCTCGTAGGTCTTCCTCTTGGACTCCTTGCTTGAGATTATCTTTCTCCAGTTCAGCTGTGGCTCCCACCCTAACTGTAGAGTGTCTGGGTGAAAACAAAGATTCAATTTTTTTTAATAAAGGAAATAATATTTTACATGTACATGAAAATGCAAGTGCTCAATGATTTGGGTGCTGGCAGCATAGGCAAACGAAAGGAGACTGGTTAACTCAGGGAATTAGTAAAGACTTTTCCCCTTGCTGTGGCTAGGTTGTTTGTGGATGAACGTAATGAACATCTGATAATAGTCCAAGGGCTTGTATGAAACAATTTGGTAGCTCTCAGTCCCATTCTTCCTGGGCACATGTTCACATCTCAAAAACCACTGGCATAACTGACACTGGCCCAACCAAGAAGCCAAGGATTGAATGGGCATGAAAACCGGTCTTCCCTTTCACTGGCGAGGGGGATGCGGGAGTTGGTCCTTGCAGACGAGCATAGAGACTCACTTGCAGAGCCGAGGATGAGCACTTCGCACTCAGTGATATGCTGCCACAATTTTAACGTGAGCCTCCCTCAGAAATGTTCTGCCTTGGCTGGCGAAATGTGTGACGTTCTTTGGAGAAAATACCCTCTGTCCCTGCTTTATCTCCCCCTCTGAGAATAACAAATCATCAATTCCACACTCCCCCCAAGCCCACCAAAAAATTCTATCAGTCCTCCCACCTCCTCCCCTTTATTCATTTCCCTGCCCTATGTCCCACACTAGTCAATCCTTCCCCCTCCACTACCCTGAGTTTAAGGTTGCCAACTTTCTACTCACACAAAACCGAACTCCCTTGCCCTGCCCATCATCTGAGGCCCCGCCTCTGCTCACTCCATTCCTGCCCCTCCGTTGCTTGCTCTCTCTACACTCTCTCACTCGCTCATTTTCACCAGGCTGGCTCGGGGGGGGGAGGGGGGCTGGGGTGTGGGAGGAGGTGCAGGCTCTGGCTGGGGGTGTGGGCTCCGGGATGGGGCCAGAAATGAGAAGTGTGGGAGGGGGCTCCAGGCCAAGGCAGTGGGTTGGGATGCGAGAGGGGGTGAGGGTGTGGGCTCTGGGGTGGGGCGAGGGATGAGAGGTTTGCGGTGCAGGAGGAGGCTCAAGGCTGGGGGGTGGAGCCGAGGGGTTCGGAGTATGGGTGGGGGCTCCGGGCTGAGGCAGGGGGTTCAGGTGTGGGAAGAGGTACAGGCTCTGGGCTGGGGGTGCGGGTTCCAGGGTGAGGCCATAAATGAGGGGTACAGGGTGCGGGAGGGAGCTCCAGGCTGGGGCAGGGGGTTGGAGCGTGGGGAGAGTGAGGGCTCTGGCTGGGGGTGCAGGCTCTGATATGGGGTCAGGGAAGAGGGATTTGGGGTGAAGGAGGGTACTCTGGGCTGGTATCGAGGGGTTTGGAGTGGGGGGGGACTGTGGGCTGGGGCAGGGGTTGGGGTGTGTGGGGGGTGAGGGCTTTGGCTGAGGGTGCAGAGTCTGGGGTGGGGAACCTTTTTTCTGTCACAGGTCATTAACCTACAGAAAAAAAATCAGTCGCGGGCCACTCAGCCGCCCCCGGGGGGACACAGGCTCAGGGCTTCCCCCGCAGCAGCACGAGCCAGCGCAGCGGCTCCAGCCCCACGGGGAGGAGAAGATGTGGAGGCTCGGGGCTTCCCCCACAGCAGGACGAGCCAGCGCAGCAAAACAGCTCTCTGCACCACCCCCAAACTTACCTGACCCCTTCCCACCATGATCACGCCACCCTACACTGAGCTTTGGATTTAGGGAGAGGGTCAGCGAGACAATTGTGTGGTGTACAGCTCACACGTCACTGACTCAGTTTACATTGAACATCTGTTGAGATGCAGGGCAGAAGGGAAGTGTTTAGGTTTCCCACTCGCTCATCACCAGACTTCTACTGCAGAAATGGAGAATGTGCCTTTGAACTAGAAGCTATCTGTTTATACTGGCTTATGTTTTCCCAGGCTTTTTTTCACAGGGAAAACCACTAGGAAGTTACTTACTTTTAAAATATGAGAAGGAAGATTCTCCATGGGGCCCAAAAGCATGATATATGTGAGTCCCCCCTCAGCCCCTATCTCAGCTCATGTGTGGTGGCACCGCCCCGCCCCTGTTCAGCTAACATTAAAGTCACAGAAATTACTAATTTAAAAAGCTAGAAAGTAGTGCTGGCTAGTATTAGAGCAGGGAATGGAAGTGAGGTCTCCTGGGCTTTCTTACCACCTCTTCACTGGGTTGCCAAGTGTCTTTAGGTAGGACATTTAACTTTTCTGTGCCTCAGTTTCCCCATGTGTAAAATGGGAATGAATCCCACCTCACGGAGCTGTTGTAAAGCTTAACTAACATTTGGAAAGTATTTTGAGATTCTTTCATGCAAGATGCTATTTAAATGCATGTCATTATTAATTAATATATGCCTGTTTTAAAAAAATAAGATAAAATGGCAGCGCTCACTTGTTTTTTTTTTTTTTTTTTTATTTGTCAGCAGTGTTACCTTGTTTAGTTTGAGCATGGCCGCTGCTTTCGAAACATCCTTCAGGATTCCAGAATCGTGATGTTTTCATTTTCACATTCCGCGCACAGTATAACACTTCACAGATGCTGTGTCTTCCCGAACACATTTCAGGACATTCTAACGTGCCGCAAACCTGGCCTGCAGGACTATCTCTGTCCAAAACTGGGCTTGTCCCTTGAAAATCAGGGATGGGTGTTAGAAATCCTACATCACGAGGGTTGCCTTAGTGCTGAGATTTGTCCTACAGTCAGAGTGCTTGTGAGAGGGTGCAGTGAATGGGAAAACACGTGTGGATATGTGTTTGAGATTCCTGCTTATGATACCCAGAATGTAGAACAAGCTGACTGCATGTGTCCAAGCCCTGAGGGGGCTGTAGTGTGTAATATAACTCCAATGAACCTCAGATGCTCAGGATGAGCATTGCCCAACTGTGGAAGAGATGTAATGCACTGAATAAGTGCAATCAAATTGTCAGTTAGTGGCTGGCCCTCTGAAGATGAAGACCCTTCCTACAATTGATAGCTAATACGGATTCTCATTTAGCCCAAGAAGCAACGCCTGCTGATTCTGGAGCCTAGGGTCTTGGGTTCTGCATCACATGGTTGCATGACACTCTGTATTGTCTCTTTCATGTGTGTGCTTGTGGGCATTAGAGAGGAAGGATAGGGTGTGTGGAGAAGATCAAAGGAAAACCCCAATCATTCAGGCACCAGAGGCTTGGATAAGTTTGGGATAAGCACTGAAACTGTTAGGCTAGAATTCTTAAACCTGTACCTATTGGTGCTGACTCGCTAGCCCAAATCTTCAGAGATAACCCCAATTTGTGCAGCATGTGACAATGTTCACAACATTGTGACACTGCACTGCGACATACTGACCAACGGACATCATAACTAGGGATGATGGAACTAAAACCCCAAAGCCAGACATCCCTGAGTTTTGGGCACATGTAGATCTGGAACTGAGTATCATGGCTGATCTCTCATGCTGTAATAGTGAACCAGAACTCAGGATCTGGACTCCTTTGAGCTTTGGCTAAGTTTGGACCTAGACCTTAAAAATTGCATCTCTGGCCTATCTTTGCAAAGCTTTGACCACGTCCTACAGGACAAACTGTTCAAAGTGGCAACCTTCTTCTGCCAGCTTCCTAGGCAGGAAAGAGACGGCCAAGGGGATTAAGGAGGCTTTTTATTTCTGCTTCTGTTATAAAGCAAACCCAGGTTGTCCCACGTCAAAATAGAAACATTTGTGTGGGAGGTTTGGTTTAGCTATTTGTGATCTGTTTTTTTGTTTGTTTAAATTGGGGGGAGAGAGGGGAAAGAAGCTGAATATATACAGCAGTTTGACCAGCTATCCTCGCTGAGAGGCGGTGGAGTGAATTCCCTGCATAGCTGAAGCCCTCGCAGTTCAGAATAACACAGCCTTCTTTCACCTCTTGCTTTGTCTGGACTCCTGGGCTAGGTGACATTACAGCAAGGCTTTTTCTTTCTTTTTTTCCCCAACCTTCCTTTTTATGTTAATTGGATGTTCTCCCAGATGTGAGACAGAATTACTTCTCTGCGCCCCTCCAGAGCATGTGCCAGACCTTTCCTTCTAGCCTGGCTGTGAGACTGCTGGGAAAACAGTCTCTGTCTGTTAGGTCTCGGTCATTTCCCATCTTTCCCAGCAGGGACACTGCAGGGATTGCTGACTGAACTATAATTATACCATAATTACAACCAAGGCAGGGGAACCTAGTTACAACCTGTTTGTCTCCTGATTTAGTTACAGCTTGCTTCCAGTGTGTAATCTATAAGGAACCTTCAAGATGTTTCGTAACTGGGATACAGCCCTGGATATATCCCAGGGTTTAGAATGGTTAAGGCACAGGGTCACTTTCTCATTGACAGACAAAGTGAAACCATGCTGCAATCAAGCTCTTGATCTGATTGTAACTGTCAAGGCTAATTCCCCACTCTGGCACTTCGAGTGCAGAAGGTGGGGGCCCACAAAGTGGGTATAATATAGGTTTGCATGTAATCTTATTGCCTCTAGCAGAGGCGTACGTGAGATCTCATGTCTTCTGGTGAGGATGTTGTTAAGTGTATGTATAATTATTATTAAACTGCATTAGTGTACATTACTGTATACACCTACACATTTACTATTTCTATTGTAGGAATACAGAACCTGTTATCGCAAAGTATGCACCAGAGGGGTTTGTGGGCATATGTGTAGATGATTGCATTTCTGAGCTGCCAAATTCTGGGAGGCTGCGTATGTACATTACATGCACATCTTGCACTCTCTCTGGTCACGCTTCTCTTAGGTAAAATTGTAGGAATTTTTTGGATGGCTTCTTAGCCATTGATACTGAGCTGGACTAAAACTATCCTGTGGCACCCAGTCATCCTACCACAGCATCAGCTTCTACGTAGAAATCAGGCGCTTAAATCTTCCACTGGAGAAGACGAGTGACTCCTGTTGTAGTTACTCTTCTCCTGCATTTCGCTCATCTTATTCCTCCCTTTAGCCTTGCAGTTTAATATGTGGTTTAGTATTTAGTGGGATAGATTGTGTAATGAATTAGGCTAGCAGCAGTTACCAAAGAGAATCACAAGATCAGATTAAACGCCATGCCACTGACAGATTCGATTTCAGGAGTAAGAGCCCAATACTTCATGGTATCGGGAGGCATATATTGATTGCTAGCATACAAAGTGAGGATCCAGAAGTCAATCAAAGATTTTAACTCAATCTTTATCTTGTTTTAATGTGAGTCAATTTTGGGGGGCAGGAAGTTCAGGTGGGGCAGGGGAAGGGCAGGCCAACATCAGCAGTGGGGATAGAGTTTAAATTATCCTTTCAAAAAGTACAGGCTTCTACACATGAAGTAAGAGAATCCTCATTAGAAGTCAGCAGTATATGGCCAGTGACACACATCTGAGCAGTTGTGAGTCTATCCAATAGAGGCCACATTATTACAGTTCATACTAGCTGGTACTTTATTTCAGAAAATAAGACGACTTTCTTTCTGGCCAGCTTGCTGACATTAAGGCATCATTCTGTGATCTTAGTAACATCAGCTTGAAAGGAGGCTTTGGCTGTGGCCAAAGACATGGGACACACTCATGGCAAAAGAAGGTAGCAAGGTTGTGGGCCATACAGGTGAAGCTCAAACAGTATGATTCAGATAAGTATCCAGAATGCAGGTGTTTATCTGAATTCATTCAAACCTCCTTATGTGCAATAAAACTGAGCTGGGAACCTTACTAGAAGAGGCCAAGTATTTCCAGTCCTTCGTGGTTCAGGGGTGTATAATGTACTATGAAAACAATCTTTGTCTTCTTAGGCAGCCTCTCTTCTCAGCCTTTCTGTGACCAGCCCTGGATGAAATCTGGAAGTGCAGAGACAAGTGAAACATTAAAATGTTAATGAAACTCTTCCCAAATTTAAAAAATGGGGTTCAGTGCAAGGAGATATAGACAAAGGTTCGCGGAGGAGGTTTTTTTAAATAATAAGGCTCCATACCTCTCTAGCATCTATCAAGAACCTCAAAGCATATTACAAACATTAATGAATTAAATCTCACAGCCACTCTGTGAGCCAGAGAGGTATTATTTCCATTTCACAAATTGGGAAACCGAGGCACAGAGAGGTTAAGAGACTGACCCATCATCACACAACAAGTCAGTAGCAGAGCCAGAAGTAGACCTGCAGTGTCCTTCATAATATAGGAGAGATCGCAATCATCTCTCTAGTGAACACAAAGACGATTCTGTACTGAGAATGCGAGGTGCCTGTGGACACTAACTCCCCATTGTTGCATAGCTGATTGAGGGTCATAACTTGTGTTACGCAGAGGGTATAAATCCTGGTCCAATGAAGCAATCCTAAATGGATTGCTGACTACACTACAAAACCTGCCTGATTCTGAGCCCCTTGCTCTAATCACTAAATACTTCCTTAACCAAACTGGGTTGCCCCATCCCTAGTTGTCAAGCTGCAAATGAAGAAGTTCCAAGTGAGTGTGGGAGTATTTCCATGCTACAGAGGTTGTCAGGGCTGCTGACTCACTGTACCTGCTAGAGGCAATGTGCTGTGATACTTAATATGGAGCGGGAGGGAGAATGAACATTGAAAAAACATTGGTTGAGAGATAAGGTCACCCAATGCCTCAAGTAACCAAATCAAAGTATCTGGAATTTTCACTTCTGTCACTTCCTTACATGGAAAAAAACCTGTTCCTTATATATGACACCTAAATGGGGTGTATTCTAAACAGACTTGACTTCATTCATCTACGTGATATAAAACTAAATGTATCACAACGCTGATTCCAATATCACTTATAACCATTAGCTTGTTTGATTCCATACACCGAAAGCTAGCTGAAATCACATCAGCCCAGTCTGGTATGTGTTTAGCTATATTTCAGATGTATGTGAACGATAATCAAGTATTTGGTTGTTTGCTACATATGGAGCAAAACCCTTCATCTCAAGTAAGAACTTCACAAACTCTCACCCCACACTCAAGCAGAACCTTTTGAGGAGGTTCCAAAATCTTTGATTTTAATGTTTGTTTTCAATTTCCCTCCACACTGCCTCTGCACTTTCAGCTGGGACCAAAAATGCCAATGTACCATTACACAGTCTATGCAGGAGACAGAACTTTCTCAGGGCTGGTCTGAGATTGGGGAACGACCTCCCCCAGGAACTAAGGACCATCACAAGCTGTCATCACCTTCCACTCCAAGGGCAAGGGGCATTTCTTCAGCCTGCCTTCTCTAACATAAACAGAGAGCAGCAAATACAATGAAAAATCAAAACCCCACCAAAACAAAATATTACAGACTAACCGATGTTAGTCACATTGCTTAATGAACTACTAGAAGATGCTCAGATATTACAGTGAGGAGGACAGTATAAGAATCTGAATAGGACAGAACAGACAAAGCTGTTCACATATAATTTCTGTCCCTGAGCCAAAGTCTTATTACAGAAACACCGCAAGAGACCCTGTGCTCACAAGAATTTTACTCCAGTTTTTCCAAATGGGGGGATTTTGAACAGCACATCAGTTAGATGCCTAACACCAACTGAAAGTTAATGGGACTTGGACACCTAATTCCTCTTTTGTGCCTTTGAAAATCCACCTTTGCAGGCTTTTGGGGGCTTAGCTGAACTGAGTCTCCAAAGCTTTTGACATTCCCCCATTATCGGTCTCAAAGATATTCAAGTTGCCTTTTCACTTTTGGATTCCTCTCCTCTTGTGATCTCTTAGTCCTGATCCCGCCCCTTCCCTGAGGCAGCTACAATATAGTGCTTAATGGAAATGAAGTATTAGGACAATATTAAGGAGGATTTGAAAGTTGGCTCCTATCAGTGGGTTGGGTGTGGTTGCTTGGTTATGACCCTGTGCCTCATCTTGTGTCTATGCGGATACTTTACGCCCCCTGTGTGTAGTGCACTTTACAGAGATCACTTCCAAATCTCTTCTCGGTGTTTGCAGCTCTTACAGGTCTAATCTGTTCATTGCACTTTGCAGTTTAGTTCTGTCCTCCATTGTACACCTCCCATTTTAGTTGTGTCCACAAATTTGATTATGACTGAAGATACAGGAAAAAAACAAAACCACCCATCAAAGAGAACCGCGAAACAGCCATGCATGGTGCAAATACAAGCTTGGGTGTTCCTTAGCTTAGTTGGTCAAAAAAGTCTCAGGAAACCAGAGAGTATCAACTAAGCTACAGAAAGCAAGAAGTGTCACTGCTTGAAAACTGGCAGATGCTTCCCCATTGGGACAGAAGTAGCTCTGTGAACCACGTGGAACGACTCTGAAGGCCAGCAGCGTGCCACAGACCAAAATTTAAGAGCCACTGCCTGCCATATGGGTTTTTAATAACACAGTCTTCGTGCTCTTTAAATCACTGAATTATTTAGCATCCTTTTACCACTTATATTGGCCGTTCAAGTTCAGGATCTCAGGAGAGTAGGACTTAGGTTCACTCTGAAAGGTTTTTTTAATCTTCATAACGAGCAGTCCGTATTTGCCTTTTAGGAGGAGGGATTCAAAGCCACCCCACTTAACCTTCTAATAAAGCTCCAGTTGCTAGTTTAATCAGTCTCAGAACAGCTGATCATCTATCCCCTTTTCCCTGTGGGACAGTTATTGAATCAGGTTGAAAGGGGAGGAGGCAAGAACAAGGCCTGCCACATCGTGTGCTTATCAAAGAGGGCCTATTTCAGTATCTCATTGGTACATAAGGTGAAAGGTCTCAGTGGGCCACTGGAATATAGGAGGAAGAAGGAGCAGTTGTAGGGGGTGAGCCTAAAATGGACCAGGGTCTGAAAGAAAATACAAGGCTCTGAAGAGGAGGAGATGGGGTTGGTTAAGCTCATAGAGCCTTGTGTAAGAATCTCACTTGGTGCTTATTGACATTACTCATGTCATCTGCCTGATTCTTGCAGTTCTTTGAATGACACCCAGGGACAGCATCAGATTCCACTTGCTGTGCTTACATTGGTCAATTCACAGCAGACTAGGCATACATGGCAATGCTAGGCTGCCTCCTATACAGGTATCATCTTACTAGGTACTCATGATAAGGAATGTGAAGGGAGCTCTGGTATTCCAAGGTGAAGATCTACTCTCCATTGCATCGGTCTCTTTTCTACCTTCACTCCTCCCAGAGGGGTGCGAGTGAAGGACCTCTCTACCTCAAAGATGGTTCCTTCTTATATTGCACTGACTTGATTCTCACACACATCATGGGGGTAGAGGAGGGAAGGTTGTTGGGTGCTGAGATTTTGGTGGCGGAGGAAACCCAGGGGATGGAAGTGTATTTTTTTCATGAATTTAGTCAAATATCATTGGCCCTTTGGGGTATTTATAATTTAGCACAGAATGTAGCCTATTGTTGGCTGTTTTTACTGATTCTGACATGAGGGAATTGGGGAATCTCATTCTGGTCATTAGTGGACATATGTGCCCACACCACAAAACCAGTAACCATCCAGTTTGGCAAAACTGGCAGTCGCTGTTCAGGAGATGTTCCCGCAGGAATAGCAGCAGTGGGGCAGGACTGAAGTGCGTTGGCAGGACTGTGGGGATAGGAGTTGAGTTCCAGGACTAGAATAATAACGACATGTTGCAGATCAAGAATGCAGTGCATTGCCGAGGCCCGTGCTTTCTGCAGCTTCTGACTGGCTCTGATGAGCTCTGTTTCCCTATTTTGCTCATTGATATGAAAGTATGCCAGCCCAGCACCCTGTATTGACTTACCCAGAATACTGAGTCTGCTTATGTATGTTTACCCACATACTTGTGGGCACAAAATCCCCATGGCACTTGGTCTCTTCCCTTTGCTTTTTTCCTTCCCAGAATATTTCTGCTGATCAGTAAAGCCGTGGTGTCCAGCCTGTGGCCCTTGAGTCTCTGGGGTCGGGGAACAGTGTTAAGAAGAAAATTGGTATTTGATTATGAATTGAAAATGTGCTTCCTGAGCAGCACCTTGTGATTTTTCAATGACAGCCCAATTATGATTTTTAATCTTATTATTATTTATGTATTTGTATTGCTGCAGTGCCTAGGAACTCTAGTCATGGACCAGGACCCTGTTGTGCCAGGCGCTGTACAAACACAGAACAAAAAGATAATCACTGCCCCAAAGAGCTTGCAATCTAAGTAGAAACAAGAGACGACAGAGGGACACAGGTGGAGGATGTACAAGGAAATTGTGAGACAGTATTGGTCAATATGATGGGACTCTCCCACCTTTCAGGGTTCCAGAGCCCAGGCTTCAGGCTGAGCCCAGAAATCTACACAGCAATGGAACATCCCCTCAGCCTGAGCCCCACGAGCCCGAGTCTGCTGGCACTGGCCAGTCACAGGTGTCTACATATCCTTAGAGGCTGCTGTTCCTTCTCTACTGCAGCTACTCAACAGTTCCTGTGCTGGCCAGCTGCTGCATCACAGGGCAGGAAGATGAGAGAAGTTCTGATTTGTCTCTTACCTGGTTCCCTACTGGACTGTGGGAGATCCAAGGAGAATAGGATAGCAACTCAGGGTCTGCCTCTTCTGGAGCCTAAGGGGGTGCTTAGCAATGGATGGCTCCCCTCCCCAGCATAGGCACTCAGGAAGGGTGAGTGGAGAAGAAGCTGGGAACCAAGCACAAAATATGGATCCCTGATTTTCTGCCATAGCCCAGGTTAAAGCAGGCTGGAGCTGCTATAAGTTGTGCCAGCTGGCAACCATCCCCTAGGGACCATATGCCAGCTGGGGATAGCTGGAGTGCAGTGTACTCCAGCCAGTTCCCCTCTTCCAGGGGTACAGTGGAGGTGGCACAAGAGCCAATTATGCACAAGGAAGTCTGCAGCAGGGAACTTGTAGGTGGTTTCTGCTCCTTGCTCACAAAGGGGTTGGAACAGGGCAGAGAATCTGATCCAGTGCATTCATTGTAGTCCCTTAACTTCCTTGAAATAATATATTTGGCCCTCAGGCTGATAAGGTTGGACATCACTGCTGTAAAGTCTCACCAGGCACAAGAAATAGTTTGCAGTCCACTGTGTGCAGGAGCCATGGCCAAGACTCTCAAACATGGGTGCCTAGAGTTGTGCACCTAAGGGTCTTGATTTTCAGAAGTCAATAGGAGCTGCAGGTGCTCAACACCTCTGGGGAAAAAATATCAAGCCACTCTTTAAGTTCCTAATTTAGGCACCCAAGTTTGTAAATGTTGGCTGGTGTGTCCATATGTGTATTTCTGCACGCATACCGATCTGTCTCAAGAATGAAATTAAAAAGAAGTGGCAGACTGGCAGAGACCTATACAAATGTCAGCCATTCAGAGGAGTCCCGTCTCTGCTGTAACATTTGAAATACCACATGTGATATGGGAGAGGAGTGGGGAGCTAGAGAGAGATGGTATCAGATAGAGCAGTAAATTGAGACCCACAGCCTGCAATAGACCCTGGCAACCTGTTACTCCAGGAACGATAATAGAGGAGAAAGTGGATTGACCTTGCTGCAAACAAAAATTAATTTTAAAGGCTGAGAAAGTCTGCAGACATATCTATTTGAACAATGCCATACCTACTACTGCACAAATGAGATTTTTCCATTTAGGGATCACAGATTTACAAGGTGGGGTTCTTTCATTATCGCATGCTCAGCCTCTTCAGAATTAATCATCCGAAAGGTTTTTCTTTGTTTTAACATGGAGGAAAGGTGCATTTAGATCACTAGGATTAATGCACTAGCCATAGACCAGCCTGATTTAATATCCTCATTCAGTTTCCAAACAGATCTTTGCTCCTTACCTAGTGGAGACTTCTATACACTGCAAAGCTGTCTCCTAGTGTGGCGATATTGGCAGTCTCTTCTCTGGAAAGATGCAGGGTTCAGATGACAGAATAGTTATTGCAGGCCAGAAATGAATGGCATTGCTGAAGGGGAGAGCTGAAGATGGATCTAGCTGAGATGTAGCCAGTCAGGATTGAGGTGCATTAGCAGAGCTGTGTGGTGACGTGAGGGCTGGGACAGCAGTGTGTGATTCAGGCCAGAAGAGATTGTTGACCAGTCTGTGGTGGAAGCTTGCTCTGTGTCCTGCTCTATGAAAGGCAGCACAGTTTCTTTTAAATAAAGTGCAGCGGTTTTATCATTTATAATAATCTTTCACCTTCTGCTCCCTTCATCAACTGCTGCAGCAGCCCATTAGGAGGATGTAAGTGTGCTCAGATGCTTTGTAGATGATACACCAGACTCCCTGGTTAATTAAAAAATCCAACCACTTCTCTCCACTTTCTGGTGTGCTGTGTTTTCTTCAAGCTTAAAAGAACAAAGCAAATACAAAGCAAAACCTTAAGACCCCCTACAGACTGATTTCTACTTTGGGTCCCCAGCCCACTGCTTTTTTGGTGGTTTTTAATAGCAGTAAATTATAAAGATAAAAATATAAACAGTCCCCAAATATAGCAGATTCTCCAGAGTAGAGGCCTTGCTTTGAACTCACCATCTACACTGGGTTTTATATTTCCAAACTGGCAGGTTAAGAAGGCCCACTGCCTGACACATTCAGTTGTTTAACTTCTGCTGGTCCTGGACAAACCTTTGTAGTAGAAAGAAGAGTCTCTTTCCAGGTGCCAGCTTGGGGTTGGAGGCTGTCAGCTCAGAAGGATTCCTCCTCTGAACTGTGCAGGGCCAGTACAACCATCACCCAGTGATCGCCATTCCATTGCCAGCTCCGCCTCAGAATTCCTTTGTGTGATGTTGGGCCAATCACTGAATCTCTCTGTGCGTTAGATTCCCCAGCTGGTTCCTCCTCTCACAGGGATGTTGCAAAGATAAATTCATTAATGTTTGTGAGATGCTGGGATGCTAAGGTGATAGGGACCATGTAAACAGATTGCTAGAAGTGGCGACAGCATTCATATGCGTAATGAGCAAATGAGTTTTGCCAACACTCAGAATTTGTAACAAGTGTGTGACTAAAGGTTTGTGGTTAAACTTGATTATCCTTGACGAATTGCTGTGCTTTGTTTTGGTGGATGTGGGGAGACAGTAGGGGTCTTGGATGGCCCATTGATCTTCCCAAGGTTTATTCGGGTTGCCATCGAAACATGCTGCAAGCCACTCTGCTGCAAGTGGAAGGGAAAGATACATAGCAGCCTGAGCGTTGTCCTCTCTGAACGTTTCATCCCCCTTACAGGCAGATGTATGGCTGGCACAGCCAGAATCTGCACTTCTTGCTCTTTCCTCTTGTCTTGTTGATTGCCACTGCAGTTGTCACTCTCTGGAAGACCTCAAGGCCCTTTCTACAGGATGCTGCCGACAAGGAGTGGAGGTATCAGAATGAGAGAGGAGGGAAGCATGGCATGGTAACATGAGTGTCCAGAGAAGGTTGTTTTTGCACACTGAGAGCATCTCCAAGGGAGAAGTCTGCAAGAGGGAGGGGGAGAGGTATAGCATGGAAGGGACAGGAGGGCAGGATTCGGAGCTCCTTGGTGAAACACTAAGCTGTCAGAACTATCTGCCTCGCTATAAGGAAAGAGAGAGAACCTGTCTGGCTGAACCCTCTTGAAAAAGCTTCTAGAGCCACAGATGTTCCCTTCTAGATGGTTCTCTTATTTGTTTGTATTTCAAAGCACCATTTCTAGCGAGGCTGCAAAAGCCACCAAACAAAAGTTTGGAGGGTTGAGACTATTTATCTGGCGTGCTGGTTTTCATGTGTCCTCTACTCCCACCCTTGAACGTATAGCATCTAGCTCCACATAGAAGCCTCTGTAATGGCATTCTCATAATACAGCTCCAGTTCTTACTGCATAATCAGTATTTTGTCATTTCCAAACAGGCTAGATTTTTCCTATGGTCCTGGAGGAGTCATCTAGTCTCTTGCTCCTTTCAGGTGTATGGAAAACTAAGTATTCCCTAGAAGAGCTAGAAGCCACCCTTGCTCTTAGTATTAAGTAAAATCCTGAGGTGGTTTTTTATCCTTGATCCTTTCTCGAAGTCTCTTTGTTTTCAATAAGTACTGAGTAGATACTCAGTTAGGATCTCAGAATTTGGCCTGTTATTATTTGGTTCCTTCCTCCCCCTTCAAATACTTGTACATCATTTGCTTATCATGTTTTCTCCCACCCCATGTATCATTGTTTATCCAAGTTATATGTAATGTGTGTTGCATGGTATTTTAATTCTGTAACTATAGAAGTAATTATCTCATGGCATATGAAAATAGAAAAAGATGGAGTCTCTGTGGGCTGGGCTAGGGAACAAAAATAAAAATACATGATGACAATAGATACTCTAACTTGCACCTGTTCTGACTGGTCTCAAGACAGAACTGTGCTTGAAAGCTACTGAGAAGGGTGCTAGTTTCTAGAAGCTGGTGCAGCTGCCTATTTGTTCTCTACCACTTCTTGTGATACCTTCTATGTGTTAAAGGAGTTAAGTTATTTATGGGCTTGTCAATGATTCCCATCACTGCAATATCTGAGTGTCTCGCAAATATTAATGAATTTAACCTCTCCACACCCCTTTGAGGCAGAGCAGGAGGAAAGTGAGGTACATAGAAGAGAAGTCTGTAGTAGGGCAAGAATGAGAACCTGGGTCAGATGACTTCTAGTGCTGTGCTTCCTCCCATTAAAAAATTGAAGTTAAAGAACTCCAAGTGGGTGCTTTGGGAGTACACGCTCTGCATATTTAGTCTTTGTTTCACGTACTGCATGCTGGGTAATAACATGAGGTCTCCAAGTTTCTAAAACTTAACTGTTTACAGAGACACAGCAATTGCAGCTAGCATTCAAGCCAGGCACATACAGTCTGAGGCCTGGTCTACATTAAAAATTCACACCCCTGAGCACCATAGCTATGCCAGCCTAACTCCTGGTGTTGATGTGGCTAAGTTGATTAAAAAAATGCTTCCATCAACCTAGCAACCACTGGTCGTGGAGGTGGATTACCTACAGTGCTGGAAAAATTCCTTCAGTCGCTGTAGGAAGTGTCTGCACTATAGTGCTACATTGGCATAGCCACAGCGCTGAAGCTGTGCTGCTGTAGTGCCTGTAGTATAGACATGGTCTAACTTCCTGGTGCCTTCTCCAAATGTTTGCCTTCTGAAACCTGTGCTCCTCCCTACAATTCCGAGCAGGTTTCTACAGTCTTTACATCTTTCCTGAAATGCTTTGGGGACCCTCATGATTGGGAATTATAGGTGCCCAGATTTCCTCATTCCATACTCTGGTTTGCATGCTCTCAGTTGGCTTGATGCAGGCTATCCTGATTCTCTAAGATCCTACTGTGTGAGCCTCCAGTGAAAGGGGTAGCCATCCAGAGTGTTTGACTGGCTGTCTAGATGCACAACCTCAGTTTTTATATATTTATTTTAGTACTAAGTTAGGGTTACCATACGTCCACTTTTTCCCGGACATGTCCGGCTTTTCGGCACTCAAACCCCCGTCTGGGGGGAATTGCCAAAAAGCCGAACATGTCCGGGAAAATGGCGGCTCTGCTCCTCCCCTGACTCTTCGGCTCTGTTTAAGAGCCGGACTGCCGGAGCGCTACCAGCTTCGGGCAGCCCCCATGCCTCCGGACCCTGCGCCGCCGGAGCCCGGGAGGGGAAGTGCCCGGCTGGGGGCGCAGGGTCCGGAGGCAAGGGGTCTGCTCGAAGCCCAAGCGCTACCGGCTTCACGGTTTGCCGGGCAGCCCCCAGACTCTGCGCCCCCGGCTGGGCGCTTCCCCTCCCGGGCTCCAGCTGTGCTGGGGAAGCGCCGGCCGGGGGCGCAGAGTCTGGGGGCTGCCCGGCAAACCGTGAAGCCGGTAGAGCTCGGGCAGCCCTTTCCGCATGGCTGGGAGTGGGAGGGAGGAGGGGCGGAGTTAGGGCGGGGAAGGGGCGGAGTTGGGGCGGGGCTGGGGCTGGGGAAATGGGCGGGGCCAGGGCCCGTGGAGGGTCCTCTTTTTTTATTTGCTAGATATGGTAACCCTAACTAAGTATGATGATGCATTTGGGCTTGGAATAATATAATTGTACAGTATAAGATGATACACAGACTTATTTCAAGTCAAAGTTATTTTTAATGGAATTGCCAAAGGGAGAAGAGAAAAATCTCCACTAAATTTAACCTCAGTATTTCAGACTAAAATTTTCTGGGCAAACCGGAGTATATGAAACTGACCTAATATGTGTTCACCTTGCCATACAGAAGATATTTGCTAACCTAATGGGGGAGTCAGTGGGCCAGCTTTATTGAATCATAGTGGTAACATGCAGTGGTCCTGGAGTAGTATTTCAGATGTTCTGGGCACTGGGAGTTTGAAGCCATTGATGAATAATAATGGTGAGACTGCAGCAGATGAGAAGTAAGATCCCGTTGAACTTTTCACAAGCATAGCAGTGTTAGCCAATTGTAGTGGCCAAATTCCTATGTAGATAAATGTAGGTTATGTCCCTAAATTCCCCCAACAGTATCAGTGCGTCACTTTGTGGCTTCACCTGTGGTGTAGTGCTGCAGTGTGCTGTTAAATAGATGTTGCACTTCACTCCAGAAGTGGATGCATTTCAGTTGTAGATGAAGTGATTGTTCCATATGTAGCTTGTAAAGTGCGCTGGGTTGTGTTGCATAGGCTGTTTGGAGTGCAGCGTGGTGGTCTAAGCTGAAGAGAAGTAGCTGATGAAAATTGCTTCATAGTTTAGGCTAGACTAACATATCTAAGGGTAAACTGTCTTGATAGGAAGGGTTTTCACGCCAACAGGAAATGTCCCATTAAAATAAAGTGGATCTCTCTGTAGATTAGTACATGCCATTGAGCAGACGTCTTGGAGCAGAAGGGCATCCAGCTGTGACAGGGCCGCCCAGGGGATTCAGGAGGCCTCGGGCAAAGCGGGGGAGCTTGTACGCACTGGGCGGCACTCCGAGTCTGCGGCAGCGGCGGCATTTCGGCGGCGGGGGGCCCTTCAGTCGCTCCGCGTCTTCGGCAGCACTGAAGGGCCCCCTGCTGCCGAAATGCTGCCGAAGACCCGGACCGCCGCCAGGTGAGGAAAGGGATTCTCAGCCAGGGCTCGCGGGGCCCCTGTGGGGCCCGGGGCAAATTGCCCGACTTGTCGTCGTCGTGGCTCCCCCCCCCCCGGCGGCCCAGAATTGTGAGTGCAATAGTTAGGAGAAATATGAAGCCGAGTGTTTTTTGCATCCTGAAACGTGAGAGGGCATGGTTTGAGAACAGGGCTTGATGCCTGACTCTGCCACTGAGTTGTTGCGCAAATAACTTAGGTCAACATTTTAGGTGTCTCAATTTTGGCATTCTCAATTGAGACATCCTGTGTTGGAGCCACTGAAAATCCAGTTACCCACAGTTCTCATTGATCTCAACTGGCCTTAAATCACTCTGTGCCTCCGTGTTCTCCATCTGTGAAATAGAAATGATAATACTGACCTACCTGCCAGGGCTATTTGAGGCTTAATTAATTGATGTTTGTAGAGCACTTTTAGATCCTTGGATGGGAAGTGCTGTGCAAGTGCCTGGTTTTATATTATCCCACAAATACAATAAGAAGCAACCCCCATGCTGTGTCTGATTGCTTCTGTACATTAATATCTAACACATGCTTACATAGTTCAACCCATTCCAAAATGGGAATTTGGCTGGGACATCTGAGCTAATGCCCTTGCTCTTGTAAAAAGTGCCGTGGGATCTTTAATGAGAACAAGCAGTAGCTGCATCAGTTCTGAATCTCTTTTGAAAGCCAGCACCTCCAGCAGCAAAATGCCCCCTCATGTCATGCTCAGGCATTGGCTTGTTTTTACTTTCCGGGAAGGGCACCACCTGTCAAATCTCCAATCCCACTTCCTGCAGTGACCTTAATTTGCCTTGGAGATCTCCCATCTCAATACTGACCAGGTCTGACAGTGCTTAGCTTGTGAGTTCTGACAACTGCTTGCTTTTAGTGGAAGGGATTTTTATAATATTGGCACACTGAAACCAGCTCCCTGATTTATCCTTATTTTAACCATTTTTGTGTGTGACTGAGTTTAATTAATATTGACTAGTCAATATTTATCCTTATGCTGAAAAAAGACCAAGGTTTGCCTTTTAACGAAACCTGCACAGTTTGGGTATTTAGCTGCAGATGACTGGATAGATGAAAAATTATATTAAAAAAATCCCAACACAAGTTTTCTGCTGCGCAGGTTTTGTGCAAATCCTTCTTTGGCCAAGGGCCATCCCTCTTTTGCTCCCTGCAAACAAACTCTCCCTCCCACTTCTGTGGCAAAGTGAAGCTCGTTACCATGGAAGCCTCATTAAATTTGCATCTTGCTCAGCCTGGGCTGCACCACGGCAGCAAGTTGTATTTTTGGCCTGTGGTGGTTACATAATGAGAGAGGGAGAGTGGGGAGGTTCCAGCGGGAACGTTGCCTTTATGTAGCCCTCTGTGGCTGACACTTGGCTACCTCTGTTGAACTGGAAGCCCGTGGAAGTCCGGCAGCAGAGAGATCCACAGCTGTCCCCATCACATGTCACCAGCTGGGTTATTGTGAGTCTCCGTGCTTTTCCTTTCCCTGAGCTCAGCCAGCCTGGCAGTAGATGTCATTTAATCCAGGAGAGATGATTGACGACTACCAGCCTGTGTTGCATGCCAGAACTTTAAAGTGTCGTTCTGCTAGAGCGAGGCCAAGCCTGGAGTATCAGGTCTTGTCTTTCAGAAGAGGAAAGCACAGAACCACGGGTGCCTCCCACATGAGTGACTTCTCATTGCCCCATCCATCTCTTTCAGAGATTTCAATTTCTGGGACAGGAGGTGGAGAAGCAAGGGGAAGTGAATTCTGATGCATTGATGTGCTTTAACCTGTGTGCTGTTCTGACCCCCCACATTTCCTCACCGTTGGCTGAGATTGTAGCAGTGCCCATCTGGCAGTGCTGAGTGTGCCACTCAGTTGTGAACATGAACCTCCTGAATGCCATGCCTGGAGGTCCCGGGGTCTGAGCCTGTGCAGTGTCTTCAGGAGAGCAGCACAGAAGGTACAGCTCAGGGGGGAGTTGGGCAGCAAAGGTGACTTTATGCCCACCTATGTGCCTTCCAAGTTCTAGGCTGCCCCAGGGATATAAATAGTCCTTGGAAGAACTTAGAGCAGCCATCAGCTCATCCAAGGCTGCCTGTAGGTTGCTCTGCAGCAGACTCTGTGACACCATGTGCTACTGGCCTGCTCCCACTCCCAACCTTGCCCTGATACACACCCTGTGCTGGAACTTGCAGATGGGGCAACTTAAGGCCACTTATGGTGGATCTGTGCTGTCTGTACCAGGGGAATTCTCCCAGGCCAGTTCCAGCTGCTGTGTGATCCATATACGTTGCCAGAAGTGCGTATAGGGGCTGGAGACAGAATTTGTTTCTTAAAGGCAAGTTTGATATTTTCTATGGTGGAGCTATGCTGCATATGCCCATGAGATCAAAACAGCACCAGTTTCAAACAAGCGCCCTTTAAAAAATAATCCAACCTCATGATTCAGAACATAAGATGACCAGCTGGGAAGTCAGGAAGAAATTCCTCCCAGCCACAGTACTGTGACCAGCTTTGGCAAACACAGCCCTGCAGAGTTATCCAGACACATTATGGGACATTTTGACTTCATTTGAAGGACCTGCATTGGCCACGCTCAGAAGCAGGAGCCTATGCTACATAGTGTGAGGAATAGGGTGACAAACGCTATGGGCCAAATTCATTTCTGCTGTAATTCCATTGAGTTTAGTTGCCTGGCGTTATTCCATTGACACCAGGGATGAATTTCAGCCTTGGTATCTGCTTTAAGGACAAAAGGCACTGAAGGATCTAAAGCGTGTGGCTGTTGTGAAAAGAGAAGGTACAAGAGCAGTGAGGGATTTTGTGTATTGTCACTCAGTGATTCTAGATCAAATTTGTTCTACTTACAAATAGAAAGATGGTGTTTAATATCTGCCAGCCCTGCAAACATGGCCTGGGTCTGAAGGGCGCTTTCCTTCTCCTCACCAGTGATAAAGATTCCGCAGGCCAAATTCTACCCCAGTTACACCTGTGCAATACATTAGCCTTCAGTGGGACTGTACATGTCGCTGCGGGCCTCGTGTAAGCCTGCAGGAGTTTTATTACTTGTGTTGATGTGTGAGAAGGAACTAACTCAGCTTGACTCTAAACCAATAACTCTTTCCTTTAATAAAAGCCATCTCTTTGTTCGTAAACTGAGAAAATCTGATTTGGAATCACTGGGATACAATAAACACAGAACCCCGGGATGCCATTCTTTACCGTTAGCATGTCAGACCAGAGCCACATTTTAAGCTGCTTGAGGTATTAGAGACATTTGAATGTTGTTGTTTTCTAAGGGGATGATTATATCATTAGCTGTTGTTTCAGAGACACAATCCTCTCACCTCCAGCCCTGGTATTAATTGTAATTTTCTGGTGTACATTAGAAATGTAGTGGCTCCCCTGCTCCAAATGTCCCTGAGAGAGCCAAACTTCGCAGGTGCAGCCTATCTCTGCAGTAGGCCAAATGAGAATTCTAGATCCAAACTTTGGATTTGCGTCCTTTCCAGGTTCGATCTTTGCAGTGCAGGTCCGTCTCAGCATTAGAGCGTTGTGAAATCCAGAGGTTTCGGTTTGCAGGAGGTCACAGGATCCTCCTCGTGTTTGGAGTCTTTGTGGGGGTTGCAGCTCATCCCCAGTTTTGGTTTGAATTTTGCATACAAAGACACTCTGTGAAACTATGCCCAAAGCAGCCTGTCTGCCCTAGTTTTGCATCAAAACTACACAAATATGCAAGTCTTACAATTTTCTTCTCAAGCTATGCAACTCCGCTCAGATTCTCTCAGGAGCATCTGTGCGCCTTTCACTGAGTCTGGGCCAAGTCCCAGCTTTGGAACAAAAACCAAAAGCTAGAAAACTTCATGGAGTTTTGGACTATGTTTTAAACAGCTCTAGTCTACTCTTGATGGGGCACTTGTGGCCTAGTGGATTGAGTACGGGGCTGGGAATCAGAAGATTTAGAGCTCTATTCATCATTTCCCCACAGCTTCTGTACACTAGCTAGGCAGGGTTGCAGGACAGAAATAGGCTCCTATACGCAGGCACAGAGCCAGCACTGCACCACTGCTACCAGCAGCTCCAGGTGCAACGGATGTTCCAGCACAGGCTGGAAACGGGGTGGGTGGAGGATGGAGGGGACAAATAGGAGGATGTGTGGCTGGGGCATTCATATGCCCTGGCTGTTTGGTGCCAAGCAAATTCCCATGTGGCCAACTGCCCATAGTGTGGGTCAAACTGGTCCTCCAGCTGCTGTGTAAGGGAGGTCCAAGAAGCCTCCCCCCATCCCTAACCTGATGCATGTGTGGGGATGAATCTGACTGTTGGATTTTATTCCTGACTGACACTGACACTTGATGCAACATTGTGCACGTCAATTATACCCTCCGTGCCTCCGTTTCCCCATCTGAAAACAGGAATAACACAAAATTTTAGAAAGTGCTTTGAGATCCTCAGGTGAAAAGCACTATTGAAATGCAAAGATAACGAAAGATCAAAATCAGCTGCTTTTTTTTAAAGGTATAGAACATTTATTTTTTAGCATTATTTCTGGTCATATGTCTTTTCAAGATGGCTAAACAAATAGCTGGGGGGACAGACGGGCAGAAGGGAGGGGAGACAGAAAGAATCAGAAAAACAGAGCAACCAGGTGATAAACAAAGACAGACAGACACTCTGGTAAACAGACAGACAGAGCGGAAGGTTCCCATTCATGACAGTCTTCCCAGCGTAGGTATAGCACAATTTCCATGTAAGAGCTGTGATGCTCACTTGAGGGCACATGTGAACCGAACTGGAAGAGAGCTGAGGCTGGAATAGGGAGGGAGCGAAGCTCAAGCGCCGATGCCATTTCAACCTAATTACACTCAAGCTGGACAGAAAAGCCAGTTCAGAGTTTGCAAGAGGGAAACACACAGTCCTCCTCCACTCTGACACAATTGTTTTCCTGCACTCGGACAGATCTCAGTTTTTGCCTCCCTTTGGGATGTTCCATAGCTTTGGGATCTTGATTCATAAGGAACCCTCTAAGGCAAAGTAGGGGAAAGCACTCTTAGAACGGTCAAGTGTTTTTATTCTTAACATACACGGACAGGGCAGGGTTTGGGGACTGATAAAGCCAGAGCTATTTAGAGCGGCAATCCCTGGGCTAACATTACGGGGATCCATTGTCAAAGCATGGCATGAGGTTTTAGCCTGTACTGCTCTCACCAAAGCCAGTGAGAGCCACGTGACTAAAACCTGGTGGGTGGTTTGATGAAGCTGGAGTGAATGGTGCTTCAGTCACATAATGTCATGTTTTATTCCAAGAAGGTGTCTGACTTCCAAAGTGCTCCTACCAGGAGGTTAGGGATACCAGGCGTTCAGCTTTAGAGGCCTGTGCCTCTGTGTCTTTGTTCTCTCTGTACTCATGTACACCAGTGCCCGGTGAACATAAAACACTCCCATTCGGACTGGGCAGCATTTTACACTCGCCCTGCATTAGTGTAAGCCGTTGCAGAAGGGGCAGAGCAACAGTGAATGGGGCCCTGTGTGAGCAGCTTGAATCCGGCAGAGGTCAGTAGTTAGCACAAGTGTTTGTTATCTGCTGGCTGTTTGCTGACCTATATGAAATGAATTGGAGGTATCAGTCCAGCTCCTAATGGACCAGCATCTATTTAAAAAATAGTCATCTGTCCACACCACAAATGCAGAGTAATTAAAAGATTTTCCCGAGTTGTAGGATGGTTGTGCGCTTACAGGTGAAAGAAATAGTGGGGGAAGGGAATCATGTAACTGTGTCTGGTTACTATGTACTAGTTTAATAACAAAACACTATCTGTCTTGCTTCTGGATGGGGCAAACCCATGCACACACAGCCCTCCTGTTCGTTGTGTACTAACTCTCATTCCCCCCCACTCCCTCACCCCTTGTTGGCGGTCTTAGCCAAAGACAAGGACTGAATGGTCCTTGGAGACTGAACTCCCTTCTCTCCCTCAGTGGCGGCTAATGTATAGCTTCTATTATTTGTTACTTCCCATAAGCTTTGACATGCCGTGAAATCAGAACAGTGGTGGGGGAGAAATGACACTATGGGTAGAGTGACAAGATTTGTGAATTTAAAAGCTGTGACACCTTCCTTACAATTGTCCAGGGGGCGAGGGAGTTGCATTGGGAGGGGTCTTAACAGCTGAAAGGGGGAATCGGATGGAGTCACATATTTGGATGGGTTTAGGGTCAGTGGCTAGAGAGGGTGGGTGAGGACAGGTATGGGCATTTGTCACCAGGCAGTGTGGAATGACGGTGGCTGGATCTGGGGCAGGTGCTACTGGGGAGTGATGGGTATGGATGTAGGGTAGGTCAGTAAGGGTTGAAATGGGCATGGACTGAGAATACATATCAGCCAGGGAGGGAGAGGTTGTGGGTGGGATTGAGTTTGGGGCTCAGGTCCCGCACAGAATGGGGCTCATTTCTTTCTCTCCTTTTCCCCAACCTTCCTCCCTCCCCCGGTCATTCATTTTCCTACTTGTAAGCACCTCTTTACCCATTATGGTTTTCATCTGTCTCTCTGCCAGCCTCTTGAAGCTGCCCATGCTACTTCATGCAGCAGGAGGTGCAACTTCAAAAGACTAACGGAAGGAGCAGGCTGTAAACTGGGGCCCAGGGCCAGAACTGAGGTGGCTAGGCTCTGAAATCACCACTAAGGTAGGGCAAGGAGCAGGCACCAGCAAGGAGTGGCAATAGGAAAGGATGAAAGAGGAAGAGTAGATGAGGTGCAAGGGTAGGAGTGTGTGGGGGAGTTGGTGAAAGGAGTCCCCAGTTTCTAACTGCCAGAGCCACAGGCTTTCCCTGAGAATCTGAGGCAGGAGTCTGAGGCAGGAGTCTGCCTCAGACGCCACCAGCAGGAGCAATTCTGCAAATGGAATTTAACTGACCGTTATGTTGCTGATGCCTAAGACAGAATAGATTCCTGCTCATTCTCCTGTAGCTATATTGGCTCTGTAGGGCTAATGGAAGCAAAACCATGTGTGAGCTGGTGTGACTCAGAGAAAACCAAGGAGAAGTTCTGTTGAGTAAGAAGGGCCTGTTTATACATACTTTTCTGACTGTAACTGCATTTTAAAAGCTGTGTCCCTTCTGCCGATCAAGGACCCTGGGATGATTTGAGGCTAAATGTGACTTGGATTGATCAGAAACGTGGGTTGCCAAAAATACTCTCTAGGGAGAGAGAATTCCACATGTGAAGGCAGGAATGGGAGGAAGAGGTATAAGGAAAAATTACAGGAGCAAGATAGGAGGCGGCTTCTTGGGAAAAATATGTTTTGGTGGATGAGAGTGGTGGTTCACTGGATCTGTTTAATTCTCCATAGTAGAGCCTAGTTGAGCTTTCTGGTTTTGGTATACAGTCTTTGCTCCCTTTTGTATGTCCTTTGGAGGATGGCACTCTAAACAATGAAGGGTAGAGACAATGTGTTATGTACAGTAGGCAGGGTGGAGCTCCGGACAGGACAGACACAGCAGCTCCCACATGCCACTGGGTGGCACCTGAACTTCTGCTTTGGTTTTTCTAGTTCTGACTTCCTTTCTGCTAATAGGAAGCTGTTCTAAAGCTGTCTCAGCCAGGACAGGAGCCAGTTACGAGAATCAGAAACCATCACAGGAGGCCATCTTTTCTCACTAGTTTCTTTTTCCTGTTTTCCTTCCAAGTTAATACCCACAGGACCAGTTCAAATCTGAGTCCCTGCCAAGAAGGTACCTTATTTGGATCATGGCAATACAGAAGCCCTGTGATGACTCAGTCTGCGGTTGATCTTATGAGAAATTATTCTCCTGAGATTTTCAGAAGACTTTTCCCCTTTAGCCCTGTTCCCCATTCCTCAAGCCCTTGGCTGAATGGAGGTGGATAATATGGAGTCTTCTTCCTTCAGAACTTCATAAAGTAATTTCCCTTTCCCTTCTTCCTGGCTGAACAGCTGAAACAGAATCAATATGAGCTTGCAATGCAATATGGCGGTAATATTAGCCAATATGAATTAGGGCTGAATGCACAGAAACATCTGGGCAGTGCAGGGAGGTAATAGGTAATATGTCTCTCATGCTACTGTACCTGGCATTCTGAGTTCATTTCTGGGCACCTCAATAACAGAAATGTTTACAACAACTGGAGGGATTTCAGAGAACAACAATCAAATGACAAAGAGGCTGAAAAGACTAATTTATGTGGAAAGATTAAAATAAGTAATGCATAGTTTGGCTGAGCAGCAACTAAGGATGCCAGACATATAGCCCTCTACAAAGGTGTGAAGGGTGTAAACATTGAGGAGAGGAAAGGATAGTTTAGGGTGGTCCAAGGTGGAGTAGTAGGAGTAATGAGAGAGCCTAAATACTCTATCAGGAAATTCTTCCCGGCAGTGAGTTCTGTTAGACTGTAGAATAGTCTTGCAATGGAAGTGGCAGAAGCCCTCTTGTTGGGTCACTTAAAAGTAGTCTAGACAAAGCACTGAACAATGCACTCTAGAGCAGGGGTTCCCAAACTTTTTTCCCTGAGGCACTGTGGGCCACTATTAACACTTCTTGAGGAAAATTATTAATTTTAATTATTACATTCATATAAACTATATCACTGTAAATAAACAATGTGCATGTTTCCTTTTCATTTCAATGTAAACAATTGCAATGATAGAAATATCTAGCAATATTCACTCAAAGAAATGCTTCAAGATCTTTGAAACCAAACAGTTTTAGTAAAACTACACTTTAAAAAAAATGTTGAAAGCAAAACGTGATGTTCCGATAGGGAAAACACAATGTATAAAACTGAACAATAAGCAACACAGCAATGTTTACAAAATTGTTAAACGTGTTATTATTGATTTTAAAACAAAATAGTTGTCCAATTAGTAAAGAAACAAATATTGTAAATAAAAATATAAAATAACAGTTATATTATAACACACACATTTTCTTACCACTTTCTGTATTTTTTTGGCTGGCTTATTTCATGTAGCTGTAGATGGTCTGGGACTTTCATTATTTTCTCCACCAGTGCACCCTTCTCATTTTTGAAAAATAAATCAATCCATGTCGGATTGAAATACTGCTTGCCGTTTTTTACAGTTGTATATGGTGGACTGTGTGTGTTGCTAGGTTACCTTGCAATGCAACGCACCGTTGTACTCGCGAGAATTAAACTTGACATATTGCAGCTTGGTTTTTAAATAAATAAGTAAATGATTTCCCCCATATAATCTGTCCAACGTATACACCTCAAAACATTACATTTATATAGCTTTTATTTGATTACACAATTCACATTGAGTTAAAAATTTTACTAAGAGCTTGACTGGAGAATGCAGTTGCGCCGGCAGACCACCCAGAAGCACATTGTGGCCCACCTTTGGGCTGTGGCCCACCCTTTGGAAACCCCTGCTCTAGGGAACAAGCCAGCAGTGTCAAAGGGGGTGAACTGGTTGACCAAATGGGTCTTTTCCATCTCCAGCCTCTCTGATTCTATCGTTCAAAGAAGTAAAAAGCTCCAGAGCTGGAGACTATTGTGAAGAGCATGGCTCTCCTCATTCTTAACCTTCCTCTCTCCTTTCATCCCCGCCCTCATGTCCTCACCAACATCTCCATAGCAACACTGTGTTGCTAAAGAATAGAGAAGACATCTAAATTTAGCTTCCAAATCTCCATGCCTACAGCTAAAAGCCTAGGGTAGCACTAGGCTGCTAATGCAAGACAGTAGAGAATGCACAACGGACAGGAGCCGAGAATGATTCGGTGGGATTGCCGGGCGGGGCCCTGAAGTCATTTCCAGTCGAATGCCCGTTTCATATGCATGCAGGGCACCCAAAGGCATTTTGAAGGAGTTCAGTCCTCCATCTAAATTCCTGGGGATTTCCAGTCATTCAGCCTACTGGATTTCTGGGTACATGTTTTAAAGAAAACAAAACCACCTCAGGTGCTTCATCGGGCTATCAAAATCCATGATGGGTTTTGACATCACAGCCTCTTGCAATAATACATAAAACTAAAGTGGAACAGGAGAAATTAGAGGATATGAAAGTCTTAAACAAGGAATCAGGGTTGATGTCTTTTTCCTTTTTCTTATATTCTGAACTGGCTAAGGGCAATTCCAGTGTAGTTGTTTTTTTTAAAACCAGACCTTTATACAAGAAAAAAATGTTTGTGCAATGATGCAAACACTCCAGAAAAACTGGGTGGGATATAGAGCCTTTCACTTCCAGGCCACTGGGTCAAACCAAACCCTAGTAGGTATTGACAAAATTTTGTTTGTTTCGTGAGCTCTGTAAAATGAGTCAATAGTCTCAGTCTAATTTTGAGGTGTCAGGTACTCACATTGCATTGGGAACTAGTTGGCAAACTCAACAGAGAGCTCAAAGTATGAATGAGCCATGAAGACCAAACTTCCCTCTCACTCCTAGAAGTGGCCCCTACTGGTCATTATTGAAGCAAGTTGGTGGCTCAGTGTAAAAAACCCTGTGCTGCAGCTGTCCATGCTGTCATCTGTCCTGTGCGTAAATAGAAGACTTCAGTCTCCAGAGCTGACGGGCTGGAACTTTCACAAACATTTAAATGGATTTTTGAATGGGGAATTTAAGCAAAGATCACACACAGGACTGGAAAGGTTCATAGTGACAACTGGATTTAAAAAAAGAGAGCCTGGAAAAAAATGTTGAAAGTGGCTAGTATAATACCAGCCAGCTTACACGTCCCCTCTCAGCCAATCAGAATGAAGGGTTCTGCTGAAGGAGAGGGATATCAAGAATTGTTCTTCCCTCTTTTGCAGAAGTTTTTAAGCCTAATCACTGTGTCTTTCATGATAAAAGAATCCTCGGTATTAGACAGTTTTATCATGTTTGAAAAATTGAAATATAGAGTGCTTTGGAAAAATATTTATTTGGCAGAACCTGGGTGATTCTACTAAGCTCACAGAGCATTTTCTTGTGCTTTCTCAGCATGTCCTTTGTAGCCCTGCCAAGCGCTCTGTGTTGAGTGGGTGACAGCTGCCATTTAATAGCTTGGCTGCTGACTCGTGTGGTTGACATGTGGGGGTATGTTGCATCTCTAGTGTTGTCCTAAGTACTATATGGGCGACTGAAAGTTACCTTTAAAAATTCTCAAGAAGACTAAAAGGGGTTAAAAGGCTCACCTGCCTGTCTAGTAACATAAGGGGACTGATTTTTCTTTGCCATTCACTTTCTATAGTCATTTACACATTTGCAAAGTGCGTGTGAAATGCTACTGTGCTGAATTGGTGAGGATTCACCACCACTCTGCCCAGGTGTAAATGTCAGTCCAGGATGCAAGGCAGGGGAGAACAAGGCCCCACATGTAGGCTGCCTCCCAAATTAACATGAGGGTATGCAATCTCTTCACATAGTGCTGTGGCACAAGATGCACCAGAACTGGGAATGTGAAGCTGACTATAAATAGAAAGTGAAACTGACCAGTTTAGTTTCACTGTCCAAACTGAGTGAAGGGCAAAAGTTTAACAGATACTGTCCGTGGTGAAAAATAAATTAAGATCATTACAGCTCTTTCACTGTTAATATTCTAAGGGGTGATAACACAAGGATAGACCTTTTTTAAAAAAAATGTATGGCTTTGGTCTTGACTGTGTCCCTTTTAATTACCAAATGCCAGCTGCTAAAGCATTTCCCCATAGCTCTAATTGAAACACAGGCCAGTTTACTAATTAGCCAAGATTACAAGGGGAATACACACTAGCAAATTGCTTTTTCTGTCAATATTTCTTTCTTCTTCCTACTGAGACCTGGTACAACATGAGCAATCTCTTCCCGCCCAACCAGGTTAGAGGCAAGGTTCTCTACTCCCTAAGGCAGGGAGCCACACACAGATCAGAGGGGTGGAGTGGGGTGAAGGAGCAACATAGGATTACAAGCAGGGCTGCCTGTTTTCAACCCATGATGCAGCAGCCTTGTGTGAGGGCAGTGTACAATGGAGCTGGGAAAGTAGGCAACTTCCTCAGCATATACCTTCTCGCTCTGTATAACTATTTGCTTCAGAGAGACTGATGCGTGAGCTTCTCTGCTCTCTGACCCCCACTCAGTGTAAGGAAAGGGGGCAGATTCTGTGTGGTGTGGTGCAGCCCAGGAGAAGGTTGGTGAAAAGCTACCTTTACACTTCCCAGATTCTGGGTTTCTCTGGGGGTCACCTGCAGTGCTGAGTGCTCTGGCCAATTCCCCAAGAGCTCTTCCCCTCCCCCCCGCCTGCTTCTCTATGTTGTTGCTTACAAAAGGAGAGCAATGTAGGTTACCTGTGCCTCTCCTGCTCTGGGGACTCTTTCACCCCCTTGAAGGCCCCCTTTATGCATCCAAAATGGCATAAAGGGGTGTTAGTGTGGGAGAGAATGTGCCCCAGAAATACTCAGAGCTCCTTTTAAAGCAGGGGCCAGGGTAACAAACCGGTAGGAGCAATAGTGTCTACAGCAGATGGCACACACTGGATGCGAGGGGGAAATGGGCACTGCACTAGAAATAAACTCTGCGCTCAGTGACAAATCCTCTTTAACTCCCTAGTTGGTAGCAGAAAGAGCCCACGTTTCACTGCATGTTCTTCATCAGGGCTCAGATGCGCTCTATTCCTTTTCCTCACTGCAGTTGTAATAATACTTTGTGCTTCCATAGCAGCTTTCATCCAAGGATCTCAAAATGCTTTGCTTATAGTATCTGGGTCTCACAGCTTCCTTGAGAGGGCAATAAGCAGAGATGGGAATATAATAGAGGTATCCTGACTTCCATTCCTGTGCTTTAGCCACTGGACCATGCTTCCTCTCCTAAGCAAGGCATACTACAGTAGGGCCCAATGAAAAGGGCTGTAGATGAAGGGTACTGTGGTGATGTGATGCAGGACAAGAGCCAACAAGTAGGGAAAAGCAAAGTTTTGAAGGCTCTTAAGATGAGGATAAGGAGTTTGAACAAGGTATTATGGAAAATGAGGAGCTAGTGGAGGGATTCAAATAGAATGGAGACATAGAGTGATGGTAAGGAAGATGATCTGAGCAGCTGAGTTTTGTGTGGACAAGAGAAGGTGATGTGGGCTCCAGGGAGGCCAGAGGGGCTGTTACAGCAATCAAGATGAAAGAAGATGAGGACCTGAGCAGAGGAAAAAGATTGAATTTTGGAAATGCTATAGAGGCCGAAGGGGCAGAATTTGGACACAGCCTGAATATGTGACGAAAGGGAGGAGTCAAAGATAACACCCAATAACAGGCCTGAGTGACCAGAGGATGGTGTTGTCAAGAGTGACAGAGAATGGCGGGAACAGAGAGGGTTTGGAAAGGAAGATAAGCAGGAACCAATGGAGGCAGCTATTCCAGAGCTGCCAGGGACCAGTTCAGCCCTCAGCATAGGCTGTGGCAGCCTTTTGTTGAACCCTGTAGGCCTACGGCAGCTGAGGAATAGCCAGGCAGCATGCCTGTAATTAGAAGCAAACAAGCCAGTAATGAGAGTGTCAAGGGAGAAGGGTTGAGAGTGGATGAGAGGAATGCAATGGGATGGTTTGGCACATGGGAGTATGGTTGAGTAGAAATGTATACAGTATAATTCCAGTTATCTGAATTTCTTTTATCCAAAAATCCTAATTATCTGAATCTATAGTATGTCCCCATGTAGCCCTATGTTAGTTAAGATAAACATCCATTTATCCAAAGACCAGTTATTCCAGTTTCAGATGAACCCCCCACCCCAAGCCATTTGGATAAATGGGAGTGTACTGTATTTGGAGTTGGATGACCTTGGGGCAAGTCATCAGGAAGGTGGGTGGGAGGGAATAGATATGGGGCATTGCTAACTACTGGGTGGGAGTAGAAGGGAAGAGAATTTGAGACAAATGACATGTGAAGGTGAGAAGAGAATGAGAATAGGGTACCTATCACAGGGTGGGTGAGTGAGTGAGTATGAATTTTGGGCGTGCATCATGGCTAGAAGTAGAAATTCTTTGCTAGCTCAGGTGGTAGAAGCTCTGGTCTTAGAGAAGGAGGACTGAGCTCTATCTGCAGTGCCCTACTAAAGTTTAGAAAGCCATGGTATGATAACCACCTAGATGCCAAGGGAGCTACTTAGAAAACATGGTGATGGCACTACAGTCCTGGGATTGTGTTATGTTACTTGAAGCCTAAGGATGAAAAACTCCAATGATGATGACTTGTTATTAAAGATTCCATGGTACTTTTCAGAAGCTGAGGGGTCTTACCCCTGGTGTCCTGGCCTCATTCCATACTGAATAATTGCATTCTCCCTACCTGCTGTAAACCCCTCCCCCCCATTTCAATTAGATGCAGTGTTCTTCACTTCCTGACTTACGCAATTTTGTTGAGCTCAGTTTTATTTCCCATCCAAAAATCACACAGACGCATCCTCTTAGCCTCCACAGCAATAATTCCTACAAATGAGAGTCTCAACAGAGATACTCAGTATTTTCTAGCACATTAATCAAATAACCATCCAGTTGTTTCCTTATGTATTTGAAGCAGAGGCGCTGTCAAATAAAATGATTTTATAGATTACTCTCTCCACTTGTCAGATGGAGAATTTAGCAACGTCGTGAACATAAAGTCTTTTAGGAGAAGATCAATGTCTATTCATTTCATCTTCTGCTGCTTACTCCAGAAAGTCTCATGCAATGTTAAGTTGCTCCTAAGTGGAGCTTGCCCTCCCTCTGGAGTTCTGAAACCAGTGATTATTATTAAGCATATATTTAAAGTAGGAGTGTCCAAACAGTGCCCTCTTAGGGCTACATTGGCAAGTGCCAGAGCCCAATTTATGTTCGATAAAATAGAGGAGGTAGCAGATGCCCTTATTGTCTGTGTGGATGTGTGACCCATGACGACTACAGATTCCAGATTGCCATGCTGCATCCTGAGCCGATCGGCGTTGATTGGACTTCCCTACAAAAAGCTGAAGGCAGCCATTGTGGGCCACGCTTTGGCCGCCCCAGATTTGAAATTACAGATTGAACAATCTGCATGTGAGGTTTTTAGAGAAGAGATTTGTCTGTACTGTATATTTAAAAGATTAAAACTCTTTTAGGGGTAAAAAGGCTACCTGGCTACAAAAGCTCCCCATGTCTAAGCTGAGATGCTGCTGCAGCCATGCCCTTTCAAATTCTACATGGGCATGCGGCGTCTCTTCCCTCAGTCATTCAAGGGCTGGCTGCTTGGCAGTGTAGTGCTTGGAATCTTACCTGAAGCTTCTTGTAAATGTGAAACGTATTGGGTCAGCTGATCTGGGCTGGAAATCTCACAAGAACAAGGGATCTCGGGGGAGATTGATGATGCTTCCTGTCAGGCCAGAAATAGCTCTGTCACTCTTTTTTTGTTACCTGTGCCTCCAGGCCCAGTCTGAACCCAGGCAGGAGAGGTTAACTAAACTTTTCTAACCTAAAAACATTCAGAGCCTAATTGAGACTGGGAGGAACTCCATTGAAGACTGAATTAAAAAGCTGCTTACACCATGTCTGACTTTGGCCCTTGAAGGTTCAAGTTCATTTGAGTCTGTGTGAAGGTTTGTGTGGGTTTTTGGTTTTGAAGACTAGTTCATCAGTCCCTGATGCCTGCCATGGTATTTCAAGTTGGCTGTTGATTGCCAGGACAGACTTTTGGATAGCTGTTGTCATTCTCAGCTGCCCAGCTGTCAGAGTTACATCTTGTCCATAACAGAGCAGTCACATAGAGGGAGAAAGGACAGGAAGTATCCCCTTCCTGTCCCCCAGTGCAGTTGAATCAAAGGTTTGTGAGAGAAAGCTGCCCAGTTGATCCAGGAGCTCTTCAGCTCTCACTCTTTCCATGAAGGTGAATGCATTGTCGGGCCTGTTACAATGAAAACCCCCTTGTGCCTCAGGCTGCCTCGATTAATTTCAAGAGACTGTCACAGTGTTCTCACAGCAAATGTTCCCGAGCCTCCCTCTCTCGCTTGCTCTCTTCCTGTCGGTGTCCTCTTGTCACACCTCTCACATGAACATGAAGTTTTCCCAGAGTGGTGTTATGCGCCAGTCTCTCTCCCCATCCATCTTCCTGGTTCTCCATGCTCTACTAGGAAGTAGCTGTCAGGCCAGCTGCAGCTAAGATGCAGGTGACAATGTTGCAATATGCATTTTGGCCTTAAGAAAATTAACCAGAGCACCAAGTGTGTCTACAGTTCAATTTGCTTTCATTGAGTATGAAAGGTACCCTGGAAACGGAAGTCTTTTATAGTTACAGAACACGTCGCCTGAGTAGCGGCAGTGCAACGCTGCTCTGCCAATGCAATTCAACCCAGACCTGGAGTAATCACCCTCCTAGGGTGAGAAAGCATTTCAGCCTCTGTATAGTCAACCTTTCTGCTGAAGTAGTCAGAAAGGGGGACAGTCTACCCACAAGGAAGCAGACCAATGCATTTCATGTAGCTGCTGAGCAGCCTTCAGATAGTAATAGCTTTGTGAGTACTAAGATGAAATATTATATAATATATCACCTATCCCCAAAGCCATCCTTCCCCCTGAACATTGACCCTCCCTGCATTTTCAAGGAAGCTGCTCCTGAAAACCTTTCATTCTTATCCCTTATTTTCTGCTTCACTCCCCTCTTCCTTGGACATCATTTAACAAGATTGTAAAAACATTCTTGGACCCAAGCAATACTTGAAGAAGATAGGTGGGCTCAATGAGAGTAATCCACCAGCAGGGCCCACTCCAGGGTTTTGGCCGCCCCAAGCAGCCAAAAAAAAAAAAAAGCCGCGATCGCGATCTGCGGCGGCAATTCGGCGGGAGGTTCTTTGCTCCGAGCGGGAGTGAGGGACCTTCTGCCGAATTGCTGCCGAATACCTGGACGTGCCGCCCCTCTCCGGAGCGGCCGCCCCAAGCACCTGCTTGACAGGCTGGTTCCTGGAGCCAGCCCTGTCCACCAGACCTGCACCTTCTGAGTGGGTCACAAGTGAAATCATTATGGGGGTAGGGGTATGTCTCAGCTGAGTCTCCAGGGGCCAGATTCAGCTTTGATGTAAGTGGATTAACTGAAGTTAATTGAGTTGTAACTGCTTACACCATGAGGTGAATTTGGCCAAATCTATTTATGTCACAAAATTACTATGCAAAGTAACGTGTCTGAGCTCTGCTGTGCTCCTGGCTCCTCTAATCTGAAAGGCCTTGGTCTTTTCATCTTTCTCCAGTACATCCATTCAGATGGAGTAGTATACACGAGTCTCTTGCTATAAGGCACAAAACATTTCCATCTGATCTCATGTCTGTGGTAAGAGGTAGGCACCAGTGTGTGTACTTTGCCCTGATGTCTTTTCACTCTTTCTCCAGAAATCAACTGACAATTTGCTCTCTTTCTTGAGATCCCAAAATGGTGCCAGTCTTGGCTTCACCTTTGTCTTTTACTGGGTGGACACAAAAAGAGTGTGCCCTGTGGTTCATAGCAAGGCCTTCAGGGTATCAGCCACACACAGATTCTTGTGTGAATCACCCAGTCTCCTGGAGACTTTAGGGATATGAATGGCCTGACAAAGAGGAAGCACTCTGATGTTCAAGCTCTCCAAGTCATGTCTGGGAGTGTAAGGGTACGTCTATATTTACCTCCGGGTTCGGCGGTAAGCAATCGATCTTCTGGGATCGATTTATCGCGTCTAGACAAGACGCGATAAATCGATCCCGGAAGTGCTCGCCGTCGACGCCGGTACTCCTGTTCCACGAGAGGAGTACGCGGAGTCGACGGGGGAACCTGCCTGCTGCGTATGGACCCGCGGTAAGTACTTTGTAGTTCGAACTAAGTTACTTCGACTTCAGCTACGTTATTCACGTAGCTGAAGTTGCGTATCTTAGTTCGAACTGGGGGATTAGTGTGGACCAGCCCTTAGTGTCATATCAAAGTCTTGAGAAGAGGAATCAGTTTTCCTTGGGATAATAACACTGCCCTTAGTCTTTTGTTTAAGAGCCAGGAAAAAGGGTTTCTTTTCTCAGTACAGCTTGTAGCAAAGGGGAAACCATCATTCTGCTGGATTTGTTACAAAATTCAAAGCTCTTAAAAAAAGGCAATTTAAAGCTTGAGGGTTCAGTAACAATCCAATCTGTAGCCAAGTTGAGTTGATCTAGGAATTCAGAGGATTTGCTCTCTTGGTTACGTTGCTTCAGAGATTTTACTGACTTTCCTGAAGCCAATTGTTGCCTTGGAGTTAAACTTTAATGTTGGGAAAAACTTGAAAATCTATCTGTCTTCAAGATCAATCAAAGTATTCTTCATACTTTCCCTTGGCTTTTTTACTTCATTATATTTCTTTTTTAGCCAAGTTTTTTTTCTTCCTCACAGCCAACTTCAGTCTCAGTGAAGTCCTAATGATTGCTACATTGCTAATATCACAATCATTTCCGTAAGAGCTCATACATTAGAGTATCAATATTTTATATGCATCCTGGAGACCTAATTCCTCTATCTAGAGAACAGGTTCAGCCCAGACAGCAGCAGTGTAACCTTTCCACACACCCTGCCTATGCCCTGTGTGTCTCAGCCCAGGCATGGAAGGACCCACCATTAGGAAGAAGAAGTTGCTTAGTTTCCATGGTCTGTTGAACTCTGGGTGCTCTTTTTAAGCCTTCCAACATGCGTGTGGGTTGTGATTTTGTCATACCTCTCCACCAGATTGATTTCTTGTGGGCCATTTTTGATCACTGCTGATCTTGGCTGGATTTGAATGAGCGGCATTAAAGATGATTATTTCCCTGCAGGATGACTCAGAAGCAGAAGCTGGGTTATGAGGGAAAGGGTTGTTATTTGCAAACATATAACCAATATCATGTACAGTTTGCCTGCTTGCACGTTTCTGTGTGCAGGGAGCATTTCAGCAGCTCTGATCCAATTTAAACTAGCGCAGTGTCATTCAAGTTGTTTTTTTCCTGTAGATGCTAGTCAAGAATAGGGGATCATCGTAGTTTGGGTTTTATTTAAAAACCCGAAGATGCAATACCCTCATAGCATGTGACTCAATAAGTTTGTAGTATGCAAACCAGCTAAAATCAGCTGTATTATATGACTGACTGTGTTACCTCTGATGCTGTACTACCACTCTCAGAGAGCGAGCTATTGGAAAGGACAGCAGCAAAGCAACACAGGGCTTGGGAGAGTGGAAACAGAGAGAGAATGAGAGCAGCCTGCAACAGAGATACCATATCAGTTAGTCTTCAATAATTAGAAAACAGGAATGCACATAAGCACAAGATAAAAAATGATGACCAGGGCAGGCAATGCAAGGGACCCTGACTCTGCAGCCCCTAAGTTACTCCTGTCTAGTGAAAGGAGTAAAGCCTAAGATGAGATCATGTAGCTAAGGGCCTCATTAGCTTGCTGGGGATTGCACTTAAAGTTTCATCCATTTCTTAAGACACGATTGTTCTCTGCCCACATCCTATCCCTTTATTGCCTTGTGCACTTCTGAGTAAAGGAGCCAGCATACAAGAGTCTTGAGATTATAACCATTCATGATGGTGAACTGCATGTAACCTATAACCTTGTTTGTACCCATTATTAGCCTACACTCACACTTGAGCCAGAATGCATCATAGAATCACAGAGTCAGAAGGGACCGCAAGAGTCATCTAGTCTAACCCCTTGCCAAGATGCAGGATTTGTTGTGTCTAACCATCCAAAACAGATGGCTATCCAGCCTCCTTTTGAAAACGTCCAGTGAAGGAGCTTCCATAACCTCCCTAGACAGTCTGTTCCATTATCCTGCTGTTCGTACAGTTAGGACGTTTTCCCTGAGATTTAATCTAAATCTCCTGTGCTGTAGTTTGAACCCATTGCCTCTTGTCCTGCCTTCAGTGGCAAGAGAGAACAACTTTTTAAGGCAGCCTTTCAAGTATTTGAAGACCGCTATCATGTCCCCCCTCAATCTCCTCTTTTCCAAACTAAACATACCCAGTTCCTTCAGCCTTTGCTCAGCTGACTTGCATTCTATCCCTTTGATCATCTTTGTCACTTGCCTCTGGATCCTTTCCAGTTTCATTACATCCTTTCTATACATTGGTGACCAAAACTGGAGAAAGTCGTCTAGATGAGATGTAATCAGTGTCAAGTAGAGTGGTACTGTCATTTCCCTTGACTTGCATGATGTGCCTCTGTTAATGCAACCTAAAATTGCATTTGCTTTTTTTGCAACAGCATCATCTTTGCAGCTCCTGTGTATGTGTTTGTCTGCACACATTAGTGTGAGTGTGTACACACACACACACTCATCATACAGTTAATAATTAAAAGAATGTAAAGGCTACAAAAAGAAGCACCCAAAAACCATGAAATGCTCAACTAATGTTTTCTGTATGGAATTCTATAGGTGGTGGGTTTTGGTGGAATTTTTTAAAGAAAATCTATAAAGAAATCCCTTCCTGTGGAATTATATGCTAGACAGTAATAGAACACTCTGTACTTTACAAAATGTGCACTCAGTAAGTCATTGCTTCATTGAGGGCATAATTTTGAGTATTCAGTTTGCAGAGGAAGAGATCATATAAAATCAGGCATTCCACAAATGCCCTCAAGAGATCAGATTCCACACACACTTTCTCATTAAATGAGAATTTCTCCTTGTCTTACATATTCATGCATAGTATCAATGGAACACTGAGAGGCTGTTCATAAAACCTGTTCTCATATAACAAAAACAAAACAAAACTGTGCATTCATGAAGTATGTTTTCTAAACTCTGAGAACTTGGACAAATCCAAATGGATTTGTACTGTGCCCCAGAAAGATACATCAATGAAGCAGAGACTATGTCCTTCACAAATTTCAGGCTTCTAACCCACTGAAGCACTGGAGCTGTTCAAAATGTGGTTACAGAAATTGTTGTAAAATGACAAAATTGCACTTTTTTTCAACTCTCTTTATATTTGAACTACTTTGCTCAATTTTTTTTCAAAATATTCTCTCAAGGGCTGAGGAAAAAAACCTGGACAATTTCAGCTTTTAAAAGTAAAAATTCATAAAAGTTGTAAGTTAAGTGAAAAAGGCCCACTGGAATGGTAACACTCAGGCTGTGTTAACTACTAGTCCACCTATACACTGTGTGGATGGGATTTTCAAAACCTGTCAGAGTTAGCCCAACACTGGTCACTTTTGAAAATACCAAAAGAGAGAAAAAGATCATACAGACAGATCAGATGTAGATATAATCCACAGAAATCTGAAAAAACTTTTGCCAAGTGTCATGGTCTCGGTCAACATTCATTTAAAAAACCCTACCTGTCAACCTGTGTAGGCCCCATGTGCTGCTAAGTGTTTCCAAAGAAGCATAGAAGGTATGCAACAAAATTATTGTGAAGAAAGTCTCAGCACAGTACTCAGGTTTTCATCAGAGACACAGTGTTTAAAATCCTATGTCCTTCAAGCCGCATTGGTGGAGATTGAAAATGTCCAGACAAGGGAGATGAGACTGTCTAGCATTAATACACAATTTCTGTACAGCAACTGATGGCAAAAAATCAGGATTATTTAATCTAGCAAGAAGAAAGATTACAAGTGATTCCTCTTGCATATTCGTAATGATGAAAGACAGTGAAAGCTCATCAGTCTCTCTTTTTACTCCTATATTATAATATGAAATCAATGGATGACTAAGAGGGCTAGATCAAACTGAGAACCACTAAAAGTAAATGCTTTCCATGGTGTGGTCGGACAGTAGGACCTATCAGGCGGTAGGCCATTGAGTCAAATGCTGTGGCTGGACATTTGTAGGAGGACTGCATAGTCTTATGTGCTTACTAATAGCTGTAGGTATGCAAGCTTGAGTAATGAAGTTAATCAAACCTCATGCTTCATAGTGTAAAATGGTCACTTTCAGGTGTCCAGAAGGAGCCTTCCCCCAATGTTACAGCATTGTAGAACTGGCAAATGTTCTTTTTCCTATATTACTCTTAAGTGAGGCACTTTTCTGAGTCATTATCCAGCAGGCATGGCTCAGTACTTACAGTATTAACCCTGGTCTGGCTTTTGGCGAGGTGATATCATGGGAAGTGTTTGGTTTACTCAACGACATAGCCAGGTCTTTGATGACAGCACTATGCACTTTGGCAGGGGCATCAGCAGAGTGGTTTGGGTTGCAGCAGCACTTGAGTGCAGGGATGAACGCTTGTCTTTCTGAAGCACTCTTAATTTTAAGATGCTGAAGTAAATGTCGTGCCTGGTACGTGTAGTGAGATGGCTGTGTACAATTTTGATCTATATACAACTCGGACATTAAGACATGAGCAGAGAGCTGCAAGACCTCAGAGATAGTGGATTGAGCCTCTCATTTTTTTCCTTCATAAAACCATAGGGATTTCCTAAATATTTATGAATTTGTGGTTTACTTACTGAGTTAGAGCCTGATCTTCCGGATAGTCAGGTCAACACACTCAAGTCCCATCGAAGTCAATGAGAGTTCTGTGGAGGAAGAAATACCTGCATAGTATTTAGAGATAACGAAGTGGTAGCTCCAGAGAAAACGCTGATAACTGACCAGTGATACCAGCTCATTCTCTCATAACAGGAAAGTAAATAACTCCTGTCACCTTGGCTGAGGAATGAAGAAGCACCGGTCCATACTACTGATGAATATTTCCAAAGTCAGCTGACTTTGTTGGTGGAATATATGTTTGTAGTGTAAGCCACTGTCTCTAGTTTATCTCAAGGTTATTATTACTATTATTGAGTGCTGACATAGTGCTTGTACTGGACATATGTAGGAGATTCAGTCCTTGCCCTGAGGAGTTACAATCTAGAGCAGTATGATAATACTTTCCAGTTTTCTAACACTTTCTATCCAAGGGTTTGAATGCACATCGCAGACATTAATGGAGGAAACTTCCCCACATTCCTGTGAGTGAGGTGTTAACAACATCATTTTACACATGGGGAAACGGAGGCACCAAAAGCTACTTAAAGAGATAGGAACATACAACACAGATCCCATGATTTCCAGTCCTGTGATTTAACTGCACGGGTTCTCCTTTTCTGCACACAGACACAACAGGTTAGACACATTTAATATACCACATGATGGTCCAAAATTGAAGAGGTGTCGGAATTTTGCAGAGATCATTGTAGGAGGACTGTGCAGAAGAAGCCTGTGTGGAGGAGGGAACTGTTTGGAGGTTAAGTCATTCACAGGCTCAGGACCCATCATGTGATGAATTAGCTAGTTGGCTTGGTCTTCAGGGAGAACTGACCTATGGCTAGAGAAATGTAGGGCATTTGCTACAAAATTCTTATTTCAGAAATGTTAAGTGACAACAGTTCCAGAATTTAATTGTAACTGCTGTTCATAGAGCTTGCCTACTGAGGGCTTTCAGTGTCTCTGCAGTGTTTGGGAGCCCTGAAGTGTATACATACACATATTTATAATGTATAAATACATGTGAGCATAGATAATATAAATATAATATATGAATGTCAATGCACACAGGAACTGCTTTGCATTAAATAGTGTGAGAAATTGCACCAGAGTCTGAAAGCATGAGCTCCTTTTACAGTGAGAAAGGAGGGATGTGATTTCATATAGCCCTTCCTGCCGATCAACAAGAAAAAAAGCACAGTGCAGGTATAATTTACACCCTGAGGCAATTGAGAGCAACACTAAGTGAAAGCAAAACAACCCAACTGGCTAAGCCTTCAAGGCATGCAGAGGCTGAATTGCGCTCTCTCTCTCTCTCTCTCTCTCTCTCTCTGTGTGTGTGTGTGTGTGTGTGTGTGTGTGTGTGTGTAATTGAGGGAACAGGGACACAGACTGGGAGCTAATCCTTCATCCTTATTCAGTGAAGATGCTCATGTAATTCACGAGTGTTTTGCCTGTGTGTCAGAATTTGCCCCAGAGTTAGTCTGCCCAACATACCTTGTGGGAGCCTCCAGAGGAAGATTGTCCAATAGAACTCTGATTAGCCAGATTAACCTACTGTATGCTTAGATTGAGGTGATCTGGGATTAAGTTGCAGTATATTCCCATGTGTACAAGGGGCTGGTTTGTTCACTCCTTTTATGATTTCCTTGTTGGAAGGATGTTTTAGGCCAAATTTTCAGACCTATCAACAAAAGCTGTGTCTGTGAAGTGTAAGTGTGTGTGTGCGCACACACACTGAGTAACTGTGTGAGCAAAGTGTGCACTTGTGTGTGTAAATCAGGTGCAAGGCCGAAGGATTAGTTGCCTTGCAGTTACCCATTTTGTTCTGCCAATGTAAATACACAGGAAGGGGAAGTAAATTTCTCTCCAGGGCCACTTTGAGCCTGTTCAGTGGGTGAGTAAACTTTGACTGTCTCTAATTTTCCTCTTTGGTTTCTCTTACCCTCTCCCACCCTTGCTTTCCTATCCCCTCCTCCTCCTTATGACACTTATTATTTTTCAATCCACAGCAAAACAGTTCACATCAAGGTAATTGATGATGAGGAGTATGAGAAAAACAAGACTTTCTTCATTGAGCTGATGAGCCCACGCATGGTGGATATGAGTTTACAGAAAGGTGTAGTACTGGTCCTCCAGACTAATGTTAACATTCTTCTTTCCTCTTCTCTTTCTTCTCCTGCCTTTTTTTCTCCTCTGTTTTTTTCCTTTTTCTATGATTTCTTTTTATTTTCCAACCGCTCTGTCCTTAACACTGCTGTGCACGCACAAACCTGTCACATGGTACCTATGGGGTTTTAGCCGGATGCGGCACTATCCTGCGGGGGGAGGGGAGGGAGGACCTTGGGAAGGGGACGAGATAGAGAGACTGTGTGTGTGTGTGTGTGTGTGTGTGTGTGTGTGTAAGCGAGAGATTAGGATACCACCCCAAAATTGTTGAAATGGCTCGTGGTGGGGTTTTCTGTTGCTCCCATTGGCTGGAAGGATTGGACCTCCGCATGCCTATCTGTGCAGCTTCATTGGCAAAACATCTCCAGGAAACATACCCAGATTCCTAGAGGAGCTGTCAGCCTGCCTCAGACCCATACTAATAAAAATACAAGAGTCCAAGCCCACATGAAAGCAGCACGTTAGTTCTCAGAAGTATTTGGTAAAGTCCTTTAGCTTTATTGCAGACTGACTCAAGGAGCAACTGCCATCAGGATAAGGAAAAGGAAGAAAATCAACACGCTGTCTTTGATTTTTTTTTTTAATTTTTTTTGAGAAAGAGAGAGAGAGAGAGAGAGAGAGAGAGATCATGGCAGCCTTATGCATTGCCGTGGTATCAGACATAGTGTTGCGAGCTTGCCAGGGTGAAGAAGGAGCAATGCCAGTCTAGTCTGCAGGGTATTTTAATTCCAGCCGCCCCAGCCCTCTGGGGTATTTTAATACATGTTTCTCTTCCCAAGAGGTGGCAAAGACCTACAGTACTTCTGTGCCCAGGTAAAGCCGAATCTCTCAGTCACTGACCATCGACTTCAGGGAGAACAGGCTGCCTGGCCTCACTGGGTATGTCTACACCTGGGGATAAAAAACCCACAGCTGGCCCAGGTCCACTGATTCAGGCTTTTGGGACTCGGGCTTTGGGGCTGAAAAATTGCTGTGTAGATGTTCGGGCTCAGGCTGGAGCCCAGTTCTAGGACCCTGCAAGGGTTGGAGGGTCCCAGGCTTGGGCTTGGCGTCAACACCACAATTTTTAGCCCCGCAGCCCATGCCCCAAGAGCCTGGCCTTAGCTGACCTGGGCCAGCCACGGCCATGCTGCAGGGCTGGTGAGTAATGTTTATTAAACAGTTAGAAAACAACTAGAAACAAGAAACTAAAATATTTGTTGTTTTTAAATAAAGAGGGGGAGGTAAAAAAAACACCCAGTCCCCTCAAAGCCAAATGAGAGCTCCCCCCTGAATGGACAGCCACCAGCCTCACCCACGTCCATGCATGTATGAATGTATGTATGGATCTCTCTCTGTCCTGCTCCTCAACTCCACATCCAACGTCTTATCAGTTATGAGAGGGTGGGAGAAGCAATTGGTCCCTCAACTAAAATGTGTTTGATATCTTTGTGGCTGTTTTGCCCTTGGTTATTTCTGATTGGTCAATGCTCTGTCAGCTGATGAGATATTATTACCATGTGACAGTAAACTAAATGTGCTGCAGAAATCACCTCCCACTAACCATCAGCAAGGTCCAACCCTCCCCTTCCCCTTCACTCCCTTGCCCACCCCCATCTTCCTCCTCTAATACTTTCCCACTCACCCTAAGAGCAACTACTACCGATGCGCCATATCCAACAAACAAAACGCTGCCCAAGGCAGCAGCAGGAATGGACTGCATGTGAGAAACGTGTGGTGCTGCTGCGTCCGCTCCAACCAGCCAACCCACTGTACACGGCTGTCTTTCTTGTTGTCCCTACAGGAAGACCATAAGGGTTAAAATAGTAGATGAGGAGGAATACGAAAGGCAGGAGACTTTCTTCATTGCCCTTGGTGAACCGAAATGGATGGAACGAGGAATATCAGGTGTGAGATCCTTTTTGAAAACAAACCAACAGAAACCAAACCCCAAATCCAAAAAGTAACCCTTTCTTCTCCCTCCCACCCACCTTTTCTTCTCCTCCTCCTCTCCCGTTAGATGAATCAGCTTTTATTCTTTTCCCTCCTGTATTCTCGCTCTCACCCTGTTTCGGTGTCATCTCTGCCTTTTAGAGCCTAGCTTATTTCTGATCCTCCTTTTGTGCAATGCTTGGGCCTCGGGCCTTATTAATATCATCAGTTTTGATTGGTTTTATTTTGTTTTGATGACATCTTTGCTGCTACCCCTTCTCCCCCCTAAGGCTGAGACTGAAGGGAGTGAAAAAGAACCGAAAAGAATGTAGTGCATGGCTATCTCTTCAACTCCCCTCTTCAGTACTGAATGTCCCTCCTTTGTCCCCAGTCCCTTATGGTGCAGCGTTGAATATTGTTGTTGGCTTCCTCTGAATCTTTGCTAAAAACCTGTCTCATACAGCAGGGGAATCACAGTCACAGTGTTTTGGTTTTACAGTAATAATACTTTGCACTTCTCTAGCTTTTTTCATTCAAGAATCTCCAAGCACTTCACAAATATTCATTCATGGAGCCTCACAACACTTCTGTGAGGTAGGTATGAAGCCTTATTTCCCAGTTTACACGCAGATAAAATGAGGCACGGGGAGGTTAAATGACTTGGCCAAAATCACACAGCAAGTGAGTGGGAGAGCTGGAAAAGAACCCGGACTCTGAGTTTCCAGTTTTAGTTGCTATACAGTACTTAAAATTACCTGTATCTGTCTACCTGCCCACACACTCAACCTCTTCCTGTACCACTGTAATCAGTGTGTCTTCCCATCACCACAGTGGCTCCGGATCTGGCCCATTGAGTGTAATTTTTAAACATAAGCACCTAATGAAAGGATATCCAGATCTCCATTTTGGTGTCTGAGCTGGCACTCAGGCAGGTTGATGTGCCTGTCTGAGCGTAATTTGGGCACAATTCCATTTTAGATGCTCCTATAACAAAGATGCCAAATGGGGCAATTAAGTATCATGTGATTTTAGACTCTTCAAATATATCAAGAACGAGATAATTCCATTTGTCCTAGAGGGTGGCTATTAATGTAAGTCTGAGTCCCATCGGAAATGGATTCTGCTTTGGATGATTTATGTTTTCTGGGATGGAATGCATCCCTGCTGGAGTCTTACCATGAGTGCATCCAAGGTCACCGAGAATTCCTCTCAAGGCCATGCCGTCAATGTCTCACAATGCAGAACTGGTTCATACAAATGAGGGCTCCCCTGAGAAGCCATTTGATGGAGCCCCATCCTTACAACGCCTAAGCTTTGTTGTGCTACCTGCCCAAAGCAACTCCTCCCTGCCAGCCAGGGGTTTACACAAGGCTGGTGGAGAGGAACAGCACTGGTGTGTGTGTGTTTGAAGATAGGGGCATAAGGAAATAGTAGATGTGCCATTTCTGTTAATCAGAAGGAGGGCGATCCTTCTCTGTGCCACTGCCAGAGTCACGACAGATGGGGACATTCCACATCAGGCAATAGCTGTTCTTACCTCTGAGCCCTGTCAGCATGAGGCAGCTCATGCTCCACACCAGGTGCCGTGGAGTATGCGTTACTGTTACGTGCGTTGCAGTAGCACTCAGGGGCCCCTCTCAGAATCAGGGCCCTGTTGGGCTCAGCACTGTGCACGTGCATAGGAACGCATAAGTAACTCTGGAGAACCTACAACCTAAATAGACAAGACAGACAAATGACAGCAGACTGACAATGGATAGACAAAATGCCCAAGGTACATATCTTGTCAGCTACAGTTTTCTTATTTCCCCCAAAATATTCTCTCAGTTTTGTCCACCCACCTCAGCCAAAGTTCTCCCTATTGCTGAGCCAATGCTCCCTTCTTCCACCCTGATCACCCCGTGGAAATGTTATCGGTTACCATGTGCACTGGGTTGGTGTTGAGAGGCCAGGGATGCATTGTGCTAGGCACTGGGGGCACACATAACAAAGAGATGATCCTTGTCCAAAACAGCTTGCCATCTAAGAATGTAGGCGAATGAGGGGGGCAGTGTGGGGTAGAAGGTACCCAGCCAGAAGGCCCCTGTGTCACAGAAAATGTCTAATGGCCTCCTGGCCTCTCCCATCCCGCTGTACTCCTTGGTGGCAGCTCCAGCTGCTCTGCCCACCCCTACTCCATGGAGGGGATTAAGGAGGCTACATTAGAGACTCCCTGGGATGGGAAGAGAGGCCAGTGCAGCCTCTCCAGTTCCTCTGCCATCTTTGCAGGCAGCTCAACAGAGAGGGAGGAAACAGGTGACATCCCACCAGTATTTCAGACTGTCCCTCGTGGAGTGGTTCTCCATGTCTCAGGGGCTCAGTCTGAAGCTGGTGTGAAACAATAGCTCAGAGAGGTATGAATTGCCCCATTCATCTCAGCTGGATGATAACTATTAAATCTGCTCTGGTGGGGCCCTCACTAACACCACCACACAGAGGACTCTTGGGGTGGGCACTTCACTGGCAACACCCCCACATGATTTGGGTGAGATGGTATCACCCAGGGTCCCCCAGTGGGTAGATGGGGGCTTCCTTATCTGGACAGAGGGGACACCCAGCCTGCCCAAAAAAAAGGAGTAGTGGTGGGTCCCTCAGCAGGGCAACTCTTGAGTGGGTGACCCTGGCCATTACCAACCCAAGTGGGGTCAGGTCCATAATGCAGGACCAGGGCAATTGGGGATCCCTATGTTGGAGAGGGCCTATCACCTTGGTTTGTCTTCATCCGGCCCTGCAGACAGTACAGTTCTCCTCTCATGCACATGTTCTGAAGTCCTTTGGCTTCTTCTCCTCCTCACTACCAATGTAGAGCATAATGGGGAGCAGCAGAAGACACACTGTTGGAAGTCAGTGGAGAGGAACTCAGCAGGACTCTGCTGCACCTGTAGTGTCAGCCATTCATACTTGGATTTAGTGCTGCCATTGCTTCCATCTGGCTGCAGAGAAAGGACTGAGTAAGGTACAACAAGAGAGAGCTCGCATGAGACTCTGTTCACCCCCACTCCTGTGAGAGGGAAGAGGAAAGGCACCTTACATGTCAGGCAGGGGCTTGTGATAAAGGAACAGGGTTGGTAGGTAGATGGTATGGGAAAAGCTGTGAGGAGACAGGTAAGGATCATGAGGAAGAAAAGAAAAACACTGTGATTTCTACTATGAAAATGTAAACCCATTAGGAAGAAAGAGCGCCAACATCTAGGACAGCAGAAGCTGAAGCCAAACAGGTTTAAATCAGTTCCAGTGAAGCAAGGGCCAGGCTGGTTAGTGACAGAGCAATGGCTTGTTGAATTTGCCAGTCATCTCTGACCACCTGAGTTTTATATCCTAGTTAGGTCAATTTGGTGGAACGATCCCAGTCCCATGTGTACAGTCTGTCTGCATTGCCAAATCACCATACAGTTAAGCACAAGTTTACTAGGGCCTTAATAGCAAGTGCTGCTGAAAGTTAGTACAAAGGTGATTGGCAGATCAGCACAGGGGAAGCTTGCACAGTGTCTGTCAGCGTCCAGACGTTTTGTGTAGTACTCCCTGGAATGAGAAACATCTGCCTGGTGCTTGGACATGACGTGATTCTTCCCTTGTTGAAATTGCTTTTGTTTCTTATCCCACTCACGCAGCAACTTCCTCTAACCAGGGCACCACTCACCCGTTAACAAATCTCCAAATTAACTTAAATCAGACACTGTTTAAGTTGCCGTGATGCTATGTCATGACAAAGACCATGTTTCTTCTCTCATTTACACCAATGTAATTTGAACGTAACTCCATTAAAGACAATGGGGTTAGATGGTGTAAACAGGTACAAGTGAGGGCAGTGTCAGACCCAGAGGCCTGCTGGACAAATCCTAAAAGGCAGCTGTCTGCCTCTGTCACAGCATAGGAGCACCTATCATCAGCCTCCATTTACCAGCAGGATGTGAGATACAATAGAAGAGGATGGTGCACTTTTTATTTGTCCATTTGTGAGGATTATCGGCAAATTTCCAAAAAACATGTCCACAGAAGAGGAAGAGATGCACACATCTCATTAGCCTCATTAAGGTGTAGCCAATGCAAGGGCTCAGCACTTAAAAATAAAGGAAAGGAAAGAGGGTTTCAATGTATTTTTACACTGTCACCATCTTAATCCTATGACATTTCAAAAGATTCCATGTACTGTAGAGAGCTCCCACAAGAGGGCACCATTCTGTTGGCTTTGATGAAGAATTAGATGGCACATAATGGATATAGATGCACCAAGCATTGATGTAGTGCAAAGTCCCCTACTGACATGTGACAAGGTCAACACAGACACATGCACCTGTGAGGCAGACATGCAGAATCATGCAAAGACAAATATGTGCGCGTGCGCGCACACGTGGGGCTAGGACTCCATTGTGCTGGGCACTATACAAACAGAGAATAAAAAGATGGACCCTGTCCCCAAATTGGTTACAATATAAGACAAGACACAACACAGGGATACAGACAGACAAGGGAATATGAGGAAACCATGAGCCAGTATTGGTCAGCATGATAGGCTACACCCTCCCTGCCTAACTGTTGTCAAGAAAAATGAGAGTCTTGAGGAATTTGAAAGAGGATAATGGACTAGTTTTGCTGATGTTTACAGGGAGCTTCTCCCAAGTGTGAGGGACAGCATGGGCAAAAGCACAGATACCCTTCTTTGCAAATGTAACCAGTGGATGATAAGCCTGGCATCAGGGGCTGGTTGGAGATGGGAGTCGTCATCTCAATAGATAGGGTGCGGATTGGCCGTGAAGGGTTTGAAAGCACCCACATACTTATGAAGATACGCACACACAAACACACATATGTGCATGCAGATACACACTGCCACAAAGAGAAGCACACACATATGTGTATGTACATGCTAATACATTCAGGCATGCACATTTTTGCCATGTGCACATTCCTGCAGGCATATACACACATATGGAGAGCAAATGCAATGGTGATGGGTGTAATATAAAACCTGGATAGGCAGATGTGAGGATACGCAAACTTAACCACATACATGTAGGCACATGCTGGCATATGCAAATATGTAGATGCTCCATGCAGTTACACATACAAACATATACTTACAGAGACCTACTCAAAGATGTGCATGCACACACACCAACATGCATGTAGATACCATTAATATTAAAGTCTGTCAGTATAGCGATCACTATTGTCATCACGTAGCCTGGGCCTTAATGACTCACAAGGCCACTGAGAGAGATTTTTTCAGCCACTCTTGGCAGGCCCAGGTAAAGTTGTTTTCGATGAGGAGTTTCTGTTTGTATATTCTGCTGGCATATTTGTACCTAGCACACAGTATGTGGTTTTCTTCAGCGTGTGCCCTTGTGGTTGGTGCCCTCCATTTAGCTCTGTTGCATGCAGGCTGGTCCCAGCATACTGTCGGACTATCTCACACTTCTAGATTGTCCTTCAAAGTGCCTTCAGAGCAGTACTTCTGGCCTCTGCGGGAGCGCGAGCATGTCCCTTTACTCAGCAGACTAGAAAGTGATCTTTTAGGTAATTGCCAGTCAGGCTGTCTAGTGCCAGAGCCAGCACATTTCAGTTGTGCTTTCACGATCCTAGCTTCAATGCCAGTGATTTGGGCTCACCCAGATGCCTTGTTATCCGGCCAGTTAATCTTAAGAATTAAGTAATAGGCAGCACTGATGAAATGCATCCAATGGCTAATGTGGTTTCAATACATAGTCCACATTTCACAGCCAGAAAGCACAGACGATAGAGTGTCAGTTGGCACGTAGGTGCATAAGACAAGAATTTACATGCTTAAGTGATGACCCCAGGGCAGGATTTGGATATCTTAATTTGGATCTGGATCTTGGTTTGATGCCTTGGGCTTGCTCAATGACAGCGTTTGGAATTTCAATGGCACAAAGTGCTGCTCTATGAATTCAGCAATTTACCATAGACCCATAACTGAAGGGATGCTACCCAGGACAACGATACAGGACACAATGATCAGCAGGGTATAGTCAATCCAGACTTTTGGCTAAACTCTCCTACATACATACCAATAGACATCACCGGCGAAGAATATATCTCTATATAGTATTGACTAGAGCTGAGGCTTATACTGGAGAAGTCTTGGCCCATTGATTGGGATCCCAACTTATACTGGAATATGTACCTTTGCCGGCTCACGCTCAGAGCTTGGTATCTATATTACAATCTTTGTGAGGCACTGAGGCACAGACTCATGAAATCTATCCCGTCCCTCATCTCACACATGCTTTTTGCTCCTTTCTCTTGGTGCACCAATGCCAGAGGGCAGACCCAGGTCCCATCAGTTTACCTGTATCTATCACAGCACTACTGTGAGACTGTAGAAGGCATCTGTCTATCCACCTGCCCATCTCCTATTCCCTACCCACCCTATCCCCAAAAATAAACTAACATGGTGAACAGCCACTTTAACTCACTCTGTGCTTTGATGAAGATCTTCTGGCGAGTGCCAGTGTTCAGCTAGAACTGTAGGGACTTAAGAATTGCAATGTCAGATCAGCCTGGTCATCCAGCTAGACCAGGAACCTGTTGCCAAGAATGCCCAGTATCAGGGCTGGTTGAAACTTTTTTTTTTTTAAGCAGAAAAATTGGGTTTTGACTAAATGAAAATGTTCATGGAAAGTGTCTAATTTCCTTGGAATTTTATTTACCGTATTTATTATTTCATTGGAAAACCCAAAACCTTGAAGCAGGACATTTTTGGGGTTTCAGTTGAAATTTTTTTAGTTTTTTGATGAAAATCCATGGAAAAAAAGACATTTTCTGGCCAGCTCTAGCCAGTACTAGATATCTCAGAGGCAGGTGCAAAGATTTGTGTCATGGATGACTATGGGACATCCTTCCCCTAGCTTGTTGATGTTTTCATTATCCATATAAATATCTAATACAGCTTTTTCCACTAAATAATTTTGTGTCACCTGCAACGTTTGCTCCTTTTCTGCTCAGTCCCTTTTCCTGATCATTAGTAAATATATTAAATGGCCTCAGTACTGGTATGGAACCTTGTGGCACCTAACGGTTAACCTTTTCGCCCTGACAGAAATAGACTGATTATTCCTATTCTTTGTTTCCTGTCCCTTAGGCAGTTTCTGATCCATGATAAACTTTATTTTGCATCCCAGGGCTACTTAGTTTCTTGAATAGCCTCTTGTGAGGGACTTTTTCAAAGATTTTCTGAAAGTCCAAATAATTATATCATGTAACTCTCCTTTCTCAGCTATTTTGTCAATATGCTCAGAGAATTCAAATAGATTAGAACAGATTTAGTGTTGGTATCTTGCCAACGTCCTGTGATGAAGACTGATAGCAATTTAATAGGAGCATATCAATGTGCAAGGGGTACCAATAAAAGTAACCCTCACTTAAGTTTGGTAGCACTGAAGTGGATAAGCAAAAAACTAATAGGAAATGTGAATTTCCTGCCCAGCAAGTAAGGCCAGGGAGGGTGGTGGGGAGCAGGGATGTTGGTTCTCTCCATTCTGCCACCTGCCCCCAAAATTTGCTACTCTTGTCTCCCTCTCCTTTTCCAAGAAGCTAACTAATGGATTCTCCTGGCTGCATCTGTTCCTCTTATTTGCAGTGACAGGGACCAAATCCCTGTCAACTGAGCATACCAGGACTTAGAAGCCTCCCAGCATGTTGAGCCACCTGCCTGGCCAGCCTTCTGTCAGTACCTTTCGAGTGTCTCTCTTCGTTAAAAGGTGACATTTTTGGTTTCACTGTTACTCTCCTGGTGGCTCTGGTGTCACAATAGCTCACAATTCAGACGTAGGTATTTTGCTACTCACTGCCCTACAGTGCCAGAGAAGTCCAGGCTGTTTATACTCTGGTCACACATCAGCCTTGACAATTTTTGTGCACTCCAGAATTACAGGAGCAGAGCTTGGTTTCCTTTTTCTGGGAGCCAATCCCTACCTTTTGCTTAATCTGTAGTTAACCCCAGAGTGCTACGCAGAGAACAGAGTTGGAACGGTGAACAACTGCAGATGAGATACCACTTTGGATGATTTCATTTGATGTTGCATAAGCATGAGGATCATGCTTGGAAAATTACAATTCATGCGGGTAATTGAGAGCCCTACGTGGGACAATTCACTTCACAGCAAATTGGTGAAAGACTGAACTTCAGGGATATTGGGTGAATGCTGATTTTGGACTATTCCACCTTATAGAGGGGTGAGAATCCTCCATGGAAACTTCATGAAGAGTTGGTTCCTGTAAGATATGTCTTCACAGCAATTTGAAACTCAGAATCCCTCTTAGAAGATTCTTCTTCATGGACAGTGGTTTTGGAACCATATTCCACCCTTCCTAGTGTAACCCACACACCATCTGGGGGTGGTGTTCTGTCCCATCTAGTGGCACTGAGACCACTTAGAGAGAGAGATTAATGAGTTTGCTCTACAACCTTAGCTAACAGTTAGTTGGCTTTTAGCTCATGTGGTAGAGGCTCATGCACTAAGGTCCTAGAGGCCCCAGGTTCAATCCTGACTGCCAATGACCAAGGTCTGTCAGTGTTACACTAGCAAGTAGCAGGTGGAATGAATGTGTCTCTTGCAGGGATCCATTTAACAGTGGATAGGCCAAGCATGGAAGACTCCACTTCACAGAGGGAAGTTGTGGCCGAGAGTCATCGTTGGAAGGTTCTGTTTCACGATCAGTGGATGGGAATAGCTCTGGGAATTTAAATTTCTTTTTCCAAACTGTGCTCTGTACCCCATCAAAAATGTACCTTGTGGGATTATAATTTCACCCTGCAATATACTGACAGAACCAAATTTGCTGTGGCAAGTCTCCCAATGAAGGGAATGGATCTGATTTTTCTCCCTCAAAGTCGCAGAGTTTTGCTATTGACTTTAGTGGGAGCTGAAGTAGGCATAATGCAGTAACATTTCTGACTTGTTTAACATGCTCAATAACATGTTTAGTTCTTTATGCTGCTTTAAGGAAAGGGCACACTCCTGCTTCCAGCTTCATAGACACCTTCGTATGGAAAACCATTAACCATAGGCACACAGAGAGCTCACTGCTACTGAAGCTCAGCCTCTTAAAGTTCCTCTGTCTTCTCAAGAGTTACAGTAGATTGCACAGAGATGCTAGCCTCTAGCAATTTGATGTGTGCTGTCACTGAGCTCCTTCAGGTGCCAGTACGATCCTGACAGTGCTGCTCTCACTTCTTGTTGCTGCCAGTGACTATTATTGTTGTGCAAACCTGAGTCTCATCAAGACCCCACTGCTGCTTCCCTCCTTGCATCACTTTTCCTCTATGGACACCCTGCATCTAACAGTCCAAGGGCACCCTTTCTCTTTAAAGGCTCTCCAGGAATAGAAATTAGAAAATATTTAGGCCATGTCTACATGAGCACTTATGTGGGCAAAACTTCCGTCGCTCAGGGGTGTGAAAAAACACCCCCCTGAGCTACATACATTTTGCTGGCTTAAGCGTTTGTCTGCACAGCGCTATGTCGGCGGGAGACGCTCTCCCGCCGACACAACTACGGACGCTCATTGGGCTGGTTTTTATTATGTCAACGGGAGAGCTCTCTCCCATTGGCATAACGCGGCTACACCAGCACTCTTACAATGGCACAGCTATGCCACCGTAAGCTTGTAAGTGTAGACATGGCCTTATGTTAGGGCAGGCCTACACTAGAAATGCCACATTGGAGCAGCTGCATTGCTGTAGCGTGTATGGTGAAAACACTCTGTGACGATGGGAGAGCGCTCTCCTGTAGGCATAACTACTCCACCTCCATGAGAGGCGGAAGCTACATAGCGCTGGTGTGGACAGCGCTTAGGTCGCTGTAACTTGCATCGCTCAGCGGGGTGTCTTTTTCACGCCCCTGAGCAACATAAGTTAGATCGACTGAAGCGGTAGTGTAGACCTGCCCTTAATCAATATTGTTTGCAGAATAAAATGTGGGGCCAATTCTGTGGTGAAGTAAGCGGTGATGAAAATGACACAGTGGGTTGGAAAATGAATGCAAACACATTTTCCACAATACCGGATTGGTATAAATTATATTATTGGTTATACCCATTTTCTGATCTACTCTCATCCTGGGCCAAAGTCATTCTGGGGGCAACCTTCATTGATCTCAGTGGAGTTACACCAAGGAGAATGTTGGCTACTGATGTGTCACCTACACAGTAGCATTTGGCCCATGAGCTTCATATTATATAGAAAACACAAACATTATAGATATTAGATACTGGCCTGGGCTGCAAAGTTCAGATACCAATTAACAGACTCTAGAAAAAAGCAAGTGTTCAGATCTGGGGCTTTGGTTCAGGCTATTATACAAACAAGCCAACAAAACCAGCTCGGGGTCTGGGATCCAGGGTTTTGATTCAGACCCAGGCCAAATATAGCATCATGCAACAGCAAAATGAAGGCAACTTCAGTAAATAGGAAAGCAAAGCTGCCTCTGAAAAAGGATTTGTATCAGAAAAGTTGTTCTTGCATATCTCAGACATGCCACCATGCTCGTCTGCACTCCAGCCAAACTCTCCTTCAGCTGATTGGATTCTCACTGGCTGTTACCTCTCTGCCTGGAATCAAACCAAGAAAGCATCAAAGGCAATTTACCCTGGAGTTGTCATGATGATTCTGTAGTTGCCAGGTGCCCCTTTCGGAACCTTAGGTCACTCTGGAGTTCCGAGCCTGAAAGGACCAGCTCCTCCTTGCTTCTGATACAGTGTTTGGTATTTTGCAAGTGAGCATGTGAAACATTTCGTACTAACAGGGTAGTTCTTGCAGCTTAATTAGTGGTATATGCAGAGGCTGGACATAAATAAGAAGGAAAACATTGTGTGTTTAAATTCATCCCTAGGGTACTCTACTGGAGCTCTGGAGATTATACTAGGGATTAATTATTTTAGCTTTATATACCTTCTATCTACTCCTTCATTTTATCACTGAAAATGGAATCCCCTGCCCTGCCCTCTCTGTCACAGTTTGGAAAAGGATATATAGAAGACATGGATTCATGTCTCCTGGGAATTCAGCAGGAAGAAGAGTTAATGCTACTTGCTTTGTCTGCCGTATCATGTGTTCATCTCATCTCACATCCTGCAAGGTTTAGGCAAGGGATACATAGGATTGCTATTATGGTGTAAAAGCTGAGCTTCTTTTAGTGGCTTCCTATAGTAACATGCTTGTCAGGCACCTAAAATACCCTAGACACTAATAACAGTAAGGCTACACTTAGGGGGGAGGGATAGCTCAGTGGTTTGAGCATTAGCCTGCTAAACCCAGGGTTGTGAGTTCAGTCTTTGAGGGAGCCACTTAGGGATCTGGGGCAAAATCAGTACTTGGTCCTGCTAATGAAGGCAGGGGGCTGGACTCGATGACCTTTCAAGGTTCCTTCCAGTTCTAGGAGATAGGATATCTCCATTAATTTATTTATTTATTAATTTAGGAGTGAGGTGCATTGGCTTAACTGTGTCATATGACCAGTGACTGGAAGAGCAGAGGGCACTGCAGATCAGAAATGAGGTGCACTAGCAGAGGTGTGTGAGAGCCCCAGATCGAAAAGCAGAGGGATGCTTCAGATGAGCATTGGTGTGTATTTGCAGAGGGGCAGAGGGATCCAGGACTGGACTGGCAGGGGATATTACAAGTCACGACTAAAGTACATTAGCAGGTCCATGTGCAAGAAGGAAGCTACTGTCTGTGAAATCATGTTCTTGCTTCTGTGAACTATATTCACTCAGAAAGATAAAGATAAAGCAATCCCCTGGCTTCCTGTTCTGTATTCTTGATGTTTCATTCATAGCTTTAGAGGCTTCTTCAAATATTCATGTATCATATCATATCATATAACTGAAGAAGAGAAAAATGCTTCTTTTGCAGGCTCAAAAGCAAATGAAAAGTATAAACTCAAATCCCAGAACACCAGAATATGAGAACAGCTTTATGAAACATGAAAACTGGCAATGTTTTTATAATCATTGTAGCTTAGGGGGTGAGTAATATTTCACTATTAGATTAATTTTGAACACTGACTCTACACACCGAAATAATGTTTCTACTTGTGTGAAGAAACTGAATTACATTTGTTAGTGCCGTGCAGAGGTCCAGAACTGTACCAGAGCAGGGGTGCTGCGGTTGGCATTGAAGTGCATTCAACTGAAGCTGTGTGGAGACTCAATGTTAGATATGAACAAAGTGTTGTAGGTCAAGGTTGAGGAATAGTGCCAAGGCTGTGTGGCGGTCTCAATCCAGAAAGCAGGAGGTGCTGCGTATCAAAATGAAGATGAGTTAGCAGAGTAGGTAATTGCAAATGTCCAGTGGCCGGCCTTCCATCTGCAGGGGAACTTGAGAGGTGTCCAAGCGTTCTAGTGTCCAAGTTGCTCAGTTGAGATTTCTTCCTCTTTTTATACCCAATTTGTTAGTATTGCATAGCTTGTTCATCAAAAACAACTGCGGAGCGGAAGCTAAGTGAAGTGTGGAGATTTCCAGCCTAGAGTTTCTATCAGTTAACCAGCTGTATAGCAATAGTTAACTGTTGTCAAACTTTCCATCTTGCAAAACTGCATGCTTTGGAAAAACAACTCATGCCAGGAGGGCACAGGGTCATGTTTACTCCTCAAGGTCACTCACTTTCTCCTCCCCTCCTGGTCTGATAGTTGTGCTAAGGTCAGAAAGGCCTCCTTTTAGCTGCTTTCAGCAATAAGCATAACAATTGGTTTTCCAGCTGCTGGCAATGGTTTAATCATGTTACTGGGCTCTGGACTACCAAAAATCTGCTCCTATGCCACTCTTATGGAATGAGAATCCAGAATCTAACCATCAGTTTTAAGAAAATTTGAAGTAATTGGAACTGCATCGGTTTATACCAGTTGAGGTTCAAGCCCTATATTTCTAATTCTTAAGTTTTCAGAGAAAACTTCCAAACATGAACCAGCTTTAAGCAACATAATCTTGCCCACTTGAGACTGCAAACATCCTGAAACAGTATCTCTGAAATATATCAGTGTCTCCTATTAATCTCAATTGGATGTTAGCTCTGAAACATAACAATAACAAAGTACATGTGGATATTGACATCCAGCTATTATGCATGCCCCACAATCCCAAACAACCTCCCAGCATGCCAGAGATGCAAACTGTGTCCTACCCAATTTCCTAAACCTCTGACACCTTTTACAATCTGCAATTACTATCCATGTCGGTCCCAGGATATTAGCGAGACAAGGTGGGTGAGGTAATATTTTTTGTTAGACCAATTTCTAAACAATCTGTTCCATCTTGCATTTAGCTGTGATGCTCAGAGTACATCTCCCAGACCTGAAGGAAGAGCTCTGTGTGGCTCAAAATTTTTGAGCTTGTCTCTGTTGATCCAATAAAAGATATAGCCTCACCCACCTTGTCTCTTGAATATCTGCAGATACACATTGTTAATACCAAAAAATCTGTGGCACATGGAAGATTTCAGAGTAGTGTAAAATAAATTGAATTTAGTATTAAGCCAATAACACCAGGGTTACTCTACCAATTTTATTATTAATGTTCATATTTAATTCAGTTAAAATCTCCATTTCTGAACGTTCCTGAAGCTACTGCACAATTTCTAGTCCACCTCCTCGAAATGTCACAGCAACTAGGAGGTCTTGCAGTAGAAGGTAGGTCCAGTTTGCCAATTTACATGGGGCTTTACCAGAGCTGTATATAGGCCCCAGGACTGGAACACACAGGCGAGTTGCATTTTAGGAGTGAGTTGGAATGGGAGAGCTATAGTGTAAAGACCTCAAACTTCATATCTACACCATACCTGGCTTTAGCTAGTGGTATCAGTTTTTGCCTTTCCTGAGTGAATTCTCAAAAATATTTAATCATTCAAGTAGTTATTTGGGGGCCCCAGGTGATCCTTCTCCTTTTAGGATCTAGTGAGAATAGACTCTGAAAACCCATAGAAGGTTTTAAATGTAGAGGCCTGAGTCTACTCAGACTCCTTTCACTGCTGATCTTCTGACACATCATCTGTGCTGCTGACATTCCATGGGAGTTCCTTTGAAATCAGTGCAGGACATACCTCATACATTACACTATATACCAGGTGTCTGGTACATTTAGGAGAACCGCAGATGCATTCTTACCTATTGTGTTCTGCTGGAATGGCCCTGCTATTTTCAGTAGAAGCACATCAGAGAACACAAACACTTATAGACACAGAAGGACAATGAGCTACTGCCAGACCCCAGGCTGACTGCGCGGTCATGTATAGTGCCACTGATGTTTTCATGTTAGCACCAAATCATATGGCTGATATTTCCTTTTCAGACACTTCACTGAAACTTGAATAAAAAATATGAATCTGGAAGTATTGTCTAGTAGATGTAGTAAGGGATCGAGAATCAAGACTCATGGTTCTTTTTCCCAGCTTTGAAAATCAATCCACAATTTAGGTGGGTAAATTCAAATGTTCACCGTAACCTTTCTTGGCCTCCGTTTCACCATCTGTAAAATGGAGGTGCTAATACTGATTAGTTGTCTGTACAGTGTTGTGAGATTCTTGGACTGAAAGAGCTATAGTAATAGGTAATGAGAGCATTATCATTATTTAACCAAATCTTCATATCATCACAACCCAATCTTGAGATGCCAGTTGCACAGTTTTCTATTTGAGGGATGGGTGAAGGGCAAACTTCAGTGATGGAACTAGGGCTCAGTTCCTATTCAAAGGAGGTTTGCTATTTTCAGCCAATATAAAGCATTTTATCGAGATCTTGGTAAGATTAGTTTGGAGGTGGTTTTCTTGAGTATTGGCCACTGTTTTCTAGGGATAAAACCTAGAAAGGGTCCAGTTGAATCTTTCTTTGTGACAACTATGGAGACTAAGGAGATAGAGGAGGCGAAGGGGGTATCAGGTAATCACAGTCAATGACAACAGGAGGACCATACTGAGCATTTTTGGAATTGGGAAGTTATTGTTCCTTACAAGGCTATTCTCTCCTTTCTTATCACCTCCTCCTACACTCTAGTATTTCAGCCTGTACTAATCTTGCAGGACCAAATAACTGCATTTGCAATGCATAGTTGCAATGCAGTAGCATCCTTGTGAGGTGGGGTAGACTGTGTGGTACATGTCAGTGCAATAGCATCATGCATAGGTGCAACTGGAAGCCAAGAGACCTGTGAAGACTCAACACGGTGGCTCATTGTGACATCTACAGCCCATCTGAGAGTCTAAATCTCCGTGAGCGAAGCTTGTGGGGCACAGGATGCACCTGTGAAAATCAGAACTTCCCTATGAATTGTTGGGGATGATGCCTAGCAGCCTTACCCCTATCTCCATTGGTCCTAGGGTCAGTGCCCATTTTATAAACACTCTTTTCCCTGGCCAAGTTCTTCTCAGTGAACCCCCTCACCGCTGCTACTGCCTGCACTCACATCTGACATACAAGAGAAGATCTGACAGTGCATCAGTGTATCAAGGCCTTCCTGTTTTTGGCAAGCCCTCTCCACTTCTACAGAGTGTGCCTCAAGCAGGGACACTTCCAACTGATTTTGGGACAGTTTGGCTCATCTCAGACCCTGATATCAGGAGTGACAATCCCCACACGTTTTTCCTGTCCCTTACCCACTATCCCATCCCAAGTCCCATCCTTCTGCCTTCGCTCATGGGGGAGGGGGAATACTTCTAAACACAGAGCCCTTGGGACGCACTTGTTCTCTCCAGCCTCATTCTCATCCTGCTGCTACTGGGCATGCTCACAAATCTGCACCAAGCATGCGGCTACAGAGAGCTCACACGCTGCACTAAGCCAACTTCATCACTCATTTAAAACTGTCATCTGCAAATAGCCTTTGCGCCATCTCCAAATGGAAAATTAACTCTCTTCCTGTTTTCTTCTTTCCTTCTTTTGTTTTTCGTTTCATACAGCGCTGCTACTCACTCAAGGTAAGACTGCTTTCACTCCTTTGCTCTATCGGTGTGGCTTTGATTTCATTCTCTTCTTCAGTCAGAGACTTTTGTGCTCATGCTCATTGTATCACAGTTACTAGTGAGGCTGTGTACCCAAGGAGCAGATACATTTAGCATGCACCAATTATTGAAACATGAGGTCAAAACTCAAATCCAAGGGTTTTTTTGCCACAAATATAAGGGAAATGATCTTTCCTATAACATACAGCTGAACCTACAACTCCTGATAGTTTAGGACATTGGACACCTCACCTCCCAGTCCCAATCACACACCTTCCTTTCTGCATCTATAGTGCTTACTTACAATAAAACAGAGTGGGCCTAAGTGTGGTATTACCCCCAGAACTCACAGTGGAAGGCAGCCCAAAGAAAACTCCTGGAAGTTTGGGTATAAGTTTGGGCATAAGTGCCTCCTAGAGAACAACTGATGTGCCACCAAGAGAGTGCAGTGTAAACCTCCCCAACACCGAAAGGGGGAAAGATCAGGACAGTATGCCCTGCCTTGCTAAGCTCACATTGTAGTATGGGTTATTCCTTCTGTATTTTTGTTATCCCTCCAGTTCCAGGTTTGATCATGGTTGAGTTTGCACTAAAGAACTCTTTGGCACAAGAAGCAGGCACTCGAAGGTGCAGAGAAGGGCTTGTGTTTTTGTTTTTTAAATAGAGTTGGACAAAAAAATTTCTGGAAATTATGAGTCCTGAACTGGACTACAACTATCAGGAAGTGTCACTGCTTGGAACTGACAGATGTTAACTGCTGTGACAGAAACAGCTCTGCAGAACACCTGGAAGTGCTCTGCAAGCCACCAGTGCTCTACAGACCACAGCCTGAGAAGTCTTTGTTCTAGGAAGAGTTTACGTTGAACCATTCATACATGTTCATCATGCCCAAGTTATGGTGGCATTCGGATCAAAGACCATATCCAAGACTTCATTGCAAATCAAGAGGAAAATATCTTTATGCTACCACCTTCAATTCCTAATACTCTAAGGCAGATGTCCATAGAGCAGGGCCGGCTCTTGGTTTTTTGCCACCCCAAGCAAAAAAACAAAACAAAACAAACAACAACAACAAAACGGAATGCCGCTGCCGAAGGGAAAAAAAAAGGCTGGAGTGCCGCCGCCGAAGCAAAGATGATGCCTCAAAGGGCCAGAGTGCCGCCCCTTGGGAAGTGCTGCCCCAAGCACATGCTAGGGACGCTGGTGCCTAGAGCTGGCGCTGCCATAGAGTATGTCCAGAATCACAAACGGGGCTAATTAGAACATAACTAATGACAACAAAGGTCACAGAATCCCCAAAGTTCAGTTCAGGATGCTTATGAAAAAATGTTCTGACCTGCTTGGGCTGGGAATCCTTTAAGAGGCCTTTTTCTCCTATGAATTTTGTCAGTTCTTCAACTTCAGCAGGATGGGAAATGAGTCAAGTGCAACCTTTCTCACAGCAATTTTGTTGCTTTTAATTCACTAGCCATTTAATTTGATCAGAACCTCTGGAACCAAATAATTTGTATTAATATAATTTCCACTCTGTGATCAAATTTGATTGCTTTTGGCAGGTATTACTGGGTAATTTTCACCAGCTATGGAAAGTTGCTGTTCAGTTAATGAAAAAGGGCCAAATTTCTGACCTGGAGGAAGTGGAAGGGTCCAGAGGATAGGGTACCCTGTTCCCCCTCAGTCACACCCGCCAGGCTGTCTAGAATGCTATGTTTATCTAATGTCAGGTCTGTTGTGTGCAGCACATGAATTCTGTGCAGAGCTGGGCTGACATCACTTGTACCTTGCATGTGTTTAAAACTACAAATACCAAGATAGAAAATATCCAGACCAATATCAATAATACCCCCACCCCCACATAGCAGAAACACACATTAGAGCACCACTCAGTACCAATCATGGCTAATAAGGAGAGATGGAGGTGACATTTTCACTTAGTCCGTGTCATGTTAGATTTAGGAAAGGCAAGCATTCAAGAGTGTTTGTAAAAATTACATTGAAAACTACATTGGAGCTTGTCATCTACCCCACCCCTGGCTTCTCATGTTACCTTTTCCTACCAAGCGCCTCATCTCCCTGCAGCTGCCACACTGACCTGTCTTTGAGCCGGCGGGTACGTCTACACCCGTGGCTGGCCCTTGTCAGCTGGCTCAGGCTCAGGAGGCTTGGGCTGTGGGGCTGTAAAATTGCAGTGTAGATGTTCAGGCTCTAGGACCCCACAAGAGGGGAAGGACACAGAGCTCAGGCTCCAGCCCAAGCCCCAATGTCTACACCATAATTTTAGCACCCCGCAAGCCCAAGTCAGCTGACGTGGGCCAGCCATGGGTGCTTAATTGCAGTATAAACGTACCGGAGTGACCTAATGGCGCTGTCACGTGGCCCCCTTTTGGACTCTCCCTAGATGTCTCACATTTCTCCTGGTGATTCTTGTTTCTCTTGTGTGTGTATTTCATGTCTTCCGCCCACCATTGTTTGCTCTCCAGAAACCCAGCAGCTTTTAGGGCCAGGGCACCTGCTGCTCTGTCTCTTCACTCCTCCAGCACAGAGCGCTGATGTCAGGCTGGCTTGTGACTAGCGAGGAGAAAAGCTCAAGTGGTTAGATATTCACTTCTGTCTGTATACACACTAGAACTCTGGATGCGTATCAGAGACACAGATGGCCCAAACCGAGACCCCCAGGTCCAAGCAGCCCCTGATTTTGGGGAAGTTCATATCTTTGCAGCTAGCCTCTATGTGTTTGCAGCATGGGGGTGTGCTGAAATCACACAACAAGGAGCTGCCTAGCAAGATTTCCAATAATTTTGGTTTGAAAATCTCATGAGAACAACTTTTGGGGGCATTATTGGCACTGCTGCTCCCAAGCCTGAAAGTAAAGAACCATGTGAAAAATTGAAAATATTTTTTTTAAAAATGAGTTTGCATTTGGATGAACTTCGGGCACATGTTCAAATGAGTGCTTATTTGAGCCAAACTAGTTCTGCAATCCAGACTTGTGACTCAATGAACTTTGACAGGAACTGTTTTAGGATGCACCTGATGGCTGCTAGATTAAAGTATCTGATTCTGACTGCATGACATGAATGTGTTGGGTTGGCCTAGAACCACAATTTAAGTTTTTAGAGCTAAGGTTTTTATCAAACCTCAGACCAACACAGATGTTTCTGTAAAATTTTTATAATTCTACTGCTCATATTTTTTTGTTTTCATTTAAACAGTCCCTGCAGTGTTTGCAATGGAAACAGCACAGTTAGTGTGTGAGATTTTGAAAGGGAAACTGAATATAAACAAATGTGAAACTGACAAATATATTTTCATCCTACAACATAAGAGAAATGCACAAGGCAAACAGCATAAATAATGAAAAGTAAGTGAGATATTTAAAATCATCTTAGGTGTCAGTACACTTTTAACATGTTGATTTTTAAATATATGATTAATATTTCAACAGCATTGTTCATCCAAAGACCTCAAGTGTAAATTGAACCACAAAAACCTCCTGTGAGGTGGATGAATATTAGCCCCATTCCACAGATGGAGAAACAGAGGCCAATGTGATTTCCCCAAGGTAACCCAGCAAGTTAACAGCAGTGACAGAAATAGGACCTGGAACCCTTTGCTTTAACCACAAAACCATGTTTTCTCTACTTAAAGTAGCTATTTTTGCAGCACGCTCATTTTCATCACTTTGGAGAATTCATTATTCTTATTGGTCTTATTCTTATTTTTGTTAGTTATGGGAAATGACTACTCTGCATAATGTTAATATGGAGAAATGGTGATGGTATTTGATAAATTTACTAGTTATTCCTATAGGAATGTCTGACCGTCCTCTTTTGTCGGTGAATATGGTAATTTTTACTTCTGCCAAAACTAGGGCTTGGTGAGCCAGTTCAAAGTGAGAGAAAAACCTGGACTTTTAACCTAAATCTCCAATTGAATCCAAACCTTTTCTGACATTCAAAAAAGTTAGGATAACTTGTTTGCTTCATTAGCTTGGATTTTTGCAATTATCTCTGTCCTTTCTGGTGCTGTCTGGGTTCAGAAAGAGACATGTCAGATTGCCATGAGCATGATTGATTGTGTGGTAATTGCAGCATGACCAAAAGCAGGAATTACTGGAAATCTTACCAGAGCCTGCTGTTCTTGTAAGATTTGCAGGCTGAGGAGGTTAAGATAATTGATTAGAGGCTTGGGGAAGCATCCAAATGTTTGGGTGCATATTAGAACTGAGTATCCTAACCTCTATTCACTCATTACTAAGAAAATGTCTCAAAGTACATTTTGGTTATTAATGAATGAAGTCTCATGCTGCTAATCCCAGCGTGAAGTAGATAAGTATTCATATCCCCATTTTACAGAGCAAGCGACTGAGGCACAAAGTGGAAAGTTGATTTGCCCAAGGTCCCATTGCGAGTTTGTGACAGAGCCAAGAATGGAATAGTCTGCTGATGCCCTGTCCGGTGCTACAGCAAAACAAAATCCTTCCTCTTGTAAGGGTGCAGATTCTCCTAGCTCAGATTTAACAAGCTGGTACATGTAATGCCAGATGCATCACATCTCAAAATAACCTTCAGTGGCTATCTAAATTCACACTCCCCCTGTTGTTAGAAAGGCACATCGAATATTCAGTGCTCAGAATGTGAGTGTGAGTGTGTGTATGTTCAGCTAACAGACATATCATTATGCTAATCTCAGAAACGAGATTATCTCTTAGCCAACAGTCTTCCCCAAGTCCGATTGATCGATAGACTTTTCTCAGGGGAGCTGAGCTCATTCGTGCCCAAGATTTATTTTACTTAGCTGGGATTTTATTATAAGGCAGCTGCAAGAAAAAGCCCATTTTAATTATCATTTCAGTTTCTTCCTAACACTGCATTCCCCAAAAGAAGTGAACCTCATCTGCAGAAAAACCCATTCCAGACATGGGCATTAGGTAGCTCATGGGATGGTTAATGAGCTCTGTGAGAGCCCTTTACCTCTAGGTTGCTGGTTGGAATCCACTCTAGTTCAGAGAATGACTAGAAGCTGTTACCAATTGATGGCTGTTTGATGATGTTGGTGTATTTTCTAATAGACAGATGTCCATGTTACAAGTGGCTTAAATGGCTGCCTTGTCTTCCATCTCAGCAGAAAAGCCAAGGATTGAATGGACCATGGAGGCTGAACTGTCCTTTCCCCTCCTATGACTCTCCTGTCCTTCTCCCTTGTCACGGATGCAGAAATTTATCATCTGCTCCCCTCCATGTCCCCCAGTGATGCCATCCATCCCATTACCTGATGTCCCTGGGACCCAGTCACATCCTCTCTCTTATTCTTCTCCTTAACCTTTCACTCTCCTTTGACTCTCTCCCCTCACGATATCGAAGTGCTATAATCTCTCCCTTCTGAAAAAAACGCCCTTTCCCTCACTTGCCTCTCCAACTACCACCTCTTCTCCATTTCATCTCTAAGGCCTGGTCTACACTGGGGGGAGGGGGGAAATCGATCTAAGTTATGCAACTTCAGCTACGTGAATAATGTATAATGTGTGAATAATGTGCCACAAGTACTCCTGTTCTTCTTGTAGCTGAAGTCAACGTACTTAGATCTACTTACCCAGTGTCTTCACTGCGGTAAGTCAATGGCTGACGCTCCCCCATCGACTCCGCCTGCGCCTCTCACCCTAGTGGAGTACCGGAGTCAACGGGAGAGTGCTTGGCGGTCGATTTATCGCATCTAAACTAGACGCAATAAATCAACCCCCGCTGGATCGATCGCTGCCCGTTGATCCAGCCGGTAATGTAGACAAGCCCTAAGTTAATTGAACGTGCTGTTTACAATCTCACTGTCGGGAGTTCCGCTTCTCCAATTCCATCCTAGACCCTCTCCACTCTGGCTTCAGTCCCATGCACTTCTCTGAAACTGCTCTCATCAAAGTTTCTAATGACCTCTTCCTGGTCAAAGCTCAGAACCAGGACTCCATCCTGACTGACCTGTCTGCTATTTGCCACACCATCAACCATGTTCTTCTTGAAATCTTGACCTCCCGGGACTTCCATGACTCTGTCATCTCCTAGTTCTCTTTCTCCCTCTAATCATTCCTTCAGCACGTCCTTTGGAGGATCCTCGTCATCCCCCTCCAGCTTCCTACAGAGGTTCCACAGGGCTTTGTCCTTGGTCCCTTTCTCTTCTCCCTCTTCCCCTTATCTGCAAACACAAATTCAGCTTCCATCTCTGTGCAGACAGCTCACAGATCTACCTCTCTACTCCAGACCTGTGTCCTTCTGTACAAACTAAAAGCTCAGCCTGTCCCTCTGACATCTCCTTGTGGATGTCTAGCCATCAGCTCAAGCTCAAGATGGCCAAAACCGAGTTCCAAGCCCTCCCCACCACGTCCTTTCTTGATCAGTGTGGACAACACCACCATCCTGCCTGTCCCTCAGGCCCGTTACCTGGGTGTCACCTTCGAGTCTGACCTCTCGCTAGGTCCTCACATCCAGACTGTATTTAAATCTTGCTAATTCTTTCTGCAGCACATCTCTAAGATGCAGCCTTTTCCTGTCCATCCACACAGCTACAATGCTCATCCAGGCTCTCATCATCTCACATCTCAATCACAGCAATATCCTCGTTTCTGGCTTTGACAAAGGCAATATGGCCTCACTCATACCCATTGAGAATGCTTCTGCAAAGATCATTTTCCTATCCCATCGCTTTGCCCATGTTGCTCCTCTTTTGCATTCCTCCACTGGGTTCCCTTTCTCTACCCCCATCAAACATAAGCTACTTGTTGTTACTTTCCAGGCCCTTCATGACCAATCCCCACTTGACCTATCATCTCTGATTCACTATCAAAAGGTCCACTCCTGCCTCCAGTCGGCCCATCATACCAGCCTCCGACACCGACTGGTTAAATTTTCTTTGTGCTTTCTCCCGGGCTACCCGCCCCCCATGCTTGGGAGGAGCTCCCCATATACATCTGCAAACCTACCTCATTATCCACCTTCAGAACCCTCCATAAAACTCTCCTTACAAGTCTTCGGGCCTGTCTCTTTCTCTGCGTTTGGACAGCATAGAGCCCAGTGAAGCCCTCACTTCAGACTGTGGCCTCTAGCACTTCTGCAGTACAAAGACATACGCCCTGTGTCACAGACTCACAGATCGTGCCCACTCTTGGCCCCGTGCGGTCCGTGGGGGGTGCCCCTGTTAGTGAGACAGCCCTTCACGGGGGTACACTCTCTCCCGGGGTCAGGCCCCTCCACCTCCTGGAGCCACACCTCTCGGAGCCTCAGCACGTCTGTCTCTGCCGTGGGCCCCCTCAGGGAGTCCACTTGCTCTGGACCCCCCGGGCCTTCACCCCCAAAGGGGTTGATGCCACCCTGTTCTCTAGACCGGAGTGACTCTCAGCCAGCATAAAACAGGAGGGATTATTGAGAGTTGAACACAGCACAGGAAACTCTCAGGGCCTCAGGCCTGGCCTCCCTCAGCCCAGCACATCCCAGTCTCTCTGCATCCAGGTGGGCTCTGCCTGCTCCCCCTCTCCAGCCCAGAGCCCCCTTGCTTCCCAGCTGGGCATCTGAGATCACCGGCCCCAGGCCCCGCCTCTGTCCATTGTCTTCTCTCCAGGTAAACAGGGTCGTAAACCGGGGCCTCCTCTCCTCGCTTCTGTCCTCTGGCTGGAACCAGCTGGTTGGGTCACTGGGTCCTCACTCTGCAGCCCATTGTCCGCCCACTGGCCAGAACCAGCTGCGTCTCCTCAGCTGGGCCTCCGGGTCGCCAGGTCACCGGTCGCTGAGGTATCCATCCTCCAGGCCATCGGCTGGGTCCCCAAGTCCTCTCTCTGGTCCTCTGCAAAACAAACTCCCTCTCCCCTCACCTCATTAAACCACTAACACCCAGGGAAACTGAGTCCCACCTCCTCCGCCTGCCAACCATTGAAACCCCACCGAAAACAAGAAAACCCCCCACTTCGTCACACCCTGCTGTGCCCTGGACAGGGGCCAGTGGAGCCACAGCCCAGCAGCTAATCTGTGACGTTAGGTGGAGGATTGTGTCCCCTCACCCTCCAGCATAGCTACACTAACCTGTGCTCCTGGGCCATAGGAAGGGCCTGTGCCCGGGACACAGGAGGGTGGGGGTAGAATGTGGCTCTTAGAATAAAAACAGCAAAAGGAAAAGCCTCTTGGCAGTTCTGTTAAAGAGCTACACTTGCTAGAAGGAAGTGAGTGCTACTGGGACATGAGATGGAGGAAACTCCCTTGCATGCACAGGCTGATGCTGACCCAGCCAGGTTCTCTCAGGTTTCCCCTACAGGTGACAAGCATTTGAGAGAGCAGGTTGGGGGAAGGGATGCTCTGAGTCTTCTGCTGGCATCTCCTGCAGTGTCACTTTATTCCTTGACACTAGCTGGTGCACAGCCAAGTGGGATACACATTGTGCTTCACACTGGCAACAGATACACGGAAAGCCTTAGAGTGCTGTCCTGCAGGACTGAGATTACTACGTCTCTGTTCGGTATCACCTCTTTGTCTTTGCACGACAGCTGCTCTGCCTCCCTGCCCCTCACCCAATGTGAACCGCACTCCTATTACCTCGATGTGTCCCCCAATTCCCTTGAGTCAAGCGCCTCATCCTCCCTGCCCAGGATGGATTGGCCATGCACCCCATCTCTCTCTCTCTGAACCATTTTTGCTTCTTCCTCACCCCTAGTTGAGCTCCCAGTGCACCCCACCTCCTTCCTACCCAGGGACGATGTTGAGAAGCGATGGCAGGGGCAGCTGGGTCACATTGTATGGGTAGGTCAGGCAGGTGAGGGTGTTTGCAGCCAAAAAGAGACAAAGTGCCTTGAACTGCTGTTTCTAAGACTCGTCATTTGCATTTATTTCACAGCAGCTGGAAATCTTCCATCTTCCCCAGTTAGCATCCCCAACCCCTAAAATCCCTGTGAATTAGACAACTCCCAGGCGATGCCCAGCTGATTAGCGAGGGGTAAACGTCATGAATGTAGCCCAGCTTCATCCAACCTCTTTCCCCTGTGGGGGTCTCCACATATTTTGGAGAACCTGTTTTTATTCTAAATGAGTGTTATTGGGACATTGGATTGGTAGGCACCTGAGAATCAATGAGTCCTGTCCCCTGCTATTGCAGGCAACCCCGTTTCCACAGATGTCTCTGTCCTTCCCAGTTCTGGCTAGTACTAGAAGTGCCTAGAAGGGTTGTGTTCCCAGTATTTCCAGCCTCAAATGCTGCAATCTCACACTAAGCATGCTTGACACTGCTATAGTGCTGTCCATGGACTGATCTCAAAGCACTTCCCAAATATCAGTGACTTAACCCACAGGATGCCCCTGTCGGGTTCCATGGTGCGGGTAGGGAAACTGAGGGCTGGAGCATTAACGTGACAGAGCGAGTCAGTGGCAGAGCCAGGAAGAGGAGGCCTCAGAGAACTGACTCCCTGCAACACGGTCTCACCTTCCTCCGCGGAGAGAGCCTGACATTTCCAGACTGGTTTAGCATACTGAATAATTCTGCATAAGGCTTTGGGGTGTTTAGTGAAACTCTTTGTCACTTACCATTACAAAGCATTTTGTCCCGTGGTAAGGCCATGTGGGCAGATTGTGACCCTGAATCAGGAAACAGTCTATCCATAAGTCTGCATTGCCATTCACGTGAGCTGTCATCATTAACACTGACTGCCTGGGAATTGTTCACATCCCCATCACTTCCACCCTCCCCACCTGTTAGATCTTGTCTTTTAGACTCTGGGCTCTTTGGGGCAAGGATTGTCGTATGTTTGTACAGCACCTAGCACAACAGGGCCTAACTTGGTTGAGACCTGTATGTGCTCCCACAATCTGCATGTTAAATAATAGGAATAATGTTCACATTCGCTTATGTTTAGACTAGAAGGAGTTAGGAGGAAGCCTTTCCTCCAGCCTTACCCATCTCTAAGAGACAGAGGAGGGAACCCAGGAAGAATTGCCAGGCTCCTTTTCTTGCCTGGTGTCTCCCGACCTTATCAGGCTAATTGGAGTTGACAGCCAGGAGTCCAGGGTGCAATCCACATTGAAAGCTGCGTGTTGAGGCTGATACAAACAGAAATCAGGACTGGTTAATAATTAAGCTGCTGTTTGGCAGCGTTCACCTTGACAGACTTGACCTGCCAAATTAAAAATGGTCTTTCTTTAAAAAAAACTCTCATAGCTCTTGTTATTTTTCTGCTGAGGAGGGGAGGGGAGAGTTTTATGCACTCAGATGTAGAGAGGCACATGAAGGTAGGAGCATTTGACCATATACCTCCTCCTGAAGGCATCCCAAATTTATCCAATGAGCTCTTGGACACTGCAGCAGGACATACACCCCCTGCAGGGAATACTCCTCTGGGTTCAAGGACCTGTATTTTAGGTCAACCCAGATTTAAATTTAACTTTGGTATTTCCTGCCAATATAGCACATACTGCTTAGAACAAAGGACAGGGAGCCAGAACAACTGGGATCTATGCCCAGCTCTACTGTTTATTTGCTCTTTGGCCTTGAGAAATTCTCCTCCTTGCTCAGATCCCACATCTGTAATGTAGGGATAATAATAGTTTTCTGCCTCACAGTGAAGACACAGGTTGGGAGGCTTATCAGAGAATCACTGAGATGGGAGAGACAGAGGGCTTGTCTTCACTACTGGGGTAAGTCGACCTAAGTTACGCTACTCCAGCTACGTGAATAATGTAGCTGGAATTGACGTAGCTTAGGTCGACTTACCCCAGTGTCTTCTCTGTGCTGAGTTGACAGGAGACGCTCTCCAGTTGACTTCCCTTACTCTTCTCGGAGAGCTGGAGTACTGGGGTCAACCGGAGAGCGTTCTGCCATCGTTTTAGCGGGTCGTCACTAGACCTGTTAAATCGACCCCTGCTGCATCCCCCATAGAGGAGACAACTCCTGAGAAGGTGAGATGTGTGTTGGTTAAGTCCTTTTTGTGTATATTAGGCATAATGGGCAAGACGGCCTCTTTTCCATGGACAAATGGCATATTCATACCGCTGGATCTTGGCACGGCATTTGAGACTCCTAGTCTGTGCCAATTACTTAGCCTGGGTGGACAGGTATCTCTGAGATGACACCAACCCTTCTTCTCAAACTGAACACTCAAGAATCAGGATAAGCAACTACTCTCTGCCCTCATCTGTGGAGTCCCAAAAGTTTCAGTCTTCTCCTCCATCTGATTTGGCATGAAGGGTGCATGAAGCTGCAGGAAGAGATCATATAATAGCACAGTCTCAGGTGACAACTATATGCAGATGATGCCTAGTTCTACATTTCTTTAATATACAACACTATCAGCACCATCTCCCAGAAACCATGGAGTCATCGACCCCTGGATGAAGAATAGTTGGTTGAAACTCAGCGTGGAGAAGATGGAGGTTATGGTGATGGCTAGCAGGAAGCACAGTAGAAGTGAATTGCACTCATCAAGAAAGACCAGGCCTTTTTGGCCTCTTCTCTGTTTCTAGATGTCTAAATGGTTGCAACTTATAACAATGCCCTCTTCCATCTACAGGTGGCCCACACACTCAGCAACACAGTCCACTGAGCGCACAACACCCAGTGCTCCACTGTGTGCATTGCCTCCTGTGGAACACAGAATCAAAATCAAGGTTTTTAGTCCTGATTTCCAAAGCCCTCCAGGGGATTGGCCAAGGTTACCTGAGGATCTGGCTCTCTCCACATGACCACGACTGCCATTAACAATGATATTACAGCAGAACAATACAACTGTGAGACACATGAGTGTAGGAGACAGAATGTTCTTCCCAGCTGCCCGTCAATTATGGATCTAACAGCAGAATGACCATGGCCCTCATCACCCACAGAACAAATCACAAAACTCGCTTAATTTACTTAGATTTTCCACAATAAATAAAACAAACAAATAGGAGGGAGAATGAAAAAACAAAGCAATAATTTGTTTTAAAAAATCTGAGACTTGAAGGTGGCTCAGCTACCATGGTGATGAGCATGCTATAACTCTTGGATTTAGTGCCTAGAAATGTTGGTTTTTCAGTCTTGCTACCAGACAGTGAATTGGTCGTGTAGGTGGCACCCACAGAATATGTTTGGGTGTCACTTACAGACATATGGTGAGTATGATACCATTCAGTTGATACATGTGACTCATACTGTCAACATTGTAGATATCAAGTGTCCAGACATAAGATTGCCACTTAAAATAGCATGGAGAACTGGTGGCAATACAGAGGCAGAGTTAAGATTGTTTGGGGTCCTCCAGCTCTGCACTTTCAGTACTTTGAGGATTTTTTGAAGTTTAAACTTAACTTAGAATTTCACTGGCTTTCCAGTGTTTGGTTGGTTTTTTAAATACATATTTGAGGCTTTCTTTTCCCCTTCACTTATTGAGACATATCGTGAATCATCTAGGAATTTCCTTTGATGCTTTCGTTTCCAAACATTTTCTACTAATTGTTCTGTGACATGAGCCTCTTAATTTCCTATAAACAAAATGTGCAATAGGACATGTAGCAAAGGGCCAAAAGGCAGGGCAATGTCCTCTGGTGCTGCTACCCTAACCTAACTGCACTCCTGCTTCTGCCACTCTGTGCCCTTTGGTATCCTCTCCCCTCACATGGTAACCTGTCCTGTGCCCATTGGCTCCCAGCACCTTGTCTCTGAGCTCCACTATGCCTTGTTACTGCTGTTTTTTTGCCAGTTGCTGCAGTCTCTGTTGCTCTGTGCAGTTTACCAACTTATTTCGATCAGCTGAAAAGAGGATTGCCAACTGTAGAGCTTGAGAGGTCTGCTGCGACATTTTGAAGTACATTATTGATTTCAAAAGATGGATGTATTTGTGTCTGCTTTTACGAGGATTAATGTAGTATCAACTGCCTTAGGATTCCTTGTGTATTTCATAAACTCTGCAGGCCTTGTAGGGTTTATAACATTTGCAATCAATCTGGCAGGGTTTGTGAGTCCAGGCAAGGTTTATAAAAAGAGTCCATGCTGAGTTTATAATTCCTATATGACTTCTTGTGAGGAATAGGAGATCTGCTGGAATCTGTACAGGATTCATAAACCCTCATTGTCTCTGACATTACCTGGGGTGTTTATAAACTGTACAAGAATCCCTGAGTAATTCCTGCCTCAGTGCTTGGCCAGAGCAAGACTCCTCTGTGTTGTATCTTCCCACTTCTTAGAGCCCTCCCACTCAGTCTCAGAAAGTCAGCAGTCTGAAATTTGTGTGGTCAAAGTTGCCACTTGCAAGGACTCTTAAGAGACATCCTGACGCCCCTTGTTGATGAGATGAGGCTTGTCAGTGGGGATGACGCTGGTGTCAGCTGCACCATTTTGTAGATCTCCAGATTTACTTGTTTGAGGGTGGTTGGTTGATTGGTTGTTTTATGAAATTCCTTGAAACTCGTGAAATAATAACAGTGGGATGTGTCCATTAGTCAGAGCAGCCTCCAAAGTCTGGAGAAGGCTCTCAGCTCCAGCCTGCAGATCAGAAGGATGCAACTCATTAGCAGCAGGAGATGTAGGAACATTCCCTCCAGCAGCCCCAACATCATCGGGAGACTCCTGTTGACTTGCACTAGTAGTCATCTCCGCAGCCCAGGCATCAGAGGGAGAATCCTACACTGGCTGTCAACAGGAGAAGCAACAGTACCCATTTCAGCAGCCCGATGAGCAGAAGGTGGTTGATGCTGCTGACCTAACCGCAGGGAGCAGCAGCAGTAGTATCCACCTGGCAGCAGCACTGGTACCTGTTGGCCAGAAGCAGCAGTGTCCACCTCATGAGCGGCTCAGGAACTCAGAGCAGGCACATCCTCTGTGCTAGCATTCAGATAATCATTTCTGGCCTCTTACACTGGATGCCAATTCTGGTTGGCCTCCTCTGACTGTTCAATCGCTTGCTGCTGGTACATCTCCAGCCTAAGCCTCTAGCCCGCCTGCTTTGCTGTTGCTGTTCCTGCAGCATCTCTTGGCCCCTCTGCTGGTTTCGCCCACCCTTCTGCAGGTTCCTGCTCTCTCCTATACAGGGCACATCCCACTCACCAAGAGCAGCTTTTCCACAGCAAACCACATCATGGGCTTGTGCCATCCTAAGTTCAAATGCTGAAGTACCAGCAAGGGACCCACCATCACCACATTGCTGCTGCAGCTAGTTCACCAACTCTGCCCTAGTCACTGGCCCAGCTGCTTGCTGGCTCTCCGTTTCAGCCTGTCAATGGCAGTGGGCTTGATGGGCCTACTGTCAGTAGCCATTCAGTGTCATACTGTCAGGTGACCACATGGCTGCAGGGTCTTATAAATAAGCCTGTGGAATTGGTAGAGGTGGTTTCCCATGGGACTTGATCCTGAGGGCCTAGCCACACTGCAGACAGCTTCTGAAGATAGAACATGTGCCAAGTGTCTGCAGGCAAGGGACTGTTGTTTTTCAAGCATCTCCATGCCTCTCCCCGGTCTTCCCTTTTCCGCATCATGCCAATATTCTATTATTTATATTTGAGAAAGTCAGTGATTTTTCTTCTTCAAGTGCTTGTTCGTGTCCATTCCAATCAGGTGTGTGCGCATGCGCATGGCACGGTAGCCGGAAGATTTTTCCCATTGCAGTGTCCATCCGGTCGGCCTTGGCGCCCCCTGGAGTCGCACCTTCATGGCGCTCAATAATAGAGCCCTGCCAACCCGCCAGCTCCTCAGTTCCTTCTTACCGCCAGTGACGGTTAGCTGGAACGTCCGATAGTCCTTGCTTAGCAGGTGTTTTTATCTTCATTATTGTACATACACCTCTACCCCGATAAAATGCAACCTGGTATAACATGAATTCAGATATAACGCAGTAAAGCAGTGCTCCGGGGGGGGCGGGGCTGTGCACTCTGGCGGATCAAAGCAAGTTCGATATAACGCGGTTTCACCTATAACGCGGTAAGATTTTTTGGCTCCCAAGGACAGCATTATATCGGGGTAGAGGTGTAGTTCTTAATCAGTTAGTATAGTATAATAGTTTTAGTTAGTTTAGAGTTAATTGGGGGTGTCCCCCCCCCTTCTGACTCCCCGGAACTGGAGTATGCCGCAGTCCCCGAGGTTTAAAACCTGTGAGGTCTGCGGTAAGTGCATGCCAAAGAGTGACCCCCCCACGCTTCTTGTTTAAGGTGCCTAGGGGAAGGTCACCAAAAGGACCACTGTAGGATCTGCTGCAAGTTCTGTCCCAGAACTATTAAAAAAAGGGAAGAGTGGCTTAAGGTTCTCCTAATGGAGGCAGCTCTTCGCCCCCACTCAGACCCGGGGTCAGAGGACCCCGCACGCAGCACATCCTCATTGGCACCATCATCTTGGGAACCGGTGCCGAGAAAGGTCTCCTCTCGAGATGCTCGGTGCCTGCATGGCTCCTCCTGTGGCCAATCGGTGTCTAGGTGCCTCAGAAGAAGCTGAAGAGGGAGCATTCTCCCCCAGGCAATTCTAAAGAGTGGATGGCTGCCGCTCCCCTTGACACTGAAGGCATTTGAGGTGGCTCAAAACTTGCTGCGCCTCATGCCGCTGTTCTCACCCCTTAGGACAGAGGAGGCTCTGACCCCGTCAGCACCACCACGGCAGGTGCAGTCAAGAGGAAAGCCAGCAATGATGTCCTGGCGCTCCCCTTCTCCATGGCACTCCCGACATTGACACCTCCAGGGAGAGAACCCAGTCGGTCCCCGAGTGCCCGACGTTCAGTGACCCAAAGCACAGCTCCTCCGTGGTCTTCCTTTTTGGAGACCTCAGAGTCAGAATCAGACTCCTACTGCTCTGATAAGAGCAGAAGCAGGAGGTCCAGGTCACGGCGGGAGAGACGGGCTGACCCAGTGCCATGGCCACCGCAGTGGCAGAACCCCTTGCAGTGGCCCTTCTGGACTCCTGGGGCCTTTCACCAGAGGCAGGGAAGGAGTCAAGGGTCCCACTCAGTGGTGACTTCGATGGCTTTGGCCACCTTTAGCCCACTGGCTGAGCAACCAGCCACTGAACCAGTGCCACCGGTGTCAACACTATCAGCTGCAGCACCGTCGCCAGCCCAACTTCAGGACCAACTTCAGCAGCAGCTGCAGCTTTGCTGCCGACATTGGCTTAGTCGGTGCCGCTATTACCGGCACTGGCCTTGACAGCAGCTCCTATGCCAACAGTGGCACTGATAGCAGCCCCGGCCCCGACGGCAGCTCCAGCACTGACACTGCCACGAGCGGCGGCTCTGATGCTGACATCGGCACCGAGTTCGGTGCCAATAGCCCCAGCTCTAAGTACGGCACCGTCCGCGTCGGCACCTATCCGGTATCCCCAAGAGTCATGGGATCCCTTGGGCGCCGATGGCAGGGAACAGCCACTGTTCTTTGGGGTTTCCTCCTCATCATTGCCGGACAAGGTGCTGGCTGGCACCGCCATAGCCCTGGCGCTCAAAGACAATTGGGTGTTGCAGCAGTTGCTGCGCCAGGTTGCCCAGAGTCTGGGCATCAAGGCAGAGGAGGTAGTAGAGGACTCCGATCCTATGGTGGATATCCTTGCGCCCTCTGGACCTTCCCGTATTGCCTTGCCGCTCATAAAAACTATTGCAGACACCAACAAAACCCTGTGGCAGACCCCAGCCTCATTCCCACTCACTGTCAAGCGCAATGAACGGCAATATTTTGTGCCCTCTAAAGGTTATGAACATCTTTATTCCCACCCGCAACCTAATTCCCTTGTTGTGGACGCTGCTAATCAGCGCGAGCAGCAAGGTTTCCAAGGCCCCTCCCCCAAAAACAGGGAGGCTAAAAAACTTGACGTTTTCGGGAGGAAGGTCTATTCCATGGGTGGATTGCAGCTCCAAATTTCCAACCAACAGGACATTGTGAGTCAGTACTGTTATAATACCTCGGCGCAATGGCAAAATTTGTGGAACTGCTCCCCCTAGACTCCCATGCTGAGTTTTCAGTCTTGATTGAGGAGGGCAAGCTAATCTCCCGAGCTTCCCTCCAGTCTGTGCTGGACGGTACTGACACAGCCACGAGAGTCATGTCTACGGGGGTGGCAGGAGAAGGGGCTCCAGTCTCTGGTTTCCTGTATGAGGTCCAGCAGACCATACAGGACCTCCCCTTTGAGGGTTTGACTCTGTTTTCGGAGAAGACAGATAAAAGGCTACACAGCAAAAGACTCTAGAGACACCCTCTAATCCTTGGGCCTACACACTCCTGCCACGCAGCGGAAGCCTTTCAGACCTCAGCCTCCTCCACGGTTCTACCAACAGAACCGACAGGACGTTTCCCAGAGGAGGAATAGGAGCAGCAGAAAAAGGCCACACCTGTCCTCAGGACAGGGCTCTGGCCAACTCAAACCACCTTCCAGCCCCAAACCAATCTTTTGAAGGTGTGATCGAGGACAGCACACCAGAACAAGAACTGGATCTGCCCTGCCTTACCTTTTCATCCTGACTGTCCCCTTTCTGCCGGGCATAATCCCATATCACTTCAGACCGCTGGGTGCTCCGCATAGTAGAGAGGGGATACTCCATCAAATTCTGTGCCTTCCCACCCTTCTACCCCCACTTCTCTGTCCCTCTTCAGGGACCCCTTTCACGAGCAACTCCTTATACAGGAGGTGCACTCACTCCTTTTGCTAGGGGCAGTGGAAGAGGTTCCTCGGGAGCAGAAGGGCAAGAGTTTCTATTCTTGGTATTTCCTAATTCTGAAAGCCAAAGGTGGACTCAGGCCCATCCTAGACTGCGAGAACTCAACAAGTTTGTGAAGAAGCTCAAGTTTCACATGGTCTCTTTGGTCTCCATCATCCCTTGATTGGATCCAGGAGACTGGTATGCTACCCTCGACTTGAAGGACGCGTACTTTCACATAGCAATAATTCTGTCCCACAGAAAATACCTCAGATTTGTGGTGAACAACACCCATTACCAGTTCACAGTTCTCCCCTTCAGCCTGTCAGTGGCTCCTTGAGTGTTCACCAAGTGCATGGCAGTCGTGGCTGCGTTCCTGCGCAGACGGCAGATACAGGTGTTCCCGCACCTCGACAACTGGCTCATCAGGGGCCACTCCAGGTCTCAAGTGGAGACACAAGTCGACTTCATAAGATCGACATTCAACAAACTGGGCCTTCTTCTGAACGAGGGGAAATCAATGCTGTTCCCGGTTCAGAGGATAGAGTTTATAGCGGCAGTACTTGACTCGACACAAGCCAGGGCATACATCCCGGAAGCAAGGTTTCGGTCCCTGGGCAACATCATACGAGGTCTCAGACAGTTCCCCACCACCACAGCAAGGAATTGCCTGAAACTTCTAGGACACATGGCAGCCTGTACCTGCATGGTGCAACATGCCAGACTCAGGCTTCAGCCTCTTCATTTATGGCTAGCGTTGGTGTATCGGCCAGCCCGGGACAATTTGGACAGGGTCATGACCCTGCCCTGCCAGGTTCTCGACTCCCTCCTTTGGTGGCTCGACCCACAGGTAGTATGTGCAGGGGTCCCCTTCTCCAGCCCTCAGCCGTCTCTCTCCCTAGTGACGGATGCATCATCACTGGACTGGGCTCCATTGCAGACCTGTTCCTCCTCCCATGGGGAGGCCATCTCCTCTACACGTTTCTGCCTATCCCTCTTGTTCACAAGATGCTCGTCAAGATATGGAGGGAACAAGCTTCAGTGATATTGATAGCTCCAGCATCCGAACCTCGAGTCGCTGCACCTCACGGCGTGGAAGCTCATGGCTGAACCTGATGGAGCTCTCCTGCTCTGTCTCAGTTAGACAAGTCCTCCTGGGCAGTAGAAAACCCTCCACCAAGGCTACCTACCTTGCTCGGTGGAAAAGATTTTCAATCTGGTCTGTGCAGCATCATTCGTCCCCGACACTCACTTCTGTGCCACTTATCTTAGACTATCTTCTCCATCTCAAACAGCAGGGGCTGTCCATGTCATCAGTTTGGTGATGTCAAGGGTTCACTTGGCCGCCATCTCTGCCTTTCATCCAGGTGGAGAGGGCCGCTCGGTCTTTGCTAGCCCTATGGTCAGCCGTTTCCTTAAAGGTCTCAACAGGCTATACCCGCACGTCTGGCAGCCTGTCCCGGCTTGGGACCTCAATCTGACTCTTTCCAGACTCCTGGGATCGCCCATTGAACCTTTGGCAACATGCTCCCTACTCTATCTCTCATACAAGGTGGCGTTTCTGGTAGCGATAACCTCGGCCAGGAGGGATTCTGAGCTCAAGGCCCTGACATCAGAGCCCCCTTACACTGTGTTCCATAAGGACAAGGTCCAGCTCAGGCCTCATCTGGCTTTCCTCCGGAAGGTTGTCTCCCAGTTTCACACCAACCAGGACGTCTACCTCCCAGTGTTCTATCCTAAGCAGCACTCGAGCAGCAGGGAGCAGAGGCTTCACCCACTGGATGTCCGCAGAGCGCTAGCCTTCTACATTGAGAGAATGAAACCATTCTGAAAGTCTGACAAGTTATTCATGGCAGTGGTGGATGAATGAAAGGTCTTCCTGTCTCTTCTCAACTGATTTTGTCATGGATCACGTCCTGCATCTGTGAGTGCTACAACCTGGCAGGGGTGCCTGCTCCTCCGATCACTGTGCACTCCACCAGGGCTCAGACCTCTTCAACGGCGTTCCTGGTGCAGGTTCCCACCCAGGAAATCTGCAGAGCAGCGATGTGGTCCTCCATATGCACTTTCACCATGCACTAGGCAATCACCCAGCAGGCCAGGGACAATGCAGCCTTTGGAAGAGCTGTGCTCCAATCAGTAGACAACTCTGACCCCACCTCCTGAACTTGGGCTTATGAGTCACCTGATTGGAATGGACATGAACAAGCACTCTTAGAAGAAAAAAGGATTACTCACCTTCTCTTAACTGTTGTTCTTCGATATGTGTTGTTCATGTCCATTCCAATACTCACCCTCCTACCCCTCTGTCAGAGTAGCCAGCAAGAGGGAACTGAGGGGGCAGCGGAACAGTAGGGCTCTATATTGAGTGCCATAAAGATGCGACTTCAGGGGGCGCCCAGACCAACCTGATGGAGGCTGCTATGGGAAAAATCTTCCGGCTACCGTGCACATGCACACACCTGCTTGGAATGGACACGAACAACACACCTCGAAGAACAACGGTTACGAGAAGATGCGTAACCGTTTTTTCACGAGGCTCTCCTACTCTATCCAGGCCTCCTTACACCCTTGCTCCCAAACATGTGAAGCCAGTATACAGAGATTGGCCAGTAGAACACTTCCATCCTGAATATGTGCGTTTGCACATGAATCCCAAAAGTCACATGAAAGGAAGTTCCACCCCAAACAGCCATGTGAACAAAAACCTATCACGTGGAAGTCAGTGGGAAAGCAAACAACCATGGCCAGGTCCAATCACAATGCAGCATTTGAAGATAAATTCATGAATAATCATCCCCACCTTCATCCTAGTGCCAGTCTCCACTTTCATTTTGTTAGCCCAGCAAGCTGGGGGGGGGGGGGGACCATAATTAACACCATGGACAGCATCCACATCAATGGACTGGTTGATTCTGCATCGTTACCATGGACAGCATCACATGGGGAGCCTTCAGGGTATCATCCAGGACCAGAGACAACACCACAAGGGGATGTCTTAGTGGATTGCTCCTCAAAGGCAGCACCACATGGGGCACCTTGTTTCCCACCTTCAGAAGCTTGGGAACACTTTTTTCTCCATCAAGGATTAATCATCCAGTTTTATATGAAAAGAAAGCCCTCTTGGTCCCTGACCTATTTTTTCCTGTACATTTTCCAGTGATAGGAATCCCCCAGGAAATGCACAATGTGATGTAAGCGTAATTACAGTGCAGAATGAAAGAATTAAGAGTGTGTGTGCCTGCCCCTGTGAATATATATCTGGGTGAGAGTTAAAGCAAGCCCTGAATGGAATAGACTACTCAAAGCAATTTTCGAATCAAAGGGGAATAAAAAGATTCTATCTCTTGATCAATTCAAACTAGAAAACATGTCTGCACATTAACATTTTCTTAAAAGGGCTCTTGTGCTAAAGCATAACAAGAATTGGTGCTTCAATCCCACTAAAGCTGTGGTTGCTTAAGCAGGGGGAGGAATGGGGGGAGGGGTGTGTGTCAGACTAATAAAGGGGTTCAAGACAGGGTAAAGGACCATTTTGATTTTTTTAAACAATTAGTTATGTCCCTTGGCAGAGCCGGCTCCAGGCACCAGCCCACCAAGCTTGTGCTTGGGGCGGCACCTGGAGGGGGGTGGCGCGGTGCGGTGCTCCGGCCGCTGGGGAGAGCTGAGCTGCAGCGGGCTCGCTGCCCTCCCCCAGCGCTCCGGTCGCCGGGGAGAGCGGATCTGCGGCCGGGCTCTCCGCCCTCGTCCTGGCACTCTGGCCGCCGGGGAGAGCGGAGCCCCGGCTGGGCTCGCTGCCTTCCTCCCGGGGCTCCGGCCGCCAGTGGAGCCGCGGCAGGCTCGCTGCCCTCCCCCCGGCGCTCTGGCCGCCGGGGAGAGCGGAGCCCCGGCCGGCTCGCCGCCCTCCCCCCAGCGCTCTGGACGCCGGGGAGAGCGGAGCGCCGGCTGGGCTCTCCGCCCTCCTCCCGGGGCTCCAGCCGCCAGCGGAGCCACGGCCGGCTCGCCGCCCTCCCCCCAGCGCTCTGGACGCCAGGGAGAGCGGAGCGCCGGCTGGGCTCTCCGCCCTCCTCCCGGGGCTCCAGCCGCCAGCGGAGCCACGACGGGCTCGCCACCCTCCCCACGGCGTTCTGGGACAGCGGCCCGCAGCCAGGCTCGGCACCCTACCCTGCCGCAGGAGGGTGGGGGGGCAGCAGGAGGCTTTTTTGCCTGGGGCGGTAAAAAAGCCAGAGCCGGCCCTGTCCCTTGGTATATACTGGCCTTTTCTCCCTGAGATCTTTTGTGTTTTTGGTGAAATCTTGGCTTTTGCTCCTCAAAAACGTGGGTGTTTCTATTAGAAATCTTAATAGAAACAATGTATTTGCAGGCTGCCAGTGAAAATGAGGGCAGCCCTGCAGGAGCACACCCTTTCCCAGTCAAGATGTTTCTGGACTCGTGCTGCCAGTTCTTACTACATTCCAACTCTAGGTGATGTCCCCCTCGGGGAAGGTAGGCCCCATTGCTATCTCCCGCTGCTGTGAAATAACCTGGACACGTCACCACCTCGACATTCTGTAAATGGCAATGAATTGGTCTGGCAAGCCAGAAGTGAGAGCGGGGGCAGTTATGGGCCTGTTAACTGCATCTTCCCTCTCCAGATTGACTGAGACCTCGTGGCCAGCAGCATATTCTTCACTCATTCCTCCTACAGAACTCCCATTGCCATCCTAGTTGGACCATGTGGATGAAGAGGGCAGAATATGCCCACATGTTCACAGTTTTACTAAAATCAGGTTTAGGGGTTCTCAGTACTATAATAATAGGGATACCTAACCTAGCACTTTCATCACTAATGTCTTAGGGCTTGATCCTGTTCCCATTAAAGGCTATGGGAAAACTCACATTAGCTTTAATGGCACAGGATCAAGCCCTTAATGCACTAGTCTTTCACTTCTGGAGTCCTGGGTTGAAGCCCAGCATATGCCACAAGGGCAATCAGCTTGATGTGCTCAGTCTAGGTTTACAGTAGAGAAGCCCAGGGTAGGAATAGCTGAGGGTGCTGCAGATCCAGAGTGAGGCACATGGGCAGTAGAGGGGAAAGAAGGACTAGAATAGTCAGGGTGAGGGGGTAGGTAAGGACTGAGGTGCTTTAGCATTACAGGGGATGCTTTCCCCAGTGTGTGCTGGCTCGAGCTGGTGGGATAGGTTCCTCATTTTCAGGAGAAGTATAATTCATTGAAGGTACAACAAGAAGCTCTTTAAAAAGCCCACTCACCTAATGTCCCACCATTAACTCTCATGAGGCTCATTGTGAACTCAGCAAAATGTGAGAGGTGTATATTTGTGGCCAAGGCATTTCACAGCATCTACCAAGCACCCCTGTCTTGTGCTCAGCTTCAGCTGAGTGTTGATGCTGTTTTCACAGAAGTGGCAGAGAGGAAGCTGACCATTGAAGAAGAGGAAGCCAAGAGGATTGCAGAGATGGGGAAGCCAGTGTTGGGCGAGCATCCCAAACTAGAGGTCATCATTGAGGAGTCCTATGAATTCAAGGTCAGTGCTGAGTACCGGGGCTCTTCATGAGAAGATAATAGTGTCACTGGAGAGGAAGCAGCCGGAGGGAAGGGATATAGGTAGAGGCTTGAACAGAGAGGACAGCCATAAGAGAGAGAGGGAGTGGCCAAGGGGGGGAGAGAGAATGAGAGCGTGCCTGAAGAAAGAGGCCTAGCAGAGAGAGATTAAGGGAGAACCCGGAGGAGAGAGGCATGAGGGAGCAGCCTCAGGAGAGATGAAGGGAAGGTGTATGAGCACCTTGTGGAGAGAGCAGGTGAGTTACCCTGTAGAGAGAGGAGGAGCAAGTGTCCTGAGATGATGGGGGACAAAGCAACCCCTATGGAGAGAGCGTGTGCGGTGGAAATGCCTGGGGAGAGGAAGGATGGATGAGGGGCAGGGAGAAGCCTGAGGAGAATCTACGCTGCACAAAGAGAAGGGCAGCTGCATGGATCTAGCCACCAGCCCCATCTTTAGGGGCTTCATCTCCCTGGCAGGGGGAGTGTCTGTTCCAGCCCCAGTGGAAGGGCGAGAGTGCTCCTCTCGGCACACTGCTGAGTACCGTGTTCTCTCAGAACAGCACATGGTGTCAAAACTGGTTTAACTGCTGTGCATTTTTGTCCCATTGACAGAGTACCGTGGACAAGCTGATTAAGAAGACAAACCTGGCTTTGGTTGTAGGGACACATTCCTGGAGGGACCAGTTCATGGAAGCCATTACTGTTAGTGCAGGTGAGGGGACCTGAGGGTGCCCAGCTATAACAAGGTCACCAACCCTAAGGGAATGTACTAGCAAGACTCGGGTCTCTGAGCGCCTGTGTAAGCCAGCCTGAAACTGCCTCTGCTTCCTCAGTGGTGTACTGCAAAAGTGCATGGATCATGGGTATCAACTAAACCACGTGCACGGGATAGCAGGGATAGAAACCAGGAGCTTCAATTCTATAGACATAGGCCTCCAGCACCTAAGGGCTGGTCTACATAAAGGTATAGCGCACGGCAAGCCACAGCCAGGGCAGGAATGTATAGCGCACTCAGTCACTACGTGGACCTTGCTACTGCACACGACAAGTTCCATAGTGTGCTTTGACCTACTGCTGTTCAAAACACAGCCACTGGCTCAGAGAATGACACTGCAGCCTGGTGGTTACGGCACCCACCTAGGCGGGGGGAGATTCAGGTGCCAGCCCTGCTCCAATGCCTGTTTGTTTAGACACAGTGAAACAGTTTCAACGGGAGAGATTGGGAGAGACCCTTCCCCCCACCCCAAGACTGTCCCATCTCTCAGCTTAGAGCACCTTCCAGAGAGGTGGGAGACCTCTCTTTAAATACTTTCTCCCCTGGCAAAGGAGGGAATTGAACCAGGTCTCCCACATCCCAGATAAGTGTTCTAACCACTGGGCTAAAGTTCCTAAGATGGGCAGCGCCACCTCTTCTTCCTCTGGCTGTTTTGTATGGAGTGAGGCAAATGCCTGGCTCGTTCTCCCAGCTGTGGACCTCAAACAGAGCTAGGTGCCTCCCTGTATCCTAGATTTAGGGACCAAATTCTGTGAAGGGGCGGAGCTTAGGGCAGTGTTTCCCAAACTGTGGGTTTCAGGGCTGGTGTGGAGGGAAACCCCAGTGGGGTCAGAGAGCAAGCGTGCCCTGCACTCACCCCACAGAGGTACAGTGATTTTTCTAGATTTCCCCCCCCCAACCCTCCCCCCGAAAAAAGTGGTGAACTGTGACACTCAGCATTGCAACACCTGTGGATTCAGGCCTTAGTGCCCAGTTTGAGGAGGTCCTCAGCACTCTCATTGCAATTCAGGGTGCTCAGTAATTTGCAGGATTAGGCCCCTATTTTGCAGATTCCAGGAGTGCTTTGCAAACAATAGAGACTAATACACTGAAACACAAACTAAAAACCCTTCATGAACCATCAGCTGATGGCCATGTCCCTTTCAAGCTGGCATCAGGAGAGTGACAGGATAGTGTGTGGTGCAAGGTCAGCAGTTCAGTGCACCTTGGCCATTTGATGCCTTGGAGTCCTCTTGGAAAAGGGTTAATTCCCAGCCAGCAATGGGGATGGGTTGCTGCACAGGCTTAGCTGGAGCTGCTTGCCAGTGAGTGAGCCCCAAAGGCAACTTGTGATTCATGCATCTGAGACTGATGAGAAATAAAGGGGGGAGGGTAAGAAGGGGCAAGAGATATCTGGGTTTCTTCTTGCCACTTCTTTCTATGCAGACTCTCTCTCTATTCCCCCCACCCTTTCTCTCCTTCTCTCCTCCTATCTTTATTCTCTTTCTCCATCCTGATAGAAAGACGGGTTTGCTGCTCCACCCTGTGCCTCAGACTGTCTCCCCTTAAGAACTCAGAAGCTTGATTAAAGCCCTTGCTCCGTATTTCCTGCCAAGCATACATTAGGGTGCTCAACCTCTGGGGCACCAGCTACTAGAGTCAGTGCTCAGACCATGGCGGAATGGTGCTGCACCCAGCTGGAAACAAATTCATATGAGTTTAATCCAGTGTTATTAGTGCTTTGGTAATTGATTTTGTTCTGGGAAGGGGAAGGGACTGGAGAAGAGTAGGATGGGAAATCCTTATACAATAGGCATTTTATTCCATCCACACTTCAATGAGCAAAGCCAGCCTTTGACTCTGCAAAGGAATTGTCACAGAGAATGTTCACCCTAACACATTTATGCCTTTGGACATTTCAAGACAGACATCCTCATGTGCAGCATAAGGGTTAACAAAGCAGTCAGGCATCCGCAGAGATGCTAGTGCAGCTCCCTATAACCAGTGCACAGAGTGCCATCTCTGTCATGTACTGCTTTTACGCAGTAGGTGCAGGGCTGCTACTCGCAGACCAGACTTCTATACCAGACAGGCTACAGGGCTTCCATCACGGAGAGAGACAAGAAATGTGTTCCCTTTACGATACTTTAATGCACTGCCAGGTATCACTGTTACCAGCTCAGACAAGATATGTTACACATGGTGCCATCTTGTGGCTGAACATTATAATATAGTCTAGCATTCCATCACATCTCTCCCTTTATGTTTTACATTCATACCATTTATAAAATGTACGCTATCTTTTAGTATGTATCAGTCTGTTAAGTGTCTCTGAATCATACTGGTTTTTTTAATTACACAACCCAAATGCATAACAACTTGGTCATCTGGCTGCCCATTAGTTGCAACGACTGGTCAGTTTGGAATCTTGGCATCTTCTTGTTGTTCTGCATGCACCATCTGTAGGGTTTGTTCTGTTGATTGGTCCTTCTGAGGTACAAACTGTAGCTGTCGACAGTTTCTGTTGAACTCTCCATTGTCAGTCTCAATCACCTATCATCTGGGTGATGAATTCTTTTTCTTTAGGACAACTACAGTTCTTTGTCCTTCTACGCCATCCAGTTTGACACAAACACAGGCACCAGGTTCTAGACTTGGCAGTTCTCTAACTGAGTGTCATCTGTTGTAAAAGTGTTCATAAGGTCTTTTAGCCTTTTTATCCAATTGTCTGCTCTTTGTGTCTGGCCACTTTTTGGAGATAGATTCTTTTCTGAAGTTGGAACAGTAATTCTGAGTTGTCTTCAGCACAACTCCTGATGGGGACTATATCCACTAGCTTCTATGGATGTTGATGTGTATCTCACAAGAGCAAGGAATGAATCTTCCTGCTGTAGGATTTTCTTGGTTGTCTGTACAGCTCTCTCAGCTTCTACATTTGCTTGTGGGTAATGTGGGTTGCTAATAATATGAAAAATCATATTTTGTTTGGAAAAACAAATTCTGCTACAGTGAATTGTAGCCTGTTGTCCACCACTGGTTTGTTCTGACATACCAAAATGAGCAAAAATGCATTTGTTTCTCAATAATACTGTGACATGTTATGTCTTTCAAGTACATTATTTCTATATACCTGGAAAAACAGTCCATTATGACCAGATAATATCTTCTGAATTCACATAAATCTGCAGCTAGTCTCTTCCAAGGTCTGTCTGGTAGAGATGTTGTTGTTAAAGGGTTTTTTGTGTGTGGTGTGTTGGTCTGTGAGATCTGCAATGTTCCCGTGCAGATATTTTATTCTTTATGCCCTTGCTGATGCCTGGCCCCTACTCAGACTGGTTGGCCTGTTCACAGCATTTAGTTAGCCCTTGATGTCCTTTCTGGATGAGGTTTAAGATTTCTCCTCTCATTGCAGTTGGAATTATGATGCAATCATCTTTAATTATGAGTCCATTTGACTCACTTAATTGTCCATGCACCAAAAAGTAGTCTCTTGTAACTTCCTTAGTGTCCTTTAGATACTTTGGCCAGTTAGTCCTCATGTAACTTAGAGCTTCTTGAAGTTGTGTGTCTGTTGAGGTTGCTTTTTGTAGCAGGTATAGTCTGGTTTCTGACTCTGGTCAGTATGTGCCCATAGCATCCATGTATGCCTTTACATCATCTTCAAGCACGTAGGTAATGGAGTGTGATGCTGGGCTCCATGACAGAGTGTCCCTGTAACGGGGTTCACTCACCACTCTGGTGCCTCCTGCTGGTTGTCATGGAAATTAGCTCTGCATGGTAGTGTGCCCTCTATGGGTGGTGTCTCGCTGCCATCACTCCTGCTTTAGGACCCACATTTCTCCAAGGACTGTGGCGTCCACTTCAGTGACACAGCCCTCCAGCCGTGCTACACTCTGTGCTCCCCCCTTCTGGGGGACCTGCAGTCTGCTGTTCAGCCACTTCCCTTAATGGCAACTGCAGCAAATTGTCTGGCCACTTCCTCGTGGCCCCAGCATCCTCTTTGCCCTTGCCTCAGGGCCTCAGCCTGCAAACCCCAGCAGCCAACCAGAAGCTGTCTCTCACTCCCCCAGTCCCTGCTCGCAGCACTGCTCTGTCCAGGGTGCTAGCAGTTTTCTCAGCCCTCCAGAGACACAGTCCCTCCTCCAGGGGCTCCCAGCAGAGAACTGCTTTCCTCTGCCCTGCAGCTCCCTTTTTATATGGGCCTGCTTGGCCCTGATTGGCTGCTCCCTTCAGCCCTTCTCTGATTGGCTGCCTCCATCACAGCCTCCCTAGGGCTGCTTTTAACCCCTTTTCTCCCAGTGCGGGGCAGCCGCCCCATCAAAGTCTGCTACTACCAGATTTTTCCCCAAGAACATATTAAGCAATTGGGTTACGAATCCTGCAAGGTGTTTGTATAGTATATGGTTCAGCATTGTCTCATAGGGTTATTTGTACTGCATCTCCTTTCAAAAGTCCAATCTCACCAAAAACTTTCTTGAATTCTTCCACCTTTTTCTCTAAGCACATCATGGCTGCCTCGCTGCCGCTGAGAAGGCTACTAGTCTTTTATCTTTTGATAACATATACTCTAAATGCAAATCTTTTGTCTTTGTAAGTTGTTTCTGTGGTGAATTGGCCCATGCTGTTAGAATACCAGCAGGGCTAGTCGGGGCTGTATCAGGTGATTTCAGATCTGGGTGTTTTGAAGGTAAATATATGTACCTTCTGATATGACCATCATCTGCTCCTGAGTCAGTTTTCAGGGCAATAGTCTTTCCATCAACATTCAGTCTTGCTCTCCAGATGGCCTCTGTGTCATCACATTGATAGATCCCAGAAACAATGGCTCTTGGCTATCTGTAGCAGTCAGTTCTCTGACTGTCTTACTATGGCAAACAGCTGCAAGATGTCCATATTTTTTGCATTGATTATATCTTGCATTTTTGGAGGGACACACATCTGTTGGGCTATGGATATTTCCACATCTTGTGCGTTTAGTCTGAAAGGTTTTGTAGTTAGTCTGGATCTTGTCCAATATTGCCTCAGGTCTTATAGTAATTACTTTTAAATCATACTGTGTCTCTTTACTGCCTTATTTCCAGTTTGAAATTGTCTGGCTTCAGCAGCCAGCCATTGGTTCCTGTTATGCCTTTCTCTGCTAGACTAAAGAGCCCTTTAGTACTTTGTATTTTCTCCCCATTAGGGTAGTTATACACTGTAATGAAGTCAAAAGAAGCAGCCCAGGACTAACAAGGAATGGTTTTGATCCATTGACCTCTGGCTGATGGACCTAGCCTGCTTCCTCTATGTAGAAGAGCTTAGTTCCTAGCACAATCACATGGTTCCTTAAGAAACAGGCAGCAGCCCTTAAACCCAGGAACCAACTAAGGTTCAAGTTCTGTCCTTGGGGCAATTCTGAGACTGCCTACACCAGACACATATTACTGGTTGGACAGCTTTTGGAAGTTTTGCCTTGAGTGCCAGTAGCATTGTATGGAGAAATGGTGACAATTTTTGTAGTTACAGTTGAGTAGTGCTTAATCTACTTATGTTTGGTCACTGGAGCCTAGCGCTCCCTTGCTTCAGAGTAAGGGGATATGCGATCCTCAGCATTTGGCCCAGGCACAGTTATTAGATTTGTATGACTAGCTTTATTATGAGTAACAATGAAGATACCATAACAATAGGAAGAGACTGAACATAGGAAGTATCATTCTGGAACAGCCCAATTGTCCACCTAGTTTGGCATCTTGTGTCAGGAACTGGCCTGTGGCAGATTTTCAGAAGAACATATAAACCCCCCTATATAATGCACATTGGTATGTTATACTGTAGAATGGATGGAAAATTTCCTTCCTGACCGCTGCTGGTGATCAGCCCGTGCCCAGAAAGATGGGGATTAAGAGCCCTTGAAATTTTACCCAATCTTCTTGCAGATATTATTTTTAGTTTATCAGTTTCTGCTTTTTTTCTTAATATTATTTAGCTTTGTGCCTCGGTAATGCCAAACAACAGTGAGTTCCACAGGCTAATTATGTGTTGCATAAGAAACTATTTGCTTTTATCCCTGTAAAATGTGTTGTCTTTCAATTTCAAGTGCTCACTTATGCTTGTCATCTGAGAAAGGGTAAATAGGAATGCCTGACTGGCCTTCACTATTTTCATGATGCTGTCTGCATTGCTATGGTGATAAATATGGTCAAATCCTCTGTGTACTGGTACAAGAACAACATTACGGACATTAAGAGATGATTCTGTGATTGCTGATCCACTTTCAAATACCCTGATGCCATTTCAAGGCAATCCCGATATTATCCTCAGCGTCTTCCCCACCTCCCTCAGTAAACCCAGGAAAGCAGAGAATAGGTGAAGCTGGCGGAGGAGTTTATTTGCTCCAGATAAACAAGCACTAAGGAAAACTCGTGTGTTCTTAAATTTTGTGGGATACAGAGAGAGAGCCAGCAGTCAACTGCTGCTAAAATTTCAAAAGCCACATCTGGATTGGCATCTCCTAGTATGCCAATGTCCCAGGAACAGATGCTCCTGCTGCACTGATGAACATATAGTTCCTACCATTCCATTGCTAGCATCAGAATGTTAACTGATGGGGGTAACACTGCAGGCATGGTGGAGAACAGCTGGGAGAGGGGAAAGCTGGTTAAGGTGTACACTCTCTTATGCAGCAAATATTCAAGATCAGGATCATTAGCAGGCAAATCATTGGTTGCCCGTCACTCCTGGGCAGCAGAAGACAGGTGTCACAGAGAGCCCAGTGTCAACAGCTCATTCCTTCCCTTCAGGCAGTAGTTGGTATTCTCCCCTGATCCCTCACTGATTGAATCCTAGCTGTGGCCTAGATGATACTGTTAAAGGTAATACCACTGGTTCCTGGTTTGACCTCTTCTTTCTGAAATCCATTCAGACAGCAGCCAGGCCTCCATCCCCATTGGCCAAATATGCAATTTCTGTTCTTGTCTGTGTGATTTCAGTGAAATTTCGCTGTTGTAATAAGGATTAATAGAACATAATCCATGTGACTTCAGCTTATAAAATGCAGCAGTGTTTGGAAACCTGGGATTTCACAGAGCCCACTAGTGATCTGCTTTCTTGTCTTGCATTGCTTGCAGCGGGGGATGAGGATGAGGATGAGTCTGGTGAGGAGCGCCTGCCATCCTGCTTTGACTACGTCATGCACTTCCTGACCGTCTTCTGGAAGGTGCTCTTTGCTTGCGTGCCACCCACAGAGTACTGCAATGGCTGGGCCTGTTTCGTGGTGTCCATCATGATCATTGGCATGCTCACTGCTGTCATTGGGGACCTCGCTTCCCACTTCGGCTGCACCATTGGCCTCAAGGACTCGGTGACTGCTGTTGTCTTTGTGGCCTTTGGCACCTCAGTACCAGGTGAGGAGGCCAAGGGCAAGAGTGTGGTAATAGGAGAAAATAATGGCTAGCACCTCTATCCTAGCCCATTGTTCAGGAGCAGCAAATCCCACAATCCTTTGCGTGGGTAACTTTGGTGTTTCAGGAACCACTGGTTCTTGCGATGCTCTATGGGATGTGAAATCTGGGAACTGGAGTTCAGGGAGGAATGATAGTAGACTCACACCCCCTTTCCCCAGGCAAAAGCTGTTGACCCCCTGGGGTTTAGGATGCACCGGGTGAGAATCTCTGAGAACTGGTTTATTGACAGGTTTTTGGATTCTGTCTGGTTTTGGAAGGGTTGGGGGGGCATGTGTTTTGAGGGGGTTTGTACTGGTGAATGTTAGGGGACTTGACAGTGACTGTACAGTAAACCAACATCCTCTGCTCATAGCCACTGACCAGACACAGTGGGACAGCTGCACCCTTGCTGTGCCAACAGGGACCTCGACATCATGTGTTTGTACAGAACCTACTACCACAGGGTCCTGGTCCATGACTGGGGCTCCTAGGAGCTCTAGCAACATAATTGGTAGTAATAATAATACTGATGACGACCAACGGGGACTGTCCTTCTCCATTGCCACTGGCAGTGGTGTCTCTACAGCTATGTCTACACTGCCATGGGAGGTGTGATTGCACCTTGGGTAGGCGTACCCACACTAGCTTAATTCTAGCTGCCGTGGCTCAAAATAGCAGTGCAGCCGTGGCGACATGCACCCCAGCAGGGACTAGCAATACGAGTACGGACCAGGAAGGCTTGTACAGCCTGTGCTGAAGCCCACATTGCCATGTCTTCACGGCTAGTTTTAGCCACGCTAAGCAGAGTAACGCCAGCCTGGCTGTGCCTGCCCCGGCTGCAGTCACACCTCCGATTGCAGTGTAGTCAGCCCCTGTATTAGCTTCAGTTCTGAGAGGCCACTGCTAGGCAAAGCTGCCAAAAGAAATGGTAGCAAATGGCCACTGTGGACAGAGATGAGCCCTATTTATATCTAGTCAGATAATCTACTATAGTTCTAGAGCACCAATTCCACTCAGAAATAAGTCCACCCCTTCATGTCCGCATCCCCATTGTGGGTGTATGTTAATGAAAGTGCTACCCACTAGCCCCCCTCAATCCGATACAGACACAGGTCTCCTATCTAGCAGCAGCTTATTATGCTATCTCGGTCTCAGCTGGAATACTGCCTAGTTCATGGGCAGTACTTACAGCGCCAGCCTCCAGCACTTACTCCAGCTAGTGGCTGGAAGAGGAGCTATAAGCACCCTTCTGGCTGGAAGATTGAGTGCCACAGCCTGTGTTATCAGCAAAAAAGAGTGGGGCACACTGCATTGGGTGCAAAGAGCAAAATGAAGGCCAGGACAGGCCTATACATATCTGGCAACTTAGTGCACCAGTCTAAGGAGAAGGTGCTAAAATGGCATGGGACATCACTACCAGGGCCATTCTCAAACCGCTTCTCTGCAACTACAGAGATCTGGCCTCTGTCTCCCTCAGAAAAGGGTGTCCTTATTTCAATTCAGCTTCAGCAATCCATGCCTGCTCTCCTGCCTTAAAAACCGCCAGGGCCCCCGGCTTTGGGCAGCACAATTTCATTATTACTGTTAATTCACATCTCTCCCCTCTAGACACTTTTGCCAGCAAAGCAGCCGCCATCCAGGATGTGTATGCTGATGCTGCCATCGGCAACGTCACGGGCAGCAATGCTGTCAACGTCTTCTTGGGCATCGGACTGGCCTGGTCCGTGGCTGCCATCTACTGGGCTTCCCAGGGACAAGAGTTCCATGTGTCAGCGGGCACGCTGGCCTTTTCCGTCACGCTTTTCACCATCTTTGCTTTTGTCTGCATCAGTGTCCTGCTGTACCGGAGACGGCCTCACCTCGGAGGGGAACTAGGAGGCCCCAAGGGGTGCAGACTTGCCACAACTTTGCTCTTTGTGAGCCTGTGGCTCCTGTACATTCTTTTTGCCACGCTGGAGGCCTATTGTTATATCAAAGGGTTCTAAGCCGTGGAGAGATGATGAAGTTGGGGGGGAGGGATCCCCCTCCTCTGTTACCTCATTGGACACCAGTCCTCCAAGTGTTGTTAAACCAGAAGTGACAGCTGTCTGATTCCACAGTTGCCCAGACAGGAGGACAACTGGGCTGCAAGAAGGGCAAAATTATCATGAAACAAAAACAAGTTAAAAATACAAAATAAATTTAGGATATTTAAATAAATCAAACAAAATAAACCCAGTCACAGACCCCAGTCAGTGATATTGAGAATCTTCAGCCACCTTCAAAGATCACATTTTCTTTATTTTATTGTTTTCTTTTTTCTCTCCTCCATTATGAAATGGTATCATGTATTTCTAAATAGGTTGAGAATTACAGAAATAAGTTGGATGAAGGTTTTGCGGGGGAGGGGAGGAAACGTTGCTTTAAGTTTTTTTTCTTCCTTTAAATAGACAAAAAAATGTTAAAAATCAAAACCAAAAGCTTCAAGCTGCCATCAGTGCTGGAGTGGAACCATGCATTTTTTGGAAGCCACAAAAACAATGTCATAGTCAAATGACTCGCTGTCATCTGTTTCTCCCTTTCATTTCTTTAAGTATATCATGAGACTGATGTATTTCAAATGCAAATACAAACACACACACAGGAAAATACAATGATGAAGGCTGGAGCATGGAGTAACCCACGCACCAGCCTGGGATTTACAAAAAAAAAAAAAAAAAAAAGACCTCTAACATAATATGTATCCTGTATATTTGGAGTATGGCATCTCTTTCTGTAAAAAAAAATTAAAACCTGTGGTACTGCAGGGAGAGGAAAATATGTTCATTTAGAAAAGGTAAAGAAATGAACAGATACACAGACATAGCCTGCAATGTGGAAAAAAGGGAGCTAGGGAAACCAGGGCACATCCCTTAGGATCATAATGGTATTGTGTTTGATTTGTGGGAGGGCAGCAGGGTGTTCTTTTTTGCTTTAAAGTGAAGGTGAATTCATGTAAATAATTTGCGGTTCTCACATTTTGGTGCATACGAGAAGCTTTGAGGCATAACGTGCCACTCAAAGGTTTCTAAGCATCATCTTAAAGGGTTTACTTTGTCCTTAAAAACACACGTGCTTACCAAAGGGAACAGGATCTTGATGCCTCTTCATAACTCCTCTCTTGGCGTCAGGGCCAGTTGATTTCTCTACATCTTTAAGGTCAAGTATGTCCTAATGGATGATGACCCACATCTGGTTACTGTAACTCACTGGGATCAGATATGCTGAGCAAAGATGACACCAGTCTCTTTTTCGGGGGGAAAAACCAAAACCAAATCAAAACCATATGACAGTATTTTTCCAGTGCAAGGGTCATTTCCCATTTTGATTTGTATCATGTCTGCCAATTTGCTCCTTTAACACCCTGTTGTTACAAGGATCAGTGCTCCACTCGTGGTCTTTGCTAGGTTGAGAGGTACAGTCTTAAAAACTGCCACAGATCTTAGGACTTCTGTGTCATCTTAAGTACATTTTAGAAAAGCACCCTTTTAATTTTAAGTGCATTTTTTAAAGAAAAAATAAAAAAGGGGAATACAAGCAAGATCTCATATCATGAATTACATCAACAGCTGCGAATTGAAATGTTGGGTTGGTAAAAAAAAAAAAAAAGCTATACTTATATCTATATAAACATATTATCTATATACATATTTCTTAAGTGCAAGAACTGGAAGAGGGCATTGCAGCTTCATTCTTTTTAAAGTGTTTTTAAGATGAAGATGTTTTCTTCTGTCAAAAACTTAGGTACTGTAAAGGGAAATGTCTTCTTCGTAAACTTCACACTCATTAAACAAACCTGGAGCATTAGAGAGTAAACCAGGCAATGGAAAGAGGTCCTTCTCTACCTGTCTTTTCATAAGAGTGAGCCAATGCGCTGATAATGCCTTAAAGGCCGGGCAAAAGCACACAGAGGGAAAATAGAGATGGGACTGAGAATTGTGTTGTTTTGTTATGGAAAAGAAGATGCAAAATGATCTCAGATGTACGGAAGAGCGTGAAAATTATCCTTAATTGACAAATGAAATATTTATTTTCGTACAGATGTGTCTCAAGTATATATATAAAAAGTGTGAGGGGGAAGGAAAGATTCTTCTCTCTGATATGATATGAGCAGTGGGCGCTTTGTCTGTTGAAACTAGCGGTGGGCGAACAATAAAAGGTGTGAATCCAATAAGCACCCAAGTTTTCTGAATGCTTATCCTCACTTTATCAGAGCTTTTTGGGTCTGCAACATCAGGCAAGAAAACGTCTGAGAACAGGTTGCCTGCTGAGATTTTCAGTGTATCTTGCTTCCAGAGTGCCAAGAAATATAAGATGAGCTTTTGTTAACTTATTTCAACACTGCAACTCTCATCCTGGCTGTGACTCAGCAAGCAGAAGTGCAAGAAATTGAAAACACAAAGGTTTGGAAAAAAAACTTGGTTTGAATTTGGGGCAGAGGTTCAGACAGGTTCAGACGGGTTCTTATTTTATCCAGACCGGTTCTCCCATTCCTAGTTGAAACCTGGCTTGGGTATTTGAAATGCTGTTATGTTGCTTGTGCTGTATCAAACACATGCTTTTCATCTGCTTCTTTATTCAGATCACTTTGTCGGGGGGGGGGGTGAGGGAGGGTTAGCGGGAGGAGGGATGACTACGCTAGTGCCAATCTCATAGTTACTTTGCTGCCCTTACATACACTGAGAAAAACTGCTCCAGGCCAATAACATCTGTGGAGTGTTTCTTTCTTTTATTTTATTTTTTACATCATTAAAAAAAAATACAAGAAAAGAAAAACAAAATCTTCGTTGCCTTTTTGCTTTGTTTTGTTTTTGTTCTGGAAATTTGCATGGAAGCATTTTCTTCCCCTCCCCCCTGGCCTTTCCTCCCCCCACCCCAACCCCCCCATTTGTCTCAATGAGATTTGGCAGGAATAAGCCGCCTAAAGTTGCATCATGGATGGTTTGTACACAGGAGACCTCACTTCTTCATTAGTTAAAGCTCGCTGGTTTCATTGTCATTGTTCCTTGCTCTTTGTTTTTCCTGCCAGCTTCACGTCTCAATCTGGAATAAAGCCGCTTTCCTCTTTCTGTTGCCTTGTTGCTTTTTAAATCACACTCTACAGTTCCTTACCCATTCGTACAAGTTCCTTCTTTTCTCCTTCCCTGATTGTTGGATGAGATGTCTTCTCTGTTGCAGGTTGTATGGGACTGCTGAGTTCATATGGGCATCAGGAAGAGGTGTGTGGGGAATCAAAACAGCTAGTCTGCTCCTACTGATCATCAGTGACTCCGGAACACGTTCTGAGCAGATCTGAAAGTTAAAGGGGTGGGGAACATTTGGAACTAATAATTGGGTGCGATTTTTTTTTTTCCTCTTAGAGGTACTGCAGGAAAACTGGTAAATCCCTCTTTGCTGTAAGGATCCCAAAAGCATTTGAATTTCTTCATTCAGCTGCTGAAACTATTTCTACTACCAAACTGGATTTTGATTGGAGAATCAGGCTTGCTTGGTTTGACGGATGAATAAATACTAAGACTGGTGATAATATTTTTCATGCCAAGTAGATCAAAGTGCTTTGCAAAGCAACAGCTAGAGGTTAAAATGGCATCACGCAATTGGGCTGACCAAAATTTCAATCCTCAAAAAGGGGCCTCAATGCTATGCAAGACTGTCCCACTGCTGTGACGGGTCTCACCAAAAACATCAGCACTCCCGTTGACCCCTGAATGAGTGTAAGAAACATGGCCCAGTCAGGTTCAATTTAGCCTTATTTTGAAAACAATTTTGTAACTAGGCTTTACTTTGTCCTACCCGTAGGTGAGCTAGTGTGTCAGTCACTGCACTAGCACCCCCTTGCCCCAGCAGAGCATTGCACCAGACTTCGCCTGATCTGGCGGGGCGGTCAGGGCCTTCTGCCTGAGTCTCTACGGTAGCCCTTGTCTGGGCTATGAAAGGTGTTAGCCTCAATCCTGATGGGTTGTGTGGGTTTTCTCCTTATACGTGGCTGGTGGCAGCTGGTCCTGATGCTCGGGAGTCTCAAAATCCCTTCAGTCCTTAAGTCTCCCGGGGGGAATAGCAGGGGAACCCAGGCACGTCCACTCCACTGGATTTCAGCTCAGGGCCCTTAAACCAGGCAAAGTCAAGGCTCAACAACTCCTGTTATGGCCTGAGCGCTAACCTACCTCCCTTGGTTTCTGTAGGCAGCTCCGGCCTGTAGGGTCAGGTATGCTTTTGCCGCGTGGCTTCTCAGCTGATTGCTGACTGGAGTTTCTTCTCCCACCCGTTTGCTCCTCTGGCAGTCCTCCCATCCCTCTGCTGCCCTGCTCTTTTATTCTCCCAGCTGCTGTGAGGCTGCCAACCAGCGTTGACTGGCAGTTCGGACACTAACCTGTTGGCTGCCAAGCTAGGATGAGGTATATACACTCATGATACCATATAAACCCAAATGAACACTAAGGTCATTTTACCATAGGCAGCATTGGTTTAATTCAGTGCCTAAGCACATGACACTTGCATGCTCACTACCTGCTATTTTGCTGCAAAACGCATAAGTCAGGGTTTTTCCCAGTCATTGCCTCTTTTTTGATCCTCTGTACAGGAGGATTTTTCAAATAAAAGGCAATGCCCGGGATATTTCTGGAGCAGAGCCGGCAGCTCAGAAAGTTTGTCTGCTTCCTGATTGGTCCTTTGCAGCTGCTAGATCTTTCCCACTGAGGCCCAGGCTCCCAGCCCTGGGGAGGGGGAGAGCCCCACTGAGAGGTGCTGACATGACGGACGGCTGTTGCTGCGTCCTAGGGCTGCATCACCCACCCTGGTACTGTGACAGGGACCGACACTGCCCCCCCACCCCACCTCAACAGTGAGGACCCAGGTACACATGCCAGCATCCCACAGGTACCTCTCCCACACACCCCAGGTACCCCCTCCAAGTACATATGCCCATCTCCAGGTACTCCTCCCAATATAAACACAGCTCTTCCAGCACTGTCCAGAAATGCCTCCACTCCTCCAACACCCCCCCCAAAAAAGCTCTCCCAGTGCGCGCACACGTACCCAGCAACCCTCCCAGTACACATAACCACTGCCACAACCTCCCAGGTACCCTTCCCAGTACACACATACACACACACCCTCTCCAGCACATTAATACCCCTTCCACATACACATCCAGGTAGGCCTCCCAGTACCCACACCCTCCAGTACCCCTCCCAGTACACACACACAGCTCCAACACTCCCCCAGGTACACCTCCCACTACATACAACCGCCTCCAGCACCTCCCCCAGGAAACGCTCCCAATACAAACACAGCCCTTCCAGCACCCCTGCAAATACCCCACTCAGTGCATGCGCACATACACACCAGCACCCCTCTCAGTACACATAAACCCTTCCAACACCCGCCCTCAGATACTCTTCACAGTCTACACACATCCGCCAGCACACATACACTCCTTCCAGCGCACACACCCCAGTACCCTTCCCAGTACACAACCCCGCCCTCCAATCCAGGACCGCCCCCAGTATGCAAACACCCCTCCAGCATCCCACTTGTACCCCTCCCAGTACACATATACCTGTTTTTGCACTGCCTCAAATACCCCTCCCAGCACACACACACACACAAAGAGCTCCAACAGCCGCTCAGGTCCTGCCTCATATGCCCTCCTCCATCACCCTGCCAGGTAACCCCCTCCCATTACATATAGACCCCTTCCAGCACCACCCAGCTATGTCTCCCAGTACACATATACACACAGCCAAAGATACCCATCTCAGTACACACAACCTTCAAGCACCCCCTCAAGTACACCTCTCAGGGTGTGTGCGCAGGTGCGCGCACACACACACACACACACACACAGCATTCCTCCCAGTACACATACCCCACCCCCTTCAAGCACACACACATCAGGTACTACCCCCCCATGCTCACTACACAAACACACATAGACCCTCCAGTACCCTGCCTAGTACATAGAGATGCCTTCCAGGTATCCCTCCCACTACACATACAAACTCTTCCAGCATCCCCTCCAGTACACAACCATGCTTCCTTCACCCCGTAAATACACCTCACAGTACACATAGACCTCTTCCAGCACCCCCCAGGCAACCCTCCCAGTGTGTGCGCGCACACACACAAAACCTTCCAGCACACCCACCCCCGCTCCCCCGGTACACCTCCCTGTACACAAGCACCCCTTCCAGCACCGCCAAATCCCCCATCCAGTACACATACATCCCTCCAGCACACCCTCAACATTCCCTCACAGTGTACACACATATGTCCCTCCAGCATCCCCCAAGTACACATACACCCACTCCACCACCAGCCCAGGTATCCCTCCCAGTTACACAGACCCCCCCCCCCCAACACCACCAGGCACCCCTCCCACAACACATACACCACTTCCAGCATCCCCCAGGTACACGTCCCAATACACACACCTCTTCCATCACCCGGCCAAGTATGAAAACATCCCCCCCAGCATCCCCCATGTACCACTCCCAATAAACACACAATCCGCCTGCATCCCCAGTACACAAACATGCTTTCCAGGACCCCTGAGCTACAATACCAGTGTGTGTGTGTGTGTGTGTGTGTGTGTGTGTGTGTGTACACACACACACACACACACACACACACACACACACACCCCTTCCAGTATCCCTCCCAATCCACACCCCTTCCAGCACCCGCCAGGTACATCTCCCAGTACAAACACTCCCCGCCAGCACATACACCCAGGTACAAAAACATTCCTATAACCTCTGCCCCCAGGTAATCCTCACAGTACACACACATGCCTTCCAGCACCCACCGGGCAGCCCTCACAGTGTACATATGTAACACCAACAGACCCCTGGTTGTCAGTGGATGGGATTGAACCTGGGGGCCTCTGGAGTTTGCATGAGCCGCTACGACATGAGCTAAAAGCCAACTAGACCACCCCCACCCCACACACACACACAGCATTCCCCAGGTAGCAATCCCAGTACACATAGACCCCCAGTACAAAACCACCCCCAAGCACCCCTTCAAATACCCTCTGGCGCACATACATACATCCCTCCAGCACTGCCCAAATTCCCTCACTTGCCCCCCCCCCGGCCCAGTACATACATTCCTCCAGTTCCTCCCCCAAATACTGCCACAGTTTTCTCTCTCCCTCTCTCTCTCTCTCTCTCACACAAACACAGCCCCGCCATATCCTCTTTTTGAGAACTTTAAACTTAGCTCTTTAGCATGGAAGATGCTGTGCAAAATGGCCAGTGTGCATCTGGGAGTAGGGGTGGGGAAGGCAGACATTGGACATGCAACTCATTTCATTTTCAGCAGCACTCAAATATTTGTCCACTATGGGCTGCACTGTGCCCTATGTAATCCTGACTCGTGTGTGCTAGAACCAGATCCCTGAGCAGCATCATTACCCAGTATTTTAGGACAGCTGGATGCTCCTGTAGGTGACTTCATGGCCAATTCTAAGCTATGGTAGCATAATGCTGCAAAGACTTCAGCCATACAGTAAAGCCAGGCTAATTGTGGCTGGGGAGGGCTAGATGGCTAGCCTCAGGGCTAAGCCTAGGCTGGGGCAGCAGGAAAGGTAGGTCCTATCTGTAGCTGTACCTTGGATGACAATGGGAGTGGGGAGGGTGCTCAGCACCTCTGTAAATAGCAGCTGGAGCAGAAGTAGTATGTGTCATGCTCAGGAGAATGCCACCTGCTGAGGTCTAAGCCAGGTAGCCAGGGCAGTGTAGTGATTAGGGCAAGTCCTAGTGTTTAAAGCCAGAAGGGACAATTAGATCAACCTCCTGTGTATCACAGCCCACTACCACCACCCCTACACCTACACACTAAACCCAGCAATGGCCAGGAGACCCACAGGAGCCCAGACTACTATACGCCACAGGCTGAGAACAGGAGTGACAGAGGTGCATCAGCGTGTGAGGCCCCCTCGCAACGGCAGGGAAATGGTTACCTGAGCAATACAAGATAATCCTTGCAAGTGACCCACACGCCGTGCAGGAGAGGAACGCAAAATACCTCCAGGGTCACTGCCAATCTGAGCCGGAGGTGCGGCTAGTGGGGAGGGACGTCTATCCCAACCCTACATATAGTGATCAGCAGGGAACCTGGGCCTCTGGAAACTTGGCTTTCAGTCCTGAGTTCACCATTGTCTAGCATCACTGTGGCCTGTGAACACTTACCTCAGGCTCCCATCAGTAAAATGGTGTATAATAGTACTTAACCACTTTTGTAAAGTGCTTTATTAGTCTTATTAAATGTCCGCAGGGCAGCCACCGCCCTTGTAGCTAAGATTTGAAGACATGGATGAAATGTACTAAGAGCAAATAAGAGCTGATTATTCTTAGTGTTTAAAGGCCCAAAAGCTGGACACAACACAGCTAGTAGCATTGGCATCATATCAACATACAGCTCCATCACACAAGGTGCTGATGAGCTGCCACAGCCACTGGGCGTTGAGGGCCCTTAGCAGCTTGCAGACGGTACAGTACTCAGAAGCTTACGGTCGTTGCCTGATGAGCTGCACGATAGAATTCACTTAAGCTCTGCCTATATGGAGAATCTGAACTAGGCGTTGCCTCGTGCCAGCAGCCAAAGCCAGACGCTAGCTGATACTGTTTTCGGTTTGGTGGTGGTGGTGGTGTATGGTTTTAGCGGCCGGCGTTGCTCACCTGCAACTGTTTTGCCCTTTCTTCCAGGACAAAAGGGACTTAGCTGAGTTCATTTAATTAGCAAAGGGGCTTGTTCAGATCATGATGACAGCATTAACCTTTGTGGATTAGTTAGTGAGTTTTACAATTGTCATGTCTGCACCCAGTGCCAGAGGGGCTGCTCTTTGTGACAATGGCAGGTAGAGCTCAACAGAGGCGCCTGTGGCTGATTCTAGCTTGCTGTCCTGGGGCTAAAGGAGTGCTTAAGTAAAGTAACCACAATGTTTAATTTCTAGGTAGTGAATATTATGGGCAAAACAGTGCCCCAACAAGGCAGCTGTGTGCTGGGAAGGCTCTGCTTCCTCACCAGTGAGGGGAGGAAGCACTGCAGGACACTGCTGGATACCCCTTTGAAATGGTGATAACTAACACTCCCTGATGCCTGCCTAACAGACGCCACCTCCTGAGGTCACTAGCGCAGTCAGTGGCAGATGCACCGCCCCACACACACACACGAAAAAAACCTGCAGTCAAATTATATCTGTCTTTGGTGTGGGTGTGCGAGTGGATCTGGGGGGCGGAAGGGCTCTTTGCCTGCTTTCCAAGTCTATCACTTGACCCTAAATACTCTCTGGTTTTTACATCAGTACTAACGCTGGGTGGAAGGTGGTTTATGGCCTTTGACCTCTCAGACTGCCAGTGTCACTCACACAGGCCATCACTTCCCAGCAGTTCGATATGTGGCTCTGAAAAGACAGCTGGCCTGACAAACTATTTGCGCTATGTGATGCCTGTGACAAGCTACATTATGGAGGCACTAGCCGTGGCACCTCTGTTACTGTTAGATTTCGCACCTACAGCAGGGTGTCTTCAGCCCCTTTATTATTAATGACATAGCCACAATTTCATTGGCAGCATAAAGTTTCAGAAAATTAACAAGTACAATTGTAAATTAGTTGGAGCTAATTAAATGCTGTGTCCTTTAAGAAATTTCACACCCTGTGATTGTTTTAACATACATAAGAACAGAACAGGTAATCATCTAGTGATCCATACCCTATTGTTCACTCCCAGCTTCTGATGAACAGAGGCGAGGGACATTTCAGAGCATGGGATTGCATCCCTGACCAGCCAGGCTAATAGCCATTGATGGACCTATCCTTCATGAACTTACTGAGTTCTTTTTTGAACCATTATAGTCTTGGCCTTCACAACATCCTCTGGCAAAGAGTGCCACACGCTATGTGTTGTGTGATGAAGTACTTCCTTTTGTTTGTTTTAAACCTGCTGCCTATTAATTTCATTGGGTTATTGTGACGAACTGGGACTGTTCTTGCTGGGGTGTGTGAATGCTGACAGGGGAGTGTGACTAGGATGGTCTGCATTGGAGGATGGGAGTCTGCCCGAGGGAACATACCTGAGCTTGTAACATGAGAACCCAGGAAGGGGTTGAAGGCCAGGTGACTCCGGGGCCCGGGAAACTGAACAAAGGCTGTGGGAGGGGTCGCTGAAGGCAGTGTGCTGGAAGCGGGCTGGAGAGATGGCTGGGAGGCAGAGATGGCTCTGACCCCCCCCCAAAGGGGGGTGGGCTGGGATGCCCTGGGACCCCAAGCTGGACCTAACTGAGGGGGGCCCTGTTGTCTGTGCCTGCAAGACCTGTCTTGGACTGTATTCCTGTCATCCAAATAAACCTTCTGCTTTACTGGCTGGCTGAGAGTCATGGTGAATCGCAGGAGGCCGGGGGTGCAGGGCCCTGAGTTCCCCAATACTCCGTGACAACTGGTGGCAGCGGCGGGATCTACTGCACCCCGTGGACGGCGCTTCCTGCAGTAAGTGACTGGGGAGCAGTAAAACGAAGGGGGATTGACGGGGACCAGGCGTGCTGAAGAGTGAGAGAGAGACAGTTATTACCCCTGGGAGTGTGTGACCAGCGAGAAGGACTTTTGCAGTAACAGGGTCCCCCGGGGGGATCGCAGCGAGTGGTCCCAGGGGCGGAGGAGTCTGCAGCTCGACCCTGGCAGAGAGGTGGTGACCTCGAGAAGGGCTGGCACACTAGGGATCTCCCTGGGAACTGTGGGGAGCTGTGAGCACACAGGCCGGTGAGTGGCCAGCAGGAAGATGTATGCCAAGCGGCTTAAGAGCGACCTGGTGGAGCTGTGCAAGCAGAGGGGGCTGTGCATTGGGAGGCTCACCAAAGACCAGCTCATTGCCCGGCTGGAGGCGGAGGATCGCGCGAATGAACTGATCCCTGTGTCTCAGGGAAGCAGCCTGGCAAATGCAGCGCAGGCACCAGTGTCTGTCCCAGCTGGGAGTGGTCAGCCGGCTGCTGAGGGCTTCCCGAGACCCCTCCTTCCTATGCCTAGGGGAAGGGTGGGGAGGATCCCAGCAAATACTGAAGGCGCCGTGACCCCCCCGGCCAGCAGGGGACCCTCCCGGCGAAGCTCGCCGGCCAGCAGAGGATCCTCCCGGCGACGTTCGGCATCCGGGGAGCGGAATTGGCTGGAATGGGAGAAAGAGCTAAAACTGAGAGAGCTGGAGGATCGTGAACGACAGCGTCAGCATGAACGGGAGGAGAAAGAGAGACAGCATCAGCGTGAAGAGAGACAGCATCAGCATGAACGGGAGGAGAATGAGAGACAGAGACAGCATGAACTGGAACTGGCGAGACTGAGGGGCAGCGAACCCCCGGCTGCGGTGAGTGAGGGGGGACCCAGGACTGCACGGAGCTTTGATAAGTGCATCCTGGCCCCACGCAAGGAGGGGGAGGACATGGATGACTTCCTGGAGGCCTTTGAGACGGCCTGCGAGCTGCACCGGGTTGATCCCGCGGACAGACTCCGGGTCCTTACCCCCTTACTGGACCCCAAAGCCGTGGCATTGTACCGCCAACTGGAAGAGGCAGAGAAAGGGGACTACGAACTATTCAAAAAGGCCCTGCTACGTGAGTTTGGGCTGACTCCTGAGATGTACCGGGAAAGGTTCCGGAGTCAGGATAAAACCCCTGAGATCTCATATCTGCAACTAGCCGTCCGCATGGAAGGATACGCCAGCAAGTACACCAGGGTAGTGGTGGTCGGAGACTCTCTGCTGAGGGGGACGGAGGCGCCCATCTGTCGCCCTGACATTTCATCTCGAGAGGTATGCTGCCTGCCGGGGGCCCGTATCCGAGACGTTACGGAGGCATTGTCGAGGATTATCCGGCCCTCTGACTACTACCCCATGCTACTCATCCATGTGGGCACAAATGATACTGCGCGGTGTGACACTGAGCGGATCAAGAGTGACTACAGGGCTCTGGGAGCACGGGTGAAGGAGTTTGGAGCACAGGTGGTATTCTCTTCAATTCTTCCTGTTAAAGGTAGGGGCCCGGGCAGAGACAGATGCATCATGGAGGTGAATGCCTGGCTGCGAAGATGGTGTCGCCAGGAGGGCTTTGGCTTCCTAGACCACGGGATGCTATTCGAGGAAGGACTGCTAGGCAGAGATGGCGTTCACCTTTCGAGGAGAGGGAAGACCCTATTCGGACACAGACTGGCTAACCTAGTGAGGAGGGCTTTAAACTAGGTTCGACGGGGACAGGTGAGCAAAGCCCACAGGTAAGTGGGGAACATGGAGACCGGGGAAATGAGTCGGAAACAAGAGGGAGTGTGGGCTATATTGGCAGAGAGAAAGGAGAGTCAGGAAAAAACTGGGAGGAAAGATCAAACCAGTATTTTAGATGCCTATATACAAATGCGAGAAGTATGGGGAATAAGCAGGAAGAACTGGAAGTGCTAATAAATAAATACAACTATGACATTGTTGGCATCACTGAAACTTGGTGGGATAATACACATGATTGGAATGTTGGTGTGGATGGGTACAGCTTGCTCAGGAAGGATAGACAGGGGAAAAAGGGAGGAGGTGTTGCCTTATATATTAAAAATGTACACACTTGGACAGAGGTAGAGATGGACATAGGAGACGGAAGTGTTGAGAGTCTCTGGGTTAGGCTTAAAGGGGCAAAAAACAAGGGAGATGTCATGCTAGGCGTCTACTACAGGCCACCTAACCAGGTGGAAGAGGTGGATGAGGCTTTTTTCAAGCAACTAACAAAATCATCCAAAGCCCAAGACTTGGTGGTGATGGGGGACTTCAACTATCCGGATATATGTTGGGAAAATAACACAGCGGGGAACAGACTATCCAACAAATTCTTGGACTGCATTGGAGACAACTTTTTATTTCAGAAGGTTGAAAAAGCTACTAGGGGGGAAGCTGTTCTAGACTTGATTTTAACAAATAGGGAGGAACTCGTTGAGAATGTGAAAGTAGAAGGCAGCCTGGGTGAAAGTGATCATGAAATCATAGACTTTGCAATTCTAAAGAAGGGTAGAAGGGAGAACAGCAAAATAGAGACAATGGATTTCAGGAAGGCAGATTTTGGGAAGCTCAGAGAGCTGATAGGTAAGGTCCCATGGGAATCAAGACTGAGGGGAAAAACAACTGAGGAGAGTTGGCAGTTTTTCAAAGGGACACTATTAAGGGCCCAAAAGCAAGCTATTCCGCTGGTTAGGAAAGATAGAAAATGTGGCAAAAGACCACCTTGGCTTAACCACGAGATCTTGCACGATCTAAAAAATAAAAAGGAGTCATATAAAAAATGGAAACTAGGACAGATTACAAAGGATGAATATAGGCAAACAACACAGGAATGCAGGGGCAAGATTAGAAAGGCAAAGGCACAAAATGAGCTCAAACTAGCTACGGGAATAAAAGGAAACAAGAAGACTTTTTATCAATACATTAGAAGCAAGAGGAAGACCAAAGACAGGGTAGGCCCACTGCTTAGTGAAGAGGGAGAAACAGTAACAGGAAACTTGGAAATGGCAGAGATGCTTAATGACTTCTTTGTTTCGGTCTTCACCGAGAAGTCTGAAGGAATGCCTAACATAGTGAATGCTAATGGGAAGGGGGTAGGTTTAGCGGATAAAATAAAAAAAGAACAAGTTAAAAATCACTTAGAAAAGTTAGATGCCTGCAAGTCACCCGGGCCTGATGAAATGCATCCTAGAATACTCAAGGAGCTAATAGAGGAGGTATCTGAGCCTCTAGCTATTATCTTTGGAAAGTCATGGGAGACGGGAGAGATTCCAGAAGACTGGAAAAGGGCAAATATAGTGCCCATCTATAAAAAGGGAACTAAAAACAACCCAGGTAACTACAGACCAGTTAGTTTAACTTCTGTGCCAGGGAAGATAATGGAGCAAGTAATTAAGGAAATCATCTGCCAACACTTGGAAGGTGGTAAGGTGATAGGGAATAGCCAGCATGGATTTGTGAAGAACAAATCATGTCAAACCAATCTGATAGCTTTCTTTGATAGGATAACGAGCCTTGTGGATAAGGGTGAAGCGGTGGATGTGGTATACCTAGACTTTAGTAAGGCATTTGATACGGTCTCGCATGATATTCTTATCGATAAACTAGGCAAATACAAATTAGATGGGGCTACTATAAGGTGGGTGCATAACTGGCTGGATAATCGTACTCAGAGAGTTGTTATTAATGGTTCCCAATCCTGCTGGAAAGGCGTAACGAGTGGGGTACCGCAGGGGTCTGTTTTGGGACCGGCTCTGTTCAATATCTTCATCAACGACTTAGATATTGGCATAGAAAGTACGCTTATTAAGTTTGCGGATGATACCAAACTGGGAGGGATTGCAACTACTTTGGAGGACAGGGTCATAATTCAAAATGATCTGGACAAATTGGAGAAATGGTCTGAGTTAAACAGGATGAAGTTTAACAAAGACAAATGCAAAGTGCTCCACTTAGGAAGGAAAAATCAATTTCACACATACAGAATGGGAAAAGACTGTCTAGGAAGGAGTACGGCAGAAAGGGATCTAGGGGTTATAGTGGACCACAAGCTAAATATGAGTCAACAGTGTGATGCTGTTGCAAAAAAAGCAAACATGATTCTGGGATGCATTAACAGGTGTGTTGTGAGCAAGACACGAGAAGTCATTCTTCCGCTCTACTCTGCTCTGGTTAGGCCTCAGCTGGAGTATTGTGTCCAGTTCTGGGCGCCGCATTTTAAAAAAGATGTGGAGAAACTGGAAAGGGTCCAAAGAAGAGCAACAAGAATGATTAAAGGTCTTGAGAACATGACCTATGAAGGAAGGCTGAAAGAATTGGGTTTGTTTAGTTTGGAAAAGAGAAGACTGAGAGGGGACATGATAGCAGTTTTCAGGTATATAAAAGGGTGTCATAAGGAGGAGGGAGAGAACTTGTTCACCTTAGCCTCTAAGGATAGAACCAGAAACAATGGGTTTAAACTGCAGCAAGGGAGGTCTAGATTGGACATTAGGAAAAAGTTCCTAACTGTCAGGGTGGTTAAACACTGGAACAAATTGCCTAGGGAGGTTGTGGAATCTCCGTCTCTGGAGATATTTAAGGGTAGGTTAGATAAATGTCTACTAGGGATGGTCTAGGCAGTATTTGGTCCTGCCATGCGGGCAGGGGACTGGACTCGATGACCTCTCGAGGTCCCTTCCAGTCCTAGAATCTATGAATCTATGAATCTATGAATCTATAAGTGGGCTGATCGGGCCCAGACGAAGGAGGACCTGGTCAAACTGCTGGTACTGGAGCAACTGTATGAGCGGTGCCCATCCGACCTGAGGCTGTGGTTGGTGGACAGAAAGCCAGAGAACCCGCGACATGCAGGCCGGCTGGCCGATGAGTTTGTAAAGAGCCGGTCAGGAGATAGAAGGGAGGAGTCCCAAAGGAACAGTCCCACCACAACGCAGAGAGAGAGTCACCATGGGACCTCCCCGTGGGAAAATACAGAAAAACCCCATCAGAGGGGAACATCCGGCGTCAGGACCATCCGACCCACCCGGGGGGACCCATGGGACATGGGCTGCTACCACTGTGGCCAAAAAGGCCACATACGGGCCCAGTGCCCCAGGCTCAGGGACAGACTGAGCAGACCGAACCCACAGAGGGTTGACTGGGTAGAGACCCAGCCCGGCGAGAGGCAGCATTCCCAAGGAAGGGGGGCTGGCAGAGTACCACCTGCTAAGGAGGGAGGAGAGCTCCAGGCCAGCTCCTCTACGGGGCTGGATGCTCCAGATTCAGGGTTTTTGGTTTATACGGTAGGCGCAGGGCTGTCCCTCCGGAGAGAGTACCTTGTTCCCCTGGAGGTGGATGGGAGGAAGGTCAGTGGATACTGGGATACGGGCGCAGAGGTGACGCTGGCCCGACCCGAGGTGGTGGCCCCAGATCAGGTGGTGCCCAACACCTACCTGACCCTAACGGGGGTGGGCGGAACACCAGTCAAAGTGCCCGTGGCAAGGGTACACCTGAAGTGGGGGGCCAAGGAGGGCCCCAAGGATGTGGGGGTACACCCGTATTTGCCCACTGAGATATTGATGGGGGGGGACCTGGAGAACTGGCCAAGCAACCCCCAAAGGGCACTGGTGGTGACCCGCAGTCAGAGCCGGCGAGGGGCACTGCGCCCTGGCCTTGGGGGGGGTGCCTTGCCTGAGGCGCAGGACCCTAACCTGGTGGGGAGGGAACGCCCAGGGACACGGCTCAGGGAGGCTGCAGCTTCAGACCCAGCGGGCGAGAAAGAGCAGGTGGCCATCCCTGTCCCAGCTGCTGAGTTCCAGGCCGAGTTACAGAGAGATCCCTCCTTGCGGAAGATAAGGGACCTGGCCAACCTCAATGCGGTACAGACCATGGGACGAGGTGGCCGGAAAAGGTTCCTGTGGGAGAAGGGGTTCCTGTACCGAGAATGGGCTCCCCCAGGGAAAATGGAGTCAGGGGGGATCAGGAGGCAGCTGGTGGTACCCCAGAAGTATCGCTGCCAGCTGCTGTGCCGGGCCCATGACATTCCCCTCTCAGGGCACCAGGGAACCTGGCGTACCCAGCAGAGGCTGCTACAGAGCTTTTACTGGCCTGGGGTCTTTGTTACTGTCCGACAGTACTGCGGATCCTGTGACCCCTGTCAGAGGGGGAGGAAGGCCTGGGACAAGGGGAAAACAGCTTTAGGACCCTTGCCCAGCATAGAGGAGCCTTTCCGGAGGGTGGCCAAGGTTAAAAGGGCGGCTCTAAACCAAGAGAGCCCAAAGCACAGACCTCCAGACTGGAGCGCTGGGAGAAGACCACAGCCCAGTTGGAACCCCAGAGGTATGGGGGTGGGAAAAGGGCACAGGCCGCATAAACCTTCCCACATGCGAACTGCGAGTGCCATCAAGCACCCCCGACCTAAGGGGGGGCGTGAAACTGAAGGGGCCTGGTGTAATTCTCACCAAGGAATGGGAGGGATGCGGGGGCATCCATGGGAACGGGGGAAGGTTCGAACTTCCCCAGGTCACTGGCTAAAGTGACCCCGCTCAGTTCGGTCTCGAAGGGGGGAGAGAGATGTGACGAACTGGGACTGTTCTTGCTGGGGTGTGTGAATGCTGACAGGGGAGTGTGACTAGGATGGTCTGCATTGGAGGATGGGAGTCTGCCCGAGGGAACATACCTGAGCTTGTAACATGAGAACCCAGGAAGGGGTTGAAGGCCAGGTGACTCCGGGGCCCGGGAAACTGAACAAAGGCTGTGGGAGGGGTCGCTGAAGGCAGTGTGCTGGAAGCGGGCTGGAGAGATGGCTGGGAGGCAGAGATGGCTCTGACCCCCCCCCCAAAGGGACCTAACTGAGGGGGGCCCTGTTGTCTGTGCCTGCAAGACCTGTCTTGGACTGTATTCCTGTCATCCAAATAAACCTTCTGCTTTACTGGCTGGCTGAGAGTCATGGTGAATCGCAGGAGGCCGGGGGTGCAGGGCCCTGAGTTCCCCAATACTCCGTGACAGTTATCCCCTAGTGTGTGCATTATGTGAAGGAGTAAATAACATGTCCCTAACAATCCTTATTCACTTTCTCCACCGCAGTCATGATTTTATAGACCTCTATCATAGCCCCCTTAGTCATCTCGTTTCCAAGCTGAAAAGTCCCAGTCTTTTTAATCTCTTCTTATAGCGAAGCTATTCCATTGGCCTAATCATTTTACTTGCCCTTTTCTGTACTTTGTCAAATTCCAATATATCTTTTTTGAGATGCGGGGAGTCCAGATCTGCACACAGTATTCTACGTGTGGGCATACCATGGATTTATATTGCAGCATTATAATATTTTCTTTCTTGTTTCCTATCCCTCTCTTATGGTTCCTAACATAGTTAGCATTTTTGACTGCAGATGTTTTCACAGAAGTAGCCACAATGACTCTACAATCTCTTTCCTGAGCAGTAACAGCTAATTTAGACCCCATAATTTTGTATGTATAGTGGGATGATGTTTCCCAATTTGCATTTATCAACATTGAATTTCATCTGCCATTTAGTTGCCCAGTCACCCAGTTTTGTGAGATCCCTTTGTAACTGTTTGCAGTGTGCTTTGGACTTAACTATCATTAATAATTTTGTATTGTCTGCAAATGTTGCCACCTCACTGTTTACTCTGTTTTCCAGATCATTTATGACTATGTTGAACAGTTCTGGTCTTAGTACAAATGCCTGGGGGACACCACTATTTACCTCTCACCATTCTGAAAACTGAGTATTTATTCCTACCTTTCATAAGCAGACTTTTCCTCTTATCCCAGGACTGCTTACTTTGCCTAAGTGCCTTTGGTGAGGGACCTTGTCAAATGCTTTGTGAAAGTCTAAGTAAACTGTATCCACTGGATCACCCTTGTCCACATGGCACATGCTTGTTGACCCCCTCAAAGAATTCTAATAGATTGGTGAGGCATGATTGCCCTTTACAAAAACCATGTTGATTCTTCCCCCAACAACTCGTGTTCATCTATGTGTCTGACAATTATGTTCTTTACTATAGTTTCAAGCAATTTGCCCGGTACTGAAATTAGGCTTATCGGCCTGTAATTGCCAGGATCACCTCTGGAGCCTTTTTTTTTTAAAAATTGTGTTACATTAGCTATCCTTCAGTCACCTGGTACAGAAGGTGATTTAAATGATAAGATACATACCACGCTTAGTAGCTCTGAATTTTATTGCTCTTTCAGCGCCTGGATGTAGTAAAACAAAGTCCTTCAAAAGATCTAGCTGCTGTTAGAGTCACTCATACCAAGAGTTTTAAAATAATACATAAAGGTGAATCTTATGACAAAAGGTCCCTTTTTCCTGAGCAAACTAGAAAAGTCCCCTGCATAGCACCAGCCATTTTGAAAAACCTCTTCTAAAACTATTCCAAATTTAAACATGGATTTACTAACTATGGATATGTCTACACTTGAAATTTTAATTAAGTTTTAATATGTTATTCTGTACTCTTCCCTCCTACCCTCTAGCTTTTTGCATCTTAACTCTGCAATGTCCTATCTTATGATCAATGTAGATTAGGGTAATGATTACACCATTAGCACACATTAACAATCCACTGACAGGAATTCCTTTAAAGCATTAATAATTTAAACTAATTTAATTGGAACAAATTGACAGATTTTTTTCCAACAAGATTTTTGTTTGTTTTTACATGAAAATCTTCAAGTTTCCTAATAAAGAAACCTAGTGTAGTGTTCGTAGGTTGTGTATGGAGATTCAGTCAGGACTTTAGAAGATCAGAATATATTGTTGTGACATACCAGGGTACAATCCAGACTACTGAGCAGCTATGTCACACCTGCCTTGCAATCTTGGGTGCCTTATGATGCCTTGCTGAAGGAGTTCCCACTTGGGCCACTCACAAACAGCCTTCCAGTATGCAAGCCACACCCTGAGTGTACGTGTGGTAACTGCGGCCTGCCAGCTACAATTGGATTATACTCTGGCTCTCACCCCCCTAGGTTATACTGCAGGGTGACCCCAACACACACCCAGTCTTAGATTCTCCCCCTTATCTGCCCCAAAATATATGTCCTGTACTGCCCAGCCTTTCCCTGGACAATACAAATTATATAAAGTCTGTTATTTCTTTATTAGAAATAATATGCACACAACTTGCCCCCCCCCCCCCAATGGACTTTCCCAGGCACTTCAATTTAAACACACTGGATTAGGTAAAAGAAGTTTATTAACTACAAAGAGATAGATTTTAAGTGAGTACAAGTAATAAGGCATAAAGTCAGAAATGGTTACAAGAAAAATAAAGATAAAATGCAACTAGTGGCTTATTTAACAAACCGTTAATTCAAAGCAAAGTTTTCTCACCATACACTTTCAGCGGTCTTACGGACCAAACGTCTTAGGTCAGGACCCCTTCTCACAGAATCTAAATAACGTTTCTTTTGTCGCTTCAGCTGCTGTGAATGTGATGGGCCGGGGGAGAGAGAGGTGCCCCTTGGGGTGTTTGTCCTTACTTTTTATAGTTTCAGCCCCCCCCCTTGAAAAACATTTCCAGCTGGGTACCAAGAGACAAAGTCTATGGGGAGGGATGTTCCCTGTTGCTTTTTCCTCACCTGTTTGAGCTTCCTTTGTCTCCCTTCCTGCTTGATGAGTGTTTACTGCTTTAAATGCAAATTAAGCATAGCTCACATTCCTTTGAGACAGACCTGTTTGCCAACCTCAGCTTGGAACTTGAGTTAATAACACCATACAGTGGAGTCTCATAACTTTTTATGACCGGCAAATCATGAGTTTTCAAATGATATCCCACAAGGCATTCATTGTACAAAGATTATTACAATAGTGTGTAGGGTGTGGACACAATGGTACATTCTGTCACAATCATTTATTAGAGATTCAGCTCAGGAACTCAGAGTCTGGGGTCATTACTCAGGGGGCTGTGTCAGAACTGCTTGGACTTCCCCCAATATATTTAATCAGCTAAGCTAGACACAACCCTTAAAGGGACAAACTCACATCTCTCCTTTTCCAATTAAAGAACTTATTCAGCTTAAATCAAAACTATATCTGTCAATCTATATACACTTAAGCTTGGCCTGTTACAGCTTTAACTATTCCCAATTAGTCTCTGAGGTTTTCTATGCAGGGTGGTGATCTGCGTGACAACAGTACTGTCTCTGCTTCAGTTGGTGCAGCCGTCTGCTGTTCTGTCACACGCTCCACTTCCCTTTCTGTTTCAATCACTGAAGTTTCCTCCTTATCCTCCCTCTCTTCTGGCACATATTGCTGATGTGTTCTGTTTCAGCAATAACTGGTTGCCCATAAATCAATACTTGAAATTTCCTGCAACCATGCACCAAAGCTAAAGTCTCCTTCTCAATTTGTGCATATTGACACAGTTTTAGTGAGAGCTCTGGAAGCATATACCACTGGTCTCCAGTGTTCATCATACTTTTGTAGTAAAGTTGCCCCTATGCTTACCTTTGAGGTATCTGTGGATACCTTAGTCTGTCTCTTGCAATCATCAGATTGAAGGACAGGCATCTTAATTAGCTTTTCAAGTTTTCAAATTCCATGTCTAGATTGGCAGCCCATGTCCATTGATTAGTTTTGTGCAAGACTGCTCTAAGGTTGCTGATTTTAGCATCCCAATTAGGTACATACTTTCCCACAAAGTTGACCACCCCTAAGAATCTTTGCACTCCTTCTTTGTCTATTGGAGATTATAGGTTTTTAATTGCCTGAACTCTGTTAGATCTATTTGGACTCCATGTTCTGAGAGACTTTCTCCCAGGTATGTGATAACTCTAACATGAAATTTACATTTCTGCTTGTTTCATTTTTAATCCTAGTGCCCTAGCCCTTTCCCAAGCTCTCTGTAACCTGTGGTCATGTTCTTCCCTATATTAGAATGTCATCGTCTTTATTTTCAAATATTTGTTGCACTGTTTGCTGAAATGTATCTGGTGCAGATCTTAAATCAAATTGCAATCTGTAAAAGCAGTGTCTTTCATATTGTGTATTCAAAGTACATAAATACATGCTACTATCATCTAAGGGGATTTGCCAAAATCCTGCTGATGCATCCTACCTGGGGAAATATTTAGCACCAGCCATTTCTCCAAAACTCTCTTCCCTAGGGGGCATGTGCTCTTTTAAGTTCTCTAGGGTCTAAGCACACCGTAAGGCTTCTGTCTTTCTTTTCTACGATTACTAAGGAATTAACCTAATTCTGTAGGTTCTTCTACTTTCTTGATCATCTCTAGTGCCACTAATCGATCTAGTTCTTCTGAGTTTTTTTCTCAAGGCTAGAGGAACACTCCTAAGAGAATACGTAATGAGACAATTAGGCTCTGATATGGGGGCAGGCCCTGGGCAAAGCCAGGGGGAAGCACCCCCAAGCAGATTAGAAACTTGGCACCTATGCTTCTAAGGGTCTTTTTCTAATCTTTGGATCTCAAATAGCCATCTCTATTTGATCTCTGGTTACTGACTCTGTCCTTAATTACATGTTTGGCTCAACAGTACATCTGAAATGTCGCCACCAGTTTGAAGAATTTATATTGAATGTCAAATGACTCTCCTCCTCTCTCAGTTCTCATGTGACATTTGTGTCTTTCAAAAGTTTAATTTATCTTGGGTATGCAGTAGTCTTCAGACTTGTGAAGTACCATCTGATAGCATGCTTGCATTGCCTAACTTAAGTGCACACAATTATAAACATCTAGCACTTCAAGCCCCACAATATTTTTAAAAAGAGCTACCTTCTGCTTATCTTCTTTTTCAACAAAGCTGCTTACTTGCATATACAGACTGAACCTCTGATGAATCTTCTTCCCATTACCTGCTGCACTGGCAGATAGCTTCAACTCTGGTGGAATTACTCTCTTCTCCAATCACTTCTCCATAAATATGTGATAAGACATGTGACATGTGAATCCACCCCTGCTACCATGTAGTGTTTATGGGTTCTGCATAAGGAGAGTCAGTCAGGATTTTAGGAAGATCAGAATATGTTGTTTATTATAGATTCAGCTCAGCCATTCAGTCTGATGTTACCCCCTAAGTAGCTATATCAGAACTGCTGGCAGCTCCCCCCTCATGTATCTGCTCAACTAAGTTGGGTACAGTCCTGAAAAGGGTCAAGCCTTCTCACCTCTTGTAAGAAGTGAGCAAATCAAGGCTCTAGGTACAGTCATTTGTAAGAATGAGCCCCACAGTAACTGTATTTTTGCATATAAACCACCTAAACCCAGAACATTATATTATGGGATTTGCATGGTAATGGGGCTTAAAGGTCACTCTTGCTATTGAGAACATTATAGTAAGTGCAGTGGCACCACGGTAGTTAAGATTGCATCTAGTCATCTGTTTAAAGGTCAACCTTTCTAAGTCCTCTACAATCGACTTGCACAGTTGGATTTCTTTGAAATTTGGTATGCCTCAGGAGGGTGCAGGGTAGGGTTAGAGACCCAAATCTGGAGTCATTTGAGCCAAGGGTTCTGGAGATATAAGCTTTGTAAAAATAACCATGAAAAAAAAAAGTTTCCAGGTTGGAGGAAGCAGGGGTTGTACAAAGCTAGAGATCAAATGACTGATGTGATCCGGGTCAAAATGGTCTCAATTGGTTAAGTTTATCCAACGTAGTACATGGCACCCATTAAATCTTTATAGAATCATAGAATATCAGGGTTCGCAGGGACCTCAGGAGGTCATCTAGTCCACCTCCTTCTCAAAGCGGGACCAATCCCCAACTAAATCATCCCAGCAAGGGCTTTGTCAAGCCTGACCTTAAAAACCTCTAAAGAAGGAGATTCCACCCCTCCCTAGGTAACCCATTCCAGTGCTTCACCACCCTCCTAGTGAAAAAGTTTTTCCTAAGATCCAACCTAAACCTTCGCCATTGCAACTTGAGATTATTACTCCTTGTTCTGTCATTTGGCACCACTGAGAACAGTCTAGATCCATCCTCTTTGGAACTCCCCCTTCAGGTAATTGAAAGCAGCTATCAAATCCCCCTTCATTCTTCTCTTCTGCAGACTAAACAATCCCAGTTCCCTCAGCCTCTCCTCATAAGTCATGTGCTCCAGCCCCCTAATCATTTTTGTTGCCCTCCACTGGACTCTCTCCAATTTTTCCACATCCTTCTTGTAGTGTGGGGCCCAAAACTGGACACAGTACTCCAGATGAGGCCTCACCAATGTCGAATAGAGGGGAACGAATACGTCCCTCCATCTGCTGGAATTGCTCCTACTTATACAGCCCAAAATGCCATTAGCCTTCTTGGCAACAGGGGCACACTGTTGACTCATATCCAGCTTCTTGTCCACTGTAACCCCCAGGTCCTTTTCTGCAGAACTGCTGCCTAGCCAAATTGAGAGAGTGTCCATTTTTACACTGCGCATGCACCAATACAGAAAAATAGCTAGAGGGTTTCCATTCGTGTCATTTTATATGCATTAAAGCTTGCCCTGTGGAAGTGCTCTAAAATCTGTACAATTAACCGGATTGCTGTGAAATCTGGTGTGCCTCATGGGGATGCGGGGTAGTGTTAGTGATTCAACTTTGGCATCATTTGACCAAAGGCTTCCTGAGTTATAGGAGCCCTAAACAAACCACTTTCCTTCTGCTGCCTTGTATGGTTAAACTGAGACGTACTAATGACTGGATGAATCACAGATCTCTTTGAGAGTGATGGGTGTGAAGTTACCCTTCAATTAACCTAGCTAAAGACAAATTAATCACAACCCCTAAGACAAAAGGCATTTTAGATTAAGTGGCTGGAGGTTGCTACAATTTGTGAGTCATGGGTAGCAATTTCATTTTGGCGGGGATGTAATCAAAGTATGTGGGAGTGGGGCATTAGCTGTGTGAATGCTTCTTGGGAAGAGAGGCATATTAGGGGGCAAAGGAGTGGGGGAATAGGGAGAAGGGGGTTGGGGCTGCAGCGAGGAGAAGGATATATGGGAAGGGATGGTAAAGGAAGAAAGGTTGGGTGGTAAGGTGAGGGAGGCATGGCACCCTTGAGCTCTGCCAGCTCACCCCACCCCCCTGCACGCCAGCCCATTGCACTCTCCAGCTCTGCCAGTGAACCCTAACAATCCTGCATGACAATCTGCAGCTCTGCCAGTGCACTCAACACCCCCTACAGCTCCACAACTCTGCCAGTGACCAGTGGATCTCAACCATCCTGCACCCGAACACTATGCCACTGTAACATGATTGTCCTTCGCTCCAGGAACTGGAGGTGACTGATTACAGGAATGGGAGGTAACTGCAATAGAAACATTTGTAGACCAGGGCGTGAAAGCTCTGGGGAGATTGGTTCCCTGCTTGCAGTGGGGAGGGGACAGGTTGGGGGGTGTGCAGTGAATGGGTCAGGGGCATAGCTGGAGAGATGGCCTGAAGCAGGGCAGGTAAGGCAGAGTTGATGGGTTTGGAGGGGTGGGCGACGCATGCTGGCTCCGGGCTAGTCTACACTGGCAGCACTTTAATATGGCTTGCGTAGTCATGGCAGCTCTCCCAGCGCTCTTAAAAACAAAACAAAACAAACAAAAAACCACACCTCCATGAGAGGTTTGGCTCCCAGCGCTGGTGCACGGTCTACATGGGCGCTTTACAGCACTGAAACTTGCTGCGCTCAGGGGGGTGTTTTTTCACCCCCCGAGTGAGAAAGTTGCAGTGCTGTAAATTGCCAGTGTAGTTTTAAGATAAAGTTAGATAAGTTTATGGAGGGAATGGTTTAATGGTAAAACATAGTAGTCAAGGAAAACCAAGCAATGGTAGGTAAATAGTATAATGGCTGACGGGTCAGGCTGGAGACTCTTGCCTATATGCTCGGGGTATTACTGATCGCCATATTTGGGGTCGGGAAGGAATTTTCCTCCAGGGTAGATTGGCTGAGCCTCTGGAGGTTTTTCGCCTTCCTCCGCAGCATGGGGCAGGGATCACTAGCAGGAGGGTCTCAGCCGATTGAAGTCACTAAAACACAGGATTGGGGACTTCAACAGCAGAGTCCAGGGAAGGGGTAGGGACGGTTTTGTGGCCTGCAGCATGCAGGGGGTCAGACCAGATGATCATAATGGTCCCTTCTGACCTTAAAGTCTATGAGTCTATGAGGACAAGATAAGTACAACTGCCTAAACGACTGCTAACTCCGAACATCATTATCGGCTCCTGGGTTTTTTTTAAACCCTAGAAAATTAAATTGCAAGAAACTACATTAACACAGAGTTAAGGCTGCTTGGTGGTCTGTCGTCCCCTTGAAGAACACGGAGTTGAGCAAAAAAGACGGTTACTCACCGTTGTAACTGTTGTTCTTCGAGATGTGTTGCTCATATCCATTCCATTAGGTGTGCGCGCGCCGCGTGCACGATCGTCGGAAGATTTTTACCCTAGCAACACCGGCGGGTCGGCTGTGGAGCCCCCTAGAGTGGCGCCTTCATGGCGCTGAATATATACCCCAGCCGACCCGGCGCCCCCTCAGTTCCTTCTTGCCGGCTACTCCGACAGTGGGGACGGGGGGCGGGTTTGGAATGGATATGAGCAACACATCTCGAAGAACAACAGTTACAACGGTGAGTAACCGTCTTTTCTTCTTCGAGTGCTTGCTCATATCCATTCCATTAGGTGACTCCCAAGCCCAACTTAGGTGGTGGGGTCGGAGTGAGACATTGCTGAGTGCAAAACCGCTGATCCGAAAGCAGCATCGTCTCTGGACTGCTGCACTAGTGCATAGTGAGCTGTAAATGTGTGGACTGATGACCAAACCGCTGCTCTACAAATGTCCTGAATCGGAACTTGTGCCAGGAAAGCCGTCGAGGAAGCCTGGGCCCTCGTGGAGTGAGCGGTGAGGTGCGGTGCTGAGACACCTGCCAGGTCATAGCAAGTCCGGATGCAAGACGTAATCCAGGAGGATAGGCGTTGTGAGGAGACCGGTGAGCCTTTCATTCGGTCGGCCACTGCAACGAAGAGTTGCGTCGTCTTTCTAAAGTGCTTTGTGCGGTCAATATAGAAGGCCAGGGCCCTTCGTACGTCCAGGGAATGCAAACGTTGATCCTGGCGAGTGGCATGTGGTTTGGGATGAAAGACCGGGAGAAAGATGTCCTGGTTGATATGAAAAGGAGAAACCACCTTAGGGAGAAAGGCAGGATGTGGACGAAGCTGCACTTTATCCTTATGGAAAACTGTATAAGGGGGCTCGGATGTAAGCGCCCTGAGTTCAGAAACGCGCCTTGCTGAGGTGATGGCTACAAGGAAGGCTGTCTTCCAGGATAGGTACAAAAGTGAACAGGTGGCCAGTGGCTCGAATGGAGGACCTGTGAGCTTGGAGAGAACCAGGTTGAGGTCCCACGTCTGAACGGGCTGACGTTGTTGTGGGTACATCCGGTCTAAGCCCTTGAGGAATCTAACGACCATCGGGTTAGAGAATACCGAGGACGCGAGTTCCCCTGGGTGAAAGGCCGATATAGCGGCCAGGTGAACTCTAATTGAAGATATCGCCAACCCCTGCTGTTTTAGGGAGAGGAGATATTCCAAAATAAGGGGAATGGGTGCCTGCAACGGGGATGTGGCTCGTTGTTCGCACCAACAGGAGAACCGCTTCCATTTGGCCAGGTACGTGGTCCGTGTTGAGGGCTTCCTACTGCTCAGTAGAATCTGTTGTACAGAGTGCGAGCATTGCTGCTCTGCCTGGGTGAACCATGGAGCAGCCACGCCGTGAGGTGGAGTGATTGGAGGTCGGGGTGACGCAACCGGCCGTGGTCCTGAGAGATGAGATCCGGATCCAACGGAAGCGGGATCGGTGTCTGAACCGAGAGCTCCAACAGTGTGGTGTACCAATGTTGTCTTGGCCACGCAGGAGCGATCAGAATTACCTGTGCCTGGTCTCTGCGCAGTTTGAGCAGTACCTTGTGGACCAGAGGAAACAGAGGGAAGGCATAAAACAGGTGGTCTTTCCAGGGAAGCAGAAAGGCGTCCGAGAGGGAGCCCGGAGCTCGACCTTGTAGGGAGCAGAACACGTGGCACTTCCTGTTGTCTCGAGATGCAAACAGGTCTATCTGGGGAAACCCCCACCTCTGGAAGATGGAATGTATAATGTCCGGACGGATAGACCACTCGTGCGTTTGGAAGGACCTGCTGAGTCGGTCCGCTAGAGTGTTCTGGACTCCAGGGAGGAACGATGCCGTGAGATGGATTGAGTGGGCGATACAGAAGTCCCACAGGCGAATGGCCTCTTGGCATAGAATTGACGAACGTGCTCCTCCTTGCTTGTTGATGTAGAACATGGCCGTGGTGTTGTCGATGAGAACTAACACACAGCGGCCACGTAGGAGATTGAGGAATGCCTGGCACGCCAGGCGTACCGCCATCAGTTCCCGAACATTGATGTGTAGGGCTAACTGGGATGCAGTCCACAGGCCCTGGGTATGGTGTTCGTTGAGATGGGCGCCCCACCCCAGAGATGACGCGTCTGTGACCAGGTGCAGGGAGGGTTGTGGGGCGTGAAATGGCATCCCCTCGCAGACTACAGTGTGATCTAGCCACCAGGTGAGGGAGGCCAGGACCGAGTTTGGGACCGTGACCACCATGTTCAGGCTGTCCCGATGTGGACGGTATATTGATGACACCCAGGTTTGAAGCGGGCGAAGTCGAAGTCTGGCATGCCTGGTTACGTACGTGCAGGAAGCCATGTGACCCAGCAGGGTAAGGCACGACCTCACCGTGGTAGTTGGGAAGGCCTTGAGCCCTTGAATGAGGTTCGTGATGGTGCCAAATCGGTTGTCTGGCAGGATGGCTTGTGCACGTCTGGAGTCTAGAACTGCGCCGATGAATTCTATTCTCTGGGTAGGTTCTAGAGTGGATTTGTCCTTGTTGAGTAGGATGCCCAACTTGTTGAATGTGTGCACTATTCTGTGGACGTGAGCTTGAACTTGCTCCTTGGTGCGACCGCGCACCAGCCAGTCGTCTAGGTACGGGAACACCTGTATCCCTTGCCGACGAAGGTACGCTGCCACGACAGCCATACATTTCGTGAACACCCTTGGGGCCGAGGATAGGCCGAAGGGAAGGACTGTAAATTGGTAGTGCACCGTGTTTACCACGAATCGCAGGAAGCGTCTGTGAGGTGGGTAAATTGAGATGTGAAAGTATGCGTCTTTCATGTCGAGGGCGGCGAACCAGTCTCCAGGATCGAGGGAAGGGATAATGGCCCCCAAAGAGACCATGCGGAACTTCAACTTTACTACGAATTTGTTGAGTCCGCGCAAGTCCAAGATGGGCCGCAGACCTCCTTTGGACTTGGGGATCAGGAAGTAACGGGAATAAAATCCCCTGCCCCTTAAGTCTATCGGAACCTCCTCTATGGCCCCCATGGCCAGGAGCGTAGAAACCTCCTGTATAAGAAGTTGCTCGTGAGAAGGGTCCCTGAAGAGGGACGGGGAAAGGGGGTGGGAGGGGGGGATAGAAGAAAACTGGATAGCGTATCCCCTCTCCACCGTGCGGAGGACCCAACGGTCCGAAGTTATAAGGGACCAAGCACGGTGGAAGTGGGAGAGGCGATCCCGAAAGGAGGGAGCTGGATCCTGGGGGATGACTGGGGCGCCGTCCTCGACCGCACCTTCAAAAGTTCTGTCTAGGACCTGAAGGTGGTCTTGGTGGCCCTTGGTTCTGACCGGGTTGAGGGCCAGCCCATCTTCTCCTACCACCTCGCCCTTGCCTTCTGGCAGGGTCCTGTCTCTGACGAGGTGGAGGGGGGTAAAAACGTTGAGGCTGCGGCCTAAATGGTCTGCGCTGGGGACCCGCAACATGCATCCCCAAGGAGCGCATGATTGTCCTGGAGTCTTTGAGGCTCTGCAATCGAGAGTCCGTCTTCTCCGAGAACAGCCCCTGTCCTTCAAAGGGCAAATCCTGTAGGGTCTGCTGTAATTCAGGGGGCAAACCCGAAACTTGGAGCCAGGAGGTCCTGCGCATGTCCAGGGAGGCCTGTAAGGAGGTCCGAGCCACCTTCTTACCCTCCTCAACCATGGCTCCAAACTCTTCCCTGGACTCTTGGGGAATCAACTCCTTAAACTTCCCCATAGAGTTCCAGGAGTTGAAATTGTAGTGGCTCAGTAGCGCCTGTTGATTCGCCGCTCTAAGTTGTAGCCCTCCGGCTGAGTAAACCTTACGGCCAAACAGATCAAGCCGCTTAGCCTCTTTTGATTTTGGCGCTGCAGCCTGCTGGCCGTGGCGCTCTCGTGCATTCACTGATTCCACCACCAGTGAACACGGTTGGGGGTGTGTGTACAAGTATCCATAGTCCTTAGATGGGACAAAGTATTTCCTTTCCACCCCTCTCGCTGTGGGTGGAATGGAGGCAGGAGTCTGCCATATCGTATCCGCGTTCGTTTGGATCGTGCGGATCAAGGGTAACGCCACCCTCGATGGGGCATCCGATCCAAGGATATTCACGATCGGGTCGTGCACCTCCACTATCTCCTCCGTCTGCAGGTCCATATTACGGGCCATCCTGCGCAGGAGATCCTGGTGAGCCCGAAGATCTATCGGAGGGGGACCCGTGCATGAAGTGCCCGCCACTGCCTCATCCGGAGAGGAGGAGGAGGACGCCTCCGGTGGTAGTGGATCCAAGGGGGGGTCCCGGTCCCCCTGGTCTTGGGTCGGAGCGTCACCTGCACTTGGGTCCACGGTGTCGGGTGGTGTGGACACAGAAGCCTCCACGCCTCCAGGCGGAGGCCGAGAGATGGTGGATTCTGGGGCCCTTCTGACCGAGTGACCCGAGCGAGAGGTCGATGGTAATGAAGCCCCTTGCTCCTGGTGATACGCCCACGGGGTCCAAAACGACCAGTGAGATGGTCCATGAGAGTGGTCCTCTGCCCTCTCCTGCCAATGGCCCAAGTCTCGTTCCTCGGCCTGCCCCTGAGGGGGGTATGCCGATCTTGACGGCCATGGCGGTGCCGCGAAAGATGAAACGATCCCCGTGGTCTGCGGTGCCGCACGGTGCCGGTCCGGAGATGATCTATCTCTGTGCGGTGCCGGCGATCGGTGCCGGGACCGCGACCGGTGCCGATGACCTCGTCGGTGCCGGGAGTCAGATCTGGACCTCGACGAGGACCTAGAGTATGCCCGGTGCCGGGAGCGGCCTCTCGACGTCGAGCGTCGAGCGTGGCGGTGCCGAGAACTACGTCTCGACGTTGATCGGTGCCGACGATCATAGCGGTGCCGAGACGTAGACCGGTGCCGCGACGAAGATCTTGGCCGCGAGTACGACCGGTGCCGAGACGATATTCGGTGCCGGGACTGCGAGCGGCGTGGGGACCTGCTTCGGGACCTGGATCGGCGCCGAGGTTCCAGCCCTTGTGATGGAGGGCGCATCAAGGCAGGTTTCCCTCTTGACTGTACCGGGCGAGTCAACGGTACAGTCGGTGCCGGTGGTTGAGGCGGTGCCGGCTCCGTGAGAGCTATCAAGTCTCTCGCCGCCGCGAAGGTCTCTGGAGTCGACGGGAGACACTGTATCACCGCCGGCCTCGGTGGAGACGCTATTTGTACCGGACTCGACGGCCTCGGCGCCGGAGTCGACGGTGCTGGAGGCGCCTGTTTCCGTTGCTCCACCGGCGGACGCGGCTCTACCCCCGGCACCGGGGGAGCCGGCGTCTTCGGCACTGAGGTCCCCGTCTTATGGGCTTTTTTATGCCCTGGGGATAATGACCGGCGCCGCGGCACTTGCTGTGTTTGCGGTGCCGACGAGGTCCGGTGCCGGGGAGGCTTGTCTGACGCCACTCGCGTGGTCGTCATAGCCGGTGCCGCCGGGGCACTGCGCACCGAAGTGCTAGGCGTCGGAGTCTGGCCCGTGGAAGGAGTGTCCGGGCTAAGTGCCGCCTCCATTAGGAGTTGCCTGAGCCGAAAGTCCCGCTCCTTCTTGGTTCTTGGTTTGAAGGCCTTACAGATCTTGCATTTGTCTGTTTGGTGGGACTCTCCCAGGCACTTCAAACAGGAGTCGTGCGGGTCGCTCGTTGGCATAGGCTTAGCGCAGGAGGCGCACTGCTTGAAGCCGGGAGCGTTGGGCATGAGCCCGGGCCCGCGGCCGGGGGAGAAAGGGGGAGACGACCCCCTTAACCCCCTGAACTACAATAACAACTATAACAACTTTAAAACTATTTAACTATAAACACTAGAACTACAACTATAACTATAACTTTGAATGACTAAGTAAGCTAGGGAGAGTGGAGGACAGCTATGCCGCGCTCCACAGTTCCAACGACCGTCAGGGGCGGTAAGAAGGAACTGAGGGGGCGCCGGGTCGGCTGGGGTATATATTCAGCGCCATGAAGGCGCCACTCTAGGGGGCTCCACAGCCGACCCGCCGGTGTTGCTAGGGTAAAAATCTTCCGACGATCGTGCACGCGGTGCGCGCACACCTAATGGAATGGATATGAGCAAGCACTCGAAGAAGAACACAAACTTCTGAAAAATCAGGAAATGCAGAGTTAAAATGGCCCATGCACCCTTAACTCTGTCCTCTTTCAGCAATACCCCAATCTGCCCTGTTAACACACATACCTTTACTCTGCCAACCCCATTATTGCTGAAATGTACAAGTTCTTCCCCTCCTTCTACAGACCATTCACACTCACCCACGGGATAATTTAATACTATTGAAGAACTAAAAGGGGTTGGGAAGGAAAATTGCCCATGTCACCTTCCCTCTATCCTCTTTGAGCAGTGTCTCAATATGCACACAGGCACTACTCACACTGGCCCTTGGCACTGTAAGATTCAGGAGGGTCCAGGATTTGGTGAACACTCACGTTCATAGCCAACTCCCCAGAAAGAATACCACATATGTACAGCTTAAGAACCTCTTCCCAGCCTTTTTCAGCTCCCGTACACTTACATGATACCAGCTCAAATCTACACTTCCACTTAACCCTTGGAATCCTCTGAGAGTCCATGTCACTGCTGACAATACCCTTGGTAATAAAAGCCCTATGCCCTGCTACCAGCATAGCCTCCACAATTCTGCACTGAAATGATGCATGCTGCGTCCTGAACATGCATCTCTTCCCTTTCCTACCACACAAGAGGGGAAAACATAAGATCTCCTCACATCACAGGCACAGCTCTGTCACACACCTCAAAGTAAGCTACAGATCTACCATTCAGTACAGCTACACCTAACACCGACCACCTCACGCTACCTGGGGTACAGGCAGATAGTAAATGCTCAGACTACTTTCATATCCCAGCTCACTACAGATAATGCCCTTTGTAATAACCCTCTTGGGCCCTCCTTATTATGTGATGTACACAATTCTGCATACTGGTACCTGAAGGTACACATGCAGCTCTTCCCTTTGCTCACACACACTGGAGGATGCAAAACATAAGAGTTCATCATATAATCACAGCTATCACACATCTCGATGCAACCCACACACCCTCATATTGCAAACACGCCTTTACCAAGCAGGCCCAGCTATTGCCTCCACCATTTAGTGTAGATACACCTACTACACTGATTGCACCTGGAGTGTATTCAAATAATTCCTATGGGCTACTGTCAGCTCCAGGGGAACACAGAGGAGGTGGCATAGACAACCTAATAGAGTGAGCTGGACTCCTGTGGGTGGGGACAGCTTAGTGGTTTGGGCATTGGCCTGCTAAACCCAGGGTTGTGAGTTCAATCCTTCAGGGGGGCACTTGGAGATCTGGGCAAAATCAGTACTTGGTCCTGCTAGTGAAGGCAGGGGGCTGGACTTGATGACCTTTCAAGGTCCCTTCCAGTTCTAGGAGATGGAATATCTCCATTAATTTCTTTTCTATTTCTGAGAGTGAATGGGCTGTAAAAAAGGAGGTGAAGAGCTTGTGCATTTCAGCAGCTGTGGGTTTGGCAGAGTAAAGGTACATTTGCTAATGGGGTGTACTGGGCCCTTGCTGACGGAGGGAAATGCTGTGCACATCCTGGTTTTCAGAAGTTTGAGTTTTGCTCAACTCAACATGCTGCAAGGGGACAACATACCACCAAGCAACCTGACCTCAGCATTAACCTAGTTTTTTGTTGCCGGCTCTGTATATAGTGTGCTGTAATAAACGCTTCCTGCTAACTGTATATCCAAACTCTTCAAATCCCCAGGCTTTTCTGAACTAAAGCTAGCCCCAGCCTATTGGCGTGGACGGCTTAACCCCCTTCAAAATGAACATGTTCTTTAAAATAATTCATTCAAAAGAAGAGCACAAGAAAACATCACAGCTTACAAAACAGGTGACATAGGCCTGCTAGGAACATTGGTAGTGGAGCAAGGCAAAGTTAAGGTTCCATGAATAGCCTAGCTGTGCATAAGCATGCATTCCAGTGCCTGTTAGGTGGAATAGAATTCTGCATTTTTTTTTTAAAGGAAATAATGTTGTAAGGTATTTTCCAAAGTAATTTGTGAGACTTCTGCTCATCCATCTCTCTCGTTTAACACAGGCTTTTGGAGTTTGTCTGGGGGTTTTGTCTGTTTTTTTTTTTTTTTTTGCACCTGGGACTTGATTACAGGGCCTAGGCTTTGAGAGGCCAAGAGGTCAATGATGTATTTTTATAATTTATTTCGAAGTCCAGAAAAATTAAATTTGAATGAAAGGGCTCCTGGAAATGTCACTGCTGGGAAGAGTACTGTAAGCGGCCTATTTTTGTTCCTGTTTGCTTTGCAGACCCACAGCAGCCCTGAGAGACAGAGCTGGATTCTATTCTGATTCTTGGAGCATCAGCTAAACTGTCAACTAAATTTGGACTTTGGCAGTCGTAATTACAGGTAGTGATGTCAGAGGCAGAAATAACACAGCTGCACTTTCAGATTCCAGGTGGAGTTTCTAGAGCTGACAATTAGAAAAATCATCCAATTCACTGATAAATTGAGCATATTTGCTTGGGACTCATTGAAAGATTGCTCCCCATGATGTCCACTTTGTAGTTACTTTTCTGTCTATAACTAGAGAGAAACTGAGTGGGATTGCAGCTAGAGTGAAGACAAACATTTGTCATTACATAATATTGGCACTTGAGCACATCAGGTTCTGCAGATTTACATTTATTTTTTAATTTAAGTTGCTAACCTTGGTTGTGAGAAAAAGCTTCCCAATGTGATCCTACTTCAGGGCTGTCTGAAGTTGCAGAGATAGAACCAGTAGCTTCAGGATAGGCATGGACTACGCCATTGATCTCATTATGGTAACTAGAGGGACATGCTGTCAAGCCTACAGCCAAGATTTACCAAAGTGACACGTGATTTGGGTGCCCACAATGAGACACTTTAGAGGGGCCTGATTTTCCAAAAGTGCCGACCACCCACTCTCTGAAAAATCAGGACCCTTTAAAGGGCACCCAAAACTAGAGGCTCACAAAATTATTAGCCAGTTTTGAACATTTTAATTCCTTCCTTAATATTCAGGTAAAGAACTTGTCAGATTCATAATGATATTTCAGCTCCTAACATCTATTGAAATCAATGTGGTTGCTCACTCTCTCTCTCACACACCACATCAGCAAATTCTTACAGCTCTTAGAGACATTAGTGCGCTGCTTTGAATCTGTAACAGAACTGCCATTGCTACACACCTACTACTTCAATAATAATTCTCTCTTCAGGACTCCCATTGGTGTTCAGGGACCCCAGCCTCAATCCAAGTCTTACCTTCAGACCTTACCTGGGAAACAATGGCCTGCTTTTAAAAGCAGAATACTCCTGGGCTTGGATCTCCACATGATTAACTCCGTCTGACAGTGTGGAATGAAAACTGAGGCCAGGTGACTCCTAGGGTTTGGGATTTCACTGCCAACGTTCTACCAAGCCCTTCTAGGAACTAGAGACTGTTGCAGACATAAATGTGGGGTTTATTCATCCCCTGTTCCACCCTGCACTTAGGAAAATTCAGATCCCAGCTTCACAACTCTGGCCTGTCTCTGTACTGGAGCCTGCAGTAGAGACTTTGCTAAGGACATGGTCTGAATGCACCTGCCCTGAATATTCTGTTTGAGGTGCCAAAAGAGATGATGGGGATTCTCTGGTCCTAACAAGAGGATGGCCAGGAAGTTATTGCTAGTCACAATCTTGACATGTTTTCTGGGAAGTGAGAGAATGTGCAGCCATTTCATAAGGCAGGAGAAAGCATGCATGAACAACACCTTGAAGGCCATGAGCATTTTTCATTGGTAACTGTTGAAAATGCCCATGACCTGTAGGTGGCAGTATTTGCTCTGCTGTTCAGTTCACTAGGGAAACATTCTTATATAGTGACTTGCCTAAAGTATTTTATTAAAGCTAATGTTAAAATTATATAATACACAGGTTGAAAAAAGTGTGTCTGTACATCTGGGTATAGTTCTTGGATTGTCCACAAAGTTGTTTTTTAAAAGTCATATGGTACATATAGTACATAAATTTATTCACCTAAATTTGGGTTATTGCTGATGAAGAATACAGTTTAGATATTAGCATCCAAGTGTTCGGGTACATCACACATGAAAAGTTGTACAGAGATTTTACAAACCACACAGCCAGTACAGCTGAAATGCCACCACCTCTGGGTGAAACACAGCAAAGCTCAACCCAGCTTCCTTGTTGAGGCTTCACTGCCTTTGAGTGATCCTGGGCTGATTCAAGGGGCTGCTTTTGTCCAAGTTTCACTTTGAGCTCTTGGGTGTGAAAGTGACACAGGGCCACCCAGAAGGGGGGCAAGTGGGGCAATTTGCCCCAGGGCCCACAGGGCCCCCCCACAGGAATATAGTATTCTATAGTATTGCAACTTTTTTTTTTATAGAAGGGGCCCCCAAAATTGCTTTATCCCAGGCCCCCTGAATCCTCTGGGCAGCCCTGAAGTGACGTGTGGGGCTCACCCCATGTTGACCAGACTTAACTAAGGAATGGCATGGACCACTGTGAACAGAAACTGCCCATTTCCCAGGGCTCTGCTTAGGCAACTGTCAGGGTGAGATGCAGAGGAAGGGGATGAACTCTAGAAATTAAAGCTCCACAAGACTCCAAAGCAACATTTATCTATTTTATTACAAAACCAAAACCAACCAGCCGTCTTTCAGTCTAATGAACAATGCTGTCAACAGAACTGCTGCGGGAGACAATACCAAATTTACTTCACTGGTGATCTCCCCCTCCAACAGGACCAGTGCTGGATGTAGACTTGCTCTGTAGGGCCATTGGCCTCTTCTCCTTTGTCCTGGCTGTTTTTGGCACTCACTCAGAGAAGCCATGAACATATTCAGAAGGATTCACAAGGGTGGGTGAGACATGCACAAAGTTCTGCTTTCGTGTACACCGGTGTGACCGATGGACTTCAGTGGTGTAAATGAGAACAGCATTTGGCTTGCTACTGCTGGGGAAGGATGTGCTCGGCTCTACCTCCCAACAGATGGGATGGCACTCAGTTCTCTGGTAGGAACTGTAGCGCTGCTGCAGGAGGATTTGCTGCTAACATTTCTAGTTTCAGTTCTGGGAGAACTGTCAGAGAGCTGCAGCCACTGCCATTTTGATATGGACAACTGAATGACTGATTTATGCCACAGGGCCAGGATAGTCTGTGTGACTGTCCAACACACAAAAAGCTAGACTACATTTATGCTGTAATTATGGTCCAGCTGCACAGAATCACTCAGAGTCTCATGCACAAACAGTAATGTGAGGCACAAGGCATTAGAGAAACTGCTCAGGACCCTATGTAAACCCAGCAACTCATTCTCCAGCGGGAACGGAAGGGGAGGCAGTGTACTGCTCGATTCCCATTCCATCAGCAGAACCAGGCCAGAAGGCAACCCCCTGGCAGATTTCACCTAGGACCCCACAGGTTCTGAGGCTGGCCCTACAAGTAGATAATAGCTTGGCTTCCTTGAAGAGGTGCCCAGACTATTAACTTGCAGACAGTAGGCGTGGTATGTTTTTTAAGCATCCTTTAGAGAGAAGGGAGGCAGGGCTGACAGCAGGACAAAGGTTGCAGAAGGGTTTACTTGGCAATAGGCAATGTGAGCTCACTGACAAAGTTTCCAGCAGAAAAGATGCAATGAGTCTTAAAGTGTCAGCACCCAAGACTGGATTTAGGGGGTTTTATTGCCCTGAGCAAACAGGCAGAGACCACCTCTACCAGCCCACTTCTGCTGCTGAAGATTTGCTGCTCTCAGAGACCATACGAGACAGCCCATTCTGGCATCCAACCTTCTGCTCGTGCTGCCTGTGACTAAGTGAAAACAGCAGCCAATGCTTAGCATTCCTAAAACTAGTATACAAAGAAAAGGAGTTTACACAAAGTTGGGTTCATTCTTCTCTCCTACAACAGGATTAGAGGAGGAAACTGACATTTCTCATTATACACTAAACTAAATCGTTTCAACGTACACATACCCCCTGCCCCAAAGTATAAAAAGGAAAAGCCAGAAGAGCACATATACATTGTATGTAATTTACAATGAGAAGCCAGCAGCGGGTGCTGCTGTTCACTAAAGACAACCGTTCTTCTTTATGGTGGGTTTGTGAGATTTGTGCTTCAGGGAGACACTTGTCATGAGTTTGTTGTTGATATTTTTAATCCAGACCAAACACTTTAACCCAGCTTCAATCCTGCTCTCATCTAGAAGGTCCCAAGCTCTGGAATCCAATGAGCAATTTATTTTTGCAATCGAGCCCTGCCCCCTCTGAATATTTAATTAGTGAACAGTGTGGTGTGAGCTTGCTGTGTTGTGATGCACGTTCAGCACACACACTGCTGTCACCAAGCGATGTAACAGCAGCACCCTGTGAGTGTGCTACGTCACAACACCATGTCGCAAAGCCACGCAGCCCAGCATGATGCAAGGCCTCTCTGCCACGATGCAATGCTGCTGGGAAGCAATGTTCTGGGGTCACCCTACAACAGCATGGCATGATGCCTGGCACTAGCAGCAGTATCCATTTCAGGACACTTCCATGGTATTGCACATATAGCTTTGCCACCGTCCAAATAAGGATTAGTTTCAAACCCAGATCACACGAACACTGTACAAATTGGTGCCTGTCTACCATTTCTCATTAGCCTGAGAGTAGCTTACACATTGCCTGTGTACAAGTGAAAGAGAGAGAGAGAGTGAATCCCATTCAGCACATTACATGCAACAACACAGCAGCCCCGTTGCAAGCAAAACAGCCAAAGTACATGGATAATAATGTCACCAGAGAGCTGCTCCCCCTACTGCAGCAGAATGCAGACAGCAGGTAGTTGCCAGTTTCAGTTGGATGAATTCCTGGAGGTTTCATCACATGACATAATCTTTAATTAAAGATCAATCTTTAATTCCTGGAGACTCCCTGGAGGGTTGGCAGCCCTAGTTTAGACAGAAAATGCGTGTACGAAAGCGGAGTACAAAGGCTGCAGTCCAAATCGGAGTGACAGGAGAGAGTGACGTGTCTGACATCTGAGAGGCTGTTGTAAATAATGCCCTCCCCAGAACGTGCACATGGTCAAACAGGCTAGAGCTGCACAAAGCAGGAATGCACTGCTGCTTCCCATCATGCTCCATGCACCCCACGGTCTAATGCACAGACCTGGCTGATTCTGTCCCTCCACAGATTTTACAAGTGTGTCTAACTGAGATGAACAAGACACTAACTTTGGCCAAGGCACCACCAGCTAAAACGGTCGCTGTGATCTCTGAACGCAGCAGCCTGTTCAAGCTGAGCCATGGCTTTAAGAGAGTGTCATTACGGCTGACACTAGAGACATCAGAACAGAGATTCCTGGGAGGTGGGAACTGTGAGAGTTCACACTACTGCATCGGAAGATAGTCCCACACAGCAAGCACAGGAACCCGTGGTACGAGCAGCTATTGTTCAGGTTGTAGTGAACAGTGCCTTCCTAATGAGCCTGGGCTAAAACGACAGAGATGAAACTAGACTCCTAGAGACAGGTCTCCCGCTGTATCTTTCGCTATTGACATATGTGCTCTCATCTCTCCCCTGTAGCACTAAGCAGACTGCAGGGGGCTTCAGGAGCATAGCAGAGCTACATCATGCTTTCTCCTTTGTATTTTTCTTACATATGAATAGAGGGTATTTCTATGATCACTTTGTGAATACATGAAGATGCAGGACTTCTGTGCCTTCCCTGTACTCCACTGGCACTACTGGGGCCTATACTGAGTCTCCCTACTGTTGGCACTCCTTGTGCCCTTGGTACCACTAGATGTCCAAGATATGGCATCTGCTCTACATGTTTTCCTTGTCTGGATGGCAACAGGTTTGTTGTTCACCACTACCCAATCTGCAGCCGCCGCTGGAGCTATCTTTGTGCCTCCCATGGTTCAGGTTTGAACTTCGCACCTGTTCCTGCTCATTTATCTGCAGTTCGTTGATGGAAAGGAGCGCTGCTCTCCCAAAGGCCCAGTTCCGCACACTGCAGTGGGCCCATCAACTCCAGTAGCAGATTGATGTATTCAGTAACTCCCAAAAAACAGCTGGCCTACTGCACGACTTGGACCCCCAGTGCACATCTGTGAGCACAAGCTGTGGCAATACACTTGCTTTTATGCACACGGAGGTGCTAGAGAGAGCGCAATTTGTGGCCAGAGGATGGATCGGTTGTAGACATCACTGCATTACTGGATTCCAGAAGTCAAGGTGTCCCTTTAACCCTAACAGCCTATGAAATTGAGGGGAGGGACCAAACAGTGACTCCAACCCCTGTACAAGACAACTGTACAATTTACATATATATTTATATACAGTATATAAAAATCTCTTTCTTCTCGAGTCCCTGTGAACTCAGAAACTTAAGTTGTCAGTAGCTGTCCAAAGGTTTTTTTTTTTGTCATGCTCTCATTCCCCCTCCCCCAAAGTATTAGATAATGGAATTAAACAAAAAACAAACAAACCAATCATTAAAAAAAGTGCAAATGTTCTGGGTGCCACTTCTGCTACGCTGGATGTTGCCAATGCCACATGGCAGCAGGGTGTCAGTCTGTCCATCCTTCGGGTGGCCTCCTGTCTTCTATTCATATCTGCTCCTAGACCAGGCGTCCTACTGAAGGCGGTGAGTCAGGCAGAATATTGGTGGAGGGAGGTGAGAGAGGAAAACCAAAATTAAAACCAAAGTTGCAGCCAGCAGTGTAAGCGTGCTGTACAGCCTCTCCATGACAGAAAAGGCTTCTGGAGGGCAACTAGTTCAGAATAAGCTGCAAAGCTGACAAGAACTAGGACTTAACGAGCAATAGCCTTGTGGAAGAGGCAGCATTGGATGAGTCACACATACAGCCTTAGGCATGGGTGTATTTTTAAACACAAACCATGGCTGCTCATTCCCTCCTGGGGAATGGGTGAATGGTCTGGGCAAAACCCCCACGCCCTCTCTTCTACCTAAGGCCCAATCTTGTCCCCACTGAAGAGCAGAACTCCTACTGATTCTAGTGAGAGTCAGATGGAGGTCTCACTGCACTACCAGCGTGAATCATCTCAAAGCGTGGCCAGCTGGGTTCCTTCCCCATCAAGCAGGCAGGTCTGCGAAGAATTCAATCGCTAGTCAAAGTAGCCTTTCCCCAACCCTCCAGCAGCAGAAACCTCTCTGCTAACCCCCTTTAGTGGCATTCCTAGACAACATCCTCCAAAGCCCACTGTGCTGCTAAAGCCCCGGCTCCAAAGCTAATGCTGGGGTTTTAGGAAACCCAGCAAACTTGGAGTGTGAATTCACTGGAAGTTGAGGGATTCAGTACTTGAAAAGCCCCAGAGCTCTTAAGATCTGGGGGAGCCACAGCAGTGAGGGAGCAATGGGGTTGCTTAGCTGGTTGTATTGAGGTTCGCATCCGTTGCTGTTATGAAAGGCCTGAGGCTACAAACTGCTGCCACATGGTTCTAGTAGTAACCCTTCTGAGATTAGAAATCCCACACAGAGTAGCACAAAGCAAGGCCGAGATCTACTGGAAGCAAAGCTGCAAGTTTCACTAATGCACTGGCCTTCACTTAACTGGAAATGAGCGAGAGACAATGTATCCTTGTACTTTAATGGAGTTACACATTTTGCCCTGCAGTACATCTCCTCTTATGGCTTCTCTTGTCCTGTTAGCCAAGACTGGCATACAGATGGTGTTCACATTACTGGCCCTTGCTAGCCCACTGGGCCAGGTTGTGGCTGGCCCTTGCATGGATACAGAAAGGGTTTATAGCAGCAAGGAGGCAGAACTATGGCTCTGCCCCGTTCTGTACTGGCTGGCAGAGCTAGCCGGTCATGGAGAGGAGTTTCACTCTCCTATAATGGTGGCTTAATGGCCACGTTCCACATATGCAACAGGGAGCTCAGGGAGGATGGAAAATTGCCATTTTTACCTGAAGGCAAAGGGGAATGTTCCTGCGAAGTCTGAACTAAATCCATTTGATAATTAATCTGAGCTATAGTTCATTAGAAAACTGCCCTGGTCTGAAATTTTGACTTGCCTAATGCTTTGTCAAATACGGGTTCTATTCTAAAATAAAATAGTTAATTTTTGAGTTTTTCTGGCTTCAGCTTCCAGCCATTGGTTCTTGTTCTGCTTTTCCCCACTTGATTAAAGAGCCCTTTAGTACTCAGTATTTTTGCCCCATGAAAGTACTTGTACACTAATCAAGTCACCTCTGAATCTTTTTGCGAAACTAAACAGAGAAAGCTCTAAGTCTCTCATTGGAAGGTATTTTCTCCAGCCCTCAAATAATTTTTGTGGCTCTTTTCTACAACCTCTCCATTTTTTCACCATTCTTTTTTAAACGTTGTGCAGTATTTCAGTCTTGGTCTCACCAATGCTGCAAACAAAGGTAAAATCACCTCCATACCCCTAATCACTACTCCCCTGTTTATACATGTAAGGCTCACGTTAGCCCTTTTTTGTCACAGTTTATGTCAAGTTGTTTGTTCTCTCCAGAGGTGAAAGTAAGCCGGTAAACCCCAGTACGGGGTACCGGCAAGAGCCGGTGCGTCGTACCGGGGTGGCCCGGCTTCCCCAGGCGGCAATTTAAAGGGCCTGGGGCTCCCAGCAGCAGCTGGAGCCCCAGGCCCTTTAAATTGCCGCCAGAGCCCCACTGCCGGAGCCCTGGGGTAGGAGCAGCGGGGCCCTGGGGGCTATTTAAAGGGCCAGGGCTCCCGCTGCCTCTACTGCCCTGGGCCCTTTAAATAGTTGCCAGAGCCCTGCCGCCGCTACCCCAGGGCTCCGGGGATTATTTAAAGGGTCGGGGCGGTAGAAGCAGGGGAGTCCTGGGCCCTTTAAATAGCCCCCAGAGCCCTGGAGTAGCAGGAAGGGTGGGGAATGAAACTCTCAGTCCCCGGATTCCAAATTCCATGCCTTAGCTACTCTCAGTCTGTACTGGGAAGTAGTGTACTGCAAGGTCAGCTCATTGGACAGATGTCAGGCAAGAAAATGGGGAGGGACCCATGAATTTTGAGGTATGCGAGTGCTACAGAAGAAAAAGGAAACAAAAATAAGAGATAAAATACTTACTGAAAGGGTTAATGCCTTGTCTTTTTCCATGGGGGAAACTGCTAGCACTACCTGCAAAATCCAAGAACACTATTTGCTTATCACTCAGCAGTTTTTGATTCTTCTGAATGTTGGAGATAATTTTAGGAAAAAGCAATGATTGCTCTGCTAATGACAATGAAGGACTATTGCTGACTGCAGCTGGGTGCAGTAATATAGGCAGGCTCTGTGCAAAGCTCCCTTATACTTACACACACCTATTTCCGCCAGTGCATCTCAGTCCTGGCCTGCATCATCTCTTAGAGTTAGACTTAGACTTTTAATATCTACATTTTAATCCAATTTAAGATCTTAGATTGTGATGTGGGACTCTCATGAAATCCAAAGGTTCAGTTTGGGTAAGCAGCCCCAAATCCCAGAATTAAACTTCTCTGCCTGCTCCTGAGTAGGGGCGAGAGGAATAAGAACTGAAAGATATTTAGTGGTATGAGGTTCCTGAGACTTCTTCCTACTACGGGAAAACAGGACAGAAGAAAAACACTCAGGTTTCTCTAAAGGCCACTAAGAGGACTGGACAGTTTTATAAGGTGCTCAGATAGACTGGATGGCCCAAACTTATCTGAATGTCTGGTGTCTACAAAGTTAGGCCAAAATGTTCACACTTGGATACCCATATCTATACCCAGGCACCTAGAGAGGAGTGGCCTGATTTTCAAAGCTACTGAGCATTGCAACTCTCAGTGGGAATTCAGTGGGACCTGCAGGAGCACAGCACGCCTGAAAGTGAGCCCATTTCCATATAGGTGCCTACATGTGGCTTTTAGGCAGCCATATTTGATAATTTTGGTCACCGTCTCGAAATCTGAGGAAAACCAGCACAACTATTTCCCGCCAGAATCAGCAAGTGAGCTTCCCATTTCCATGCTGGGCTGGAGACAGACGAGCACAATTCAGGGACTTTGACGTCTATGTGATTTAAATTGGAGGTGCAAAAAACTGTATGCTTTGATTATTTGCACACACACAAATGGATGCCAGCATTTGAAAATCTGGTCCTGACTATGCAGAAGAAGGATAAGGGGACACTTAGAAAGATGGCGGGAGGGAGCCACAGGAGAACTGTGGAGTCAGAGGCACAAGCAGTAGAATGCGGAAGAGAATGGAGAAAGAGAGAGTCAGGGAGATAGTGGAGTTTAAATTAGAACCCACAATACAAACCTGCTGGATTATTTAAATCATTAATAAGAGGAACTGAATAAATGTGCTAAGTTATTTAAAGCCCCTCAGAACGCCAGTTTCATGCCAGCCACCTCTCCCAGCAAGGTCAGAGAAGTTCCAGCTAACTTATTTCATTGCCTGTGGGTCAGGGTGTAGAAGAAAAAAAAGCTGAGCTCTGTTGTCAAAAGGTAGATTCTTCCATAGCTAACTGGGACCCTGCTCAGGATCCTGGCAATAAAAATTCAGGATCTATATGAGTTTCTCCTTCTTTTAGCTTAGACACACATACAGATCTGCATCTGAAGAAGTGTTGTTGTGTTTTATCCACAAAAGCTTATGCCCAAATAAATTGGTTAGTCTTTAAGATGCCACCAGACTCCTTGTTGTTTTTAATACTAATCTGGGTGTCACCAACTGGCTAACACCTCCTGCAGAGGCCTCTAGAGGGGATTGCTCAGTACTGCTTGAAACCACAATTAACTGCAGTGGGTTTGGCTCTCTGAAGTGCTATCTTTTTTCCTCTGAATATTTTGGGTGTCCTACAGAAGCAAGCACCCTTCCTATTCCTCCACCATCAAACACATGAATTTAAAGCATTGTCATACACCTGCTTACCCCTGAACTCTCATTAGTGGAAATCACACGACAGAATAGCTTTTCAGACCCACCAAGGCACTGTTCATTCTATAATACAGTAAGGCACCTTGTGCACCCCAAAGCAACGCCTCCACCATTGCATGCGAGTCTAATGAGCAAGAACACAGAAGCCAAGCCTGCTCTCCCATGGAGGTTTGACCTTCCGTGGAAATTTCAAAAATTTCTCTGCAAGTCTGTGTTATTGCAACTGTACTGTTTGAATATGGTTGAAAACAAACTGAAGGCTACACTTCAGTAACTCTCAAAGGTTTTATTTCCCCTCCTGATCTTAAACAGGTAACTGCTTTTACAGAAATTGTCTACTCCTCCTCTTAGGCCAGGCAGAATTTGCACATGAACAAGCAGATGCTAGAGAAAGCCCTTTGCATTCAAACTTGGTATTGCAGAGCCAGACTGCTGACAGTGACATTCATTTAAACCTGCTTATCTTTAAAAAGACAAGTGGGAAAACTCCGGGTAAATTGATACTGAAGCTCTAATATGGTGGGCAGACAACTCCACTCCTCAGCCCCAAGCGATCTTTCTACCACAAGTGCGTGAGAGGCTAGCAGCCTTGAGTACGATCCCGTCTGAGCCCATAGGTATGTACTCAGAGTGGCAAGCTCCTGGTGCCATGGAAGCTACGCTTCTAATTTTAGTGGGCTAGCTCAATCAGAGCTAGTGTGGTATGTCTCCTCAAGCTGGGATTGACACTTTCCAGCTCGAGTGCAGACACAGTGGCAGGGAAAGGTGGAGTGTGGTGGGGGACGAGCTACTTTTAAAGTGGGAAGACTACAAAGGAGAGAGGCAGAGCCAACCTGCCCTTCAATCCTTCACAGACTCTTTGCTTCTTTAATTGGTTGTTTAATGCCATCTCTTTAACCACACAGAAGAGAGAAGAAACGTCAAAGGAAGATTCTGTGTCCCAGGATCCCCCCGCTCTATAATATCCTCCGTGTCACTCTCAAATGCTCAGTATTGTGCCTCCACCCCTTTCCCCCAAAAAAGACTCCCCCATGCTACTTGTGCATGCTAACAGAGTGTTAGGAACCATTAGGAAAGGGATAGATACATCAGAAAATATCATATTGTCTCTATGTAAGTCCATGGTACACCCACATCTTGAATACTGTGTTCATATCTGGACACCTCATCTCAAGATATATTGGAATTGGAAAAGGTTCAAAAAAGGGCAACAAAAATGATCAGGGGTATGGAACAGCTTCCATAAGAGATTAATATGAGTGGGACTTTTCAGCTTGGAAAAAAAAAAAAAAAGATGATTAAGGGAGAGATAGGATAGCGGTAAAATCAAGACTGGCGTGGAGAAAATAAATAATGAAGTGTTATTTATTCCTTCTCATAACACAAGAACTAGGGGTCACCCAATGAAATTAATAGGCAGCAGGTTTAAAACAAAACATAAGGAAGTATTTCTTCACACAGTCATCCTGTGGAACTCTTTGAAACATTCTAAAGCCAGATAGCTCTAATACTGATTTTTCACATTAATCTTAGTGGAAGAAGGTAATAAAATTAAGGAATACAGTTACTATTATTGTATATTATTCCACGGCAAATTACTGGGGAGCAGGGAAAAGCTTCCATTAAACTAGGGAAGCCGGTTACTTTAGCACTGTGGACCAGCAACGTTACAGGCTTGCATTAATTAAAGTTTGTAATGCACATAGAAGATATAACAGTAATATTAAGGTGCTAACAACCAAATGCAACCACCCAGTGCTAATCTGGTGCAAATGAGTTTTGCATGTGGCATCAAAGACCGGGCTGACTGGGAGAAAGGCATGTGCACATGCACACACATCCCGATGGTTTGGCCCAGGAGCTGTAATTGTAGCCAAGGGGCACGTATGCCCCTACACAGCATGTTAGATCTACAGAATTCCCTGTGGTGAACCCCACCGGCTGTGCCCCTTCCTTCCCTTAAGCGCCATCACAAAACAAATAATAAAACAACAAGAATGAAGGGCATTTGCAGGGCTGGCTGCTAGATGCTCCCATCTTTTTGCCTGTAAGTTGAGCAGCTCAAACCTTCAATGCCATGTTGCGGATTTTGTTTTAACTCAGCACAGCTGGCTGCCTTGTCGCTCCAGTTCTGAAAGGAAAATGGCTCACCTCCTTCCTTGCTGACTCCCAAGCACCCCTTCAGCTCCTGCAGCGAGATAGACTTGTCTTTGTTGAGGTCACAGTAGTCGGCGAAGCGTCGAGCACATTTCTTGGGCTTGGCTTTCTTCTTCACGTACCGCTTAAAGGGCTTCATCTCCCGCTTGTTGATGTCACTGCTGCTATTGTTGTCCAGCTGGCTGAAGTACCAATGTACCACCCGCTCCTCCAGCGTGTGGCTGGGATCCGGCTCAGAGAACCTAGAAAACAAGATACACAGGCCCCCAAACAACCGGGATGCTCTTGTTAATGACTAAGTGCCTTTTGCCCAGCCACATCCCTTTCTCCATTTATGACAACCTGTATCGTATTTTGCCTCCTATGACCAGGAGAAGCAGATTCCTGGTCTGGAAGGCTGTTATTTCTAGAGTAGGCTAGGTACCCTGGGTAAATGATCCTCTGTGATCACAGGTTTCAAAACTCCTCCCTCTATACTTAAGTTTCATGGACTAGCACTGGTTTGGGAGAGGCATAAACAGACAAAGAATTTGCACACCACTGAAAGGTAGCGGATGGACAGCCCTAATGACCGACATCCTTTCTGTATCCACCAAGCAGGGATCACCCGGGCAGCAGCAATACAAACTTCCCTACCACTTTCTCCCAAGCACTGTGCCTCAGCCTTATCCCAGAAGGCTCTTGAGTGAGACTACAGTTCCGTCTTCATGGCCCATTTAGTCCTTGGTCTCTCAGCTGAGACTGCTGGCGAAGGGAACACTTAGTGCCAAATGTGACAGTGGTTTATAATGATGTGGACCCCAATCACTAGGAACAAGATCCAACTCTTCGAATTGATTTAATGCAAGATGCATTTATTTATTTGAAAAAGTCTTTGGACAATTTTGCTGTGTCTGTTTATGTGATCTTGCCTCACGTATTTTATTCACTGCATTTTTTAAAACTGTTTTCACATTGTTTTAAGGCACTATCCAATACTGCAGCAGGCAAATGCCACAAATCCATTAAGCAGGAATAGGCAAACTCGTTTTGCCGCATTTCAAACTCCAACATTGCAGGTTTGATGCAACACTAGTGGGTTCACATTCTGTATCTGTGAAAAAAGGAGCAGAGCGAGGGAGAAAGAAAAACTGAGGAAAAATCAAGGGGTCAGGACCAGCAGCTTTCAATTTCAAATCATTATTTCACCAGAGAAGAATGGTGAGGAAAATAGCCACTGTTTTTGTGGAGCCATTTAAAAAACAAAACAAAAAACAAACAAAAAAAAACAAACAGCGTCTTGTGCGCCGCATGCTGCCTATCTAACAGCAGCAAATAAACAGTTCTCAATAAGGAGGAAACAAAATGTGTTCAAGGGAATGATGCTATAAAAACTGAATAGCTTCCAGAGGTGGCCTCTGTTTTTCTTTCCTCTGCAAGTGGGGGTAGAGAAGGGGCCAAGACAGATTAAGACTAAACCTGGGCAAAGACTTTAGTCTCTTTCTCAAGAGTGAAGTAGCTCAGCCAGCCCTCCCCAGAAAGTAGCTGGTGGGCAGTCATTACATGGCTGCACTGCCGCCTAGTGCTCTACCTCTGGCTTACTGCTGTAAGACGACCTCCAGAAGTGCAGCCCAGATTCCAAGCATGCTGTTTTACTCCACCCTAATGGTGACAGGAAGCTTGGGTGAATTATAAATTCAGATTCCTGTGTGGGTCTATGGTTGTGGGTGCAGTATAAATACCTAGGTTCAATCCCATTACAGGTGAAGCTTCTGAAGACATTGAAACAAGACTGGTGACAGTTTTAGAGACTAGTGGTCTCTTCTGTATCAGGGATCCATTTGAAAAGGGCAAGGATGACATCTTCTCTGTTGCGCAGCTGGGGGACAGAAAGGGCTGCCGTATTTTGGGCCCTCCAGCCTTCTCAGCATCCTTCTACAAAGCAGATACTGCTGTTTAGGTAAGTGAAAAACAACCACCTCATCAATCTGCACTTTAATTCAGAATGGTAAGGAGGGGAAGTCTACAGCATGGCATGGAAGGTCGTGATCAGAGTCTGGGGGAAGATGGTGATCACTGGCAAGCTTCTCAAGCAGCTTTACAAGTGATAAAAAATAGATATTTGAAGGGAAGGCCCTGCCCCAAGGCCTTGGGAAACCTGAAATAATAAATTCAAACGAACCTTAAAAACCAGGGAGAATAAAATAAACTACAAAACCTATTTTTAAAGCTTTTATTTGACAATTTCTTTTGCATAATTCACTTCTGGGCTGTTACAAATTACTCTCTATTAGAGTTGATCAGGAAATTTTCAATGAAACAGTTTTTCCTTGGAAAATGCCAAATCCCTGAAACCAAATCTTTGAGGGAACATACACCAGTTTTCATGTAGCTACCATTGGGAAAAGTTTCTCAGGTCTAGGATGGAGAGAGGACCCCACCCTCCGAATAGCCAACAGCCCAGTAGGCAGGGTACTCACCTGGGACGTGGGAGATCAAGATTCACATCCTTGGTCTGAATCAGACAGAGTTGGGACTTAAACCTGGGTCTCCCGAATCCCATGCAAGTGCCCTAACCATTGGGCTATTGGGTATTCCAAAACAGACCTTTTAGCTTTCTGTCTCTTTTTACATCAAAAAACTTCAAAAGGTCTTGGTTTGGTCCTGATACCGAACAGGAACATTTTTGAAAGCTCAAACATTTCAGCGGGATGAGAAAACTATTTCCTGCCCAGCTCTACTCATTATGACTGCCCTATCCTCATGATCATGTACCAGTCTGCGAATCTTTGTGTCATCCAGAAATGTTATCAGCAATGATTTTACATTTGCTTCAGACCATTAGCTATTTTTGCTCAAACTTAAAAAAATGAAATAAAAGTGGGGTGGCAGCGACAGCCTATTTGGGCAGACAGCAAGCACTGGAAATTTCAGCCTGAAAGATGAAAGTGTCGTAAAGTTATGAGAAAGCAGAAAAGGGTGTTAGAATGGAAACTGTTGTGCAAGCTTAGTTGGAGTGATTCTGGCTGCTATAGTTATAATATGGGTGGTGATGGCCACACAGTAAATGCAATTTGTCTCACAACTTTGATCACCTCAGCTGACATTAAAAAAATAAACAAACAGACCCACCATAATTTTTCTTCTTTCCTCTCAGATGTGCCCTGCCTGATCAAAGAAGTGCAAAATTAACATTTATTATGGGCACAGTGGCAAGGTTGTGGTCCAGTATCTCATAAACCAAACAGGTCACAAATTGTCAGGGCTAATAATGAGTGTTTTAGCCTTTTCGAGAGTTAGGAACACCTCTTTCTCCTAGGATAAAGATTTCGTTTCTAGCACTGGTGAGAAGTTGAATCTTGTAGATAAAATATTAGAGAGAATAAAAACAATTTGAGGTCATTTTTAGAAATTTCTGAAGTGTACTAGAATTTCCCCCTCCCCGGGAGGACTGTACAGTGGGACTGCAGCACTAACTCTGCAGACTCAGAGATCCAAAATAAAAGTTGTACCAATATATTATTTATTTCAAAGTCTCTGATTCCTAAGATGCTTTCTCTGCAAGATATATGCCACCAGGATGGTGTGGTACAATGGAAAAGTTGGACGCACTCCCTTTGGAGATGGCCTGGTGCATGTGGAAGTTTACGCCAGAGGAGTTTCTTGCATTTAATTATGGCTGCAGGCATGCAAAATATTTGGGTGGTGGAGCAATTTGCCTCACTTGGAGTGGGCTGGTGAAAGGTTTCTTTTTCCCCTTGCGCACTGGCTGTTGACACTGTAGCTTGAAATAAATCAACATGAAGATTGTGAAAAGCAAGATGGTGAAGGATGCTGCCAGAAGGGCCCCATTAAAAGGTTAGAAATACACAACACTTTGAGGACTTAGGAGGTAAGCTTGCAAGGTTTTTAGAAAGGTAGTTGGTCCTTATGGACATCTCTCCTCCCTACAATACTGCTTTGTGGTCAAGTTTATTTGCAAGAGTGCTGACAGAGAAATCCAAAAGGGATGCTAAATAAATATGAAATATTCAAGGGCTTTCCTTTACCCACATCCACTGCTTTGTACCATGCAAATTTCCCAAAATTGGCATTTGGAGTGCTTATATCTAGGAAGGGACAGATTGTTTCCACTCTAGCGTATTTAACTTATACTACTATACAAACGTTTTTCATTCTGTTTGTATGCATTCTGATATGCCAGGCATATTGGTACCTGATGGACTGTACAGTATTCAGTTCATAGGCCCTCAGCCACAACCGTGATTCAGAGGACTTTAAGTAGATATTGATGCACAACTACCAATACTGAGAATAACTGGGCATAAGGTGAAACCCTCAGAAACAAATATTTATGTCAGGCAATTAGAGACCATTCTGCTCCCTTCAGTATCTTCAAAGATGAAAGTCGGGGACATTTGCACATTGACCCTCCAATATCAAACACATGCATGGCTCTCACTTTCTCTGGAGCAATAGGGTATGCCAGCATGACTGCCCTAAATAAAACACACACATATGTGCATGTCTGTCCTGCACACCTCTAAATACTTCAATCTGCACTTTCGGCTGGCATTAAACACTTCAGTGTTATCCAGCAGATCATACATAAACCAGAATAATAATCCTTTGCCTTTCTATACACCAAGACTTCACCAACACCAACATATTAATCCTCAACATTTCTGTGCAGTAGGACAGTGTTATTATCCCACTTTACAGATGTGCAACCAGAGGCATGAAGAAGTTAAAAGGCTGCCTGACATCTCACACCCCATCCATGGAAGAGCTGGAAACAGAATCCCGTGATGCCAAGCCCAGAAGTTCAGAAATCATAAGCCACCCCTCAACATATCATGAGATTTATTTAAAAGATTGCATGGGGGGGGGGGGTTGGCCTGTCTTTTGAGGTCTGAACTCCCCCTGCCCACCCCCAATGTGTACATGGCCATTTAAATGGTGTAGCCAGCTCTCCCAAATGTACACAGTGAGGTGATGTTGACATCAGCTGCAGGAGGCCTCACTGCCTGCCTGACGGCACAGAGCTCCCAGCTTCTCCCCAAAGCCCAACATTCCAGTTAATTCATTTTGTGTCCCCACCCAGCCCCACATCTGCCCCTCTCCCAGCACATCAAGTCACTAGTCACCTCCCAACACCCCACATCAGTTCTGCCTTTGCCCCCAGCACCACCTCTGCTCCTCCTGCAGCTCCAGGGATTCTTCAACCCTCTCTCCCAGGTCTGGGGAGAGGGGACTACAGTAGGGTCCCTTCTCCCCCTTTCCAGAGAGAGAGAGAGAGAGGAGCTAAGAGCAGAATGGCTCATTGTTCGGGGCGGGGGGGAAGAGGGGGAACAGAGCTGCTGGGGTGTTTCTGCTCCCTCCTCTCCTTCCCCTCCTGTGAGAATGGTGTCGGCTGCTCTCTCTCACCCCTCCCCCACCCAAGAATGCCTCCTGTCTCCAAAGGGAAGGGGGAGAACTCTGCTTACCTCCCACAGCAGCTTGATTGGCTGTTCTTCCCCAAGAAGTGGGGACATGGGGAAGTCAGAGGGGTTTTCCCCATAGGTGCTGGAACTAGGGGTACTGGTGGGGCTGCCACACCCCTCTAGCTTAAAGTTGTTTCTATTATATACAAGGTTTACAGTTTAGCTCAATGGATCTCAGCACCCCCACTATAAAAATTGTTCCAGCGCCTCTGGGCATGGCTGAAATTTGCAAGAGGGTGGAGCTTCTCACATCATAGCCAGAGGGCCTCTAGCCCCAGCTGAAATTGCAAGAGTTGGCAACACAAGAATTTGGATTCTCAGTCCCGTTATAGCCACTAGTCCACAGAGCCTCCATAAACAGATCTGAATTTTATTAGGCCTCTCTTTATGCACCAGAGGATGAAAGACAAAGTGACTTCCTCCTACTGAGTTCTCATTAAACACTGTAAATGGGATGTGCTGACCTTGCAGGGGCAGGTGGTCAGGGTTACAGTGACAAAACAGAGTTTGGAGCTGTGGCATTAGTTCTCCTTGTATCCAGTAGAATCAGAATGAGCTCTAGTTCAGAGCAAGAAACCCCCACCCCACTTGACATACCTCCAGACAGGGCCAGCTTCAGGGTTTTGGCGCCCCAAACAGCCAAACAAAAAAACATCTGCGGCGGCAATTCGGCGGGAGGTCCTTCGCTACAAGCAGGAGTGAGGGACCATCCGCCGAATTGCCGCCAAACAGCTGGACGTGCCGCCCCTCTCCGAAGTGGCCGCCCCAAGCACCTGCTTGGTAAGCTGGTGCCTGGAACCGGCCCTGCCTCCGGAGACCTGTAGCTGTCTCATTCACGTCTGAACGCTTTCCAGACTCACCTCCCACCTCCAGCAGGTGCAGCTGAGTTAATGGCCTGTACCATGTCCGTAGTCAGAGCATCTAGTAAGCTGGTAATAAATTCTACTTTCTTCCCTTCTGGGCAGCCTGCAAAACGTGAAGAGGAAGAGTATCTTGAGAACACAAAGTCAGTCTCCTACCCTGATTCAACCTTCTTCAATGGGGAGATAGCATAGTCTCTGTAAGGTTGAATATGGCACCTTTAATAAGTCTCTAATCAAAGGTAGAAGAATCCTTGAGCAGCTTTTAGCCTCTCACATGTACTCTGCTAATTCCAGCCACCTCCAGATCTGACTGTGTTTTGCATGAATACTACTGTTCACTTCTTTCCTGGTTGGTGCCCCTAGTTGTCTACCTTCTTCCTCACTTCACTGGGTGACTCCTCTGGGGTCTAGTAATGGCCTCAGATCACCAACTTCCTCTGTTGAGCAGAATCAGCATTCACTGCTGATTCCTGGCATGCTCCCGGTAACCCCTGCCAGCCTCCCACACACAGAGCACCATTGTCAACATTTTCTACGTTCCCATACACGCACACACACGACCCATGACAAAGATCTAGAAACTTACCACAATTGCTCTGACAGCTGAAAGTGACTTGCAAATTATTATAACTAAATTCCTCCTTTGTTAAGGCAGGCTCAATTTTCTGCCATACCCAGCCTAAGGAAAACAGTCACTAGCATCTCCCCATATCATGTATATTACACACACTCACCCGCCCCTTAGCACTCATTTGGCAGGCAGTCCAGAAAATGTCAGCAACGTAAAGGGTAAGCTGCTATGACAGCAGGAGTAGACCACTCACTTAAAAGAGCTTTTTTGCAGAAATGAGAAAGTTGAAAAAACATGTGCTAGAAGTCATCTCCCAGGGGTCTCAGCATCTCACCCTCTGCTGGGACTAGCAGAGTTGCTTGCAGATAGCAAATGACAAATTCTCCTTCCTTCTTTCTTCTGGTTCTTGTGGAAGCAGCCATGACATGCTTTGTATAGCATAGTATGTGTGCATGTACACACGTGTGGGTGTGGGAGTGTAAGTTTCTCTCCCCTTGGTATCTGCAGGATTTTTTATGAGGGTGCAATTAATGTAGTGGCTGCAGTAATGTAGGTGGCAAAGGATGGGGTGACCCTTTGGACAACCTCACCGAGTCCTCCAATAAAGGCGTCCCTCTCAGACAATTAAGAGTAATTGGGAAGATCTCACTCATGTTTGACTTGGGAGTATTACTCAGCAGGGAGAGCAAATAGGAATGGGAAAGTAACAGAACATCCTATAGCTCTCCTCTCCTTCCCTCACTCTTTTGATGTGACTGTGTGAATCACGAATGGCTCATCAAACCTAAGCCCAGTTAATACACTGGCTATGTGAGAGAAATCTCCAGCCTGAATCAAATGGGATGGCATGATGAGACTGCCTACAATGTCACGTAACCGATCTCTGACTGTTTGTAGCAAAATATCCCAATGGCTGGTGATGGGACATTAGATGGGGAGGGCTCTCAGTTACTACTGAGAATTTTTTTCCCAGGTGTCTGGAGCATGGAGCACAGGTCATTTGCAGGTTTAAATTAGTGTAAACGGTGGGATTCTCTGTAACTTGAAATCTTTAAATCAGGATGTGAGGACTTCAGTAACTCAGCTATTACAGGAGTGGGTGGGTGAGGTTCTGTGGCCTGCATTGTGCAGGAGGTCAGACTAGATGGTCATGATGGTCCCTTCTGGCCATAAAGTCTATGAGTCTATAAATGGAGTCACAAATGAACAAGAACCACAGCAGTTCTCAGTTTGCAGCTGGGATCAGCAACCCTCTGGGGGGTTCCTTAGCAGCAATGACAGTAACCGTAGTGCAAGTGAATACACCCAAGCATCTAGCTGAAGGAGTTGCCCAATACATCTGGGGAGAAAGAAAGGGGAAGCTGCAGGGGATTCGCATTAGCAGAATCTGCCATTGAGACCACACCACATCTGTGCCACAGTATGCAGTCCCCTCCCCATTACAGTGGTTTCTGCCACCTGTCCTGCTGCGCCGCATTCTCAAGCAGTGTCCCAAAGGACAGGGAGCAGTAGCTGCAGTTGCTGGGGCTGGGGCAAAGGAAGAAGAGATGCTCTTTTCTGGAAGCTCTAGACCCCCCCCCATTCCCCAAGGAGCAGAGAGAAGGTTCCAGGGAAGGAGTCCAGGAGGAAAAAGGATGGAGAGCAAGAAGTGAGGCAGGCCTCGAGCTACTGGGCTCTTTATAGGCTGGAAGGCTCCACTCCCTCCTCCCAACCTCTCTCCCTCCCTTCTGGGAAAATAAGGTTGGTCTCTGAGCAATTGGGCACCTTCTTTCTGTTCCTTAGAAGGGTGTGAGAGGAGCAGGAGGCAGAGTAACAGCAGCTGGAAGGACAGCTCTGTGGGGAGCGCACACAGCAGGGTGCCCGGGAGACAGGGAGTGGATAGCAGCCAAAATTCTACCGGGGAGGACAAGCAGCCCAAATTAATTGTACCTGGGAGTTTGAGAGATGGGGGGGCACCTTGAGTGGCCACCTACATTAATTGAGGGTGGGGCTTAGGCAGGGGCCATCCATCCCTCCCCAAACCCCTTTTCCTTACTGCTCCATGAAAAGCCCAGGCAGGGACTCTCTCTTCAAGCCCCACTAAGTATCTGGGGCAGAGATCCTCTACCTCACCCCTTCGTTAATAGATTGCAGAACTGATTCATTTGCTTCCCTCACTGAGGAAACATCCTTGAAAACAGGTCCTATGTTTCAGAACCATTATAACCTGTCAGGACCGGCTCTAGGCACCAGCAAAGCAAGCACGTGCTTGGGGCGACATATTTCCAGGGGCGGCATTCTGGCCATTCTTTTTTTGTTGGGCAGCATTCCGGCCACTTGTGGCTTTTTTGTTGCTTGGGCAGAGCATGGGGCTTGGCAAAAACCTAGAGCCGGCCCTGTGACTTGTTACTTATGAGGCAATGATTCTTCTTCAAGTCCATGACATCTTGAGATGCCACTTCCATACAGTGTGTCCATTGGAACATGCCGGTGAGGAGAACCTCTTTCTGTAATGCAGAGGGTGGGATAAGGCCCTCTTCCTGATTACCCGGAATATACTGGGTAATGGGAGACTGGACCCTCCCTGACTAACATAAGTTTCACCAACAAAGCGCCAGTGTGGACAGCGCTATGTCGGCAGGAGTTACTCCTGGTTTAATTATGCAGACAGGAGAGGTCTTTCCCGTTAGCATAGAACAGTTGCATGGGAGACCTTACAGAGGTGCAGCTGTAGTGGTAGGGCTGTGCCACTGTAAGGTCTGTAGTGTAGACATAGCCTTACTCCAGCATACTACCCAATTTGTGTGCACATATTTAGGCATTACACTTCTGATAAATTGATTTTTAAAAGCGACTATGCCTCCCTTACATTTTCCTGCCTTAGCTTTTCTATCACTCCACTTTTCTCTTTTCTTTTTCCTTCTACTGAATCTTAAATCTTTTCTTGTCTTTTTCAACATTAATTTCTTTATTCTAGTTCTCCAACAAGGTTAACGAGCAAGTTGTTCTTTTATTTCCTTTTTGCCCTCTATCTCCTAGTGCTCTATGTTTTGTTCTCTCCTTTCTTAATTGTGTTATTTCAATTTCTCCTTCTCCCTTTCCCAGTTTCTCTCTGCCTCCTCCTCCTATTCTATGAACATTTCCCTCTCAGCTCATTACTTCTACTTGCCTCTCTCTCTCTCTCTCACCCCCACCCCCGGTCTCTGCACCAATGATTCTTCTGTTCTCAGATGGCTGTATTTTCCTATGTGCGCAGCCATACACCCAGCTATTTTCTTGCATACACACACGCTAGGTTGGGGCAACCCTGCAATTTCTGCCCCACGTCCAAGCTCCATACAAATGAAGGGAAGGGACCAATTTTTACCCTCTCTCCCCAAAGGGCAGGGAAGGAGGCAGCAACTAGAGCACACAAAGGCGGATGAGAAAGCCGTTTTCATCCTCTGCCCTCAAATGGTGGGGAACCACCCACCCACCCACAATCAATCCCCCAGGAGGTGCATGCAATTTTCACCTTCTACTCCAGGGAGGGGACCATTCTGAGTTGTAAGGAAAGAGGTGAGATTCTGGGATTGGTTGGCCAGGAACAGCTACCGACCAAGCTGAGCCCTGTAGCAGGCAGGGATAAGGGAAGACCTGGACCTGCAGGCTGGAAAGGAGGGATTCAGCCCAGCTTAACTGAGCAGCCAGCATTGGTCAAACCATCAGCATACACCAGGAGCACTACTGTCCTTTGTCTGCATTAGTAGCAAGGGACTGGTTGTTGGTCAGCCAGTCATTGCCAACTATGTCACTGGATACCTGCGGTGGCTGCCAAAGGTAGGTGCTGAAGCTGTGAAAGTGTCACTGATTAGAGAAAAGTGGCCCTGTCCAGACAAAGGTTCAAAGATGACCTCTCTCAAGCTTGAACCTGCTTGTTCCCACAGTCTCATTGAGCAAGAGATGGATACCATTTTTCTTTCAGAGATACTGCTTTGCTGTGTCAGTATTTTGTTTTCAAATGGCAGACATACACCAGGAAGGGGAGGGACAAGCCAGCCCATAGGAAAATTTTAGGCTTTTACATCCCCCTCTGTTAGGGTGACCAGATGTCCTGATTTTATAGGACAGTCCCGATTTTGGGGTCTTTTTCTTATATAGGCTCCTATTACTCCCCACCCCCTGTCCTGATTTTTCACACTTGCTGTCTGGTCACCCTACCCTCTGTAAACCAGTAGTGCCTCTAGTACATTGCCTGGAATGGACGCCAAAAGGTGAAGAGACCATCACACACACACACACACACACACACACACACACCCCGACCGAAAACCCATGCTAAAACAAACATACGGTAAATCCCCATTCTCCTAAACAATGCATGGACTTTCCCCTTCTCTCACGTAACCCGCATTAATGACAGACGGATGTCTGCTCCACTCTAACCTGGAAGCTCTCGGTCCTTGAATGGATCGTCAATCTCTGTGCTCTTCGATCTGGCATCACTTTCACACACTGGGGTCTCATAGCTGGAAAAGGAAGAGGGGAAGGAGGTTCAATCATTTGATATAGTTTCAGACACATCAGGTTGTCATTAAGATGTTGGCGAACATTTCAGTCTCACTTCATCCGCTCAGTGCAGAGGAAAAAAACAGGAAACCCGGTGAGAAATAAATTGGCTCAGGCTCAATCTGCATATGACCAGGGTGATGCTTGTAGGAAGAGGGGAGCACTTAGAGGAATCAGCATGAACGTAATTTTGCCTTCTATCCCAGGCCTCTTCCCTTTGGTTGTCAGAGAGCAGTCAACCCTTGGGGTCCTCAAGAACTGTTCACTAGCGGTGGTTGCCTAGATGGCCAAGATAATCTGGCCAATAATTAGCTGGCCAGGAGGTCAAGCTCATTTCTCTTAGATGCGAGCTTAAGTACAGCAAGCCAGGCATTCTGCAACCTTGAGATAGGGGGGAGGGCAATGCACTGTACCTTGCCTTGATTCAGATGACCACCTGCAGAGTACACATTTCAGCATGCAGCAGCCTGTCTATTAAATAGAGCAGACCAATAAGAGCATCTCCAGGAGCTATACTAGCTGCCAGTTCAAACAGTTCAAGTTTGGTTCCCACTCTTCAAAAAGTCTCAAATAGCTACCGCTCTCTGCCCTTCTCTACAGCAGCTGTGTCCACAGACTCACTACTGCTGACAGAGCTAGGTTCAAACTCACAGAGGCTAGTTATCCAAGCTTGCTAGCCCCACAATTTGTTCCTGTGAAGCTTTCAAGTTGTGCGGCACACAGGATCCCACCTGGAGAGCTTTATGATGCCCAGGAACATAAAGATTTCAATAAAGAATCTGTTTCTGTATTGAAATCTGACTGCACGTGCAGTTCTCCGAGAGCGTTCTAGATCAGTAGTAGTCATGACAACGTAGGGTCAGACTATTCCTGGCCACTACATGGATACACAAGAGTGGGGATAATGCAAGCCACTTTCTTCCCTGTTGTACCACCCAGTCAGTGGCCAGAGATCACAGGCCTGTGGCTTGTGCGCCTCTGAACACAGGGACTGTTTTCTTCTAACGCTCCAAGTCTGCAAGCCAGCTCAAAGAGAGCAGGTATGAGGAGGATGCAGGACCGTTTCTCCTCTGCATTGGCCATCTTTGCTGGCTGGGCAGAAAAGAGAAGCATCCTGTACCACCCTGAAGGATGGGCAGCAGTAACGCTCCCCCTGTGCAGTAAAGGGCTCCTGAATTTCCTCCCGTGGGGGCTCTGCTCCTCCATGATGCAGACACGTGCCTATCCAATGCAACTGAGCCCTTAGTGCGATGGTTAGTATCAGTGCTGCTAACCTCAACCTACGGCACTGCTACCATCACTCAGGAAAACCAAGTTTCCAAGTGTCTAGAACTCATTGGTGGTGTTCTTTTCTTTGCAGATAAAAACCAGGCCCAGTCCTCAGAGAGGACCAGCCATTCTGAGCATTTCAAGTTGTAAAGTTCAGCTGTATTTGAGCTGTGTGTGAGCAAAAAAGTGTCTTCAAGTGTAGTTTATATGGGAAGTGGCTGTTTACTTCACATTTACATTAACTCGCACATAGGTTACTAGATTCTGAAAAAAAAAAAAAAAGAACTTGGAGTGAACATGGCATATTTCAGCCAAAAGGCTGCATTTATCAGAACATTAAGAGCATGTGAAAACAGTGAGTGATAATGAAAGCCTTGACAAATCCCTAAGTTTGATGGGTGCTACTATATATGCTATAATACAGGTCCTTTCCTCTCTGCTTCACTGAGTCCAGTGCACACAACTGGAATGAAAGATGCATTCTTCTCCACTTCAAGTACAGTACCCATCAGTGGGATTAAAAAAAAAGTGTGCATTCACGTGGGCAAACACACACACACATTCTGTGCGTGTGTTTCCTCTTCCTCTCACCCTGCAAGTAATAATACTTAGTACTCCTATAGAACTTTTCATCCCTAAGTCTCCCAGAGCTTTTCAGCTCTCATTAACCCCATTTTACAGATGGAGAAACTGAAGCAGAGAGAGGTGAAGTGACTTGACAGTTAGTCAGTGGCACAGCCAGGAACAGAACTAAGGTTTCCCAATTTCCACCCCCGTGCTTCATTCGCTAATCTAAAGGTGCTCCCTGTGCTGAACTAATGGTAAAGACTAGAAAAGCACAGTGTGTGATAGAGATAGGGCGGTCCTTCATAGTGTAGCTGTACTTCTGAATTTGTGTGTGTGTGTGTGTGTGTGTGTGTGTGTGTGTGTGTGCGTGTGTATTCTGTTGGATTTGTCCTTTCCTCTTGCCCTATAGTTAAGCCCTGACAAGTTCAGTGCACATAACAGAAATATGAGATACTAGTTAGTCTATTCAGCTGTAGAAGACACTGGGTCCAGGGAGAGGGGAAAATATTAAGAAAACACGAATAGTCATTTAGACAAGGAGGCTTAGGCACCCAACTCAGGCCCAATTGCATTGGTTGCTGACTGGAGCATTATCTACGGTTGTAAACAGAAACCTAGACTGCATAACTCTGGTACGGCAATTCCCGGGTTCTTTGGTTCCCTTGTTTTCTCTGAACTGGTGTTCTCTCCTTCATAGTTATTTCATGCTCCACCTTACAAGCCAGGTTCAAAGCAAGTTGCTCTCACCGGGTAGAAGTACCAGGCAAGGGGCGCCCCGTGTCCACCAGGACACACCAGCAGTACCCTGTGGACTGATGACATTGCACAGGTTTGTACAGCCCGCCAGGAGCACACTCTGGGATGACAATACCCTCACGGGGGTTCTGCCTGGCCTCCTCCAAGGCACTCTGTCTCTCCTGGTCACATGAGTGAACTTTCTCTGGAAAAGAAGGAAAAAAAGAAACATCACCCTTTGCAACAAAACGTGGCTTCAGGGCAACTCTCAGACCTCAGCATTCAGGATGCTAGTCAGACCTGAGAATGCTAGATCTCGCTTCCTTCCCTAGGAAACTCCAATATTCGAAAGGAGTTTCCCAGCATGCACAGGGATCAGTGTTACATTCTGGACCTGAAATCCTCCTCCTAATAATGACAGTCAGCCACTTGTGAAGGGGTGCACCAAACACATTTTCCACTCTGGCCATCAAAATGGATAGGCTGCTCCTGCTTTCAGTATGTCCTAGATAGAGTGCATCTACTGCATACCCTGGGAGAACAGAGAGGAGGGCCAACACCATCACTCCTGGGGCATGGAAAGAGCGTGCTATTGCTTCCTTACTCCCCAGTATGTCCTGGGGAATGGAGAGGGCACCTAGGCTTCCCTTTCCCCACACAGCATATCCTGGGAGACCAGAGAAAGGGCCTGGTCCCTCTCCATCCTACTAGACAGAAAAAAGGGCCTCCTTGTTAGCATCATCCATGAGGGAACAGATAAAAACAGATATGCACTAGGGAACAGACCATTTGGAAATGTCCCCTAGAGTCATCCAGGAATCTGGAACCTTCTGTTCCAAAGGTCAGGCTTCTATCACATGAGTTACAGGACAAACTCATTTAGCTGGCAGATGTAGTAGGCTGCTGTCCTCTATATGGACCAGCCACTAGAGAGGGATGAGACACACACTTTACAAACCTATAACGTTAACAACTATTTAACTGAAACAGCTGAGAGAAAAATTGTTGTTTGTTGAAAGACCTCAGATACGTCCATCTGGCCTTTGACCTGAGGGCTGAGAAAATTGTTGCTTCAAGTTCTCTAGTCACCTAAGGAATCCAGAAAAAAGTGGAAGACAAGACTTGACATTCTTAAAGATTAAAAAAGGTAGAGAACACGCCAATAAACTCTCTGGATTTTCTTAAAATATGTATCATGATGATAAAAAGTGAGGGGGACAAATGCTACCCTCTTCCATACCCCCTTTTGCAGGTCACTTTAATAGGCCACATTGCCTAAAATCCTTTCCCATACCTAGGGGCCACTTCAAGTTTTCAGTAAAGAAACTAACTCAGAACCCTGACAGGAAGTGTCTCAACCCGAACTTGCAGACGTTTTGATAGTCAGTTGGGACACACTGCATTACACAACTGTCTGCTCTTGGGGGGCAGCGGGTGCCACACACAGAATTAGTCTGGCAGTTCTGAATAGAGTTATTTGGGCACAGATTGTTTCGGTTACCAGAGACCAACTGGCCATGATTTAGAATTATAACATAGCAGCCAATGAAAGAGGTTCCAAGAGACCACAGATGTCCTCTGTCCCAAACATTTCAGACCCTCCTTAGGGCTGTGAACAAGAGACACTTGAACTTTGTCACACACGAATCCACACAAATGAGGTTTAATATAAGAGCTTTAACTATGTGCAAGTCTGACTCAACCAGAAAGAAACTTGATTGGCAAGGGGGAGTGTGTGGGGGGGGGGGGATAAAATCAACACAACTGAAAGGGCTCAAGTCTCAGCTGATATTTAAGCTGACTTCACTTTGCTGACAGATTTCACATCTTAAAAAAATAAAATTGTGACTGTTCCTAAGCTGTATGCAGACAGAGGAGTCATTCAGTAAGAGGCCTGTGGGCTTCTTAACAAATCAATTACATCACAAGGGGCCAGCTTACTCAAGGTCCCTGCCTGACAGCAATTTACACCTGGGCCGGCGGGTGAGAGGGTAATTCATTTAGTTCGATGAAGCAAACAAGAGAGCCAGAATTTCAAGCCTATGATCACCTCATTTTTGATTAATTCACTTTATTTAATAACCAAAAGAAAAAACTCCATTGAAGAGAAGTGCATTCCAGACATTTTTCTGTTCAAATCCCCAAAGCTTCCTCAGTGCACAAATTCTCTGGAGTCCTTTGAGTATTGCAAAGCTGGCACTAAAAGTGTCCTTTGAAAAAAATAAATAAATACCAATGCTATTTTGGCCCCGCACAACAACTTGTTATAAATTAATCACTTTTCTTTTAATCAGCCATAGCCTTAGTTGACATATCCAGTACTGTGAGTATACATCACTGTGCATGTATATGCAGTGCACAAATGTACATTCATATACACATACCTATGCTTGCATTATACCAGTGGCATTTAAAAACATTTTCTCTTTGCCCAGTATACTAACAAAAAGAAATGTGTGGGAATAGATGGCCCAGGGAACTCCTAATAGAAACCAGAGCTGATTGATAATCACTACCATCTGATGGGTGTTTAATGGGTTATGGGTACATCTACACAGCAAAAAACCCTCACAGCAGCAACTCTCAGAGCCCTGGTCAACCAATTTGGACTCATGCTGGGGGGCTAAAAATAACAGCGTAGCTGTTTAGGCCTGGACTCTGAAACCTGGTGACATGGGAGGGTCTCAAAGCCTGGGCTCCAACCTGAGCCGAACAGCCTCACAGCTATTTTTAGCTCTGTGAGGCCAAGTCCGTTGACCTGGGCTCTGAGACTTGCTTCCACAAGGTTTTGTGGTTTTGTTGTTGTTGTTTTTGCTTTGTAGACCTACCCAGTGAAATAAATTTGGCAGCCTTTGTTTAGTTCATGGCACACAGGCACCCACGTCACAGCAAACACCATCATAATTGGCACTAATTGGCTCCTTGTTGTCTTTTTACTGAGACTTCCAAGGACTGAACAGACCATGGAGACTCTCACCCAAGGCTATCTAAACTAGCAAATTGTGAAGCCATCACTCTCTACTGTTGGCGAAAGCCCAGATGTAGGCAGGTCTACAGTATTAATTTTACCACCATGTCTTCTAGAGCAGTGTTTCTCAGTGACCAGTCTGTGGACCAGTGCCAGTCCCTGAGATCTCCCTGACACAGTTGAGGAAGAAAGCAAGCCGGTCCCTGAGAAACAAACACGGTGATGAAAACACCAGAATCCTAGCTATACTTCAACATCCATCATGGCATCACTGATAGTGAATTCTGACTATGAAGTTTGCTAATGTAGAAGAGGCCTTCTAGGAGTTTCCCTGAAACAAGTCGGAGGTGCTGCTCACTGGATGGAGGACTCCAGGGTCACTCTTTGGAACGAATTCCTTCTCCAGGGGTCACTCTGGCACCTTTCACTAGTGCCAAATAATATTGCTGTAATTTTTTGAAGTGAATTAACATTTAGGGCCTGATCCAACAACACCCACTGAAACCAACGGGAAGATTCCCAGTGACTTCACTGCAACTGGATCAGGCCCTCACTGTGCAGATTGTTTTCCCAGAAAAACATCTCACTGCCGCCTTATAATCTACGTGCAACATGTGACAGTGGGCAGGGCATCTAGAAGGTATGGATAGAGGCTTTTTATCATTCGTACAAATCCATGAATAAAGATGGCATGCAAAACGCCATTCATGCCAAACATCACTATCTCACACATACCATTGTATATTATATAGATATGTGCACATACACAAGTTTAGGTGCTCGCCCAGGTTTTATTCAGTTTTCTTCTGTTGTGTTGGATATATTTGAAGGGCATCACAAGATTTTTTTTAATATGGAAAATATGTTTCTATAAAAATCATATATGGCAAGGTCATGCTGACCTGAGCCCTCCTGTATGATTATTTTTGGAAGTTTCAATTTGTTAGAAAATTACAAGATATATATAATATTTAAATTGCAAAGTATATTTCCAAACAGTTTTTAATTGTGGTATGGGGACATGAGAGTAGCTGGCTCAACTTCAGAGGCAAATTAACAAGGAGCTGACGCTGGTTTAGTTGTGGGAGAGGAGAATGGACAGTTGCAGGATAGCTGCTTCCTATTGGGGGAAAATGTTTATCTAAATGCATGTAGTGATAACAGTTTGTGTACAGGAATCCTACAAGTTTTTTCTTCCCTTTACACTTAAAGCACTAGGATCTCACACCCGTGTACTGTAATCTCCCAATTATACCACAGCTGTGGAATAGAACTTATTTACTAGCAGGTGGTGGCATTTTTGCCATATCTGTTAAATAAATATGTCCTCAGGTTTCATCTTTAATACTTTCATTAGCCGTGAACAGAATTTGCAAGTGAATCAAATTGTGAAAAGAGTTGACAACACCTGCAAAAACAGATAAGACAAAAAATACTCAGTGCCATATCTAGACACTCATGCAGTCACAACAGTGGTTGATGGCTAGATAAATAAGAAGGGGTAGATTACCAAAAAAATTAGAAAATTAAATTAAATTCAACTTGGATAAATATATGATGGGAAAACAATCTTGAAAAGCAGTATTGTAATAGAGAATTAGGGCTGATTGTGGACAGCAAACTTTGTGCAGTGCAATGTGTTAGCAAAAAAAAAAAGGTCAATGCTATTTGGAGTTAGATACATGGATGCATCGTGCCACAGAGCAGGAAGGGACTTAAGCACTTGTGACTGCTCCTTAGCTAGCGTAAATTGGCATAGCTCAGTTGACTTCATTGGTTTATACCAACTGATGATCTGACCTACTATGCTAATTTCTAGGCACTTTATTACAAGAGACATGTGGAATTCAGAAAGTGACAGTGATTAAGGAGTTGGGTGGATTGATTTATGAGGAAAGATTGAGAGAACTAAGTGTGGTATTTTCAGAAGCACTCAGCATTGTCCAAACTCCATTCTTATTTATATCAATGGGAGTTTTACTGTTGAAGTCAACAGGGACAGAATTAGACGGATGCTGAGGGTTCTGAAAATCCTATTCTAAATATGCGTAACTTCCACAAATGGTAATGACTAGGGGCTATGACAACCAACTATAAGAGCAGTAACACCACTAATGGAAAGGAATTGTTTAGACTGGTCCAAATCCTTAACACAGCGTAATGGAAAATTATTACAACAATAATTTATACTTCTACAGCACTTTCCACCCAAGGATATCAAAGAGCTTTACAGATGTTAAATGAATTAGCCTCAGACCTCCCTGAAGTAGCAAGCAGAACTATTCCTATTTTATAGGAGAGGAAACTGAGGCACAGAGCATGCAAGTGATATGCCCGTGGTTTGTTGGGGACAAAGCCCAGGTTAAAATTTAGATCTCCTGGGTTCCAGCCCTGCACTTTAACCATAAGGCTAAGCTTGCTCTGATCAGGACTAGAGAGCGTAGGCTGGAGGAGTTCCCTGATGGCCAGTTCTGTTAGAGTAAGGAACAGTTCCACTGAGGGAAATGGTGGCCTCTCCGTTGCTTGAGACATTTAGAAGTAGACTGGAGAAAAGCACTTGTGACTGTGCTGTAGCCACCAAGCCTACACTGACAGCAAAGGTAAGATGTCCAAACAGATCTCCTGTATCTCTCAGATTTTTGATTTGGTGAACCTCCAAAGACGTCATCTAGATCTAGGATAGTGGAAACTTTGGAATGCCAAATAAGCTGTGAGCCAGACACCAGCTATAAAATTCATCTGCAGCCCAAAAAAGAAGCCTGTCTTCTCAATGAAGTGAGGGTGTCTACAAGTGTGACTCCCTACTTGAGTTAGCAGGAGTTATAGGCACCAAGAGGCAAAAAGGAAAAAAAAGAAGAAAACCTTAAAACATGCATAGATTTACATTTAGCGAGAGAAGAGCATCTAGTGAGTCGATGGGAGTGTGGCGAGTGAGAGGCTACCCAGGATCAACAATACTACTGTAACCATTTTAAAAAGAAAGACATTATCATCATGTTGTCCTATTTTCTGCTGTGACTTGTGACAGCTGTCAGCAAAAAAAGCCCACTAGCTCAGCCAAACTACTGCTGCTGGGGAACAAAACCTCTGGGAGTCAGCAAATCAAGATTGCATTACCCACTGCCAGCGAGCACGCGAGAGAGAGAGAGAGAGAGAGAGAGAGAGTGTGTATTAGAGGAGAATTAGTGGCAGAAATATCCATTTTAGCTGTAGCTGCTCAGCTCTAAAATGCTAACTACCTACTTATTTTTCACTCCGCTGCTTTTAACACTCTTTAGAGCATTTTAAAAACTGGTGTCATCCAAAGCGATGAGCTACAGCAGGAGAGATGGGGACAGGACATCTCTTGTGGCTTTTTTATTAAACAAATTTTCCCTGGCAATGATCTTCTGAGAGATGCATCATCACATTCCTAAAAAGTCTCTTGATCTCTCACACACTGAGAAATGCATTGTCTGACACATACCTCTACATCTCCACACAGAAACAGAAGTGGACTCATCCACTGTCTAATTAGCCAGCTGATTATTAAAGAGCTGGGGAATTTGATTATGCAAGGCAGTGCTAGAGAAGAGCAAATGCCAAGGAGCACTAATAGAATGCATTACTGCTTAGACTCCTGCTTGAGTAGATACTGTTTCACTAATGGTCAGTAATTAAAACACCCTCCACCCCCACCCCCACCCCAAAAAAAAGACTTCCCCAAAATCTTGCGGTGTCATACCATCTCAGCAAGAATTGCTTCTCCACCTCGCTCAAGAGGGAGCAGGTGAGCTTTGGAAAGCAAACAGTCACTGAGGTCCAGTGGCTAAAGCACAGACCTGAAAAAAATTCAGGGTTCTATTCCCAGCTTCGTGGAATGTGCATATGGATAATCACCTGAAGGAGATATTCAGGGTTTTATTCCTAGTTCTGCCACAGACTTGCTGTGTGCGGGTAAGTCACTGAAGATTTCCATGCCTCAGTTTCTCCGGTGCTTACATGGGTTTTTTAGGCTAAATCTATCAATTAAATTGCTTTGAGATCCTTGAATGGAAGGCGCTAATATTAAGTCCTGCATTAGCAGCTGCAATGGTAGCTCTGGTGCTAGTCAGCCAGCCAGCCATATTATCCAGACCCATCAGTTCCTACTAAAACAGATGAGAGGCCACGAGGAATGGGAGTAGACTGGTCACACAGTGCAGGTCAGTATGTGTTATCTGAAAGGCAAATCATTTGAGACAGGCCGATTCAAAGCATAGCACTAGCTGCCCAGATTCATGCCTACAGAACTGCTTCTTCTGGAGTATTTTTGCTCTGACTTGTAAGGTGCTTTTCTCCATAGCCAGACACATGTGGTAAGAGCAACATGCACCATCTTCTCTCTGGCTTGGGCACTAGGATTTCCTCATGAGCGGTTTCCCCTGAGTTCTGCCAGCAGTCCAACTCGAACCTGCAGGTTAAAATGCAAACAGAACCTGGAGGACCAGCTACAGAATCACTTTGCAGAGCTGGTATTTGACACTCAGCCTAATGCTAGCCTATGGACAGAGGGACTAAACTCTGATCTCTTGCCTGGTAGCACATTATCAACAGTGCTGAACTATGGGGCCAGCCCAGTTAGCAATAGCATTTTTTTAAAATTAAAAATGATATCTTGCCATGCCATTGTCCCCTCGCTCCAAGCTCTGCTACAAGATAGGGAGATAAAAAGGAGTACAGCAGCTGCTGGTGGATGGCCTGAAAAGCAGAAACATCACAGACTTGGAGTCTGGATTCTTCACTTCTGTTTCTAGCTCTGCCATTGATTCACTGGCCTTCAGCAAGTAAGGGCCTCTGTGCCTCAGTTTTCCCTCTATGAAATGGGAACAACATTTGCTCCTCTCAAAGAGAAAATTAATTCATTGAGCCTGAGTCTCATTTACAGTTAGGCCCCTTTACACTGTTGTGTTAGGCTCAAGAGGCCTTAAAGCATACCGTGAGGTAATTTACACTAACTCAAGGCTCTTTTAGAATGTCAGAGCAGCACTAAGGAGGTTTAGTGTAAGTGAGAAACAGATCCATTGTGGTGTAGAGAGCACTGAACTGGTGGAAGAACAGGTGCCTTTCTGTCCAACTATGACGCTCAGAAGCAATGGACCAGAGAAAAGGAAAATTCCATCCAGGAAGCAGTTTCAACACAAGTTGCTGCAGGTTTGCATCCCTTCTACCTCAAAGGCAAAGAAGGATTTTAAATAACTTGGCGGTGCTGGCACACAAGGGCTGGCAGGCCTGCTAAAGCAGCATGGTGAACAGGTACTAGACGCCACTCTGCAAAGCAGGGATGTGGGAGGAGGAGCAGAAACAACCCCTTGTTTTCTCTAAAAGCACAATACCAGCTGAGCAAATATAAGCCCTGGGTATAGTATAAATCTCTCGCAACCTCTTACTCATCAGCAGCACCACCACTGCTGCCGGTCTCAATCTTGGACCGTCAGCCTTGAAGAACATTCAGGGTTTATTTTATTTTTTAAAGTAAAAAAGAAATATTCCCTGCAGTTGTCCCCAGTGCACACATTCAACTGTCCTTGCTTTGACTGTTAATCTCTCAGAGGACAACAGGCGAAAGTTACTGTATATACTGCACGCTGCAGAATTTTATCTGTTGATTTATGATGTTCAAAGTGCCTTGCAGCAGGTGGCACGTTAGACAAATTATTCAGCAACCCCCCCACTTCCCTGCCCCCCCCACCCCTATTGACATGGCAGAGGGGCACTGAGTTATATTGCAATGTTAACCAAGTCTAACATTATTCAATATACTGCGTAGCCCCTTAGACAGAAAACAGGGGTCAGCAGAAGGGGTGAAGCACTGTCTTGGGGATCAGGCTAGACTTGCAGAAGGAAGTAGCTGCTACTCAGGCCTCAAACTGCAAAGGAGTAGTGTGCTATTCTTGTGGGAATTAGCTGCTGCACAGCCGGGGTAGGGTCCTGCTATGCAGTACTCCTAAATCCTGCAGGAGCAAAGTTCTGCTCTACTTGGATGGTAGCCACCTATTCCTGCAAGCCTACCCACTTGCCTTCCAGACAGTACTCAACCCCCATCTGCTGCCCCAGGCAAGCAGTCACACAGTCATTGCAAACCTTCTAAAACAGCGGCTGACAAGTTATGGAGCTTGAGGACAGCAGGAAAATGACCACATTATTTTTATGCATGCCATGCATCATCCTGGCAAAAAGGTAAATTACAGCAACTATTTTGCCTGGCCACATAATCCTATTACATACAGGTTACCTATTACCCTGATTAAATTACAGCTCATTAGAACACTTTGGAAGTTGTTTGTGTCATCTTGTTGACTTGATTGGATTAGATTAGTGGTTCATGGTACATAGAGATTGAGATGCTCTCTTAGATCCTAGACCACTGAAGTCCCAATTATACAGCCTAAAATCCCCAATGGCAGTGGTAGGCCTGAATCAACCCCCCTGAGCTGCTGAAGTTCCCAAGCTTTGTAGAAGTGGGAATGAGCTTTATTTAGCACCTAGTGTGGGTGTATCTAAGCAGCATCTCCACAATGGCCAAATGACAACCCTGAATTTGAACACCTCTGAACTGAGAAAACTTGGATCCAAATCCAGCTATGAACAATGCTTCAGGCCAGCTCCACTCAAAAGATGTCAGACAGGAGATAGAAACAACAATTGATCTTCGATGTTCTTGTTGTTCTGGGAGGGAGCCAGAAGATTACTCCACTCCCTTTTGTCTATGAAATTCCTTGCCACCAAGTGGCAGCTTGTGGCATAGTTAACTCCTGATTGCCTCCTGGGCTACAGCTGAACATATTTCTTCACTCCCATTGCTTTCACTATTTGATCTCCGCTCCCTTTGCACAACTGAGAAATATGCAACAACTCCTACCAGGACCGGCTCTACCATTTTTGCCACTCCAAGCAATAAAATAAAATAAAATAAATAAATAAAAAGCCACCCGGACTGTGCCGCCCCAAGAATGGACAGAATGCCACCCCTAAGCATGTGCCACCCCAGGCACGTGCTTCCTCCGCTGGTGCCTGGAGCCGGCCCTGACTCCTACAATGAGAAGTTGTATGTGTTTCCACCCCAGACTTTCAGTACCCTTGGGAGAACCCCCCATCCCTACTGCTCCTGCTCCCACACTTTTTGTTAGCAGCAGGAACTATTGTTGAAGAAAGTCACCTGCCTGTGCTGGCTGCACTGTGTAAGAACAGTATTTCCGCAACAGTATTGGCGATAGGGGACATAGCTGTAGGATGTCATGTAGGAGACTGTTTTAACTGATTCAGGCTAATTTGCGTTAAACACTGTTTGGCTGCCAACTTCAATGGCCACCTTTTGCACCTAGGAGTGCTTGTGTGTGCGCACATATCTATGCACAGGCCAGGGTGTGCATGCATGAACGTGGGGGACAGACTAGTGTGCATGTGCCATGCAGGTTTGTAGTGCATGTGCAGCACACCATAGGCGCATATATATATATATATATATATATATGTGCATGCATGTCATGACTAAGGGACTTCTCCCTGCAGGTTCACAGACCCCCTTCAATCAGGCAGAGCCTTTGTAAAACCAAATTCAGTTCTCGCCAGCCTCCCCTTCTCTCTATGGACCAAAAAGATCCCTGACCTAATCCACTGTCCTCAGCAGAAGTTCCTCAAGAGAAGAATTTGACCCTCTTGTTTTAACCCTAAATGGAAATCTGTGGGGGTTTGGCAAAGAGCTTTGCTCCAACTCCGTGTACCTCTCTGCTGCCCATCCCCCTCCCCTCTCTCCAGCCCATTTTCCTTAACAGGCAGCTGTGGGGGTAGCAGTTATGACTGTGCCTAGAGTAATTTGTTTTCTTTCTTTGGGGGTAGAGGAGCCAGAATTCTTTGGGAATGATTTATCACATGGCACTAAGGGGGAGCTTCATTTATTTGCCTAGCTGCATATGGTTTAGCACCTAGGATTGCAAACTGATTATTATACATTGTTATTTTTCCCACTTGTATACTTTGTACCTTTTCATAGAGCAGATTAACTGCTCCCCAATGGCACATTATTTATGACTGTTTGCTCACGGACTCGCTGGGAAGGGTCCTGGCTCTAGACTCTTCCAATGTGTCGCTCTTTCTCCCGCCCTCCCCCCCCCTTTCAGGTATGTTGGAGGATCACACTTGCTAGTGATCTATCACTCCAATTCTAACTTTAAATAGCATCTAGGTAAGAGACTCGGTGATGGAGTCTGGATCCCTTTGGCAGCAGCCAAGAAAGGAACGTGTGACTGGACTGCAGCTGCAATGAGAGAGAGAGAGAGAGAGATGCACAGCCAGAAGAGCCCCTGCATATGCATGCACATACACAAACATGCAATATTAGGGCTTGTCTACACTGGCGCTTTGCAGCGCTGCAACTTTCTCGCTCTGGTGTGTGAAAAAAAACACACCCCTGAGCACAGCAAGTTTTAGCGCTATAAAGCGCCAGTGTAGCTACTAGTTCTGAAATCTTGAAGGGTGTAGTGACCAGAACTATCAGTTCAATTGACTAACTACAGAGAATTCCTTTGTTTAATAAATCAGTTAGTTTTAAATTAAAAAAAAAAAGAGATTAAAAAGACTGGGACTGTTCAAGTTGGCGGAGAGATGGGGGGGAGGAGGGAAGATATGATCAGTGTTCCCTCTAATTTTTCCCACCCATGTACAGAATGAATTTTGTTATGTGCACCAATATGGAGGTGATGTGTCACACATCACCTCCACATTGGTGCACATAAAATTAATACGGTGGGGTGGGGCTGAGGGGTTCAGAATGTGGGAGGGGGCTCAGGCAGAGGGTTAGGGTGCAGGATGTAAGGGTTTTGGCTGGGGGTGCAGGCTCTGGGGTGGGACCAGGGTGCAGGAGGGTGCTCTAGGGCTACAGCGGGGAGAGAGGACTCCCCCCAGCAGCACCTGGGCTGGGTGAGGAGAGGCACCTCTCCCTGCTGCTGCAGCTCCAGGGCTGGGGCTGCAGGATAGGCACCCCTTCCCCAGCCCTAGCAGGTCCGGGCTGGGGCCGGCAGAGGGGCGCTCTGGCCACAGCAGAGCCAGGCCGCCCTGGTCGCAGTAGATTGGGGCTGGGCTAAGTTTGGGCTGGGGGAGGGGTGCCTCTCCCCCAGCTGGGTTTCCTGAGCAGTGCTAAATAGGCTCACAGGGAACTTAGAATAAGATAGAGGTCTATAAAATCATGAATGGTGTAGAGAAAGTAAGGGAGGAAGTGTTATTTACCCCTTCACATAACACAAGACAATGAAATTAATAAGCCGCAAGTTTAACACAAATGTAAGGAAGTACTTCTTCACACAATGCACAGTCAACCCGTGGAACTCATTGCAAGGGGATGTTATGAATGCCCAAAGTACAACTTGGTTCAAAAAAGAATTAGATAAGTTCCTGGAGGATAGGTCCATCAGTGGCTATTAGCCAGGATGGGCAGAGATGCAACTCTATGGTCTGGGCATCCCTAAGACTCTGATTGCCAGAAGCAGGGAGTGGATCACTCAATTATTGCCCTGTTCCGTTCGTGCCTCTGAAGTACCTGGTATTGGCCACTGTTGGAAGACAGGTTACAGGTCTACATGAATTATTGGTCTGACCCAGTATGACCATTCCTATCTTCTTAAAACATGTTTTGATAAAAAACAAAATAAGTATGTATCCAGCACATTTAGTTCTATTCAACTAATAAAAAAATGAAAATGTTGTTTTTGTACATTCCAATTTTCATTCAAATGCAGCTTGATGCAAATCATGAGTAGAAAATTAATTTAGTCAATAAGAAATGCTTCATTCACCATTTTCTAATGTAATGAAAATGTAAAAATTAAAAATATGACTAAATGAGTTTAACTATAGAATTGCTTAAATAAGTATATCGATATAAAGTATCCTCCTGGTTAACAACAAGAAGCACTGCATTTAGTGTAAAGGCTGTATTTAGTTGTAAAGCAACATGTTTTTACAGTAACCAGCCAGTGGTGGAGAAAATCAATATTTCTTTAGGAAAATAACTAAAAAGTACATATGCAAAACATAAATCAATTATTTAAATCATGATTAAAATAAGTGATTTAAATCAATCCTGTCTGTAACTGAGTGACTTGACAGTGGTGAGTTTTTATCCCAATGAAGGTTTCTCCTCAGTGGGGGCTGCTTAGGACAGTTGCTGGCTTGACACCTACCAAAGGCCAAGTGGCTATAGAAGAAAAAAAAATAGGGCGAATAACTAAACTTGGAGGGCACCCAAGGGGTGGAGGGTGATAAGGTGACTTTAGTGTTGTTCTTCAACACTTCTGCCATATCGGGGAAATACTGCATAGGGAGGCATGAATCCAAGACATGGGACTGCAGCCAGGAAGGACATCTGACGGATGCACAATAGCTATGACTACAAGCTTTCCGACCATCTGTTCCCTCCTATCAATCAGAGCCCTTTCCTGGTGTGAGAGCGGAGCTTTGTTCTCCCTCCCTTTTACACCCACAGGGACCAGTCATGTTTGAACAGTCCGATATACATGCCAAGAAGAGACAGAGGCTTGGAAGCGTAAGACAAAAAGTACTGGGCACAGAGTGAGCAGGTCTCCAATGTTTACATAGATTCTCTTGGTTCTAGCCCATCTTGTTTTGGTTTCACTGAAACTAGTTTTCTGCCTAGTTAAATTGTCTACATCTCTAGCTGCTGCCCTCTCCCTTGTTTGTATGAGGTCCAACTATGCTTGCGCTGGGCTCGAATGTGCTGTCTCCCCTCCCTCCCCGCTGACAGCTCATTGACTTTGTACCAACTACCAGCCAAAGACTATGAAGGCACAAGTCTGCAATGCCCTATAATCCACTGTATGGTGATGTGGTCAATTCACTGTGACTGGCAGAGAAGGGTAACATGTCTGGATGAAAATAGCCACAGCCAGTCTAACAGCAGGAGGGAGTGGGAGCGAAAGTCATGGTGGCAGCAAAAACTGGGCCCAACACAGGCAGCAGCACTCAGAAGTCCTCTAAGACAGTGGAACGGGGGAAGGTGGGAAGTCCCATGAGTCACGTGGGGAGCAGGATGTTGGCTGGGGAACGATAAAAAAAAAAAAAAAAAAAAAAAAAAGCTAAGGAGAAAGCCAGGCTATACTTTCCCCACTCTGCCCCCAGCCACAGGTCTCTGTTGTGCTTTTCAAAAACCTGAACACCTTTACTGAAGTTCACCAATATCACCAAAAACTGTGGGGGATATGCCCATCTACTCCCACGGGGTGCACTCTGCAACCTTCAAATGCCCAGCCACCAGGACATGAAGGAATTTTCTTCTGACTGCAAATGATAATTAGTTCAACCCACAAATATGAATGGGTTCAGTGCTTCCCCATCCTTAACAGAGCATACAGACCCTGAGTTAGAGTCCAGGCCTACCACATTCCTGGGGGTTGGTTTTATTGGTAAAGACACCCAAACAAAACAAACCTCAGTCTAAACTTTCTCCCTAATCTTGATAGTTCTAGCATTTCCCCCCAGAGCCTCCTCTGTCCCACTCCTTTTATATCCTGATTGGACTCACCTGCCACTACAGCTCAGCAGTAATCATACTCATTCTTAATGCAGAGCTATAGTATCAGCAGTCCAGGTGACTCAACAGAAGAGCCCCGTGTTTGCATACAGGGACTTAGAGTTCGTCATCCTGTTACAGTGAGCAAGAATCACCCTGGTTAAGCCAGTACACGAGTGTATCTGTATCTGCCTCTTGAGAATTCTCACTGTCTTGTGTCCTCAAGCAAGGCATGTGACAAGGTGATAGACAAGTGAAGAAGGCTGTTAGCTTGTAGGGTATGTCTACGCACCATCTGGGAGGTGTAATTCCCGGCTTGGGTAGACGTACACATGGTAGCTAGCACCTAAAAATAGCAGTGTGGATGCCATGGCATTGGTGGTGTCAGACTAGCTGCTTGGTACATACCTGGGGCCGTACTCTAGCCGCTAGCCCAAGCTGCTACCAGTGTCACTGTGGCCACTCTGCCTTTTTATTTTGCGCTAGCTTGAACAGAACTAGTGTATGTTTGTCTACCCAAGCTGGGAATTACACCTCTCCACTGCCCCATGTAGACATACCCTCTGTTGTAACAAGCAGGGTGCACACAGCCTAGCTAAGGGTACAAACAAAGCCAGAGGAAAAGGGCTACAGTATGTGTACAAGGGGTGGGACTGAGGAAACTGAATCCTTACCCCAAGGACTAGCAGACATGGCTCCCTGTTCCCCCTTTAAGCAGGTTTCTGGCCATTTGGAGCTGAACTTTGTAAAACAACCCAACCTCCAGCATGATGCAGCCACATTCCACCTCATCATGAAGATCTGTGGAGACCAACTTGAAACATCTCCATGCTGCCCATGGGGGCACACTATCCCCCTGCAGGGTCTCTACTGCTTTTGCACCCTTGCACATCAGACACCCAGATTTCACGTTGCTTCCAGCCCTTATGCCTCCATGCAAGATTCTCTGAGCCTGATCCTTAAGGTAAATTATTTTTTAAACTAACATATGAGCAATACTATCCTAGTTTCTGTACACTTCTTTTTCACAACTCATTTATAGCTTTGCTCTGTGCTGGAAGAGCTTCTAAAAGCAAAACGGATCAGTGGAAAGCAGTATAAAGGATGCCCAGAGGGCCTCTGGGTGCCAGAGCAGAACAGAAAAACCCACATGGAACTGGCACCCATCCAAGGAGCAGGATTTAGAAATAAACAGCAAGATTCAAAACACACACCTGTCTTCAGCAGCTAACCTTAATATATTACTCATTCTTCCTTTCAAGTAACCTCATGTTCAAGACCCTGGTGATTGCAGAGTATTTACTTGAGACTACTACTGCTGGTTTTCCTAGAGCTGTTTATCTTTCCATGCATGAGCTCATTACATCACCCTGTGGTTTTCTTAAGTGTTGTCAGGATGGGTTGGCTACATGGTTAGAATCTCTCTCTAACCAAAACCAAGTCACTTATTAACATGAATGGATTTGGAGAAGGCCCAGCAAGGAGCAGCCTTGGTGGAGAGGAACACTCCCAAAAGGACAATTACGGGATTTATTTTCTTGAAAATAAGAGGAGTTTTCAGGAATTGCCCCAGAACAAAATTTGTAACAAACAGCAAGAGTATCCACTATAACACTTCATGGGTTATAAAGCGGGGGGGGGGGTGGAAGAGGTGGGCGCGCAATGCAAGAACTGCTGCCACCCATCTATATTTTAAAATCACAGCCATTCTACACATTTTGCTGCAGTGGTAGTGAGAGATAGAACTGGCATGTATATTGGAGCATGTAACTGAGAGGCAGTGGGGTCTGGTAGACCAAGTCTGGAGCTAGGAGCCAGATAGTAATCCCAAATCCTAATCCAGCCACTGACTCTTTATTTTACCTCTGGCCACACACTCATCTTTCTGTACCTAGATTTCCACTTCAGTAGAAGTGAGGTAATACCTACTTCACTGGGGGTACATCTACACTACAGGGGGGAGTCGATTTAAGATACGCAAATTCAGCTACGTGAATAGCATAGCTGAATTCGACGTATCGCAGCCGACTTACCCCGCTGTGAGGACAGCGGCAAAATCGACTTCTGCGGCTTTCTGTCGGCGGCGCTTACTCCCACCTCCGCTGGTGGAGTAAGAGCGCCGATTCGGGGATCGATTGTCGCGTCCCAATGGGACGCAATAAATCGATCCCCGAGAGGTCGATTTCTATCCGCCGATTCAGGCGGGTAGTGTAGACCTAGCCTTGGTTTGGGTAGGGGGAGGATTAGCTAGTTATTACTATAAAGTGTTACATATTATATGGAAGTATTATGGTATGTAGTATACGAGGAAGCTGAGGGAAGCAGAAAGAAGGTGACTGTCAACTACTCAATTACAGGTCCAGAAGCAGAACCAGACTTGAGGCCAGACTACTGCATCTGGAGATGTATTACCAAATCAGAAGGTGGGAAGATGCCAATGAAGGTGGTTTTGTTTGGGATTTGTATGTAACGGGAAAAGCATTAACTGAATTTCTATTGCTTTTATGAGTTCCCAGCTTCGCAGTTCATCCCCCAGCGCAGTCCTTTCACTTGTATTTTTTATTTATGTGACATCATAATCACCACCAACTCATGGGAGTTAAAAAGAAACTCAGCAAGTTACTGAAGATTCTAACAGCTTTCTCTGAAGCATCTGACATTGGCCAGCCAGAGAAAGGACACCACTATACGGACCACTTATCTGATCTGATGTAGCAATTCCTATGTTCCTACCATGATGAACGTGGCCACAACACTACGTTTCCAGGACGTCCAATGCCAATGTAGACTGGAATGACATCCTGTGAAAGTGATATTTACTTGAACCCTGTTCACTACTGAACATGTGGCTAAATTATTATTATGGGGGACATGCGAACTAGGTAAAGGCATTTGAAGAACGTGAAGGAATGAAAGGCTGATTTAGGCTGGTACAAGGAGGGAGAACCTGGAGTAATGAAAAGAAACAGAGATAAGAAATTTAGGCTAGATATCAGGAAAAACATCTGGAGGGTGAGTTCTATTAGAAGCGATGTCTACCCTACGAGCCAGAGGTAGGATTTCCAGCTCATAGACTTTCATGCTAGCTCTCATCTGAGCTAGTGTAACACCAAAGAACCCTGGTTGTCAGCAGGTGGGATCGAACCTGGGACCTCTGAAGCTTACCATATGAGCCTCTAATGCATGAGCTAAAGCCAAATGCCTCTTAGCTAAGGCTATAGCAGATTCATTAATCTCTAAGTGGTCTAGGTGCCGCTAGAGGGAGATATGGGTTACATAAGCATGCTAAAAATAGTAGGGCAGACAATAGCATGGGCAGCAGCAGAAGCACAGGCTTGCTGCCCCAAGTACAAACCTACCTGAACCCTGTGGGCCCATACTTGGAGTGACTAGCCCATGCTGCTGCTGCCGCCGTCACCGCCACCTGTGCTACCCAGTTACACTACTATTTTTAGTGTACTGGCTCAGATGTCAGCTAGCCCAAGCATGTCTACATAAGCTGGAAACCACAATCCTAGCTTGCAGCGTAGATATAGCCAGAGAATGGAAGAATCTCCCACAGGAAGTGGTGGAAGCTTTATTGCTGGAGGTATTTAAACTCCAGTAGAAAACATGACATACTGTAGAGAAGAAATATTCACTGGCCTGGGGGGCAGGAAGTAGATAAAGGTCTACTAAGTTTCCACCTTTAACATCAATGAGTCCATTAAAATACAGCAAGACGACAAGACAATGTAAGAATTTACCTAATTTGAGGAGCTTTAGGCTCAGAGGCAATACAGCCAAGCCAATGCAGAAAAACTGGCAGCAAAACTTACCTTAACCTGTTAAAAACAAAAATACAATGAGAGAAAACGAAGACACACTGTGCAATAAGATTTAACACTGCTGTAAGCTAAAGTTCTCAAAAGCATCCACTAATTTTGGATGCCAAATTTAAGACACATAAGTATCTCATCCTGGGCATCCAAAATATGTAAGCAATTAACGGTCATCATTGTATTTTCAAAAGTTTTCCTTATTAAGACTTAGCTCATATATTGCGCTTTCCTTCCATAGCTTCCAGATGCATGCCCCTATCCTTCAACAAAAAATCCAGAATAAAAAAGCACCATAAAAAACAGTAGAAAGGGAGCTGCCCGTGTGTTAAATGTGTCAGCTGTTCCATAACTGCTTTCATGATCTGGCCTCTCCCCGATGTCAGTAATTCATTGTAGCAAACGGAGATGACTGAAGGTTTGTATGGCACAGTGTGAAAAATTGAGTCTAGAATTAGTAACTTTCCCCTCTTACATCAGTTACAAGGTATTATGGAAAGTACATCATATGAGAGCAATCAATTATGCTCAATGAGATTTTTTAACAGCTCATTTTACCTTGCTGTGGTAGTTGTCTTTTGTACTCATTTGAAATTCTCCAGTTGAGAGTTTATTTTTGGATTAGTAACGTGTGCCCAATACAATCTCTCGGTTCATTTACAATCATTTAAAAAAAAAAAATCACCAATTAAGAACAAAATGGACCAAGCTCACAAAAGGAACTCCTTCTCAAGCAACACTCCCTCTGACATAAGGCAGTTTCCTGAGGGAAAGCTTGAACAGATAGTGCTTGCAGCATGCTGGGTAGGTCAAAAGCTCTATAGGGCTAAGCAAGAGTGGTAAGCAAATTCTAGAGTCAAAGACCCTCCTTTTCCCTACTGAGGATACCCATTTTTCAGCCCCCCTTCCCAAATTCAGATCTGGGAACTGGAAGCAAGAGTCTCTCATTTGAATGTCAGCTACCAGGAGTGTTGCATAATGAGGCAGGTGGTTGCTAAGATAGCCAGGACCAAAATCATATACGGCTTTACAGAGCAAAACCACCACTTCGGATGACACCAGGAATAAATCGGTAGCCAGTGAAGTTCATGGAGCACAGGTGTGGTTTGCGCTGCATTTGAAACACCACTAAACCAGCTGGCCAACACTTCTACACCAGCTGAAGTTTCTGGGTGGCCTTCTAGGGTAACCCCATGTTTACTATGCTGCTGTAATCCAATCTGGAGGTCATGAAGGATCTAGCTTACTTTATCCACATTAGCTAATTAAGCCTACTTTATTTCTGCCATTTAGCTCCAGATCACCTTCAGTTTGTGATTGGGAAGAGACAGAGACAGGTTAAGTGAATTACTGAAGACCAGAATCCTAGGCTAAGCTAGGAATAAAAGCAAGAGAAACTGGCACTAACAACTAGTTTAAACTGCCTCCACAAGTTACCTGGGGCTTGGGGGGGGGGAGGGTCTATTTTTTGTCTCTTTATAAAAGTGTGTGGATGGTGATAGCTATTTGTCAAATCTTAAATCAATATCTTGGTCATCTCCTAGCAGCTTCCTCCTGTCTGGCTTCCCAATTCCCATATCATTTCCCTCCAGTCTACTCAAAACATTCAGCAGATCAAATATCAGCTTCACCCACTGCTCAGATCTCACTCCCCTCTTCAAATCTCTCTCACTCTCTACCTCAAGTTCTAGCTCTCCATTCTCACATCTCTGCACACCCAGACACCCCTTGGTGCCAACTGGCAGAGTACACAAGTGGTGCATAAGGATTTACAAGGATCCCCTGGGTCTGATGTCTCCATCATAGTGTGCCAAAAGGTGGCATGCAAGGTCTCTACCAGCAGTCATTAATCCACTGGTTGTCCTAATCATTCTAATTCTTAAGATATGCAAGTTAAGACTGGTCACCTGAAGATGATAAACAGATTCTGTTCAGGCAGGGGGTAGTGGACACTTATCTCCCCGGCTGACCATCGTGTCTTACAATGTACGTGCATTTGCATAGGGAATTAACAGCTAATTAAGACTGACAAGAGTTCATAAAATCTACAGGAAGGAACCCAGTCATAAACAGGACATCCTCCCTACTAAGATCAAAGAATTAGTCTGGTATATGAGAAGAATGTAGCGGGACACCAACTATCCTTCACCTAGAGGTAGGGTTACCATATTTAACAAATAAGAAAAGAGGACCCTCCATAGGGCCCTGGCCCCACCCATTTCCCACCCCTTCCCTGCCCCTTCCCCACCCCCTCCTCCCTCCCACTCCCAGCCACGTGAAAAGGGCTGCCCGAGTGCTACCGGCTTCACGGTTTGCCGGGCAGCCCCCAGGTAGGGTGACCAGACAGCAAATGTGAAAAATCAGGACGGGGATGGGGGGGTAATAGGCACTTATATAAGACAAAGCCCCAAATATCAGGACTGTCCCTATAAAATCGGGACATCTGGTCACCCTACCCCCAGGCCCTGCGCCCCCGGCCGGCGCTTCCCCAGCGCAGCTGGAGCCCGGGAGGTGAAGCTCCCAGCCGGGGCCGCAGGGTCGGGAGGCTGCCCGGCAAACCGTGAAGCCGGTAGCGCTTGGGCTTCGGGCAGCCCCTATGCCTCCGGACCCTGCGCCCCCAGCCGGGCACTTCCCCTCCCATGCTCCGGCGGTGCAGGGTCCGGAGGCATGGGGGCTGCCCAAAGCCCGTAGCGCTCGGCTCTTAAACAGAGCCGAAGAGTCAGGGGAGGAGCAGAGCAGCCGCGGGAGGGGAAGTGCCCGGCCGGCATTTTCCCTGACATGTTCGGCTTTTTGGCAATTCCCCCCGGACGGGGGTTTGATTGCCGAAAAGCCGGACATGTCCGGGAAAAACCAGACATATGGTAACCCTACCTAGAGGACAAGCTGCCCGTGTGCTTGGGAGGCTCTCAGCCAGGCTTCTGATTGAATGCTGGGAGAAGACTTTGGGTGAGCTTAACTTCATTAGCCAGGACAATCTAGAAAGAGCATTGTGATTTTATTTTACATATATTTGATTGCTTCCAATACTTTTTTTTATCTAGCTGCTATTTGAATCTTTGTTCTTTGTTAAATAAACTTAGATTTGCTTATAGTGAAAACACTTACAGGTGCGGAGAGTTAAGTGGAGCGGTGAAACTGGTAAGAGGAGGTGCACTGTTCCTTTGAATAACAGATCTGGGAATTCTGTGAGTGTCCAGTAGATCTGAGGCTGGACTAGGGTGACCAGATGTCCCAATTTTATAGGGACAGTCCCAATTTTTGGGGCTGTGTCTTATATAGGCACCTATTACCCCCCCTTTCTGTCCCGATTTTTCATACTTGCTGGTCAGCCTAGGCTGGATGCTCCAGAGGGAAGCTTGGAGCGTGCCTGTCACTAATCTGCAGAGGGACAGCATGCCCTGCGTAGGCTGAGAGGGAAGTGCTTGTGTTGCCAACGGCAGTGAGAGCGCTGACAACCAGCAGGTACTGACAAGGCTTCCTCACACAAAGGGCAGATGGTAGCGAGGTGCCTCAAAGCCCTGGGTACCGCCAGGAAGCATCACACACCCCGCCTACATCTCTGTTCTCATTTCTGCCTATTCCACCTTTTGTTCTTTGTTCCACCTGAGCCTCTGACCTCCCTGATCCCAGTGACCTGCTCATTCCTCTCATCGTCATTTTTTCTGGGCTCTCTTTCACATGTGGAACTTGTTCCCACCCTGCTATGCAAAGCAATAATTCTCTCTTCACCCATTTACAGCTCACGTTTATTGCAAAGCCCACCCAGGATAACCCACCTCAGAGTCACTGTCACCCATTTATCCAAAATACCACTACAGATGCCTTGAGTGATCATAGCTACTTAGATTGGAACCCAAGTTTAGCAACAATCTCAGTTCCTTGGAAACCACACACAATCCAATAACAGGATTTCAGAGTAGCAGCCATGTTAGTCTGTATCCGCAAAAAGAACATGAGTACTTGTGGCACCTTAGAGACTAATAAATTTATTAGAGCATAAGCTTTCGTGGGCTACAGCCCACTTCTTCGGATGCATCCAAAGAAGTGGGCTGTAGCCCACGAAAGCTTATGCTCTAATAAATTTTTTAGTCTTTAAGGTGCTACAATGCAATAAGGATGCTCTCAGGAAAGTGTTCGTTCATGGAGTTATGAAACAGGATTAATGAGAGGGAACATGGGAGTGGAATGAAGACTGGTAGTCTGGTATGAAGCCCTGGGTGAACAAACCCAAAGTTTCCTTCAGTATCCCAAGTTCCTGTTTTAGAGAACAGAAACTCTCCTCAGCATATACCTGGTACACAGGTAAGAGACCCACTCTCATTTGTTGCCTGGGTTTCCCCACTCTGCAGTGTTGAGAGAGAGCAGCATTATAGCTGCAAGAGAGGAAGAATGAAATGAGGAGTCCTGGGAAAAGGATCACGCTGCTTAGTTAATTGCCCCCTTTTTTTTTTTTTTTTTTTTTTTTTAAAGCAGGCATTCGTTACCTGAATTTCTCATACTGGAGCTGTTCAGTTTGGAATCTTTGATGACCAAGTGTTTGATCCAAAGTGTGGGAGCTGTGATTTCTGAAAGACAACAAAAAACACTTAACAAAACCATGGTTAGTTCCACTAGTGTGGGTGGGGGAGCATGATGGAGGTGGAGGTGTCCTGACTGGTCCATCCTAGTTCTTGGGTTTTGACATGTCCTCCAGATATGCTACCTCCAGGGTTCCTTTGTGCATTTTGTGTAGTGTGAGCCTTTAATTATCTCCCACCACAAGCACACACAACCTCTTCCTCTCTTTCCATATATTACATCTGTTTCCTGCTTTCCCTAGCCCACAGTATCCTGCCTCATACCCTTCAGCCCTGACTCAGAAGAGGTACGGACTATGTTGTGTGGTACTGCATGTCATGTTTTCCACTAAGAGTTGCATGAAATTCAGTAAAATACTTTAAAATCAGGAATGTAAACATTACCCTAGACCCCAGAGAGCAGCTGATCACCCACTTCCAATTGTCAATTCCCTTTTAAAAAAAAATCAAAAGCAAATAGATAAATGAAGAGCACTGCTGGGAACACTTAAAAGAAAGCAGGTTAAAGAAACAGATCTAGTTTAAGGACATGTGATGCACTAAACCAAAACACACACAGATATTGACTTTCTAAAAGTGCTTAGAAATCCTTGGATTAAACAGGTTATACTGTTCAAATTCAAAATACAGCAAACCCTGCCTTACGCAACCCCTCAAGGGAGGATAAAAACTGGTTGCTTAACAGAGAGATATTCAAATAGAGGTTGAGTGGGGTACTTGATACCTTAAGTGGTCTCTAAAAGGGACTTTTTAAAACTAACTAAAGCATCCTCTATTGAAAACTGGAATATTTTAAAAATAGTAGGGCCTGATTTATTTAGTTTTGTAATATGAAAAAATATTACAAGGGTTTTTCGGTTTGCTTATTGACATTTATATAGCTCTGTTCAACAAGGAAGAAGCTGACTGACTATACAAGAGAAATAAATAATACAAAGAGTACATCAAATGCACAAAGAAAACAAACTGAAAGGTTAGGAGGGGAAACATTTTTTCTCTCTCAGCTACAGCAATCATAGGAGCGTTTGCTTGTGAAAGGAGAAATCGAGCAATTTAGTCATCTACCCCAACCTCCCCACCCCACCCCAATCCAGGGTCTCATGTCATGAAGCTGCTGAACTGCAACCCAGAGTCAGAAGCGACACCTCCCTGACCTGTGTGCTATTATTTCTGAGGGTCACAGAGTGAGTGAGGGAGGGAGGAGGGGTGGGGGTGTGTGTCAGATTTAAGGGCAAAGTTTCAAGGAGTGCTCTACTCCTGCAACTGGTGCCTGCTTTTCAAAAAAGCTCTGCTCTCATTCAGACACCTATGTAAATGGCCAGACTTCCTAACCAGGCCAGCACATTGAGCTATAACCACATTTGAAAAATCTGGCCTCAGACGACATAACCCAAGAGCTACCATCTAAAGCTGACCTCTCCCTTTTCCCTAAGGAAGATAACTGATGCCATGTAAGGGACTTCTTTCAAGAAAGAATTTTTTCCCCTTTCAAGGATATGTGGAAATACGTTAGTTTAAAAAAAGTTTATTGTAATAGCAATTTAACTTCAGGGTTTTGCTGCCAGGTTTTGCTTTTTGTATCTAGCTAAAAACGAAATAGTTTTCAAACACATATTTCAGGGGAAAAACAGAGCATTTAACACTCTAAACATCAAGTCAGTTTTCATTTTAACAATCTGACATCCCCAAACCCTATGTGATGCTCAAAGCAGTTTTCCTTTTTTGCTCATCACATGAGTAAAGATTCTGAAGGCAACATTAACCCCTTTTCCTTCTACTCCTGCAACCACAATGCCTTCAAATTAAGCTCCAGTGACACTTTTGCAGCCCCAGTGCCTCCGCGGCAGTAGCACAGGTGTAACGGATTGTTTACTAAAATCCCATTACTGGGCCAGAGTTGTTTACTAATTCTGTACCCATGAGGTGAAATTTTCAAAGAAAGAAAGAGCCTAAAGGAGTTAAGCATACAAATCCTACTGAAATTCAATGGGATTTGTACACTTAACTCTCACCTTTGAGAGCCCCAGCCATAATGGATAACAGAACAATGCTTTGGCTTTCTCTGTCATCTCCCATTGGAGGGTCTCAGACCAATGAAGTGATCACCACAACCCCCCTGCACAGTAGTAAATTTACTTATCCCTATTTTAGGGGTGGTGAAACTGACAGAGAGATAAAGTGACATATCCAAGGTCATACAGTGTGTCAATGTCAGAATTTGGATAGCTTCCAGTCTCATGCTGCCGCTCCATTGGGTCAAAAGGAATGCTGCTCAAGTTAACAGAAGGCCTAAAATCTGACCATTCCTGTTACGAGACATGCATTGTGCAAGAGGAAAGAAGTGATTGCATGCTGTATTGCAAGAGTCACAGTAACACACACAAAATAAACAAAGTGGGTGCATGGTCCTTCATTAAGCTGTACAAGCTAGCTATGGTCCATTTCCCCCTGGGTCTCACCTACAATCTCAGTGCAGAATGATGGGTCCTTTGAATGAGCAAAGATTGGGGACTTTAAAATGTCTTGCACAGAAGAGAGGCACACAAGAGCTATTAGGCTCTTCATGTCCTCTTGGTGGCCAGAGCAGGACTGTCTGCACTACAATGTACTCTCTAGTGCGTTGTCTGAAGGACCTGAGGATTGGGGACTTTCACCATTCCTTAAGAAGCTTCTGACAGGGCTTCCACAGACTAATCTAGTGCACTGTTTGGTAATTCTTCCTGTAGTTAAGTCCACATTTTCTTAGTGCATTCCTTCCATTGTGCATTCATAACCACTATCTTGGGGTAAACTGAAAGCCCAGCAGCATGCTTTTATTACAAACAGCAATTTAATACAATACCAGATGGCTGCTAGAAGGAACAGGGTTTTTTTTTTTTCTATGCAAACAAGAGACTGACAACTAGGGTTTTGTTTCCTCTGTTTATTTATGTGGGACTACAATATTTTGGCTTAGGTATCTTATTTGTTTTTTAAAGCAGATACAATTTTTTTTTTTATAAAAGCTAGGTCCAGGCAAATGGAAATGATGGAATTGCAGTCACTTGCTATTAAAGACGCTTATTTTAGCCCAAAAAAACCCCAAACCGAAACCCACCACAACCACCTATTCATGTGAGGTGAAGGGAGAAGCTACCGATGGCACCACCTGGTCCTGCCAAATCCCTGATATTTTTGTTTTCAACTCCATCTTAAAATCTTAGGGACAGCATTAAAATCTGCAGCTCTCCCCTGGCCAGGACATCTGAAGGGGTTCATAGCAGAAGTTCATATTTTGGCTCACATCTAAATATAACTGGTCACAGCAGTGTCGCTTTCATTTAAGGATTCCAGTAAACGGAGGCAAAACAATTCCTCAAAAGTCACGGAGTTGGCACATCTGAAAGAAGAAACTGGCTTGGTGGACCATGGATCAGGTGGGCCCAAGACGCTGACTTCATTTACTTAATGGAAAGTGCATCACTGAAGGGAAGTGGTAAATGAAGAAACCTCCCAACATTTTTCCTCCAAGTCAACATTCACAGACCGTAGTTTAGCCTTTTCCTCCCTTTGGGGAAGCTGCTGTGTTCTAGCAGAGGTTATGAAATTCCTTGTACCAATACCACAGGGGGGAGGAAGGATGGAATATACGAAACTGTCATTTCTGACTCAGGGAGCATTTTTTTAGCCATGACGTCTTCCTCTCTGAGGTTATCCAAAGGATCCGTCCAACTGGTGTTATTGTTGGATCCCAGGGAAGAAGGGAGGATGGGAAAGGATTTGGAAAAATACATCAAGTCCCAAGAGTACTCTGAACTGTAGACAACTTATAAGATTCAGGGCGTTACTGCATTGCAGGTTAAAGCCAGAGTTTGAACAACAAATGTGAGGGAAGAGAGAAAAGTGTGTTTAAAAGGGAGGCTCTTACCTTCACCATCAAAAATAGGCTGGGTCTCCATGGTGGGCGTGGGCTTCGAACCATCATCTGAATTGAGGGTTAAAAAGAACCGAAAAGAAACTACCATTATTGAGGTAAATACTATCTACTCTCCAGTACTGTTGAATGATTGGGATTTGTACATGGCCCGGCCAAGTCCAAGAGAGAGAAGAAAGATAGACAGAAAGACAGAAAGTCAAGACATAATAAATTTTCAGCATTTACTTGGACAGTAGTGGTATGTCACAGTACACAGTAAACATGCACTGATCACTACCTTTAGATTTAAGAGAGAATTTCCCCCACATGACATGAACCATGGGTATTTTCCCTTTCTCCCTGATGCATTGGTTAGAGATCATTTTTTAGGCTCAGGTGGGCCTATCCCACACAGTTGATATCCTGTGACATCAGGGAGCTGGGAATTAATGGACCAAAGTCCTTCTAATTATCTTCTTTGTTTAAAGAACATCTTCTGAAACTTACCAGTGTGGAGCCTGGCATCACCATTCATTGAAGCGCTGTTAGAAAAGGTCTGTCAATAGGAAAACTTATTTCTTACAGCGGTAACGTCAAGCTGTCCTCTAGCTCCGACATGATTATGAGAGATGGGGAGAAAAACTTTTCTTAGATTAGCTTTCCCCAATACATTATGCTCCGATGCCTTCTGGCAACAAGCATGGAGTCTTTCCCTCGTAAAAGCTTACACCAAACGAAATCAAATCCACAAGGAAAAAGAAAAGTCACAGGGGCCACAGAATGGGAGAGGGATAGCTCTGTGGTTTGAGCATTGACCTGCTAAACCCAGTGTTGTGAGTTCAATCCTTGAGGGGGCCACTTCAGGATCTGTGGCAAAATCAGTACTTGGTCCTGCTAGTGACTCAATGACCTTTCAGGGTCCCTTCCAGTGTTTATATATATGTGTGTGTGATTATATATATATATATATGAGAGATACCTAAGCAAAAGACTATATGCTGGTTACATTATGTAGACAGGCATTGATTGCTAAGTTTGGGCTCAGGTTTGGGACCATCCTCTCAAAGTTACAGGGGTGTTTGAATTTGTTGTCCCTTTCTGGGTCCATCTCTACATGGCCTTAAAATAGAGTATGTGTGGTGGTGGTAGAAGTAACTGAAAGGGGTTACACTGAAAATAATTGGAAGAGTCAGTTCAGTCTTGCTGTACAGTGTTGTGGTGCTGCATAAAGTGAGGGTGAGGGGAAAACATGGATATTTCTTGCATGTTGTGCTTTTAGAGAACTTACAACACAGCCTTTGTTGCATGACCTCACACCAGACACATTATGGGAAAGGGAGGGAGCTCACAGTTACAAAGCCCCTAACAGAATATTTGAGGCCAGGGTGGAGGCGGAATCGATGGAAAACAAGACTATTCAGGGAACATTCTCATGTCTACAAAGACTTTTTTTTTTTTAAATTGACATGAGCTTAAATACCTTTTCATCAGAGCATTGATTATTTATTTCTAGGTACATTAATCAGAAGGGGAACCCAAACTGAAAAAGTGTGGTTCAAATTTCATTTCATCTGTGCATTTTCATGAAAGTAAAAGAGATGGGAGATAGTAACACAGGACCTCTATACATTTGCCCCTTTGATTCATGCATTGTCTGTATGTTCAACAAGTGTAATTAGAATATATTTGAACACACAGAACGCATACAATTACCACCATATAAATGGATAAAACACGGCTATATCCGTGGGCCAAATTCTCAACTGAAATGGCCAATGCTGCAGGAGTAAGCAAAGAGACTAGTAACTGCTAGTACTCAGCAGCTCACAGGATCTGGGCTGGGCAAGGCTCCCATTGAATGATGGTTTTGCCTGAACAAAAAACAAGTAGGAAAAAAGAATCCGGGTTTAGCCCAATAAATGTAACATTTATGCACTGGCTGCATCTTTTAATCATTCTTTGAATTTTAAAGAGAGTTTGCATCAGTGATCAGGCCAAAGAGAAGGCAGCAGGTTTCCACCCAATCTCCTCCCACAGTCCACAGGTCTGCCTGCATGCCAACAATAGCTAGATGTTTCTACTAAAATGACCAGCAGTTAAATAGTTAATGTTGACACTTCCATCATTAGGCTTCAGAGTTAGCATGTCCTTGTGATAAAATGGGGTCAGTGTATTCCTCCTTTACAGCTGTCATTCAATGCGGGCTGTTCACAGGTTCAGGTAAACAGCATATCAATGAGGCACATCCTAAATGTCTTCTTTACACCTAGAAGGGCTAGAAATGCGTTTTCGCTTTTAACAAACAAACAAAGGAAGCTAACTGGGTAGACACCAATAGAGGCTAGTAGGGTGTCTTGCTGAGTAACAGCTGAGTTCAACCTCTATTTTGCATAGCCATTTATATTAAGTAAATATACAAATGCATTTTATTTCACTGTAGACCAATCATTTCCTTATTCTAAGAGTAGGGTATTTCTCACACCAGCTCAGACCATTGATCCAGCCAGCCCAGTACCCTGTATTCTGACAACTATCAATATATGTGGCTTCAGAGAAAGGTGGAAATACCCATAATGGATCTGGTCCTGTTCTAATACCTTACATGAAGGGGAAATTCCTTCCAGACCCCAAAGGAAATCAACTTGTTACCTGAGGCATGAGATATGATGTCATTTTTAATAAGTAAAACTACAAGTGTCACCAATCAAAGTTATCCAGCTTTAAAAAAAATAAAAAAATAATAATAAAAAAATCTAGCCTCAGTACTGGGCTTCCTCCATAGGAGATGGTATGGGGGTGAATAAAAAGGTTGCAGGAGTGGCTCGACTACTACTTGCATGATGCAACTATCTCCTGTCTGATTGAGCCATGGCGTGCATCATGGGAGATGTCATCTAGCCAGGGAGCCCAGTCCATAGGAAAGAAAGAGTGCATCAAGCAACAACTCCCATGAGGCAATGAGGCACCAATGAGAAACACTTTAAATGTTAAACTGAATCCAAGTGAAATGTTTCTGGTTAGTGCAACATACTGAAATGAAACATTACCTTACATATTTAGTTTCAGTTTTCTTGACAGAAATATCAGAAATTTTCCGAACACTCAATTATGCAGAAATTGCATTTTGCCAAAAAGCCTTAAATGGAAAATTCCCGACCAGCTCTATACAAATAAACAATGGGTGAAATCCTGATCCTATTGAAGTCAAATTGGAAATTTTGCCTTTGGCTTCAGTGGGGTCAGGCTTTAACCTAATAGGAATACAAATGTCAATGAACTTTCAAGGAATAGGTTTTGCTTTCAATTTAAGTTTAAGATTTCCATGTAGTTTCAGAAACACACACACACACACACACACACACACACACACACACACAAAATTGAGCCAGGAAATAAAACAAGAAAATGAAAGTGAAATAGACCGGTTACTGACCAAGCTGAGGGAAGTGAAAAGTTCGCAGACAGCAACAATGATGAAAAGTAAAATGAAGTGTTCTTAGTAGAAGTGATAACATTTTTGGTTGAGATTTTTCCATCCCAAAATGCCCCCTTTATGGGAGATGTGGAAATTTTCATGGAGAAAACTTTTCTTTTGAAATTTTCCAGCGTTTCCAACAAAAACCTCAACACATTTTGGCTTTCAAAACAGAGAACAATGGAAAACCAAAAACACAAACTGAGGAACGTTTACTTTTTTGTCAAAATAGAAAAATTCCAGTTAATTCCTCACTACCACCATTTTTACCCCTGTGAAAAATTTTGAACTTAGTTTTACAACCACCTCCTAGTTTTAATATTATTGAGTATTACCCTTCGTAACAGAGGTAAGGAAATGTTTACACAGGGAAAATGCTTTCCTAGTATACCTCTTTTGGCTGCATAGGAGTTAGAGGACAATTTGGCCCTTGATTTTATCTTGATGTTATCCCTTAAAAATGAGGCTGTCTAATGACAGGTAAGTTAACCTTCATTCTTTGTCAGAACAAGGTGCTGGGCTTCAACCTGACTCATGAAACCACAGCAACTACTTTAAAAAAAAATCATTATAATTCTTAGGTGATATTCTGCCACTCCATTGAAGCAGTTAACATATCAACAGTTTAGCTGGCTCCTAAGGATTTAGAAGTCAACACTACATCCAGCAACCTGAAAAAGTTATACAATTAGGAAAGGACTGGGCACAATGAACCGCCAGTATGGTAATAAGCTTATTGATAATGTTACCATGAAGGCTTACCCACTGAGTAACTCAAGAATTGCTTTTCAAGCTTAAAAACTGCGACTCAAATCAACAAGGGGGAAGAGGGGGCAATAGAAATAGATCTGAGACAAATTTTGTATTCAAATCTAGATCTGAACTTTGGCGAAGTTCAGCATGATTTAATCAGGGAGGTTGTTTTAGGCCCATCAAGAACAAACAAAAAACAAAACAGTAACAAATATGAAACATTTTTGGTAAATACTGACTCCTTCTCAAGAACTGAGGCCTTCCTTTTAGAGTTATTCAGAAATAGTCATTTAATGATCAGTTTGGTTTGATTTTCAGGATAATGCGTCAATGAAAAAAACCTAAAAAAAAAACAAGCCTATAAACTGTGTGTTTTTATTTTATATAAATATAAAGATAAATAAAAATATAAGAAAATATTCTATAAATACAGAAATATAAACATATACAAATCTATAAATATAAATTAAATAAAAAGATCTTCCTAAAAGCTAAGTATCTTGATATTAAAATAAAACCTCACACAACACTTTCCCCCATTTAACTGCCAAAGCTGAATTTGCAATTATTAAATCCATCATGGTAGCACCGAAAATTATGCTTTCCAAACACAAGACAACACAGTACCTGTCCTGTTAAAGAAACACGATTCCTCCTCACATTTACTTTAAAAAATAATAATAATAATTAAAAAACTAAATAATACAGTAATAGCAGTGAACTTATTTAAAAGTCAAAAACCAAGGACTCATGGTAGTTTGTTTTGGTTTGCTTAGGGGTCATGTAATAGTCACGAGACAAGAAGTAAATTTTATTTTATAAAGTACGCTAGTGTTGCTGCTGCCAGCTGCATGTCTATTTCTCGGACCAGAGGATTTTTTTCAACAAGTCCGTGTTCCCAACAAGTTTTAGTGAAACTTGTCCTGTGTCTCACAATGCTTTCAACTTGGAGCAGAACAGCAGCTATGATAGTGTCTACTCTCCTTTGACTTTTCTTTTCACTCCAGCCATTGCTCGTCACACTAAACTCTCGTTCCACTGGGCTGTTTGTTCCTGGTAAAAACACGGAGAAAATTCTACTTGGCATAGCAGTAAGTTATAAACAAACATTTTGTAGTTATTAAAAATAGCGTTCTGATAAAATGAAAAAACGAGGGCATTTCAGATTTCCCAGAAGTTCCTAGAATACAATATCACAGGGAAAAAAGGAGGATATGTAGTCCCTTTAAAATGCCAAGAAAATGTTTCATCATTATTAATTACAATCTATTGCCTTCTGCAAGGAACTAAAAAACCCTATAGCTTTAAGAAAGCTGTGCAAGTGTAGCAACTCCCCATATAGAATATGAGCAGAGGGACAGAAATAGAAGGTGAATCATGTACCCTAGCACCACTAGATGGCAATGTTTCCAGATCAGGATTGATGTGCACCTACGGAATCAAGAGGACTTCGCTCTTCGCTGCAGTTTTCCAAAACTCGGGGTAAAGAGAGAGCATCTGTGTCCTATCCTCACATCCATAGCAGCCCAGCATGGATGATGGAATCATATATTTCATTTCTCATGGTGTTCTTTGGATGGCTAGAAAAAAAGCCATTACCTACCTTTCGTAACTGTTGTTCTTTGAGATTTGTTGCTCATGTCCATTCCATTCTAGGCATGCGTGTGCCCATGTGCGTGGTCCGCGTGGACTCAAGGACCGCCCCTCTAAACTATTTGTTGCACTGGTATAAGGATCGATTTCTTTGTTAACTAACAGTCCCAGGTCACGACAGGTGGAGCGCACCAGATTGAGACTGCTCTGCACTTGATCCCGCGACCAATTGTCGAGATAAGGATAGACCTGGACTCACTGATGCCTCAGGTAAGCTGCTACCAGGGCCATACATTTTGTAAATACCTGCAGGGCCAAAGAGAGGCCAAAGGGGAGCACCGTGAATTGGAAGGGATGCTGGCCCACCATAAAAAGATGGTTCCTCCCTGTGTCCCTGGAAGATAGAAATATGAAAAAAAGCATCTTTCAAGTCAAGAGTGGTATACCAGTCTCCCGGATCCAGGGAGTGGATGGAGGAGGCCAGACAAACCATGTGGAATTTCAACTTCTTGAGATATTTGTTTAGTTGTCGCAGGTCCAGAATGGGTCTTACGCCCCCTTTTGCCTTCGGGAGTAGGAAACAGCAGGAGTAGAATCCTTTCCCCCTCATTTCCCGAGAGATCTCCTCCACTGCCCCCAACTGCAGGAAGTTGTTGACCTCCTGAATGAGGAGTTGCTCATGAGAAGGGTTCCTGAAGATGGAAAGGGAAGGGGGCATAGTATCTCTGGGTTACACCCAGCAAAATTTCTAGCACCCAGCGGTCCAAGGTAACCCATGACCAGGCCAAACAGTAGGAACGAAGACAGTTGAGGAAAAGATGAGGCGGATCTGGGGAGTTGACTAGGGCGTTGCTCTCAAGTGCACCCTCAAAACAAATGTTTCCAGCCCCTGTGATATTTTGCCAGGCCAGGTTGTGCGGGTGAACGGGAGGAGAAAGGGTGGTGATGACTAAAACTCGTGTCCCTATCCCTTCTCCTTGCAGACCCCCGTCGAGACTGCCAAGGCCTTGGTAGCGGGAGCAGTCAGAACAGTTTCCTCACTGACTAAGGCATATGCAACCCCAGCGAGCAGAGGATGGCCTGAGTGTTCTTTAGTCCATGCAGCCTCGCATCCATCTGCTCTGCATAGAGCCCAATCCCATCAAACAGGAGATCCTGGATCGCGGACTGCATCTCCCTTGGACAGGCCTGTAATCTGAAGCCAGGAACTGCGTCTCATGACCGCTGCTGAGGCAACCACCCTGGCCGCCGAATCGGCAGCGTCCCATGCCATTTAGAGGGAACACCGAGCCGCTGTAGTACCCTCCTCAACAAGGCCCCAAATTCTTGGGCCACATCCTGGGGCATGGAATCCTTGAATTTATGGAGGTGGAATCCCATAAATTGAAGTCATATCTCCCCAAAAGAGCCTAGTGGTTCGCGACCCTGAACTAAAGACTAGCCGTAGAATAAATTTGCCTTCCAAAAAGGTCAGTCTCTTGGCGTCCTTATTGTTGGGGGTGGAAGTAAATTGCCCTTGCTTGTCTCTCATTGGCCGCAGAAACCACCAATTAACCTGGGGGTAGGTGGGTGTACAAGTATTCGAACACCTTGGTCTCAGACAAAATACTTGTTTTCAGCCCTCTTTGAGGTGGGTGGGATTGAGGACAGGATTTGCCAGAGGGCTTTGGCAATCTTTAGGACCCCTTCATGCACCAGAAGTGCAACATGGGCATGAGTTGATGAGGAAAGCACATTAAACAAGTTTCAGAGTAGCAGCTGTGTTAGTCTGTATCTGCAAAAAGGAACATGAGTACTTGTGACACCTTAGAGACTAACAAATGTATTGAGCATAAGCTTTCGTGGGCTACAGCCCACTTCATCAGATGCATGTAGGGGAAAATACAGTAGGAAGGTCTGTGTCTCCACGCGCACACACACACCCCCATGAAACAATGGGTGTTACCATACACACTATAAAGGAGAGTGATCAGTTAAGATGAGCTATTATCAGCAGGAAAGAAAAACTGTTTGTAGTGGTAATGAAAATGGCCTATTTCCAGCCATTGACAAGGAGATGTGAAGAACTGTGTGTGTGTGTGTGGGGGGGGGAGAATAAGCATGGGGAAATAGTTTTACTTTGTGTAATGGCCCATCCACTCCCAGTCTTTATTCAAGCCTAATTTAATGGTGTCCAATTTGCAAATTAATTCCAATTCAGCAGTCTCTTGTTGGAGTCTGTTTTTGACTTTTTGTTGTTGTAATATTGCAACTTTTAGGTCTGTAATCGAGTGGCCAGGGAGACCGAAGTGTTCTCCAACTGGTTTTTGGATGTTATAATTCTTGCATTGCTGACACATAATGGCATATATCACATTGGTAGATGTGCAGGTGAGCGAGCCTTTGATAGTGTGGCTGATGTGATTAGGTCCTTTGATGGTGTCCCCTGAATAGGTATGTGGGCAGAGTTGGCAACGGGCTTTGTTGCAAGGATAGGTTCCTGGGTTAGTGTTTTTGTTGTGCAGTGTGTGATTGCTGGTGAGTATTTGCTTCAGGTTTGGGGGCTGTCTGTAAGCAAGGACTGGCCTGTCTCCCAAGATCTGTGAGAATGATGGATCGTCCTTCAGGATAGGTTGTATGAGGAAAGCACATTAAAGAAGGTGTCTGATTGCTCCGCCATCTCTTCCACCTCTAGGCCTAAGTTAGTGGCCACCCTCTGGAGCAGGGCGTGGCGCTCCTTAAAATTGTCAGGTGTGCTAGCGTGAAAGGGCCCCGCCACAGCCTCATCTGGAAAGGATGAGGAGACGACTGGACTACCGGGGGAGGGCCCGGGGGGCATCATCCCCTGTGGGGGGGAAGAGGGTAGGTCTCTGAGTAGGCACCTACCCTTCCACCATGGCATCCGATTGCGCTTTGCACACCAAGCCCGGTGCCGCCAAATGCTTGTCTGAAGCGGCGACCGACGATTGGTGCAAAGGGGGCATTGGCATAACCGGCATACCCCAGGCATTCCAATAGGGCCATTGCACTGGCCACTGGCCTTGCTGCCAGGATGGCATCATAGAGGTGGATGCAGCCTCAAGAGCCCAGTTGCCCCGGTGCTGTCTCAGTGAGGGGCTGAACTCCCTCTCCATGCTGGAAGAATCCTCCTCCGATGACCACAGAGACTAACCGTCGCGGTGGGGGAATGGTGCCTTGAATAGGGGGAGGCGAACCAGTGACCTGGGCTGCTGCAGAGACCGGGGCGCAGCAATAAAGAGCTCTGCCTCGGCTCCAGAGACCAGCAGCATTTACTCACCTTGTGGGAGGCTTTCATGGCTGTCTTGTTCTCATAGGGAGCCTTTGCCAGTTCCATCGCAGCATGCAGTGCCGGCTGTGCTGGGAGAGCCCTTTGCTCTCTGGGCGCTGGGGAAGTGTTGATTCCAGCATGAGTATGGATCCCCTTCCACTCCCTGAGGTTGGTGGTAGATCCCTTGCGGGAGCAGGAGGTCCCCTCCTAGGGGATATATCCCCATGTGGCTCCAGGGTGAGTGAGCAGCCCTAACAAGGTCCTTTACTCGATGCCCCTTGGTCCTTCTTACCTCAGTGCCAGGTCCCACTTTTTCCAACTTCTTCTTGGGCACCAGCGAAGGGAAACTGCCGGGAAGAGCCTGGTGCCAGGGGTGCACTGCGCAACGAGGCCAAGTACTGGGAGTCGAGTCCAGCTGGGACGGCTCCGAGGCCGGGCAGAGAGCAGCCTCCTTGAGGGCTCTCAAACGGATGTTGTGCTCTTGTGTGTTCTGGGATGAAAGTTCTTACAGTGCGACACTTCTTTTACATGAGATTCCTCCAAGCACTGCAGACAGGTGCCATGGGGGTCACCAAGAGGCATAGGCCTATTACAATCAGTGCAGGGCTTAAAACCCAGAAAAGTCCCCACTGGGACCCTAACTGACTAACTACAGTAAACAAAACTATTTACAGCTCTAATACACAAGTGAAGAAGGAAACCGCTGACGACTTGCAAGGCAAGGGACAGAGATGCTCCAAGCAACCACCATGTGCAGTAAGAAGGAACTGAGAGGGCGTAGGGCCAGTGGCACCTGATATACTGACATGTGAGCACAGCACTCCAGAGGGTGCCACAGCTGACCCTACGGATACCACGAAGGAAAAAATCCCCGACAATGGTGCATGTGGGCCTGCACACAACTAGAATGGAATCGACATGAGCAAGCACTCGAAGAAGAAACAGAAATGGCTAATAGAACAGAGAAGAGAGTGTGGTGTGCAATCCTGAAACCCAGGGCCGGCTCCAGGCACCAGCCGAGCAAGCTGGTGCTTGGGGTGGCAGCTTGTAGGAGGCGGCATTCCACCCAATCCTAGGGCAGCATGGCTGCTTTTGTTGTTGTTGTTCCGCTCCGGCAGCCTTGTAGGGGGCAGCGGCGTGGAGGACGGGAGCGCCCTGCAGCAAGCCCGGCAGGGCAGCCCACGTCCTTCCCTCCCAGCCGACCGGAGCAGTGCGGAGCCCTCCCGGCAGGGGGCACGGCGGGAGTGGCCGCGTGGCAGCGCCCCACTAAAGCCCTGGCCACCCCCTTCTCTCTCTCTTCCCCGGCTCCCTCCCCCTCCGCCCGCTAGCCGGAGCACATCTGCAGGGCAGGGAGTCCCCCAGCACCCTGGCTCCGGCCGCGACGCAGGATTTTTTGCAAACACTTTTCTCCCCATGCCATCTTCTCAGAACACTGGCTATGAGCCAGAAGACCACCTAACTTCCACTATCATGGGCCTCTCCTGAGGACAGAAGACAATTATTCCTTCATTTTAGTGTGGCAATGGCGTTGCTAAGTACCCAGATGACAGTTTGCCTGCACTGACTAGCAGGGCTAGGACTCTTCATAGATAACTACAGGGGAAATTCTCCCTTACTGTCAACCTCCCTACGGAGCATTCTGCATGCATCCACATACAGAACTCACACTGAATATGCAGGGGAGAGCCACACTTCAAATAAGAGGCCTTATCCACAATGCACACAAAAGAATTTTGCTCTAACAAAGCAATCTTTATTCTCCAAGCCACAGTCTAGCTGCTTGCGAACTATATGTTTACGTCAGGAGTAAAATGAGCTGCGATTATCAAGGAAAGAGGCACACTTATTGGATGTTAACATTAATAAACAATCTTGCCAGAGGCAAGATATGGGAAGAAGTTGGGGAAGGAGGAGAGGAGGGCTAAAGCTGGTCTAGCACACTGCATTGCCTGCCTAGTAGAGATGTCCCTTGTGCCAAAGTGAGATGTCTGCATGCACCACAAATGCATACAAGACAAATAAATGAACCTGCCATTTCTGCAGTGTGATCTGAAAAAACAAAAACTATTTGCATTACCATAAAGCAGCACTAGAATCTGTATTCAGTCTTAAGGCAACCTACAGTAATTCCCCAACCTGAGCCATTCTTTTTAGGTGACAAATCTGAGGAACTGACCCACACTGAGGCGTCATTAGAGGTGGTTTTGGAACAAAATTGATTAAACAGTAAGAAGTCACCATGATCAGATGGTATTCACCCCAGAGTTCTGAAGGAACTCAAATGTGAAATTGAAGAATTACTAACTGTGGTATGTAACCTATCATTTAAATCAAACTTCTGTACCAAATGACTGGAGGATAGCTAATGTGATGCCAATTTTAAAAGAAGGCTCCACAGGTGACCCCGTCAATTACAGGCCGGTAAGCCTGACTTCAGTACTGGGCAAACTGGTTGAAACTATAGTAAAGAACAGAATTATCGGACACAGATGAACATGATTTGTTGGGGAAGAGTCAACATGGCTTTTAAAAGGGAAATCATGCCTCAATCTACTAGAATTCTTTGAGGTGGTCAACAAGCATACTGACAAGGGTGATCCAGTGGACATAGTATACTTAAAATTTTCAGAAAGCTTTTGACAAGGTCCCTCACTAAAGGCTCTTAAGAAAAGTAAGCTGTCATGGGATAAGAGGGAAGGTCCTCTCCTGGATCAGTAACTAGTTAAAAGACAGGAAACAAAGGGTAGAAATAAATTATCAGTTTTTAAGAATGGAGAGAGGTAAATAGTGGTGTCCTCCAGGGGTCTGTACTGGGATCAGTACTGTTTAACATATTCATAAAAGATGTGGAAAAAGGGGTAAATAGTGAGGTAGCAAAATTTGCAGATGATACAGAACTCCAAGATAGTTAAAGCAAACTCTGAAGAGTTACAAAGGTATCGCATAAAACTGGGTGACTGGGCTACAAAATGGCAGATTAAATTCAATGCTGATAAATGCAAAGTAATGCACATTAGAAAACAATCCCAACTATACATTGATGGGGTCTAAATTAGCTGTTACTATTCAAGAAAGATCTTGGAGTCATGTGAATAGTTCTCTGAAAACATCCATTCAACGTGCAGCAGCAATCAAAAAAGCCAACAGAATGTGGGGAATTGTTATGAAAGGGATAGATAATACAGAAAATATATTGCCTCTGTATAAATTCATGGTATGCCCACCTCTTGAATACTGGCTGCAGATCTGGTCGCCCCACCTCAAAAAAGGTAATTGGAATTGGAAGAGATATAGAAAAGGACAACAAAAGTTAGGGATATAGAACAGCTTCCATATGAGGAGAGATTAGAAAGACGGACTTTTCATTTTGGAAAAGAGACAGCTAAGGGGGGTGGTATAATAGAGGCCTATAAAATCACGACTAAGGCTACATTTTAAGTCATGGGTATTTTTAGCAAAAAAGTCATGGACAGGTCATGGGCAGTAAACAAAAATTCACAGCCCGTGACCTGTCCATGACTTATACTATATCCCCTTGACTAAATCTGGGGGGGCAGCCCAGGGAGCGTTGCAGGTGCTGGGGGGAGCAGTGCATGGCCCAGGACCCCCGCTGGTGCTGGTGGTGGGGGGGTTGGCAGGCTCCCTACCCGGCTCCTCGTGGGTCCCCGGAAATGGCAACACGTCCCTCCCTCAGCTTCTAGTTTTGCGTGCTGCCCCCACCACAAGCGCCAGCTCTGCAGCTCCCATTGGCCGGGAACCACGGCCAATGGAAGCTGTGGGGGCGGTGCCTGCAGGGGGAGGCAGCATGTGAAGCTAGGAGCTGAGGGACAGACATGTTGTCACTTCTGGGGAGCCGCCCCTCACCACCTCCTGCTCCCCAACCCACAGCCTTGGGTCCCCACCCATACCCAAACTCCTGCTGCGGGAGGGGGGTGGCCCGAGACTGCCTCTGCAGTGGCCTGTGCGGCTGGCCCAGGCACTGCCTAAGCCGCTCAGGTGGCCCCGGGCCAGCCGCACTCGCCACTGCAGAAGTCAAGTAGGTCCTGGGAAAAAGAGACCACCACACAGAATCTGTGACCCCCGTGACAAACTTGCAGCCTTAATCATGACTGGCGTGGAGAAAGTAAATAACACTTCCTTATTTACTCCTTCTCATAACACAAGAATTAGGGGTCACCAAATGAAATTAATAGGCAGCAGGTTTAAAACAAACAAAAGGAAGTATTTCTTCACACAATGCACAGTCAACCTGTGGAACTCTTTGTCAGAGTATGTTGTGAAGGCCAAGACTATAACAGGGTTCAAAAAAAGAACTAGGTAAGTTCCTGGAGGACAGGTCCATCAATGGCTATTGGCTAGGATGGGAAGGGATGGAAAACCATGCTCTGAAGTATCCCTAGCCTCTGTTTGCCAGATGCTGGGAATGGACAACACTTGAGGATTACCTGTTCTGTTCATTCCCTTTGAAGCACCTGGCATTGGCCAGTTGGAAGACAGGATACTAGGTTAGATGGACCATTGGTCTGACACAGTATGGCCATTCTTTTGTCTAATCCAATGAATAACCTCTCCTTTGGAATTCCTGGAAGATTAATACTGCTCATTTCTGCCCTTTTTAAAGGGTACAACAAAGAATGGATTTTTAAAGCATGCTACCATCCAGGCATCATGTGTATAACAGTGTGAAATAGACAGCTTGAAATATGGAGAGCCCAAGGGCTTGTAGACTTTATTCAACCTGCTGGCATTCAGAGATGCAAACTAACTGGGTAGCCGTGCCCAAGGAAGATACCTTTTTTTTGGAAGCAGGTAGCATTTGCCCAACTATGTTCCACAATGGGTGGACATCAGAGGCTGGAGTAGAATTGCATGTGTACTTTCTAGGTAAGCCTAGAGTGAGGCCAGACTCACTTTCCATACGATCTCTATTCACATGTATATTGAATTTGCATTCGCTGTTCAACATCACATTGCAATCTAAGTAAGCATGGCCTCATTTCAGCCACTCAGTGTTCTACAACTGTCTAGCAAACAGTTTTTTAAAATCTAGGCAAGTCCATATAAACATCTTTGTTGAAAGAACACTAAAAATGCAAAGTGAACCACTAAATGATAATGTTAACATTATCCATGCAACCTTAGCTCTGCCCTTTTTGGTGCACATATTACCATAAAACAGGAATTCTCAAACTTTTTCCATAGCATGGATGACATAACAGATTGCCCTGTGAGTTAACTTAATACAGGAGAACCTTAGTTTTATTATTTCCTGAATTTTGAATAATTGACTTTGCAAGCTTACATTTTTTCTTTTAAGCACAGTTTGACTGAGCTTCTGGACTTTTATTAAAAAAATCTAAATTATAGAAAGTGTACCATACAGTAAAAAATATTGCCAGATAGCATCAGAACATTGCTTTATGCACAAGATGCATATTTCAAGATCACAGCTTCGCCTCATTCAATATGAAAAAAGAGACAGAGTCCTGTGGCACCTTATAGACTAACAGACATATTGAAGCATAAGCTTTCGTGGGTGAATACCCACTTCGTCAGACGCATATGGTGGAAATTTCCTGCCTCTGGAAATTTCCACCACATGCGTCTGACAAAGTGGGTATTCACCCACGAAAGCTTATGCTTCAATATGTCTGTTAGTCTATAAGGTGCCACAGGATTCTGTCGCTTTTTACAGATCCAGATCAACACGGCTACCCCTCTGATACTCATTCAATATGCATCTCCACACTGGAGGAAACAGATTTTTACAAGTTCTTAGTAGGATCTAAAATTCCATGCAACTGTTATACAAAGACACACATTGCCAAAAAAAAAGTGAAAAATTAGTGCTCATGCAGAAAGTATAAATTTTTAAACCCTTACAACTTGGCCAGATCAAGACAGCTTTTCCATCAGGCAACTGAAACTGAAAAGCACATGTCCAGCCTGATCTCCCTATCAGCTTTCTACACCTCTCCCCACCATGAGCCACTGAGCTTCTACAGCTATTACGGAAAACAGCTTAAAAACCACAAACGAGTATATTTTCCCTTACACTGTCTTTATTCTCAGAAATGTTTTTTCCCCCTTACACTTAGTAATAAACAACACCATACCCTTGCACAGAGACCAGATCTGGAAAATTTTAACTTTATAAAACATTTGTGTTTTGGGCTAACATGAAAAGGCTCTTTAGAACAGAAATGCTTAGGGAGTTTCTGCTATAGGGGCTGCTGTGCACTCCAGCAATAACCGATCTGTGTGCTTCCTAAATTAACCGTACCTTATGTTGTACAAATGCTCATAGCATTTACTGCAATGATATGTTCTGAGACTCAACCAAGTAGAAAGAGTAACATCCACTGGGCCTTCTGGAAGGCATTCACTTTTCCCTTTCATGCTCCCTCCACTTTTCACATCTCCTTGCAGGTGCGCCAATGTGGGGGGGGAAGAAAAAAAAAAAAAAAAAAACCACCACCCTCAGACCCGGAGGATTTTGTGGTCCAATGCAGTCAGCGCATTTGTGACAGCACAATTCTTTGCCCTGAGAGAAAGCCTGTCCCACGCACAGTCCATTGGAAGTCACTTCGACCCCTGATGACACTATTCAAAGCCTCTTCTGTTTGGCTTTTTGATTCCTGATTGACACATTCACTGCCAGGCGGAGATAAATGCTGCTTGGAGGACAATGTTGATCCGCTCCGACTATTCTTGTGAAGGACTTTCAGAATAATAAACAAAAAAACATTGGTGTGCTTATGTGTCTGAATAGAACTTGAGATAGAGAGGGACTGGAGTGCTTTAAAGAGGCTGGCAAGTCGATTGAAGAGTTAATTGTCTGGGTGTACAATGAGTTTATTCTGACTGCAAACAAAGAGCTCTCTTTTCCTGGTCCTGGTCCTTCAAAAGCAATGTGTCAAAAGGGCTCGGAGCAGCACTCTCTGTATTAATGGCATCACTCTGGTCTCTGGGATTCAGTGACTTTAGAAAAAGAAAAGCCCTGAATCCTGACATTCAGATGGTATCTCTCTAAAATCCAAAGTCCTCATTTACTGGCCAAGTTCTCAAACTCCAACAGTAATTAGCCAAAACAAACCAATCTATATCCCCACCAGCCTCTTTGTAGCCATCAATTACAACAGCCCTCTTTTGAAAAATAAAGACCTATTCAAGGTATTATCCAGTAAAGTTGGTTTTGTAGGTAACTTCTCCTAAATTTGATACTATTTTAGATATGGATTATGCATTTTCACTAGAGGTGGGTTCAGACAAAAAACCTTGAATCTGAATAGCTCAAACTTTGGGGTGCATTCAGATTCCAAATCCTCTGGATCTGAAATTCAGAGCTGGCATGATAATAGGTCAAACCAAAACCAGGTGCAAACCTCCCCCATCTGTGGGAAAGTTTAGATCCAGATTTGAACTCTGCGGGTCAAACTTATCTCTGTGGTAATTACCACTTAAATACCTGGTTTTCACTTGCATGAGTTGTGCAAAGTGAGCAGAAAAGCCCTTCCCGATACTGTTGCATGAAAGGCAATACAACCAAACCAACTATTGTATCGTGCAGTTTCGGTAACAACTCTTCTGAAATTTTGTTTTGGTGTGGGGAAAACAGGGAGGGAGGCTTTATACTAGTAATGAGTGAAATTCAAAAGGTTCTGAGGGTCAGTCAGAAAAGCACTCTTAAGTATGCACACTTACTCCAGTTTACCCCATTTTGAAGCCTTGAGTTTTGGATAAGAAACGTCAGCCTCTCGCAGCCAGAATGTGAAGTAATGAAGAACTTGGATTGAGATATAAAACATTAACTGTTTTGAACTTTGTAAGAGGGTCAGTTTGACATCTTGGGAAAAAAGTTCAGATTGGATATAATTAGAACCAATGTATTTGCCCATCTCATCTCCTTTATACCAGAGATGGGCATAGGAGCAGATGATCAGGTTTGGATTTAGTTTAGTTAGGGGTTTGCATCGGAGGTCAAATCAAGGAACGCGTTCTGCACAGAGTTCAGATTCAACACAGCTGAAATCTCCTGATCTGTTTTCATGAGATTTAAGCCATAAATGGAAATGATCTGTCACTAGATTGCTGCTTATCTCTTGATATTTCCACTCTCTTGGGCCTTCACAACCATATTCACACCAGAATTGCAAAATTGGCCTCTTCAGAGTTTTAGAAGTGACAGGGAAATAAACCCACAAAGGCCAGGTTTGAATCATGCTCCCTGAAATACAAGAGGGCTCATAATTGAGGCTACAGTTTTGAGCCATCTCTAGTTTACACAGAAAGTTGCACAAAATTCCTTATTTTCATTCAAATAGAGACTAAAGCCATGTCTATGCTACCGAAGCAGCTGTGGCTCTAAGATTGCTCATGTAGCCACTCTACGCTGATGGGAGAGAGCTCTCCCATCGACATAATTAAACCACCTCCAAATGAGTGGCGGTAGCTACATCAGTGGGAGAGCCTCTTCTGCCAACTTAGCACTACCCATACTTGCGCTTCTGTAGGTATAACTTCTGTTGCTCTGGGGTGGGGTGGGGTTCCCCCAAGATCCCTGATCAACATAAGTTATACCAACAAAAGAGAGACAGCCTAAAATCATTCTCACAGCACGAAGGAATTGTCCCTTGTACATTGTCATCAATGTATTGTAGGTAACTCCCTCATGCAGCAGTCTCAATCATGTGATGTCAGATGACCTAGCCATGGCTAGGATACCATAGCCTTGATTCTATAAGTCAGGGCTAACTTCATTGGTCTGTGCCTCTGCCATGAAATGAGGGATAGCCATCTTAATGGTCTTTTGATTTAAGAACACCATTTCACAGAGTCAAAGTCCTTCCGTTCCCCCTCAGCATAGTTCTGATTTCAGAAGAACCTTAAAAGAACATGCTCATCTGTCACTCAAGATACAGGAAGGCTCCAAATGGATTTTGCCAAGATGTAAGTTAGTGGATATTCTTAAATTCTAGCTTTCAGCTAAGCCACTTCTCCATATTAACACCTCCCACCCTCTCCCCTACAGGCAAAGTGGTCACAAGGCCATCAGGCCACTGTAAAGCTAAGAATTTCCCCCCAAAAGTTTCCTGGTCTCCTCTTTCTGTTCCCTCAGTTGCTCACTACCTGATTAGGCTGCAGGAGAAAGGGGAGAGGATCATATAAACAAGGCACTCTTCTCACTTTCAGAAGTCAAGCATATCCCTCTGAACATAGGGCCAAACCCTACTCTCATTTATACCCTAGTCAACCCTACTGAAAGCAGGGGGGCTGTGGAGGGTGTAAGTTGTCAGACTTTGGCCTACAGTCCAGTAAGACTTGCCATCACAGAGGTAAGTGGGTTCCACATAACTGAGCTTAACCATTAGGTATAAAGCATATTTTCCAGCCCTAGCTATAGCAGATCATTTAAAACATAACAATATTACAGCTGGTATGTTGCGCACAAGTTGCGAGTTCATTCTTGACAGTGATGTGGCCCGTTACCATTGGTTCAATCAGGCAAGTGTAAATCCCATAAGTGAATCAGGGCAAAGAATGCGCAGCAGTTCCAGGTGCTCTGCAGATTTGCTTCCAGCACCCACTACGTTTTTGAACAGATGATACCTGCTCATTGTAGCCTAGTCCAGGTTTTGCAGCTTCCAGAAGTGATTTCAGCCAGCTAAATTAACAAAACCCATAAGTCTTCGTTGCAGACTTTGCACCTGCGTGGATGCTTCACATATTTACTAGGGTGTTTCTCTGGTGTAACCTCTACCATGATTACATTTGGGAAGCATAACAAATTGGAGGGATAGCAAATAGATATAGGAGGTCTGAACCAGACAGCAAAGTGACCTGGAAAGGTCAGAGCCAGGTGAGCTGGAGGCGATGAGAGGAGATTCAGGGTACGTCTTCACTTACCGGAGGGTCCGGCGGCCGGCAATCGATGTTCTGGGATCGATTTATCGCGTCTAGTTAAGACACGATAAATAGATCCTGGATCGATCCCGGAAGTGCTTGCTGTCAACGCCGGTACTCCAGCTCGGCGAGAGGAGTACGCGGCATCGACGGGGGAGCCTCCGTGCTGCGTCTGGACCCACGTTAAGTTCAGACTAAGGTACTTCGAATTCAGCTACGTTATTAACGTAGCTGAATTTGCGTACCTTAGTCCGAAGTGGGGACTTAGTGGGGACCAGGCCTAAGGGCAAGTCTACACTACAAAATTAAGTCAGCCTAAATTACGTCCACATACAGCCACCACACTAATTGAATTGGGTGTTACACATCCACACCACACTCCTTGTGTTGGCAGTGCACATCCTCACCAGGAGCAATGCATCAATTTAACTGTCAACATGGGGCATTGTGGGATGGTTTCTGAAAGGCAGCAACAGTCAACGTAAGCAACACAGTCTCTACACTGACACTGCATCAGCCTAACTACATCGACTTAAGTACTATGCCTCTCGTACAGCTGGGGTTATTAAGTTGGTGTAGTGGGCAACTTACATCAGTGGGAGCTACATTTTAGTGTAGACACTTAGACTTAGGTTGACGTACGCTGCTTTACATCGACTTAACTCTGTAGTATACACTGGGCCTACATATCAGTATAGATTTCTACATGCCATAGGAGGAAATAGTCGCATGGTATGAAGAAGAAATGTTACCACCTAGCAACACCCTCCCCCCCATTTGAGTGAATTTATTTTCATTCTATCTCCTTAATATTGTCCTAGTATTAATTTCTCATCACTAAGCACTATAGTTGCCACAAGTAAGGTCCAACATACCGGTTAAGAGGGGATCTGACATGAGAAGTGCTCCACCACATGAAAAAGTTGGAGAACTACTAAGTTCCTCAGCCCTCTGTAAGGACAATCCTCCAGTGACAGAGGGATTTAAAGAGGATATGAACAATATTTAAAAGGATGGAGAAGACTGGATGGTTTAGGGGATTGGGTAAAGATAAAAGGACGATGGTTCTACTGCAGCCTAAGTTAGCAGTGATCAAAATTCATTACCATCTGATGGTTGTTTGTTGGTCTGAGTCATGATCTCAACCCAGTTTCTAGTGGACAGCTGCCCATAACACAATTGCCAGATCTCAAAAGCCAAGGACTGAACGGGCCATGGAGACAACTTCCCTCCGCATCTCAGGTTTGAAGCACACCGACAGCAGGGCCTGGTAAAAGCCTTTGTCACTGCCATCTATGCTTCTCTCTAGTCACTGTCAATCCAGCACCTTTTCCCAGGACTAAATTTCATTAGAGAAGATTAAGACGAGTGGAGAAGGAACCAATAAAACAGGGGGAAAAGATTTTTAAAAAGGGAGAGAAGTAGTGAAAAAGCCAGCAGACATAATAAAATAAATCACGTGCAAAAAAATTGGCCCAAAGTCCTACATTTATTTAAAAGGGTTGCACCGAGTACAGATCAGTGCAGATTTTGGCCCACTGACAAAGGGGAATATGAGCCACTTTTCGCTAGAAAATAAGTGCTCATCCTGCCCCCAAGTAAACGGGGAGGGGGGAAGGGGTCTGCTCCAGAAAACCCTTTTAAAACTCTAGCTTTTGGGGGGTGATTGGAGGGGGGGGAGAAGCAGCGGAGGCAGAACAGTGATGCTGTCAGTGCCAGGTAAGTCGTACACTTGCTAGCAACAGGAATCACAGAATACACTTTTTATTAGAGTTGTCATTCTTCCCAGAACAGGAACACCTCCAGAGTGCTAGCGTTATTTAAACTGGAGTGAGTGAGTGAGGTTTAGAAATTGGCACAAGCCAGTGTTCTCTCTGTACACACTGCAATGACAAGTTCTAAAAATAGACTGGAGGTGGGAAGAAGAAGAAAGAGAATCACTTTTTATCGCTTCCCACATGGTTGGAGAGAATATTTTAATCTGATCCTGTAAGTATTGCTAGTATGATAAGAAGACTGAGAATTGCAGGTCTCTCTTCAAACCAAAATATATGAATTTAGAATGATAACCCCAACTCTGGTTTTGCTGCAAGTGGACTAGCGGAACTTTTATATGGGGTGGAAAAACAAAACCTGCACAGACCTTATTTGAGACACCATAATTTTTAGCATCCAGGCTCTTTGCAACCTTTACTTTCCACTCCTCACCACACAGCTTGCGGAAGAGCTTTGTGCATTCTCAATAGCAGCCTTATGGCTCATAGCATAGGCAACAGGAACCACTTCACTACTGGATTAAATTCTGTATCAAACTAAAGATTCAATCTATGTTGTCCAAAATGCTTTCTTGCATGGTCCCCAGCTTTTGTAGAAAATATTTTCCTTATCTCCCCCTTCCACACAAGCCCATCACATCAATGGCTGCTCAGGAATCTGCAGAAACGACTAATCTGACACCACCGGAAGATGCAGGAGACCTAACACCTTTGGGTGTGTAAGGAAGGAGCATGTGATTAAAAAGCAAGCAACATCTGCTTCTGAAGGGGGTCTCCCTATAAAATACTGCTTTTAAATTGCTTCAGTGCAGTCAGAAAAAAGAAAGCTAGTGGGCCTACTTTTGCACTGATTTCCATGTGAGCTTTGCCTGTCAGTAAGGACTAGGCCCATAATCAGTAGTTTTCAAATTCTTTACCAATTTCTCAAAATATAAAAAAGGTTCATCCCACCCACCCACTCCCAACAAACACATACACACACATACTGCCCTTCCCTCCTCCCCTCCAGCCCTGGTGTCTCTGAGGGAAAGTCTGTGTACAATCTCTTCACATCTTCAAGGCATAGGGCCTGGAAGTGGGGGTGGGGATAGCAGCAAGTTTCCTGGATCAATGGCCATTTGAAATTCAGACATATGGCTGAAGCCCTACAGCTGCACGTGTTAATTACCACACGTGTCCCCTGTAAAGCAGTCTGTTAAACACAAAAAGAAAACAGAAGAGAAAAAGCTGTTCCAAGGGATTAAGTAAATAGTCTACATTTTTGACCCCACTCCCCCAAACACATGCACATGTGTAAGAACACAATCTCCCTTCCTTACTCCCCCTAACACCTGCATGTTTAAGAACCAGGACACCCCTTTACAGCTCTACCCATCTGCACTGAACCTAGGCAAAAATTATCTCTAAGTGTACTTTCACCCCTCTGCCCACCCAGGCCTCTTCCCCCCCTCCCCCTCTTTAGAGGACTAATTCCTGGCTGACAACCAGACTAGTTTTGGGCTTACAATACAGCTTTTCATTTCCTTGCAGGCAAAGAGAATGGATACCTCACTGGCTATGTCTGCAGCGCATGTGTGCAAGTGAGGGGAAGGCGAAAAGTTATCCCCCCCCCCCCCCCCAGAAATTTTTCTTCATGACCACAAAGGGCAGAATTCAGAGCTAATGGGAGCAAGTGTAACTCCACTGACTTCAACTGGAGTTGCAGCACCTTTCCCCAGGTCTGCATTTGTCCAAAAGAGTTTAATAATTCCATAATAAATATATCTTATATAAAAACAGTCTTTGAATGGTTTGGGGAGGAGGGGTAGAGGGGAAAGCAGTCCAGGACCTCAAAAGAATCTAGCATGTCACAAAAGAGATCTGTATGTACAAAAGATGCAGGGCTCATAAGGGTTTCAAGAAAAAAAGGGGGATAGAAGAGCAGAAGTAACACTCTTCAATCCCCAGATTAAAAAAAAAAAAAAAAAAAAAAAACACACAAAAAAACCCCACCACTTCACCCTACGTATTAGTGAGGGGACAGGTTCTGGGGGGTCAATTCAATCCCTGGCACAGTCTAGGGCCTATGATTTCTATTTGCTTGCATTGTTGTAGCACAAAGGCTCAGTCAGCATCAGGGCCACATTGAGCTGGGCACTATAGATTGTAAATTCTTTGGGGCAAAGTCTATGGCTTCTATGGAGTTCTAGAGGACAAGTGCCCCCATCAGTCACCACTGCAGTCTGCAGTAAGCTGCCCATTTATTGGCAGTATAAACTATTGAGGGGAAGGACCAGATGGCCACGTGGAGGGGGAAAGTTTCCACGACCCCTGGCTGTATCTGTTCAGTGGATACTTTAATCCCCATAGCTGTCAATTCACAAGTATAACATTTGTCCCCTAGCTCTCCTGTAATCTGTTTACAGGCACAGGTGCTCAGTATGCATAGAAACTTCCATGTAAAACATAAAATCTCTCTCCCCCCTGTATAATCAACCCCATGGGGCAGGGAGCAGAAAAGCAGAAGAGCACTTCCTGATGCTTTCTATGGGCCCTTGTGGCCAACACTTGGGACCTGGTTCCCTGCTGCATTACACTAGTTTTGCAGAATACAATGAAAACAAAGCTAAAATGTCTAGTGTGTACATGAGGTCCTGCTATAGGAGGTAAGTAGCCAAAGCAACAGTATGAGGGGTCAGACTAAGCTCATGCAGGGCAATGTCCTGTACTTGCCCTTACCTAGTGATCAGATTTGTTTCCTCCAGACTATCTTCTAATTTCTAAAAATTTTATGTTTTGATTGAAAGGAAAGGTGGCATGGAATGTGGGGTTATCTGAATCGCCAGTTACACAATAGCAAAAACTTTTGTCTGTCGCCATTAATTTCCGTTGAGGTTAACTCAGAAGCCGAACACAGAGTGATGTAGTCAGGGCCGGCTCCAGGGTTTTTGCCGCCCCAAGCGGTGCAAAAAAAAAAAAGCCGCGATCGCGATCACCGGCGGCAATTCGGTGGGAGGTCCTTCGCTCTGAGCGGGAGTGAGGGACCGTCCGCCGAATTGCTGGACATGCCGCCCCTCTTCGGAGTGGCCGCCCCAAGCACCTGCTTGGCAAGCTGGTGCCTGGAGCCAGCCCTGGATGTAGTATAGGGTCAACATTAAATTATGTCACTGTTGAGCATTTTAGCAAACACACCCAACAACTCTAAGAGTGCAGGTAGAGCTTGAGTAACATCTTTAAAGATTTTAAAGGCGGAGGAGTGGGTGGAAAGGGTGCTGGGCTGTGAAGGGGCAAGGATGATGTGGGTTCTGTGTGGGGCACCGGCCAGAGATGCGCTGGGTAGGGGTGGTGTTGTACATTTGTGGGGGTTCTGGGGAGGTGCTGGGCATAGCGGGTCCGGGGGAGCTCTGGGTATAGGCAGTCAGAGGTGTTGCTGAGGTGCTGACTTTTTGATTTCCCTGGGGGCCAGGCCCTACCTTCACTCCATCCTTTCCCCCAACCCCACCTCTTCCTGCCCCCACCCCACCTCACTTCTTCATGCCCCTGCTCCTCTCCCTCTCCTCCCAGCACCTCCTGCCCACCAATGAACAGCTGATCAGCAGCTGGCAGGAGGCACTGGGGAAGAAGCTGATCAGCAGGGCCAGCACACACTATTTTTTTTTTCCTGGAGCACCCATGGAATCAGCGCCTATGGGGTGTTGGGTGGGGGGGGCAAGCATGCTGTGTGACATGGGCCCACCCCCAAGGGGAAGGGGCATTCTGGCAGCACAAGACTGGGCAGGCCACTGTGCGTCTGGCAACTGCCAATGTGTAAATAGTTCCCTCATACTTGGCTGGGCGGAGCAGGGCCGCCCCTGCCATGCCATGCCCATTGCTCCTGGCTGGCCCCTCGCTCTAGGGCCTGACCTCCCCAGACCATGCTCCATTGCCCCCATAGTGCCAACCATATTTGTAGGGCCGGAGTCCACAAAAGGTTAATCTGGCTCTGTTTCTGATGCTTGTTTTTGATAATTGTACTTTACTTGTAAGTTTTTTGGATTGATTTTTTTTCCCTGTGTTTAATATTAATCATTAAAGGGTGGTTCTAGTGTGAAAAGTGACCCAGTAACAATGTAAGGTTACATGCTACTGCTGTCTCTGCAAACTCAGCTGGGATTCTGAGAGTCAAAGCTGCATTCATTTTCTCTTCCCCCAACCCCTCCACTCATTACCAAGACTAACGGTTCTGAAAGCTAAATTATGCTCTCAGGGACACCTGGGTAAACCACTGGCTTTCCACAGGTATAACGATTGCAATTTAATGAACAATTCTGTTGAGAATGCACAAGAAAAAGGATCCATCTCTCTCTCAGCATGATGGCTCTTTGCAGGACTAGATAGAATAAGGAGGAGGTCTCAGGCTCCTTTGAAAGTCCCAGCCTTTGTCATTAATGTGTGATAAGACTGAATTTCTACAGCCAGCAGATCTGCAGCTTGAGATATCACCCCACCCGAGCCACTTTTCAGAGAAGAGCTATACAAGTATACATTGGAGCTGGTCAAATCTTTCAATCTAGTTTTTGCTAAAAGATGAACTTTCACCTAAGGTGTTTTGCAAAAACAAATCAGTTTTAATTAAGTTTGATTTCCAAAGAATTTTTTTTAAAATCCCTGTTCATATTTCATTGAAAAGTAAAGGGGGGGGTGAGGGAATATCTTTTTTATTGGACCAACTTTTGTTGCTGAAAGAGGCAAGCTTTTGAGCTACACAGAGCTCTTCTTCAGGTCTTTCACCAACAAAAATTGGTCCAATAAAAGTTATTACTTCACCCACCTTGTCTCTCTAATATTCTGGGACCAACACAGCTACAACACTGCAAGCATTGACAAGTTTAAAGTTTCTGCAATAAAATTAAAATGAAATATGTTCCAATTTAATTACTCTGAAAAACTGTTTTAACCTGCTCTGATTATAAATGGGGGGGCTCACACCACCTATTAAGGTTGCCCAACATTTCCCATTATAAGATCCTGTTTTCAGTTATTTATAACTTTGTCAAACAAAGTTTACCATGCCAAGTGTCTGCCTGAGGCTGAATTTATTTAATTTAAATTTCAGCCAAAACAGTTTAGCCTTGTTCTTGGAAACAGCTGGTGAAAAAATACGTTTTGCACAAGCAACCTGAATTCTGGCATTTCCTAACTATAGAACTCGACAATGCAAAGGGAGCCAGGTCAAAACATTTAAAGACTAAAAACACCTCCAAGCGACTCCTGGCTTCCCCAGCATGCCACTTTTCCCCATTATGATCTATTGGATTGGAAGCTGTTTGCCCAAAGAGTGTAGTTTTGTGCATCTTGTACACGGCTGAGCACTTTTCATTGTTTTCACTTAGTAGAGCTAGAAATCTTAGTGATCTCATCGCAGGATAAGCCTCTTCTGGTGTTACCAGGGGTTACATTTCATTAACATCATAGGACCAACTTGGAGGAATCTCAAATACTGTCTCCAGCTTTTGCAAAGGGAAACAAAATAGCTCAAATATTAGACTCAGTGGTAATGTAGCTTATAAAAGTGAAACAGGAATTTAAATTGTTAAATTATTCTATTTAACTATTCATATTGATATGGCTGACAGCTCATCCAGAGCATATTTACCCTTGCTTTGCATTATTCTGCTGAGCCTCAGTTATAAATCAAGCTTAGTTTCCTTTACCCAGGTGAGTGTAAGAATGACCTAAACACCTATTTAACAGCATCCAGGAGAAACAGTGTCAGCTTACATTTTCATCTTCATTTGAAAGCCATATCCCTTCTAGCTTCCCTCCCCACTCTTATTTAATTCACTCATTTTGTTTCCAGTTCTAAGCAGGCAGATGGAGAGATTTTATGGAGATCAAGAGTGACACAGCCTGCATAGGTTTGCTTTCTACACCCTCTGTCTCCTGACTGGTCTGCTTTCTAAAGCCTGCCTGGTGACCAGGAAAGGCACTGCTCATTGCTGGGGTTGGCAGAAGCTGGTGCATTGAGCTCTTGAGACCTTGACATTCCATGGGAGGAAGAAGCAAGTTTCATTTTGTTTCATTTCATTTGTTTGGTTGTTTTGTTTTGAATCTGTGCCACAGTTTCCCTTTGGCTGGAAAGGGGCATCCTGCATTCTTCAAGTAGGGAAGAAATCCAATCACATCAGCTCCAAGGGTGCATTTCATTGCCTTTCAGAACAAACTTCAGTGGGACAGACAGTGAGCCCACAATGGTAGGGACAGCATGAAACTTCCAACAGCCCTAGGCTAATCAAGGTAACTCAGCAGAGCAGGAAGCAGCTGGGGTAAGTCAATTTGGACAAGTTCCTCATGGTAAAGTGCCAGTGATTTGGAGTTAAGGGGTTTTCCATGCAACAAGTATAGGGCACATGCAGGAATGAGGAACAGATAGGGAGAGATCAAAGAAGAGACCCAGGGGGACTAGATCTCCTACTCTCACCCAGACAAATGGTCCTGGGACCTTCTGCAGAGAGGGTCCTGGGGAACCCTCTATCACTTGCCCAGGTAGAGGTGAAAGTATAAATCCTACCACCAGCCCAACTCATAGGAGGCCTCCTATTACACCACTCAATACCTTCATCATTAAAGGCCTTCCCTTCTTCATTTCAGGAATGAAGAAGTGGAATGCCCTTACCTGTACCTGAAAGAGGACTAGTGGGGACCCATTGCTAGAACACCTGTGTAATCAATAAGATACCGGTATAACTTATCACACTGGTGGCAGAAAACAGCATGTCCATCTCCTTCTTCAACTGCTGGAGAATGAAGGAGGAAGTGTCACAAATCCAGACATCTCCCAGTGGTTTTCAAACTTTTTGTATTGGTGACTCCTTTCACTCAGCAAGCCTCTGAATGTGGACCCCACCCCTTCATTAAAAATGGGGGAGGGTAATTTAATGGGGGCTCAGGGCTGTCAGCCCCACAGAGCTGACAGCTCATGACGCCCATGTAACCACCTTGAGTCCCCCTGAGGGGTCACTACCCCCAGTTTGAGAACCCCTGATAGGCCAACCCAACAATAATACAGGAGCATAGGCCCTTTGTATAGTGCTGTGGGGAGGAGGAGGAAGAGAGTCACATACTCTCCCACAGCACAAATACTTGCTAAGCCTACAGTAGAAGCAGGTCTTTATAAAAGCTCAGAAGTGTGTACAACAAGACTAGCCCTGAGCAATTTAGGGAGACTGTTTTTTTTATAGTGCAAGGTCACAGGAAGAGAGAGTTGGCTCAGTCACAAGTTATTAGTGGTTAGTCAGTTCTTCCACAAAATTTCCAAAGCCGACCTAATCCTAGTCCTCCACTAGTATAATGTAAGGTATGGCATAAGAATCTGAGTAGACTAGGAGTTCGACCTTGCACTGAAGGAACCCTGTCATTCAGCGAAGGACACAGACAATGATCTTGTCAAGCTCCCCTCTGAGAAGTTTACAGCTCAGAAGTTGCCTTACTCTGGATTGTATTCACTGGTCTATAGGGATTTTAGACCCATGCAATATGTTGCAGATGAACAAAGATGGATCCTAAATGTCAGAAGTTCATGCCTATAAGAGCTAAAGCAACCCTAGCTGCAGACTGTGCTTTTCCTAGGGATTCCCTTATCAAAAAGCCAAAAGCTGTCGAGCTTTAGTCTGGCTAGGCTGAGTAGAAGGTACCTCTTGGTCTACCAAAGGCATTGACATTTGTTTTTGTTTTTCCTTTTCATTATGAAGTTTTCCCAAATATACCACGCAAGCCAACAAGAGCATCATTGCTTAGTTCATGAACTCATCCCTACGGCTGGCTGGCTCTTGAGTGAACTCTGCAAGTAGAAGAGGGTTTGTCTTTGCTTCCAGCCCTACATTTCTAGGATTCTGACATTTCCAAATGTTACATATATTTGTTCCAACCAATATAACTTGCCAAAATTGACACTAATTTGTGAAATGTTTCAACCAACCAGAATCTGTAATTTGTTTGGCAAAAAAAGTTTCAGCTAAAAAAAAAACAAACAAACTTCACCCAGCTCTATTCAGAACAGTCAACAGGGCCGAACCCCAGCTGCTCCTCAGGTTCCGCTGGATCTGAGCTCAGTGCTCTAGCCTTCTCAGGAGCGGGTGTTCTGAGTACAACGGGGTGAAGTTTTCCAGCTGAAACTTATTTCACATGCATGGACAGAGATTCAGGTCAACTGAAACATTTCACAAATTGGTGTCTATTTCAGCAAGTTATTTTGGTCAAAACAAGCACCCATACTGTTTGGAAATGTCAGAATCTTGGAATCATAGAAACGTAGGGCTGGACGTGGAATAGATGCAACCGGAGAGACACCCACCTGAGATTAGCCAGTAGCCTGGCGATTAGGGCACTCACCTTGGATGAGGGAGACCGGGGTTCCAGAATCCATGCGCCAGAGCAGAGATTCAAACCAGGGCCTCCCACATCCCAGGTGAGTGCCCTAACCACTGGGCTATTAGGTACACTGGGGAACCATAGCTGGTGGGTTTATGACTAGGGCCTCATTTATTTAATAATAAATTAATTAATTAATAAAGGAAAAGTCCCTGAAACTAAGCATTTCATTTGACCCAAAAATAATCTTTTCCACCTTCGATTCATCAAACATTCCTATTTCAGTTCCACCTGAACTGGAGTTTCTTTGATTTTTCAGAACTGGCAGGAAACTGGGGGGGGGAAATCAGTAGTTATTGGCACAACTCTAGTTCCAAATACTCCAATATCTCCCCCACAGAGCTCTCCTGGGAGTTTTGCTAATTAGGTCTAACTGCAATCCCAATGCGGATGACTGATCCGAGCAGGACCTATTTTTCGGAGGATCCCTAGGATCCAGGGAAGACTGTCACACTGGGGTCTGTCAGGATCCTTTCATTGTGAAACCTCCTTTAAGCCACAATAAGTTTTATGACCAGAAGGGACCATTATATTCATCCAGTCTAACCTCCTGATTAGCCAAGGGCAGGCTGCTAGAACTGGAAAAGATGCCTTAATCTGTAGAAGCATTTCTGACTGTTCTAGACAGGGCCCCTTTATAAGAGAACAGGCCCTTTCAGATTGGGATTTGGAACCAAGGGCACATAGGGATTTCTCTTGCACTGCTACGAAAACCCATTTGTTCTATATGGAGCTGCCATTCATATCAAGACCTAAAGTAACTGAACCAAAACACAGTGAAACTTCTTTTAAAAAAAAAACCAAACCAACAAAAAAACCCACAGTGAAACATCTCCCCGCCCCTCCCCACCCCCAAGACTCATTCATGAGTCTTACAACTTAGCTAGCGATGCTATAGAACTATGTACAAGACTTTGCTTACTGACATGGAGAAAAGGGAGAAGTTGGTTGCATGACTGCATAAACAGACAGGAACAAAGGTATGGTTAGAGAGGTTGGAGTATTTATATTGGAGCTATGGCATGCTGGGCTGGAGGGAATTGGATTTTTCCCTAAACTGCCAGCTACAGCTCAAAATGGTTCTGTGGCCACATGACTAGGTACAGCATATTCTTGCAATGGTGCTCTGCAAAGCACCAATGACAAGGAGAAGCGAGACGTGATTCTAACAGACAGGGTTAGCCTTCAATTTATAGCCTACTCCTCTACGGTAACTCCTCACTTAACGTTGTAGTTACGTTCCTGAAAAATGCGAAACTATGTTAAATGAATCCAATTTCCACATAAGAATTAATGTAAATGGGGGAGGGGGTTAGGTCCCAGGGAAATTTTTTTTCCCCACCAGAACTAACACACAGTGTACGTTTTAAATAAAAAATTTAATACTGTACACAGCGATGATGATTGTGAAGCTTGGTGGAGATGGAGAATGGGATATTTCCCAGGGAATGCCTTACTGCTAAACGATGAACTAGCTTTTGGCTGAGCACTCAAGGGTTAACCCATTGTTGTTAATGTAGCCTCACACTCTACAAGGCAGCACGAATGGAGGGAGGGGAGACTGCATGGCAGACAGACACATACCCTGTGTGAGACAGAGATGCGCATTGCCCCTTTAAAGGTGCGCACTGACTCCACTCTAAGTACACTGCCTTGTTAAGTAGATCAGCAAGTTGAGACACCAGCTGCTCCCAGGAAGCTCCCTCCGTCCCGAGTCCTGTCATGTTGTTCCTGCCCATGGAGATGGGGTAGGTGGGGTGCAGGAGCAGGGGGGAGGGGGAGACCCTGACATTAGCCCCTCCCCCCCACCCCCCGCACAGCAAGCAGGAAGCTCCTGGGAGCAGCTCCAAGGTAGAGGGCAGGAGCAGCACATGGCAGTAGGGAGGGGAGGGAGGGACAGCTGAACTGCCAGCAATTGATAGCCTGCTGGGCAGCTGCCGCACAGGGAACTTAGGGGAGCGGAGAGTTGATGGTGGGATGCTGGTCCACTCTGGTTCCACCAGCTAGCTCCAACCAGCTGCTCTTCCTGCAAGCCGTGGACAAAGCAGGTGGCTGCCAAACGACGTTATAAGGGAGCATTGCACAACCTTAAACAAACATGTTCCCTAATTGATCAGCAAGGTAACAATGAAATAATGTTAACCGGGACGACTTTAAGTGAGGAGTTACTGTACCTACTCACTCATTCCCTCCTTTCCTCCTGCCCCCAAGTTGTTATATAAAGGGATGAAAGGGTAAGAAAGAGAGCACAAGTTTTCTTCCCATTGCTCCTTCTGCCCAGTGGAAATTAGAGTGGTACCAACTGCCTCACACTCTAGCCCTTTGGTCAGCAGATGAGACTAGGACAGAATTGAAAGTTTCTAAGGGTTCTATGATAATCCATGACCCAAACAGCAACTTGATTTGCCTGTACTTAAGGCTAGACCTACAAGGCACCGGAACATATATTAATAATGTATCATATTATACAGGGCTTCAGATTTGACACAATTACAGGTTTACAGAGACATGCCTTTGCCTAAAATAAGAAGCAGGTTGACCAGTATTACTCTGTGTCGTTTTATCGGAGAAAAGCCAAATATTTTCTGTGCACTACTTCTTTCCCCTGCCTCAAGCTGAGCCACATAATATCTTGCTAAGAAATGCCCTACATGTGCAATATATGATGGGGAATGTACATGGAGAGAGAAGAAATGCATTCTTGAAATTTATATTGATTTGACTAAAAATACGTCCCCCTTTCTCCAAAGCCTCATCAAATAAAGGTCAACAATCTAAAGGCTAATGTCTACCATTTTAAGTGGTTTTAGAGACTAGTTTGACAGCCTTCCATGAAAAAAATCTTCTGACTTTTTAACCTCCCTGAGGCAGGCATTTTCCTGGGAATCAAAGCATCAAAGGTTATTGGTTTAGAAAAGAAAAAAAATAAGAATGCTGCTTCAGCTATCATAGCAAGAGCTTTTTCCAAGGAAGTGGCCTCCATCCCCACCACAAGCCATTTTCTTGAAGCAAGGAGAAACGGAGATGACGACACTGAACTAGGGGCTGGGGTGTATGGTGGAGATGGGACTCAATGATTTCCCATTAACACCTACTGTTCCCCACACTCTATCCCATCAGCATTTATTATCCTGTTCAAGATTTTTCAAGCTGGTTTTACAAAACAAGGAATGCATATAACAATTTAGGAGTTGAGGTGACATTTCTAGTCTTTAGCTCAGGGAGGATCGGGTGTGGAGAAGAAGGGAGCTATAGGGGGAGGAAGGAGTGGCAGAGAAGTCTTCTGTTTAATGCTTTCCACAAAAGAATTCATGCAGCAGCAAAGGACTTGTGGTGCCATTTTCACAAGCATCCAGCCTTAATCTGCTTCCACTGAACTCAATGGAAGTTTTACCTGGCAGACATGTTTGAAAATCTCACCTTCAGTGACTTGCCACAAGTATCACATCATTGCTTGCGGCTCCTAGTCCTGTGTGCTCACCACTAGACTGCACCTGTTTCTGGGTGAGCTTAATAAATAAGTGTCAATAATAAAAGAAAAAGCAAACAAATGAAGGTTAGTCTGAATCTCTTGCCCCTCCAGGGGACTCTACAAACCCTGTCCTCCTCATAAAAGCAAAGTTATATCCCATGAGGGCAATGTACTGGACTTGATGCCACCTTATTCCACGTGCTTTTGGAGTAAGTGTAAGACTGTCTCTCTAGGACTTTGTTTTAAAACAGAAATTCTATCAGGTCTCAAGAGGTTTAGCTGGGCAACCCTAATCAAACACACACTTTACTAAAGCACAGAACTCCACTCACCTTTCCTCCCCGAGTTACCCTGGCTCGATGGCTTATCAGTTACTGAACCTTAAAGGGAGAGAAACAAAAACAAAACAAAAAAAAGATATCAAGACATGGTTTGTTTAGCGGCAGCATGACCAAACAGCACATAAACAGTCACAGAAATATACTTCAATAGCCTAATCCCCAGGGTTTGTTTTTACCTTCCAGCAACCCAATCTAGGGTTCCAAGACTCCACTGTAGGAGTCCATGGCAAACACTTAAGGCAGCACAAGGAACAGTTTTACGCATTAAGGCAGTCAAATCAGGGTCACATTAAACAAGTGATCCTTATGCCTTGTCTACACTACATTGTTTGGTCGACAAAACAGCAGAGGTGTACACACTACAATGTTCCTTCTGCCGACAAAACTCTCCTGCTTTGCCGGCAAAATAAAACCACCTCGACAAGAACTGTTCATTCTGCTGGACATTCACTGCTGCTCCAAGACACCCTCACCTCTAAAGGAATCATCTCTCCAGAGACAGAAGGGTAGAGCCAATGGTGCTTTGAATGGCTGGGATGAAGCTCGTTTTATAGTATTTCCAGGCATTGCTGCAAGGCACTCTTTTTCCCTTTGAGTAAGAGAAGTAGTGCTAAACCTTGACATCTAGCAGCCCTCTCTTGCATGGAACTGGAACAGCAGCCATGTACACAGAAAGGGGTCAGCATGTCAGTAAACTGGAGGAGTGAAAGTAGTTCACTTGAAAGTTGTGTCCATTGTGTTATAATAATAATAATTAATGGAGATATCCCATCTCCTAGAACTGGAAGGGACCTTGAAAGGTCGTCGAGTCCAGCCCCCTGCCTTCACTAGCAGGACTAAGTACTGATTTTGCTCCAGATCCCCAAGTGGCCCCCTCAAGGACTGAACTCACAACCCTGGGTTTAGCAGGCCAATGCTCAAACCACTGAGCTATCCCTCCCCCCTTATGAGGCAATGGTGAAATAAGAGGCTCTAACTTTATCTTGTCCTTCTGCACCAATTGAATAGTAGCTGAGCTTTACTTCCCGCAAAGAACTTACCACGTCTACCATAGTTAAACCTGTATTGCCCCATTCTTTAAACATAACTGTACTTCAGAGGATTTATGGGTAAGTAAAAAAATAGCCCATCCCTAGATTCCAGGCTGTGGTTCCACTTCCCTACCTTAACTATCTTCTGTAAGTCTTTCACTGCATGTCTGCACTCCAATCAACCATGAGTGAGAGATTGGGAACATAAGCTGCCATATGGCTAGGGTGCATACAACTGATTGGGAGTAAAGGACACAGCTGCAACTGTAGTTTGGCAAATTGGTAAAGTCACTCACAAATACTGAACAAGTGGCACTAGGAACAGAACAGCTCCCCCTCCCCTTCTCTTCCACCAATATTTTAAATCATCAAACAAATAAATGCTTATTTAATCCAACGCCACAGTACCTGAACATACAGGAGTTTTATTCTGTACAGAAGAGCCACTGATGGGTTTGCCATCGGGAGTGACACACCAACAGTATCCGGTGTAGGTATGGCATTGCACCTGTTCAGGAAAGGAAAGAGCAATAACTGACACTTTGTTTCTCAAAGTATCCTCCACAATGCCTTCCTACCTTAGTTCTTGTGCATCCTTGCTTACCCAGCACCTTAAAAGCGAACCTCAGCTTGGGAGGCCCATCCCTTCAGCATTGGAGATTGTGAATTAAAAAAAAATGCTTTCAGTTTTGGCAGACACTGGTTTGGACAATGGTGGTACTTTATGTTTGGCTAAAGAAAGGTTCTTCTCCTTTATTCTAACCAGTCTCCAGATCAGGGCTTGAAGCAACTGACAGAATCTCCTCTGAAAACATAAGAATGGCCATACTGGGTCAGACCAAAGGTCCATCTAGCCCAGTATCCTGTCTTCCAACAGTGGCCAGTGCCAGGTGCCCCAGAGGGAACAAACAGAACAGGTAATCATCAAATGAGCCATCCCCACTCGCTCATTCCCAGCTTCTGGCAAACAGAGGCTAGGGACACCATTCTTGCTTATCCTGGCTAATGGCTATTGATGGACCTAGCTTCATGAATTTATCTAGTTCTTTTTTGAACCCAGTTATGGTCTTGGCCTTCACAACATCCTCTGGCAAGGAGTTCCATAGGTTGACTGTGTGTTGTGTGAAGAAACACTATTTGTTTTAAATCTGCTCCCTATTAATTTCATTTGGTGACCCCTAGTTTTTGTGTTATGAGAAGTAGTAAACACTTCCTTATCTACTGTCTCAACACCAGACATGATTTTATAGACTTCAATCATCTCCCCCCTTAGCAGTCTTTTACATTTTATCTATGGTATGTAGCATTACACCTCACTCTGTCCCTTCCTTTGGTTCATATTTATTCATGCCACCATTTTACTTACCATTCTCCATACATATAAACTGATATGATCGGCATTTGTACTATCCCTCTCAATTGCATGCTGGTTCAATAAAGGCTTCCCCAATCCCTGCCACCACAATCACCAGGCCCAACACCACACTGAATGGCAGATGTTTGAGAGTACAATAGTTTTTTCCAGTCACTGGATAAAGTGGTAACAGGCCTTGTTTTGCTATTGCTACTTCTACGGGTGAGTTTGAACACTTTCCACTTACCGCACATTAGCATTCCAGCTTGGCAGATAGGAACAACCAAAATATGCTTGCATTTGTGTACGCCCATGGATTTTAAATACTTAAAGGCTTCAGATAAGCCATCAAAGCTACCAGGGTGGTATCCCTAGCAATGTCAGTGTGGGTCTCTGATCAGATGGCAGCACAACTATTACCACATTAAACTAAGCCATTCCAGATTTTCATGAATTAGTCAGCAGGTGGCTGACAGTCACACTTTTTCCTCTTCATATTATAGACAGACAAAAGCCCCCACTACTCAAGTGGTTGCGTTAATGCTAAGCCATTTGCATTGCACTAAAAGGCAGCATTTGAACTCCAACCGCACACTTTCAACACTGGCTGGGTTTGCATAGCAGTACTTTCAGTACCTTAGTGGTGGGCATGTATTCACAGTACACCACTGTAAACGTAGAGAAGGCTCCTTAGACTCAGTTCTGCAATGAGATCAACCTAATTACTGCTGGACTCGGTCGGTCCATCTCTTTTTCAAGCCTTCTAAGCGACGTTCCTGTCAGGCAGGGTAGTTGCACTGACGCACTATTGCACTTCCTTCATTAGGGGCCACTTCAGACCAAGGGCATTTGTAGTCCCTGTCCAATAGCTAGACCCAATTTCCTAAAGTAGCCAAGTTTGGTCAGAGACTATGAGCAGCTTTTAAAAGGCTTTGCATATTTCACATAATGTGATCCAAGAGCAAGTATAAACCCAGCACTGTGTGTGTCTTGGGTTATACTAACTTACAAGGCAATCATTTTGCCTCAAGCCAAATCCACATCTTGTGGCCAAAACCAACAGTAAGTACATGCGCATATGCACACACATTTCTAGTCACTGTTATTGCGGTTTGCACACTTTCACTTTTATTCCTTCCCAATACATCATGGAATGGATCGCAGATTGCATTTATGGTGCATGAAAGTAATGAACCATTCATCACTTTGTAATGATTCTTGTGAGTCACTCTAAGCTTACACCAGAGTAAAATACTGACGTATAAAGGAACTGTTTGTTTTTCAACGTACTTTGTGTTTATTTTTGGTAAGTACACCTCTACCCCGATATAACATGACCCGATATAACACAGTAAAGCAGTGCTCCAGGGGGGAAGGGGCCGGGCCTGCGCACTCCAGTGGATCAAAGCAAGTTTGATATAACACGGTTTCACCTATAAAGCGGTAAGATTTTTTTAGCTTCTCGGCTTTGCCTGAGGACAGCGTTATACTCGAGGTAGAGGTGTATGTGTTTCACAGAGACACACATAAAAACACACTAAATGGTGCTGGTGTCAAGACCACCACCGGTAAAATCTTGCCCAAGGATTAGAAGAATTACTGAGATTGGGATTCTAATTCTTTGTCCAAGGGCATTACATATAGACAAGGACATTTTCTTTTGCAATGCAATATTCTGCAGAGTTATTATTTCAGAAGTGGGCACTATAAACCACAGCATTGACATGTGGTTCCTCCACTCAGAATGTACAGCAGCAAGGTGTTTTATAACATTTTTTGCTAAGTGTTTGCTTTAATGGCACCTGCTATATTTTTATTCTTGTATAAAAAAAATATAAAATTGTGCACATGCAATGTTTTCTGTGAAGTACAGTGCATCTGAACACATGCATTATCTGGGACAACTGAGCAATAGGGTGTTGCAAGTGTAATTGAGAGCACATTGTATTCCTTAAGCCAGAGAGTTTAGAAAGACGTTTAAGTGGCTGTGTTTGTTTTACTACAATTCACACAAAAATACTGAATATATAATGGTGTTGTATAAGCTGTTTATTGGCATAAATTTGGGGTGACTGAATTATCCAAGGGTGAGTTATGCCCAAATGAGCTGATAAAACTCCTTCATGCCACACAATCATGCAGCCCCTATAGGTGTCACGTTCATTAGAGGATTTTTAAAAATAAATTATGAAACTTTCAAACTGATTCTACTTTTTCTAATCATCCACCTGTTCTGTCAGGTCGCTTAGTGGCCATGAGCCAGGCCACACAGAGAAGTTAGGCCCTGATCCAAAGCTCATTGACCTCAATGGAGACCAATTGACTTGAACAGGCTTTGGCTCAGGCCCTACATGAGCTCAGGAAAAGAACAAACAGGGCCCCCATGTGTGGTCTTGTCAATTGCCCCATCCATGAAAAGGAAGCACCATCACATCAACTAGGCTCTTCCCCTTGTTCCCATTATTCTTCCCAATTTCTACTTTCTTTCCTCCCCCTTTGATTTTTGGCCTCTTTCCTGTTTCCAGGGGGGTCAGGATGGCTAAGGGCTCCTCGTGCTGGCAGAAGTGCTGTCTGATGTTGTCACAGAGCAGTATGGCCAACTCCAAATATTCAAAAAAATCATAAGTCAGGCCCCCAAATATCATGAGAATTTAAAAAGTTGAAGTTCATTTTTTTGCCTTCTGTATGAGTTTGTGAGACCCTGGGGTCACATTTTCAAGCTTTTCTCCACAATGGGCTGGAAACTTTCATTAAAATATCACGCTGAAAGCCTCGTGTAATCACATCTCCAGGAGCCAGGGCTTGAAGTACACCATACGTCATGGGACTCATGATAAAAATCTCAAGGGTAGGCACCACTGCATCACATTGCTTCTCCATCATTGCACCCTGGATAGCTTCCTGCTGCTGCACTGAGACTATGTGCCATGCTCCATGGCTCTCACTAGCGGATACTGGGCTCATCTATGCCTCTTTTACCCCCTCATGCATGGGGCTCGGACAACTGCCCAGGAAATTGAGAACAGACATTTTAGAAATCTCAAGCTTACTAAACCATAACATTGGGAGATTAAGGTCCAGGACACTAGACTTGACCACAGAATGTTTAGGGGTCAGAACAATGCTGGTCCAGCACCCAAAGAGTGCAATTATGAGCCTGGAAGAATCTAACCCATCTCATTCTCACCTTATATTTCTATGTTCAGTATTTATAGGGAAGGTAGGAAAGCAGATGGTCTAGCACTATTTCTAATGGCAGGTAATTGGAAAAGGTCAGCTTCCACCCCCACCCCCCCCAATCAAACCAGGTGATGGTTAGAAATGTTTATCTAACTCCTGCATCTCAGGAATTTTGAGAGTTCTTTATGCTTTCCAAACAGTTGTTGATTTTCCAATTGGTATCTGAATTTTTGATGTTTATTTAAATCTAATCCACAGCTTTGTGCAGGGTGAGGGATAGTTATGGGTGAATCACAATGGCCAGACTACACAACATGGTCAGTCAGAAAAAGCATTAACATGTTATGGTAACTTTGCCTTAATAAAAAAAGTTTCCCAGAAAGAGACTGACCTTACACCACAGATGGGCTTCTTGTGGAACTGCAGAATCGAATTTGGGTGTTATCTTCCTATAAATGTTCAGTATCATCCACTTTTATTGGAAACATTTTAAGTTCAGCTCCTTTTTGCTCCCCTCAGCCTTGAAAATCAACAGTTATTGGGGACAGCAATGGATCCTGTTCTGTCTCATGCATTGACAAAGTTGTTAGTTAAGTTCCAGCCAGAATCTTCATTACTGGTGAAGATGTGGGAGTCAGAGATACAGCTGAACTTTCAGACTCCACCGTGAATCTGTGTGGCTGACAGCTGAACATTTTAAATTATAAACCCCAAGCAGATATGATATGGAATGTCTGAGGGGGAAAGAGATTGAACCCAACAAGGCCTTTACAGATTTTCAGGACTATGCTATTTACTATAAATTAACTTTAAAAAAGGAAGCCTGCTCCTACCTGACTTAGTAATTAGGCAAGAGGACGCAATTTCTATTCTTCAGGAGTAAGGGATATGCCATCTCCATTATGCCTTGATTGACGAATGAAAAGCAGGAAGGATGCACCCAACAAAAATTGCTTTATCATTGTTACCCACATTAATTAAAGTGCTACAGTGGCTCCCTCTATCCTCCTCCCCACCCCTGCTCAGTACAATGTGTGAAATCAAACAGAAGCTAACACTCCAGCTACTGGCCCCATGAATAAATTCCTGCCCTTGTCAAATTCATTAGAATATGAAAACATTAAAACTGTAGTCACTGGCAGGCTCCTCTGCCTCTTAATTCCTGTCCAGAGAATGAAGCTATTGTTGGGAATCCCTTCAATACCATACTGGAGTTGCCAGAATGAGATTCTGAACCATTCTAAAAATCTTTTAACAAGCTGGCTGGATCACTCCTTCACAATGGATTTGACAAAGGAGAATCAAGGGGCAGTTTGCCACAAGATAAACTGGAAATGGGAGAGGAGTTAGTCGCATGTGCGAAGTAGATATTAGGGGGCTGAACAGTAGTTTTGGGTTAGCTTCAACCAGTCTTTTGGGGTTAGGGAAAACAGAAGTTTCTTATAAGAAGCACTGGGGTGCCCAATATGGAGTAGGAACAGCTCAGAGCAACATTGCACTAAAAAACACACAATGTTCAGACGACACAGTGACTGCTGTTCAGACAGGGCGTTTGATAACTGCTTCATATCCAATAGCAGATTAGAAACAAAAACCAAACATTTCCTGGCTCATTCAATAATAAGAGGAGCGGGGGGAGAGAGGCAAGAAAAACATTCCTTTTACATTCAGAACAACATTTCCACAAGAAAAGAAAACAATTGCAGTTTTCAGAGCACATTGTAAAGGCAGAGAATGTACAGTGAAGCTACTCAATACATGTGGTGTACACGCCCGCACACACACATGGTGCCAGTTCGTTTTATTCAGATGTTGCTAACAGATACTGTAAAACCAGCTATAAAGATGGTCTACAGTGATTCATAGATTACTAAGGCCAGAAAGGAGCATTAGATCTAGTCTAACCTCCTGTATAATGCAGGCCATATAACTCATCCAAAAATTTCTGCATCAAGACCATAACTTCTGTTTGAGCTATAGCATTCCTTTTAGAAAGGCATCCAGTCTCTATTTAAAGCCTTCAAGTGATGGAAAAATCCACCACATCCTAGGTAAGTGCTGCCAATTGTTAATTACTCACTTTAAAAATCTTGCATCTGATTTCTGGTCTGAATATTATCTAGCTTCAGTTTCCCATCACTGGATCTCATTATGCCTTTTTCTGCTAGTTTAGAGAGCTACCTATCATTAGAAATCCTCCCCCATGTAGGTACTTGAAGACGTATCAAAATCACCTTTAACTTTCTCTTGGGTGAACTGAATAGATTGAACTCAAGTCTTTCACTAGGAGGCATGTGTGACACTACGCCCCATATTCTTCATAGTAATATTATATATAATTATGGCATAATTGATGTATTTTATACAAGTTAGATCATGTAAGATATCATTGAAAAGGTTACAATTCACTCAGTATGATTATCCTATTTGTATGCATATATAATTTTGGTATCTGAAGTTAGAAAATATTATCTATGCATCTATTTCAAATGTGTTTATACCTGGGGAATGCCCACTAGACAGAATGCAATCAGTCAAGATGGTTGGCTGGGAAGGGCCATTAGGAAGAACAATAGGTCTGATAAAATGCTTATCTCTCACTGGGGAGCTTTCCTGAGGATGCTACAAACAGCCTCCGAGTCATGGCTGCTATGGCCCTACAGAGACATGTCACCAAGTCCCCTGGTACTGGACTCCATCATAGAATACCAGTGTTTTTCCACTGAAAGGGGTAAGAAGTAAAACTGGGAGACAAAGGATTGCCGCCATATGCAAAAGCTATTTAAGGCAGGGGAGTGACATCATCTTGGTTCTTCACTGATTCCAAGAGTCTCCTTTGGTCAGGGAAACACCTGAGAAACAAGGACTGAACTGTGGGAGAAGGGTTGAACCCAGGCTAGAGGGATTTCTAGCCTGTGAAAGGAATACCTAGAGTTTTAACCTGCAAGCAAGTGCAGCTTGCCTTCAAGAATCTCTGCAATCTGCCTAAAAACATTTACAGTGAGAATTTGCTATACATATCCAATTTCTTTGGTATATTACGCTTAGATTGCATTTGTTTTATTTGCTAGGTAATCTGCTTTGATCGGTTTGCTATACTTTATAATCGCTAAAAATCTCTTTTGTAATCAATGTGTTTTTATTGTGTCTAAACACCAGTGTGTGGAAATCCTAACTGAGGACACAAAGCTGTTGCATATCTTCCTCCACATTGAGGGAGGAAGCGAATTTCATGAGCTTAGACTTTACAGTTCCCTGTGCAGCACAAGATTATAGAATTGTGTGTTTACCCTTCAAAGGGGAGTGTGCACTTGAGTAACTGGGCAGTTCCTTAGCTGAGCCTTCCCATGCAGAGCTGATCTCAGCATCTGTGTGAAGCTGCAGCTGAGTGTCCCTACCTTTGTGTGCTTGAGAGCCTGTCACGGCAGTACAGTGTAAAGGGAGCCCAGGCTAATGGGTCAGGTGGACTCAGTGGTACTCCAGTTCTAGATGGCACCTGGGGGGGAGGGGAGAAGAGAACCCTTCACAGCATGTTTTTCAGACTTCAAATCATTATTGTAGCTCTTTTCCACATCCTCTTCAGATTTTTCCAACATCCTTTTTGAAGCCACAACACCTCTCACTGGTAATAAAACCACTGCAATCTTTCCTACACAATGCATACCAAACAGAAGTAAGGAATACTCAACATGTGACCACAGTGAGATCTATAGTCTTTGGTTTGCTTCAGGAAACTGCTCTTGAGTGTGGAATGCTCTACTGTTGGGGATTCTGAAGAAGCTATCTATCAGAAATGCTACAAAATTGGGGCTCAGTCCCTGTGAGGTCCTGAACATTCTTTGCTCCCACAGAAGTCATTGGGAGCAGAGGATACTCATTCAGTACTTCGCATGAGTTGATCAGTATCTTGCAGAATTGGGGTCCAATATTTTGACATCCCTAGGGAAAGGAATCAGAGATGGCACTCCCTTTTTGTAATACAACACCCTTCAAAGGGGCAAGCAATATGCAGAAGTCCTGTCTGAACGGCTAGTTTAGTAAGGAATAAAGTTACTGTGCAGGAACCCCTGGTACAAAAATGTGTTCTATCAAATCAGCCTTATATAGGAGGATGTTAGAATGTGAGCTTGCTTAACATGAGCAAAAGACATTCCTGACAATCAGTATCAGCTTAACTTCCAAGCCTCAGGTCACTTTAAGAAAAGCATATGTGAAGCACTAGATTTAAGAGCACACTCTGTACCACAGCAAGGCTGGTAGACCACTGTGCCAGCAGTTGCTTCTTGGAAAGAAGAAACTCCAAGTAAAGTAATGCACTGAAAAAAAATGCTGCTCTTCTGGGATTGCGGTCAACCACATGAATGCCAGCTTGCCAAGTAAAGGGGTCCAACTTTGACAGTGGACACAGAAGGGACAAAACGAGACATGTCATGAAAAGCCACACTGAGCCATGCACCCAAAGCAGCAATGTGATTAGTAACATTCACTTTCGTTTGTCTGTAATTGATTTTGTTTAAACCTCAACCACCTTTTCTGAAAACCTGCTTGGGGAAAACTATGAAGAATGTAATTCTCCCTGAGCCCATGGCAACAAGCCCTATGTCACTAAGCAGCAAAAAAGTACAGATTACCCAGTACAGTCTATTGTTTAGGAAGATCACAGCAGGTTAAATACAGCTTGAAAAGGAATTACCACACACAAAAAAATACTGGAAATAGAAACCTCTTTAAAGTAACATACAACTTTGCCCAACATGAATTAATTCTCAATTGCAAGCAATTAAATCAAATCAAACATTGTGTTGTGAATAAAACTTACCTTTCATCAGCCTGGTTGTACTACACTGGGTTAAGTGTTGACAGCTATTGTGATGGGAAATAATTTACCCACATGGTAAGGTTGAAATGGTGGTAGTGTGGACTTGTTTTGATCACAGCAGGCAAGTAGAGGAGAGACACTACCTGATGCCCTCCTGATTACCACTGAGTCTAACTGGACCCCTGGGAGGAAAGTGATAAACATTGGTTTTGTTCAAAGCAACTCTGCTTTCTGACCTTGTGTGTTACACCTTCCCTTGTGATTAGCGATAGGTGAATCAGAACTAAAAGCTAGAACGACCTTGGTTAATTTTTGAGTTTCAGATGAATTTTCCACTTTCTTAACCATTAATTTTCCATTTTTAGTCCCTCTGCATTTTGGGTTCCAAATGGGCCCAGGACCTTAAGTACTGAAATGATGTGAGACTGTTCCTGTGGTATTTCTGGGCTCTCTGGAAGCACTCAACTTTCAGATTGCTCTCAGACACGTGTCCAAAAATCTGGATAGCTTGTGACTGAACCTCAATGTCAAGGTGGGTTCATTCACCTCTGGTTGTAATGCCCTAGACTCTGGAGAGGAAACAAATGGTTTTTGTCTGAAAGATGAGCCCAGAACATCAGAGAAGGGTTTTCTGAAGTTCTTTGTGGCAACAGTAATGAATGCAAGTCATCTGAGCCCACTGTCCTTCTTGTAACAGTGCTTCAGGGAACAGAAGAAATCCCTCTTTTGGTCTCAATTGCCTCCTTCCCAGCAAACCACACTTATCTCACACATGATTAAGGAGGATTTCCCAGTGGCTAGGACACTAGCCCAGGACTTTGGAGAAGTAGGAGAATATAGCAATGGCTTAAGCAAGCAAGGGATAGAGCAGCTGTATCCTGTGTGTGATCTTCCTTCACATAGCTCTGGAAAGGCAGCTCAATCTTGGTCTACAGCAGCCTCTACTATTTCAATCCTGGGTCCTTCCTGCAGCTCTCCCAATATACCCCTGTATTCCATAACATCACTGCGACCAAAGGACCTCTTGATGCCAGAGGGCACAGGGGTACATTAGAGTTAGCGATTCCCTGGTTCTGGCGTTTATCTACTAGTCTGCCAGAGAAAGACTTTTATTAGAGACGTATGTGACAAAGTCACACTGACCATCATAATCATTGTGAGATGTCTGTAGGAACATGTGAAGAGTTATGTATACACACACACACACACACACACACACACACACACTAAAAATTGTTATCTAGATCTGTAAGTTAAAGCAAGTCACCAAAAGGTGAACCACATACCCCTAGCAGGCATGGGAGAAGAGAGACTTATCTCACTCTGGCTGGTCATATGCAAATTGAGTATTGTATTGTTCACAATGGACCCTCATTTACAGTCTGAGCAAAATGCTAATCAGAAGATTGCAGGGGCAGGATGCCAGCAGGGGTTATCCTGTTTGGAGTAAGGCTTGGTCTACACTAGGACTTTAATTCGGATTTAGCAGCGTTAAATCGAATTAACCCTGCACCCGTCCACACAACAAAGCCATTTATTTCAAAATAAAAAGGGCTCTTAAAATCAATTTCTGTACTCCACCCCGACGAGCGGAGTAACACCAAAATAGAGATCATCATTTTGAATTAGGGTTAGTGTGGCCGCAATTCAATGGTATTGGCCTCCGGGAGCTATCCCACAGTGCACCATTGTGACTGCTCTGGACAGCAATCTGAACTCTGATGCACTGGCCAGGTAGACAGGAAAAGCCCCGTGAACATTTGAATTTTATTTCCTGTTTGCCCAGTGTGGAGAGCACAGGTAACGACAGATGGCTCATCAGCACAGGTAACTATGCAGGCCAATAATCGAAAAAGAGCACCAGCATGGACCATACGGGAGGTACTGGATCTGATCACTATATGGGGAGAGGATTCAGTGCTAGCAGAACTTCGTTCAAAAAGACAAAATGCCAAAACTTTTGAAAAAAATCTCCAAGGGCATGATGGAGAGAGGCCACAATAGGGACTCAGATTAGTGCCACGTGAAAGTCAAGGAGCTAAGACAAGCCTATCAAAAAACAAAGGAGGCAAACTGTCGCTCCGGGTCAGAGCCGCGGACATACCGCTTCTACGCCGAGCTGCATGCAGTTCGGGGGGGGGAGGGGGCGCCACCACTACCCCACCTCTGACTGTGGATTCCGAGGCGGGGGTAATCTCAGCACCTACACCTGAGGATTCTGCAGACGGGGAAGAGGAGGAGGACGATGACAAGCTTACGGAGAGCACACAGCACTCCGTTCTCCCCAACGGGCAGGATCTTTTTCTCAGCCTGACTGAAGTACCCTCCCAACCCAGTATCCAAGACCATGACTCCATGGAAGGGACCTCAGCTGAGTTTACCTTTTAAAATATAAAACTTGTTTTAAAAGCAAGCGTTTAATGATTACTTTGCCTTGAGGACTTGGGATGCATTCGCGGCCAGTACAGCTACTGGAAAAGTCTGTTAACGTGTCTGGGGATGGAGCGGAAATCCTCCAGGGACATCTCCATGAAGCTCTCCTGGAGGTACTCCAGAAGCCTTGCCACAAGGTTTCTGGGTAGTGCAGCCTTATTCCGTCCTCCATGGTAGGACACTTGACCACGCCATGCTAGTAGCAAGTAATCTGGTATCATTGCATGACAAAGCCTGGCAGCGTATGGTCCCGGTGTTTGCTGGCATTCAAGCAACATCCGTTCTTTATCTCGCTGTGTAATCCTCAGGAGAGTGATATCGCTCATGGTAACCTGGTTGAAATACGGGAATTTAATTAAGGTGACAGAGGTGGCCATTCCTACTGGGCTGTTTGCCTGTGGCTGAAAAGAAACCCTTCCCTGCAGTTAGCGAAGCGTGGGGGGGGGTGGGAGGGGAGAGGATGTGAGGGGAGGGGAATTGGCCCTGAGCTTTTCGCGTTTGGCTAGCAGGGATCTTCCCTGATACCAGCCACGTGGTGGGGGGAGGGATAAAGCGATCATCCAGAGAATTGGATGGGGGGGGGGGGCTTAGTTTGTTTTCTGCTGCTGAAGGTTAACAGGAAAACTGCAGCACTCAACGGGCTTTGCTTGGTATGTGGGAAAGGAGGGTGCAGAAGCCGAAAGTCAATGGCTTACCATGGCCACATGCAAGCCGAATTCTGTTGCCCGGACCTGCGTCTGATCTCTAGCAGCAAAGCCACAGTCACTCAATATTAAGAGGCAAAATGCGACCTTGCACAGAAATCACATGTGCTATGTAATGTGAATAGTGTTGGTCACTGTGAAAGAGTATAAGCATTGTTCTGTAAAATGTATCTTTTTAAAAAATTCTCCTTTTTTCCCCTCCCTCCAGCAGCTGCAAATTTTTCAAGCCTCCCTCCTCTGTCCCGAAGACTATCTCAGATAAGGAGTCGGAAAAAGAAGATGCGAGACGAGATGTTTGCGGAAATCATGGAATCCACCTACAGTGAAAGCGCTCATCTGAATGAGTGGAAGGACACAGTTTCAAAGTATAGGAAAGATGCTAGTGAATGTGAGGACAGGAGGGATGCTCTAGATGAGAGGTGGCGCCAGGAAGATCAGAGGAGGCAGGATGCAATGCTGGGGCTGCTGCGTGAGCAAACAGACATGCTCCGGCGTCTGGTGGAGCTTCAGGAACGGCAGCAGGATAACAGAGTGCTGCTACAGCCCCTGTATAACCCCCCTCACCATGTTCCATAGCCTCCTCACCCAGACATGTAAGAATGCGGGGAGGGAGGCTCAAGCAAGCCCAAGCAAAAGGCTGTCATTTTTTTAACCTTTTTTTAGTGGCCTTTTTCTTCCCTCCAATCCTCCTCGCAAACTCCCTCTTTTTATAATCAATTAATAAAGACTAAATGATTTTTTAAACGATAGTGACTTTATTTCCTTTGAAAGCAAGCTGGGGGAAGGGGGAGGGTGGGTTCCTTACAGAGATTGTGTCAATAAAGGGGGCGGGTTTTCATGAAGGAGAAAAAACAGAAGTTTCACACTGTAGCCTGGCCAGTCATGAAACTGTTTTTCAAAGCTTCTTTGATGCGCAGCGCTTCCTGGTGTGCTCTTCTAATCGCCCTGGTGTCTGGCTGCGCGTAATCAGCAGCCAGGCGATTTGCCTCAGCCTCCCACCCCGCCATAAAGGTCTCCCCCTTACTTTCACAGAGATTGGGGAGCATACAGCAAGCAGCAATAACAATGGGGATATTGGTTTGGCTGAGGTCTGAGCGAGTCAGTCATGATCGCCAGTGACCTTTTAAATGGCCAAATGCACATTCTACCACCATTCTGCACTTGCTCAGCCTGTAGTTGAACAGCTCCTGACTCCTGTCCAGGCTGCCTGTGTATGGCTTCATGAGCCATGGCATTAAGGGGTAGGCTGGGTCCCCAAGGATAACTATAGGCATTTCAACATCCCCAACAGTTATTTTCTGGTCTGGGAAGTAAGTCCCTTGCTGCAGCTGTTTAAACAGATTAGTGTTCCTGAAGACGCGAGCGTCATGAACCCTTCCTGGCCAGCCCACATTGATGTTGGCCAAACATCCCTTGTGATCCACAAGTGCTTGCAGCACCACTGAAAAGTACCCTTTGTGGTTTATGTACTGGGTACCCTGGTGCTCCAGTGCCAAGATAGGGATATGGGTTCCATCTATCGCCCCACCACAGTTAGGGAGTCCCATTGCAGCAAAGCCATCCACTATGACCTGCACATTTCCCAAAGTCACTACCTTTCGTAGCAGCACCTCAGTGATTGCTTTGGCTACTTGCATCACAGCAGCTCCCACAGTAGATTTGCCCACTCCAAATTGATTCCCGACTGACCGGTAGCTGTCTGGCGTTGCAAGTTTCCACAGGGCTATCGCCACTCACTTCTCAACTGTGAGGGCTGCTCTCATCCTGGTTTTCTGGTGCTTCAGGGCAGGGGAAAGCAAGTCCCAAAGTTCCAAGAAAGTACCCTTACGCATGCGAAAGTTTTGCAGCCACTGGGAAGTTTTGCAGCCACACCTGCAACACTATGCGGTCCCACCAGTCTGTGCTTGTTTCCGGGCCCAGAATCGGCGTTCCACGGCATGAACCTGTCCCAGTAACACCATGATTTGCACATTGCTGGGGCCCGTACTTAGTGAGAGGTCTATGTCCATGTCAATTTCTTCATCACTCTTGTCGCGGCGCTGCAATCGCCTCCTCATCTGGTTTTGCTTTGGCATGTTCTGGCTCTGCATATACTCCAGGACAATGCGCGTGGTGTTCATAGTGCTCATAATTGCCGCGGTGATCTGAGCGGGCTCCATGATCCCAGTGCTTTGGCGTCTGGGCTGAAAAAAGGCACGAAACTATTGTCTGACGGAAGGAGGGGCGAGTGACGACAGTTTACAGGGAATTAAAATCAACAAATGTGGCTGTGCATCAGGGAGAAACACAAACAACTGTCACACAGAATGCCCCCCCAAGATTGAACTCAAAACTCTGGTTTAGCAGGCTGTTGATTTCACGGAGGGAGGGGGAAGCAAATGAATACAGAACAAATCTGGTCCATCTTTTAGATCTTAGGCTGGCAGCAGACGGTGCAGCATGACTGATAGCCATCGGCATCTTCTGGGTGCTTGGCAGATGCTGCATTACGATTGCTAGCCATCATCGTCAAGACTGTTCAATAGGACTGCCGGCAGGCCTGAGTCTCCAGGAGACAAAACATGTCTGCCCAGATGCCTCTGACCGAACTCACTGAGGAATACGATGATGACGGCTACCAGTCATACTGCACCATCTACTGCCAAAAGGCAATTAGCTGCTGCTGTGTAGCAATGCAGTACCACGTCTGCTGGCACCCAGATGAAATATGGTAACTGAGCTGAGCAGGCTCCATGCTTGCCGTGGTACGTCGTCTGCACAGGTTACCCAGGTAAAAAGGCGCGAATCGATTGTCTGCCATTGCTCTGACGGAGGGTGAGGGGCCTGACGACGTGTACCCAGAACCCCCCGCAACACTGTTTTTGCATCATCAGGCATTGGGATCTCAACCCAGAATTCCAATGGGTGGCGGAGACTGCGGTAACTGTGGGATAGCTACCCAAAGTGCAATGCTCCAGAAGTTGATGCTAGCCTTGATACTGTGGACGCGGTCCGGCGACTTAATGCACTTAGAGCATTTTATGTGGGGACACACACAATCGACTGTATAAAAACAATTCTGTAAAACTGGCTTCTATAAATTTGACCTAATTTCATAGTGTAGACATACCCATAGGGATTTGAGGAGTAATGAATTCACTATGTAGCAGGGAAATTCTATCCCAATTTTACCCAGGGGGAAACTAATGCAGAGGAGTTGTGCAACTTGGGCAAAGTCAGACAGGATTGGAGCCTCCAATGGCTGGCTTAGAGCCCTGTGCCAAGTCCAATAAACTATTCACCTCTCCCATTTACCCAGCTTCAGGAGAAAACTGCACATGACTCCCTTTTACCTCCCTAGCCACTAGTGTGTGACACAGCTCCCATGAGTGGCCACTGCAACAGGCATGCCAGTGCCTGGAGTGGAAGAGAGCTGAGCATCAAGACTAAATTTTTTTTTACCCTTGGAGTCTCCCCAAACCACTCTTCCCCTGAAAATCCACACTATGGCAGCCTTCCCTCTGGTTAAGGGCAACTGTTTGGAATGGCAATGGAAGCTGGTAGCAACACTCCCTGCTCAACCATTTGGAAAGGTTGATCTTTGAAACTGTGAATAAGTTGTTACCAAACTCATTTCACCATAAGCCTGAAGGTTGTCAAGCTTTAAGTAGTAAGAAGCAGGTGCTTTCCCAAGCTGGCACTTTCCCAAGCCGGCTTCTTAAATTAAGGCATTTTCCTTTTGCCTATTAGACAATCTGCAATTCTAGCACACTCAGGTCTAGCAAGAGGAGAATATCCCATATTTGGATACTCGAGGCACCATTACTGGATAGGCCTGTTCCCTCATCACCTACCAGAAGACAACATTGGAAATCCCACCACCATTCACTCCCACATGATCTAGGATTTTAAAGCAATAAAGCAGGGGTTAGTCCTCCTTACAAGTAAGTGAATATAATGCCAATGAAAGATGCTGAGTTGACAGCTCTGGAGACTAGCCCTCTTTTGCCAGAACAGGCACAGTATGACCAGCAGCAGAGGAAGCTTGTCCCACACTGTCTTGTCAGCGAGCCTCAACCCTAACTTGGAGGAATGACCATGGAGCTCAGCCTCATAGCATGTTAAGTTCCAGCACACACCAAGAATTTAACAAGAGAGCTAATTAACACAAGTCATGGTGAATAGGCTTGTCCTTTAGGTTCATGAGTGACCAACACCATGTTTGCACAGGCCAAACAGCTATCAACTGGCAAGGACTTTTGAACTCCAAGTCAGTGGGGGCGATTGCCCACCATTGTATATTTTTGCCACCTTTGTCATCATTTCCCTTTGGTCAGATACTAGTAGAGAATTCCTTCCAGCCAGAGGAAACAGGAACAGACATAGGCTGATTGAAGTCTTACTTGTGTGAATGATCCATCCTCATTGCATTCTGGAATGAAGACCGCTTCCTGGGGCTTCTTTGCCTGTTCCAGGGCCTGAGCCCTCTCTAATCGACACTTACTTTGGCCAGCATCTGCAAAGGGAACCAAAAATCCACTCTGATTTTAAGTATCAACAGGCTCCCCAGAAGATAGCTAGAGGCTACATTCAGCTGTGCAAAGATGCAATGGGAAACCATGTTGTAAGACTTTTTTTCCCCTACTATCTTTATCTATACATTAGAAATACAATCATTAGGCAAAAAGCAACAGAGGAAGTTGCATCTGAAGAAGTGAGGTTCTTACCCACGAAAGCTTATGCTCCCCATACTTCTGTTAGTCTTAAAGGTGCCACAGGACCCTCTGTTGCTTTTTACAGATTCAGACTAACATGGCTACCCCTCTGATACTTGAAATCATTAGGCAATTTAACATCTCCTGGAAGGAGGATCCAGGAGCTCAAAGTAACAGCCACTGCACACTTTTATAAGCAGTGGCAAATTTTATAGGCAACAACATTTGGCTACATTTACCCCGGGGGACATTGGCCTCTACTAACAAATGCCAGAGTCAAGGTCTGTGGTGGTTGAAGGTCCACCAGAGGTGGCAGAGGAGTGCAAGACACTCCTAACCCCTTCTCTCTGGATGGACTTGAGCTAGCCAGCACAGGTCCAGTATCCGGCAATGCTGGCAGCAGAAGGGGTGTAACCAAAGCTGCAGCAGGGGATGTTCCAATTGAGCGCATCCCCCAGGCAGCTTCTGCCAGTAAGACCAATACAGCACTAGCGGCCAACTGAAGTTGCCCTCTTCCATAACAGCCTCTCAGGCAAGGATGTGCTATCACTAGCTTCCTTTCTTAAGGGGGGACTCCTGCATGGAGTACAATCTGGTTGGAGGGTGGGGTGCAATGTGTCCCTCCTGCATCAGGTGTAGGCCAGTCAACCTGTTGCTAAGGGAAGTGTCACAGGGTGAGCTGAGGAGTTAAGGCCTCAACTCTGGCCAGTACTTGAATCAGGTGATGGCAGCATTTGGAACCTCAACCCCTCATAGGCCCAGCTTATCCTGTGATAAAGGGCAAACAAATATTATACTTGATAAGCCTTATGCTGATCACCTGCAGGGTCACAAAGAAAACTTCCCTCTGCCCTGCAAAGGCACAGTATTATGTTAGTGTTTACATTTATTTAAAAAAAAAAAAAAAACGCTCTTACAGCGCTGCTGATAGGTTTTGGAAGAGGACTGAAAACTGCAGCTTCTTACTCAACTGGCTCTGCAGAACAGATATGATTTGGCCACCCTTATGTATATGGAATAGCACTGCCCCCACCCTGGATCCCCATTTCCAGGATGCTTCTCAGGGAAAGGATGGCAAGATCTGATCCTCTGCTTGATATTTGTATTACAAAAGTGCTGCAAAGCCAGTGATCAGGATTGGGGCTCCATTCTACTAGACACAGTGTAAATGTACAGAAGAGAATCTCCACAGCAACGAGTCTACAAGTCAAATCTAAGACCCCACTGAACAAATGGCTATAGCATACATACATGCATGCATGCATACAGAAAGGAGTGCAATTGGATTGGTGGGGTAACAGTTATACAAATACTGTTTGCAAACATAGACTAGCTATGTAGTGATATTAAGATACACAACCTCTTGTGAACATGGGATAGCCATGCCAGTATCCAGAAAAAAAAGAAAAAAAAAAAAAAAAAAAAAAAAAAAAGACTAACCATCCCTGGCCAGAATGACATTTGGGCAGGGTGGATAAAAATCAATTGGATTTTTTTTTTATTTAAATTGGATTTTTGATAAAATGCTTTTTGGAGCAAAAACCTATCTTAATTAAAACTATAGCTCAAAGATATCTCATCATGGAATAGGGATTATAAATTCTAATTCTATAGTATGAGACAATATTTTCATGTAATGTTTAAGAGAGTTTTGTAAATGAGTTCCAATACTTCATGGATTAGGGACCCAATCTTATGGGGTTCCAAGGGCTTCTGTATAGATTTAGGTTTATCTTTCTATCTACCCAATGGGACTCAGTGCTCAGTCTAGAAGATACCATCAAAGATGCTTTGTTTTGCAGTTCTCAAACTGTGGATTTGTGTCTCCAGAGGTAACATGTTTGTTAACAGCAAAAATGGTTTTTAAATAAACAAATATATAGAGGTGAGAAATAACCAACCCTATTGTCCCTCTGCAAATTTGTGTACAGAGTCAATCCCTTAGCTCTCTCTAAAAGTGAAAAGTTTCAAAAAGTTCAATGAATAGAAGATTGGTGAGGGCAGAATAGATTTGGACAAGGAGAAGAAGTCTGGAGATAAATGTGAGAAGAGAGGGACAGGCAGTAGAAACAGAAGTGAAACTGTTTGAGCAGCATATTCTAGAAGTCTGAGGTCTTTCTGAGAGTAGCCTTCATTGATTTGAGATCTACCATACCATTCCCTCATTAGAAGGGAAAACCTATAAAGGCTGCAGGCCATAAAAGAGACCCAGTTTGGGAATATTTTAATGAAGTTCCTCTACCTGCGGTTAAGACAGGCATGCATGCCAAATGCAAACAGTGCAACAAAGAAATGCAAGGCCTGGTTGCCCAATTGAAACATCATGAGAAGTGTTCCTTCTCAGGAGGAAGCTGCGTTGAAGATGATGAAAGGAACATCTCTTAACATGCAGGATCTTCAGGTTGGTAAACGTTTTTATTTCATACTTCTTTCTTAAGGACTGCCTATCTTCCTTCTGGACTACTCTTGCATTCTCATGTTTGAGAAAAAAAAATTTACACACACACACACACACACACACAAAGTTGTTACTCTATGGTACTATCATTTTAGATGCAGTTGTGATAAATAAATAGCTGAAATAGGCAGATCTTCCTTTTACAATTTCACCTTTAAAGTAGTACTGAGTGTCAGTATTACTCATTGCATTCATTAAGTGAGCAGTATGGTAATACTAATTAAATAACTGCATTGACTTATTTTGTTAAGGAGAACCCATTCTCAACATACAGGATTCCAAAGACTATCCAGCTTCAAGATCACCATGATTTTCTATAATTTCAGAGTTATCTGCCAATGATAGTGTTTCAGTCACATCATGTATGTCATAGCCACAGTATATCACCTGTAGCATAAAGAGAAAAAACCTCCATCATCCAGAAACAACCATAGATAAGTTTGTGATAAGAACCAGCAGATTACAAAAAGAGGTAATTGATGAAAAAATTGCCCGGTTTATGAAAAACTCTCCTTTCTGTATGATTGAGAACCCACACTTCATTAACATGGTTCAGTCAGTAAGACCAGGATACAGTCCATCCAACAGAGCAGATGTCACGGGGAAATTGCTGGATAAAGTTTATGAAAGAGAAATTGAGCAGTGTGCAAAAGGTCTAGAGGGTGAAATTGTTAACCTGTGTCTTGATGGGTGGAGCAATGTCCACAATGATCCTGTTGTATGTGCTTGTGTGACAACAGAAGAAGGGAATGTCTTCCTTACAGAAACAATTGATACATCAGGAAATGCCCACACAGCAGAATACTTACAAGAAGTAGCAGTAAAAGCTATAAAACTGAAAAAATCCTCAAATGTCTGTCTGTGGCCAAGCTGCATAGTAATGCTGCAAATGTATCCAAAGATGAGAAGAAATTTAAAAGAGTGAAGAGTGCCTGTCTAAAAGTCTAAACCACCATGAAACACCGGGGGGGGGGGGGGGGAAGAGGAGGAGGAGGGGAGTCTGCAGACTAAGCTTAAGGGGTCTGTGAAAGGTTGTCGTTACCATAGAACAGCGGTATTCGACCTGTGGTCCACAGACCCTTTGAGGTCTGCAGACTAGGTCTAAGATTTCCAAAGGGGGGGCCGCACCCCCATTTGAAATTTTTTAAGAAGTTCTCAAGTGGAAAAAAAAGTTGAAAACCACTAGTCTAGACTCTAATAGGTGTATCTATAAAGACTGCACAAGTTTCATCCGTGGCCTGCAGCATGATAAACTGTTCCATAGCTAACCACACAGCCTTCCATTAGAATATGCCAATTAAATTGAAATGTTTCACAGGAACATATGGATTTTGTCAAAATTTGTGGGAAGTCATCACGCTTCCTTTCTAGAAGATAGAAAATTAAAGTTGAAAATGAGATGTTTCAACTATATTTAGAAAAATAGAACAAAATCAACTTTATCAAAAGCCATTTTCAGAATATTGTGTTTCATGAAAACTCCTGTGATTGACTTTTCATCCAGAGCTTTGGAGGGCTGGAGCGGAACAACAACAACAAGTTTCAAGAACTTGGAATTCCCTGTGGGATGAAAATTCTAAAGAGTTCTATTACAAACTGTGTCAAACTGAAGCTGTTTGGGATAAAGTTTTCCATGTTGACTGTCTGCCTCTGGCTACCTTTTTTTTTTTTTTTTTGGGGGGGGGGGGGGGGGGGAGGTGAAGTTTCAGCAAAAACATTTCAGCCATTTCTGAGAATGAGATTGGGGGGGTGGGCAATAACTTTCACCCATGTTATTACCTAATCATTTAATTGACAATCTCTAGCACCTTTATGCTTTGGACCAGGCTTGTGAAAAAGCTGTTGTGTGTAGGACCCTTGCCTCATTTGTTGCAGAATTGGCAGATGAATAGTGAATGAGGGAGGGGATTGCAGGAAGAGAAAGGATGCTTTCATGGTTAAGGTAACTGAACGTTGTCCTGAAGAACTGGATTCTATCCCTGCCTCTGCCACAGGAGTTCCTGTGTGATGCTGGCCAAGTCACAAATCAGGATTTTCACAGGTGGCCACTAATTGTGTTACTTGTGTTCTGGGTGCCCAAGCTGAGACACCCAGTGTCTGATTCGCAGAAGTACTGAGCGCTCACAGCTGCAACTGAAGTCAAAGGGAGCTGCACTTAGTATTATATAAATAGCACTTCATATATTCAAAGTATTCTGAGAAATCAAGTTCTAGGCATCTCAAATTGGACACTCAAAATTAGTTTAAGCTTTTGACATTAGTGTCTCTGCATCACCTCCCCATCTGTAAAATCAAGATAATAGCAGCCCCTCATCTCACAGTGGTGTTGTGAATAATAATTAATGTTTCAAGAACTAAAATACAAGTACCACAGAAACAAAACACCCATAAGGAAATTAATTCTGAAATCAAGTGCAGCATTTGGATAGTAAGTAATGCAGGGGCCCACTCTGAGGATATGGCCAGAGGGAAATTCAGAGTTTCCATCCCACAGGAAATTCCAATATTTGTTTTCTGAATGTTAAGGGAAAAAACAAAGCTTTAAAATATTTGCAGTTCATCTTTTGATGCGACAGGTTTAGTCTCTCAGCTCTGTGGATGGCAAGGAGGACCCAATAAGTTCTTATTCATAGCGGGGGGGGAGGGGGATGAAGGGGGGGGGGGGGGAAGAGAACCAAGAAATGTTTAGGAAACTCAAAATTAGCCTTACCGTGGGGAAAAAACCCTTACTTTTCAACATTCAATGCTACCCTCTCTCACATGCTTCCCCTAAACTAAATGTGAACACACACACACACACACACACACACACACAAAATTCAGAACGGGTCTCCATTTTAGAAGAAATAAATTCCAGAAAGTTTTAAATTATAGACTTTAAAGAGGGATTTTTAGGATAGGGAAAAAGCTTTCAAAACAAAAAAGTCTGGCTTAAACATAATCCATTTGCCCTTCACATGGATTTTTATAGGTTTTTCTTGTCACTTTAACTGGATTGCCAAGATATTTATGCTCAAATAAGTGTTCTCCCTTACAGCCCATCTTCCTCTGATTAGGGCAGCACAGACACAGCTCTCTTATTTCAACTTCACCGCAGGACTAATCATTTCTAGGACAAAAGATTGATTTCCATGAGTGAGAAATTGTGACTATTCCTTCAGTTTGATCATGCAGTGCAAAGAAGCTGGGTTGTGAAGTAGAGAAAGTCTTCCCTCTCCCCCCCCCCCCCCCCCCCCCACAGCTGCAACAGTGGCAGAGAGAACAAAAAAGGGGGTCGTACAAAACTTTACAAAGCATTATGTCGCTAATTCAGTGCAAAGAGACTTCCAAGTCCTTTGCTGTACTTACACATCTTTGCGTACATATATGCATGCCCAAAAGTACACCTACTCCAGAAAGCAAACAGGAGGGCAAACCCACTTGGGGGGGGCAGTGACCGATCCTGTGTTCTCTGTGTACCCAAACTCACAGCTCAATGAACACTTATTGGTCCCTTGATCAGCAATATTCCCTATTTCCTCTGTAGTCGTAAGCAATCATCCCTTCCTCCATCCACTTATGGGCCAGATTCAGAGAGTATACTCAGCTGAGCATGGGTATTTCAATGGGTTACTCATGGAGTACGGTACTATTTAACATAAGCATGCCAGAATCCAGCCTTAGAGTAAATAGGACACCTGCCCCCCATCTCAAAATAACCAGTTTGTGATTCACTTACCTTTGCATCTGCCTCGATGCACCACACTCAGACCTGAGTCCCTGCATTTGGCTCTCTGGTAGTCACACATTGACTCGTACGTCCGGCCATCTGAGGCGCAGAGGGATTTGGACTGGGACCTGGAGCAGTGGAGGTTACATTGTGGGTCTCTGTCACGGTCGCTTATTAAAAACTGAAGGAGGTGAAAAAAAGTCGGGGAGGAGGGAGACAAAAATATTTGATTTGGTTTTTAAGTCAGCCCAGACACTTTTTGAAGATTGCAGAGATAAATGATGCAGTTTAAATTGTTGACCTCCACCTAGATTTTCACCAGAAGAGTGATTTGATTTAAAATGTATTTTATTTTGAAAGGAACCACCAGTCACCAATTTTCTTTGAACAATACCACCACTCAGTGTGCAGCCTCTGAAAGAGAGTGGGTATAAAGGTGCAAAGCCAACAACAAACCCAACATAGGAAATGCTGTACTGAACGGACCTGTGATCAGTCTAGTCAGTATCCTGTTAACAGTGGCCAACACCACATGCTTCACCCAAAGGTGAAAAACACTGCAGGAGGCAAAGGCGGGCTAGTCTGTGTAGATATTTGTTTAATACCTGAAACAGAAATCATAGAATTATGGAAAAAGTAGGGCTGGAAGGGACCTCAAGATGTCATCAAGTCCACTCCCCTGCACTGAAGCAGGGCCGGGTATTCCTAGACCATCCTGGACAGCTGTTTAACCGGTCCTTAAAAACCTCCAATTACGGGGATTCCACAATCTCCCTTGAAGCCTATTCTAGTGCTAACTATCCTTATCGTTAGCAAGTTTTTCCCAATTTCTAACCCAAGTCTCCCTTGAGGCAGATTAAACCAATTACTTCTTGTCCTACCTTCAGTGGACACTGAGAACAATTGACCACAGACCTCTTTAACAGCCCTTAACATTTGAAGATCATTTTATATCCCTTCCAAAAACATTTTTAAAATATGCATATATTATAACAACTCTGGGTGTTCTTGCTATGCATATAGATGTCCAGTACCTCCTGAAATCTTGTTAAGTGCTCAGTCTCAGTGACATCCTATGGTGGAGGTAATGGTCACCTCCAAGTTCCACACACTAATTACATGTTCTGTGAAAAAGTATTTTCTTTTTATCAGTTCTGAAGTGGTCATTTTTAAATTTCATTGACTATCCACTTGTTCTTGTGCTACAAGATAAAACAGAAGTTCCCCCTCTACAATATGTTATTTTATGTTCTATCATGTGCCCTTTCATTCTTCTTTCTAAAGGTAAACAATCTTTTCATACGAGAATTTTTTGAGGTCCCTAATTATTCTCATTGTCCTGCTTTGAAACCCCTCTAATTCTGCAATATCCTTTCCGATATGGCGACCACTATTGCATACTAGTAAGGCTACACCATTGATTTGCAGAATGGCATTATATTTTCCATATTCTTCTCCATCACAAAACCAGATTTGCTTTTTTTGACCACAGCTGCACATTGAACAGAGGTCTTTATTAACCTGTCCACAGTGATACCAAGGTCCTTTTCCTGAATTGATATGAACCAAGAAACCTTGATTGCCAGTCCCCTACTATAACCACTAGATTACAGTTTCAGCAGGTTCTGTTTTTCTAATAGCCCCTCTTACTTTTCCAGTTCCTTCTTGGCCTCCCCCTTACATATTCCCTTGTTTATTGGTAGATATTGTCAGGCTTCAATTTCTACATAAAAATCAGAGCAACTATTTGCAATAAAATTTCAGTGGAGCTCCTGTAATGAGTCTTATAAGGACCAAACAGGGATCGATCTCTAGCCCTCTCCCATATTATACTTAACTTCACCCTTCCTTCTCAAAACCCATTTCCTCTGCTGCCAACTCTCAAGTCTAGGAATCAAAGTCCCTTTCTCAAGCACCAGTATCCCAGCCTGCTGCCAAAGCACTTATGAGCTCAGCAGTCCAGAGCTGGCTGGCAAGAGGGCACTGACTGACACTCTCCTTGCATATACAAAGGCACAGCTCTTCAAGTGCACTGATAGCTGGATACCGTACAGGGAAATGTGAGTCATCACCATAATCACCTTGGCGTTACAGTTGTCTACAAAGCTGTCTGACTGTTTTATGCTTTGAGGTTACAGCGGTGGGGGGCAGGGGTGGACCATTGCCCAACATTCTAGTTTGGATTGGTTTTTACCACTCCAAAAAGAGATGCTTCTCTGAAGTTTCATTTTAAATTAAGTCTATCGTTCAATCAGTTCAATAAGCTGTAAAGGGATTGAGAAGGCTAATATCACAAACCTATCAAATTAATTCTGTATGCTGCCAAATCTTTGGGTACAAGTGCATGATTAGAAATCTCATTTAAACAGCTGACAAAAGTGGGCTCTGCACTGGATTTAATGTGGATGGTGCAAGCCAATTTTATTCTAAATGCTCAATTGCCTGGGATTTGAGGAGTATCTAGTGGTAAGATTACAGGAGTCCTTGAAGTTTGTTCATTCCTTTCCTGCATTACTCATAACAATTGGGAATTTCTGATCTTTTTATTATTTTTAAATGTTGGTCCAGGTCTTCATAACATAATAGGATTAGACCCAATTTATGTCTATTTGTCAGTGTATAAAAGATCAGTTTAAACTTCTCTAAATTGTTATTGGTCTATTTGTACTCACTGGGGTGCTAACATTTTTTCCAATGACAATCCAGTCAGGTATGCTGAGGTCCAGAGACAAAGCTATAGATGGGAGAAGTTGAGGCCCTCTACCAGTTTGCGATATCAGAGGCAGTTAAGGCTGCTGTGGGTTTTCCAGCTGCCCACATATACAAATTTTAAGAAGGAGTTTTAAGATTGTAGGGTACATCTACAATTAGTACAACAAAAGGTAATAAAAACATTCGTTTGAAAACAGAAGCCATTCCCATCAGGAGAAACAGGAGGTTTCTCACATAATCCATTCTGATGGCTTGGGCTGTTGGCTTAAAGTTACATTATTGCAAATTCTTCACGTTACAGACGGAGCCCTAGATATCAAAAGATCCAGGAGGCACTGTAAAATGGAGTCAGTGTCTACCACCACACAGTACTGCTTCTAAGTTACAGAAGCTCAGCTTGCAGCCTGAAAGTTTACTGAAACAAAACTTTCAGTGAACTCAAATGAGCCAATTTACAAAATCAAAAGCCTTTTCAACATTGGTTGTTTGGATTACAGTAGCACCTACATGGCATACAAGGTGGTTTCCTTACACCTAAAATGCCAATCCTGCCAAAAAGAGTTTGCAATCTAAGAAGTTACACAAGCTGGTGCTTGTTTTATTGAAAAGTATATTATGTTGAAAAGTCTGCATTAAATTCCGCAAGGATATACAATTCTGTATCAAGCCTGTCTAAATCAGGGATGGGAAGTAGTCTAATTTAATAATCCAATAGCATGGCCAGAAGGGCTAGATGGCTTGGAGTTGTTGCTAAAGGGCTGTGGAATCTTTTTCTTGTAGAATACAAGTTCCAATCTAGCCCAGATCATGGGTAGAGAACTAGAAGCGATTTCCTTCAGACAGATCTGTTAGCTTACAAGAAAACAGATGGTTCTCAGTCCAGTTTTGAGTTGTGGTGTGAACACCTCTCATCAGCCTTTGCCACAGACAATAGTGATGAAAAGACCATTTGTTGGTGTTTAGTGAACCCATCGCTTTAGTCTGTATATGCTAGATCTATAAGTCCACCTCACCATACAGGCAGTGCAGGACTGTTCCTTATGGTATATGTGCTAATGCTTTGCCCCATTTCAAATTTAAACATTATTGTCTTCCTTGTTGGTGGTCTCTACAGAAAAGCCAAGGAGGGAATGTGCCCTGGATGCTGAGCTACATTTCAGGCCATTTAAGTTTGTGTGAGGCACTGTACAAAAGCACATAAGAAGCATCCCTCCCCCCTCAAATGTTTACAATTTGTGAAGGGAACCTTGTGGAAGCATTTCTGTACCAGAACCTAAACCTCTCCCTTCTGCAAATGCATTTACACAGGTGCTCACTCAATCACTTCCCAAACTAGTTTCAGCTTCTTCAGACTTGAGAGAGAAAGAGATAAAAGATCAAAATAAAGCTACATTTTCCCGCAAAGCATATCTGCTTTTTTTCCCCACACCTCAACACCACTGCTGACAAACAAAAAACACTGATTAAAGGGCTTTTAATGACTGAAGGAAAGCAGACTCCCTGCAGCTGCACAGCAGCTGGAACCACTTGTGTTATTTAGCTGAGAAAGGTCTGACCCCACAAGTGAAAATGAGTTTAGTGGTCACTCATTCTAGTCCCCACCATAAGCACACCAAACAATTTAGCCTGACTCTTTCTGAAATGGTAGGCTCTCCTGAAGCAGCTGCCCTGAAACAGGAATAGCAAGTTTGGACTGAGGAACACTAACTTTGTGGAAGTAACTGATTGTGGCAGTAGTCACAAGGAATGGAAGAGGCAGTATGTGGCAGTTCTGGATTAAGGTGTATTAGCAGAACTGCATTTCAGGAAAGAGGTGCAGAAGATCCAGAATGTGACAAGTTGGCAGAACTCTGTGGGGACACAGACTGAAAAAGTTGGAGATGTGAGACATGAGGGGGTCAGAAGTGAGGTGCCTTGGTAGAATTGCATAACTGTTGCCCCTACTAACAGCAGGATTGCTGCATAATAAGACTGGGGGAAGGGGGGGGAGAAAAGAGGAAAAAAAGAAAAAAGCTTGGGGAAAGAAGCCTGCACACAGCATGGCTCAAGCCAGCGTTACATGCCTGACTGTCATGGGCATTAAGCTTCAAAGTTGGGGCAGGCACAATTTGGAAAAAACATTACCCAAATTTGGTTAAGGTATTCCTTTAAGAGTCCACTCATCCCATATCCAAGAGGGATAGGTTTTCACCAGATATTCTGATCTGTAATTTTTAAATAATTATGTTATATTATTTAAGCGATATGCTAGCAAGAAGAGTTATTCTCTTTAAAGTCTATAGGTTCCTGTGGTTTGGTTAACTCCATAGCCTGAAGTTATTTTATACCATCATCTCCCACATAATTTATGAGGTCACCCTTTTCCCCAAGAGCTGTAGAAGTTGTGCACCTGGGGAAGGCACAAGTGAGCCAATTGTGGTGTGCCTGTAACTCCAGAGGCACGCTCTGTTACAATATAGATTAGGTGTTCCACAGAGGAAGCACCTATCCCTAGTGGGCCTACTTTACAGTACTCTGCGCAGGTCAGAGCTATGAAGGCCGAGAAGCCCTAAAGTGACATTAAAATTATTGTGTTTATGTAGTAAAGCTTTCAGTGCCATATTATATGTAAAATAAAATGTTGGCTGCATTAACTCTCTGGCCTTGTCCAGATTAGAAGATTTAGACATAAAACATTGTACCTTCTAGCATGCCTTGTGTCTCAACACAAGAGAGTTGCATCTGGATCATGCCACAAGTCATGCTAGGCACTCTGGGGCACCCCAAGAATTAACCATGACTGACAGACTGAATCACATCAACTCAATCACATCACTGCCCACGGAGTTCAATGTTGTGATACAGAAAACAAGGCAAATCCATGGAAAGCTGTTCTTAAAGAGAACTCTCCATTCTGCAAAAAGGAGAGCCATACCAAAGGAGGAGATCAAGAGACCTATTAGGCAAAGTTGGTTGCCGTGGAAGACTTTCCTAATGAATACTGTGGGTGTTTTGAGAGAGTTAGACCTGTCCTCTTACAATCCCCTATGCATCAGCAAAGTATGCCAAAAGGCCAAGCAGAATCATCCTGGAAGCACTGTAGTTTGGGGCAGTGTTGAACTCTGGGACGCATGCCCACAAAGCACTACCAGTAACATAATGGAGTACAGTGCTAGGTGAATGCAAGGTGTAACAGCAAGCCCACTAAGCATGGGTGTGAGAATACTTTGTTTGGATGCACCAACTCATGCCAGCAACAGCTGAGACAACTAAATAGAGGTAGGTACAACTGAGCTATCTAGGGTCTCCTCAAGAGTTCTTACTGCACAGTTCAAGCAGTAGCCATAATGCCACAACAGGGCCCCAGTGGCGCAAAGGGGGGGACAACTGTTGCCATGTCACTCCACATAACTAAGGAATATTTTTCCTAGACTCATGGACATTAAGGCCAGAAGGGACCATTGTGATCATCTAGTCTTCCCTCCTGCACATTGCAGGCCACAGAACCTCACCCACACCTGAAATAGACCCTTACCTCTGGCTCAGTTACTGAAGTTCTCAACTCGAAGTCTTTAAAACCATAAGTTACAGAGAATCCACCATTTACACTAGTTTTAACCTGCAAGTGACCCGTGTCCCATGCTGCCGAGGAAGGTGAAAAAAATTCCAGTCTCTGCCAATCTGACCTGGTGGGGAAATTCCTTCCCAACCCCAGACTGGAAGATCCCACCCACTCCAAACTCCAGAGCCCTCCAAGTTCCATTCTCCTTAAGAAAGCTATTCTCTGTAAATGCCATCAGGTTCATGAGCAACTGGGAAAGAAGTATTCCAATGGAAACTTGAACACAGCCTTCATAAGTCACTACTGCCAACATAAGAAATAAGACTACAACAAGATTTAAATCCCAGGAAGGCTGATGCTGCCCATCTGCATTCAGTTTATTGATCTCCAAAGGCTGACTGTCTCCTCTGAGAGACCACTGCACAACAAAAAGCCCAGTCTGCTCTTTGTGAGCATTAAAGAATCTGTTGCACTTTCCATCCAAGTGTATATTTACCTGTCATCCTTAACCCAAGTTTCTTCTTGGGTTCCCACCCCCAGCCATCCTCCAGCCCAGAGTTCGCTGCCTTTCAATGGTTCTTTATGGATATAAATGTTTGAAGTTAGAGATTTTTACAGGGTGAAAGCAATTTTACATCACTCACACATACTTCTCAATCTGTCCTCCCTCCCTCAAGCTTTAAAATTCCATTTGTTCTTCCAAGTCTTTTTGGTTGTGTTTCTTGTGTTTTTTTTAAAAGAGGAACTTAACGTTCTTTATAGAGAATATAAGAATCTCCATATCAAATTAGACCAGCAACCAATCCAGTCTAGTATTCTGGCTCTCACTAAGCATCCAGATCTAACCACTAACGAAAATGCAAGAAATTCTATAGTGAGTAGTTCTGAAGCAACCTGTCCACAGGAAAAGTTTCCTCATACCTCTTAGACCTTGTCTTCTATCTTGACACATTTTTGAACCTTCATTATTGTAACTCTGGGTGTTATCAGTATAAACATCTTTTTTTCGAGTCTGCTAAGCAGCTCTTGGCTTCAATGTACTGTGGCAGTGAGATGCACAACCGAATCATGTATTGTGTGGACAGGTATTTCCTTTTATGCATTTTAAAATTTGACCTGCATGACAGGTAGATCTTTCAAGACTACAGTCTTTGTTTTAAGAAGTGTAATAAGGGTGTAAGTTGTCAGAATGGCATCCTAAAAATGTTAAGATAAGGTGCACAGTTTAAAAAAGTCTTACAGTTAACTATGGGTAAAATTAACACACTTATTCTTTTATATACACAGTATATGCCCATGAACAGGGGTACACACTGACAGATCTTTAAAGAGCTCCTTCCAATATATCAGATGGAGCCACATTCTGGATGTTAGGTGGATTTTGGACTTGAAGCAATCAACATCTCTTTTAGCAGGGTGGTTACATTGACCCAGAAATACTTGTATTATTTTAACTACATGTATAAGGCATGGTTTAGATAAGGAACAAAAATAAACCTGTTAGCCAAAGAAAGAAAGGCAGCCTGGAATTTAGAGCAAGAGGAAGAAAAATCAGGACATGTGAAAGAATGAACTATTTCCACTCAAAGCAGGATTGTTTTTCAAATCCCCAAGGGACACCTTGCTTTAATACTCCTACTTTATTTTATCTTCTTTCCCTCATACCTATTTAAGCCAAATGCTCCTATCAATTCCAGGGGGTTTAATCAAGCACGGTTTTGGCCCTTTTTGTGTGAATTTAATGTTGATTAATGGTGCCAGACTGACAGCCCTGGAGAGTGAAGTCTTGTTCTCAGAAGTGGGACAGCATGGGCAGCAACAGAGAAAGTTTTCCTACCATCTAGCCAGTCCTCTTCAAACAGTAGCTGGAGGACCCCAACTCTTACAATAGAGTCTGCAGTCTGCCAGTAAAGGGAACTATAAGGTGTTTAGTTGTGATGTGGGACCATCATAGGAGTCACACTAGACAGCTAGTAGATGGTGAAAGCTTTCTGTTAACTGATCAGTAAGGCTAAGATTTTGTCAGATATGTTTAGTAAAAGTCACGGACAGGTCATGGGCAATAAAAATATTCACAGAAGCCCATAACCTGTCCCTGACTTTTACTAAAAATATCCATCACAAAATGGGGAGCTGCTAGGCAGCTGTGAGGATCCCCCCGTAGCAGCCCAGGGGCCCTGCTGCCTTGGGTGATGGGGGGTACCCCTGCAGCTCCCAGCCACCTTCAGGCTGAGGTCATGGCAGTCTTTGGAAGTCATGGATTCCATGACTTCTGCAACCTCTGATGAAAATCATAGCCTTACTGATCAGCTATTGGTACAAGCGGCTTCAGGAGAAGCAGCAGGAAATCCCATAGTAAGCAGTTCTAGAATAACTTGACTAGCAGGAAGTTCCTTCCTAACCCATCTCAGATTTGCTTACATCCTGAAACATGGGAGTTCAGATCCCATCAACAGTTTAAATCTATGTATCTGTTCTCATCTGCCATAAGCATCCAGGACTTTCTGAATGTGATTACAAACATTGCTTAGCTAGGAATAAGTAATTTAGAAACAATAAATTTTAGTTAACTTTGTTATAAACAAATTAAAGGGATTTTGGCTGGGGAATGGCAGGAAATAAAGTTCTCAGTTACTGGGCATGAACTCCACAAATCAGATTGTGGGGTGGGGGGAGAAGGAGAGGGGGAAAACAGAAACCAAGCCAAGGGTTGCACTTACTTCCAAAGTAGCACAAGATCTGTAATCTCAATGTGTTACTCCTAGTGGGTTGCACTAGTGTGTGAAGTGGTTCTGACCTATTCAAACCCAATCCTTTTATGGTTCAGAAGCAAAACCTTGAATTTAGTCAACCAATTTACTAAAAATTGGAGGGGAGGAATGGGGATAATTATCTGTAATAGATTTCAGTGTCTACTAATGTTACTGCAACAAACTGCTTTCATATAAGTTAAAGTGAAAATACTATTGAACTGTCAGTTTCTTTTTTTTTTTTTTTTTTTTTTTTTTTAAGAGCTCTTTTCACAAAAAGATTCAGGGCCTTGTTAAGCAAATAGCATGGCAGAACAAGCCAAAGGAATCCTGACAGATTGAAAGTTAATAGAACTAACATGAAATAACATGAAACTCTTGTTTCACCAATGAAGTGACAAGGTATTTCCAGAACTTAAGTGAAAGGCATGCTCATGGGATATTCCTGAAGGAAAAAAATCTTGCATGTAAACATGCTACATGGAATGCCAGCAAGCCATTAACATGGCCACTGCAGTAAGCCCATCAGAAGAGGGGAAAAAACCTATAGCTATTAAATAATTGTGGGGAAGGAGCAGAAATGTTCCTCCAAAAAGAAGATCCATACCACCTATAGAGACAACAGAGGAAATGCCTCTCGGTTCTTAATACTTATTCCCCCAATACAAGGCAAAATTCACTTTTGCCAGACATGCTTAATGCCTATATCCCTGCAAAGACTAAACAGTTTTAAAAAGTGATTTAAATGTTAACATGAACAATTTATCTGTACACTTGTGTATTTCTGTCAAAGTCTAGAAATTATGGACTGGATTTTGGCTTAAGTGGACACATTTTTCACAATTTTGTACTGCAGAACTGTTTGTTTTAGTGCTTGTTTATTTTAATCACAAGGGAGGCTGGCCGCAGTTACAATGAACTATTTTCACACTCCTGGCTAGGAACTGCAGGCAACTGATGCAGATTACCTGTTGCTAGAGACATGCACTGTAATTTACATTTTTCATTCTTGGGGGAAGTCAAATTTGCAGACATTTATTTCCAGCTGTGCACTACATTTCACCTCCAATGCACAAAATGAAGCCTCCAACTTTATCAATCACCAGTACTCAGCTGCTTGCAGACTCCTGCTCGAACACTGAACTGTTTTCAGTATCAGCCCTGAACACCACGTCAGTAACAGAATTAAACATATGGCGATGTGCACCTCCTTTAACATTGCTGACTACCTCTGGTCCAAATTCTATCTTCCAACACGTATATAAAGGTCTCCAGATCAACTTTCCTCCAGTTGCACTGACAGGTTTCAGAAGCATTTTGCAAACATCAAGATACAATCTGCATGCATGTCCCTTCTGGCTATTAATCTAACATGCACATACAAGATCTATTTTTGTACTATGTCTTCCTGAATTGGGGTAGGGTATCAGGGTCTCTTAAAAAGGAGAATGAGACCTTTGCACAATACATTCTTGACACAGAATTGGCAAGATTATTGGGCTCCCTCTCTCATCTTCCTTTTTTAGGGAATGTTATTGAGAAAGCAATGGCAAAACAGCTGTGGCTTTATCTAGATTCCTCAGATTTTCTGGATCTCTTTCAGTCTGGTACAAGACCTGGTTGCAGTACAGAAACATCCCTGCCCTCATTAGTCAGCACCCTTCTTCTGGCAATGGACCCAGATCAAACATCCATTTTTAAAAGGGCTATCAGCAGTCTGATACCAGCTCTTGAGTTTAGTGTTTTCATGAGACATTTGCAGACTGTGCAATAGAAGGAGTTATATGTGAGCAGCTATTTTCTCAGAGAGAGACACCAGGAGGGCTAAGTTCTGTTCAGGGTACATGTTCCTGTTGTGTGTTCAGTGTGCATGTGAGGCTGCTGGGCCAGAGTGAGGTTATTTGGGGAATATGGAGATGAGAAGTCACATGACATTTCCTTTCTAGCCAATGGGCAGTGTATTGTCTACATTGGCAGGTCCTGAGATGAGGGCATGGATGAAGCTCCATCCAGAATGCAGGCTGGTGGGAAATATCCAGAAGAGATGACAAGGTTTACCATCTCTGTTGCAGACATGGTGGTGAGGAAAGAGGTAGATGGATTGCTTAGTAATCCGGGGCAGGTGTCCTGTTAGATGCAGAGCTGGCTCCAGGCACCAGAGCAGGAAGCAGGTGCTTGGGGCGGCCAATGGAAAGGGGTGGCACGTCCAGGTCTTCGGTGGCAATTCAGTGGCGGGTCCCTCAGTCCCTCTCGGAGGGAAGGACCGGCTGCCAAATTGCCGCTGAAGAGGCACAGTAGAACAGACGCCGAAGTGCCACCGATCGCGGCTTTTTCTTTTTTTTTCCCCCCTCTTCACCGCTTGGGGTGGCAAAAAAGCCAGCCCTGGTTAGATGCTTGGCTGCTTTTAGATGAAGTAGCAGCAGTGTCCAAACTTTTTTCGGTCTACAACTGACTAGAAGAATGCAACCTCTCCTTTCAAGATACAGGCTTCCCTAGTCATTGATGTCTGTGGATTCCTACAATTTCGTGAAATGGTGCCACAGCTGATGACTATTTGGAAATTGAAACTACTGCAGAATATGGCAGCCCACTTGCTTAGCGGTGCTTCTACAGTCTTTTCTGACTTCCATTTAGTTCCCTGTGGTTATTTAAAAACAAAAACAAAAAAACCACACCTTTATTGATGGTGACTTACAGTATAATTCACCATATGATTTGGAGTTCCCACTATCTCAGGTGATTATGCCGACACCCTCCAGATTTAAAAAGGGGAGGTACCTTGCCAATCCAGCACAGCTCCTATCTGACAGCCCTCAAGGGATTTGCCTGAGGGGATATTGAGAAAAGAGGTCTAACTTATTTCCTTTGGGGGAGGGTGTGAAGTTTAAGTAGGCTGATACTAAATCAAATTACTTTCATACAGTATAGATACTAAAAAAAAAAAAAAAAAAAAAAAAAAAAATGTGCAAACAATGCATTTAAAACTCAAGTAAATAAAAATTGACACTGACTAGATAAAAATAAAAGTCTGCACACAGAGGCCTTGTCTACACTAGGCAATTTGAAAAGAAAAGTCCTACCGTTACCATCCCTGATTTGGCCCCATCCATGGTGGGGCTAGTGTAGACAAGGTATTTGCAGACTGAGAAGGATTAGACTGCACAGGGCTTAAACAGGACAATGTTTCGAATACAGCCTGGTGTAACACAACGGGCTACTTGGAGCCTTGTCTAGACTAGTGCTCACACCATTACTATTATCTACAGAGCTCGGCCACTGCTAGAAATAGTGGCAAATTTTATAACGAGAACCCTAGTGCAGACAGTCCAACTTTAACAAAACTTCAGCAGCACTCAATATGCCCTCAACCACAAATTCTGTCTGGGGCTGATAAAACACTGCCTAGAAGTCAGTGTGATCAGGAGTCACACTTGTGTAAACTAGCCATCATAACTCAAGATGTTAAGATCTATAGAAGACACGAAATGAGAGGATTGCCTTGTGGCTAACATATGGGTTTATGTGACAGTAGGGCTAAGCCGTGACGCAGCTCTATGATGCAGACATGCTGTATGACCTTGCAGAAGTAAATAAATTCTATGCCGGAGATTTTCTATTTGTAAGCTAGGAATCTAGGGGCAGTGCAAAGTAGACCCCTGCATGGGACTAGTGTAGCAGTGAGTCCTGCATGTGGGACTGGGATCCTGTGGGTCCCACAGGACCTGCTGCCATAACAGCATTAAGGAATAGTCAAGCTCTACTTGAAGCTTAAAGAACTGCACAGTGAGTGGAGAGATCCTCATCTGCAAAAAACACTACAGAAGTGCAAACTATAGTAAAGTTTGTATATGGCAATATGTACTTGCAGTCAGAATTTTCTATGTTTTAAAATTCCACTCCTATGGTGTTCTGTATTTGGTAGTATAAGTCAGATGAATTCGCTCTTAGAACATTAACCTTCCTCTCTATTTTTACAATGGGGGAAACTCCAGAGAACAAAGCACATTGACAGCTCTATGTAGGAGTTCAGTAATCTCCATCTCTGATGAGATTCCAAGGGCTGAAAAAGCCTGCCCCATTTTCCACATGCACCCATGTTACACAATGAAAGCTCATTATTGGTTGATAACAGTATGCAGAGGGTGACATCAGTCAGGGTTAAAGTCATCACTATTCAGCTTTGAGTAACTGTTTTTGCTTGATAGCTTCCTGGTATGCAACACTTGGCAAACTAAAAGGTACTGAGTAGACAGATGCACAGAAATGCACAAGTACATAGGGCACGTGAAGTGTAACCACACTGTTTGCTTTATGACTAGAGAACTGCAGTATTGTTTTTTTGGTTCACCAACAGTTCCAAACAAATTATTTGAGGGAAACTTTTTTGTTTGGCTCAAACCAAAAACAGATTCCAGAATTTTTAGCAAATCAGAAGCTTTGGGAAATTTTTTTTTTTTTTTTTTTTTTTTTTTTGGTTTGACCTAAAACAAAGGGAATAGAGTGAAGGAAACGAAGGGCTAGATTCCTGGAGAAGGTGACAACACTGCCACCCTTCTTATACCCAATAGCCCAGTGGTTAGGACACACACCTGCAATGTCAAGCCCTGCTGCAGGGACTGGAACCCAGATGTTTCCCTCCTAGCTGAGTGCCCTAACCACCAAGTTATACAGTCACTTTCTCTGGCCTAATGATTATTCAAGCATTTCATACACCTTGGAACAGCTTTAACAAAAGAGATTGAGGTAGACCCATCCCAGAATAGCCAACAGCATAGTGGTTAGGACATCTCACAGGGGGGAAAGAAACAGGACATTGGATTCAAGTCCTTGCTGTAGAGTGGGTCTCCCACATCCTGAGTGAATGCCCTAACCACTGGTTATAAGGGGGCACTGGCACCACCTTTGTGAATGGTGCCTAAATCCCCTTGTGAATTTAGCTTGCAAAAAACATGTCAAAACAATCATTTAAACATTTCTGAATTCTTTGTATATTTTGGCCAAAGAACAGCAGCAGCAGCCCTGACAGTTTATGGCCATTAAAAAAATGCTGTGGCATTTTACACAAGAGAGAGTTGGGGGTTGTTGGCACTGGTGTCTTTGCCAGATAGCAAAGGTATTATTTTTACATACCTACATTTCCCCTGGCAGGTTCAGTTGGAAGTGTGAAAAAAACACTGTATCCATGTCCTAAACTTCTGCAAGGTATTGCTCTTCACTGTTCAACAGCTATCATGCCCCACCCCAGAGGTGGTGGTTTTCAGGTGTGAGTAAAGAGCTTCCTGTGTAAAGTGCATTCGGATAAAGGCAGTGTATACAGTTAAGCAATTCTTCACCACTGAAGTGTGAAGAAAGTGCATCAGTAGGAGACAGCTTACATTATTCAAGTAACTATTGTCTTTAGCCTCCCCCTCATAATTCTCCCCTCCTGGAATTTGCATACAAAATGGGCCAAATTCATCCCTGGAATAACTCCACTAGTTTCAGTGGATACATTTGCTCCAATGTCTCCTTGAGCAGTATACTGTACCTGACCACTTCCTGGAAAGCTCAGCAATACCTGCTTCAGTTGCAGAGTTTGAAAGAACTAATTATTTACATTAGTTTAAAAAGCTTTGAAAAATATACAAAGGAACCTCAGCTCTAGACTTAAACACCACACACTAAAGTGTTGAAAGAGATCCTACTCCAGGTGGTTTTGGTTGGCTAACATCTGGAAGGATAAAACCACACACACACCCCTTTTCAACATTACAAAGAGATCTTTTTTAAAAAGACTGGCTAAAGATCAGACAATTAAGACCAACCTTAAAAAAGCCCACCATTTTGTCGGTTGGAATATTTTGGTCTAATTTTGGTTTGGGGGTTTAATGTGCAGGTGTGAGGTGCTGTTGGTGGCCTGCAGCTCAGACAAAGTGATCTGGTGGTCCCTTCTAACTTTAACCTCTATTTTCCCTCTCCCCTCCTCCTTCCTATGCTCCTTGTCTTCTAAGAATCCAGGTGCAGAGTTCAATCCACACCAGACATGGAGTCTCAAGTCAGTGGAGTTCCACTTGCAAAGATCCATGCACAGGATTTAGGTCGTAGGCTGCAGGGTAAAACTGTGCCTTCATGTGGGTCCAGAGCTTAGCAAACTGTGGAAGTTATCAAAAAATTACCAGCAGAGGCACACAATCTCCTCCTCTATTCCTCTCCACAGAAGTAGGAAAAACTAGTGATATTTTATTTGACCATCCAAAAAACCCTCACCCTGAGCAAATATAGCCATAAGGGGCTGATCTAGACTTGGCGAGTTATACAAGTGGTGGTACATCTCCTATGCTGCTTGGATCAAGATGGACAATTTTATACACAAAAGACTCCATGGGCCACAGATCTTTATTAAAAGAAGAGGGCAGTTGCAGTCTGCTCCATCATATGCAAACAATGTGCAGTCCAAGTTCCTGGTACTTGCCAATGCAGCTTTTGCTTGGGCCAGGTTTGCATAGGCCCCCTGGTGCTCTTTATCCACGCCTGCTGTGCTATCACCCACTAACATGCCATTGAAAAAGCATTGGGATGTTTAGAATGTACCTGGCATGTTCCACTGCACAACAGGTCTGTTTGACCTGTAACATTTAGCAGTAGTCAAGTGTTAATTGTATGCCAAGTTCAGAGTCCTAGGCTTTTCCTAGGGTTACCATAGGTCTGGTTTTTCCCGGACATGTCCGGCTTTTCGGCAATCAAACCCCCGTCCGGGGGGGGAATTGCCAAAAAGCTGAACATGTCCGGGAAAATGCCGGCCGGGCACTTCCCCTCCCGTGGCTGCTCTGCTCCTCCCCTGACTCTTCGGCTCTGTTTAAGAGCCGAGCTGCCTGAGCGCTATGGGCTTCAGGCAGCCCCCTTGCCTCCGGACCCCAGCCGCCAGCCGGGCACTTCCCCTCCCGGGCTCCAGAGGCATGGGGGCTGCCCGAAGCCAGTAGCACTCTGGCAGCCCAGCTCTTAAACAGAGCCGAAGAGTCAGGGGAGGAGCAGAGCCTCCGGCCGCAGCGGCTCTGCTCCTCCCCTGACTCTTCAGCTCTGTTTAAGAGCTGAGCGCTACCGGCTTCGGGCAGCCCCCATGCCTCCGGACCCTGCGCCGCCGGAGCCCGGGAGGGGAAGTGCCCGGCCGGGGGTGCAGGGTCCGGAGGCATAGGGGCTGCCTGAAGCCCGAGCGCTACCGGCTTCACAGTTTGCCGGGCAGCCTCCAGACCCTGCGCCCCTGGATGGGCGCTTCCCCTCCCGGGCTCCAGCTGTGCTGGGGAAGCGCCGGCCGGGGGCGCAGGGTCTGGGGGCTGCCCGGCAAACCATGAAGCCGGTAGTGCTCGGGCAGCCCTTTTCGCGTGGCTGGGAGTGGGAGGGAGGAGGGGCCAGGGAAGGGGTGGAGTTGGGGTGGGAAATGGGCAGGGCCAGGGCCCGTGGAGGGTCCTCTTTTTATTTATTTGTTAGATATGGTAACCCTACTTTTCCTGCAAAAGCAAATGATCATAGGTTGCCTAAGCCCATTTAGGCCCAGTTCTGATCTCACCAATTTTTACTCTGGTGACTCCATCAGCTGCAGTAGAAATTACACTGATGTAACTGTGTAAAGACTCTGGCCCAGCCTAGTGCCCCAGAACATCTGAACAGTTCACTCTGGAAAGCATTCATGTTAGGGTTGCCAACTTTCTGATTGCACAAAATCAGACACTTTAGGCCCCCCCCTTCCTTGAGGCCCCACCCCCACTCACTACATTTCCCCCTCCCTCAGTGGCTCGCTCTCCCCCACCCTCACTCACTTTCACTGGGCTGGGGCAGGAGGGGGTGAGGGCTCTATGGGTGCGGCCAGAAATGAGGGGTTCTGGGTGTGGGAGGGGGCTCCAGGCTGGGGCAGGGAGTTGGGGTGCAGGAAGGGGTCAGGGCTGAGGTGTTTGGGGTGCAGGAGGGGGCTCCAGGCTTACCTCTGGCAGCTCCCAGTCAGTGGTGCAGCAAGGCTAAGGCAGGCTCCTGGCACAGCGCTGTGCCCTGGAAGTGACCAGCTGATCTGGCACCTAGGCGGGGGGAGGAGGCAGAAGGCTCTGAGCGCTGCTCTCACCTGCAGGCACTGCCCCCCCCCCAGCTCCCATTGGCCAGGAGCATCAATGGCTTTTGAATATTCATGGGTCAATGCCAACTCCAGTTTTATACAAAAATTCCTTATGCAAGCTGTGGATATCCTATAGAAAGCCAAATACGGACTGTAGCTGCTGCATCTGTTGAAATCTTTCATCAGCCAAGTGACTAGCAGCATCAAGGACTGCGAAGTAGAAATTCACTTTGAACCTTTGTTTTGGGTTCTGAATGGGTGTCTCGTCCTTCATATGAAAACTGCTGTTTCTTTTGCCGAATGCGAACGGGCTCTAGTTCAAATTCTGTTGGAAAGTCTATTTCTTCAGCAAGCTCGAGAGAATCAACCAGTGTTCTTTCAAACCCTTCATCACTTCTGAATTCCTCCAGAATAATTTTTAGTTTGCTGCAGTTTTTGAATAGCAGAATGCATGTTCAAGTTCTTTTCCTGAAGCTGCTTACTAGAGAGGTTAATCTCGAAAAGGATATTATACCACAAAATGAGCGAAGTCATACATTTGAACTTGGAAGGCCATTTACAAGAGCTTCTGCATCTGAACGTGCCATATTGCCAGATGATCCAGTAAAGGTAGTATCAGAAATTTCAATTAGGGCATCATAAATGTTTCCATGTTCATAGCAAAGAGGCTTCAAAAAGCATCAATGCGACTCTCCCATCTTGTCTTACTAAATTGTTTCACAGTTAGAGAATTCAAATGGTGAGTCAGAATCTCCCAATGGTGTGTTAAGCCTGAGGAAAGACCACACACAAAAACACTTTGCACCAGGTCAAAGACACTGCTTGCCTCCAAACAGCATCTAGCAGCATCATTGACCGCCAAATTCAGAGAATGCGCACTGCAGGGAACGAAAAATGCCCTAGTATTGATTTCCATCATTCTTCTTTGCACACCACTGTCTTTACCCTTCATATTACTCCCATTATCATAGCCTTGGCCATGTAAGTTTTCCAACAGATAATAACATGGTTTCAAGCTCTTGTAGAATAGTTTCAGTCATAAATGCTCCAGTCGTCTCCTCAGTGGTACGAACCCCCCCCCCCCCCCCCAAAAAAAAAAAAAAGTGTTCCTTTATGAACACTTCAACATTATCTTTACCTGCAGACTTTTCCATATCTACAAAAATGAATGATCATGGTCATTTGTTCAACATGACTCACATCTGGTGTACAGTCCAGTATTATCAAAAAGTACTTTGCAGAATGGGCAGCTTCTACAATTTTATTTTTAATGGCATTTGCTAGGATTTGAATCATTTCATTCTGCATATTTTTTCCCTAAATAATGAACTTGTGTTTCATGATCGGTTATTTTACGTAGATGCTCCTTCATGACTGGATCAAACAAAGCTAGTTATTCAACAATTTCCAAAAAAAGTTTCCGTTACCTGGAGTGTATAATTTTTCGTTTCTGCCGCGGAATGCTAAATTTTGCCCACCAAGAACTCATTAAAGCAATCAGACGCTTTAATATTTGTTGCCAATATTTGTTCCTTGATCGCACGTAAATTCAATAGTTTTTCCTCTTTTCAATCGTAATTCAAGTTCTTTCCAATTTTGAAAACATTCCAAATGTTCAATTCTCTCTTCACATGAAAGAAGTACAGAAGATGTTTCTCCAGTCCTTTGAACCATTTTCAGTAAGTGATGTACCAATTGCTCGATTTCTAAAAACTTGCAGCAAAAGCAAAACAGAGTCCTTTGACATTGAATATTTTAACCAGTTTCGATGAATTTCTTCCCCATTAATAAGTTTCCTCTTGTAATGCTGAGCAGAGAATTTTCTTTTATTTCCATCCCTAGGGAAGGGAAATTCAGGAACTTGTTCGGGTCCATGAGAATTTGCCACACACGGTCATCACATCAGGGCCATGAAGCTGGGTCCCCATACTGTAACTTGTTTGTAACTTCATCCTTTCTTCCTTCTACTTTATTTACTTCAATTTCTGCATGTGTCTCTGAAGGTGAATACATTTTCTCCACTTCCATACCAGTCTGATGCTGTGAACTGCCTTCATCTAGAAGTAAATTTCCATCATCTGGAGTTTCCAAACTGCTTTTTTGTGGATGTGAGCTACCCTCATCTCCAAGTAAAATTCCTTCATCTGGATGCTGTGAACTATTTCCATCTTTATTTGGATTAAAGAGAAGATATTTCAGGAAGGATCCCTGCTGTTTTGCTTGTTCCTTTTCCTTCTCAGCTGTTGGTTAATGATACTCAACTCCTGAGGGTTTTTTCCCCCTCTTTCTGCCATGGGGCATTTGAATACTATGTACTGTGCTCCTGACTGCAAGCATTACAGCATTAAGGATGGCTGACACCCACCGCATGGTTGGCGATTTAAACCACATTGCAGCCATCCCAACATATCTTTTCACTGCTTAAAAGGTTCAATGATTAGTAACATACACTCACTTACCTATTAAAACAGTTAGTTACAGCGTTTACAAGGAAACAAAAATGATCTTTTTCGAAATTATAACAGACACCAGTTGTTTGGAAGATAATCCCCTTCCTCACAGTTACCTGCTTGGAGTGTGACGTCATCACTTTCATAGTCTATGAAGCGTGAACGCTGTTCAGGTCCACAAAAGAGAAGTATTACATGTGAACCAGTTATAACAAAGAAAAGTTCATAATTATACAGCCCGATAATGCTAAGATTTAATAATGCTGAAAGACATTATTCTATTTGTCAGCAAGAAATTTTCCACAGTATTCACTTGATTCTGCGACGTGTTAAAATGACCGTTTGACATATATCAACTCGCGAGATCTCCACTCTACATGAATTTCCAGCTATGCGACCTTGATGTATATTCTAGTTAGGTGTCACTAACATTGCAGCTGTTGCCACTGGCGGATGTGTTTCATTGTGGCTGAGTTATTGCTTATCAAAATTGCAAAGTGGGTCATCTTGACCCTATGTCACAAATTGAACAAAATTTCTGCTAAAATATTTTTGCAGTAAATAAGAGATTTGACATTAATAAATTCAGAAATGTAGAGAAATGAATTATAATTCATATTCCCTCCGTACACACATAGGAATTGAAATAATGACATCTTTGCTATTTGTATTTTTTCCCCCCCCATCTTTCATTCTTTTCTTTAAATTTGATTTTGCCCCCCTCTAATTTGGCACCCCATTTAACTTGGCGAACTAGGCGGTCGCCTAGTTCGCCTATATTGACGGGCTGCCCCGATTGTGCACCTCCCAGGTTAGGGAGCAGCCAGCTTTCTCAGATTTTCCTCTTTATTATAATCCATCCTCATTGCCAGTTCTCCCTGGTAGGTTCACAGCATGTTCACAAAAGTTTGCAAGCTTCCATCTGGAGGACTTGAATAAGAACAATGTAACACTACTTTATTTCCTAGAACTCAGAACAAGAACGAGAGAAAAAAAAACAAGCAGGACCAAGAAATTCCACACCACACGCCAGCTCACCACACTGCCATTCTTTTCAAATGCTTTCAGTAAGCTACCACATATTGCTCTCTCTCCCCCCCCGTTTGTGTTTTTCCCCCTTCTAACCCATATCAAGCACACATGCTCCAGCTCCCATTCCCCCCTTCTGTCTATCCTGATCTGGCCTAACTTCCAGCCCCTGGTTTTATCTCAATATCACATACAAGCCCATAAAGTTGGTGCAGCCTGGATCTGGCCTATTCTCACTTTCCTCCCATCTGAATTAAAAACCCCACTAACTAGACATTTAACTGCCCTGCATTTGCACCCCAATTTCTAGCTCCATTGTCAGATGAGGCTAATTCAGTCACCCAATACGGCTGTATTGTAAAAAGAGGATAACACTGCTGTTACTCTGTTTTTGCAAAAACAGAGTATAGGGTTTTAGGACTGGTTGTTGTTTTAAGCTTTTATTCAAAATACCATCCTCCAAAAGTTGCAATTTTTTTTGATGCACCAAACCAGGTGCTGGATTACTACACTCCGATTTAGACAGACATTCTATTACTTTTTTTTTTAAATGGCAGGGCAAGTAATATGTAGTTTTGTTTCCTCCTTCCGGATGAAGGCCTCAATTTCGCCCAGTTGTAGATGGAAATATAACTTCCCTGTCAAACAATTTCTCGAAGACTATTGCACCAAGCAATGTTATGTTTCAAAGTGCAGCAGAGCAGAACTTTAACAAAAAAGCACCAAAAAATTACTTCGCTAAAATAAGACAATGAAAATAAACCACGCAACTATAAAGCAAACCCATAAAAAAAGAAAATCTCCAAGGGAAAAAAAGTTAGCTTTTTCAAACATTCAGAGGCTGTCCAAGCATACAGACCACTTTGGGTTCAGTTTCCTAAAGAAGGCTGCTGAGAGGAAAAAACTGATTGTATGGTTTACATATAGGATTGAGAATCACCACCAAGTTCCATTACTGGAGCTACAATATAGTCTGTCAAGGCTGCTTCCCCACTCTGAACTTTAGGGTACAAATGTGGGGGCCTGCATGAAACTTCTAAGCTTAACTACCAGCTTAGATCTGGTCCGCTGCCACCACTCCCAAAGTGCTAATTCCCTTCCCTGGGTAGCCTTGAGAGACACTTGACCAATTCCCTGGTGAATACAGATCCAAACCCCTTGGATCTTAAAACAAGGAGAAATTAACCATCCCCCTCCTTTCTCCCACCAACTCCTGGTGGATCAAGATCCAACTCCCTTGGATCTAAAAACAAGGAAAAATCAATCAGGTTCTTAAAAAGAAGGTTTTTAATTAAAGAAAAAAAGGTAAAAATCATCTCTGTAAAATCAGGATGGAAAATAACTTTACAGGGTAATCAAACTTAAAGAGCCCAGAAACCCCCCCCACCAGCCTTAGGTTCAAAGTTACAGCAAACAGATGAAACACTAGCAAAAAGGTACATTTACAAGTTGAAAAAACAAAGATAAACTAACACGCCTTGGCTGGCTGTTTGCTTACAAGTTTGAAATATGAGATACTTGTTCAGAAAGATTTGGAGAACCTGGATTGATGTCTGGTCCCTCTCAGTCCCAAGAGCGAACAAGCACCAAAACAAAGAGCACAAACAAAAGCCTTCCCCACACCAAGATTTGAAAGTATCTTGTCCCCTTATTGGTACTTTGGGTCAGGTGTCAGCCGGGTTGCCTGAGCTTCTTAACCCTTTACAGGTAAAAGGATTTTATAGTATGGTACACAGGAGGGCTGTTACCCTTCCCTTTATAGTTATGACAGTCTCGGATAAGGAACTTCCCCTAATCTGTTTCCTCATCTGTAAAAACTAACCTCAGAGCAGCTTGAAGGCTAGATTCATTATCTTTAACCCCTAGATACTAGACAGAAGGGTACTTTGAAGAAAAGGAGAGGGGGGGAAATAGAATGATAAAAGAGAGCCAGCTCCAGATTATGAAAATATCTGCTGCCCAAGCACAGGGACACCATGGACTCTGGGGTTTTGGAAGCAAACATGTTTGGGTGCAAAATTTGGCTCCAGATGCAGGTTTCCATCCCAGACATCCATGTTGCTTAGGAGAGTTCCTACCTAGGATTCTGGTTCAAGCCTAAAAGCCAGTTATGATTAAGTTCACATGTGGAGAGTATAACCTAAGTATCAGGGAACATCACTTAACTTTCAGGCTTGTTGGGCTATGAAAGTCTCTATTATTGGAGTCATTTAAAAACAGGACTAGACAGAAGCTAGTGACCAATCTTGCAATAACCTTCAGCAGATGGAGTAGTTTTACTCAAGAGCTCTTTTCCACTTCAATGATTGTGTTTGACCTTTGTGCCTCTATAGCAGCAATCCTATTCCCTTGTGATCCATATAGGGGAAGAAACATTCTGTGGTTGTTCGACATGCAGAGGAACCCCTTTGTGTGCAAGCCCGGGTCCCTGACTCTACAGTGAAGTCTGCTAATGAATGTCTAGCCAAGGAGTGGAGGCTAAGCTGGCTAATTTCCCACATTGAAAACAGGGATAAAAGGGTGTCACCTATATTAATAATGTTCTTCCCAAATCTCTATTCCCCTTTTGTTATTTTACCCATTGTGGGTTTTTATGGTATGTGAAGCTTTCAGAGCTGTGGTGACTGTTGCATTGCACCTTTAAGGATTGGAACATTTTTCACGTGGCATATATCTCTACAGAAAGGTCAGTTGGAAGTTGCTGCAGATACAACAAGTTTAAATGGAACCAAAGAACGAGGAGATTTGTAAATGAGGGACCCTAACAAACAGGGCCGGCTCTGGCTTTCTGGCCACCCCAAGAACCCCCCACACACACACACACACACACCCACCAACCAACCTGCAGCGCGGCCGGAGCCAGGGTGCAGGGGGACTCCCTGCCCTGCAGATGTGCTCTGGCTAGTGGTGGGGGGCGCCAGGGAAAGAGAGAGAAGGGGGGCAGCCACGCAGCCCATCCCACCATGCCCCCTGCCAGGAGGACTCCACACCGCTCCAGTCGGAGGGAAGGACGCGGGCTGCCCTGTTCCGCTCCCATCCTCCACGCCGCTGCCCCCTACAGGGCGGCCGGAGTGGAACCACCACCATCAGCCATGCCGCCCTAGGATTGGGCAGAATGCCACCTCCTACCCCAAGCACCAGCTTGCTCGGCTGGTGCCTGGAGCCAGCCCTGCTAACAAAGCTGACTCAAGTGAGCTTATTCAGTTCAAGGAATGATTAGCTTATTTTGACCAGAAGACAGTTTCTTCTGCATTCTCAGGTGTTGTGAGAGACACACACACACACAAGTGCAAGACTGCAGTATAGCAAGAGATCAGAGCTTTTTTTTTTTTTATTAAACTTGGCACAACAATTTATAACAGTGGCGTGCTGGTGCAAGAAGACAAGGAAAAAGATTGAGTTCCACACACAATGCCTTGCAGGCAGAGGAATATCTGTGGGGATTCAGAGAGGTATGTTGTGTGTAAGAAGTTACAAAACATTTCAGCACAGGATACCAAGAACATAAATAAGTACTAGAGCACAACATGGCCACCTTTCAATCCATTTACCCAAATCCTTGTGGCTCCTATTACAAGCCAGGCTGTATGTAGAAGTATCTAATAAGGAAGGGAAGTTACTCTGCATATAGAGCAAATTAAGAATCACCACCAGCTTCTTGACTTCCACTGACAAGTTGGCTTTCTACTTTTTCCTTACCTCTGCCTGAATGAAACACGCAGCTCTAGAGCAGATGAAAACTGCAGCTAAGTATAGCTTCTAGGAGACCCAGGAGTTTCATAACCAATATCCCATTCTTCCTGCAGAGCGGGATATTTTACACAGAAGGAAAAATACTTCTACTACTCAAAAGCAGAGCTGTCCCAACTAAGCGAGATTGGGAAACTGGTGAGCCCAGATACATTCTAACATTGCAGCTGGTCCCATCTCTATTAGAATTAAAGTCATCTTCCTCCTGAATAGCCCCCTCCTGTCGGGAAACTTCTAGTCTGAACTTTGCAGCTTTGGCCCATCGTTATCTAGGAGCCATCCTGCCAGCACTGAGCAGGTTGGCTGAGGAAAGTGGGGGGGGGGGGGGGGAGGGGGGGGGGAATAAGTGGTATGTCAAGTCAACACCTTCTGTAGCAACTCCTACTCCAAAAAGGAATAGCATGCACCTATCCCAGTGTTTGGGCTGGCCACAACCTCAAACTGACTGGGTCTTTAGGGGTAGAGCACAACAGGCTTTGAGGAGCCCCTACTAGTGTGCCAAAGAGCACTAGCCCCAATGATCCAGTAAATCTACTCCTGAATAGGGCTAGTCAGAAAACCAGAATTTTGTGCAAGATTGAGGTGGATGTGTCTTTTCATTCTGTTACAGAGTGAAAACAAGACCTTTTGGGAAGGCAAGGGGGAAGAAGAGGGACCACAAGATCTACCTCAGTAGCCAGTAACTTAGGGCTCAGGATGCTCACCTGGGATATGGGAGACCTTGTTCAAATCCCTGCTCTGAATCAGGTTGGTCTGTGTGTACACACACTCCCTGGAAACAGCCTGTTGCAGATCCAACCAATCTGCATTTCCTGACAAAATGCATTTAACTGAAAAATTGCCAGCCAGCTTGGTTGCTGAACTCAGGACAACCCACGCATTCCCTTATCCTGCCCTTACTCCATCATGGGCTTGGGTTTTCTGACATCAGTATCACCCTTTCGCAGTGGTGGATTTAGAGTTAGTGGGGCCTGTTCTCTTATCCCCCCCCCCGCCCCGTTTTTCCATTCTTTTTCCTCTTTCCTCCTCCTATAATATAAGTAATGGGAAGTAAGTGAAAATAAAGTGAGGTACCTTGATTGGGGCAGGGGGTGGTGGTATAGGAAGTTTGGGTGCAGGCTCTGGGCTGGGGAGTCAGCGCAGCTTCCAAAGCAACTGGCACATGCACCCCTCCAGCAGCAGCTCGTAGGTGTGGGGGGTAAGGACCAGGGGGGTCTCTGCCACACTTTCCAACCAATGGGAGCTGCAGAGTTGGTGCTCGGGGGCAGGGACAGCGTGGAGACACACACCCTCACCCCCCCAGGGACCGCAGAGACATGCCAGTCACTTCTGGGAGCGAAGTGGTGCAGAGCAGGCAGGGAGCTGCCTTAGCCCTGCTGTTGGCACGTCTCTGTGCGCCCCTTGGGGGGGAGGAGGACAGTGGGTCTCCGTGTGCTGGCGGGGGCAGTGCGCAAAGCTGCTTTCCTTCCCTACCCCCACCAAGAGCATGCAGAGATATGCCAGTAGCCGGCTGCTTCCAGGAGTGGCGTGGGGCTACTGGCCAAAGCATGCAGGCAACCTGCCTGAGCCCCAACTGCATCGCTGGCAGGGACTCAGGGGCAGGTTGTCAGATTTGTCCTACATTTTAGGGGCCCCCCATGCCACTGCACAGTTTGTTTCATAGTAAATCCACTCCTGCCCTTTCGCTGTAGCCGAGTTCCTCACTCGGACTGGGGATTGATTTTTCAACATCAAGAACACTGCAGTCTTTTTATTAAAGCCAAACTTTTGAAAGCAGTTTGGATTCCCTTAAACAATGTGTCTAAACAGGCTGACCACCACTTCGTAAACCTGCCAAAAAAGTCCCTCACAGGAGCCCACTAACAACAGAGTCAGTTTCATGTATTTCAAATAAATGCTTTGAGGGAGGTTTTTTGTTTGTTTGTTTGGTTGGTTTTTGCGCAGTGACAGCACATAATGTAGTTGTCAGGTAAGAGGCTGATGGATTGCTGCTTGCTTGCCCCAAGTTGGTATTCCAGGCAGTTAATAAAACCAGACTATTAAAAAAGAGTGTTTAATGCATTGCTTTTCACAATTTATATTTGCACTTGGGTAAGTTGAAAAAATACAAACAGGAGCCCAGCATTGCAGAGAGTTTGAGGTTGTCGGGGACTAAGTGAATACACAGGGCAGGAGGAAGGAACATAGAAACTCCATAAGAGATTTCATGACAGCAATATATGTGCTGCGAGAGATTTCTCCAGCACCTTGCTTCTGGAAGGCCTGCTGTTATCCACACTCCTCAGTATTGCAGTAGTCCAAGAGCTTTCAGCTTCACTAGGGCATGGGCTTTTCAGAACGTCATGAGAGCTAAAATTCCATTTGCCCCAGTCCTACAATAGGACAGATCTGGGAGTGGAATTCCTGGGTTCTCTTTTTGAACAGGCCACTGACCTGCTCAGCAAGTCACTAAACCAGGGCTCAGTTTTCCCCACAGGCAAATATCATTCCCACTTTACCAATCTCAAAGGGCATGTAATTAGTCTGTGGTGAAAATGTTTAAACCCACACTTAGTCTGGGATGAAAAGCATGCCACGGGCTTCATTATTGCTGCTTCAGGTGCTTTCGCCTGTGTAGTAGCTCTTCATTGATGTGAATAGGGATTTGCTGTGACCATTTATTGCAGCAACATGGTAGCAATTTTATTGTGATGCTACTCCATTTCCATAGCCCCTCTGATAGCTTATAAAATGTATCAGCTAGCCTGCACACCACCTTGTACTTCAGATCACTAACCAACCAATGTAGTCTGAAGAAAGTAAGTGTTCACTTACATAGAAAGCCTGTACAGAGGAAACAAAAAACAAAAACAAAAAACCCAAGCCTTGTACACAGGGCCGGTGCAAGGAAGTTTCGCACCTTAGATGAAACTTCCACCCTATATGGGCCTTTAGGACCAATAAGTAATGGCAAGATTCCCATTGATTTCAGGAGGATACACATTTCACAGCTTCTTTATTACAAAATCAGAACTTATCATACCTATTTAAATCATTTGGTTAAGCCACCACTCACCCTCCTTGGCAGAGGGTCAAAACCATCCCTCAAGTGTAAATTGAGCTAATACTGTCCCCATTAAACAGCTGTTTAATATAATGAACTGCTATACATCTTCAGAAGCCACTTTGTACTTCTGTAACTCTTCATCTGTGGAATTCAACAGGCTGTATTAGGTGTGGAGAGGCGGCAGCCCTGCCCTGCCCGGGAGGCAGCTGGAAGCCCCAGAAAGGTCAAAAGCATGGTGGGCTCCTCCAACACAGCTCCTGCTGCTACTGGCCAGACCTCAGCAGTTGCCACACTCCACCCAGACTCTCTTGGTGCCTGCCCACCACCTGTCCTGCTGCCCACCCCCCACCCACTGCATCCCCTACTCCCAGTGGGAAATTGCCCTCACTGCCACCAGCGCTTTGTGCCTGAGGCAGCAGCCATGTGCAACATCACTGTCACTTCTGGCCCAAGGCTTGCAGTTTGGGGGAGCAATGACACCCTGTGCCCCCAAACTATACCCAGGTCACAACCACTCCATGCCCGCTCTAGGCTACTACACCCATGTTAAAAAGTGGGCAGGCCTGGCCCCCCCAGTTCTGGAACCCCTGGACCCCCAGGGTATGGGAGGCCCAAGCGTTCTGTGCAAAGGGACCTAAAATAACTCTTAATCTGCCTCTGCTCACAACACACCTGTAAGGCAGGCACCAGAATCTGGGTAGAAGTTTGAAATAAAGCTTTCGAGATAGAGACATAGAAAGATTAAGTGACACACAAGTTCACACAGCAAGCCTACAGAAGAGCTGGAAATAGAACACAGGTTTCTATCATCTCCCAGGCACGGGCTTTAAATTCAAAGCCATTCTTTACCAACCCATTGTCACCCACCACTGTCTCCAGACAGCCTGAAAGGCATCTGAAGTGGAAGGTACAATAGCATGTTTTCTTGCTAAGATAGAGGACCTTTCTCATTTGAAGAGGCTCTTTAACTTAGTCTAGTTACCATAGTGATTCATCCTTTTTGAAAAGTTCGTGAAATTGTTCTTTGCTGTATACTAAGTTAGTGTCTTGGAATTAAATGCCTATTAACCCTGTTTAAAAAAGGACAAGTCAGAGTCCTGTGAGGATGTTCTTTACCATTCTTCAGCAGGTAAAATAAACTGGGGTATGCTTATGTACTAAGGTTAGACAGTAACTGCTAAAGTGATAGAGTACACTAGGTAATTCAGCCAAAAATCACTCCACAACAAGTATGAATAAAGGAGTCTGTTCCAGCCTCAAAGTAGCTCACAATTCACTTTCCCAGCTGGATTTTGATTTACTTCTCAGAGCTTCCTCAAGTCCACAGCTGGAGCTAAAACACAACAATTTGCCAGCACTGGTTCTTTCAAGTCAGTCTATCCATTCTAGCAGAGAGCGCTAGGCAACATAGAGGTGAGGCACATTTGCTTATGGATAGGAAATAAAATCCTATTAAGTCACAATGTCTGGTGGGATCATCAAAGTCCCTACGCCATGGAGAATTTTTCCTGTATTGTCAAACCATCATGTGTGTGACCAAGAAAGTTATTGACCTGAAATTGAACTAATAAGCCTAATTCAGTCGGTTATCCCCAGCTTGCTTAGACATGACTACTTTTCCCAACATATACAGTGGATTAACAAGCCACTATTACTATTGTACAGAAGAGGACGTTGGTGCAGTGCTGAGCTTAAAGTTAACACAGAACTCCGCTAGAACCCTCACCAGCCCCTAGCCTTCACACCTCTCTGATCAGTGTTAACTAGTGAAATCTCATTTCAAGGTCTTTTTTAAAATGTCCAGTTGATTGCACATTAGGAAGTCCTTTAAACTTTGTCCTCTAGAATGCCAAAACTCTCAAAGCATTACAATGCATACAATCCCAACCCTATCTTTTAATGGTGGCATTGTTCCAGCCACCCTTTGGTCCATCTCTCTCAACCCCCATGCTCTGAAGTGAGGGACAAATTTTTTATTGATCTAGATATACACACATTTTTTAAATAAAAAGCAGTATTCAGTGTACACACACCAGTACAAATATAAATAGTTCTAGGCTATTTGCATAATTAAACTATCAGCTGATTGACTTCTTCAGCACTAATTGTAATCCAAGACATGCAGCTCGCAACCACAAAAGCTTGCCAAACAGCAACAAGCACCACCTGTCCCCTACCATCCCCTCACATATGCAGATCTGTCACTCCCACCCCAGACTCCTGCCCCCTGCAGTTCCCAGTCCTTTCACCCACAAGCATCCCAAGCCCACCTTCCCCATCACTGCCCCCAACCCTCCAGATCTACCCCTACACCTGCCCCCAGCCCCTCAAGCTCCCCCTCCCCCCAAAAAATCTTCACCAGACATCCCCCAGCTTGTGTGGGGGGGGGGGGGGGTTCTTTCACCTGCTTGGTGCCTGGGGGCCCCCTAATTCCTGCCTCTGCCCAGTGGTGACTGACAGGCCCTGTGCCCTGACCAGATGCTCAGCCAGGCCACAAAGGGAAGGGACAGCCCTCCTCCTGACTCCTGTGGCTCCTTCGAGATTTTACAGTAGCAATGTGGCCATGTGGGACAATGGTTAAAAAGTCATGTCCAGATGCAAGATGGCTCACATAAAGCAGGACACTTGGCTATGAATGGCCCAGCTAATTTTCAGGTTTTGACATGGCATCCTCAGCTCCACTCCTTGAAAGAGGACAATGTTTGAAGATGCTTTTGCTCTACTATAATGGTATAGACTATTTGGTTAAGTATCAGTTCTTTCCTCCCCACACACACACACCCCTCTCATTGCCTTCAGTACTGCAACTACCCTGATTAACAAGCTCCTCTTACTCTAGGTGGAGTTCTTGGTAACATTTTTGTTGCGACTTCTAAATCTGCTAGAAACCCTTGATGCTGCAAGCCAAAAAGTACTAATGGGAAGTTTAAAGAACTTGCTTGGAATATCCAGTACAGTTATTAGTTACATCTCCCCCCGCCCACCCCAGCCTTTACTGAATTGTGTCTACTAGAAATTCAGGCTGACAGGTGCATTTTTAAATATTTGTTGGTATCATTTCTGGTTTTTATTAGAATGGCAAGAGGATAATATTTAACTGTTTCATCTCCTTTGTAAGAAGGTTTTTTGTTTTGTTTTAAGATCTCCTAAGACTGCACCAGATGGAAGGCAAAGGACCAGCAAGAGCAGGGAACGATCAACCCCCCTGCCCTCCAAACCTCACTGCAGGAAGCTCCTGCAGCTGACAAGTGGGAAGAACATTTGGCACCTCCTACATAAAGAGTCACTCACCTACCCATCTACCTGCCCTTTCCTGTTCCTGAAGTGACCTCCAAAGCAGCCACTCACAAGAGCACCACACCTGGGAAGGCAGCAGTGACCTCTTGCTAACCACTAGCTTAAAGGGGTAGACACTAGAAGCGGTGAGAATAGGGGTAGATCAGATTAATCAGTTACTTTATGAGCTATTTCCATCCTCTGGCAGACTTGAAGCCTTTAAGAAAATAAAAATCCAAAGAAGCAGAAAGTTTCTAAAGAATTCCCCACCACCACCACCTCTGTGTAGTTTGTGGTGAAATGGAGTACAAGTTATCTGACAATAGAAGATAAAGTGGTCCAACAGATGCTAGAGTTCTTTGGGTTAGGAAGGGCTACTTGGCTTCATACCATGGAAAAGTTGTTGGGTCAGGCCCATCTGCTCCTGTGGTAGATTGTCCCAGTAGTAGGAGTCATGGTTTGACAGCTACATCCAACCCACTTAATGTGTGATAGAGTTGTAGAAATTCACAAGGAGACGAGTCCCATTATGGCATGGAGTTAACTTAATTCCTATTTAAGATGAGGATCATTCATCCCTGCCCAACACTTGGAAAGTTTAGGGTTAAGGAGCAGACTTTCACAGGGATGACAAGGGTAATTCAGCAACTGCAACCAAATTGAGTGCTCAGTGAAATTTAAGACCACAAATGTTGGTCCTGGTTTGACATTTCATTAGCAATTCAGATCAAGTCCACTGAGAGATTTGCCAAAAAAAGTTTGCTAACTTGTCAAATGAAGAGGCTGCTGCTTTTTCTGATTTTGGATCGAAGCCAGGCAAGTTTGTGGGTCTATACATTTCTTAGAGAGAACTCCATAATACTGGACTAAGCCAGATAGATATCCAACATCAAGTTTTACCAACATAAGTAGACAGAGGGATTATGTTACTACATATTGTTGTTTAAATCATTACATTCAAGCGGTCTGCAATTTGAGTGGGCAAGAGGGGAAAACCTGTGTGTACCAACAGCTCCTGTTTAATGGCTCAGTCCAGCTCCCACTGAAGTGAATAGAAGTTTTGCCACAGACTTCAATGGAAGCAGGACCAGGCCCCTATTTGGGAAATGTAAGCCAGCTACAACTAAGAACAGAAGAGAAGTGTCCTCAAGCAAAATTCTTTACCAATATGCTTACTCTGTAATTTAGCAAAGCAAGAACTTTAGGATCTAAAGAAGCTTGCTTGATGAAAATGAAGGTTTTTCCCCCTCAAAAATTTTAGACCAAAGTCTGGAAAGAAGATACAGCATTTCATGGTTATAGAACAGACCACTTTCTTGGCTGCAGTTAATATTCTCTCCTGGTCTCAGGTGGGGAGAAGAGATGTAGGAATTCTTCCATTTTTCATAACCCCCTGCCACCCAACAGAGTTAGACAGGAATCCTGTAGTCTTTCAATGGAGAGAGGGTTACCTTCTTTTGCAGGACGCTTGTAGACATTTTAGATTTCTTGAACAAAGTTTTGACTCTGCTCCTCTGAAATCCCAGAGAACCTTGAAATTTATCCCAGGTTTACTAGCAGCTCCATACCACAGTAGTCCATTTATCTATCTTCTCTTTGAAGCAGTATGCACCAAGTGAGTGAAGTTCTTAACTCCCATTAAAGAAAAAAAAAAAAGGTGTTACATTTGAGTATTCACAACTCCTACCAACAAATTGATAGTGTGCATAATTGATCAAGTTTAAAGCATATAGAGCCCATCTGAACTCATCCATAGTAGTTAACTTTCTCCACAACAGAAGAGATGGGAGCTGTCCAAACACAGCCAGCATTAGAATTAGTCTATAATCTTTGGCAATCTGTGGGGTTGGGGGAAGTGAAGGTCCCTCGAGCCCCTTGATCTGATCTGTAATGGAAGGAGCTTGTGACAATTTGGGTTTCCTAGGCACTTTAAGACCAACCCCAGCCTTTCCCTTCTTGCAATAGCTGGAATCAGAACAGTAGACTGTGCTTCAACTCACAGCTGGTTGAAGGAAGATAGCAGCATTGGTTTTTTGTACCCAGAGGTTTTGCCTTGAACACATGCAGCTTTTCTTTATTTAGGGAACCTAGCATGCTCAGTACTACATGCAACACTTAATGTATTGATCCAGGTCCTCGTATTTTCAGACTGAAGCTGATACTACAGTGATTACATAAACTTAAATCTAAAGCAGGAGCTCAGACTTCAGCCCCCAACTTTGCACTGTTTACAAAGCCAAGGGAAATTTGACAGACTTGACTGACTTGCTTTGAGTTCTGGAGTTTATACATATACTCCACCCATAAACGTACAAGCCCATGGGAAAGGAAATCAAACAATGGTTCATGCTGACCACTTGCAAACCAAAACCACCCAGCTCCATACACAATTAGTGCTTGACTGAATCCTGTGCAATTCTGAAAGTTAGAGCTGAACATGAGTCTTACAATATTTAGTGTTAAAAAAACCCAGTCAGAGTTACAATATGTACAACTCTCAGCTCTCATTTAAAAAAAAAAGGAAAAGCTACTTTCTAGCCCTTGATTATGAACAGAAGCTTGAACCCATGCCTTCTAAAGGGTCAGAAATCAGAAAGACACCCAAAATGTATTTTAAACCAGTCTCATGATTTAAGTTTTTGGGATTGACAATACTGTAAGACTCAAATAATATGCCAATATTTCCTGAGCACTTTGCATTAGTCCTCTGCTCAGCTTATCATGAGGACTATGATATATTACCACTAAGCCATACTTCCTGCTAAGGATTCTGGGTAGCATAGCCCAATAAGCATTTCTAGAACAAACAAAGCTGCTCCAGGGCATTCGAAACTTGCCTTCTAAACCTGGCTAATAACCTACAAGTCACAGATGGGCCTTGTCCTGGGCTTTAAAAGAAGAGACCTTGCTTTGACTATTAGGGGAAACAAGTTCAGATTGGAAGTCCCTTGCCCAAATAAGACAACCCACCCCCACAGTACACATTCAAATCTAAGGAACACATGTAAGAACTCCTTGGTTGATTTCAACTGTGACAACAGCACATGCCAAGTTCCCAGACACCACGAGCGTGGCACAAGAAGTTCTTTACAATGAATTATTTGAGCTTTTCGCAACTGGCAGCCTATTAAGATCAACAAGAGCCAACATGTGTGGCCTGACGGGAAACATGAATCATACCAATCCAAGCCTTTTTCCCTGGCACATCAGTATGTGTTAAGTCATCTCGGAACTTAACATCTACCACCCCATTGTGATTTGTTTAGGTTTGAGAGGCAGAAAGGAGTCATGGGCATCCCCTCTTCCTCATTTAGGGACAGCAATGTTGTTAGATTTCCCCTTTGAGTTAAATATCAGAAATTCTATTTGTTCCAGATCTACTACTCCCATCAACCCAGTAAGTACCTTGATCCTAGTTGTGAAGGGAATGCCTTGACATACTGTATATACACATGTGACAAATTTTCACTTTCATAGACTGCAAATCTAAACAAGGAGAACTGAAGGCCAACTGACAAGCCAGGCTTTAGCTGTAACAAGCAACAGATGAGTTTGAGAAGCCCAGGATGCATATGATCATCTCACTGTTCAGTTTCAAGCAAGTCATTGTGAATTTGACAATAGAGAATAAGCAGCAGCTGTCAGGAATGTAGCAGATTGGCAGTGGAATTGGTTTTAATAGTCAAGCGCCTTTTTGCTAAAGTCCACAGTGCCCCCATATTAGATTAATTCATCTGGCCTTCTACCTACACCTCCAGAATCCAAAGATTCTCAAACTGTAAAACAGGAACTTTATTTTCCACCCTGATCCAAAGTGATTGTTACAGAAGGCAAGAATTTGATTTGAAAAGTTGAAGTCAGAAGCGTGACTAAGCTTAGATCCTGCTTTTCCTCCAGCCTTCACTGCCAGATCAAAGATTCATTTTTCAACTGTCTACACTCTAAGTTCAGACTCTGAAAAAAAAAAGTCAAGTACCTCCTCCTGCTTCATATAGAGCTATATAGTTCCTAGAATCAGAATTCAGCTGGCAACTGAAGCTGTGCAAGGCAGAGTACAGTTCTCTTTCAAACCTGCCTCTGCCCTTCAAGACAGATCTCTGACAAACTGGTGTGTCAAAGTCAGTATATTGACCTGTAATAGGGAGCAAATACATTCACCAAGGTGCTCTTCATATGCAGTTCTTGTGACCTAAACCACCACTTCAGATTGTCCCAGAGCAACTGCCAGGCCAAATTTACCCAAGGGATAAGCAATCAAGATTACAAGAACCAAAAGTTGGTAGTTTCTTTTCCAACAGCCCATGCAAGTACACTCACTTATAGGCTGGTCTTATATTGTCATTATTAGTCTGTGCTCTAAGGACATTCACAGTATTGCAATGGGCACCATGCAAACACCTGGATGTATATCAACTACCAGAGCCACTCTGGCTGTGAAGGAAGTTTGAGCTCCTCCTCCCCCAGCACTGAGAGGATGGAGAGCACTCATTCCCCACACCCCAGAGTAGTATTCCCTTCCTGTTTACTGTTCACACCACACTCAGTTACCCACTATGGTCTTATTTACTAGTTTATTCCTGCTCTTTCCTAGTGCAGAGATCTTGTGCTTACATCAGTGGAATTGTGTTATGCACAAAAGTTATGCTGCATAAATGTATATAGTTCAGCTTGGAAAGTTTCTCCCCAAAATATTTTAAGCCAAGTTATATCCCTTCTGGGTTATGGTTTATGAAGTAAACAAGCATCATGGGAAATTAAGGAGTGTGGTTATACTAAGGTTGGATTGGACAGATTTATAAGGAGACACTGAACTAAATACCCTCTTCAGGGACCAAGTTGTGTATTTGATTGCCAGCAAATAGTGTCAAAAAAATCACAAAGTAGGGAAAGCAATTGTTTAGTCTAGAACAAGAGTATAACTAGGCCTAATGCAATGAAGTGGAAAGGGAGCTGTACTAGCTTTTCAAGGCAAAGCCATACCACTGCTTAGCTTCTTACTGCAGCACAGTGTAGAAGCATAAGGGAACATGGGCTTATCTTTAAAAGTTTCATTAAATTTGTAACAAAAAAGAGACCCCAGCCCCCCAAGAGACCATGCGGTCAGCCTTTTGGTAGTCGGGCACACAGCAGGACAGTGTTACAGTTGCATATTCAGCTCTTCAGCACTGGCAGTTTATTACTTGGCTACAAGTCCTTGCACTTCTAAATATAAAACTTTGGGATTTAATATATGTTGCATTCATGTACCTCACTTCAGCTCTCAAAGGTGCTTTACAAGCATCAGCTATTGTGCCTTTTAGATAAGTGCACAATACTGTACCACACAAAAATGAGTGCGCCATTGCTCTCCAATGGCTAGAAACAGAATTATTCCACTTTTGCTAAAGCAGGTAAGGAGCCTGTGTCTCTGAAGCAAGAGGATCAGAGATCTGTCTGCCATGCCATGAAGTTCTGAATAGCCATCCCTGCAACAGTGACAACTGCTAAGTCCCAAGTAGCAGCAGATTTTACGTTTCTACATTTTTCAGAGTTGCCTCATAAGTGTTTCTTCCACATGACAGGCTAATGAATTTAGAAGTGTCAAAAGCAGCTTAAGTCATTTCAAATGCTAACAGTTAGCTTCTGACCACTGTGCCGTTATGAATTGTGTAATTAAGGAATGGAAGAGACCTATTAAATCAGCTTGTCCACCCCCTCACTCAATGCTGGCATGTTCCCTATAGCATATGCTCCAGTACTATTTTCTAGTACACCCTCCCCCATTTTATTTCATTAAGCGTAGCAGCTTTTATACAAACTGTACCACAACACAGTTCAGATAGTCACATATGTTAGGAGTAAAGAAAGAGGTTAGAAAAAACCCAACTGTTTAACTGAACTTCCAAGATCTACACATGCCTAAACTGAGTAACTAAATGATCTCATTTCTTCTTTAGCCCTTCTTCTCCTTGCGGTTTGTTACCATTCACTGAGGCATGTCTAGAGTAAGTGCTCTGGGAAAGGTGCCCGGTCTTCATTTTACAGCTAGAAAGTACCCAGCACAGCACACCTTTGGTTACTGTAAAAGTACCATCACAATATTAGCATCTCAGGCAATGGGATTTCCAGAAACTAATAAAAGGTCACTATTCTTGATATTCAGCCTGCATTTTTTGCAGCTCTTCCCAACTAGAGAAACCTGCACTTTGAGCAGAGTGCTGCAGGAAGGCATAGCCAGCAGTAGAAGAGCTCCATATAACAAATGAAAGGAAGTATTGCACTTTAAAGCCAAAAAGTGTAATAATAAATGCAAGGACAGGTTAAGGTTTGGAAGCCACTGAGGCGGAAAATGAATCCTTCATGAGGCATTGGGGAATGGGGTTGTAAAGGCCTCAGCCATCTGAGAGACTCGTTTGTTGCAGGAAAACAAATGGATCCTGGAGTGTTTGAAAGTTAAAAAAACTTCAGCTTTCATCAAACTGGTCAGTTTCACTGCTCTTGGGAGATCACTTGTGGCTGTGAAATCGTTAGCCTTTTTATTGTCCCAACAAAAGGTCAAAATTTAAAACAAATATTGGAACCCTTCCTGTTGCTTCAACCTCAAAACAGGGAGAAAAACTCTGCAAGCAACTGATAACCAGCGATAAAACCATGAATCTTGGTCTGTCATACTGGATGTCTAACAGATAACTACAGGGGAGGTTCTAAACACTGGCTTTTCTAAAACAATTGAAATACACGGACTATAAACCCTGAACTCTGATGAGGTTTCCTCTCAAACAGCCTCTCTGAAAAATCAGCAATATGCTCCACAGTATCACTTCTGCAACTGTAGTTTGCATTTATATCAATATGCTGCATTCATAAACTGTTTTCATTCACTGTGGGATCACAAGTGATCCCAAGCCACATGATTACAATCAGACATAATCTGTATGTTATTCCCTGATAACCAGAAACTTCTATGCTCAAACTCTTTTCACTATTTTTTGTATCATCATCTTAATAAAATTTTTAAAATATGTAGTGACAACTCAGAAGCTCTAGCTCCCCCCCCCCCCCCCCGACCAGGTCAATGTTTTTGGTATCACTGGCAGCCCCACTAGCCTTTGATTAGTCTCCAGCAAGCTGAAAGAGGGAAAGAAGTCCAGAACTGAGATATCTTGTCTTTTAAAAGCTTGTATAAAGTTATGTTGAAGTTGGTCATTGATTAAGAGGGGATTTCCTTTCAGATTAGCCATGATTTTTTTAGCAGACGATAAGTACCAACTCTGCTCCCCCGAGATTGCCCACATAGTGCAAAGTATTCCACCTTCCCCTGGAACAGTGGAAAAGCCAGCACTATCAGGGCTTGCTTGGGTCAAGAACTGGGAGCTAGAGACTTGGATTGTCAAATGAGTTTAAGGGGATCTGAGTGCCCGGCTCTTGTTATAAATCAAATTGGATTTGGGTGCTTAACTCCTTGAGGTTTTGGAATTCCCACCCCATATGGATTAACGTTTCAGAACCCACCCAGCCCTGCTACCACGGCTTAGATCACCACCCTACAACCTGAAGTCTCAAGAGCAGTGGTTCTCAAACCCTTTTTACTGGTGACCCCTTTCACATGCAAGCTTCTGAGTGCAACTCCACTTATAAATAACACACACACTTGTATAAAAAAAAAAAACACCATTATAAATGCTGGAGGCAAAGAGGGGATTGGAGTGGAGGTTGACAACTTGCAACCCCTCTCCCCCAATGTAATAACCTGGCTACCCCCAGAGGGTAGTCAACCCCCAGTTTGAGAACCCTTGCTCAAGAGCTTCCTGGGAGCCAAAAATCTCTTCACACCTTTCCAGATGTCAAAGGCATAAACTTTGCACTACCTAACTGTCAAAACCTCCAGGTCCCCTCCTCAACTCATCCAGCCCAAAACATCTACAGAGCAGCTATCCACCATCAGTGCAAGACTGTGGCACACTGAAAAATGAGCCAGTATAAAGAATTCGAGAACTACTTATTTTAGTAAAAGGAATACTGTACTATATCCATAGTTCAATAAAAGCCTGAAGATACAACTGAATTCAGGCTCATGCCCCAGACTACCTAAAGCTTGAAGCAGAGCACATAGGGTCTTGCCATATTTTTTTTTATTTGCAAAAACAAAGTAAAAAAAAAAAAAGTAAAACCACACTGCCTACAAAGGGTCTTGCCATTTTCATCTATAAATCTCAAAAGTTCATTACACAAAAAGGGAGTAAGTTCACCTTCTTCAAAAGGAGTTAAGAGGCTCAGAAACATTAAGTAATTTGCCCAGGATTACAGAGGAAGTCTGTGGCAGAGAGCAGAATAGATCACTAATGTCCCAACTTCATCCCATGCTACAGTCACAGAAGCACATCAGCGTTCCCAACTCTCATAAATCTTGCAATATTTGGGGTGGGGTTTTTTTTTGGGGGGGGGGGGGGTAAAGCTCCAGCTCCTGGAGTCTCCATGAAAACGTCAGCTCTCATGGGGGTGGGGAGAAATGTTTCAAGCCTTCACTGTTGCAGAGAATAGCTTGGAAAGACAACGACAAGTGCGCTGTGAAGGCTGAGAAACCAGAACTGCCTTAAGTCTCATGACTGAGACCCAATTCATGACTGAGACCCAATTCATGATTAACAGTTGGGGCAGGTGTACTACACTGCCATGCTGTTAACATGCATGTTCAAACCAGATTCTGGCTTTGGAAATTACATCCCGTCTCCCTAAATTCAAGTGGCTGTGCTGTTGTGTGTAGCATTAAGTAGATTTTGCATGTGAAGCAGACAGATGCAGTCAAGTGGTGGCTGAAACAGGCTCTCTTTAGGGCCCAATCCAGCCCCGGTTGGAATGTGCACACCCTTTCTATCCTCATAGTTTGCAGCAAAGCAGTTTAGTATTTCAGAAGGGGGGGGCCACATTCATGTGGTCATCACAGGTGCTTGAATTAAGGGTGCTGGGGGGGCTGCTGCACCCCCTGGCTTGAAGTAGATATCATATACAGGGTTTACAGATTGGTTCAATGGCTCTCAGCACCCCCACTATACCAATTGTTCCAGTACACTTGGTGATCATCTGAAATAATCTGCAGTATGGCCAGCAATACAGAAGCAGCAGTATTTGGTTTTGGAGCCCACAGATTAGTGGTAAAAGAGGACAATATAGGCAGGAAATAGCTCAACTCATTCTAATCCCCTTCCCACTAACATTTTGAGCCTCCATTCCCAAAAGTGCTCTACATTGACAATGCCAGTTCCACCCATCCACCGCTGCCTTTTCTCTATCTTGTGCTACCATCTTACACTCAACTTACCTTTAAAAAGCTTTCATCAGACTGTGGTTAAAATACAAACAAAACTGATAGTTTGATGCAAAGCAGGGAGAGAGAATTCCCTTCCCAGGTCTAAATCAATGTCCCAGTAATTAACCAGGGAGGGGGAATTAAATGAATGCAAGTGAGATTAATTGCATTGCATTTTAATCTTGTCATGTTGATTGACACAAAGTCAGAGGTGCTTTGCTCGCCCCTCTTTCCGGGAGAACTGTTGACCTTTCAGACTGATAAAGAAACATCTGCTTTTTTTGCTTGTTTTTCTTTTCGAGTTTAACAGTTTATATTGCAATTACCAGAGTGGATTCCAGGCTTCAGCTAGAAAGGACACTTGCCAGTTATTTATTCAGCCCGCTGTAAAAGCCTCTTCAGGAGCTTGAAACATTTCTGAGGCATTGCCATTTAAAGTAAGTTTCAGGAGATGGCAAGATCTGCACTGCAGTTTTCACAAACCAAACAGTTCTCCAAAAAAGAATCACTTTATGAAAAAGGAAGATTTTCCTTTTATCATCAGAACGCTGCTCTGCAAAAGCCACTTCCATCAGAGATGAAACTGTTTTGCAGACAAAGGATTCAGCCTTGGCACCCTTGTGAGCTACGAGGGCAATAGATTAATTTTGTAATTAGAGAGACCTGACCAACACTCCCACAGAACTCAAACAGCAGGGAGAGAGACCTCCCAAATGCCAGGCCTGCATTTTAACCATTAAACAGTCTTGCCACCTCTGTTTCTTTGATGCAGCCTCTCTCACGTTATTGTCTATGGGGTTGAGGGAATGCCTTCTTCGAGCCATGCATGGAGAGTCCCCTCCTATGAGAGGAGGTCAGCAACCTCTGTGATACTGCCTCCCCGTGTAGTACCCTTCATAGGGCCAGGCCCCCATACGGCAGTACCATCAGGGAGAAGACCATGCATGTCATTTTGGCTTTCATCTCCCACTCCCTCCCCAGGAGGCAAGCAAACTCCATTAAAAGTTGGTGGCACCCAGGGCCGGCTCCAGGCACCAGCCCAGCAAGCAGGTGCTTGGGGCGGCATGTCGGGCTCTTCGGGGGGGCGGAGAAAAGTACCTGCCGCCGAAGAAGAAAGCAGCGCAGTGGAGCTGCTGCCGAGTGCGGCTTTCTTTTCCCCCCCCCCCGCCGCTTGGGGCGGCAAAAACCTTGGAGACAGCCCTGGTAGCACCCCATGCTGTGTCACCTGTTCTGCACTCCTTGCTTACTTCCAGTCAGAGGAAATACCCCCCCACACACCCCTCTTTATGGGGAAAGAGGGATTTTGATGCTTCCTGGCAGTATGTAGACTAGCAAGGCACATCACTACCACCTGCCCTTGCAGAAGAAAGCCCTGTGTGTGCCTACCGTGGGTCAGTTCTCTGACTCTACTGGCCAGGGGCAATACAAGCACTCCCCTCTAGGCCTATGCAGGTCCCACTCTTTCTACTGAGTGGAACAAGCACTCTAACCCTCAAGCCCCATGGGACACTCCAGGGAGATGCTAACTCCTGCTCCATTGGACAATCGCTAGTCACAGATTCACACTATTCCAAAGAAGCAGTATGCTCCAGCTTACTAGTTACACCTCAGATCACTACTCCACTTAACACACAGCACTGGATGTTTTCACTATAACAACAAGCATAGAGTTTATTTAACAAATTAGAGAGATTCCAGTGATGGAAAGTTGGAAACAAATGGCTACATATCAAATAAAATCATAGCATGCATTCTAGAGCCTAGACTTACTTAACTAGATACTTTCATGTCTTCTAGAGCAATGCACCTAAAGTCCTTCCTGTGTTTTACAGCCAGGTTTGGCTAAGGCCCCTCCGTTCATAAGACAAAACATATAATTTACACGCTCAATCCCTCACTGAGGTGGTACCTCTGCATCCACAGTTATACCCCAATAATTCACTCTCTTTACTCAAAGAGGATCCCCTCCTGCTGTTCATTTCTTCCTGAAAGGGAAATTTACAGATTTCCCAATCTCCGATTAGCATTTGGCTGAGTAGGCAAACAGGCATCCATTGGGAGATATAAAATGCCCAATACTCATGGCCAGACAGCAAGATAAGTGTCATTTGCCTCCTATTTGAAAGAAAACAGGTAACCAGAACATATTTTCAGTATAAACATAACTCCTTAAATATTATCTGTACATACATTTTGCAGTCATTATGGCCACCGGTGGGATACTGGTTCTCAGAGACCTCACATGTTACTTTTTAGTGAATTAGGTATATATCCAACCCAGAGAAGGCCTATAAAACTCTATGCACCCTCTGCCAGAGAGATCAAGAGGTCGCTAGGTCATAGGAATTTTGGTACAACAGTTGACAAAAGCTGCAATACTCCAGTGAATGTGGAATGGCGGTGGACTCCAGAAACAGTAGTGTTGTCCTACTAGTGGATACACAAAGTTTGGGGCTGGACCCATGCTCTTTCCATGGAGGGAGGGGCAAACCCCACCTTCTAAATGCTCCTATATGGTGAGAGACTGACAATATCCTGTAATTTTCTGAACAAACCTTATGGAATTAAGAAAGTAATTTATACCTTATTGAATTAGTATTAAAAATTCAACTGTGTATTTAGGGTTGCCAACTTTCTAATGTCTAAAAACCAGATCCCACCACTCTACCTCTTCACCCCAGGCCCTGCCCCCTCCTTCCTCATCACTTGATCCTCTCCACCTCCCTCACCCAACCAGCTGGGCTCCCGCTGCTCCAGGACTGGTATAGGAGCTAAAGCCTCACATGGAGATGCCTGCCTGCCTATGAGATGCAGATAGGAGGCAGCCCTGGCTGTGCAGGGGCTGGTGTGGGTTGATGACCCAGGGCCTCCCCAAACCACGGTGAGTGGACTTTTGGTGTCTGATTAGTACATCTGACCGGACACTGCCAGGTCCCCTTTTTGACTGGAAAGTCCAGACAAAAACAGGACACTTGACACAGTAGGGTTGCATGAGTGACTGGAATTGTAGGTTTTTCCATGGGAAGAGTAAACAGAACAACAGGGGGTGACTAGGCAAATTCACTCTGGTCCTAACAGTCTCCAGAGAAGTCACCTCCCTGAAAAGGTTTGCCTAAATCAGTTCAGACTGGATTCTCCAGGGACCAAACACACAAAGAAATAGGTTATGGCTAAATAGCCTGGTTTTAAATAGATTTAGGTCCTCCTTCTTGATCCAGCAAGTGGACAGACCCCCTGGTCCACAGCCCCCACCCCCAAACCCTTAGGGTTGGATTGGAAGAACTAGGTGCTTGTTCTAAGCTGAAGTTGTGATGAACTGGTAATCTCAAGGAATCCCCCTTTTTTGGGGGGGAGGGGGAAGAAGGGAGGGGTGCTGAAGGACTGTTCCTGCCAGAATCCATGTTAGGATTGGGGTTAATTCTGGTAATCTTATTAGCATACCTGTAGGTTTTTATTATGGTTTGCTCTGTAATGCTTTTTACCTTAAGAAGAAACTAGGTTTGCATAGGATGTGCTGTGCGGTACCTTAACTGTAGCATTACACCTATTAATCATCTCCGAAGAGCAAGCAAGCAGGGTGTCCTTGGGTAACCTATCTGTGCTGAGGCCACTACATTGTAGGCATGGAACTGTTCAGCCTGGAAATATCCCAGTGAGAAAGGCAGAGAAATGTGTATCTCCACTTGAGAGGCAACAGAGGAGGGGAAATACAGGTGCAGTTGCCTTGAACGGAACAGAAGGGAGCCACAGACATGTCCTCTCTCAGATTTCCACCATAATACATAGAGCCAAATCATGCTTAACTAAGCAGTGAGTTCCCTAGATTCAGATCTATTTGAAAGAGTGCCATTTACATCACTAGACAGTTCCTCCTATTGTTGGCTCCTGCAGGGACTTCAGAATCCTGTTGACATCTATTACACAGAAGCAGCGGATGTAATAATATTGACTTTGGTTACTTCACTGCAGGATTAATACACAAATAAAGTCCCTGGGTTTTAATGTTCAACATTAACAAGTGAAATCCTGGTTTGCTCTCAAGCAACAAATCAGAAGGGAATTACTCCCATGTTTAAATCTACCTTTAAGCATCAAGAACAGGAGTACTTGTGGCTCCTTAGAGATGCATCTGAAGAAGTGAGCTGAAGCCCACGAAAGCTTATGCTGAAATAAATTTGTGGCACCTTAGAGACTAACAAATTTATTTCAGCATAAGCTTTCGTGGGCTTCAGCTCACTTCTTCAGATGCATCTCTAAGGTGCCACAAGTACTCCTGTTCTTTCTGCAGATACAGACTAACACGGCTGCTACTTTGAAACCTTTAAGCATCAGTTATTCTAAATAGCACTTGGTGGGTCAATGACCATTAGTGGTGACAAAGCTTTGCGAACAGGGGCTGCTAACAGGGAGTTTCGCAAGGGAGTTCTCCAGGTGAAGGAGGAGCAATACAGCAACCTTTTGGGGTAAGTGACTGTCTGTAGTGTGTGTTTGTTTGTGTTTGAGGGTTACTTGCTGTGTGCTGAGCTTGTGTTTGTCAGTCTGTTTGTTTGTTTTGGTTGTTTGAAGGACCGTGTGCTGTGGCTGGCAGTTGGAAGCTGTGAGCTTCAAAGGAAGGTTTGAAAGCTAGAAGCCTCTGGTAAGTGGCTGAGCCTTAATCAGTGGGCGGGGCATTCATACAGGCCAGGGCTTTATAAAGCAGCGCACAAGCGACCAGGGGCTGCTAACAGGGAGTTTCGCAAGGGAGTTTGGAAGGGAGCAGGAAGGGGGCGAGGGTCCCTTGCCGGTTCCATCTGTTTTCTCTTGATTCCCCTTAATACCTATAAAGCAACTACATTCTAACTGTTTGCTTAAACAACCCTTTCAGCTGACAGGGGGCTGCAGACGGGAGTTTGACAGAGGGAGGCTTACGATGGTTAGGAAGACCCGCAACACCTGTGCCACCACTGCTACTGTCTCCTCCACCTGTGCCTGTAGCCAGACAGAGTGCCTAAGCATGGATGCCTCTACCCAAATCCTGGTGTGGTTTTGCAAAGACTGTAACTTGCAATTTCCACTTACTGATATCCAGGCTGGGGGGACCATCCAATGTGAAAGGTGCCTGCTGGTGGAATCTCTCAGGCAGCAGGTGGGAGAGCTACAGGAGGAGGTGGCTAGGTTGAGGAGCATCCGTATCCACGAGCAATTCCTCGACAGTGTCCATGTGGAGACAGCTGAGGTAGCTGTCCCAGTACACAGGACTGCTGATACACCACTGGTGGAGGAGGAGATGGCTCAGGGTGGACGCTGGCAGCTGGTTACTTCTGGCAGCAGGCAGTGCTCCACCCTTGCTCCGAACCCTCCTGCCGTGGTTATAGGTAACCGTTATGCTCTTCTTGATACAGGAAAGAAGGAATCACTCCCTACAGTAAAGGAGGAGAAGCCTCGTACCCCTAAGGCTGGAGAGTCTGCTGCCACCACTGCGAATAGGAAACGTAGGGTAGTGGTGGTCGGAGACTCTCTGCTGAGGGGGACGGAGGCGCCCATCTGTCGCCCTGACATTTCATCTCGGGAGGTATGCTGCCTGCCGGGGGCCCGTATCCGAGACGTTACGGAGGCATTGTCGAGGATTATCCGGCCCTCTGACTACTACCCCATGCTACTCATCCATGTGGGCACAAATGATACTGCGCGGTGTGACACTGAGCGGATCAAGAGTGACTACAGGGCTCTGGGAGCACGGGTGAAGGAGTTTGGAGCGCAGGTGGTATTCTCTTCAATTCTTCCTGTCAAAGGTAGGGGCCCGGGCAGAGACAGATGCATCATGGAGGTGAATGCCTGGCTGCGAAGATGGTGTCGCCAGGAGGGCTTTGGCTTCCTAGACCACGGGATGCTATTCGAGGAAGGACTGCTAGGCAGAGATGGCGTTCACCTTTCGAGGAGAGGGAAGACCCTATTCGGACACAGACTGGCTAACCTAGTGAGGAGGGCTTTAAACTAGGTTCGACGGGGACAGGTGGGCAAAGCCCACAGGTAAGTGGGGAACATGGAGACCGGGGAAATGAGTCGGAAACAAGAGGGAATGTGGGCTATATTGGCAGAGAGAAAGGAGAGTCAGGAAAAAACTGGGAGGAAAGATCAAACCAGTATCTTAAATGCCTATATACAAATGCGAGAAGTATGGGGAATAAGCAGGAAGAACTGGAAGTGCTAATAAATAAATACAACTATGACATTGTTGGCATCACTGAAACTTGGTGGGATAATACACATGATTGGAATGTTGGTGTGGATGGGTACAGCTTGCTCAGGAAGGATAGACAGGGGAAAAAGGGAGGAGGTGTTGCCTTATATATTAAAAATGTACACACTTGGACTGAGGTAGAGATGGACATAGGAGACGGAAGTGTTGAGAGTCTCTGGGTTAGGCTTAAAGGGGCAAAAAACAAGGGAGATGTCATGCTAGGCGTCTACTACAGGCCACCTAACCAGGTGGAAGAGGTGGATGAGGCTTTTTTCAAGCAACTAACAAAATCATCCAAAGCCCAAGATTTGGTGGTGATGGGGGACTTCAACTATCCGGATATATGTTGGGAAAATAACACAGCGGGGAACAGACTATCCAACAAATTCTTGGACTGCATTGGAGACAACTTTTTATTTCAGAAGGTTGAAAAAGCTACTAGGGGGGAAGCTGTTCTAGACTTGATTTTAACAAATAGGGAGGAACTCGTTGAGAATGTGAAAGTAGAAGGCAGCCTGGGTGAAAGTGATCATGAAATCATAGACTTTGCAATTCTAAGGAAGGGTAGAAGGGAGAACAGCAAAATAGAGACAATGGATTTCAGGAAGGCAGATTTTGGGAAGCTCAGAGAGCTGATAGGTAAGGTCCCATGGGAATCAAGACTGAGGGGAAAAACAACTGAGGAGAGTTGGCAGTTTTTCAAAGGGACACTATTAAGGGCCCAAAAGCAAGCTATTCCGCTGGTTAGGAAAGATAGAAAATGTGGCAAAAGACCACCTTGGCTTAACCACGAGATCTTGCACGATCTAAAAAATAAAAAGGAGTCATATAAAAAATGGAAACTAGGACAGATTACAAAGGATGAATATAGGCAAACAACACAGGAATGCAGGGGCAAGATTAGAAAGGCAAAGGCACAAAATGAGCTCAAACTAGCTACGGGAATAAAAGGAAACAAGAAGACTTTTTATCAATACATTAGAAGCAAGAGGAAGACCAAAGACAGGGTAGGCCCACTGCTTAGTGAAGAGGGAGAAACAGTATCAGGAAACTTGGAAATGGCAGAGATGCTTAATGACTTCTTTGTTTCGGTCTTCACCGAGAAGTCTGAAGGAATGCCTAACATAGTGAATGCTAATGGGAAGGGGGTAGGTTTAGCGGATAAAATAAAAAAAGAACAAGTTAAACATCACTTAGAAAAGTTAGATGCCTGCAAGTCACCCGGGCCTGATGAAATGCATCCTAGAATACTCAAGGAGCTAATAGAGGAGGTATCTGAGCCTCTAGCTATTATCTTTGGAAAGTCATGGGAGACGGGAGAGATTCCAGAAGACTGGAAAAGGGCAAATATAGTGCCCATCTATAAAAAGGGAAATAAAAACAACCCAGGTAACTACAGACCAGTTAGTTTAACTTCTGTGCCAGGGAAGATAATGGAGCAAGTAATTAAGGAAATCATCTGCCAACACTTGGAAGGTGGTAAGGTGATAGGGAATAGCCAGCATGGATTTGTGAAGAACAAATCATGTCAAACCAATCTGATAGCTTTCTTTGATAGGATAACGAGCCTTGTGGATAAGGGTGAAGCGGTGGATGTGGTATACCTAGACTTTAGTAAGGCATTTGATACGGTCTCGCATGATATTCTTATCGATAAGCTAGGCAAATACAAATTAGATGGGGCTACTATAAGGTGGGTGCATAACTGGCTGGATAATCATACTCAGAGAGTTGTTATTAATGGTTCCCAATCCTGCTGGAAAGGCGTAACGAGTGGGGTACCGCAGGGGTCTGTTTTGGGACCGGCTCTGTTCAATATCTTCATCAACGACTTAGATATTGGCATAGAAAGTACGCTTATTAAGTTTGCGGATGATACCAAACTGGGAGGGATTGCAACTACTTTGGAGGACAGGGTCATAATTCAAAATGATCTGGACAAATTGGAAAAATGGTCTGAGTTAAACAGGATGAAGTTTAACAAAGACAAATGCAAAGTGCTCCACTTAGGAAGGAAAAATCAATTTCACACATACAGAATGGGAAAAGACTGTCTAGGAAGGAGTACGGCAGAAAGGGATCTAGGGGTTATAGTGGACCACAAGCTAAATATGAGTCAACAGTGTGATGCTGTTGCAAAAAAAGCAAACATGATTCTGGGATGCATTAACAGGTGTGTTGTGAGCAAGACACGAGAAGTCATTCTTCCGCTCTACTCTGCTCTGGTTAGGCCTCAGCTGGAGTATTGTGTCCAGTTCTGGGCACCGCATTTTAAAAAAGATGTGGAGAAACTGGAAAGGGTCCAAAGAAGAGCAACAAGAATGATTAAAGGTCTTGAGAACATGACCTATGAAGGAAGGCTGAAAGAATTGGGTTTGTTTAGTTTGGAAAAGAGAAGACTGAGAGGGGACATGATAGCAGTTTTCAGGTATATAAAAGGGTGTCATAAGGAGGAGGGAGAGAACTTGTTCACTTTAGCCTCTAAGGATAGAACCAGAAACAATGGGTTTAAACTGCAGCAAGGGAGGTCTAGATTGGACATTAGGAAAAAGTTCCTAACTGTCAGGGTGGTTAAACACTGGAACAAATTGCCTAGGGAGGTTGTGGAATCTCCGTCTCTGGAGATATTTAAGAGTAGGTTAGATAAATGTCTATTAGGGATGGTCTAGGCAGTATTTGGTCCTGCCGTGCGGGCAGGGGACTGGACTCGATGACCTCTCGAGGTCCCTTCCAGTCCAATAATCTATGAATCTATGAATAAAAAAGTCAAGTTAAAGGAAAAATTACTACTTTGAACACTTTTAGCCAAACAGTAATACTCACAATCATGAATAGGGATTTCTTAAGTCTCTCCTAAATAAAAAACAAGTGGAAATGAATGTGCAATTCTAACATACAAAAAAGTACATCCATGTATTTCAGAAGGTTAATGAGGACTGACTGGAAGAGGGGATCTGAAGGTTAGTCTTCACCATCCAGCCATCAAAGATTCATTGTCTGTTTTTCCTAGTTATCAGCTTTGGCTTCCTCAAACCTTTCCCAAATAATCTGGGGCAAGTATAGATTTACCATAAACAGGACTAAAGTGAACAGTCCATGTGTTATGTGCATGCCATCAGCCACACGCAGAAAGTGACAGACATTCTAAGGAGTTCTCCTCTCCCCTTGTTGGGTTTTGTTTGAGATTTATGGGGGAGATGGCAAGTGACTCACTGAAAAGATGGTCTTCAATTCCTGTTAATAAATGCTGTCTTTACAATAATCATTTCTTCAAATTGGAGTAAGATTAGGAAAGTTCTATCCTTTATGTTTTGTTCAGTTCTTGCTGTTGCAAGAACCTTCTGATCTAGAACACTGATCAGTTAGAGCATAAAGGACTTGCCAGAAGCTTTCCATATGTAGGTATTCTCCAAAGGCAGTGCCATTGGATGGGTGACCCAGGCACTCCTTTCCCTCTTTAAGATGAGGCCGTTTCTGCTTGTATTGGGATAAGTATTGTGGAACAACTAAGAACATATTACATTTTGCTAGAGAAATGGTCACTGTAAATAGAAAAATATGGCAAACTACTTCAAGGTAGGCAAAGTATCTTTCTCAATCCAATTCAGGGTGTTGGTTCTAGTCTTCAAAGTATAGAAAAGTAGCTTGAACCCTATACACAAGAGCATCTCCCAAAACAGACTTGCCATAGGAGCAAGGTACAGGATCACACACATGCCCACCCACCACAAAGCTTCTGTAGTGGCCCCTCTCCCACAGGCTGGGGGGAAAGACACTGTCTACTAAGCATGTCCAGTCAGCTAGTTGGGAAACCCTGAACTGAGCCATATTTTGGTGCCACTAGTCTGCTAGGGTTCCATCCCCTTTTGGATGTCACCACTGTCCTATATACTTTGCCGCATCAGCATAATACCTATGCTATTCATAGTACTGCCCTAATGGCACCAGCTAGGACAGAGTGAAGCCATCTAGAACCCAACGCTGGGAAGCAAAACTGAAGGACTGCAAGGGATAAAGCAAACTTGTGTGTCAAAAATTGTCCTACATGAATAGTCCACAGGTAATATGAAAATGCAGGGGAGGCAGATAAGGAGTATTGGACTGTTCTGATCTCATGCCAGCCATAAACCTTTAAAAGGACGCTACCAACTTGTTTAAAGAGAGCAACTTTCCCTAAACCAAAAGGGGGGGAAGTCAGGGAAAGGATGACAAAATCTTTGAGAGAAGAGGATGTTACATGAGTGCATAAAGTCAAGAAGGTACTACTGGCTATTATTTTATTGCAGCCACATGCCAGGCTCTCAATCAGGGTCAGAATGATGCTGTGGTCAGCAGCATACAAGAGGGGAGACACAAGGTACCTGCCCTGAACAGCTTACAATCCAGTCAAATATGCACCCAAATCAATACCCTCTCAGGCACTGCAAACCTCAACATTAGGCTGAAGTTCGTTGATCTTACTGAGCAATTAAGAATGTTGCATACTGTAACTGTGCAGTTGCCAAGTAGCTCAAATCAATTGCTTTTGAGGGAGACTTGTCTCCACTCTGAAATGGCCCAGACAGAGTCATGAACAAGTGCCCTAAGTTCTTCCCACCTCCATTTTGTTCCCTAGCTTAAACACATCAATGTATTTTTACATGGAAGAAGCCAACAGACTCCTTCACATTGCATGCAAGGATCTGCAAGTCTCTTAATGAAAGACCTTTACACACCTGCACGCATCTCACTACCAGTTTCAATACAACGTGACTTTCTACTAAATAGATAGGCCCTGACCAAAAGGGAAACAGAACCTTGCAACTGCAGCACAGCAGTGTTTGAACATGGCTGTTACTAGCTGGGTTCCAACGCACAGTTCATCTGATGGGTATGAGCTGACATTTTTTGTTAATGAGTGCCACATACTACAGACCTAGGAAGCCTGCAATAGTACATCACAGCCAAAGCAGATACAGTTGTCACACTGCTTAGTTCTAGAGAATGCTGACTGCGAGCACAGCAATCCATGAGCACGTTGTCGCCTTCACTGCCTCCACCAAGCAGCATAAGCTACTTCTGCCTCCTTTATATTTTAAGCAGTAGCAACTTTGGGTTTCAGTCTGGCCTGAGAGGCTCACAAGTCATAGTCCTGGTGATATTCCATGTGTCACCGAGACAAGCACTGGTGTTCAGCTAGACAGCACATGTAGCATCAGGGATAGAACCAGGACCTTTCCATCCAAAAAGTAAATAAAACAAGCAAACAGACCAATCCACAGAACTTCTATGACTGAGCTAAGGAGACTTCATTGGCAGTAGTGGGGCATTTTTGCTATGTGAGCCAGCCACTAGATGGAGACATGACCACACAATGCACTCATTAGCTTTCCCTAATTTCCCCATCTATAGCAGAAGGTTTGGATCATGTCTGTAGCCTCACATTGCCCAATAGCACAGAGTAATTTTTAAACCTAGTTCTGAAGTGACACCATTGCCAAAAGTGATGGAAGCCTTTGCCACGTCACTTGCCCAAATCCCCAGATTGAGGGATGCAAGATAAAGGGCAGCAAGCTGTAAGTGATGTAGAATTCCGTAGCCTTAGTTTTTATTGTAAATGTATAGTCCAAATAAAAACTAATATGCTAGGTTTGTGTGGGAGCAAGAGTTACTATTCCCATTCATTTAAATGGGGAGTTTGCAGCCCTCTCAGCAATTGATTCAGACCAGGGCCGAGGGACCTCCTGCCCCCGAATTGCCATAGGTGCCGCCCCTCTCTCCTGGCCGCCCCAAGCACCTGCTTGTTAAGCTGGTGCCTGGAGCCGGCCCAGATTCAGACTGCCTATAAATTCAGGAAGTCACAGCATCAGTTTTACACTAGATTCACTTTGTTATCTTCACAACCACACGTGCTAAAACACTTTGTTTAAATAACAGCTGGAGCAAGGGATGACTTCCATAGCACAGTGGTTTTCAACCTGTGGTTTGGCAGACCCCTGGAGGGCTGCAGACTATGGAAGATTTTTTTCAAAGGGGTCTGCTCCGCCATTCAAAAATTTTTAACTGGGGTCTGCAAATGAAAAAGGTTAAAAAAACCATGTTACATAATACATGGGGTCATGACTAGAGTAAGGGATTGTATCCCCAGTACAGTGTCAGTACAGTTAGCTGAGGGTCTTCATGTGTTTTACCTACCCATTTTTCTATGTTACCAGCCTTCATGGAAGCAAAACGCTAAATTCATCCTTTGCAAGAGACAGCTATTTAAAAGTAGAAACTCAGCCAAAACCCCTCTATTCCCTAAAATGACAGGGTTATAAGGGAGGTCCTAAAATGCAGACCAGTAGTAAAGTTCCTGAAAAAGCCACAGTAGTTGGCTAATCAAACAAACATTTGTATAATGGATTTTTTTCAAGTCACACAGAATGAGGAAAGCTAACCAAATATTGTACAATACTAGCAAAGTGTTAGTCCTTGGGTGCCACGCTAAACAGATCTCAGAAGTAAAGTCAACTCTTATCCTACCACACAAGCGTATAACCAACAATGCAAGTCAGATCAGCACATTGAGCCTCTTGGGTGCATAACAAAAAAACACCTACTGGCTGTTTAACATTAACCTCTACATAATCCAAATAGTACAGGGGCCCCAGAGCAGTCAACCTGCTAAGATTCCCCCCCTCCTCTCTCCAACATAAAATAGACACACATACCCAAAGGGCAAAAAGAAAAGAGCTGGAACTGTTCTAGGTAGAACTAGATTCACTTAAATGAAGATCTGATCCAGTCATAATTTAAACATTTGAGACGAGATGCATAATACCATAGCAATTCTACTGTGCTAGAGGTAGTACTATGCTCGGAGGACTCTGACCCAGTGTTCCCTTTTGTTATGTACTTACAATTTTCCACTACTGTAGTCTCTCCAAAATACGTAAACCCTGCGCCATTACAACTTTTTAGTCAGTCATTTTCTATCAATGAAAGCTAAGAGAATTAAATTTAATAAGACTGAAAGGAAAGCTCATGGATGAGCCCAAACATCAAGGCAGTTTTAATCCAGATCTGAATTATGCAGTGCAGGCCCACATCTTCTCTGTGTAAGATATTAAGCAGAGCTTCAGGCTCACACAGACTGCACTCTTTTATAGTGGTGCAATGGAGAGAACACAGAGGGCATCTGCTTTTTGGAACAAGTAGGGCCATCTCCCTTGCAGGAGGTTACAGAATTCACGGACATTACTACAATACAGGCTTCCTCATACAGGTTTTATTTCAAATTCCTTCAGGTGTGGTCCATGCCCCTTATTTAGGGGGTGGGGATTGCTGTAGTCCATTTCAGTTCCTCATTATCTGAGGTTGTGATTTGGGGTCCTTACTTGTGGACAACTGTAGGGAAAGAGTTACCATTAGTCCACATAGTAAGCCACCACCATGGTGAGTGCAATCTCATGACGGATTTCTCGGATCCATATATTACACTGGTTTATGGCTTTGACACCCATTGTTCTGTTCCATGACTTTACTAGTAGCACCTCCCCCAGCTGTTGTGTTGTCTCCAGGTAGGTATTACCATCATGCACCCTCTTTCAAAATCATTGTCCAGGTAATTAGGGGTCAGGAGGACCCTTGTAAACCTGGCTATGTTCTGCTCCCCACCCTAAGAAGCATAGAATCCTTTCCTAAAAGGTTTATATGATGGTTGTTTTTATTTGCTCTACAGGGGAGGGAAAGATCCTCACAACCTGTCCCAAGCTCATGACCAGTTCTACAGGGATGTTGGGGGTTCAGCTCCCAAAGTCTCATCAATCCTATGCTTTTCAGGGAAGGGGAGGAGGACTTTTCAAGACTGGGCCACTATCTCATATAGTCTCTTCTTGCTTATGAGGATTTCTGGAGCACTGCAACCCACATTTTATCCCTCTTACATAAACCAACTGCTTTCACAGCCCTAGGGCACCACAATAGTGCCACTACCCTCTGTTGTGACATACAGAATTTGAGGCTGTCCTAGTGCTCCTCACTTAGGTATTGGTCTCAAAGAGGAGGAAATGGATCTGCAGAAGACCATGCTAGCTTGTCTTGTGCTGGGGGGGGGGGGAGGGGGGGGGGGGGAGATGGAGGTTCCTGCCACTACTCCTCTCCAGCACCAAGTGAGAAAAGCAGGGCTTGGGGGCACAACCCATCTGGTCTGCTATTGGATGAACAAATGCTGCTAAATGGCACATAACAGTCTGCAATTTTTCGAGAGCCAGCCAAGTGTTCTTCTCAGGCTTGAGGTACAGACTCTGAACCTGGTCTGTGGACTACTGGTGCTCTGAAGACCAATTGCTGACAGGGTGAGCAGAACTGGTGCCAGAATGACATGGAATGGAAGAGCCAGAGCCAAGAGGTGGGGGGGGAGGCGGGGAAAAGACACCAATTCACTTTTTAATGAGACAACATTCTAAAGGCAGCTAAAAGACATTCTTATTACTTTTCCATATGATCAATTGCTGCAGTTGCATAGGGATGTTAGACTGCACAGGAAGAGGGTGGTAATGTGATCACAAAAGAGAGCAGAAGTGGTTCAAGAGAAGTCTCTGTTAAGACATTGGCCATGTTATGAAATATTAGATCAGGAATTCCAAGATATTTCTAGGGAACCCTAGGTACTAAAGGTTCCTATAGACCATCTCAGTGAGTATGTTTAATTAGGAGTCTGAAAGCCGGTCGGATTGTACATACTAAATGAGGTTTTCTGCACAGCAAGTCACTGGGAAACCTAGAATAGCCTCAAATAGATTCAAGCTGCTGCCATAATTTTATTATACCAGGAGACAAAGGTAGCAGGTACGAGTATTGGTAAGCCCCTTTTGAGGGCCACATCAAGCCATAGTGAAGCAACAGACCCATATATCAAAAGTCCAGTAGGTACAGGCAGCCACCCACAGCATACCGTGACTTTTAGTGGCAGTCAATTTGTACAAAAAAATACTTCTGAAAAATATTTGAGCTATTGTTACAAGAAACATCAAGATTACTCTATTTTTAGTTTTACTTTGTCTATTCAACAATACTTAAGGGTACCCTTCTTACCCTTATATATTCACACCATTTACCAAGTCTTTCACTCAGCAATGGGGGGGGGGGAATCATATGTTGTATGGAGGACTCAGGCACAGGAGTAATACTTGGAACTACTCTAGTCATTTGAAAATGACTAGACTAAGTTTGACAAGGTAGGTGAGGGAATATCTTTTACTGGACCAACTTCTGTTGGTGGAAGGTACAAGCTTCTGAACTCACACAGAGTTCTTCTTCAGGTCTGGGGAAGGAAGCAGAGCAGTGGTGCTGGAACAATTTTTATAATGGGGGTGCTGAAGGCAGAAATCCTGTATTCAAGCCAGGGGGTGTGGTGGCACCTCCAGTTCCAGCACCTATGAAGCAGAGAGTATCTCAGCTAAATAAAAGTTGAAACAGTTTATTAAAATAGAAGAGGCAATACAAATGACCACCTCCAACATGTGTCACCCCTTCTACTTAACTATCTGTCCCAACTTTTATTTAGCTCAGACACTCTGCTTCCTTCCCCAGACTTGAAGAAGAGCTCTGTATAAGCTTGAGCCTTCCACCAACAGAAGTTGGTCCAATAAAAGGTATTACATCACCTACTTTGGGTCTCTCTTATCCTAGGACCAACACAACTACAACAATACTGCAAATTGAGTAAGTCAGTAGTGAAGTTTTAAATATTAAAGCCTACAAACACTACAAGATATAGTGCTGAGTACCCTAAAGTAGCCTGATTTCATTGTGATAAGCATTGCACCCAAAACCAAGTGTCTGCAGAATCAAACCCTAAAATTGCAATCCTGCCCACTTCCAAAGAGATAGGGGTTCTGAAAGGGATATGGTTTAACAAGCCAGATGTTTCTCTTCACTCATATCACAGATCTAGTCTCAGGATCAGAGAAACAGTGAGTGGTGTAGCTTAGTGGCCATCATAAAAAACACAATGAATAATTCAAAGAACTTTTGTAATGTAGATGGGAATCTAAAACATGGCACCTTTAGACCAGTGACAGCTTTATTGGGAGTGCCTAATCATCAGGTGAGTGTAATAGATAGGATCTGAATTTCAACATGCTAGTGGAACAAGCTGTGGGGAGGAGAGCACACCACTACACAACTCCACTCTTTTCAACAAGTCACTTGAAGAGGGTGGAGAGGATTTACTAGTTAAATACACAAAAGTCACAATTTTATATTGAAGAGCCCATAAGCTAAACTTTTAAAGGCACAGGTCTCTCCAATAAACAAAAAGCTATGATGTCAGATTAGCTGACTTTTCCCACTGACTGTGGAACATTCTTTGGAGGGAAAAAAAAAGTTAGTTCATTGAATTCATGGAGTGAGAACACAGACTCAACAGCTGTTTGTGTTTGGGTTTTAGATTCTCTTGAAGTAACTTGTATTTCAAAAAAAGATACAGTCTAGGGAGCAGTTAAACTGGCTTGTAAAATACAGTATATAAAAAAGTCTACCAGGAATCTGTTTGACAGACAGGCTTGTTGTGCAATTATGCAGGCTGGCATCAGGATTTGTTTGTTTTATTCTTCATCTCAACTGTTCCTAATTAAGGCTCTCAGCTACTTCACTGATGAGGGGCCACATAAGTACCTAGATAGATTCTTTTCAACAGCCCAATGCTTCTTTCAAAGAAAAATAAATTAACTGCCCAGACCTTTGGGATTTTGAAAGCAAGTGATTTACTATCAAACAATACAACTTCATTTAGAAGAACACTTATGCATATCTCAAAACCTTGTGTTTCCTCCAACCTTCAAAATTCCTGTCTCCAAGGATTTATGATATGCACTGGATCCAATCTGCCACATTCTAACTGCTGCTGTTACACATCTGGTCATAAAAGGGCTACAAGGTGCAGCTGAACACAAGGACACACTTTTCTTAATGTGGCAGCTACAGTTTTTCCACAGTATTGAGAGGTTTTTCTCTTAAGTGGGTGTATATTATTCAGACAGTAATCTGGTTTAGTACAACACTTCATTTAAAAAAATGAAGTCTTATTGCTATACTCAGAGTAGAGATTCCTACATAAAGGAATCTAGATCTTATCCCTATTTAGGATAGTAGTTAGATTAAGTATTAAATTAAATACATTTCAGACCAATCAGCAAAAAGTGCATGTGGACAGTGCACCCAACATGTTTACATACAGGTTAAGGTTTTTCCACTTACCCAGAATTGTGTTTTTATTGCAGCATTGACTTGAGAACTACTGTTTTAGGGCCTTAGAATTCAGAGTCATTACCCAACTCTAGGGGCTGCAGTGGTAACACGTCAGCTGGAGGACCATACTTAGAAGAGAGGTGTTCTTCCCCAGAACAGTTTAATACTTTTGTAAGTGAAATTATCAATCCTAATAAGAGCCAACCATAGATTAAAAGGCAAAACTAGACTCCTAGAGGGAGAAATTTGGGCTGAAGGCATCTAGCTTTATTGCAGGGATTCATTTAATCCCTACTTGGAAACATAATACAAGTCCTAAACTATATTCTGGGAGCCAAGGGGTCCTATTAAACGCAAGGCTGGCAATATAAAAATACAGCATATTAACTTGCTCCTCTCTTTTGCACTGAGCCCTGACAAATGCATGTCCCAGGGTTTTGGGTACTCAGCTTGTACCTGGGCTCTTGATTTTAGGGATCTTCCGAACAGTTATCACTGACCACACAGCAGGCGTCTCTCCCCGCGTGTGTAGCAGAACTCCAAAGGTAGCGATAGGTCAAGCCCAGCAGGGCCAGTGCTAGAAGCCCCCGGGCTCCGTCAGAGCAAACCCCCGAGAGACGCTCCAGCGCCCGTTTGAGCAGAGTTAGGAACCACTCTGGGGTGCGAGGCAGACTACAGCTCACGGGGCACGTCTTAACGCTGGGGGGGAAGCGGCGGCGGCGGCGGATCCGCGGTGCATCCCAGAAACAAGGAGCGATGCAGAACCGCAGCTGAAGTTCCCAGGCAGGCACCGAGCACACAAAAGCCCGTAGTGTACCTGACAAGCATGACAGGGTCAGTGCGGGGCAGGGGGGGATTTTCCAAGCGGGAATGAGAGGCGCACCTGGCTGAGAACCTGGCTGTGACCTGACATAATGACTCCCTTGTGCTGAGCGACCGAGCGCGCGCGCTGGGGGAAGGGGGCGCGAGAGAGATCCCGGGGAAAAGTCAGAAGCTCGCACTTACCCGCGGCCCAGTGGCCCTGTGGCTCTGAACCTGAGGAAGATGCGGCGGCAGCAGCAGCACCAGGAGCAGCTGGGGAGTCACCACGCTGCACCAGGGTCTGGAGAGCATCGTCACTTGGGGGCTGGGGGCTACAGGCACGAGACAACCCCCCTTCCTTCCCTTCTCTACTGGCCGGAGTGCAACTTGCTGCTGGAGCCCTGCCCTTAGCCTGCGGGACAAGCCAAAGGCAGTTTCTTGCCCTAGCCGGGGCGTGCGGGGCACTTGCGCCGCCTAACTTTACCCCCTTCAGCGGTACCAGGTTAAATGCCTGAGCCCTAGCCATTGGGATCCTCGTTATAAAGACCTTGCCTGGGCGGGGCCAGACAGGACTGACTGAGTGAGGCACCCATAACAGCGGAGCTGCTGCTGGGCAAGAGCCAATGACAGGGAGTGAGGGGTGTGCCCCCTCCCCTTCACTACGGCTCCTCCCGTGCGGGAGGGGACAGCGCGCTTCTCAGGTTGCCCCCGGAGGCTGCATGTTTGGGTTCCAGCTGCAGAGCTCCAGAGTGAGGAGCAGCAGGAATCACGGGCGGGGTACGGGAGACACAGGCGGGTTCAAAGCACCGTGCACTTCAATCGCTTCACCTCTGGCACTAGCAACACCTGGGATTAGCTAAACTAGCAGCGCCCTAAAGAGCTCTGTGTCCCCGCAGTGCTGTTTGTTCATCCCTCTCCCAGCTCCCTCAAGAAAGAGGGAGAGGCCAGACCGTTTCTTTGGTTTACAATCAGTTTCACTTTCCAGCTGTCCTGTGCGGACACAATGCTGCAAGGCTTACAGGAGGGTGGTGAAGCACTGGAATGGGTTACCTAGGGAGGTGATAGAATCTCCATCCTTAGAGGTTTTTAAGGCCGGGCTTGACAAAGCCTTGGCTAGGATGATTTAGTTGGTATTAAGTCCTGCTTTAAGCAGGGGATTGGACTAGACGACCTCCTGAGGTCTCTTCCAACCCTGATATTCTATGAAGGGTGATGGAGGAGCGAGGCGCTTACATTTCCATTTCACTTACTTGTGATGGCCTAGAAACCTCCATATGGGGTTTAGGAGCTAGTGGAAGTGTTAGGTGGTTTAGCAATCAAAAGTGCAATTGCCCCCCTCACCCACACGGAGAGATATATTTCCCCTTTCCCCCCATATCTTCCTCAAATCCTAAATCTTTATAAAGTCCAGTCTTTGCAGGAAGAAAACTTAAAACAAATTCTTACAGGAGCTAACAACCAATGGGAAACCAGCCATGCCTTCCCCAAAGCAGTTTCTCCATCTACCTGGTCTTATAATGTGTCCTTTCTTCTATCTGAAAATCTGACTCCACCTTCAGTCCTCAGCCCTGCTTTTTTCCCCTTACGCCTGCAGGAGGTCTGAGCTGGGAGTTAAATCCCTACTGCTGGAAACCATGAGACATCTACTCCCTGGGAACTGTTTAGTAAAAGTTGGGCTTTACAAAGCTCATATTTTGTGTCATATTAGACCTAACATCTTCTCTTACTCTCAGTGCTAGTCAGGGTCACTCGTATGTCCTCCTTCTGGGGGGAACAGAAAGCAGAATCCACTCCAGCAGTTTCAGAATGGATAGCCTCTCATCACCAACCTATTCTGTTCAGTAGAGGTTGGATACACCTGTAAGCAGATAGGCAAATCTGGTTTACAAAGTTATGCTCAAAGCCAGCGTATTATTCAATTGTCAAGTATTAGTGGTGCACTGAGTGCTGTATAAACCTAAGACAGGGTCCCTGCCCTCAAGGAGCTCACAATCTAATTCTAATTACAGGACCAGGTAAAGGTCAAAGTCCTTCTTCTGACCTGCAAAGGCAGCCATTCATCCCAGTGCCATATCAAGGAAAGAGTAGGAACCTCCAGCTCTGCAGGGGCTGGTAATGCTCAGAGACATCAAAGAAGTGATGTGCTTGATGACTCTGAGGGGGGGTAGTGTACCAACTGCATCACTTTCCACTACTCCCTACAGGCCTATTAACCACACAAAATGAATGCCAGATTCTGTGCACTTCACCACCTAGCCAAAGGGAGAGGTGATTGTAGGGGGGCAAGGGTATCAGTCAGTACAGGGGAGCTGCAGTCAGAAAAGATCAACCAATGGAAGTGTAGGGCAATATCTGCTCTCTTATTGGGAGCTTGCCTGGGACATCCCATGAATTAGGCTTTCCTGTGTTGGTTTCTTCCTCTAATCTTTGTGAGTTTTAAAACTCAGTTTTAAATGGTCTATCCAAGTTTGATGTACATTCATGATACCCCACACACTACTGGTGCTATACCAATATATAATAATTACCGCTGTTCTTGAAATTATAATCAGAAAGCCCTTTGCACCAAGCAGGTTCCTGGGATTGGATGGAAATGCACAAGACAAGTATGATCATTTCAGTAGACTGTTTTAGCTTATTCAGTGATCTTATAAGAACCAACCAAAAGGTCCACTAGTTTGACATGGAAAGATGCAGGTACCACCCGCATGAGAAAACCCTGCTATCTGGTTGAGATCCTCTAAGTGTGGCATCTCACTGGAAGCTACGCAGACTAGGGTGGTTAGCTGAGTGGTTACTTCAATTTTTTTTAAAGAAGCATTATTTTAAAAAACCCTAATACAGAGAAATATTACTTTAGCCTAGACTGGGTAAGCAGTATGGCATTCACACAGAACTTTGCCCGTAATCATTTTTGTTCCAGACTAGGGACCCCACCCAGCTCTGCCAATATACCATTATCCTAACCTGCACCATTCTTTCCTATTCCATTACTAGGCTTTGGCACAGCTCTGCCAGTTCTGGTTAATCCTGACCTACAGCATCCCCTGCTATACCAGTCCAGAGCCTTTCCTGTCTAGAGCACAATTTATGCTGTTCCATGCAGTAGTTGTGTGCTGTGAACAAAGACCTAACAGGGGCAAGGTTTGAGTTTACACTCCTCTCACTTTACACTTGTGTAAATCAAGAGTGATTCCATTGAAGCCAGTGAAGTTACACCAGTGGAAATATGGTGTAAGCAAAGGGAGACAGGACCTATTATTGTTTCATTGAGCAGGGGAATACAATAACGTATTCCTTCTCTATACTGGTATCTATTTAGATCCCATGACACTAGAGTAGCAGCATTAAAAATCATGGCTAAATTCCAGTGTGGATAGCTACATTCTGCCTGCCTGACATTCCTCCTGTAATTTCAGTTGAATATGGGGTGGTATTCTTTGCTTCTGAGCTAAACTGTTGTGTAGTTACTTGTTTTGTTCCACCTTAGAAATGGCTGCATCTCACTAGGCGGTTAAGTGCTTCCTATATATCCCACTGGCAAAGCACGATGGGATTCTCCTGCTAGATAAATATAATTATTTATATTATATTCAATAACATCACTGTGGAGAGATGGTAACTTTGTTAATCCCCCATAAAGAATTATAACAACCCTGGTGGCACTGAGGGTGGTGATACCCTGGTAAAACTCCTTAGAAGGTCAAAATCTCTCCACCATAATCTCAAAAGGGTCAAATTCTTTTGTGTTTAAATTTTTTTCTGATCACAGTGGCATGTTATGTACAACTCCTTCCAAAGTCAATATTCCCTATTGCTGATGATCATCTGCTGTTTCTCCCTGATGATATACACCTTTGCAGATATTGGAGAAGGCTGTGTACAGCAGGTTTTAATATACTCATAGAGCTTAAGGCTAGAAGGGACCACTAAATCATCTAGTCTGAACTCTTGTCTATCACAGGCCATTAAATTTCACACACTTATCCCTGTACTGAACCCAATGACTTACTTGTCTAAAGCATGTCTTCCAGAAAGGCACCCAGTCTTGATTTGAAGACATCAAGTGAGAGAATCTATCACTTCCCTTAGTGGTTTGTTCAAATGGTTAATCACTCTCACTGTTAAACATTTGTGTCTAATTTGAATTTGTGTAACAGAATTTGATGTTCATATATTATACTGCTGTGTCAGCTGAAAAAAATCCCCAAGGAAACGAGTTAGACTAATGGAATGATTCTTGCCGTTTAATTGTCCACTAGTTCCCCAAGGATGCCTGGCAAATGGGAAGAGGCCTTGGGACATCAGGGAGTTCCATATGCACTAATGAGCCTAGGGGAGTTGAGTGCCTACCTCCTTCCCATAGGCTCTTTTGAAAATCCCAGCCATCACTTTTAAGGCTGCGGGGCCAAATTCTCTGCTGACACAGCTCCACTTCAGTCAATGGTGTTACACCAGCAAAGAGCTTAGCCCAGGTAGTTAACTGAAAACTTCTAAGAAAGAGAGGTCTGAAATAATAAAGGAAGATAGATAAATGGTTGGATCCTGTATAACAAGTTCTAGCAAGCCCAGTATCCTGATGCTTCACAAAGAATTCATAAACCCCATCCCAACTACACAGTGTTGTTGGAGATGGGATTCTAAATCAGTACAATTTGGGCTATTTGGCACATTACACCCAATATGCACCTTACATTATTAAATAATTATCTCAAAATGTGCATATTTGTGTTGAGGATTATTATTCTGGTAACAGTCTGCATACAATCTGTACAGTGTTTTAAAATTGTTAGACAGTACAGGATAGTTATTAGCTGTCTTGATGACAGTTTGGGGAAAATGTTTAATTGGACATATGTCTGTGTTACATGACACAAAAATTACTATTGTGATTTGAATTGCATTGGAATAGACTGCAGAACCTTCACAGGACTTGTCTATTGACCTATGTCTAGTAAAAGCCAAAGCCACATTTGCTTGTGTTTAATGGAAGTGATTGTTCTGACTTATGATCAACAATAATTTGCTGACTTCTAGGAAGTATTATTACTTTAATAAAAGGGAAAATTGAGTCCTGGATTAATGTGTACAGCTGCCTTTGAAGTCAGTGGGTGTTGCAGCCATTCCTGGCACAGCTAAATTTGGCCCACTTTGCATAAGAAAAGAGAAGATTTTGGTTTCAAGAAGGAAGCAGGAAATAGAATAGAAAGAAGAAATGCAAATTTGGGGAAATCTTTTGAAGTCTGAGATTCTTGAATGCTCTGGATAATTATCTCTTCAGTAGCACATCCATCTACCCCAAACAAAGTAGTATTGGGAAAAGAAAATTATCTGGCCTTATATCTTATAGAAAGATGGTCAAGCCTTTCCACTCTCATAACAGATTGCCCTGGTAGTGGAAGTCTGGGTTTAGAGTGAAACCCGTCTCTGGTGAGGAGAACAAGCACAAAGCCCTCCACTGTCTAAGGGCTGCAGGAGGGGAAGAGGGGCTTGACAGCTCATCAGTCACACACAGCAATCCATGCCAGAATATGCAGGAGTGATGCAAGAGAGCAATTTGAGGGTGGGCCAGGGAAAGGCTGCAGATCCACTTTTTCACAGGTCCACTGGCCCGAGTAGCCCCCACACAGGCTGAAGTGGCAGCTGTGGAGTGGAGGAGGTTATGCAGCCATCTTAAGCTGGGGATGAATTTCACCTTCCCAGCTTCCATGTACAGAGCCTGAATACTTGGGCTTTATGAGGGTGAAGTGAATTTTACCCTTATTAAGCCTAAAGCATAAAAATCACTGATATCTGAAAGGACTGAAATCATAGTGTGTGACAGTGTAATATTGCTATGTCACTGCAGGCATGGTTGCTGCTGGGTGCAGTACTAGGGGAATTTGCACTAGGAGAATGGTGATGATTGTTGGAACCCCTATAGATATGGTATTGCTAGTAACAGTCATGGTGTTTCTATAGGGGATTATATCAGTACAGAAGGGGTGTAGAGTACTTTTTAGAAAAAAATTATATGCCTGAATAAAGCAGGAAACTTGTAAACATCAAGCCTCATATACATCTAGCCAACCTTAATAATAATAATAGTACTCAGCACCTTCATAGGGATTTTCATCTTTAAGATGCTGTACAAAATGTTAACTCGGGGTATGTCTACAGTACAGCAGCACAGCTATGGTGTTGCGGTTGTGCTGCTATAGTGGTGATGCTTCCTACATCAATAGAAGGGTTTTTCCATCAATATAGTTAATCTACCTCTCCAAGAGGTGGTAATTAGGTTAACAGAGAATTCTTCTGTCAACCTAGCTACATCTACACGGGGGATTAGATCAACCTAACTACAGTGATCAAGGTGCAAACATTTTCACAGGTCTGCTCAATGTAGCTAGGTCAGTTTAATGTTTAAATGTAGTCCTGGCCTTAGTCCCAAAGAAAAGGCTTTATTAAAAAGAGTTTAGATTGAATGGGTGTTAGTTAGACCCCCATTGAAACACAGGAACACTGTATTACACTTCAATGCTACACCTCTTTAAAAACCTGAACTGTTAAAAGTCTGACAATGGATAGGTAGGGGTTCCGGACAATTTCCCACTACCACAAACCTACTTTCATCACCACCCAACCTTAACTTCACCCTCTTATTTTATTCAGTAATGGTAATATGCTGTTGCATTTACACTGACATTGATATCACTTATTAAATGTGTAGTAAAGATTTTTTAAAGGAAGACAGCCATAGGATGCAATAAGTTACAAACTTCTGCACACTTTCTTTTTAGTGTAATGTGGTGTTGGAGCACAAGAATATTTTTATGGATAGAATTGAAATGATTGATCTGGCTGATGTTATGAAATATGTTGATCGGATGGTTGAGGGTTTATGAAAGTGTATGAAGATATTACAATATAGAAGAATATTTAGTACACCTCTACCTCGATATAACGTGACCCGATATAACAAAGTCGGATATAACGCGGTAAAGCAGTGCTTGGGGAGTGGGGGGAGGCTGCGCACTCCGGTGGATCAAAGCAAGTTCAACATAACGCAGTTTCACCTATAACGCGGTAAGATTTTTTGGCTCCCGAGGACAGCATTATATCGTGGTAGAGGTGTATAGCAACTTTTTTTTTTTTGCAGTGAGGAATGTTTGAACATATGTAAGTACAATCCCTCGAATAAAAAAGCGGGAGGATTTTATTGTTAGGGGGTAAAGTTAAGATTTGATAGGCAGTGATCAGTCAGGTAAGATGGCAGTGAATGCCAAGGGATTATATGGCATTGAGAAACTGAATAGATTCCCTAATGGTTTCTTTCCAGGCTTTCTAAAGTTGCGGGGTGGGAAGAGAGGGAGCGTTAAGTAGCATTTTCCCAAAGGATGTGTAGTATTGCTTTAGGTTCTAATGGGGACTCCAGTGAAATGCATTTTCAACCTTAAAAACCTTTAACAAAAAGTTGTTTGGGAATTTCCCAGTTTTTTGAATGAGCTACACAGTTTAAGTTGGGTTGGACTCCAAATGAATCCCAGAAGAGAGGAGCTTGGTTCTAACTGATTTTATCTGGCTTGTTAATGCAGGGCTTCCTTCTGCCTATCCTACCTACCTGGGAAGAGAATGAATAGAGAGAAATGTTGAGATTCAGATTCTCTGGGCTGCCAAGACCAGAGAGAGTTGGTGGAGAATCCCCCTTGCGTAGGGGACCTCCCTGCTAGCAGAAAGCCGCCCTGACACCTCCTGTGCAAGGGAAGGGAGGGGTTGTGTCAGGGGCATTCTACTGGCAGGGTATGATGAGCAGACCTCCACTAGGTCTGATTTTCCACTGGCATAAGAGCTGAAAGGCTAACCAGAATAAAGTTTTAAACTCATTTTTGTCACTACGCTAAGCAGATGTGACTAAATACACACAGCAAGCAGATCTGTGGAGTAAGAATGTCTGATTCTCCCTTCTCCCCCACGAGTCAATTTTCTCACCATACCAGCCCTTTAAGGATACAACGCAATGACCTGCCCTTGGGAAATTTCCCCCTCAGACTACAATGATATGAACTGCACAAGTCAGCCAACCACACCAGTGTCAATGGTCCTAATTCTCCACTGCCTGGCACCTGGTGCAAAGTATGTGTAAAACATTACCAAATTGGAGTGCTCAATTAGGCACATTACCCAACTTGCTTTACAAAGGTGACTGAATACAAAGGAAGGACCAAGGCTGTGGAGAACTGGGCCCAGGGAGCACATGGGTTCTCTTTTATTTAAATGTCTCTATTTGGATTATTTTCTTCACTTGAATCTGTTTAAGAAGCCTAAATATAGACATACATACATAAATGCATTGAAAGCTTTAATGTCACACATTGGTCTTCTTCCAGGGACAGTTCTGATTCTGACTGGATTGTCCCATCTTTTGAGACATTAAAACATTCAGAAATATATTCCATACAGAGGACCCTTGGTTTTGGCTTGGGCTTCTCTTATCTTCAGGGCTGGTGGAGAGAAAGGTGGCAATAGCAAGATGCAAATTTAAGATGCCTTAGTCCAACAGTTTTGTATCAGAGTCTAAAAGTGGCACCTTTTCTATCGTGGCTATCGTGTGGTAGGGACTTGTCTTTTCCTTCTTGAATGAGGGGAAAGACACCAGTGTCTTAAGACTGTTATTCTTCACAGTGACACCATCCAATCCTGCATCTAAATTGCAGCCCTGAGAACCAGCTCCATGTATCTGAAGTTGAGCAAAGCTCAAACTTCTGTACTAAACTGATACAGAGTCTGTTTTAATATATATATAATTTCCCACCCATTCGGTATTCCAGCTGCTGAGCCACATGTTCAAAGACCACACACAAGGTGCAATAGCAGAAGAGGCCTGTTGAAGATTAAAGTGAAGGGACTCAGTAAAACGACTAGGTTCCAACGTTGCCGCAAAGGAAATGGGAGCGGGAGATGAGGACAGAGAGGCTGATTGCTTTCAGCCTGGATCTCCCCATCTTCCAAACAGCACATGGGAATTCAGGTTGGAGCAGGTTTTATGGAAATTTCCTTCCCAGGCCTCATATCACTGCAGCTTTCTGGGTTTCATAGGCTAAATGGATAGAAAGTGGAGCTCAGAAAAGGAGGTAATGTTATCTAGTGGTTAGAGCAGGTGACAGCTAGTCAGGACTCCTGGGATTTGTTCCCAACTCAGCCACTGACTTGCTGGGTGACCTTGAGCAAGTCATATAGCCTCTCTGTGCCTCATTTCCCCATATGGTCCAAGTCGCAGTTGATAAGATTTGTAAAGTGCTTTGAGATCCTCCCATGAAATGCTCCCCTATGTCAATGCAATGTATTATCAAAGACATTCAACATGATTCTCCAATTTACAAAAACAAATGAAAGACATTTCTTTCCCCCATCCCCACTGGGCATATTGATCTGAGGAAAGGTAACTGGGCTGCTAGGCAGGATTACCACCTATTTCTGTTAATCTTGCAGCAAGACTAAATAATTGCATTGTGACACTGCTTCATGATGATGCCAAGACATAAATAGCATGAAGTTGTGTCAATCACATACCGACCCAGATTTATCATGTCACAACACAACAGCTCTCTTTCTGGGGGGAAAATAATTAGGGATCCTTTCCATTGTCTTAATGAGTCAGATTTGCAGGGCCTTGGACAGACCACTGAAAATCAGAACTATCCTGTGGATTTCAGTTCAGGTGGCTGTGATAATATTCTGCACTAATCCAACACTGTATCTACAAGATCTTAAAGGGCTTTAAAAACATGCCACAATCCATTGCTATGTGATACAGAATGGATGCGTGTATATTGTATGGAGCTGCTAGTCATGGCTGAGTTGAGTGTTATGGTAAATGTGAATTATTTTACCCATCACTGAAATGAAGTTGCCTTTAGAGCACAATGCTGCAGCTCTCCAACAGCACGCAATAACACTATCCAACACTTTAGAACAAGACGTGATGAGGCAGTTTCCAAATGAGGTTGCAGAGGGAATTCAGGGAGGCCAAATGCAGTTTCTAGAGTTTGAATTTGCCCCAGACATCAAAGCTACCGCCCTACTCCTGTGAGAATTGCCACGGAATCTTCAGTCAGCATAGGCAGTTGTGGCCTCACCTGGAAGAGGTCAGTTCTAGCAAAAGCTCCCCATAACACCATGTTGGGGGATTGGTTCAGAATAGATTAAAAGGGAGGTGCTCCATATACTAGATCATGAACCTTTCTGCTCCACCAGCAAGTCCCAGCTAGCAACTGTAATCAAACTAAGAATATGCTGGAAGCAAATGCTAGCTCAAAGTACCCCAAATCAAAACCCCAGAACTAAACATTGGGGTAGTTTGGACCCAGAGCCAAATGTTATGACTGGCACCTTTCTCAATACTGGACTGAACCAAAGCCATAAATCTGAACACTCAAAGTGTTTGGGGACTTTTGCATCTGGATCAAGATCTGGAGTTCAGAGAACAAGCTCATCTCTTAAATAAAAGAGACACACAGACAGGAATTTGTGCTAGCCAATCCAATCGTTCCCTTAATTTTGTACTTCTGCACCTTTAAGTGTTTATATTTTTATATACATATAAATTATCCTGTCCCTGACTCCTGCCAGAAACTTCATACAGAGAGAAGCCATTCAGTATATAATTGCCTGCAACCATCTTTCTGGAATATCCCACTGAGGTACATATAACCCTTTTTCTTTTGATTGATAGACATTGCTGGGGAAACTTAACAGAACAGATGTGTGTGCATGGGTGCCATCAAAGGAATTTTAATGCTGCCCCCCCTCCACACACACACACACACACACACACACACACACACACACTTATAAAGCTATTCTAAAAGACATGTGAATCCAAAATGATGGGGGGAGGAGAGTTCGGGGATTAAGGGAGATCTGAGGAAAGCAGTATAAAATAGCACTAAAAGCAAAAATCCTTCCAACCAGCCCACCTCCCCATCCACCCCAGTGTCAACAAATATGCAACCAATTAATGCAAATGCAGAGTTATTTATGGTGCACAGGAAAGTGTAGTCAGGGACCTTGAGAAACAAAGCTGTAGGGATAGGAAAGGCTCCCCCCCCCCATCCCCATTTGTGGATGTTTAAGTTGACTTGTGGTATCCATGTGTCTAGTAACCAAGAGCTTGTCTACTCTGCTTGCAGGTGTTATTTGCTGCATGGGGGTGGGTACGAGAGTGGATGATGGGAGTAGAAAAGAGTTAAGGGTCTTCTGGTTTCAAACTGTGACCAAAAGATATAGGTTGTTTTTAGATAACCTCCTTTGCAGCCCACAATAGCCCCCACTTAATCCTCTTCTGATGACCCTTTTGACAGCAGCAACAAAATTTGCACACCCCACTAAAAAAAATTCTTAATTCCATGATTTGATTGTTCAGGGTGACAGTTTTGTTACTGTTCAATGCCCTGCACAAGAGAGGTTTTAATTAGAGCTATTGAGTGGTTCGAATTGGCACAATTAGGGTCAGCATTAATGATTGCTGCATGTGTTCTTTTGAACAGTAAGGCCCTTTTTTTTGTCTAACGACAGGAGGGGGTAGCAGCTAATGAACCAGGAGAGTACAAATGATCTCTGCAAAGCAGGGGAAAGTGTAACACATACTGAGGATGAAGCAAAGAGAAGTGAAAAAATGCTTCTTGTGGGCCAGATCCTGAGTACCTCCCAAGAGGTGCTGAGCACTTTCAGCTCCCATTTACCTCCTTAGGGGAGTACAGCACCTTGACAGGGAGACAATGGCTGGCAGAGAAAAGCCTTCCTCTGCCAAGTACATGCAATATTTGTAAGACACACACATATGTATGTATTATAAAGTATGCCAAGTACATGCAATGTGTGTATGTACTTTTATATAGAGATAAATAAAAGAAAGCCAGAAGATGCCAGGGAAAGAGCTCCACTCTGTTGGGAACAGAAACAAGTTTGAAAATAAGAGGCCTGATCATGTGAACCCTTACTCATGTAATGTACAGAACAGGTCTTCTTAAGGAATGCTTTCAAAGCTCTGCCCTGGCAGATCTCATGTGATCTTCACATGCAGAGCCTGTAACATCTGTATTCAGCCCCATGAGTGGCCCCAGCTGAGCCATTTTGTTGGCCAAGGCAGAAAACTTTTGGTGCCCCTTTTGGCCAAGCAAAAAAGGAGCCAGCCAATCAATGAAGCAAAAAATGGCCAGCCAATCAGAATGAAGAAAAAACCCAGCAGACTGCCAAGCAGCACAACAGCAGTCCAGCACTCCCTAGGGGAAGCCAACCAGGGCAACCACCCCACTTGCTCACCCCTTAGGGTGGCCCTGGTCAGCCCTCCCCAGGGCAGATGAGGTGTGCAGTGGGGAATCTCCTCAGAGAGGAAGAGGAATTTTTCCCCGGACCACAGCCATTATTCCAGTTTCAGGGCTGGGGTAACTTCCCTTCTACTTGCCCTTTCTGCAACTCACTGGGAGAAGAGCAGGCAGGTTTGTGCACCAGCAGGTTCACCAGCCCATCCCCATCTCCTCATTCTGTGGCAGTATCCAGGAAATCCTGGTGAAACTAAATGCATAGATCCTGAGCATCCTCCAGGCAGTGGGACCACAGCAGTTCTGGGTAGGCAGGTCCTTCCCAAGCCCACGGAGGATGGGACAGGATTTGCCTCTTAGGGGGGGCGCCTCTTTACAGGTCAGATGCAAAGCTCGATGAAGTCAATCCACTAATTACAAGGGGCTTTAGATCAGACACTACATTAGGACCACAGGTTTCTCTTTACCATTGAGATGGGGAGTGCAGGCTGCTCAGGGCCCCATTCCCTGATCTGGTGGCTCCTTTCTTCCTTCCCTTGAATGGCAAGTCAAGCCCACTCCCATCCAACAAGAAGTTGCCTGTACATTTTGGAACACACATTCACACTCATACAAGGGTATCATTCATTGTTGGTTTGTAGTAACACAATGAGGCCCCAGTCAGGGATCAGGGTACTACTGTGCTGGGTATCATACACCCATATAGTGAAAAGATGGTCCCGATCCCAAGAAGCAGGTATATTAAAGCAAAACTAGCAGCACCAATTTTTAAGAATACACATGCACTCCACAAGGAGACTGTTCCTCAGATAGATTTGTTTTCTAAAACATTACGGGCCAAATTTTCCAAAGCAGTCTCTCAGTATGCCCATCCAGAATGGCACACCCTGTGCTTTCAAGGACTCCCTTTTGCACAACCAGAAATTCAAGAGTTGCACACAGCAACAGCACATCTGTTTGCAAATTGGGTAAATTCACTTGCAAAATCTGACTCAAGAAGTATGTAAAATCTTGGGGGTTCAATGACAAGATATACTGTCAGTTGGGAATAAGTCAAGTATTTCACCTCTATTATATACAAAAGGCAACAAGGGCAGGAACACAAAAAACACTTAATGGACAGAAGGAAAAGAGATCATTAGAGTGGTTAAAGGACAGGTTTACCATGTATTTCTGTAAATAAATGTTTGTAGGTAAGTATTTCAGAGTCTGTTGTAAAAGATACACATTTTTAAGACATTCTTGCTTGCATAACTCATCTATACAACAATTTATTACACACATACACAGTGTAGCAATTGAAATTTAAATCTGTAATGTAAAAAATTATTGATACTGTTGCCCTCTAGTGGCCAGCTGCAGCCTAAAGAGGATAAAAGCCCTACTACTGCTGACAACTAATATTGATTTTTCAGGTACATCAAGTTGAGGAAGGATGTGTCTTGTCCTAGGCACTGTACCCTTCCTGCTCAATAGTTGTGCAAGCCACTACTGTGTTGTAGGGGGTTGATCCAACTCTGAATTGTGAAGATATCTGTTGTCTGGCAATTAGAACAAGTTTGCCTCCGCATTCTAAAATCCTTTCTTCTGAAAAATTAGTCATAAGCATAGCTTTGGATGTGCTATCAGAATCTTTCTGATGTTAAACTATTTTATGCCCTCTTTCCTATCACTGTTTGATTTGGGGCATACCTAAAACAAGGTACCTTAGTGAATTTTAATAGCCTAGGCAACAAAAGTGAGGCTTCCTGTTTGAACAAGACCAATCTCAGAGAGGTAAGATATGTATAGCATAATACATTCCAGTGTAAAAAGTAGTATTGAGACTATACCTGCCCTGTATATTAGTTGTAACAGGTTATAGTAGGTCATTCATAATGTAATGTGATAGCTATAGTTAAGTTGCAAGTTTCTACCACTGATCTTCAGTCTTCTGTATATGTATGTATACACCCTACATCTGCTATACTGACATCTCTTACCCACTCACCTTAAATTTTCTCTAGTTAGCTGTTTGGCTTATTATTCACAGATACAATTTTCTTTACAAGAGAAATCAGACCTTAATATTGGTGTTGTAGAGAAAATTACAGTAATTAACAGCTATGCATCCAACTTTGTGTTAAGGATTTTAGGTACTGGAGTCCAATAGTCATTTCCTGTACAAATAACAACTATACTCAGGATTACCTGTAGATGACAGTCAAAATACATGCACATTACATTACAAGGTGGCTGCCATGTTACACAAGGCTGCATATTCCCTAGAAAGTGGTTTGCTGACATAGGCATGCACTCTGCTGTTATTGGTTTTGATTTGCATGAGCTCCCCTCCTGAGTTGTAGGTTCAAGCAACTCAAAACACAAAGTAAATATCAATCAAAACCATCCAGATTCCCATACTTTCAACCTGAAGTCCTATAAAACCAAGTGTCAGATGTTTTCAGTGTCAAGCCCTAAATTGGCTGAGGCTTGCTGGAAACTAAGCCTTGGGTCACTTTCCTACAGGCAAACTTGGGCTGAGTTGAATGCAAAACTAGGTCATTTGCATGAGTTCAGGTTCCATGATGAAAACTCAGCACTGCTACAATAAAGCATAGTAGTTTCATCATAGGGTGGTCCTTTGGGAGAAGTCCTGCTGCATTGCTAACACAAGTTATTTCCAAGGTAATGACAGGGATAGGACTCTATATGGTGCATGCCAGAGCCTTTAATTACATTGGACTCATTATGCAAATAATTCAGATATTATTAAAAATCATTTATTTCTAAAACTCTGCCTGAGGGCCCTCTCTGCCAAGCCCATAGATAGTTGGTGTAAGAAGAGCCAAGAAACCGAAGAGGTTTCCATTAGAAGAACATTCACAAGAACTTGGGGATTGCTCCTGTGCAGGTGATAGGAACCAGGGTGCAGGTGGTCATGCCTAGTGGCCAAAGACAGTTCAGTAGCCAACTATCAGAACCAAGAATCACAGACAGAGTTAGGAACCAGGAGTTGGAGCCCAGGGTCAGAGGCCAGATACCAGAGATGAAATTTGATCTGAGAGTCAGAACCAGGTTACCTGGAGTGAGGCTAGGCACAAGGAGGTGCAAGAATTATCACAGCAATAGATAAATGCTTGGAGCAGCTGGCAAACCACTACTACTGCTGCTGGGCTTAATAGCAAACCTGCTAGCTTCCTCAGCCAATCAGGCAGGGCATTCCATCAGGCAGTCTAGCTGATGCAGCCCAGCTGTGCTCATTACGCTGTCAAGGAGACTGAGCAGGCACAGCTGTAGGGCCTTGTTCCTGACAGAAGGTGACAGTGAGGAATCAAATGGGGTGAGTGAGGAAGCTTTTTCTTTACTGCTTTCCATAGCACAAGGTGAGCCGAAAGTTTCAGCAAAGGCGCAGGACCAGAGGAGGAATTGGAGCAAAGTAGATGAATGTCCCAGCAATCTACCATCTTGCTTCTCTAAGTGTGTTCCTTCAAAAAGCTTCACTGGGACCCAGTTTAGCTTTTTTTGTTTTGTATTAAAGTCATGTCAGTGTAGTGTTCTGATCTTAAGTCCTCAAGCAATAAAACAGGGTACAGCATGGGCAGCTGCGTTGCCAGCTTCCCCACATGAATGTGCCTCAGTCCTGACCTGGAAGGACTACTTCCAGGGCAAAGAGAGGAGATCAGATGGCACAGTTTTCAGTCCTTAACCTCGGCTAAGATGACCAACAAGTGATCACTTCAGAATGTGTTTCCACTAGGTAATGGACTGAGACCCCTTACTCAAAGCACCAAGCAGCTTGTCAGATAACTTTCGGGGTCCCTGCCTACCTGGACTCGATTTCAGCGAGTGATCTAGAAGTGAAAGGAACCGAGCTGCATGTGTTTTGAATGATGGAAACGGACTGTGGCAAAGTTTTACCAAAACTGGAACCCCCATCTCCAGCCAGCAGTACTCTGTACTCTAGCCTAGCTAGCACCAGGAATGTAGCAGGCATCATCTGAGCCTGGCAAATGCAACCTACCACTCTGGGCCCAAGTGGTAAGAAAACTAGCACAGATGAGAAGCAAAGTGTTTGGGGAAGAGAGAGAGGAAAAAACAGCAAAGCATCTCGCAAGCATTCTCAAAACGTGCCTTCATTTACCCTTCTGCAATTGGTCTTTCACCTACCCACATTTCCACCCCCTTCCTTCTCCCCAGAATCTCTTTCATTAGACTTTGATCTATCATCAGGTCAAGCCAATACTTCAATTTAGGCAAAATCCACTATCTTTTGGCAGACCCAAGATGACACCTCATACATTCTTTAAGGTGTGAAAGAAACCACCGACATGAGTATCTTTGCCACCCTTATGACATTGGAGGGGACATTCTCCCCGCACCAAGAAACATGTAAGAGCATCCACTATCATTTCATCACCACTTTCTCTGTTATTAAACTAGTAATCAGATCAGCAGATATGGGCTCCTCCTGCTCTGTTAGTAGTTGACTTTTACACCATATGTCATTAGAAAGGCAAATTTCCTATAGATTTTCAATAGAGTCTCAGATTTTACTCGCATTGTTAATGCACGTTATTAATGATCTTCATATAGATATTATACAAGAAAATAGATGCAGTTTTTTTTAGTTTTGCTTCACTTTTATTTATTAATTGGGATAACTCAGTGAGCTAAATTATATACACCAGCAGAAGCTGGCATAGAGTCAAGTAAAGGATCTCTGAGGTGGCAGGTGTCTCCTAGAAAGGATGTCACAGTGGTGGAAAGTTGCTGTAACCTCCTGTCCATCACAACCCAAGCACTGAGTGGGAAGGCAGCATGGTTAGAATGGTTGGTGTGGGATGGGAAGAGATGTACTGAATCAATACATTGCCAGTTTCTGCCATCATTTACACCTCCTTGCACCATTTTCTGAATCTACCCTAATTAGTGGAACTCAGAAAAATGCAAGATAAGATTTAATAATAGTGAATTAATAACTAAGGAACCTGCCTCTGTTGTGGACTACCAACTGGAATGAGAAGTGCAGATGCCTAAAAACATGGCAGGAAAAACAAGTCACTCAAACTTCTCTGGCCCCACCCAGAGAAATAGTACTCAGCCTGAGTTTTGGGGGATGGTTTGGTTTGGTCAGGTTTTACTTTATTAGCGCTAGTTGATCCATCTCTAGTCAACAAAAGGAAATATTCTCACTTTGAGCCCCACAAGCCTCACTGTCTGTGCCTCAGATTCAGTATAAAGCAGCAGAGACTCTCGCATTCCAAGTGCCTCAATCATTCATATTATATTTTAACACCCAAGCTGGAGAGTGTTAGTGGTTACCAATATGGCCTCATCATTAAGGCTCCGTGCTGGAGCCAAACCACCTCAGCTTCAGATCTCACAAACTAAGCCAGAGGGATAGGTAAAGTATTGGAGTGTCAATTCTGGTATAGCACCCAGAAGTCTGGATGTTGGTCCATACCTTATGACATTTTCCTCACAACCCTTCCTCCATATTCCTAGAGCCCACAACAACTTCCTCAAGCAGGTCCTGAATTCCTCCTACCTCGTATCTTGGATAGGGAAGCTAAATAGCTTACAGTCTCCTCTAGTGTTAATTCTCCTATTTGGCGAAAGATTGTCCCTCCAAATGATTCCAAAGTTCCAATTCCCCCAACCACTGGTGTAGTCTTCTGGGCGTAACCTGTTTTCCTGCCCTAGTACAAGAGAAATCAGAAACTCCAATTCAGGGTCAAGTGCACTGCAAAAGCTCTAGTCTCACAGAGATGCTGGCCAGGAGGCAGGGAGAAGCAAGATACCTGGTTGAACCCTCTCTTGCAGAATAGAAATGGTTTTGATGTCAGAACCTGAGTTTGTCAAGTGCATCTAATTACAAATGTCAAAGGTGTTTATGAGGAAACAGAGAAAGGTGGCCAACTGTAGCATCTTTAATTGAGGGCCGGGGGGAAGCCAACAAGTGCTGAGGAGCACACAGTTCAGACAGAGACATCCCATAGGGAAGGATTTATTAAAGGGGAAACTCTATATCCTAGTAAAAAAGAGAAGTTGATAAAGCACAGATAGGAACTGGAGATAAACAGTCAAACAAAAGAAAGACCCATTCAATTACATCACATGAAGGCAGACGATTAAATATTGACAAATTTTATAAGTGCCTGTTTACACATGCTAGAGGTCTAAATACTAAGATGTGTGAACTTGAGTGCCTGGCATTAAATGAGGATATTGATATAATAGGCATCACAGAAACTTGGTGGAACAATGATAATCAATGTGACACAGTAATACCAGGGTATGAATAGGAATGACAGAGTAGGTTGCTCTGGTGGAGGAGTGGCACTATATGTGAAATAAAGCATAGAGTTGAATATTTTAAAAATCTTAAATGAACCATGCTGTACCATAGAATCTCTATGGATAGAAATTCTATGTTTGACTAATAAAAATATAGCCGTAGGGATACACTACCGACCACCTGGCTGGGATGGTGACTGTGAGTGTGAAATGCTCAGCAAGATTAGAGAGGCTACAAAAACAGAAAACCCAACAATAATGGGGGATTTCAGCTATCCCCATACTGATTGGGAACATGTTACCTCAGGAGAGGATGCAGAGATAAAGTTTCTAGACACCACTAATGACTGCTTTTTGGAGCAGCTAGTCCTGAAACTCACAAGAGGAGAGGCAATTCTTGATTTAGTTCTTAGTGGAGCACAGGATCTGTTCCAACAGGCAAATGTAAGTGAACCACTCAGTAATAGTGACCATAATGTTGTTCTGGTTGTTATGGAGAACTTCTAATGTTCTCCTCTAAGTCTCTCCCCCTCTCACAATCACATACGCACCCAAAAGGTGAGATGGGGAATGTCAGTGCATTGGCAAAATCATTTGAAATCAGGACTGTGCATGTCTACTGGTGTCTTGGACTTTCAGACCAGACCTCTTGATATGGTCAGCCATTTGGGTCCTAGAGAATCATCCCTGAGTGAGGAACACGTGTTGTATCTGGGTCTGGTTCCAGTTAATTGGCTGACTTGGTAGAAGAACATCAAATATTGATGGTTACTATAAATCAGCAGGAAGAGGGTCAGTACAAATGGGAAGGTAATTTAGAAAAACTACTTGTTCCTTCTTGTGTAAATGTTCAGATTTTGGGGTCAATCCTTCCCCAAATCCACAGCCCAAATACAAGAGGTTCTAGAGGGGGCAAGGCAAAGGAATCCTTCCCACTCCCACCACTCCATAGTCACCACCACCACTAAAGCCACCCTGCCTCCTATGAAATCACTCCACAGGGACAGAGGCTGGAGGATTCACCAGGCTCTGCTATTACCTCTACCTTTCAAAGCCCCGTGTGCAACAGTGGATCTGCATCCTGCAGTGAAGAAAGGGTGTGCAACCCTGGGTAGGTTCCCCATATCCTGCACTCTCCACTCTCCCTCCCCATGCAGCAGAACTGTACTGGCTCCATGGTGTCTGGGAACCTCCAGGCTTACTGAGGAGGCTGCAAGGAAGCAAAGTTTGCCCCCATGTAAGTATTCTGTTCACAGAGGTCTTTTTGATAGGGTTGAAATGTGGATTCTGTAAAAATGAGGGATAGGATTGTGGTCTTGTGTTTAACAGGAGCTGGGGATCATTATCTTCCCTTTTCTTAGCCCTTTCATTGATTCTCTGTGGAGCCTTGGATATGGCACTTACCTCTTCTGTACCCGTTTCCTCATCTCTTAAACTGAGCCAATACTCACCCAGCTCACCACGATGCTGCGATAGTCAGTGTCTGTAAAGTAATCCTCACAGGAAAGATGCCCCATCAATGCAGAATGACATTTATGGGCTGGTGTCAATTAGCTGTGCTCTAGTGGAGCTCTGCCCATTTACACCAGCTGAGGGCCTAGCTCAGGTGACCATACACAAGAGTTGTTCGCTGTTACAAAGCACGTATTCATTCAGTTTTCTAGGGTCTCTGCATTTTGACAGAGGTTTTGTTCCATAGAAACTTTTCTGCAGGGAATAAGTTGTGGCAGGCGAGTGTAGGGGAGAGAAACGGAAACATCAGGCATTACCTGGGCAAAGACCCAGAAATACAGTTGTAGGCACTGATAAAGTGTCTGGTGGTTAAGTATGAGCTATCCCTTTGATCAGATTTTATAGCTTTTTCAAGGCTCAGGTCTTCCAAATATAGCACACCAAGTTTCCAAAAAATGAAAGGTGGTAAAAATTAAAGGTGGTAAAGACATACCTGGCAAGAGTCCTGGTTTAGCTGAAATGGTCCTGGAATTGGGCCATCCATCCTAGGGAGCTGGTGTCCCAGCCAGTGCTGAGGGACTGTCGGCAAGGACGTTCCTTGCTCACTGCAGCCCCTGCCCAGCCAAGAAAAGAATTTGCAGCTTGAACCAGCAAGAAAGGAGTTGCTTGAACCAGCAAGGAAAGAGCTAGGGTAAGGAGCAATGAAGGAACCATTGAGGAGGTGGACTTGGCTGCACCCTTCCACCCTAAGGCACTTGGGTTAGAGCTGCTGGTTGCTTTACTGGAAAGGAGGGGAACAAACAGTGAGGAGCCGGTGGGCTTGTATGTGTGTGGAGGGGTATCTGTGTGGGCATAGTGAGGTGGGGGTCCGTGTACTGTGGCTGCAAGAAGCTAGAGAACTGCTGATGCTTTGAGCAGAGCATCTCTCATTGCCTCAAGCCCCCTGCTGGTTGCCTCATCTGCACCTTTCTCCACCCACTGCATCTGGCTACTTATGAGGCAGCCAGCATTGAGGGCTGGCTGGTGAGCCTGTGATGATGCTGGCAAAAAGTGACCTGCCAAGTCTACTGGTTTTCCTTGTAAACTACTGATATTTGGCCTGGTCCACAGGGAAACTTGAGCAACCTGCTAGGTTGGGAGAATTTTTTATGTCAGATTGAGGGGTGAGTGTGGAAGGATATCATATAAAAATCAGCAGCACACCCCATGTGGGAGTTAGGGCAGGTCTACACTACAAATGTACATCAACGCAGTTGCACCAATGCAGCTGTGCCACCGTAATGCATCTGGTGAAGACGCTCTATGCCGACAGGAGAGAGCTCTCCCATCAGTTTAATAACTCCACCTCCATGAGAGGTGGTAGCTATGTTGGTGGGAGAAGCTCTCCCACCGACAGCGTTGTCTACACACGGGGTTAAGGTCAGTATAACTACATTGCTCAGGGTGTGGATTGTCCACACCCTTGAATGACATAATTACACTGATGTGTGCAGTGTAGATTAAGCCTCAAGAAATAATCCCAGCACAGCATTTCCAACTCATCTTCCGGTTCCCTCACCTCTCACCGAATTCAAATTATCCAAATCTCGATTCCCCAGACTGAATTCTGGCAAATAGTTTTCCTCTCTTTTAATTACATTTCATTTATTTTTCTAATTTCATTTAATGTCACCATTTCATCCTGTTCACATTTGAAATTTGTTATCTGAGCATCCTAAGGCTACTGACCTATTGATTTTTTGTGACCATCGATATTTGATGCTATTCTACCAAGTCATCCAATTTACTGTTTGTTAGAATCATCCAGGTTATTATTACAGAGCAAAGAGCAAACACTTGAGAAAAATAAATAAATAAAAAGATGTTCTGGATCCCTACTTTACAGTGTACAAACTTGAGATGTTGTTATCACAGTTTCTTATCAACTTAACCCAAGTTGTTGGAATTTTTACCCCACAAACTTAAACTAAACTAAAATAATAATAGTGTCTACCCACAGAACTTGCACTGAAATAATCAAAGGTGTAAATTAAAACAGATTTAATTCTTGCAATGCAAGTGTGTGTCAGACTAGCCCTCAGAGCATCACTTAAGAGCTCTTGAAGAGAACTTGGCTTTCGGCATTTACTTTTTTTGCATGCAGAATTATCAGTTGGCGCTCATGCATGAATACTTTTCAAGCAGAATTCAGGCACCTGTTTTCTGAAATGTGACTCCAAAAAGTTTTTAAATATTGCATTTATCACTCTTATTTTAGTATAATGGGACATTTTGACATCAGAAATTAATATTGCACATTTTTTTACCTGAAATGAAGCTATCAAGGAGCTAGATTTATAAAAAGGGAGAAATCTGACTAGCCAAAGAAATTTCTAGCACATTAACCTCCCTTTAAAAATTTAGGGGTAGGGGGAGCGAGCGGGCGGGAGAGAGAGAGAAGGGGGGGCAGGGCTACAGCAGGGGCGCTGCCATGCGGCCCCTCCCGCTGCGCCGTCTCCTGCCGCGAGGGCTCCGCTCCGTTCGGGGGGGAGGGAAGGAAGAGGACTGCCCTGCAGGGCGCTCTGGTTCTCCGTGCCGCCGCCCCCTACAGGGTGGCCGGAGCGGAACAAGAACAACAACAACAACAAAAAAGCGGCCGTGCCGCCCTAGGATTGGGCAGAATGCCGCCTCGAACAATCTGCCGCCCCAAGCACCAGCTTGCTCAGCTGGTGGCTGGAGCCGGCCCTGTCCATGAGGCATGTATGTGATTTTATTTCTATCTTGTACAACACCTAGGACACTGTTATTGCTTAACAAATAATAAGCAAAAACTATAACAGCCCTTCATCTCATATCTACAATTCAACGGAGTTATATCAGGCATGAGTTTTGGCACCTATACAGCACCTGTCATGCATGAAGGTCAATGTGATTTACTGTACAAACATCACAACCTGGCATTGCTGCCATTGAAGTCAGTGGCAAGACTCCCATTGACTGCAGCATGAGCAGGATAACGCGCTGTGACTTAAGCCTCACAAAAGTACTCAAATGTAATCAGTATTATCCCCAGCCAAGATTCACAAACGGGTGCTTAGAATTAGGCTCCCAAGTCTATAGTTAGGTAGGCATCTAAATAAAATAAGAAGCCTGAATTTCAGAAGTGTTCAGCAAAGTTCACTTTGCATTTTGGCCAGCAGTTCTGGTGATTTGACTGACATACATATTTTTAGTTCTGACACTTAACTTCTGTTAACCCTCCATTACTAACACAGCCATGGGTGACTAAGACAGAGTCTATTCTGCCTAATGCATCACCATCTGAATTGTTAATCAAGTGCCAGTTGCAAGATCTTTCTTGCTTACAGATTATAAAGGGACAAGGGGGAGTGAGGTAATATCTTTTATTGGACCCACTTCTGTTGGTGAGAGAGACAAGCTTTCAAGCTACACAGAGCTCTTCCTCAGGTCTGGGAAAGGTACTCGGGCCATGTCTACACTACAGAGTTATGTTGACCTAACTTTCATCAGCATACAGCCAATGCAGTTATTACATCAGTTGTGTCGGTGCACACGTGGTTCCTTGTGTTGGCGGTGCACATCCTCAGGACCACTTGTATTGATTGTATTGTCACTGTGGGGCATTGTAGGAGGGCTTCTGAAAGCCAGTAACAGTCAATGTAAGCAACACACTGTCTACACTGACACTGCGTCAACCTAATTACATTGTCTGTGACACTACATCACTTCGGAGGTGGTGTTACTAAATTGGCATAGAGAGGCACTTAAGTCGGCAGGAGCCAAATTTAAGTGAAGACACTTCCACAGTTAGTTCAATGCAAGCTTACATTGACCTAACCCTGTAGTGTAGACCAGGCCTCAGAGTGTCACAGCTACATACAAGATGGAACAGATTGTTAAACAAAGGAATTAACCATGTTGCAAGAAACCATTCAAGGTGAAGTGGGCAGTTCAGACCTTTGCAAGTCATAGGACAAAGGAGGATCACTGGGTTACAGACTGTTGTAACGAGCCATAAATCCACGATTTTTAGTGTCTAGCAAAGCTATAAAGTCTCTCACGAACAGAAGATGGTTCAATAAAAGCTGCTACCTCACCCACCTTGTGTCTCTAATATCCTGGGACCAACACAGCTACAACAACATTGCAAAGATCATAAAGGGTAGCAAAGAACTCAGCATAACTGTCAGATTCTAGGGTGAGTTTGTGTTGCTGGCAGTTAGAAGAATCATCTTGTTACTTGTAAACTGAGCACATCCGCCATGGAATCATGACAGACACAAAGATCCAGATCCACAAAGATATTTAGGCTCTCATCTTTCATTTATTTCAATGGAAGTTAGGAGCCTAAATACTTTTGAGGAAGTGGGCCTAGCTCTGGAACTTCACAATGCATTCTTACAGAGCCACTTCTCAGTGCACTGCAAGGTCAGATTCCACCAGTGATAATCCTGGTCACTGAAGTGGTTGTGGGGTTGTGGAAGGCTCCTTTCAGGGGGATGGAGTGCTGTAGGGTTCAGGAGATGCGTTGATCCAGCCCATCCCCTCAAGAGTCTCCACCAGCACTCAGCGCTGTTGACACTAGTGGAAATACCACAAGCAACAGCGCCTGTCCTCTCCACATGAATTCCCCATTTGGCTGCAAGAGGCCAGGGTGTATAATTTAGATTTCTCCAGCCTGTCTTCTGTAAATCAGGCCCATTACCCAAATCTCCCACCTGTATGTATCTCCTTATGTATACCAGTGTGTTGGCAAAGGGGGGGGGGTTATCTATTGAATAGTGGCCACGTTACTGAGGAGAATTTTCCTGTTTTCAGTGCAGTTGTGTTATTAATTTCCTGGCTTGTTTTGACTGCTTATCTCTCAAGATGAAGAATCTAGAGCTGCGCAGCCACAGCAAAGAAGAAAGTCAGTAACATAAATATAATGAATATTTATCACAGACACGCACAGCAAGTGTTCTGCGATGCAATGTCTTGTTTTCGGCACAGCTTGGGGAACATTAAATGCTTCTCAACTTCAGCTCTCTTGGATTTTCTTTGAGTGCATCTCAGAGCGACAAGGATGCTTTGGCCCTTTAACAATCTCCTCTTGTCCGCCAGACTTCCTCCTTTCATAGCCCCCAAAGTTCTCCCTCCCCTCGCCCCAGAGCTAGTTAATATGTGCCAAGTCCTGACACCCTGAATGGTTTCTCCACGCCGATACTAATCATGTTTTAGGGAGCAGGTCAGCAGTGCAGGAGCTGAAATTCGTGTGAAAAAGTCCCTGGGATGGCCCCGGTGGCTCACACCTGCACGCCCTATTCATCTGCACTGTTTACACATTGTCATCCACAATTAATTCTTTCCAGGGACGCTCCACTGATTGCCCTCCCGTTGCACAGGGACCCCATTCTGAGCCGTTGTGTCTGTTAAATTGAGCATGGGGTGCTGTGATTAAATTAAGTTTTGTGGCTCTCTCTCTCACCTCTCCCTCCCCTTCTCTTTTCTCTCTGTTAATAACACTGCCTGATTGAGGACTGCTGGCACTGGAGTAAAGAGGTAATTATAGGCGCTAAATGTGGGGGGAAGAAAGGTTTATATTTGGAAGTGTGAACCAGGATGGCAAGGGGAAATCTTTTTCCAGATGGCTAAAGTTGGCATGAATGTACGGAGGGAGCAACAGTGCCATGCATGTGGCAGGCAATGAAGGAAACTTCCCAATAGGGCTGGGCGAGACATCAAGATGGAAATTTGAATCAGAGTGCTGCATTAAACATGAATGTGAATTTTCTTCAACAGGCAACGTTACTGCTTTACAGTGCCACGGGATACCAAGTAGGATCAGGCACCCATTGTGTAGGCATTGTGCAAGCATAGTAAGAGACTGCCCCGATCCAAAGAGCTATAGAGTTGTTGTGTCACCACACTGTTGGGTGAAATTTTGTAATTAAAGGCGTTTTCTGAGTTGGTTTTTTATTTTGTTGGGGTGGCGAGAGGGGAGCAGCTAGGCGGAAGAGGAGGAGAATCTGACAAAATGTGTCAGTTTCAAGTTTACAGACTGTCCAGGAAGTTGCAGAATTTTTGCAAAATGCTTTGCATATGCACAAGATTGACAAATATTTCTGATTATTTAGATGTTTGTGAAATCAAAACAGTCACTTTTGCTCAAAAACTGACACTTATCATAGAATCATAGAATATCAGGGTTTGAAGGGACCTCAGGAGATCATCTAGTCCACCCCCCTGCTCAAAGCAGGACCAATCCCCAACTAAATCATCCCAGCCAGAGCTTGTCAAGCCTGACCTTACTTGCACATTGCTGAGTGAGAGCAGGTTAGTGGATTGATCACAGGAGTTCTGGGCTTCAAGCCGTGAACTCTGCTATTCACAGGACTTTGTACCACAATGTCTATGACCATCTTGGACTTCATATTGTCAAAACATTACACGTCACATTCAGAATTTCACAGTGGCAACAACAACAGAACTCAGACGCTCCTGCTCCAAAAGCACAGGCCCATCCACTTGAGCTAAAGGAGAATCTGCAGCCGCAGCTTGCAGTATCAGTCCATGATACACAAGACAGCCTGAAAACTGTACCAATGTTTAAGTCCTCATCATTAAGCTATTTATATTAAAAAAAAAAAAAAAAAAAGTTCACCAGGTACATATACAACCTTTCAGTGGCTGCAGGCATAGCAGCCTCTTCTCTGAAGAATTGTCCCAGAGAAATAAAATCTTTATGTTGGCTACTAAAACATGTCTCCATATAAAGTGGTTTGTGCAAACAACTCTCATCTCAGACTTGACAAACTCACGTTGCTTACATGTACAGGGCAAGTTTACAGGGTGGTCTGTTGGGGATTGTGTGTTTGGGAACTGTGGCTAGAGTCCTACTAACTGCTAGTAAAGTGGGTGCTGTCAGGGCACAAGCTGCCTATCCTTTGATTCTTGATCACCCTTGTGATAACCATATGCATGTTTCAGATGCTCCTCAACACACCCACCTCCTCTTGCAGCTCTCCCATCTGCCCCTTAGAGATTCTAGCAGTAGGCACCTCTCACACTGATGGTCTCCCCAGCCTGGTTTTCTGTGATGGCTGACCCAGGAGAGAAGGGTTTAAAAGCCAGACACTAAGCAACCAAGGGGAGCTAGCGAACAGGAGAGGATGAGAGGGAGCTTTTAGGAAGGAGAAAGAATAAAATTACCATGGTTCGAAAAGGCCTTATCGCCAATGGCAGCACTGCTCCTGGCTTCTCCACTGGCGCCTGTGTCCGGACAGAGAGCCTAACCATAGATGCCTCTATCCAGGCCCCAGTGTGGATTTGCAGAGACTGTGGCCTGCATTTCCCCATCACAGAAAACCAGGCTGGGGAGAGCTACAGGAGGAGATGGGTATGCTGAGGAGCATCTGTGCATAGGAGGAATTCATTGAAAACATGCATAGGGAGACCTCCAAGTTTGAGGAAGAAATCCAGCTGGAGAGGAATGCAGTAGCACCAGCAGCGGAGGAGAAAACTGCTCCTTCACAGGGAGGTACCGGGCTACTGGTTACTTCTGGCAGCAGGCAGTGCTCCACCGCAGATCCAACCCACCATCCACAGGAAAAAAAACATTATGCTGCTCTGGCAACAAGGGATAAGACATCTCCCACACAGGTGGAAGAGGAGAAGCCATGTACCCTAAGGCTGGGAGGATCACAGCCACCACTCCCAAGAGGAAACGAAGGGTGGTGGTGGCCAGTGACTTTCTTCTAAGAGGGACAGAGGCATCCATCTGCTGGCCTCACCTGGCATTCCAGAGGTGTCCTGCCTGCCCGGGGCCCACATCAGAGACATTAAAGAAGGATTTCTCAGGATCATCCGGCCCTCTGATTACTGCCCCATGCTGCTTATCCATGTGGGCACTAATGATACTGCAAAGTATGAGCTTCAGCAGATCAGAAGTGACTACAGGGGTCTGGAAGTGAGCGTGAATGAGTTGGGATGCAAGTGATGTTCTAATTGATCCTTCCAGTCAAGAGTAGGGGCCCAGGCAGAGACAGACACATCCTGGAGGTAAATATATGGCTGCGTGGATGGTGTTGGCAGGAGGGCTTTAGATTCCTCCATCATAGGATACAGTTCCAAGAAGAAGGACTGCTGAGCAGAGATGGGGTCCACCTATCGAGGAAGGAGAAGAGTATCTTCAGATACAGACTGGCTAGCCTAGTGAAGTAGGCTTTAAACTAGGATCAACAGGGGCAGGAGACAAAAACCATAGGTAAGTCCAAAACATGGAAACCTGGGTGAAGGGTTGAAATCTGGGGGGAACATGGGCAATCACAGTAGGCACAAAAGAGAGAAAAGAGGGAATATAGAGAGGAAATCTAACAAATAGCTTAGATGTCTGTATCCTAATGCAAGAAGTATGGGGAATAAACATGAAGAATGAGAAATACTAGTGAATAATCACAATTGAGAGATAATTGGCATCACAGATAATTTAGAGGGATAGTCACATGACTGGAACATTGGTATAGAAGGGTACAGCTTGTTCAGAAAGGACAGGCAAGGAAAAATGGGAAGAGGTGTTGCACTTGCACTGGGGTTGAGATGGAAGGGGAAGTCAGATCTGTTGAAAGTCTCTGGATAAGAATTAAAGGGTGATGTCATGTTAGACCACCTAACCAGGAAGAAAAGATGGAAGAGGCTTTTTTTTTAAACAACTAACAAAATCATCGAAAACACAGGACTTGGTAGTGATGGGGGACTTCAAATATTCAGACATCTGTTGGGAAAAGAATACGGCAGGGCACAGATTATCCAACAAGTTGCACTGGAGACAACTTTTTATTGCAGATGGTGGAGAAAGCAACTAGGACAGGCTATTCTGGATTTGATCCTGACAAACAGGAAGGAACTAGTTGAGAATCTGAAGGTGGAAGGCAGCTTGGGTGAAAGGGATCATGAAATGATAGTGTTCATGATTCTAAGGAATGGTAGGAGTGAAAACAGCAGATGTATGGGTGTATTAGGTCACTAGGGTAAGGGATGTTCCCCTGCACAGTACCACACTCTGGGTATGTGCATTCACATGCACACTTTATTTGGCTGGCTATAGGCCTACACTGACTGTTTTCAGACACATTTATTCCTTTGTTCCCATTCTCTTCCCCATGTCATGTCCCATCACACCACATGTCACTTTGCCGCATAGAATCATAGAAGTGTAGGACTGGAAGATACCTCGAGAGGTCATCTATTCCAGTCCCCTGCACTCATGGCAGGACTAACTATTATCTAGACCATCCCTAGTTTGTCTAAGCTCCTCTTAAAAATCTCCAATGATGGAAATTCCACAACCTCCCTAGGCAATTTATTCCAGTGCTTACCAACTCTGACAGTTAGGAAGTTTTTCCTAGTGTCCAAGCTAAACCTCCCTTGCTGCAATTTAAGCTCATTGCTTCTTGTCCTATCCTCAGAGGTTAACAAGAACAATTTTTCTCCCTCCTCTTTATAACAACCTTTTAAGTCCTCAAAGACTGTTCATCATGTCCAGGGCCAGTTCCAGGTACCAGCTGACCAAGCACGTGCTTGGGGTGGCACCTTCTAAGGGACGGCCAATCTTGGGGTGGTGGGGCAGCGCTCCGTTTTTTTTGTTTTGTTTTGTTTTGTTTCGGCAGGGTGGCGCTTGGGGTGAGTGTTTTGGTGGGGCGGCGCTCGGGTTTTTGTTTTTGTTTGGTTCGGCAGGGTGGCGCTCAGGGGGTTTTGTTTTTGTTTCGGCGCTCGGGGGGGGTTGTTTCGGCGGGGCGGCACTCGAGGTTTTTTTTGTTGTTTAGGCAGGGAGGCGCTTGGGTGTTTGTTTTTTTGGTTCAGCGGGGCAGCGCTCAGGAGTTTTTGTTTTTGTTTCGGCAAGGCGGCACTCGGGGGGGGTTGTTACGGCAGGGCGGCGCTCTTTTTTTTTTTTTTTTGCTGGGGGCGGCAAAAAAGTTAGAGCTGGCCCTGATCATGTCCTCTCTCTCAGTCTTCTTCTCCAGACTAAACAAACCCAGTTTTTTCAATCTTCCCTCATAGGTCATGTTTTCTAGACCTTTAATCATTTTGTTGCTCTTCTCTAGATGTTCTCCAATTTATTCACGTCTTTCCTGAAATGTGGCACCCAGAACTGGACACAATACTCGGGCTGAAGCCTAATCAGTGCAAAGTAGAGCGGAATAATTATTTCTCATGTCTTGCTCACAACACTCCTGCTAATACATTCCAGAATGATGTTTGCTTTTTATGTAACACTGTTGACTCATATTTAGCTTGTGATCCACTATGACTCCCAGACCCCTTTCAGCAGTACTCCTTCCTAAGCAGTCATTTCCCATTTTGTATGTGTGTAATTGATTGTTCCTTCCTATGTGGAGTACTTTGCATTTGTCCTTATTGAACTTTATCCTATTTACTTCAGACCATTTCTCCCAGTTTGTCCAGATCATTTTGAATTTTAATCCTATCCTCCAAAGCATTTGCAACCCCTCCAAACTTGGTATCGTGCGCAAACTTTATAAGTGTACTCTCTATGCCATTATCTAAATCACTGAGGAAGATATTGAACAGAACCAGACCCAGAACAGATCCCTGCGGGACCTCTCTTGATTGCCCTTCCAGCTTGACTGTGAACCACTGATATCTACTCTCTGGGAGCAGTTTTCCAACCAGTTATCCCCCCACCTTATAGTAGCTCCATCTAGGTTGTATTTCCCTAGTTTGTTTATGACAGTGGCATGCAACCACCCACAATGGTGAGCTGCCCCTCCTGTTTTAGTGTTCTTTAACCACTGGTTGCAGCAATAGCTTTGAGACATTGCCTGATTCTTCTCCAGTCATGGAACAAATCCTGGGGACATCCATAGCAGACCGTGGGGTCATATGGCCCCAGTACCAGCTCTGGATATAAAAACAGAGATCTCTGTTTAACGTGGGAAGTTACCATCTCAGCTTCTAGTGCTTTTTGGCTTCATAACGAGCCTAATTCAGTAAAGTCAGAGCAGAGTTGTGAAGTGTCCCTCCTCCTTGCACTCATACAGTGCTATGCTAGCAAAGCCCATTTCACCTGACATTCACCAACATGGAGGCCAGGCAATGCTCCAGTCCCAGTTTCTGTCCCTGTCCCCCACTTCTTGTCCCAATCTATTCCCCCGAGACTGCCCCCCTAAAAAGTCCAGCTCTTGTCCCCTCTGCATTCAAATTGGGCAGCCTCCTCCTCCTTATAGCCTGGTCCCAGCAGGAGAGTAACTGAGAGCACGAGACAGTCTCTCAGTTCAGATGTCTGGATCTGGAAGTGGATCCGGCCTGAACCACAGCAGCCCACAGCAGTAATTGCAAGAAAAGTCCTGCTCGTTCCCAGGCTGGAGCATGCCTAGTGTGGATGGAATCTTTGGGGAATTCAGCTATTTAAGTCTAAGTAGTCTCTACTGAGCACGTGAGAATTGATTTTTTTCTCCCAATGGCTTATAATTTAGCCAAATTTGGGAGGATTTTCCTGGGATTAGCAAAAAAAATAAAAAATACATCCCTTTCAAGAGATCACTCCTGCCAAATTTCAAGTCCCTGCTCCAAAGCATAGGTGCACGAGAACTTTTCAAAGAGAAGATCACAAAAAAATTTTAACCTGGGCAAAATGACAATTTTCTCTACCCTCATTTTTGGAAACAATTTAACCATTTTGGCAGAAATTTTCCAAATAATTCAGCCTGAGGCAGACACCCAGCATGGAAAATGATGATGGTATATTGCAAAGTGCAATATCTTATGGAGCTCTGTTGCTCATGATGCTGTGGATAGGAGATCACTGCAGGGGACAGGAGTGTTTTTCCCACCCCGCTGCCTTGGGATTGTGAAGATGCTTCATGACACATGCACACAAAGGACTATAATGGATTGCAGTGGTCATCACTGGCAGTCCCCCATCCCGAAAGGAAGATTGCAGGCAACCAGGCAGTGCCCCCAGCAGACCCTGGGGAAGATAGCAATGGGGGCTGCGGCGTTAAGACACTCTTGAAAACTATGGCAGTCGCCGGGGATGGAAGAGGATAGCTCAGGGAGTGGCAGTGGGGGAGGGATGCCTTTGAGGGATAACAAGTGGGGGTGGTGAGACATTGAGAGAACTATGCCAGCCCAAGTCAGGAAAACTTTCATGAACCTGTGCTGATGCTTTCAGTCTACTATGCGCTCTCCCTATAAACCCACACAGCATGGGGATGGATGTTGGCTTCAGAGTGAACACTTTACTCAGACACCCTAATAAATGCAGCATGGTAAAGAGGTCTCCTCTGGCTGAAGTGTACCATTCTCGTCACAGTCACTGATCAGATGAGACAGAAGTGCTCCCTGGGGAGAGAGGAAGGGAAAGAGGGAATGCATGTGTCACTAAAGTTCTGAGACACAAGCTGCTGCTTCCTTTCAGCCCAGGACATCTGCCACTTACTGACAGTTCTACATTTCTTTCTGCAACTTCGTTCTCCTAAATGGAGTTGGGGAAAGCACTGGAAAAAAGGTCCACCTACATTCTTCTACCAACCCCCATGTCTCACCCCTAACCCACACCACAGCCTTGTGCCCTTCAGCTGAAGAGAGCCAGGCACTGATCACTGGACCTAGCAATATGTATAGACCCTCATCTCCTGTGGTATGCACCTAAAGGATAGCATGCAAGGGGAGTGGTGAGGAGGCTTTAATTCATCTGCTGCATCTTCCACACTTGCCCCAGTCGCCATGACATTAAAACACACTTTGGCAGGGACAAACACCACTAAAAAAACATTAAGTTGGTACCTCTTTGGGTCTAGATGCAGGAAGACACCTGGGAAATTTCACCCTTAACTACTTGTTCTGCTACACCAGAATAGCATCACCTGTAAGGACCCTAAGGATACGGGCCCCATCCTGCTCCCACTGAACCCAGTGGGAGTTTTCCCATTGAGTGCACCATGGGTAGGACTGGGCTCTATATAACCACATGCTCTGCTGATGTTCCAGGAGGCGCAGTAGGAGCCACAGGGTAATCACTGGCATATCTTGTACATTGAAATATAAAGGGTATTTTCCCTTGCTTTGCTTTTCCATCGACCTCTGTGTTCCTTCAAAGCTCTTTGGTATGTGAATTACCCTGGAGGGTTTTATTTAGTAAATAATCCAGGTCAGTTATGCACTAACACCCCCTCACAATTGCTGCCAACAGCTAATAATACATTTTAATTGTTTCTTGGCTCTTGATGCCTGAAGCCTTCTGGACAACGCTATCATTGTTATTTATATACCACTGCAGGTGTACCACAGCACTGTACCATAGATCAGATGTGCCAAGCACAAACTGTAATTGTCTGTATCTGAAATAGATTGGGAGCGCCTAAGAACTGTGTTGTCTTTGTTTTAAAAGCACCAAGTGCACTGTTGGGCTCAGCATCCTTGGCTCAAAGCTCTTACTTTCTAAAAGGTCTGAGCAGATAGAATAGAGAACAGCACAAAAGAGAACATGTCTCTCTAGCTAGACACATCAATGGAAGAAGGAGCCTTTGGAAGATTTTGAGAGGGAGGGCACTAGGTGAACGTTAACAGGCAGGCAATTCCCTGTGTACATAAAGGCACTGTAAATCAAAACATTATTATAGCTGGTACACTAGCTAGCACTATAGTTAAGGTCACATGAAACACGCCATTAAAACAACCTCATGTTTTCAGTTATTCATAACTTTCCAGTATTTTCACCCACTGGGCTGAAATTTTTCTCAAATCTGGTCCCTGCCCTAAAGGTGAATTTTTCTGGGAAGTTGAGCTAAAAATGGTTCAGGTATTTGTGCATGAGAAGGGAGAGGCTAGAACACATTTTCTCTGTTATAAAAGCATTATTGCGAAGTTTGGTTTAGTTCGGTTTTTATAAACGGCTGTAACGCTGAAATGGATTAAGCACATAAGAATGGCCATACTGGGTCAGACCAGTGGTGCTAGCCCTCTATCCTGTCTTCCGACAGTGACCAGTGTCAGATGCTTGGAGAAAATGAACAGAGCCGGACAAGTCCCAACTTCTGGCAGTCAGAGGTTTAGGGGCACTCAGAGCATGAGGTTGTGTCACTGACCATCTTGGCTAATAACCACTGATGGACCTATCCTCCATGAACATATATAATTTGTTTTTGATTCCAGTTATACTTTTGGCCCTCACAATATGGTAACGAGTTCTACTGGTTGACTGTGCGTTGTGTGACGAAGTACTTCCTTTTGTCTGTTTTAAAGCTGCTGCCTGTTAATTTTATTGGGTGACCCCTGGTTCTTTTGTTATGTGAAGGGCTACATAACATTCCCTATTCACTTTCTCTACCATATACCATTCATGATTTTATAGACCTCTAGCATATCTCCCCATTTCACTAAACTGAACAATCCCAGTCTTTTTAATCTCTCCTCATCCGGAAGTGGTTCCATCCCCCTAATCATTTTTGTTGCCTCTCTCTATACTTTTTCCAGTTCTAATATATATTCTTTCAGATGGGGCAACCAGAACTGCATGCAATATTCAAGGTGTGGGAGTCTCATGGATTTATATAGCGGCATTATGATATTTTCTCTTTTATTATCTATCCCTTTCTTAAGAGTCCTAACATTCTGTTAGCTTTTTTGACTGCTGCACTCTGAGCAGATGTTTTCAGAGAATTAGCCACAATCCAAGATCGCATTTTTGAGTGCTAATTGCTCATTTAGACTCCATCATTTTATATGTATAGTTGGGATTATGTTTTCCCATGTGCATTACTTTGCATTTATCAACACTGAATTTCATCTGCCATTTTGTTGCCCTGCCACCCAGTTTTGTGAGATCCCTTTGTAACTCTTCACAGTCCGCTTTAGACTTAACTATCTTGAGTAATTTTGTATCATCTGCACATTTTTCCACCTCTCTGTTCTCCCGCTTCTCCAGATCATTTATGAATATATTGAACAGCAAAGGTCCCAGTACAGATCCTTGGGGGACCCCGCTATTTACCTCTCTCAATTGTGAAAACTGATCATTTATTCCTACCCTTTGTTTCCTGTCTTTGAACCAGTTACTGATCCATAAGAGCACCTTCCCTCTTATCCCATGACAGCTTACTTTGCTTAAGAGCCTCTGTTGAGGGACCTTGTCAAAGGCTTACTGGAAGATTGAGGTTGAAAGCTGAAATTGGGCAGAGAAATTGCTTTAGTTGAAGAGAAGCACCCGAGTGCCCTGGTGAAAATTGATTTCTATTTGACTGAGTTAAAAGGGTTTGGAAATTGCACTTTCTATATGTGCAGTAGTTTCTATGGGATTCTGCTGCATGTGTTGACATTGTACAGGAAGGAAGGAGGTTGCACTGTGAGTGGGGCCATCTGCAAAAGTGTGCACAGTGGCCCCAATTCTGCAAAACACTTAAGCTTGTGAGTAGCTCTATGTCCATTGCAGTCAGTGAAGTCAGGCAAGTGCTTAAGGACCTTGCTGAACCAGGGCCTAAAAGAGGCAGGGCTCCTACTTCATTTATATTTAAAAGTAGGGAGGACAGAGCACCACAGACTGTAGTATATACTATATAGTATAGAGAACAGTTGTTAAAATGACCAGCAGGTGAGGAGCAAATGACCTAGTACTGTGGCTCTTTTCTTTTTCTGTAATGATACAGAAGGGCAATGGGTCCCACAGAGGAATGAAAAAAGCAAACAACCCTCCCCGGGACATAATAAATATACACAACATATCCAGACCATGCACACACAGATATACCCTGAAAGGACCCCACAAATGTATCCTGGTTTACACAAAAGAGAAGAGATTTCTAGAACCATGTGCCCCCTGCAAAAATAGCCCTGCCCTCCCCTCCACTTCTTGAGAAGATTATACCTTGGCTCAGTCAGCAGTTCCAGCCACAGTCTGCCAGGGGAGATAGTCCCTGTTGTAAACTATTTCTGGTCCTGTTCCTATACCATTCAAGGCTTTATCAGTGTAACCCTTCTGTCAGGTGCTGATGTTAGCCAGAAGTAGGAGTACAGGCTATGGGGAATTAAAATATAACCTCCCTGGTTACGTTTGTAGGTGTTTTTCCCCCTCTTGCAAGCACCCTGGAGCCCTTAGGAAAATGGAATCACAATACTTTTTATTTGGAGACAAGGGCAGAGACAAAGAAACACGATAACCCGACATGAATTTACATGCAATACAATGAGCAAAATCATTGGCATGGCCAACCCTATAATTGCAAATATTCATTGCCTGGCTTGATTCAGAACCCTTAGTCATACAGCAATCCTCACCTTCCTAAAACCTCATTCAAAGGTCCAGTTAGACTCAATGAAAAGCAGGGGGATCAGATGTGACTTCTCTAAGCTGGGGCAAACAGGCAGAGGAAAGTCTAAACCACCAGGTCCTGCTCTAATGTGCAGCTATCTGGTTCAGTTCTGTGACAACTTCTCTGCCACCACCGGTCTGGGAAAGGTATTCCTTGACCTGAAGAAGAGCTCTGTGTGGCTCGAGAGCTTGTTTCTATCACCAACTGAAGATGGTCCAATAAAAGATATTACCTCACCCACCTTGTCTCTCTAATATCCTGGGACGGACATGGCTACAACCACACTGCATACCACAGTCTGGTCAGTCTTGCAGCAAAGTCAGCTCTGTGCTGCCACCACCTGTCAGGGTGCTGTGAAGTTGGCCCTAGGCCACTGCCATTTGTTCAGTCAGGCCTCTCTGCAAAGTCAACTATGGAGCAGCAGCACCACCATGAGTTCAGCTTGATCCAAGACAGTCCAGTCCCCCAGAATCACTCCCCACAGGTTTCAGAGTCTCCTGGGGAAAGGGAGAACCCACAGCAAACCAGAATCCTTGGACACAGCCCCTGCTCTTTAGAACAGAGTCTTCTGCACTTTCGTGTTGAGCTTGAAGCCTGTTCCCAAGCCAGAGTCCACCACTTGTAATTCAGGGTGACCCCACTCAGTCCAGGGCATATCTTGCACAATTCTTATGCCCTTTCATGCGTAGTCACAGTAACAATCCATTGTCATTTATACAATCACAACATAGACGCATTCCAACTAAGACAAAACACAGTATGTGGAACTATGAGTAAAAGTCAAAGTCCACCCCGAGCCACATTTGGCTGATGTGCTCGGGGCACATCAATTTCCATAGCCAATGGTACACAAGGGAGAGAGGTGGCTAGCACCGGGTCTGACCACCTTTGACTCCCCTAACCCAATCGATCAGGTACCCATTTGTAGCTGGGTAGGCTGGCGGTGGCTCTTCTGGGTGAAATCAAGCAAGACTCAAACCCACAACTTCTGGGATTGCAGCCAACCACATAGCACATTACTATATGTCCCTCGGCCCACGCCGCTTCCAGCAGCTCCCATTGGCCTGGAGCAGCAAACTGCGGCCAGTGGGAGCCGCGATCGGCCGAACCTGCAGACGTGGCAGGTACACAAACTGGCCCGGCCTGCCAGGGGCTTTCCCTACACAAGCAGTGGAACAAGTTTGGGACCCACTGCCCTAGAGAACTCTCTCATTGCAACAGAATTCTAGATGGTGAAAATATCTAGAGAAAGGAGATCGTTCTTTATACACCATAATGGGTTTTTAGAGTGATTGCTATAAATCCTGTTTACATTTCAATACAGCCCTACTGATTTCATCCCAGTTAAATTGCACAGGATTTTTCTTAAGTAGGCTTTAGGTCCCTGGGAAGTTTCTGTTGCTGCCCCAAGAGCTTGGGAGGTCTGGAGCGCATAGCCAGGTGCATTTGCACTTACCAGCCTTTCAAACTAACATTGTCACCTCCACTTCCAGCCGCCCCTCCAAATCACAGGTCTGTGGAATTTCTCAGCAGCAGACTGCTGCAGAAGAAATCAGCCAGGAAAGACAGGACGGGCCAGGCACTAGACCACAGTAGCTCTTGCTTTTGAACTCTGTGGCAGCTGAGGTCTCTTCTCCCTTTGACTGTTCTGAGACATCACAAAGGAGTAACTCTCACCTCACAGAGCTGCCCTGTTTCTTTGATGGTGCTGGGTCTGCAGTGCACTAGAGAGAAATGGAGGACCATTTCCGGTGAATTCCTCAGGCCAGGTGCCACAGGGATGGGAATAAACAAGGGAAGCTGGTGTAAGGCGTTTCTGCTGTCATTCTCAGCCAGCTTGGAAATTAGGAACTATTGCTGCACCTGAGCTAGTCTTCTGGCAATCCTAGCAGTCCATCAAAGTTACCTCAAGCTCATACTTCAGCTCACATATGCCATGGGATCATACCATTTTTCAAAGCACTGCTATTGGTTTCCACAGGGCAGAGATGAAGTGTAGAAAAAGTATCTAGTGGCAAGGTCCATCCACAGACAAATAAATGGTTAAAATTCACAGGCAAGAATGATTCCCAGTTGAAATACATGGCTTGGGCAGAAGAAAGCATCTTCTCCAATCCTGCCAATCCCAAGCATTCAAAAATCATGAGTCTGGCGCCCAAAATCATGAGATTGGCTTAAGAAATACAAGATTTTTTTTAAGGGTTCTTCTTATTTACCTTCCGGTTCCTGAGCCTTTAGGGAGCACTTAGGTCACATTTTCAAGCTTTTCTCCACAGCCATGTGGGCTAGAAACTTTTTTTTTTTAAATGAAAGCTGAGATTCTCACTTTATCACTTGACTCTAGGAGCTGGAGATTTAAGTAAAAACACCAAGTATCACTAGACTCATGACAAAATCATGAGAGCTGGCAACCTCTGTAGAGGTCCAGGGATATATATGTTGTGGGTCTCTTACCCACCATTTTCCCCTTGCTGTGTGCAAAAAAGCATTAAAAGATTTTTGCAACTTTGAAAACAGCTCATTATTTGGAGTACAGGGAAACCCCCTAGATCAAATGACCTCAGATTTGCCCCAAAGAGTCTCCCTCTGGACCAGACCTGGCCTATTAGTCTTCATCCTGATCCTTTCAGCCTTTGTGGAACAGAAATTTAATGCAAATGTAACTTCAGAGCAGCTAGACATCACCAGTAATACCTTCTTCATTTCCTGTCATAAACTGTTGAAATAGTTGCCAGGTTTCACTCCAAAGGCATTTGCATCACAGTGTTGGATGGAGTGATTCCTGCCTAGGAAGTATATCAGTTTTAAAACGTATAGTGATCCACCCCACTAAAAGGCTGCCATAAATGTAAGCTCATTATCATTACAATTCAAAGGCTCTAATAGGTTTACAATCCTTATTATTGATTACTGCTTGTAACAGAATGGACCACTCTCATTTGCACTAATCTTGTTAGGTTGGTTTACATTAAAACTTTCTGAAGCACCCTCTATTGGAGATAATGACTTCCTTTGTGCTACTCAGTCTTTTATTTGCTGTCAGAATGAGCAGATGGAAATTAAAGCATATTCCCAACAACTGTGTCCTTCTTGTGTAATTAAAACAAGACAAAAACTGCTGCTCTTTCGGGCTGGAACTGTGTTTTGCGGGTGCTTGGACAATAGTTAGCACAGTGGGCTTGCTACTGGAACACAAATAATAAAAAGATCCCCAAGCATATTTCATCTGTGGAACTCCTTGCTTCAAGGTGCCATTGAGCCCAAGAGCTTAATATGATTTTTAAAGATTAGAAATGTATATGGATAGTGAGAACATCCATAATTACATTAGACTAGACCTAAACCAGAGTTCTAAATTTCTTGCTTCAGGACTTAAGCCAACAACTAACCAATAGGAATTAGGAAAAAACTTCCTCTATGGCAGATTATTTGATAATCATCAGCTATGGGGGGTTTTGTTTCTTCCTCCAAAGTGTCTGGTGCTGGCCAATGCCAAAGACCGGATAGTGGGCTAGATGCATCCTACTGATCTAATCTGGTATGGCAATTCCCATGCTGCTACAGTGAGCTCTGCCATTTGTTTATGGGTAAATAAAGATCCGACTTCACTGGAGCCTTGGCTGCCTTTGAATTCTTCAGCAGGTAAAAGTGGTAAGTGTAACATACTGAGTTCTGTGTCGTGCCATTGCCTCCAACACTGCATTACATGGAACAGGACTGTCTCTGCACCTGCTAGAGATGCCTCACACAGCTGACAGGGGAAGCACCCCGGTCTCACACACTTAGAGGTTTCTTAAGCACACTATGCACTCGGGTCAAGCCCTGGGAACATGACATGGCTTTTCTGCACTACAGGTTCTGTTGGTATAAGTTATGTTGCTCAGGGGTGTGAATAAGCCACCCCCCTCCCCGAGCAATGTAAGTTACACCGACAGAAGTGCCAGTGCGGACAGCGCTATGTCAGCAGGAGAGCTTCTCGCGGAGGTGGTTTTATTATGCCAACGGGAGAATGCTCTCCTATCAGTATAGAGCCTCTTCACCAGACGCACCGCTGAACTTTTCATGGCTCATCCACACTGAATGGAGCTGCCCATATTGGTGATTGACCTACCAACAATTCAATTAAAGTAGGATACAGCTGGGCAAGAGGGCTTCCTAGGACACCCCAGAGCTCTGGAACAAGGTGATCCAGCTCATGGACGGCCACCACGGTGAGACAGAGAAGACCCTGGCTCACCCTCAGCTGAAAGGACCCATCTCTAACCCATAACCATTGTGTCAATACACTCTCAGCATGCTATTGCTAGAGGGTCCCTAGACAGAACTTTCTGGATCCAGAGTCAAACTGCCCATTTGTCTGAGGCATTTATATGCCCCCCCCCCTTACTCTATTATCTGAGCACCTCACAAGCATCATTGTATTTCTCCTCACAACACCCTATGAGGTGGGGCTATTCCCCCTCCCCCATGTCACAGATGGGAACTGAGCCCCTGAGAGATGAAATCTCTTGCCAAGGTCACACAGCGTGTCTGTGGGTTACAAAGCAGGGAACTGAACCAAGGTCACTGGCTCACATCCTAACCGCTGGGCCATCCTTCCTCTCCAGCTTCAGTGTGGCTCCCACTCTATTTATTAGAGTAAAAAAAAAAGTATTAGAGTTGGGGTGAAAATTGACGGTAAATTCCAAAATGAAAAGAAACTCAAGGGATGGCTGCCAGCTCCTTCCCTGCTGTTCTCTTTATGGGCAGCGGGAGATAGGTAATCTTCCAGCCAGCAGTTCACTGCTGCCATCTGGTGGAGCGCTCCTTGAATGCAACTGGTGCTTTACAAAGTGTAGGTCTGACCTTTGAATAAAAATTAGGCTTGGCAGAATTTGATTTTTATTATTTTGATGGATAATATCAATGTTTATTTTAAGCAGTTTTAAATTTTTATCGATTAAAATTTGTATAGTTTTGGGAAATCTGGGGAGCAGAGGTCCAATTATTTAAAGACATTAGATCTGAGATTCAAAAAAGTTAAAACTTGATAACCGTTAAAACACAAATTCTCAACATCGCATGTCAAAATACACAAAGTCAATATCCTCAAGTTCTCAAGCAACATTTTTTATTACTTTGCCTATCTGTAAATTTCTATTAGTAGTGATGGAAATATTTTTTTCATGGGTTTGTGTGTGTACAGTGAAATCAGTGTTTACTGACATTTACCAATAAAAATCGAATCCTTCCAAGCCTAAATGAAATCCATTCTACAGCATTCCACCCCCTCGCCTTTTCCTTTTGCAAAATCTCTATTTACTCTTGTTGATGAATAACTTGCAGGCAGTTCCCACTATTTACTATTGTGCCTCCTTTGATTAGTAGGGACACAAACTGCTCTGTGAAGTCCAACTCAAGCCCTGGAGCGCTCCTTAGGGCAAAGCCACTACCAGTAATACTCTTTTAAATGTTGTGCCTGGGAGCATGCCCCCTTAGGGTAGGTCTTCACCCTAAAATACTGCCAATGTGTCTCTTCACTAATATCCAAATAATCTAAGATAGCGGTCTTCAATTGATGGTAGTCTCTAGCCTGCTCTGGGTCACGGTTATGGTAGAGCAGCTGTGCCTGTACCTCAGAAAGGGGGCTGTCACAGGGTGCACTCACTGATGGTCTGGCACCTCCTCCTGGTCACCCTGGGGATTAGCTATTGAGGTCAATGCCCCCGTCCGCAACTTACATGCCATTGTTTATCTCTCTGACAGGTCTGCAGCTCTTCTCATCAGGGCCGGCTCTGGCTTTTTTGCTGCCCCAGGCAAAAAAGCCTCCCGGCGCTGCCCCCCGCCAGTGCAGCAGGGGAGGGCGCCGAGCCCGGCCGCGGGCCATTCTCCCCGACCAGCCGGAGCGCCAGGGGGAGGGCAGCGAGCCCGCCGCGGCTCGGCTGGCGGCCAGAGCGCCAGGAGGAGGGCAGAGAGCCCGGCCGGGGCTCCGCTCTCCCCAGCGGTCGGAGCGCCGGGGGGAGGGCGGCGAGCCTGCTGCGGCTCCGCTCTCCCCGGTAGCCGGAGCCAGAGCACCGCAGCTCGCCGCCCCCCTCCAGGTGCCACCCCAAGCACAAGCTTGGTGGGCTGGTGCCTGGAGCCGGCCCTGCTTCTCATCCCACGAACTGCAGCATCCTCTTCATGACTCAGCCCTCCAGCCAGGTCACTCAGTATTCCCCCCTTCCAGGGTAGCAAAGTTCCTTCTCCCTAGCAGTCCTAGGCAGTCTTCCCTCTCACTGCCCCAATATGCCACTCCCTTAGTAGCCGGTAGGGGACCCTGAACCCACCCTCTACTCCAGGTTCCAGTCCAGGGACTCTCAGCTCAGCAGTTCTGGGCCTTCCTCTCTCATCCCTCACTGCTCTTTCCTTGGACTACTTCCTACCACACCTGGTTCCCCTTTTCCCTCTGGGTGTAGTAGCTCCAAAACCCTCCTCCCTCTTCCAAGGGACAGACTGCTACCTGCCTTCCAGAAGCCTTCCCTATGTCTGTTGCTAGCTACCTGGCTTTATATAGGCTCCACCTGTTCCTCCACAGCTGAGCCTGCTCTCAATTATTTCCCAGCTCGCTGGCTCCTCCTCCTGGTGCAGCCTGTGGAGTTAATTGGCCTGCATGGTCATCTTAACCCCTTCCAATCTTGTATGGGGTGGACACCCCATCACAGGGGCTAAAACTAACTCCCAGTGCTTCAGCTCTACTCTCTCAAAGATGGTGAGGATTGCCTCCAGATCATCATTGGGGCCCTTCTTAGTTAACTTCACTAGCACAAGTGGCATAGCTGCCCTGGTATATTGGGCCCTGCCAGGTCGCCCTGAGCAGAGGTCAGGGTTTTTAACTGCTGCAAAAAGTCGCTCTGAAGTTCTTTCTGGTGGGTCACAATCTCCTCCAGCAGCTGCTGTTGCTGAGCTGACTGGGCCATCACTGCTGCAACATCTGCTGCTGGAATTGCTGTTGCTGGTTGGCTTGCTGCTGCTGCCATTCATTTACACCAGTGCTCCGAGTCCATCTCAACTCATGCCCCCTCTCCAAGGGCTGGTGCAGAACCTGTTTCTGTCTCAAGCCCTTGTATTAGGCACAGGGCATCATGCTCACATTCTCTACCACTTGTAGTAGGCCAGCTCTCAGCCTGGGCTCAGCCATCATCTCTTTATGCCTCTTGCCCATAGATTCCCACCGGAACCCCCACTCCTGGGCAAGCTCACTGTTCCCTACAGGAGCTAAGGTCACTCATGGGGTCCTTTCTGAGTCTAATTATCTACAGTCCCTGATGCTGGTCCTCAGGTCCAGCTACACAGCACTGACAGAGAGCAGACACCCAGAGCCCCTCTCAGGACTGCCGTGTCTGTCTGCCCTAAACCAAAGGGGAGAAAAAGGTAAGGATGGTTACTGCCTGGGGCTGGGCACTCCTGGCTACTGGGCTCTCTAGAAGCCTCTCTTCTTTCTCAGGAAAACTTTCCCCCCTTGCTTTGTGGCCAGCCTCACCTCTTTAAGCTCCTCTTCTCCAGGCAGTGCATGCGCTGTAGGTGTGCCTAATTAGCACTGCCTGAGTGCAGGGATGCTCGTTAGGCTTGCTGTCAGTGGGCTGGGCATGTGTCCCATCACAGGCGGACAAAAAAGTGCCCCTGGCACATGGAGCAGAAGATTTCTGAAGGAGTTTGTTTCACAGACTTGGAGCAGCCCCCCAACAAAACTCTGTCTCCTGCACAGATGAGCTTTTTTACCCCCTTACACAAAGGGGATTTGGGGAAAAAACTGCTTGGTCCGATTACTCTCTGGCTAAGCAATGACTGAAATCTAAGCCTGTGGAGGGGAAAACAGATTTCTTAACAGTGTAAGTGCATCGTTGCCCTGTGTCTGATCAAATCAAAACTGCTCCACTGTGTCACCCACACTATGTTTGCAGCACAGGTGCAGAGTGTGGTGTAAGCTCTAGGGTAGATCGGAATTGTTCTCTGAGTCAGGGTGCCGCCCACTGTGTACGCAGCCAGACCAAGCAGTACCACACAGTAACACCAGCAAGGGATGATGTTGGATCCAGTTGCCAGTGAATAGATGAAGCTACAAACTGGTCAGACCTCCCTAACCTAAGGACCCAGTGCCCTCAACCATTTTGGCTCATGCCAACTAGTAGAACAGACGGAGGCGGATTAAGATTTATTGGGGCTCTGGGCACAAAGAACATTTGGGCCCCACACATCCTATTAAAAACATGAATGTATCAAAATGCATTAATACAAAGACTCCATTGAGTGTTTACAGACTGCATTAATAATAAAGCAAATCATATCCCAGTTCATTATGCCTAAATTAAGTGCTCAGTTTTTCCACATAGAAATTGAATATGGCTAGATTTTATCCATACCATTACACAAAAGTGTAATGCTAATCTGGACAAAACTGGGCTTACAAGAATCAGTCGTTCACAGGTCAACAAGTGGTTCTTTCACCTCCCCCAGCTTTCTTAAACATTTTTTTCCACCT